>NC_139725.1:0-1474000 GCF_964211835.1 Anser anser
TACAGTTACAGTCAAAATTTTTCTTCTTCGATTTTTTTCTTTTTCTTTTTTTTTTTTTTTTTTTTGTGATCAGAAAAACGAGGGGACTGGCTGTCCCAAGTCAGCCGGGGAACTTCTCTTTGGTCGATGCATCAAGCAACTCAGCTCTCTTGGGGAAACTTAAATAGAAAAGACAGATCTCCAAACGGATAAAAAAAATAAATCAAATGATAAAAACCCAACCGACACCTCTGATACCCCAGCTTATTGAACAGCACAAGGGTTTAATCTACAGGCTCTGTCCAAAGCAGCAAGAAGTGACAGATTTAATCCAAACCAGTTGCCCGCTCTCACTCTCTGATCTGGAGACGTTATTGGACAAGCATGCATAGCAGTAACACTTGTAAACACTGGGTTACTGCACCACAGCCCCAAATCCCTCACGGGCCCACTAAGATACTTTTACTGACTGATCCACAATAAACACTCCCAAAAAGATTCTCAACAAGCTAAACCCTGTTTAGAAAGAATCTGAGGAACCTGTCACTGCAGCAACAAAGGGCTGCAATTGTATGCAAAATCTCCAACACCCTCCTTAGCACCCTGCTAGCTCAAGGACTGTGTGGGGCTTCCGTGCCCTGAACGAGTCCACCCTGGCCACATAACGCAGATGTAATGGTCAAGAAAGCACATAGCGTTATCGAAACTTATCAGATCCACAGCAAAAGGAAAAGCCCACGCTTCTATATTTCTCCTCCTTCTCCATTCACAGAAGGAAGAGACTGAAAACAGGCAGATTTGTGGTTTACATTTACAGTTAATGTGAAAAATGGCTATTTGTGAAATACATCACGTATTGTTTCAAGCTACAAACAACTCGCTCCCACAAAGGAAAGACTTTTGACCTCAGCATGCAACCCCAGTTACAAATAACTTCCTATCTACCAGTGGGCCGCGTTCCCCTGGCACTCAGTCACTCCGCAGCACGGCAGCCACCTTTGTTCTAAGGATGGCAAATTCTACTTAGAAACGCTCTGTAGAAGAGTGATGTTGTCCCCTTTTAACACGATCCAGCCTGCAGCAAAGAGAAGGGAAAGAGGGGATTAGAGAGAGCCCAGAACCTGAGAATAATCTCGTGTTTTCAGAAAGTGTTTTGTGTGGTTGAGCAGGGTTTTGCCCATCATGCAGAGTGCAGGCCGCCTGGTATTACACGTTTCAAAGACCAGAACTGGTCTCAGGCAGGGACAGATTCTCCTTCATCCAGCAAAATCAGCAGCTCAAAAATCATCAGGGACAGAGATGTAGCCAGGAATTGCTCACTGAACTTCAACAGCAAGGCTCGTCACACGGTTGGTACGTCTCAGTGCTGCTACCTAGAAGGCTCACCCGGGCAGGTTTCAGACCGCGCGTCACTCGGGTTGCACAGACACACGACACACCCAGCTGTTTCCTTGATTTTGCCTTGGAGTGAATCTCCTCTGCGTCGTCCAGCGCCAAATTCACGTACTCGTCAAAGCCCTAGAAATCGGCAACAGTGGCAATTAGTTCAGCAACAACACGAACCATCGTCAGCTGTGCTGACCCAGGCTGGACAACGAAGACTAATTGTTAGAGAAGCACGATTTCTTTTTTCCCTTGGGCTAGTTTTTCTTGACAAGAAAAAATAGGATTGTGAATGAGGGAAAACAAACTAACGATGTAACGTGGGGTCGTGCTGACACTCACGATGATGCAGCCTTCTATCCGCACGTTCACTTGCTCAGCCACACCTGGATCCTCGAGCTCTGCAGAACGAAGGAGGAGAGTAAATTGGAACACAAACACCGCGAGCAGTTTTGTTCTCTCTCGTGTGTTCAGAAATACCCGCTAACCATAGCCGCTAGAGCTCCCAAAAACTCCAAGGAGCAACTCTCAGGGGCAGTTTCAATTAACAGTCTGACATTTTAGAGTCTTATATGACTGGGTGAATACTACACGTTTGCTGAAGGACACGTTTCCAGTCACAAGGGAACACTCCTGCACGCCCGGCTGCACGATCCCACTCCCGTTAACACGAGGGGGAAACGCCGGGCTGCGCAGCAGCTCCTTGTACCCACCAGCACGCCGCACAGCTCTCCATTCCCCACAAACCTGCCCCGAGCAACGGGTGGGAGCCGAAAACTCAGCGAGGGAGATCCCCGGACCCTCCCCGCTCCCCCCACCCCCTCCAAATCCCCATCCCCATCCCCTCCCCGTCCTCTCCCCGCGCTACTCACGCTCTGCAGGTAGCGGAAGATGAGGTTCTGGGGCACTGCGTGAAGGGCTCAGCACGGGGACAAGAGCTCCAGGCCCGGGACAAGGCCTCAAGACAAGGCCTCAAACCCTGCAACGAGGCCCCAGGGCCCCGGGACAAGGCCTCAAGGTCCGGGCCGAGACCCCTGAGGCCCGGGCCGCCCCCCACCCGCTCCCCCGTCGCTCCCCGGCCGCAGGAAGGCTACGATGGGCTGCACCATCACCGTCTGCACCTTCTGGTCCTGCCCGCGGTACGCCATGGCTGCCGCCGCCTCGCTGCTCCCGCCGCCCCTGCTGGGCCGCCTCCGGAAGCCCCTGAGGCCGGGCGGGAGCGCACAAGGGACGCTGGGATGCTGGAGGAGCGTGGGGGGCCGCTCTAGCAGGCCGGGAGGACCGCGTCTCTATGGTCGCAGGCAGGAGTCCCTGCGCCAGCTTTATTGGTGAGCAGCGAGGCTGGGGGGGGGAGGGGGGCAAGACAGCCTTAAATAAAATACAAATATAAAAAGTGTTATAAATGGCTGTTATAAATCCAAATAGGATTACAATCAAAGTTTACAATTTATTAAACGAATAGAGGCAAGCAAGCAGCGCTGGGTGCGCCGGGAGTCTCTGCTCCCCCAGGACGCACACCTGTTACGTAAGGCGGCTGGTTTTGATGCTCCCAGGCTAATACATATTCATTACTACTTCGAGAAGAGGCAGGGTTATTAGAATTGGTTTCCGGAATCCGAAACCCCTCCCAGGGGCGCCTGCGTATCAGTCTCTGGTGGTCTCTCGGGGCTTGCTCGGGCTGAATGCTGGTTGTCTTCCTCCCAGGCTTTTGTCCTTCAATTGTCCTTCATCTCCCCCTTCCTCCTCGTTTGGGAGCCTCTGCGCCGGATTTCAGAAACTCTAGCAACATCCCCTGCAGTAGTCAGCACTTTTCCCTAAAAACCCCTTTGTTCTCTTATCACCTAGACCCGGGCCTCGATGTTAACCCTTCAAATCCCTTAGTGACACGAATTGCTGGACCATTCCTTACAAAAGGAAGGATAAAATATGTAGAGGAGCAATGGCACACGCGAAAGCCCAGCGCCGCGGGCAGAGGCAGCGAAGGTTGACGGCAGAACAGTGCTCGGTTTGAACACGGAGAGGGAAAGCGAGGGGAAGGTGGCCGAAGCCGGCCGCAGTCTCTGAGCTCTCCTCCTCCTGATTGTTTTCTCTCAAAGCCATTTCTGTCTGTGTGCGGGCACCCGGAGCCGGCAGAAGTCCCCGTGAAGTCCTTCGGCAGGACGGAGGGCTGCGTGGGCTCCAGTGAGAGAGGGAGTTAGGAGAATCTTATCAAGTAGAGATAGAGCGCTGACGGCATTAAACTAGGATGCTACTTAGTGTCTTTGCTAACTATGGTGCATTGTGCCAATTAACTAAAGCAAGAAGCCTTGGGCCCCTTACCAAGGTCAGTCTCCTAATAAGAGAGCGAGCCTATCTTAAGAAACTGGGAGAAACTGGTCCTGCAGGTGGACAAGAGCCAAGGAGCAACTGAGTCTGTGCAAAGACAAGAGGTCAACTAGCGGTGACGAGGAAGAGTCATCAATCTTCATGCCCACGACCTCCCGTGCTGCCCAGCGCTGAATAAACATACCTACTTTACAATCTCACTGATTGTGGAGTCCCTTTTCCGCAAGTCGCCAGCAGCAGTTTCTTCCGCAGAGGTTTTCCCAGAGCCGCTTCAAAGCTTCCCTCGCGGAGCTGGGGCGTCGCAGGGGGTCATCAAAGCACGCACGTACACACACACACACACACACACACACACACACAGGCGTTGTTGTCCAAACAGAAAGTATTTACAACAAATTCGACAAGCGGTTTTTCTCTGCCAGCAGCAAATGCCTGAGGGCCCCTACAGCTTCACAAATCATAGCACAAAGAGCCTAAAGTTCCTCTAAAATTTAGGGAAATAATTCAAAATAGATCTGCTAGGGGAAAACGATCACTGGCGGCAGGGTACACAATACACGCGAGCCTCAGCTCTCCTCCGCAGAGTCAGTGCCCACGCCCAAGTGCGACGCTGATGGCACCCGAACATTTGCTGTAGCAGGCAGCAGAGCCAGCAGCTCAGGGGAGCAATTTTAAAAACCAGGAGGCACTTAAACCAACCCTTAATTGACCCAGTTACTGCAGGAGAGTCCCGACTACTCGCCCTGGAGTCCTACTGTCACCAGCAAAAAGCACCAACCAAAGCTTGGGGGAACTTTGGTACAGCACAAGAGAAGGGAGTGGGGGTAGCGTAGCCGTATCGCAGAGCTGCTGCTTTTCACACCATTTTATCATCCCTGATAATTGAAAGTAAGGCCGGGTGGGCTGACCCCACCACCACCACTCCTGGCAGCATGTTTGGTCCACAACGCTAGAATAATTATTCTGCTCCCTCCCGCCCCTACAGCTTCATCATCTGAAAAGATTACAGTCAAAACAATGGCATACACAAATAAAAGTCAAGAGTTGACATAGTAACTCCGGGATTTGGGTATCAACTGTCCGAGAAATCAGAACACCCAGGCTTCACAATGTGCCCAACATCGAGCTGTGCCAAGGGGGGGCGGAAGGAAGAAGCTTTCCGTTTAAGCCTTCAGAGCATCGCTCCATCACTACGTCAATTCACAGCCACCACAGCGTGCCGATGGACATCTTTCTGTGCCAAAAGAAACAAGTGCTTTGTCCTCTTGATATCAAAGGTAGCCACCTATAGTTACGGAACCATGCACAAGACCTTAACTCTGACCAGCAGGGAAACTTAGGACAACTGAGTGCAGATCCTGCCAATTTCTACCAGTTCCAACTGTGCTTTAAGTCTCATTGCAAAGCCTCAGTTCGAAAAAGGATCACCTCGGGGTATCCAACAAGAAGAAGAGTTGTTTTTTTTTTGTTTTTTTTTGTTTTTTTTTAATATACCATAGGACTATGCAGTTCAACCATCAATCATCTTGGAAAGCTCAAGGAGGAGGTCATCCTCATCCTTCCCTGGGTCCAAGTCGAGCTCGGCTTCCAGTATGCCGTCTGAGAGTTCCCAAAGTAGCGTCTCTAAATCCTCGTCTACAGATACGGGCGCGTTGCCTGTGGAACTCAGCCGGCGTGTCCTTGCTTCTTCTAGCTGGGAAGAAGCTGAAGTCGAGCTTGAGAACTCCATTGGCTCCACAGATTCTGCCTGGCTTCCAAGATGTGCTTCAGGTCTTGGCAGAGCAAGGAAGAGAACAATCAGTATATGCCATTTCTTAACGGGAAATCCCTTTTCTGCAAACCGGCTCTTAAAACCGTAGCCAACCCCTCCTGCACTTCAATCTTACCCAGGGATTGTTATTCAATTAACCCAGGGCGACATTTAGAGCCCAATATATTAGCAGGTACATTTTTCAGTTTGGGGGTTTCTCTGTGAAGCCAGAGCACCTGGAGTCTAGCAAAGATGGTTCAATTGTTGTAGCAAGAGGCACTTTGCCACCTTGCTTAATTTTCCTGTAAAAATGTTAAGAAGTCTCCATCTGCAAATATCTGTTTGCTAAGTTAGTCATTTTTCCCACGGCACACTCAGCAGAGTTTGCTCCCCACTACAGGAAGCTGATCTGCAGCCATCACTTCCCTCTGCTCTCCCTGCACTCTTGTCACCTTGTATGTTTGTTCGGGTGGCATTCTTGAGGACCAAAAGGCAGAGGACACTACTCATCATTTATCACCTCACGAGGAAGTAGGAGAACTTCACCTCATCCTCATTTAGGTATTCAGACAGAGCAAGAAGTCACTGGAAAGCTGTACCGACTTGCAGCATTTAAAGAAAGTAAGTCTAATTAAGCATTCCTGCTAGCTGCTAGAAAGTCATTTCACGTGACTTATTCCTCTGATGGATTTGGGCTTTAATTATCTCAGAACCCTCCTTTTTTCCCCACGTGTGACAGAACTTATGTTTCACTGGGGATATACACCGATTGAGAAAAAGAACAAGTTGTGGTCATCACCTGTTTTGGGGATTTTCTTCAAGTCTGGTGGCTGGGACGTGCTCCAGCGTGGCTGGAACAGCCTAGAAAGCAGCAAAACAGCATTTAGGACTCATGGGTAAAAGATTCCTTACTAGCTTTTTCCTCCATGCTGCTTCTCCTCTGGCATTGCGGAGCCTTAGCCAAAATACAAAACCAAGGTGCTCCTGAAGAAAGTTAATATTCACTTGGAGGTTACTAATGATCTTGTGTCTTTTAAGAACACAGCATTAATGGACAAAATCCTCCACACCAGAGAAATCACAGAATCACAGAGGACTAAGTAAATAGTGCCATTAATCTAATAAATATGGAAGGGTACTACAAGAATTCTGTAGGCAGCTACTGGATTTAAAAGGAAACAGAAAGCCTGTAGAACTTTTGAGTTTTCCATCTTTTCTCCTAGAGGAGGGTGTAAATTTTACAAGGGATCCATTTCTGCATTAGCCCCTGTCCTTACCATAGCTGCTTTTTTTGGCTGGAGGTCCCATTGTGTCAGCGTCAGAGGCAGTCCGTGGCTTCACAGCTGCTACAGCAGAGGGAAAACTGCCAGGTGCCTTACGTTTCAGTGCCTTCTTCTTGGGGGAAGCGACTTTCCCATCCCAAGGCTTCGCAAACATGTTAAAGTTGGCTAGAGTAAAAGGAAGAGAGAACTGATACAGTCTTGCTCTGCCTCATGAAAAATCCACGTTCTCTTCCTCATTTCCACGGCCCGTCTACACAGTTAACTGTATTTGGCCAGCAGAATTACACTGCCATTGCCTGGATTCTCAGCAATATCTTCCACATAGTAAACTCCGTCTACCAACAATCCATACAAAGGAACAAAGGAACTGAATAGCTACAGTAAATCATAATCCAGGACGAGGGAAACTCAGACACAGAGCGATCCCAAGTGCAAGCAATACTCTAAGACGTTGTATGAAGTCTAGTAAGATTCACAAATGTTGACAGCTTTTGTATTTAAAGTCTTGCTCCCTCTAGGAAAGGAAAAGCAGCAGGTATAGTAAGACAAGAGAGTGTATGCAACTGTTGTACCAGCTTCCTCTCCCCTGCAGTGATGTCCCACAAAATCTATTAAGTTGTTCTACAAAATCCAAATTTGTAGAGTCATATTCTAGTCTCCCATTCCTGACCTAACATCTGGCTGGCAGGAGAAGAAACGAAAGAAAGCTGGGTACTTGTTTTCTTTGTGTGTTTATTTCCTCGTGTCCCATGAGACAGAGAGAAAGGCTACAATGTGCAGTGCATGCAGCCTTTAAGCCCTCCTTATCTCCCTCACACAATCTCATTTTACAAAGTTGATATAATCTTAACAACGAGGCCTTTGATCCTCTGTCATTTTTGACAGAAACTGGCCCCCCACATTAAGACGCTGAAGCATGCTTTACAAACACATACACGTGTCAAGTTAAGCAACACATGCCAAAGAGGAAGGTGAACTTGAACTCAACGCAGGGAGGACTTCATACCATAAACAGATGGCAGAAAAAAACAGAATACCAAAATTAGACTAAAAAGCCCCTCAATGTGTTAATTTTCTAGTGGGAAATACAGAATACCATCACGTAATTAACGAAAACAGACATGGTTGCATGTTCTGGCCCTTCTTTGCCTTTGAACTTTGCAGCCTTAAACTCTTTTATCCTCTGCATTGAAGGAAAAAGCAAAGCAGATCCTGAGCAAACGGAACTTGCTCAATATGGGAAGCACCTCACCGGGGCAGGTATTAAAGCATCTTATTACCTGATAGCTTTGTGTTCCATAACGATTTCTGCCCGGCTGGGGCAGGTCCAGGTTGTGCTGGGGGAGCTGGCACATTTTCTCCACTCTGCTGCATCCGCAGAGCTTTCTCGCGCTTTATTTCTTCCAGGGTTTTAACACGCACTTCTCCTTCTGGCTTGGCTTTACCTGCCGGCTCCTTCGACTGCACTTTGCTGGGCCCGGAAAGAGTGAGCACGCTCTGCTTCTTGGGCTCACCCTCAATTTTTGCCCCTGCGCTGGGATCTTTGGTTTTACCATGCCATTCAGCCTGGGCTTTGGCTTGACATTCTCGTCTCTGAAGAGCTCTCTCACGACGGATTTCCTCCAGTGTTTTCACATGGACCTCTCCCTTTGGCTTAGCAGCCTTCCCTGTCATCATCAAGAAATGAGAAGCGCCAACATTTAAAGAGAGTCCAACAATAGTTTAAGTCTCCAAAATTTGTCACAGTACTAAGGAAAACTAAGCCTGAGCGTTCCCAATAACGCATCTTAGGACAATAGCCTAACATTCTCCTCCTCCTCTGAGCCACTTGTTGTATTTTGAAGACCAGCCCTATCCAGAGAGAGTTGCTACACAGAAATGCTAGTTTACTTGATTACTTTTTCAGACTGCATTTCAAATTCCTGCTCCCGGCAGTGGCTCTATTCTAATTGTATATGATGGTTCACAGAAGCAGCTTAAAACCTTGACAAGGCACAAGCGGAAAATAAACACACACCTAGAGCCAGATTTCTGATAGTGGCTGTCAGAAGAGCTTCAGCACTCGAGCAAGAGGAATCAGTTCTTTGTTTTCATTTGAATTCCTTTTTAGGGCTGTATGAAAACGGTCTAAGTTCACGGAAAGGAAGAAGGAGAAAGTATATTTAATAGCCAGTTGTTACCTTTCGCAGTACTAGTCCGTTGAGAAGGTAATCCTAGCCTCTCCTTCACAGACTTGGGAACTTGAACTGCAAAACAGAAAAAGACCAAATTAGGGAGGCTGCATAAACGTCAACTTTGTGTTCACATTCAAAAACAAGGCAGGAAAGGTAACTTTGAATCCCGGTGATTAAGACCTCAGCCAACATGCAAAAAGAAACATCGCAGGAAAAGGACAAACAGAAAGCCTAACTACAAAACCCGTGAATCACATCCAGATGCCTGTTTAGTAGCTGTACCTCTCTTTGGTGCTTTGTCAGCATTTCCCGGAACCTCCACCTTCTTCCCCAGCCTTTCAGCAAGGCTACGCTTCACCGGAAGGGCGCTTACATCAGCTTCAGACAGAGAAAACAAGGAATATTTTAAGAACATTTCTTTGCAGGAAGATTTGAGAACAGTCAACCACAAGCTTCTATTTTTCAAGCATATTTTCATAAAATTGCCTTTCAGCTGCTAAATGGTTTTTTTGCCATTTCTGCAGTCAACACAGATCTCCACTGCAACGCATTTTCCTCTCATACGTCAAAAATACTCTTCAATGCAGTCATATAGAGAAGGCGGCACCTAAATAACAGCTCATAAAAAGTTCTTACCCACGGAGGCTTTCCGTTTTCCTTGTTTCTCAGCAAGATCTAGTCGAACCACAGGTTCCTCCCCTAAAACAAAAGTAAAATTTTTCTATTTCATAGAAACCAGTAGCCAATAGAAATAGTATACTGTTAGCCCATGTCCAAAAAAAACCCAGCAAGGCACTGTTTTGACAGCTAAACCACACAAACTCATATTTCAACTATAATTAACTTAGAAAAAGTATCCATAGTCTCAGTGTTTGCCTCAAATTCCAGCTGAATGTAGTCGAGAATGAATCTGAGTCTGCTTGACAGCTATACTTTGTGCAGAACAGAGCTGCATAAGCAAGCAGAATATTATTAGGTACAAATGCTGAGAAATATTCCTTTCTAAGGTGAATGTCTATGGGTAGAAGTACTTCTTCACTTCTTTCCCTTTCAAAGGAATTTGCACAACTCTAAACAATATAATTTATACACAGACTCCTATCGCACTACTGTCCACACGTGCCACTGTCAGCCTCTTTAAAGCTTCAGAAATTGCTTCTTACATAGCACTGTCCTCTAGAGCTCTTTCTTCTCGTTACTCTCCTGTTTTTCAGTTATCCCCCTATTTGCATACTGACACATTTTTTTCTTTCTCCTGCTACTGCACTTAACCTGAGCACCAAAGCTTTCCAGTACAACCAGGGACTTTCAGCATAAAAGCATGTTTTGAACAGAAGGCGGCAGCACCAGGAGGCTAACAGGGGTGAATTGCCTTCCTTCTTGCTTAACCTTCCAGTTTAGGAGTAATGAAATCAAAACAAAAGCATGAATTATTACCTTCCTCTGTAGACAGTGTCACAGTTCTCACCACTGTCCGGACATTTTCCTTTTCCGGAGCAGGAAAAATCATAGAATCGACGGGAGGAAGAGAAGATCTTGAAGGACCTTCTGCTCAGAGCAAGCAAAACATAAGGAAGTTTACCAAACAGAAAAAACTATCACGAAGAACAAAAAACTTTAATTATTCATTACTGTCAAACATACAGTGACCAGAGCATGCAAATAAGAGAGGTGACTAGTTTGCCTCTGGTTGCCCTTGGAATTCCCATCTAGAATACCAGCTGGCTGAGAATCAGGTTGCTCGATGCCCCCAGCTAAACATGGAAGTCTATCCCTCAAGCAGCTCCCAGCCACCATCACCTGCCATTCTGAAGCCAATCAAATTTCACTTCTTTGGCAAAATAGTTGGATTCACCAAAGCATAGCCAGCTACCCGGTATTACTGGAAGAGGTTTTTTTTGAAAGAAAAATCATCACACAGGATGAAGGTGAACCGGGTAAGGAAGCAGGGAATATTAACTCACCACCGTGTCTCTTAGTTTTTTCCTTCATTTTCTGCAATTTGATTTCTTCAAGTGTTTTTATTCCAAAATTCAGACCGTCCTCTGAAAACAGAAAACAGTTAATGAGACTAAGGCTTAGAGGCACTCACTGAGGACCACAGATCCTCAGGCTTCTTAGTGCTCAGGAACTTTCAGAAGTATTTAGAATAAAGCCTGTCAACACTCCTCACAAGTGAAACAACCATAGAATCAATGGCATTTTGCCCCTCCTTTCACCCTTCAGGGTAAAAACTGTAGTTTTAATTTTAATCCATTTACGTGATATTAGATCCCTCTATCGTTAGATATGGCTTTCAACAGTGGTTGCCAGGCTGCACGTGCAGCCATTTAAACTCCATGCTGTGACCCTGTTTTGTTCTCCAAAAGGAAAGAAAAGCAGTTCAACTTTCTGACCCAATGGGCACATGATGGTATCAGGGAGAAATGAGATCATGGAAATAACCGAGTCCATTCAGCACCCCTACATTCTGTTGTGTTTTTATGCCACATTGCTTTTGAGTTAATTGTCAAGTTATCCTGCCGATTTATCCTACTACAGGTGCTGGAATACCTTGTTTAGCAGTAGTAGCACTGGCTTTCCGAGTGGAAATCATCCGTAATCCATTTTGGCCTTCCTCAGCTGGTTGCTGGACGGGAGTTTTAGTTTCTTCTCCTTCCGCAGAAAGCTGGTCTGAAGGGGAAAAATCTATTCAGTTATGCATAGGCCAGATTGTTCGTGATTATGTAGCTCATGCAATGACACTTCAGTCCATGGTTCCTATAAAAAAGTTGGGTTTTTTTTGTTTTTTTTTTTTTTTAATACAGCTACACTGACCTGATGAACTCGTAAGTAGACTACCCTAGGACAAAACATCTAGGACTCTAGATTCTCTCTGCAGCTTTAACTACTACACGACATATTACTCTTCAGACAAAAAAAAAGGAATTTCCTTCCTAGTTTCACATAGAGCTTTACACAACAGACCAGCTAAAGCCAAGAGTGGTTCTAAGCTTTCCTCCAACATTTCAGGTTCTGTCCACTGACTGCCAGACAAAGCCACCAGTGACCTGAGCGGACTGCCTGCCCTATCGCTAGTCAGACCTCAGGTCATCTGTGATTTATACATTGATTTACAGCACAAATTCCTTCCAAGAACCAAAGACTTACACAATCATTTACAGCACAAATTCCTTCCAGGAACCAAACCATGCTCACCATCATCATCTTCATCATCATCTGCAGCATTGATTACAACTGGAGGGTGTGTAGGGCTTGGGACATTTTCCGAGTTTTCCACTTTCATCACCCGCCTTAGCTATGGAGAGGGATTGGACTGGACAGAAAGTTTGTTTTGCTGCAGTGACATCTGAGCCACTTTCAAATCATCGTCCGCGGACTCAGGCGGACTTGGCAGTGTAGCTAGAGGAAGAGGAGGATCATCAGTAATATGGCAGTTTAAAACTTTGACCACAATGCACGAAGATGGTAGCTAAGGCAGATAACCTGCACAGGCAATGAATGCAGCATCTCCTTTTGCCCATCCCGCCACTGTTTACACCGTGAACAATGACTTGCCTTCAAACAACAACACATCTCCCTGCCACCCAGCAGAAGACGAAACAACAGAAAGCAAACTGCAAGGCAAATATCACACAAAGCAGAGAGAAGCTGAGCATGAAAGCAGAAAACAAATACCAGCAGTACAGCAGCAGTACACTCGGTTTAGCTGACCACCTAGGACTGCAGACCTTTTCCTGCACTCACAAATGAACGGTTACCTGATGTCTCCTACACTATTGGCACCCACTAAGTAATATGCAAAATTAATTCTTCAATACTTAAAGAAAAAGGACCTAAACTCACTCTTGCTTGGTGGTAAGAAGACGCCATCGATGTAACGTCCCTTTGCGTGATGAAAAGCACAGTTGGCTTTCTGACAGCCTACTGGCTGCTTCTCCCAGTAGCAGGGAATCTCAGCGCGCTTTTTCTGAAGACAGAAAGAAAGACAAGCTCGTGATAACATGCACCTAAGGTTTGCAAAGAGATGCACAGTTCCAGGTCACGACAGCGATAGGGCTGTCACAATACAGTGCTGAAACATCATTCCAAAGGTCAGTTTATCACGGAAGTATAGTATTTCCGGGCATATTCACAAAGTTTGCAGAAGCTGTAACCACTATGCACGTTTAGCCTTGTCATCATTCAGTTTGAGAAGACAGGCACTCTCAGACATCAGTTTAGGGTGGGTTAAACTAATACACCCAGGATTATACTAGGATTATTCAGAGGGAAAAAGAACATCTTAAATTGCCTACGTTAACTCTATCCAGAACTACTTCTCGGAGACTTCGTTCTTCTGCACCTTTAACTTTCCCCACTGCTTCCTAGCCCAGGCAGCTAGAACAGCATTATCTGAAGGACTCCGGGACACAAGAGACCTGATAGATCATTATCAAGCCTGCTCTCAGGAGGCTAGTACAGCCTGTTTATTACCCCCCTGCTCCAGCAGCTTTTAGCAGTCTAGTTAGCGGTTATTCTGCATCTGTTGAGAAAATACTGTCGGCGTCTAATAAAAGAAAATCTTGCTAAGACATACCTAAGGCATTGATTTTATTTCCCTCTCCTTCCTCCCACCCCCTCCCCTGCTAACAGAAACCAGTGTAATTCCAAAGCAAAGGACTCTGTCCTGCAAAAGCACAATCAGCACACCTACAGCACTGAAAAATGCTTTTGTTGATTTATTTTGAGAACACATCTTTAGGCACTCACATCGATTTCCATGTGTCTGAATCGGCAGACATTCCTGAAACAACGACCCTCCTGCCACAGCGTGCAGACTGTCTCGTTCCCCAGAGCAGCTTCACAGTGGCGGAAGGAACAGTTGTCTCCCTGTAACCAAAAGGAAACCAACAAGGAAAATATAGTACAGCCTCAAAAACGTCCATGCTACTGCCTCAGGTTGCTACGATTGAATTCAGAATCTATCTGGTTATCACGTTAACCAAAGACCAGTGTGCCTCCTCCTCCTACTCTACCCCTTCCTGAAAAAAAAAGAAAAAAAAAAAAAAACAACAAAAAAACAAAGCAAAGCAAAGCAAAAGAAACCCAGCCATACCTTGGTACAGGTAGAATAGAAATAGAAGTAGCAATCGTCTCCTTGTTTAGACATGCCAACAAGTTCTGATAACAAGCTCGGGTTCTCTCCACAGGGACTTCCTCTGCTCTTGGAGAGAGCTGTCTTCACCCTTGCTTGGGCTGAAAGTCTTCCACTGGCTTGTGATCAGTGAAATCTTCTTTTTAAAAGTAACCCTAAACAAAGTACCAACAAGTGAAAAATAATGAGTAACAAGCATTTTTCCAGCTTTCTTCTGTTCATCAAATTAGTCTCTTGAGGAGAGCAATGCCTTGAAATCAGCTGTTACGGGAACTAACACAATATTAAACTAAAGTTCTGTAAAGCTGCCAGGAGCTTTGTCAGCAAGTGTTCTCTTCCACGTCCTCAATAATATGCCTTGGAGCACATCCGGAAGCCTGAAAAGGGAGTCACTTCTTCAAAAACCACCTGATCATACATGCAAGGCAATGATCAACTATGGCTACGAGTAACTTCTACAGAACGCAGTATGACGCATTAAATAGCACGTTCCAGTCACTGTGGGTCTTCGAGTTCACCTACCTGGACAACCTCAGCAAAGTTATCGATCTTCAAAGACTTCCAGTTAACTTCTCCTGGAGGCCGAACCAACACTGAATCCGTGAATTAATGATAAAGGGGTAGGAAGAATTTGCCTCCTCACTTTGCCAAGGGAGCCTCTCATCCACAATTCAAACATAGGATGTGCTTTTAAACAGCTTATAACTAATGGAGGAAGCAAGTCCATCTGAACACTCTCTCAGACTGGAGACAGCCAGGGTTAGTTAGCTCTTCAAAAAATAAAAACCAAAAAAAAAAACACCACAAAACAAAACAAAAACAAAAAAACCCAGTGCATTTAGAGATGAACTCGTGATTCAAAGTGGCTGCAAAAATGAGGCTCCATCTTCCACAGCCAGAAAATTTGACTTTTTTTTTTTTTTTTTAATTCAAAATTCAGTATGTTCCAATCTCTGGTCTTCAAGATTTCTTCACCTATTAAGAAAACACTAAAACCTTTCCCCGTCTTTATTACCTGTACAGCAAAAAACACACCAGTGCACAGAAATACACAAATGTGCATACGCATACACACATATGTGTTTAGACACACACACGAGGAGTGAGTGATAGAAAGTTAGCGAGAGCGACAGTGGAAATCAGAAGTTTTGCCTTTTTGACACAGAGAGCGCGTAAAAACTCTCTCATTTTGAGGGAACTAGAAAAAAATGGAGGATCTACCAAATATTTTGATGAGTATGCCTTCGAGGCCAATGCTTTATACCATGAGTGATCTGGGGGCCAGCACACAAATATGCATACATATGTATCACACAGTATCACGGATTTCTAGGTTGGAAGAGACCTCAAGATCATCGAGTCCAACCTCCGACCTAACACTAAGTACTCCACTAAACCATATCGCTAAGCTCTACATCTAAACGTCTTTTAAAGACCTCCAGGGATGGTGACTCCACCACCTCCCTGGGCAGCCCGTTCCAATGCTTAATAACCCTTTCGGTAAAGAAGTACTTCCTAACATCCAACCTAAAACTCCCCTGTCGCAACTTTCGCCCATTCCCCCTCGTCCTGTCACCAGGCACGTAGGAGAACAGACCAACCCCCACCTCTTTACAGCCTCCTTTAAGGTAACTGTAGAGAGCGATAAGGTCGCCCCTGAGCCTCCTCTTCTCCAGGCTGAACAAGCCCAGCTCCCTCAGCCGCTCCTCGTAAGACTTGTTCTCCAGACCCCTCACCAGCTTGGTCGCCCTTCTCTGGACTCGCTCGAGCACGTCCATGTCCTTCCTGTAGCGAGGGGCCCAAAACTGAACACAGTACTCAAGGTGCGGCCTCACCAGAGCCGAGTACAGGGGCACAATCACTTCCCTAGACCTGCTGGCCACACTGCTTCTTATACAGGCCAGGATGCTGTTGGCCTTCTTGGCCACCTGGGCACACTGCTGGCTCATATTCAGCCGACTGTCAACCAACACTCCCAGGTCCTTCTCGGCCAGGCAGCTTTCCAGCCACTCATCTCCCAGCCTGTAGCTCTGCTTGGGGTTGTTGCGCCCCAGGTGCAGGACCCGGCACTTGGCCTTGTTGATCTTCATACAGTTGACCTCAGCCCATCGCTCCAGCCTATCCAGATCAAATATGTACATGCATACAGGATAAACATATCTATACACACAAGCGTGCACAGTATATGTCGTATGGTATCCATATCGAGAACAACTCGTAGCCCTGATCAGACACGTAGAGTTGCAATCAATTAACAGCAGGAAGACAGCAGATCAAGGATACAGCAAGCTTTGAGAGGCAGGGCAATGCTCACTTTGCCAGTGGCATGGCTGCATGATACCAAGAATTTTGAATTAGTTTGATTTTTTGGAAGCAATTTGTTTTCTTTCTGCGCTGTAGCAAATACCACAGGTTTGCCATCACGTGCTGTTCCCTAATCCATATATCCATCATCATCCATTGCTGCAAGATCATGAAAGGTTAGAAAAGATGACTTAGGTCCAATTTAACAGCCAATGATTTTTCAATGACCAGAGCTGCAACAGATTTTATTTAGCCACAAGCAGGTTTTTTTTTTTCTGATGTGAAGTCAGATATTTTGATTTTTTTTTAAGACACTAAATGTCATAAAACCTGCAACCAGACCAGATAAAGTTCAAATTAGAGTGATTCTGAAGCCTTTCATTAAAATGCTGCACATTTCTGTGCAAATTATTTCTGACTCTTCTGGACAAAAGCGGATGAAATAGTTCTTACAAATTAATAATAAAAGGTTGGAACCTTTTACTCACACAAACACTAGTGAATTTTCCAGGAAGTATTATTTTGGCAGGGAATTTTCCCAAATCTAAAGTAAAGAGGGGAAAAGTTGGGTTCCCGTATTAGTTGTTGGTTTTGACTGCTTGACAAAGGGAATAAAAACAGTAGTTAAGTGCAAGGTTTCCTTCTCTTCTTTAGTATTGAGAGGAATCGTCACTTCTGACCTTTAGCACCTTCAGAAACACACTTAGTGCCATGCAGATTCCTCTGCATCTACTTCTAAAAATTACTGGTGCTCCTTAGCATGGAAGTTGGACTTGAAATCTTTCCCAGACTGAGCTCTTTTGAATGCCCAAGGAGCTCATCATTTTGCTTGTTGCCTTCCATTTTCCTGAACAGACCCAGAACGCTGTTCAGGATATGAATGGATCTGGTCTAAGGAATGGGAAGAAAGCAAAAACCAAGGATACCTCACAGCCCTAAATGCCATAAAAAGCAGTCTCATTTTAAAAAAGATCTCCAAAGCTTTTTTTTTTTTTTTTCTCCTTGTTGTGACCCTGCTTTTTAATCACCCAGCATCAGCCTTGCTGCAAAACAGTCTCCGCTGATTTACCTGCTTGTTAAAGCACCCCACAGGCTGCAAGTGTTGTGTGCTAGGTGTCAAATTATATTTAACGGTGCATAGGTAAACCATTCATCTTCCCATGGTCAAAGCACAGAAGAGCCTCCTGCTAACACAGCTCATCCTTGCTGTAACTGCTTTTAAACCTATTTGTTGGTAAGAAAAGAGCTCAGTACACCACCTTCACAGGGCAAAAATTCACATGGAAGAGCAGAAAAACCCAGAAGTGCTTCCTGAACTTCACGTTACCAACAGCACCATCGGATTTAGATCCTTGCCTGGCATCCAGGATGCACGGCCTGCAAGCACTGCTGCGATGTGGAAGTGCCAAGGCAGGTTTTTGGCCTGCCCTAAAACACTTTTTTTTTTTTTTCTTTTACAAACAATACAAAGAGTGTGCCAGGTATGCTGTAATGCCCGTGTGCCAGGTCAATAGAGGATATCCAAACAACAGAGGCGCTTCTCCTAATTTCTGGCGTGAAAACACTTTCACAGCATTCTTTTCACGAAGAAACCCCTCTCTATCTTCTCCAATGCTCCAGGACCTGCTGCAGCTGCAGCGGCTGCGCTGGTACCAGCCGCATCTTTGACAAATCTTTTCAACGGTTCTGCTTTACCTCGGCACAGTTGAGGTCACTCCTCTTCCTCTTCCAGCTGAGGAAGCAGCTTGCGGGCTCTGCCACACGGTCGGTGCAGAAGCGAAAGCTGGGAACACAGCAGTCAAACTCTCACTGCTAACGAAGCCACCAGGGCAGAGGGCTGACACAGACCCGCCAGAGGCGAACCGTACCCGCTCTCCCTCCCGGCTGCGAGGCTCGCCACAGCAGCCCCGACCCGAAGCGCTCACAATGCTTTGCTTGGTGATGTCACCGATGAGTCAGAGTCCCCAGATGAGCATCTGCCTTGCCACTCTTTAATGTTGGTGTTGTTTTTTGGTTGGTTGCTTGCTTGCTTTTGAAACTTATGTAGGTTATGGTAAACCTTCAGGTAAACCACAGATCAATGGGGAAGAAGTCCCACACGAGGGAAGGCCGTGCATTTCTTCCAGGCAATGGCGCATTCTTTAACATGCTGCATTCGACAAAGAAGCTCTCTCCATTTTGCGCAGTGGCAACAGGCACGACTGCAACACACGCACGTGTAGGCAGCACCTGCAGGTCCCAAACCGTTAACCAATTTTTAGATAGCACCAATTTTTTATGTAGTTGCTTTCCCTTCATCCATAACCCCTTTTTTCCTTTCTTTATATCGGGTGGCTCTCCTCCATTGTTCTGTCATTTTACTCCCCAGTGTCTGAGCAGGCACTGGGAATCGTTTCCAGAGGAAGGGTACTGCTGAAGCTACAACATTTACTCTCAGGGAAAAGAGAGTATGTGAAAGAATACATACTTCCTTTCTTTTTCCTGTTGTTTTTTTTTTTAAATCTCTGAAATCAACGCTGCGGCCTGGCAGCAAATAACTATGGGAGTAATGATGATTCCTCATCCTCACTGTAACGTTGTAGTTAATGTCATAAAGAAGCAATTTCCCCAGGCAGTGGCCATTTGAGATGGGAAGGGGCAGTAAGAGGAAGTTTTCCTTAGACTAGCTCTTCCCCCAGAACACCTCGCCATCCAGCAACAAATTCAATTCACCTGCTCCGCCTGATCAGTCAAACGCGCGTCCGACTCCAGCACACGTCACAGCGGTGGTTCTGACGTGGTTTGAGAATCACCTATCCGCAGAATATCTCGGGTTTGTACACTCAAATAACGCAGTCTTTTCCAAATAAGGCCCAGAGCTCACACTCCGAGTGCAGCCTAACAGCACCAGAGGGCCGGTAGGCTAAACATTCCCATCCTGGCAACAGGACTGACCCGGGCAACAGTAAGCATCCCTTCTGCACTTTCGTCGTGAACATCAACATAAGGAAACAGAGACCTCCTCGATCCAAGTTTGAAGAAACAAACACAAAGGTCACCCAAGCGGGTTGTTTTCAGCAAACTAACGGAGAAATTAAGGTGACAACCGCGTGCATCCAGAGTTAGTCAGATCCCGAAGGCAGTTCCTTTGGGAAACGCAGGAGCAGCGCGCCAGATGACGGCTACCTTACAGCGCACCCCTCAGAGGCACTGCTACGAAAGGAAGGCAGAAGGTTGGAACACAAAATAACTCGCAAGGCGCCCGTTAAGGGGGAAGCTTTAATTTCCTGAGCAGAACCTCCCCCCTGAAGGCAGCCCAGGGACTCTTTGCTTCCCTAGGGAGACGGCAGGGACGGGGCAGGGCGGTGGGATGGAGGGACACAGGGCCAGATGGACGGCCAGACGGCCGGATGGATGGACAGACGGACGGCCAGACGGCCCAAAAGGCCTGAGCAAGGGCTGAGGAGCGGGAGGGAAGGGCAGGGCGAGGGGAAGGGGAAGGGCGGCCCTGGGCCTGACAGGGCACCTTGGGCCTAACCCCGGGCAGCAGCTCCCCATCTCACAGGGCCCACGGGGGGCTGCCTGTAACAGGAGATGCGGGCAGGTAAATTTTACAAGCACTGCATCACAAATACCCTGCAACACCTGAACTATTCACTGGGACAGCCTCCTTCCTCACCTCCTGAAAGCTCCAGCTGGCAAACCAAGGACAAAATGAAAGGCAGATGTGGAGGACCTCGTAAGATACTGTTTTGTTCCCTACGTGCCCACTGCTGGTGACACGTAATGCCTCCTGTTCCCAAACGACATCGGCACGTTACATCTTTACTACATGCTGAAAGGAACTCAGCAACTTGAACACAACTTAGAATTACCCATCCCGGCAGCAGGCTGTCCAGCTGAAGCTGCTTTAGCCAATCAAGTGTGTCACGCTGCCCCTCAAAGGTTTCTTCCTGGGAACGTCTGCTGTGACACTCCTGACGTATTACTTCTCGGAATGGCAGAACTGCGCTGGGTAGGCCCCACAGCAAGACTCGTATTTCTGTCCTTCCCTTTCAGGAAAGGATCTCCCACCTTGAATTTATTAATTTTCATGATGATGATACACAAATTGAAGTTTTGAAAAACTGAATGCTGATTAACAGATTTCTAGCACAGCCTGTGCATCAAAATTCATTTCTCTCCATTTAGGTAATCTTAGTTTCTGAGTTACAGTTACAGTCAAAATTTTTCTTCTTCGATTTTTTTCTTTTTCTTTTTTTTTTTTTTTTTTTTTTTTGTGATCAGAAAAACGAGGGGACTGGCTGTCCCAAGTCAGCCGGGGAACTTCTCTTTGGTCGATGCATCAAGCAACTCAGCTCTCTTGGGGAAACTTAAATAGAAAAGACAGATCTCCAAACGGATAAAAAAAATAAATCAAATGATAAAAACCCAACCGACACCTCTGATACCCCAGCTTATTGAACAGCACAAGGGTTTAATCTACAGGCTCTGTCCAAAGCAGCAAGAAGTGACAGATTTAATCCAAACCAGTTGCCCGCTCTCACTCTCTGATCTGGAGACGTTATTGGACAAGCATGCATAGCAGTAACACTTGTAAACACTGGGTTACTGCACCACAGCCCCAAATCCCTCACGGGCCCACTAAGATACTTTTACTGACTGATCCACAATAAACACTCCCAAAAAGATTCTCAACAAGCTAAACCCTGTTTAGAAAGAATCTGAGGAACCTGTCACTGCAGCAACAAAGGGCTGCAATTGTATGCAAAATCTCCAACACCCTCCTTAGCACCCTGCTAGCTCAAGGACTGTGTGGGGCTTCCGTGCCCTGAACGAGTCCACCCTGGCCACATAACGCAGATGTAATGGTCAAGAAAGCACATAGCGTTATCGAAACTTATCAGATCCACAGCAAAAGGAAAAGCCCACGCTTCTATATTTCTCCTCCTTCTCCATTCACAGAAGGAAGAGACTGAAAACAGGCAGATTTGTGGTTTACATTTACAGTTAATGTGAAAAATGGCTATTTGTGAAATACATCACGTATTGTTTCAAGCTACAAACAACTCGCTCCCACAAAGGAAAGACTTTTGACCTCAGCATGCAACCCCAGTTACAAATAACTTCCTATCTACCAGTGGGCCGCGTTCCCCTGGCACTCAGTCACTCCGCAGCACGGCAGCCACCTTTGTTCTAAGGATGGCAAATTCTACTTAGAAACGCTCTGTAGAAGAGTGATGTTGTCCCCTTTTAACACGATCCAGCCTGCAGCAAAGAGAAGGGAAAGAGGGGATTAGAGAGAGCCCAGAACCTGAGAATAATCTCGTGTTTTCAGAAAGTGTTTTGTGTGGTTGAGCAGGGTTTTGCCCATCATGCAGAGTGCAGGCCGCCTGGTATTACACGTTTCAAAGACCAGAACTGGTCTCAGGCAGGGACAGATTCTCCTTCATCCAGCAAAATCAGCAGCTCAAAAATCATCAGGGACAGAGATGTAGCCAGGAATTGCTCACTGAACTTCAACAGCAAGGCTCGTCACACGGTTGGTACGTCTCAGTGCTGCTACCTAGAAGGCTCACCCGGGCAGGTTTCAGACCGCGCGTCACTCGGGTTGCACAGACACACGACACACCCAGCTGTTTCCTTGATTTTGCCTTGGAGTGAATCTCCTCTGCGTCGTCCAGCGCCAAATTCACGTACTCGTCAAAGCCCTAGAAATCGGCAACAGTGGCAATTAGTTCAGCAACAACACGAACCATCGTCAGCTGTGCTGACCCAGGCTGGACAACGAAGACTAATTGTTAGAGAAGCACGATTTCTTTTTTCCCTTGGGCTAGTTTTTCTTGACAAGAAAAAATAGGATTGTGAATGAGGGAAAACAAACTAACGATGTAACGTGGGGTCGTGCTGACACTCACGATGATGCAGCCTTCTATCCGCACGTTCACTTGCTCAGCCACACCTGGATCCTCGAGCTCTGCAGAACGAAGGAGGAGAGTAAATTGGAACACAAACACCGCGAGCAGTTTTGTTCTCTCTCGTGTGTTCAGAAATACCCGCTAACCATAGCCGCTAGAGCTCCCAAAAACTCCAAGGAGCAACTCTCAGGGGCAGTTTCAATTAACAGTCTGACATTTTAGAGTCTTATATGACTGGGTGAATACTACACGTTTGCTGAAGGACACGTTTCCAGTCACAAGGGAACACTCCTGCACGCCCGGCTGCACGATCCCACTCCCGTTAACACGAGGGGGAAACGCCGGGCTGCGCAGCAGCTCCTTGTACCCACCAGCACGCCGCACAGCTCTCCATTCCCCACAAACCTGCCCCGAGCAACGGGTGGGAGCCGAAAACTCAGCGAGGGAGATCCCCGGACCCTCCCCGCTCCCCCCACCCCCTCCAAATCCCCATCCCCATCCCCTCCCCGTCCTCTCCCCGCGCTACTCACGCTCTGCAGGTAGCGGAAGATGAGGTTCTGGGGCACTGCGTGAAGGGCTCAGCACGGGGACAAGAGCTCCAGGCCCGGGACAAGGCCTCAAGACAAGGCCTCAAACCCTGCAACGAGGCCCCAGGGCCCCGGGACAAGGCCTCAAGGTCCGGGCCGAGACCCCTGAGGCCCGGGCCGCCCCCCACCCGCTCCCCCGTCGCTCCCCGGCCGCAGGAAGGCTACGATGGGCTGCACCATCACCGTCTGCACCTTCTGGTCCTGCCCGCGGTACGCCATGGCTGCCGCCGCCTCGCTGCTCCCGCCGCCCCTGCTGGGCCGCCTCCGGAAGCCCCTGAGGCCGGGCGGGAGCGCACAAGGGACGCTGGGATGCTGGAGGAGCGTGGGGGGCCGCTCTAGCAGGCCGGGAGGACCGCGTCTCTATGGTCGCAGGCAGGAGTCCCTGCGCCAGCTTTATTGGTGAGCAGCGAGGCTGGGGGGGGGAGGGGGGCAAGACAGCCTTAAATAAAATACAAATATAAAAAGTGTTATAAATGGCTGTTATAAATCCAAATAGGATTACAATCAAAGTTTACAATTTATTAAACGAATAGAGGCAAGCAAGCAGCGCTGGGTGCGCCGGGAGTCTCTGCTCCCCCAGGACGCACACCTGTTACGTAAGGCGGCTGGTTTTGATGCTCCCAGGCTAATACATATTCATTACTACTTCGAGAAGAGGCAGGGTTATTAGAATTGGTTTCCGGAATCCGAAACCCCTCCCAGGGGCGCCTGCGTATCAGTCTCTGGTGGTCTCTCGGGGCTTGCTCGGGCTGAATGCTGGTTGTCTTCCTCCCAGGCTTTTGTCCTTCAATTGTCCTTCATCTCCCCCTTCCTCCTCGTTTGGGAGCCTCTGCGCCGGATTTCAGAAACTCTAGCAACATCCCCTGCAGTAGTCAGCACTTTTCCCTAAAAACCCCTTTGTTCTCTTATCACCTAGACCCGGGCCTCGATGTTAACCCTTCAAATCCCTTAGTGACACGAATTGCTGGACCATTCCTTACAAAAGGAAGGATAAAATATGTAGAGGAGCAATGGCACACGCGAAAGCCCAGCGCCGCGGGCAGAGGCAGCGAAGGTTGACGGCAGAACAGTGCTCGGTTTGAACACGGAGAGGGAAAGCGAGGGGAAGGTGGCCGAAGCCGGCCGCAGTCTCTGAGCTCTCCTCCTCCTGATTGTTTTCTCTCAAAGCCATTTCTGTCTGTGTGCGGGCACCCGGAGCCGGCAGAAGTCCCCGTGAAGTCCTTCGGCAGGACGGAGGGCTGCGTGGGCTCCAGTGAGAGAGGGAGTTAGGAGAATCTTATCAAGTAGAGATAGAGCGCTGACGGCATTAAACTAGGATGCTACTTAGTGTCTTTGCTAACTATGGTGCATTGTGCCAATTAACTAAAGCAAGAAGCCTTGGGCCCCTTACCAAGGTCAGTCTCCTAATAAGAGAGCGAGCCTATCTTAAGAAACTGGGAGAAACTGGTCCTGCAGGTGGACAAGAGCCAAGGAGCAACTGAGTCTGTGCAAAGACAAGAGGTCAACTAGCGGTGACGAGGAAGAGTCATCAATCTTCATGCCCACGACCTCCCGTGCTGCCCAGCGCTGAATAAACATACCTACTTTACAATCTCACTGATTGTGGAGTCCCTTTTCCGCAAGTCGCCAGCAGCAGTTTCTTCCGCAGAGGTTTTCCCAGAGCCGCTTCAAAGCTTCCCTCGCGGAGCTGGGGCGTCGCAGGGGGTCATCAAAGCACGCACGTACACACACACACACACACACACACACACACAGGCGTTGTTGTCCAAACAGAAAGTATTTACAACAAATTCGACAAGCGGTTTTTCTCTGCCAGCAGCAAATGCCTGAGGGCCCCTACAGCTTCACAAATCATAGCACAAAGAGCCTAAAGTTCCTCTAAAATTTAGGGAAATAATTCAAAATAGATCTGCTAGGGGAAAACGATCACTGGCGGCAGGGTACACAATACACGCGAGCCTCAGCTCTCCTCCGCAGAGTCAGTGCCCACGCCCAAGTGCGACGCTGATGGCACCCGAACATTTGCTGTAGCAGGCAGCAGAGCCAGCAGCTCAGGGGAGCAATTTTAAAAACCAGGAGGCACTTAAACCAACCCTTAATTGACCCAGTTACTGCAGGAGAGTCCCGACTACTCGCCCTGGAGTCCTACTGTCACCAGCAAAAAGCACCAACCAAAGCTTGGGGGAACTTTGGTACAGCACAAGAGAAGGGAGTGGGGGTAGCGTAGCCGTATCGCAGAGCTGCTGCTTTTCACACCATTTTATCATCCCTGATAATTGAAAGTAAGGCCGGGTGGGCTGACCCCACCACCACCACTCCTGGCAGCATGTTTGGTCCACAACGCTAGAATAATTATTCTGCTCCCTCCCGCCCCTACAGCTTCATCATCTGAAAAGATTACAGTCAAAACAATGGCATACACAAATAAAAGTCAAGAGTTGACATAGTAACTCCGGGATTTGGGTATCAACTGTCCGAGAAATCAGAACACCCAGGCTTCACAATGTGCCCAACATCGAGCTGTGCCAAGGGGGGGCGGAAGGAAGAAGCTTTCCGTTTAAGCCTTCAGAGCATCGCTCCATCACTACGTCAATTCACAGCCACCACAGCGTGCCGATGGACATCTTTCTGTGCCAAAAGAAACAAGTGCTTTGTCCTCTTGATATCAAAGGTAGCCACCTATAGTTACGGAACCATGCACAAGACCTTAACTCTGACCAGCAGGGAAACTTAGGACAACTGAGTGCAGATCCTGCCAATTTCTACCAGTTCCAACTGTGCTTTAAGTCTCATTGCAAAGCCTCAGTTAGAAAAAGGATCACCTCGGGGTATCCAACAAGAAGAAGAGTTGTTTTTTTTTTTTTTTTTTTTTTTTTTTTAATATACCATAGGACTATGCAGTTCAACCATCAATCATCTTGGAAAGCTCAAGGAGGAGGTCATCCTCATCCTTCCCTGGGTCCAAGTCGAGCTCGGCTTCCAGTATGCCGTCTGAGAGTTCCCAAAGTAGCGTCTCTAAATCCTCGTCTACAGATACGGGCGCGTTGCCTGTGGAACTCAGCCGGCGTGTCCTTGCTTCTTCTAGCTGGGAAGAAGCTGAAGTCGAGCTTGAGAACTCCATTGGCTCCACAGATTCTGCCTGGCTTCCAAGATGTGCTTCAGGTCTTGGCAGAGCAAGGAAGAGAAAAATCAGTATATGCCATTTCTTAACGGGAAATCCCTTTTCTGCAAACCGGCTCTTAAAACCGTAGCCAACCCCTCCTGCACTTCAATCTTACCCAGGGATTGTTATTCAATTAACCCAGGGCGACATTTAGAGCCCAATATATTAGCAGGTACATTTTTCAGTTTGGGGGTTTCTCTGTGAAGCCAGAGCACCTGGAGTCTAGCAAAGATGGTTCAATTGTTGTAGCAAGAGGCACTTTGCCACCTTGCTTAATTTTCCTGTAAAAATGTTAAGAAGTCTCCATCTGCAAATATCTGTTTGCTAAGTTAGTCATTTTTCCCACGGCACACTCAGCAGAGTTTGCTCCCCACTACAGGAAGCTGATCTGCAGCCATCACTTCCCTCTGCTCTCCCTGCACTCTTGTCACCTTGTATGTTTGTTCGGGTGGCATTCTTGAGGACCAAAAGGCAGAGGACACTACTCATCATTTATCACCTCACGAGGAAGTAGGAGAACTTCACCTCATCCTCATTTAGGTATTCAGACAGAGCAAGAAGTCACTGGAAAGCTGTACCGACTTGCAGCATTTAAAGAAAGTAAGTCTAATTAAGCATTCCTGCTAGCTGCTAGAAAGTCATTTCACGTGACTTATTCCTCTGATGGATTTGGGCTTTAATTATCTCAGAACCCTCCTTTTTTCCCCACGTGTGACAGAACTTATGTTTCACTGGGGATATACACCGATTGAGAAAAAGAACAAGTTGTGGTCATCACCTGTTTTGGGGATTTTCTTCAAGTCTGGTGGCTGGGACGTGCTCCAGCGTGGCTGGAACAGCCTAGAAAGCAGCAAAACAGCATTTAGGACTCATGGGTAAAAGATTCCTTACTAGCTTTTTCCTCCATGCTGCTTCTCCTCTGGCATTGCGGAGCCTTAGCCAAAATACAAAACCAAGGTGCTCCTGAAGAAAGTTAATATTCACTTGGAGGTTACTAATGATCTTGTGTCTTTTAAGAACACAGCATTAATGGACAAAATCCTCCACACCAGAGAAATCACAGAATCACAGAGGACTAAGTAAATAGTGCCATTAATCTAATAAATATGGAAGGGTACTACAAGAATTCTGTAGGCAGCTACTGGATTTAAAAGGAAACAGAAAGCCTGTAGAACTTTTGAGTTTTCCATCTTTTCTCCTAGAGGAGGGTGTAAATTTTACAAGGGATCCATTTCTGCATTAGCCCCTGTCCTTACCATAGCTGCTTTTTTGGCTGGAGGTCCCATTGTGTCAGCGTCAGAGGCAGTCCGTGGCTTCACAGCTGCTACAGCAGAGGGAAAACTGCCAGGTGCCTTACGTTTCAGTGCCTTCTTCTTGGGGGAAGCGACTTTCCCATCCCAAGGCTTCGCAAACATGTTAAAGTTGGCTAGAGTAAAAGGAAGAGAGAACTGATACAGTCTTGCTCTGCCTCATGAAAAATCCACGTTCTCTTCCTCATTTCCACGGCCCGTCTACACAGTTAACTGTATTTGGCCAGCAGAATTACACTGCCATTGCCTGGATTCTCAGCAATATCTTCCACATAGTAAACTCCGTCTACCAACAATCCATACAAAGGAACAAAGGAACTGAATAGCTACAGTAAATCATAATCCAGGACGAGGGAAACTCAGACACAGAGCG
Source organism: Anser anser (assembly GCF_964211835.1). Classification (NCBI taxonomy): domain Eukaryota; kingdom Metazoa; phylum Chordata; class Aves; order Anseriformes; family Anatidae; genus Anser; species Anser anser. The sequence continues at coordinate 27,666 of NC_139725.1, forward strand.
ATCCCAAGTGCAAGCAATACTCTAAGACGTTGTATGAAGTCTAGTAAGATTCACAAATGTTGACAGCTTTTGTATTTAAAGTCTTGCTCCCTCTAGGAAAGGAAAAGCAGCAGGTATAGTAAGACAAGAGAGTGTATGCAACTGTTGTACCAGCTTCCTCTCCCCTGCAGTGATGTCCCACAAAATCTATTAAGTTGTTCTACAAAATCCAAATTTGTAGAGTCATATTCTAGTCTCCCATTCCTGACCTAACATCTGGCTGGCAGGAGAAGAAACGAAAGAAAGCTGGGTACTTGTTTTCTTTGTGTGTTTATTTCCTCGTGTCCCATGAGACAGAGAGAAAGGCTACAATGTGCAGTGCATGCAGCCTTTAAGCCCTCCTTATCTCCCTCACACAATCTCATTTTACAAAGTTGATATAATCTTAACAACGAGGCCTTTGATCCTCTGTCATTTTTGACAGAAACTGGCCCCCCACATTAAGACGCTGAAGCATGCTTTACAAACACATACACGTGTCAAGTTAAGCAACACATGCCAAAGAGGAAGGTGAACTTGAACTCAACGCAGGGAGGACTTCATACCATAAACAGATGGCAGAAAAAAACAGAATACCAAAATTAGACTAAAAAGCCCCTCAATGTGTTAATTTTCTAGTGGGAAATACAGAATACCATCACGTAATTAACGAAAACAGACATGGTTGCATGTTCTGGCCCTTCTTTGCCTTTGAACTTTGCAGCCTTAAACTCTTTTATCCTCTGCATTGAAGGAAAAAGCAAAGCAGATCCTGAGCAAACGGAACTTGCTCAATATGGGAAGCACCTCACCGGGGCAGGTATTAAAGCATCTTATTACCTGATAGCTTTGTGTTCCATAACGATTTCTGCCCGGCTGGGGCAGGTCCAGGTTGTGCTGGGGGAGCTGGCACATTTTCTCCACTCTGCTGCATCCGCAGAGCTTTCTCGCGCTTTATTTCTTCCAGGGTTTTAACACGCACTTCTCCTTCTGGCTTGGCTTTACCTGCCGGCTCCTTCGACTGCACTTTGCTGGGCCCGGAAAGAGTGAGCACGCTCTGCTTCTTGGGCTCACCCTCAATTTTTGCCCCTGCGCTGGGATCTTTGGTTTTACCATGCCATTCAGCCTGGGCTTTGGCTTGACATTCTCGTCTCTGAAGAGCTCTCTCACGACGGATTTCCTCCAGTGTTTTCACATGGACCTCTCCCTTTGGCTTAGCAGCCTTCCCTGTCATCATCAAGAAATGAGAAGCGCCAACATTTAAAGAGAGTCCAACAATAGTTTAAGTCTCCAAAATTTGTCACAGTACTAAGGAAAACTAAGCCTGAGCGTTCCCAATAACGCATCTTAGGACAATAGCCTAACATTCTCCTCCTCCTCTGAGCCACTTGTTGTATTTTGAAGACCAGCCCTATCCAGAGAGAGTTGCTACACAGAAATGCTAGTTTACTTGATTACTTTTTCAGACTGCATTTCAAATTCCTGCTCCCGGCAGTGGCTCTATTCTAATTGTATATGATGGTTCACAGAAGCAGCTTAAAACCTTGACAAGGCACAAGCGGAAAATAAACACACACCTAGAGCCAGATTTCTGATAGTGGCTGTCAGAAGAGCTTCAGCACTCGAGCAAGAGGAATCAGTTCTTTGTTTTCATTTGAATTCCTTTTTAGGGCTGTATGAAAACGGTCTAAGTTCACGGAAAGGAAGAAGGAGAAAGTATATTTAATAGCCAGTTGTTACCTTTCGCAGTACTAGTCCGTTGAGAAGGTAATCCTAGCCTCTCCTTCACAGACTTGGGAACTTGAACTGCAAAACAGAAAAAGACCAAATTAGGGAGGCTGCATAAACGTCAACTTTGTGTTCACATTCAAAAACAAGGCAGGAAAGGTAACTTTGAATCCCGGTGATTAAGACCTCAGCCAACATGCAAAAAGAAACATCGCAGGAAAAGGACAAACAGAAAGCCTAACTACAAAACCCGTGAATCACATCCAGATGCCTGTTTAGTAGCTGTACCTCTCTTTGGTGCTTTGTCAGCATTTCCCGGAACCTCCACCTTCTTCCCCAGCCTTTCAGCAAGGCTGCGCTTCACCGGAAGGGCGCTTACATCAGCTTCAGACAGAGAAAACAAGGAATATTTTAAGAACATTTCTTTGCAGGAAGATTTGAGAACAGTCAACCACAAGCTTCTATTTTTCAAGCATATTTTCATAAAATTGCCTTTCAGCTGCTAAATGGTTTTTTTGCCATTTCTGCAGTCAACACAGATCTCCACTGCAATGCATTTTCCTCTCATACGTCAAAAATACTCTTCAATGCAGTCATATAGAGAAGGCGGCACCTAAATAACAGCTCATAAAAAGTTCTTACCCACGGAGGCTTTCCGTTTTCCTTGTTTCTCAGCAAGATCTAGTCGAACCACAGGTTCCTCCCCTAAAACAAAAGTAAAATTTTTCTATTTCATAGAAACCAGTAGCCAATAGAAATAGTATACTGTTAGCCCATGTCCAAAAAAAACCCAGCAAGGCACTGTTTTGACAGCTAAACCACACAAACTCATATTTCAACTATAATTAACTTAGAAAAAGTATCCATAGTCTCAGTGTTTGCCTCAAATTCCAGCTGAATGTAGTCGAGAATGAATCTGAGTCTGCTTGACAGCTATACTTTGTGCAGAACAGAGCTGCATAAGCAAGCAGAATATTATTAGGTACAAATGCTGAGAAATATTCCTTTCTAAGGTGAATGTCTATGGGTAGAAGTACTTCTTCACTTCTTTCCCTTTCAAAGGAATTTGCACAACTCTAAACAATATAATTTATACACAGACTCCTATCGCACTACTGTCCACACGTGCCACTGTCAGCCTCTTTAAAGCTTCAGAAATTGCTTCTTACATAGCACTGTCCTCTAGAGCTCTTTCTTCTCGTTACTCTCCTGTTTTTCAGTTATCCCCCTATTTGCATACTGACACATTTTTTTCTTTCTCCTGCTACTGCACTTAACCTGAGCACCAAAGCTTTCCAGTACAACCAGGGACTTTCAGCATAAAAGCATGTTTTGAACAGAAGGCGGCAGCACCAGGAGGCTAACAGGGGTGAATTGCCTTCCTTCTTGCTTAACCTTCCAGTTTAGGAGTAATGAAATCAAAACAAAAGCATGAATTATTACCTTCCTCTGTAGACAGTGTCACAGTTCTCACCACTGTCCGGACATTTTCCTTTTCCGGAGCAGGAAAAATCATAGAATCGACGGGAGGAAGAGAAGATCTTGAAGGACCTTCTGCTCAGAGCAAGCAAAACATAAGGAAGTTTACCAAACAGAAAAAACTATCACGAAGAACAAAAAACTTTAATTATTCATTACTGTCAAACATACAGTGACCAGAGCATGCAAATAAGAGAGGTGACTAGTTTGCCTCTGGTTGCCCTTGGAATTCCCATCTAGAATACCAGCTGGCTGAGAATCAGGTTGCTCGATGCCCCCAGCTAAACATGGAAGTCTATCCCTCAAGCAGCTCCCAGCCACCATCACCTGCCATTCTGAAGCCAATCAAATTTCACTTCTTTGGCAAAATAGTTGGATTCACCAAAGCATAGCCAGCTACCCGGTATTACTGGAAGAGGTTTTTTTTGAAAGAAAAATCATCACACAGGATGAAGGTGAACCGGGTAAGGAAGCAGGGAATATTAACTCACCACCGTGTCTCTTAGTTTTTTCCTTCATTTTCTGCAATTTGATTTCTTCAAGTGTTTTTATTCCAAAATTCAGACCGTCCTCTGAAAACAGAAAACAGTTAATGAGACTAAGGCTTAGAGGCACTCACTGAGGACCACAGATCCTCAGGCTTCTTAGTGCTCAGGAACTTTCAGAAGTATTTAGAATAAAGCCTGTCAACACTCCTCACAAGTGAAACAACCATAGAATCAATGGCATTTTGCCCCTCCTTTCACCCTTCAGGGTAAAAACTGTAGTTTTAATTTTAATCCATTTACGTGATATTAGATCCCTCTATCGTTAGATATGGCTTTCAACAGTGGTTGCCAGGCTGCACGTGCAGCCATTTAAACTCCATGCTGTGACCCTGTTTTGTTCTCCAAAAGGAAAGAAAAGCAGTTCAACTTTCTGACCCAATGGGCACATGATGGTATCAGGGAGAAATGAGATCATGGAAATAACCGAGTCCATTCAGCACCCCTACATTCTGTTGTGTTTTTATGCCACATTGCTTTTGAGTTAATTGTCAAGTTATCCTGCCGATTTATCCTACTACAGGTGCTGGAATACCTTGTTTAGCAGTAGTAGCACTGGCTTTCCGAGTGGAAATCATCCGTAATCCATTTTGGCCTTCCTCAGCTGGTTGCTGGACGGGAGTTTTAGTTTCTTCTCCTTCCGCAGAAAGCTGGTCTGAAGGGGAAAAATCTATTCAGTTATGCATAGGCCAGATTGTTCGTGATTATGTAGCTCATGCAATGACACTTCAGTCCATGGTTCCTATAAAAAAGTTGGGTTTTTTTTGTTTTTTTTTTTTTTTAATACAGCTACACTGACCTGATGAACTCGTAAGTAGACTACCCTAGGACAAAACATCTAGGACTCTAGATTCTCTCTGCAGCTTTAACTACTACACGACATATTACTCTTCAGACAAAAAAAAAGGAATTTCCTTCCTAGTTTCACATAGAGCTTTACACAACAGACCAGCTAAAGCCAAGAGTGGTTCTAAGCTTTCCTCCAACATTTCAGGTTCTGTCCACTGACTGCCAGACAAAGCCACCAGTGACCTGAGCGGACTGCCTGCCCTATCGCTAGTCAGACCTCAGGTCATCTGTGATTTATACATTCATTTACAGCACAAATTCCTTCCAAGAACCAAAGACTTACACAATCATTTACAGCACAAATTCCTTCCAGGAACCAAACCATGCTCACCATCATCATCTTCATCATCATCTGCAGCATTGATTACAACTGGAGGGTGTGTAGGGCTTGGGACATTTTCCGAGTTTTCCACTTTCATCACCCGCCTTAGCTATGGAGAGGGATTGGACTGGACAGAAAGTTTGTTTTGCTGCAGTGACATCTGAGCCACTTTCAAATCATCGTCCGCGGACTCAGGCGGACTTGGCAGTGTAGCTAGAGGAAGAGGAGGATCATCAGTAATATGGCAGTTTAAAACTTTGACCACAATGCACGAAGATGGTAGCTAAGGCAGATAACCTGCACAGGCAATGAATGCAGCATCTCCTTTTGCCCATCCCGCCACTGTTTACACCGTGAACAATGACTTGCCTTCAAACAACAACACATCTCCCTGCCACCCAGCAGAAGACGAAACAACAGAAAGCAAACTGCAAGGCAAATATCACACAAAGCAGAGAGAAGCTGAGCATGAAAGCAGAAAACAAATACCAGCAGTACAGCAGCAGTACACTCGGTTTAGCTGACCACCTAGGACTGCAGACCTTTTCCTGCACTCACAAATGAACGGTTACCTGATGTCTCCTACACTATTGGCACCCACTAAGTAATATGCAAAATTAATTCTTCAATACTTAAAGAAAAAGGACCTAAACTCACTCTTGCTTGGTGGTAAGAAGACGCCATCGATGTAACGTCCCTTTGCGTGATGAAAAGCACAGTTGGCTTTCTGACAGCCTACTGGCTGCTTCTCCCAGTAGCAGGGAATCTCAGCGCGCTTTTTCTGAAGACAGAAAGAAAGACAAGCTCGTGATAACATGCACCTAAGGTTTGCAAAGAGATGCACAGTTCCAGGTCACGACAGCGATAGGGCTGTCACAATACAGTGCTGAAACATCATTCCAAAGGTCAGTTTATCACGGAAGTATAGTATTTCCGGGCATATTCACAAAGTTTGCAGAAGCTGTAACCACTATGCACGTTTAGCCTTGTCATCATTCAGTTTGAGAAGACAGGCACTCTCAGACATCAGTTTAGGGTGGGTTAAACTAATACACCCAGGATTATACTAGGATTATTCAGAGGGAAAAAGAACATCTTAAATTGCCTACGTTAACTCTATCCAGAACTACTTCTCGGAGACTTCGTTCTTCTGCACCTTTAACTTTCCCCACTGCTTCCTAGCCCAGGCAGCTAGAACAGCATTATCTGAAGGACTCCGGGACACAAGAGACCTGATAGATCATTATCAAGCCTGCTCTCAGGAGGCTAGTACAGCCTGTTTATTACCCCCCTGCTCCAGCAGCTTTTAGCAGTCTAGTTAGCGGTTATTCTGCATCTGTTGAGAAAATACTGTCGGCGTCTAATAAAAGAAAATCTTGCTAAGACATACCTAAGGCATTGATTTTATTTCCCTCTCCTTCCTCCCACCCCCTCCCCTGCTAACAGAAACCAGTGTAATTCCAAAGCAAAGGACTCTGTCCTGCAAAAGCACAATCAGCACACCTACAGCACTGAAAAATGCTTTTGTTGATTTATTTTGAGAACACATCTTTAGGCACTCACATCGATTTCCATGTGTCTGAATCGGCAGACATTCCTGAAACAACGACCCTCCTGCCACAGCGTGCAGACTGTCTCGTTCCCCAGAGCAGCTTCACAGTGGCGGAAGGAACAGTTGTCTCCCTGTAACCAAAAGGAAACCAACAAGGAAAATATAGTACAGCCTCAAAAACGTCCATGCTACTGCCTCAGGTTGCTACGATTGAATTCAGAATCTATCTGGTTATCACGTTAACCAAAGACCAGTGTGCCTCCTCCTCCTACTCTACCCCTTCCTGAAAAAAAAAGAAAAAAAAAAAAAACAACAAAAAAACAAAGCAAAGCAAAGCAAAAGAAACCCAGCCATACCTTGGTACAGGTAGAATAGAAATAGAAGTAGCAATCGTCTCCTTGTTTAGACATGCCGACAAGTTCTGATAACAAGCTCGGGTTCTCTCCACAGGGACTTCCTCTGCTCTTGGAGAGAGCTGTCTTCACCCTTGCTTGGGCTGAAAGTCTTCCACTGGCTTGTGATCAGTGAAATCTTCTTTTTAAAAGTAACCCTAAACAAAGTACCAACAAGTGAAAAATAATGAGTAACAAGCATTTTTCCAGCTTTCTTCTGTTCATCAAATTAGTCTCTTGAGGAGAGCAATGCCTTGAAATCAGCTGTTACGGGAACTAACACAATATTAAACTAAAGTTCTGTAAAGCTGCCAGGAGCTTTGTCAGCAAGTGTTCTCTTCCACGTCCTCAATAATATGCCTTGGAGCACATCCGGAAGCCTGAAAAGGGAGTCACTTCTTCAAAAACCACCTGATCATACATGCAAGGCAATGATCAACTATGGCTACGAGTAACTTCTACAGAACGCAGTATGACGCATTAAATAGCACGTTCCAGTCACTGTGGGTCTTCGAGTTCACCTACCTGGACAACCTCAGCAAAGTTATCGATCTTCAAAGACTTCCAGTTAACTTCTCCTGGAGGCCGAACCAACACTGAATCCGTGAATTAATGATAAAGGGGTACGAAGAATTTGCCTCCTCACTTTGCCAAGGGAGCCTCTCATCCACAATTCAAACATAGGATGTGCTTTTAAACAGCTTATAACTAATGGAGGAAGCAAGTCCATCTGAACACTCTCTCAGACTGGAGACAGCCAGGGTTAGTTAGCTCTTCAAAAAATAAAAACCAAAAAAAAAAACACCACAAAACAAAACAAAAACAAAAAAACCCAGTGCATTTAGAGATGAACTCGTGATTCAAAGTGGCTGCAAAAATGAGGCTCCATCTTCCACAGCCAGAAAATTTGACTTTTTTTTTTTTTTTTAATTCAAAATTCAGTATGTTCCAATCTCTGGTCTTCAAGATTTCTTCACCTATTAAGAAAACACTAAAACCTTTCCCCGTCTTTATTACCTGTACAGCAAAAAACACACCAGTGCACAGAAATACACAAATGTGCATACGCATACACACATATGTGTTTAGACACACACACGAGGAGTGAGTGATAGAAAGTTAGCGAGAGCGACAGTGGAAATCAGAAGTTTTGCCTTTTTGACACAGAGAGCGCGTAAAAACTCTCTCATTTTGAGGGAACTAGAAAAAAATGGAGGATCTACCAAATATTTTGATGAGTATGCCTTCGAGGCCAATGCTTTATACCATGAGTGATCTGGGGGCCAGCACACAAATATGCATACATATGTATCACACAGTATCACGGATTTCTAGGTTGGAAGAGACCTCAAGATCATCGAGTCCAACCTCCGACCTAACACTAAGTACTCCACTAAACCATATCGCTAAGCTCTACATCTAAACGTCTTTTAAAGACCTCCAGGGATGGTGACTCCACCACCTCCCTGGGCAGCCCGTTCCAATGCTTAATAACCCTTTCGGTAAAGAAGTACTTCCTAACATCCAACCTAAAACTCCCCTGTCGCAACTTTCGCCCATTCCCCCTCGTCCTGTCACCAGGCACGTAGGAGAACAGACCAACCCCCACCTCTTTACAGCCTCCTTTAAGGTAACTGTAGAGAGCGATAAGGTCGCCCCTGAGCCTCCTCTTCTCCAGGCTGAACAAGCCCAGCTCCCTCAGCCGCTCCTCGTAAGACTTGTTCTCCAGACCCCTCACCAGCTTGGTCGCCCTTCTCTGGACTCGCTCGAGCACGTCCATGTCCTTCCTGTAGCGAGGGGCCCAAAACTGAACACAGTACTCAAGGTGCGGCCTCACCAGAGCCGAGTACAGGGGCACAATCACTTCCCTAGACCTGCTGGCCACACTGCTTCTTATACAGGCCAGGATGCTGTTGGCCTTCTTGGCCACCTGGGCACACTGCTGGCTCATATTCAGCCGACTGTCAACCAACACTCCCAGGTCCTTCTCGGCCAGGCAGCTTTCCAGCCACTCATCTCCCAGCCTGTAGCTCTGCTTGGGGTTGTTGCGCCCCAGGTGCAGGACCCGGCACTTGGCCTTGTTGATCTTCATACAGTTGACCTCAGCCCATCGCTCCAGCCTATCCAGATCAAATATGTACATGCATACAGGATAAACATATCTATACACACAAGCGTGCACAGTATATGTCGTATGGTATCCATATCGAGAACAACTCGTAGCCCTGATCAGACACGTAGAGTTGCAATCAATTAACAGCAGGAAGACAGCAGATCAAGGATACAGCAAGCTTTGAGAGGCAGGGCAATGCTCACTTTGCCAGTGGCATGGCTGCATGATACCAAGAATTTTGAATTAGTTTGATTTTTTGGAAGCAATTTGTTTTCTTTCTGCGCTGTAGCAAATACCACAGGTTTGCCATCACGTGCTGTTCCCTAATCCATATATCCATCATCATCCATTGCTGCAAGATCATGAAAGGTTAGAAAAGATGACTTAGGTCCAATTTAACAGCCAATGATTTTTCAATGACCAGAGCTGCAACAGATTTTATTTAGCCACAAGCAGGTTTTTTTTTTTCTGATGTGAAGTCAGATATTTTGATTTTTTTTTAAGACACTAAATGTCATAAAACCTGCAACCAGACCAGATAAAGTTCAAATTAGAGTGATTCTGAAGCCTTTCATTAAAATGCTGCACATTTCTGTGCAAATTATTTCTGACTCTTCTGGACAAAAGCGGATGAAATAGTTCTTACAAATTAATAATAAAAGGTTGGAACCTTTTACTCACACAAACACTAGTGAATTTTCCAGGAAGTATTATTTTGGCAGGGAATTTTCCCAAATCTAAAGTAAAGAGGGGAAAAGTTGGGTTCCCGTATTAGTTGTTGGTTTTGACTGCTTGACAAAGGGAATAAAAACAGTAGTTAAGTGCAAGGTTTCCTTCTCTTCTTTAGTATTGAGAGGAATCGTCACTTCTGACCTTTAGCACCTTCAGAAACACACTTAGTGCCATGCAGATTCCTCTGCATCTACTTCTAAAAATTACTGGTGCTCCTTAGCATGGAAGTTGGACTTGAAATCTTTCCCAGACTGAGCTCTTTTGAATGCCCAAGGAGCTCATCATTTTGCTTGTTGCCTTCCATTTTCCTGAACAGACCCAGAACGCTGTTCAGGATATGAATGGATCTGGTCTAAGGAATGGGAAGAAAGCAAAAACCAAGGATACCTCACAGCCCTAAATGCCATAAAAAGCAGTCTCATTTTAAAAAAGATCTCCAAAGCTTTTTTTTTTTTTTTTCTCCTTGTTGTGACCCTGCTTTTTAATCACCCAGCATCAGCCTTGCTGCAAAACAGTCTCCGCTGATTTACCTGCTTGTTAAAGCACCCCACAGGCTGCAAGTGTTGTGTGCTAGGTGTCAAATTATATTTAACGGTGCATAGGTAAACCATTCATCTTCCCATGGTCAAAGCACAGAAGAGCCTCCTGCTAACACAGCTCATCCTTGCTGTAACTGCTTTTAAACCTATTTGTTGGTAAGAAAAGAGCTCAGTACACCACCTTCACAGGGCAAAAATTCACATGGAAGAGCAGAAAAACCCAGAAGTGCTTCCTGAACTTCACGTTACCAACAGCACCATCGGATTTAGATCCTTGCCTGGCATCCAGGATGCACGGCCTGCAAGCACTGCTGCGATGTGGAAGTGCCAAGGCAGGTTTTTGGCCTGCCCTAAAACACTTTTTTTTTTTTTTCTTTTACAAACAATACAAAGAGTGTGCCAGGTATGCTGTAATGCCCGTGTGCCAGGTCAATAGAGGATATCCAAACAACAGAGGCGCTTCTCCTAATTTCTGGCGTGAAAACACTTTCACAGCATTCTTTTCACGAAGAAACCCCTCTCTATCTTCTCCAATGCTCCAGGACCTGCTGCAGCTGCAGCGGCTGCGCTGGTACCAGCCGCATCTTTGACAAATCTTTTCAACGGTTCTGCTTTACCTCGGCACAGTTGAGGTCACTCCTCTTCCTCTTCCAGCTGAGGAAGCAGCTTGCGGGCTCTGCCACACGGTCGGTGCAGAAGCGAAAGCTGGGAACACAGCAGTCAAACTCTCACTGCTAACGAAGCCACCAGGGCAGAGGGCTGACACAGACCCGCCAGAGGCGAACCGTACCCGCTCTCCCTCCCGGCTGCGAGGCTCGCCACAGCAGCCCCGACCCGAAGCGCTCACAATGCTTTGCTTGGTGATGTCACCGATGAGTCAGAGTCCCCAGATGAGCATCTGCCTTGCCACTCTTTAATGTTGGTGTTGTTTTTTGGTTGGTTGCTTGCTTGCTTTTGAAACTTATGTAGGTTATGGTAAACCTTCAGGTAAACCACAGATCAATGGGGAAGAAGTCCCACACGAGGGAAGGCCGTGCATTTCTTCCAGGCAATGGCGCATTCTTTAACATGCTGCATTCGACAAAGAAGCTCTCTCCATTTTGCGCAGTGGCAACAGGCACGACTGCAACACACGCACGTGTAGGCAGCACCTGCAGGTCCCAAACCGTTAACCAATTTTTAGATAGCACCAATTTTTTATGTAGTTGCTTTCCCTTCATCCATAACCCCTTTTTTCCTTTCTTTATATCGGGTGGCTCTCCTCCATTGTTCTGTCATTTTACTCCCCAGTGTCTGAGCAGGCACTGGGAATCGTTTCCAGAGGAAGGGTACTGCTGAAGCTACAACATTTACTCTCAGGGAAAAGAGAGTATGTGAAAGAATACATACTTCCTTTCTTTTTCCTGTTGTTTTTTTTTTTAAATCTCTGAAATCAACGCTGCGGCCTGGCAGCAAATAACTATGGGAGTAATGATGATTCCTCATCCTCACTGTAACGTTGTAGTTAATGTCATAAAGAAGCAATTTCCCCAGGCAGTGGCCATTTGAGATGGGAAGGGGCAGTAAGAGGAAGTTTTCCTTAGACTAGCTCTTCCCCCAGAACACCTCGCCATCCAGCAACAAATTCAATTCACCTGCTCCGCCTGATCAGTCAAACGCGCGTCCGACTCCAGCACACGTCACAGCGGTGGTTCTGACGTGGTTTGAGAATCACCTATCCGCAGAATATCTCGGGTTTGTACACTCAAATAACGCAGTCTTTTCCAAATAAGGCCCAGAGCTCACACTCCGAGTGCAGCCTAACAGCACCAGAGGGCCGGTAGGCTAAACATTCCCATCCTGGCAACAGGACTGACCCGGGCAACAGTAAGCATCCCTTCTGCACTTTCGTCGTGAACATCAACATAAGGAAACAGAGACCTCCTCGATCCAAGTTTGAAGAAACAAACACAAAGGTCACCCAAGCGGGTTGTTTTCAGCAAACTAACGGAGAAATTAAGGTGACAACCGCGTGCATCCAGAGTTAGTCAGATCCCGAAGGCAGTTCCTTTGGGAAACGCAGGAGCAGCGCGCCAGATGACGGCTACCTTACAGCGCACCCCTCAGAGGCACTGCTACGAAAGGAAGGCAGAAGGTTGGAACTCAAAATAACTCGCAAGGCGCCCGTTAAGGGGGAAGCTTTAATTTCCTGAGCAGAACCTCCCCCCTGAAGGCAGCCCAGGGACTCTTTGCTTCCCTAGGGAGACGGCAGGGACGGGGCAGGGCGGTGGGATGGAGGGACACAGGGCCAGATGGACGGCCAGACGGCCGGATGGATGGACAGACGGACGGCCAGACGGCCCAAAAGGCCTGAGCAAGGGCTGAGGAGCGGGAGGGAAGGGCAGGGCGAGGGGAAGGGGAAGGGCGGCCCTGGGCCTGACAGGGCACCTTGGGCCTAACCCCGGGCAGCAGCTCCCCATCTCACAGGGCCCACGGGGGGCTGCCTGTAACAGGAGATGCGGGCAGGTAAATTTTACAAGCACTGCATCACAAATACCCTGCAACACCTGAACTATTCACTGGGACAGCCTCCTTCCTCACCTCCTGAAAGCTCCAGCTGGCAAACCAAGGACAAAATGAAAGGCAGATGTGGAGGACCTCGTAAGATACTGTTTTGTTCCCTACGTGCCCACTGCTGGTGACACGTAATGCCTCCTGTTCCCAAACGACATCGGCACGTTACATCTTTACTACATGCTGAAAGGAACTCAGCAACTTGAACACAACTTAGAATTACCCATCCCGGCAGCAGGCTGTCCAGCTGAAGCTGCTTTAGCCAATCAAGTGTGTCACGCTGCCCCTCAAAGGTTTCTTCCTGGGAACGTCTGCTGTGACACTCCTGACGTATTACTTCTCGGAATGGCAGAACTGCGCTGGGTAGGCCCCACAGCAAGACTCGTATTTCTGTCCTTCCCTTTCAGGAAAGGATCTCCCACCTTGAATTTATTAATTTTCATGATGATGATACACAAATTGAAGTTTTGAAAAACTGAATGCTGATTAACAGATTTCTAGCACAGCCTGTGCATCAAAATTCATTTCTCTCCATTTAGGTAATCTTAGTTTCTGAGTTACAGTTACAGTCAAAATTTTTCTTCTTCGATTTTTTTCTTTTTCTTTTTTTTTTTTTTTTTTTTTTGTGATCAGAAAAACGAGGGGACTGGCTGTCCCAAGTCAGCCGGGGAACTTCTCTTTGGTCGATGCATCAAGCAACTCAGCTCTCTTGGGGAAACTTAAATAGAAAAGACAGATCTCCAAACGGATAAAAAAAATAAATCAAATGATAAAAACCCAACCGACACCTCTGATACCCCAGCTTATTGAACAGCACAAGGGTTTAATCTACAGGCTCTGTCCAAAGCAGCAAGAAGTGACAGATTTAATCCAAACCAGTTGCCCGCTCTCACTCTCTGATCTGGAGACGTTATTGGACAAGCATGCATAGCAGTAACACTTGTAAACACTGGGTTACTGCACCACAGCCCCAAATCCCTCACGGGCCCACTAAGATACTTTTACTGACTGATCCACAATAAACACTCCCAAAAAGATTCTCAACAAGCTAAACCCTGTTTAGAAAGAATCTGAGGAACCTGTCACTGCAGCAACAAAGGGCTGCAATTGTATGCAAAATCTCCAACACCCTCCTTAGCACCCTGCTAGCTCAAGGACTGTGTGGGGCTTCCGTGCCCTGAACGAGTCCACCCTGGCCACATAACGCAGATGTAATGGTCAAGAAAGCACATAGCGTTATCGAAACTTATCAGATCCACAGCAAAAGGAAAAGCCCACGCTTCTATATTTCTCCTCCTTCTCCATTCACAGAAGGAAGAGACTGAAAACAGGCAGATTTGTGGTTTACATTTACAGTTAATGTGAAAAATGGCTATTTGTGAAATACATCACGTATTGTTTCAAGCTACAAACAACTCGCTCCCACAAAGGAAAGACTTTTGACCTCAGCATGCAACCCCAGTTACAAATAACTTCCTATCTACCAGTGGGCCGCGTTCCCCTGGCACTCAGTCACTCCGCAGCACGGCAGCCACCTTTGTTCTAAGGATGGCAAATTCTACTTAGAAACGCTCTGTAGAAGAGTGATGTTGTCCCCTTTTAACACGATCCAGCCTGCAGCAAAGAGAAGGGAAAGAGGGGATTAGAGAGAGCCCAGAACCTGAGAATAATCTCGTGTTTTCAGAAAGTGTTTTGTGTGGTTGAGCAGGGTTTTGCCCATCATGCAGAGTGCAGGCCGCCTGGTATTACACGTTTCAAAGACCAGAACTGGTCTCAGGCAGGGACAGATTCTCCTTCATCCAGCAAAATCAGCAGCTCAAAAATCATCAGGGACAGAGATGTAGCCAGGAATTGCTCACTGAACTTCAACAGCAAGGCTCGTCACACGGTTGGTACGTCTCAGTGCTGCTACCTAGAAGGCTCACCCGGGCAGGTTTCAGACCGCGCGTCACTCGGGTTGCACAGACACACGACACACCCAGCTGTTTCCTTGATTTTGCCTTGGAGTGAATCTCCTCTGCGTCGTCCAGCGCCAAATTCACGTACTCGTCAAAGCCCTAGAAATCGGCAACAGTGGCAATTAGTTCAGCAACAACACGAACCATCGTCAGCTGTGCTGACCCAGGCTGGACAACGAAGACTAATTGTTAGAGAAGCACGATTTCTTTTTTCCCTTGGGCTAGTTTTTCTTGACAAGAAAAAATAGGATTGTGAATGAGGGAAAACAAACTAACGATGTAACGTGGGGTCGTGCTGACACTCACGATGATGCAGCCTTCTATCCGCACGTTCACTTGCTCAGCCACACCTGGATCCTCGAGCTCTGCAGAACGAAGGAGGAGAGTAAATTGGAACACAAACACCGCGAGCAGTTTTGTTCTCTCTCGTGTGTTCAGAAATACCCGCTAACCATAGCCGCTAGAGCTCCCAAAAACTCCAAGGAGCAACTCTCAGGGGCAGTTTCAATTAACAGTCTGACATTTTAGAGTCTTATATGACTGGGTGAATACTACACGTTTGCTGAAGGACACGTTTCCAGTCACAAGGGAACACTCCTGCACGCCCGGCTGCACGATCCCACTCCCGTTAACACGAGGGGGAAACGCCGGGCTGCGCAGCAGCTCCTTGTACCCACCACCACGCCGCACAGCTCTCCATTCCCCACAAACCTGCCCCGAGCAACGGGTGGGAGCCGAAAACTCAGCGAGGGAGATCCCCGGACCCTCCCCGCTCCCCCCACCCCCTCCAAATCCCCATCCCCATCCCCTCCCCGTCCTCTCCCCGCGCTACTCACGCTCTGCAGGTAGCGGAAGATGAGGTTCTGGGGCACTGCGTGAAGGGCTCAGCACGGGGACAAGAGCTCCAGGCCCGGGACAAGGCCTCAAGACAAGGCCTCAAACCCTGCAACGAGGCCCCAGGGCCCCGGGACAAGGCCTCAAGGTCCGGGCCGAGACCCCTGAGGCCCGGGCCGCCCCCCACCCGCTCCCCCGTCGCTCCCCGGCCGCAGGAAGGCTACGATGGGCTGCACCATCACCGTCTGCACCTTCTGGTCCTGCCCGCGGTACGCCATGGCTGCCGCCGCCTCGCTGCTCCCGCCGCCCCTGCTGGGCCGCCTCCGGAAGCCCCTGAGGCCGGGCGGGAGCGCACAAGGGACGCTGGGATGCTGGAGGAGCGTGGGGGGCCGCTCTAGCAGGCCGGGAGGACCGCGTCTCTATGGTCGCAGGCAGGAGTCCCTGCGCCAGCCTTTATTGGTGAGCAGCGAGGCTGGGGGGGGGAGGGGGGCAAGACAGCCTTAAATAAAATACAAATATAAAAAGTGTTATAAATGGCTGTTATAAATCCAAATAGGATTACAATCAAAGTTTACAATTTATTAAACGAATAGAGGCAAGCAAGCAGCGCTGGGTGCGCCGGGAGTCTCTGCTCCCCCAGGACGCACACCTGTTACGTAAGGCGGCTGGTTTTGATGCTCCCAGGCTAATACATATTCATTACTACTTCGAGAAGAGGCAGGGTTATTAGAATTGGTTTCCGGAATCCGAAACCCCTCCCAGGGGCGCCTGCGTATCAGTCTCTGGTGGTCTCTCGGGGCTTGCTCGGGCTGAATGCTGGTTGTCTTCCTCCCAGGCTTTTGTCCTTCAATTGTCCTTCATCTCCCCCTTCCTCCTCGTTTGGGAGCCTCTGCGCCGGATTTCAGAAACTCTAGCAACATCCCCTGCAGTAGTCAGCACTTTTCCCTAAAAACCCCTTTGTTCTCTTATCACCTAGACCCGGGCCTCGATGTTAACCCTTCAAATCCCTTAGTGACACGAATTGCTGGACCATTCCTTACAAAAGGAAGGATAAAATATGTAGAGGAGCAATGGCACACGCGAAAGCCCAGCGCCGCGGGCAGAGGCAGCGAAGGTTGACGGCAGAACAGTGCTCGGTTTGAACACGGAGAGGGAAAGCGAGGGGAAGGTGGCCGAAGCCGGCCGCAGTCTCTGAGCTCTCCTCCTCCTGATTGTTTTCTCTCAAAGCCATTTCTGTCTGTGTGCGGGCACCCGGAGCCGGCAGAAGTCCCCGTGAAGTCCTTCGGCAGGACGGAGGGCTGCGTGGGCTCCAGTGAGAGAGGGAGTTAGGAGAATCTTATCAAGTAGAGATAGAGCGCTGACGGCATTAAACTAGGATGCTACTTAGTGTCTTTGCTAACTATGGTGCATTGTGCCAATTAACTAAAGCAAGAAGCCTTGGGCCCCTTACCAAGGTCAGTCTCCTAATAAGAGAGCGAGCCTATCTTAAGAAACTGGGAGAAACTGGTCCTGCAGGTGGACAAGAGCCAAGGAGCAACTGAGTCTGTGCAAAGACAAGAGGTCAACTAGCGGTGACGAGGAAGAGTCATCAATCTTCATGCCCACGACCTCCCGTGCTGCCCAGCGCTGAATAAACATACCTACTTTACAATCTCACTGATTGTGGAGTCCCTTTTCCGCAAGTCGCCAGCAGCAGTTTCTTCCGCAGAGGTTTTCCCAGAGCCGCTTCAAAGCTTCCCTCGCGGAGCTGGGGCGTCGCAGGGGGTCATCAAAGCACGCACGTACACACACACACACACACACACACACACACAGGCGTTGTTGTCCAAACAGAAAGTATTTACAACAAATTCGACAAGCGGTTTTTCTCTGCCAGCAGCAAATGCCTGAGGGCCCCTACAGCTTCACAAATCATAGCACAAAGAGCCTAAAGTTCCTCTAAAATTTAGGGAAATAATTCAAAATAGATCTGCTAGGGGAAAACGATCACTGGCGGCAGGGTACACAATACACCCGAGCCTCAGCTCTCCTCCGCAGAGTCAGTGCCCACGCCCAAGTGCGACGCTGACGGCACCCGAACATTTGCTGTAGCAGGCAGCAGAGCCAGCAGCTCAGGGGAGCAATTTTAAAAACCAGGAGGCACTTAAACCAACCCTTAATTGACCCAGTTACTGCAGGAGAGTCCCGACTACTCGCCCTGGAGTCCTACTGTCACCAGCGAAAAGCACCAACCAAAGCTTGGGGGAACTTTGGTACAGCACAAGAGAAGGGAGTGGGGGTAGCGTAGCCGTATCGCAGAGCTGCTGCTTTTCACACCATTTTATCATCCCTGATAATTGAAAGTAAGGCCGGGTGGGCTGACCCCACCACCACCACTCCTGGCAGCATGTTTGGTCCACAACGCTAGAATAATTATTCTGCTCCCTCCCGCCCCTACAGCTTCATCATCTGAAAAGATTACAGTCAAAACAATGGCATACACAAATAAAAGTCAAGAGTTGACATAGTAACTCCGGGATTTGGGTATCAACTGTCCGAGAAATCAGAACACCCAGGCTTCACAATGTGCCCAACATCGAGCTGTGCCAAGGGGGGGCGGAAGGAAGAAGCTTTCCGTTTAAGCCTTCAGAGCATCGCTCCATCACTACGTCAATTCACAGCCACCACAGCGTGCCGATGGACATCTTTCTGTGCCAAAAGAAACAAGTGCTTTGTCCTCTTGATATCAAAGGTAGCCACCTATAGTTACGGAACCATGCACAAGACCTTAACTCTGACCAGCAGGGAAACTTAGGACAACTGAGTGCAGACCCTGCCAATTTCTACCAGTTCCAACTGTGCTTTAAGTCTCATTGCAAAGCCTCAGTTAGAAAAAGGATCACCTCGGGGTATCCAACAAGAAGAAGAGTTGTTTTTTTTTTGTTTTTTTTTGTTTTTTTAATATACCATAGGACTATGCAGTTCAATCATCAATCATCTTGGAAAGCTCAAGGAGGAGGTCATCCTCATCCTTCCCTGGGTCCAAGTCGAGCTCGGCTTCCAGTATGCCGTCTGAGAGTTCCCAAAGTAGCGTCTCTAAATCCTCGTCTACAGATACGGGCGCGTTGCCTGTGGAACTCAGCCGGCGTGTCCTTGCTTCTTCTAGCTGGGAAGAAGCTGAAGTCGAGCTTGAGAACTCCATTGGCTCCACAGATTCTGCCTGGCTTCCAAGATGTGCTTCAGGTCTTGGCAGAGCAAGGAAGAGAACAATCAGTATATGCCATTTCTTAACGGGAAATCCCTTTTCTGCAAACCGGCTCTTAAAACCGTAGCCAACCCCTCCTGCACTTCAATCTTACCCAGGGATTGTTATTCAATTAACCCAGGGCGACATTTAGAGCCCAATATATTAGCAGGTACATTTTTCAGTTTGGGGGTTTCTCTGTGAAGCCAGAGCACCTGGAGTCTAGCAAAGATGGTTCAATTGTTGTAGCAAGAGGCACTTTGCCACCTTGCTTAATTTTCCTGTAAAAATGTTAAGAAGTCTCCATCTGCAAATATCTGTTTGCTAAGTTAGTCATTTTTCCCACGGCACACTCAGCAGAGTTTGCTCCCCACTACAGGAAGCTGATCTGCAGCCATCACTTCCCTCTGCTCTCCCTGCACTCTTGTCACCTGGTATGTTTGTTCGGGTGGCATTCTTGAGGACCAAAAGGCAGAGGACACTACTCATCATTTATCACCTCACGAGGAAGTAGGAGAACTTCACCTCATCCTCATTTAGGTATTCAGACAGAGCAAGAAGTCACTGGAAAGCTGTACCGACTTGCAGCATTTAAAGAAAGTAAGTCTAATTAAGCATTCCTGCTAGCTGCTAGAAAGTCATTTCACGTGACTTATTCCTCTGATGGATTTGGGCTTTAATTATCTCAGAACCCTCCTTTTTTCCCCACGTGTGACAGAACTTATGTTTCACTGGGGATATACACCGATTGAGAAAAAGAACAAGTTGTGGTCATCACCTGTTTTGGGGATTTTCTTCAAGTCTGGTGGCTGGGACATGCTCCAGCGTGGCTGGAACAGCCTAGAAAGCAGCAAAACAGCATTTAGGACTCATGGGTAAAAGATTCCTTACTAGCTTTTTCCTCCATGCTGCTTCTCCTCTGGCATTGCGGAGCCTTAGCCAAAATACAAAACCAAGGTGCTCCTGAAGAAAGTTAATATTCACTTGGAGGTTACTAATGATCTTGTGTCTTTTAAGAACACAGCATTAATGGACAAAATCCTCCACACCAGAGAAATCACAGAATCACAGAGGACTAAGTAAATAGTGCCATTAATCTAATAAATATGGAAGGGTACTACAAGAATTCTGTAGGCAGCTACTGGATTTAAAAGGAAACAGAAAGCCTGTAGAACTTTTGAGTTTTCCATCTTTTCTCCTAGAGGAGGGTGTAAATTTTACAAGGGATCCATTTCTGCATTAGCCCCTGTCCTTACCATAGCTGCTTTTTTGGCTGGAGGTCCCATTGTGTCAGCGTCAGAGGCAGTCCGTGGCTTCACAGCTGCTACAGCAGAGGGAAAACTGCCAGGTGCCTTACGTTTCAGTGCCTTCTTCTTGGGGGAAGCGACTTTCCCATCCCAAGGCTTCGCAAACATGTTAAAGTTGGCTAGAGTAAAAGGAAGAGAGAACTGATACAGTCTTGCTCTGCCTCATGAAAAATCCACGTTCTCTTCCTCATTTCCACGGCCCGTCTACACAGTTAACTGTATTTGGCCAGCAGAATTACACTGCCATTGCCTGGATTCTCAGCAATATCTTCCACATAGTAAACTCCGTCTACCAACAATCCATACAAAGGAACAAAGGAACTGAATAGCTACAGTAAATCATAATCCAGGACGAGGGAAACTCAGACACAGAGCGATCCCAAGTGCAAGCAATACTCTAAGACGTTGTATGAAGTCTAGTAAGATTCACAAATGTTGACAGCTTTTGTATTTAAAGTCTTGCTCCCTCTAGGAAAGGAAAAGCAGCAGGTATAGTAAGACAAGAGAGTGTATGCAACTGTTGTACCAGCTTCCTCTCCCCTGCAGTGATGTCCCACAAAATCTATTAAGTTGTTCTACAAAATCCAAATTTGTAGAGTCATATTCTAGTCTCCCATTCCTGACCTAACATCTGGCTGGCAGGAGAAGAAACGAAAGAAAGCTGGGTACTTGTTTTCTTTGTGTGTTTATTTCCTCGTGTCCCATGAGACAGAGAGAAAGGCTACAATGTGCAGTGCATGCAGCCTTTAAGCCCTCCTTATGTCCCTCACACAATCTCATTTTACAAAGTTGATATAATCTTAACAACGAGGCCTTTGATCCTCTGTCATTTTTGACAGAAACTGGCCCCCCACATTAAGACGCTGAAGCATGCTTTACAAACACATACACGTGTCAAGTTAAGCAACACATGCCAAAGAGGAAGGTGAACTTGAACTCAACGCAGGGAGGACTTCATACCATAAACAGATGGCAGAAAAAAACAGAATACCAAAATTAGACTAAAAAGCCCCTCAATGTGTTAATTTTCTAGTGGGAAATACAGAATACCATCACGTAATTAACGAAAACAGACATGGTTGCATGTTCTGGCCCTTCTTTGCCTTTGAACTTTGCAGCCTTAAACTCTTTTATCCTCTGCATTGAAGGAAAAAGCAAAGCAGATCCTGAGCAAACGGAACTTGCTCAATATGGGAAGCACCTCACCGGGGCAGGTATTAAAGCATCTTATTACCTGATAGCTTTGTGTTCCATAACGATTTCTGCCCGGCTGGGGCAGGTCCAGGTTGTGCTGGGGGAGCTGGCACATTTTCTCCACTCTGCTGCATCCGCAGAGCTTTCTCGCGCTTTATTTCTTCCAGGGTTTTAACACGCACTTCTCCTTCTGGCTTGGCTTTACCTGCCGGCTCCTTCGACTGCACTTTGCTGGGCCCGGAAAGAGTGAGCACGCTCTGCTTCTTGGGCTCACCCTCAATTTTTGCCCCTGCGCTGGGATCTTTGGTTTTACCATGCCATTCAGCCTGGGCTTTGGCTTGACATTCTCGTCTCTGAAGAGCTCTCTCACGACGGATTTCCTCCAGTGTTTTCACATGGACCTCTCCCTTTGGCTTAGCAGCCTTCCCTGTCATCATCAAGAAATGAGAAGCGCCAACATTTAAAGAGAGTCCAACAATAGTTTAAGTCTCCAAAATTTGTCACAGTACTAAGGAAAACTAAGCCTGAGCGTTCCCAATAACGCATCTTAGGACAATAGCCTAACATTCTCCTCCTCCTCTGAGCCACTTGTTGTATTTTGAAGACCAGCCCTATCCAGAGAGAGTTGCTACACAGAAATGCTAGTTTACTTGATTACTTTTTCAGACTGCATTTCAAATTCCTGCTCCCGGCAGTGGCTCTATTCTAATTGTATATGATGGTTCACAGAAGCAGCTTAAAACCTTGACAAGGCACAAGCGGAAAATAAACACACACCTAGAGCCAGATTTCTGATAGTGGCTGTCAGAAGAGCTTCAGCACTCGAGCAAGAGGAATCAGTTCTTTGTTTTCATTTGAATTCCTTTTTAGGGCTGTATGAAAACGGTCTAAGTTCACGGAAAGGAAGAAGGAGAAAGTATATTTAATAGCCAGTTGTTACCTTTCGCAGTACTAGTCCGTTGAGAAGGTAATCCTAGCCTCTCCTTCACAGACTTGGGAACTTGAACTGCAAAACAGAAAAAGACCAAATTAGGGAGGCTGCATAAACGTCAACTTTGTGTTCACATTCAAAAACAAGGCAGGAAAGGTAACTTTGAATCCCGGTGATTAAGACCTCAGCCAACATGCAAAAAGAAACATCGCAGGAAAAGGACAAACAGAAAGCCTAACTACAAAACCCGTGAATCACATCCAGATGCCTGTTTAGTAGCTGTACCTCTCTTTGGTGCTTTGTCAGCATTTCCCGGAACCTCCACCTTCTTCCCCAGCCTTTCAGCAAGGCTGCGCTTCACCGGAAGGGCGCTTACATCAGCTTCAGACAGAGAAAACAAGGAATATTTTAAGAACATTTCTTTGCAGGAAGATTTGAGAACAGTCAACCACAAGCTTCTATTTTTCAAGCATATTTTCATAAAATTGCCTTTCAGCTGCTAAATGGTTTTTTTGCCATTTCTGCAGTCAACACAGATCTCCACTGCAACGCATTTTCCTCTCATACGTCAAAAATACTCTTCAATGCAGTCATATAGAGAAGGCGGCACCTAAATAACAGCTCATAAAAAGTTCTTACCCACGGAGGCTTTCCGTTTTCCTTGTTTCTCAGCAAGATCTAGTCGAACCACAGGTTCCTCCCCTAAAACAAAAGTAAAATTTTTCTATTTCATAGAAACCAGTAGCCAATAGAAATAGTATACTGTTAGCCCATGTCCAAAAAAAACCCAGCAAGGCACTGTTTTGACAGCTAAACCACACAAACTCATATTTCAACTATAATTAACTTAGAAAAAGTATCCATAGTCTCAGTGTTTGCCTCAAATTCCAGCTGAATGTAGTCGAGAATGAATCTGAGTCTGCTTGACAGCTATACTTTGTGCAGAACAGAGCTGCATAAGCAAGCAGAATATTATTAGGTACAAATGCTGAGAAATATTCCTTTCTAAGGTGAATGTCTATGGGTAGAAGTACTTCTTCACTTCTTTCCCTTTCAAAGGAATTTGCACAACTCTAAACAATATAATTTATACACAGACTCCTATCGCACTACTGTCCACACGTGCCACTGTCAGCCTCTTTAAAGCTTCAGAAATTGCTTCTTACATAGCACTGTCCTCTAGAGCTCTTTCTTCTCGTTACTCTCCTGTTTTTCAGTTATCCCCCTATTTGCATACTGACACATTTTTTTCTTTCTCCTGCTACTGCACTTAACCTGAGCACCAAAGCTTTCCAGTACAACCAGGGACTTTCAGCATAAAAGCATGTTTTGAACAGAAGGCGGCAGCACCAGGAGGCTAACAGGGGTGAATTGCCTTCCTTCTTGCTTAACCTTCCAGTTTAGGAGTAATGAAATCAAAACAAAAGCATGAATTATTACCTTCCTCTGTAGACAGTGTCACAGTTCTCACCACTGTCCGGACATTTTCCTTTTCCGGAGCAGGAAAAATCATAGAATCGACGGGAGGAAGAGAAGATCTTGAAGGACCTTCTGCTCAGAGCAAGCAAAACATAAGGAAGTTTACCAAACAGAAAAAACTATCACGAAGAACAAAAAACTTTAATTATTCATTACTGTCAAACATACAGTGACCAGAGCATGCAAATAAGAGAGGTGACTAGTTTGCCTCTGGTTGCCCTTGGAATTCCCATCTAGAATACCAGCTGGCTGAGAATCAGGTTGCTCGATGCCCCCAGCTAAACATGGAAGTCTATCCCTCAAGCAGCTCCCAGCCACCATCACCTGCCATTCTGAAGCCAATCAAATTTCACTTCTTTGGCAAAATAGTTGGATTCACCAAAGCATAGCCAGCTACCCGGTATTACTGGAAGAGGTTTTTTTTGAAAGAAAAATCATCACACAGGATGAAGGTGAACCGGGTAAGGAAGCAGGGAATATTAACTCACCACCGTGTCTCTTAGTTTTTTCCTTCATTTTCTGCAATTTGATTTCTTCAAGTGTTTTTATTCCAAAATTCAGACCGTCCTCTGAAAACAGAAAACAGTTAATGAGACTAAGGCTTAGAGGCACTCACTGAGGACCACAGATCCTCAGGCTTCTTAGTGCTCAGGAACTTTCAGAAGTATTTAGAATAAAGCCTGTCAACACTCCTCACAAGTGAAACAACCATAGAATCAATGGCATTTTGCCCCTCCTTTCACCCTTCAGGGTAAAAACTGTAGTTTTAATTTTAATCCATTTACGTGATATTAGATCCCTCTATCGTTAGATATGGCTTTCAACAGTGGTTGCCAGGCTGCACGTGCAGCCATTTAAACTCCATGCTGTGACCCTGTTTTGTTCTCCAAAAGGAAAGAAAAGCAGTTCAACTTTCTGACCCAATGGGCACATGATGGTATCAGGGAGAAATGAGATCATGGAAATAACCGAGTCCATTCAGCACCCCTACATTCTGTTGTGTTTTTACGCCACATTGCTTTTGAGTTAATTGTCAAGTTATCCTGCCGATTTATCCTACTACAGGTGCTGGAATACCTTGTTTAGCAGTAGTAGCACTGGCTTTCCGAGTGGAAATCATCCGTAATCCATTTTGGCCTTCCTCAGCTGGTTGCTGGACGGGAGTTTTAGTTTCTTCTCCTTCCGCAGAAAGCTGGTCTGAAGGGGAAAAATCTATTCAGTTATGCATAGGCCAGATTGTTCGTGATTATGTAGCTCATGCAATGACACTTCAGTCCATGGTTCCTATAAAAAAGTTGGGTTTTTTTTGTTTTTTTTTTTTTTTTTTAATACAGCTACACTGACCTGATGAACTCGTAAGTAGACTACCCTAGGACAAAACATCTAGGACTCTAGATTCTCTCTGCAGCTTTAACTACTACACAACATATTACTCTTCAGACAAAAAAAAAGGAATTTCCTTCCTAGTTTCACATAGAGCTTTACACAACAGACCAGCTAAAGCCAAGAGTGGTTCTAAGCTTTCCTCCAACATTTCAGGTTCTGTCCGCTGACTGCCAGACAAAGCCACCAGTGACCTGAGCGGACTGCCTGCCCTATCGCTAGTCAGACCTCAGGTCATCTGTGATTTATACATTCATTTACAGCACAAATTCCTTCCAAGAACCAAAGACTTACACAATCATTTACAGCACAAATTCCTTCCAGGAACCAAACCATGCTCACCATCATCATCTTCATCATCATCTGCAGCATTGATTACAACTGGAGGGTGTGTAGGGCTTGGGACATTTTCCGAGTTTTCCACTTTCATCACCCGCCTTAGCTATGGAGAGGGATTGGACTGGACAGAAAGTTTGTTTTGCTGCAGTGACATCTGAGCCACTTTCAAATCATCGTCCGCGGACTCAGGCGGACTTGGCAGTGTAGCTAGAGGAAGAGGAGGATCATCAGTAATATGGCAGTTTAAAACTTTGACCACAATGCACGAAGATGGTAGCTAAGGCAGATAACCTGCACAGGCAATGAATGCAGCATCTCCTTTTGCCCATCCCGCCACTGTTTACACCGTGAACAATGACTTGCCTTCAAACAACAACACATCTCCCTGCCACCCAGCAGAAGACGAAACAACAGAAAGCAAACTGCAAGGCAAATATCACACAAAGCAGAGAGAAGCTGAGCATGAAAGCAGAAAACAAATACCAGCAGTACAGCAGCAGTACACTCGGTTTAGCTGACCACCTAGGACTGCAGACCTTTTCCTGCACTCACAAATGAACGGTTACCTGATGTCTCCTACACTATTGGCACCCACTAAGTAATATGCAAAATTAATTCTTCAATACTTAAAGAAAAAGGACCTAAACTCACTCTTGCTTGGTGGTAAGAAGACGCCATCGATGTAACGTCCCTTTGCGTGATGAAAAGCACAGTTGGCTTTCTGACAGCCTACTGGCTGCTTCTCCCAGTAGCAGGGAATCTCAGCGCGCTTTTTCTGAAGACAGAAAGAAAGACAAGCTCGTGATAACATGCACCTAAGGTTTGCAAAGAGATGCACAGTTCCAGGTCACGACAGCGATAGGGCTGTCACAATACAGTGCTGAAACATCATTCCAAAGGTCAGTTTATCACGGAAGTATAGTATTTCCGGGCATATTCACAAAGTTTGCAGAAGCTGTAACCACTATGCACGTTTAGCCTTGTCATCATTCAGTTTGAGAAGACAGGCACTCTCAGACATCAGTTTAGGGTGGGTTAAACTAATACACCCAGGATTATACTAGGATTATTCAGAGGGAAAAAGAACATCTTAAATTGCCTACGTTAACTCTATCCAGAACTACTTCTCGGAGACTTCGTTCTTCTGCACCTTTAACTTTCCCCACTGCTTCCTAGCCCAGGCAGCTAGAACAGCATTATCTGAAGGACTCCGGGACACAAGAGACCTGATAGATCATTATCAAGCCTGCTCTCAGGAGGCTAGTACAGCCTGTTTATTACCCCCCTGCTCCAGCAGCTTTTAGCAGTCTAGTTAGCGGTTATTCTGCATCTGTTGAGAAAATACTGTCGGCGTCTAATAAAAGAAAATCTTGCTAAGACATACCTAAGGCATTGATTTTATTTCCCTCTCCTTCCTCCCACCCCCTCCCCTGCTAACAGAAACCAGTGTAATTCCAAAGCAAAGGACTCTGTCCTGCAAAAGCACAATCAGCACACCTACAGCACTGAAAAATGCTTTTGTTGATTTATTTTGAGAACACATCTTTAGGCACTCACATCGATTTCCATGTGTCTGAATCGGCAGACATTCCTGAAACAACGACCCTCCTGCCACAGCGTGCAGACTGTCTCGTTCCCCAGAGCAGCTTCACAGTGGCGGAAGGAACAGTTGTCTCCCTGTAACCAAAAGGAAACCAACAAGGAAAATATAGTACAGCCTCAAAAACGTCCATGCTACTGCCTCAGGTTGCTACGATTGAATTCAGAATCTATCTGGTTATCACGTTAACCAAAGACCAGTGTGCCTCCTCCTCCTACTCTACCCCTTCCTGAAAAAAAAGAAAAAAAAAAAAAACAACAACAAAAAAACAAAGCAAAGCAAAGCAAAAGAAACCCAGCCATACCTTGGTACAGGTAGAATAGAAATAGAAGTAGCAATCGTCTCCTTGTTTAGACATGCCGACAAGTTCTGATAACAAGCTCGGATTCTCTCCACAGGGACTTCCTCTGCTCTTGGAGAGAGCTGTCTTCACCCTTGCTTGGGCTGAAAGTCTTCCACTGGCTTGTGATCAGTGAAATCTTCTTTTTAAAAGTAACCCTAAACAAAGTACCAACAAGTGAAAAATAATGAGTAACAAGCATTTTTCCAGCTTTCTTCTGTTCATCAAATTAGTCTCTTGAGGAGAGCAATGCCTTGAAATCAGCTGTTACGGGAACTAACACAATATTAAACTAAAGTTCTGTAAAGCTGCCAGGAGCTTTGTCAGCAAGTGTTCTCTTCCACGTCCTCAATAATATGCCTTGGAGCACATCCGGAAGCCTGAAAAGGGAGTCACTTCTTCAAAAACCACCTGATCATACATGCAAGGCAATGATCAACTATGGCTACGAGTAACTTCTACAGAACGCAGTATGACGCATTAAATAGCACGTTCCAGTCACTGTGGGTCTTCGAGTTCACCTACCTGGACAACCTCAGCAAAGTTATCGATCTTCAAAGACTTCCAGTTAACTTCTCCTGGAGGCCGAACCAACACTGAATCCGTGAATTAATGATAAAGGGGTAGGAAGAATTTGCCTCCTCACTTTGCCAAGGGAGCCTCTCATCCACAATTCAAACATAGGATGTGCTTTTAAACAGCTTATAACTAATGGAGGAAGCAAGTCCATCTGAACACTCTCTCAGACTGGAGACAGCCAGGGTTAGTTAGCTCTTCAAAAAATAAAAACCAAAAAAAAAAACACCACAAAACAAAACAAAAACAAAAAAACCCAGTGCATTTAGAGATGAACTCGTGATTCAAAGTGGCTGCAAAAATGAGGCTCCATCTTCCACAGCCAGAAAATTTGACTTTTTTTTTTTTTTTTTAATTCAAAATTCAGTATGTTCCAATCTCTGGTCTTCAAGATTTCTTCACCTATTAAGAAAACACTAAAACCTTTCCCCGTCTTTATTACCTGTACAGCAAAAAACACACCAGTGCACAGAAATACACAAATGTGCATACGCATACACACATATGTGTTTAGACACACACACGAGGAGTGAGTGATAGAAAGTTAGCGAGAGCGACAGTGGAAATCAGAAGTTTTGCCTTTTTGACACAGAGAGCGCGTAAAAACTCTCTCATTTTGAGGGAACTAGAAAAAAATGGAGGATCTACCAAATATTTTGATGAGTATGCCTTCGAGGCCAATGCTTTATACCATGAGTGATCTGGGGGCCAGCACACAAATATGCATACATATGTATCACACAGTATCACGGATTTCTAGGTTGGAAGAGACCTCAAGATCATCGAGTCCAACCTCCGACCTAACACTAAGTACTCCACTAAACCATATCGCTAAGCTCTACATCTAAACGTCTTTTAAAGACCTCCAGGGATGGTGACTCCACCACCTCCCTGGGCAGCCCGTTCCAATGCTTAATAACCCTTTCGGTAAAGAAGTACTTCCTAACATCCAACCTAAAACTCCCCTGTCGCAACTTTCGCCCATTCCCCCTCGTCCTGTCACCAGGCACGTAGGAGAACAGACCAACCCCCACCTCTTTACAGCCTCCTTTAAGGTAACTGTAGAGAGCGATAAGGTCGCCCCTGAGCCTCCTCTTCTCCAGGCTGAACAAGCCCAGCTCCCTCAGCCGCTCCTCGTAAGACTTGTTCTCCAGACCCCTCACCAGCTTGGTCGCCCTTCTCTGGACTCGCTCGAGCACGTCCATGTCCTTCCTGTAGCGAGGGGCCCAAAACTGAACACAGTACTCAAGGTGCGGCCTCACCAGAGCCGAGTACAGGGGGACAATCACTTCCCTAGACCTGCTGGCCACACTGCTTCTTATACAGGCCAGGATGCTGTTGGCCTTCTTGGCCACCTGGGCACACTGCTGGCTCATATTCAGCCGACTGTCAACCAACACTCCCAGGTCCTTCTCGGCCAGGCAGCTTTCCAGCCACTCATCTCCCAGCCTGTAGCTCTGCTTGGGGTTGTTGCGCCCCAGGTGCAGGACCCGGCACTTGGCCTTGTTGATCTTCATACAGTTGACCTCAGCCCATCGCTCCAGCCTATCCAGATCAAATATGTACATGCATACAGGATAAACATATCTATACACACAAGCGTGCACAGTATATGTCGTATGGTATCCATATCGAGAACAACTCGTAGCCCTGATCAGACACGTAGAGTTGCAATCAATTAACAGCAGGAAGACAGCAGATCAAGGATACAGCAAGCTTTGAGAGGCAGGGCAATGCTCACTTTGCCAGTGGCATGGCTGCATGATACCAAGAATTTTGAATTAGTTTGATTTTTTGGAAGCAATTTGTTTTCTTTCTGCGCTGTAGCAAATACCACAGGTTTGCCATCACGTGCTGTTCCCTAATCCATATATCCATCATCATCCATTGCTGCAAGATCATGAAAGGTTAGAAAAGATGACTTAGGTCCAATTTAACAGCCAATGATTTTTCAATGACCAGAGCTGCAACAGATTTTATTTAGCCACAAGCAGGTTTTTTTTTTCTGATGTGAAGTCAGATATTTTGATTTTTTTTTAAGACACTAAATGTCATAAAACCTGCAACCAGACCAGATAAAGTTCAAATTAGAGTGATTCTGAAGCCTTTCATTAAAATGCTGCACATTTCTGTGCAAATTATTTCTGACTCTTCTGGACAAAAGCGGATGAAATAGTTCTTACAAATTAATAATAAAAGGTTGGAACCTTTTACTCACACAAACACTAGTGAATTTTCCAGGAAGTATTATTTTGGCAGGGAATTTTCCCAAATCTAAAGTAAAGAGGGGAAAAGTTGGGTTCCCGTATTAGTTGTTGGTTTTGACTGCTTGACAAAGGGAATAAAAACAGTAGTTAAGTGCAAGGTTTCCTTCTCTTCTTTAGTATTGAGAGGAATCGTCACTTCTGACCTTTAGCACCTTCAGAAACACACTTAGTGCCATGCAGATTCCTCTGCATCTACTTCTAAAAATTACTGGTGCTCCTTAGCATGGAAGTTGGACTTGAAATCTTTCCCAGACTGAGCTCTTTTGAATGCCCAAGGAGCTCATCATTTTGCTTGTTGCCTTCCATTTTCCTGAACAGACCCAGAACGCTGTTCAGGATATGAATGGATCTGGTCTAAGGAATGGGAAGAAAGCAAAAACCAAGGATACCTCACAGCCCTAAATGCCATAAAAAGCAGTCTCATTTTAAAAAAGATCTCCAAAGCTTTTTTTTTTTTTTTTTCTCCTTGTTGTGACCCTGCTTTTTAATCACCCAGCATCAGCCTTGCTGCAAAACAGTCTCCGCTGATTTACCTGCTTGTTAAAGCACCCCACAGGCTGCAAGTGTTGTGTGCTAGGTGTCAAATTATATTTAACGGTGCATAGGTAAACCATTCATCTTCCCATGGTCAAAGCACAGAAGAGCCTCCTGCTAACACAGCTCATCCTTGCTGTAACTGCTTTTAAACCTATTTGTTGGTAAGAAAAGAGCTCAGTACACCACCTTCACAGGGCAAAAATTCACATGGAAGAGCAGAAAAACCCAGAAGTGCTTCCTGAACTTCACGTTACCAACAGCACCATCGGATTTAGATCCTTGCCTGGCATCCAGGATGCACGGCCTGCAAGCACTGCTGCGATGTGGAAGTGCCAAGGCAGGTTTTTGGCCTGCCCTAAAACACTTTTTTTTTTTTTCTTTTACAAACAATACAAAGAGTGTGCCAGGTATGCTGTAATGCCCGTGTGCCAGGTCAATAGAGGATATCCAAACAACAGAGGCGCTTCTCCTAATTTCTGGCGTGAAAACACTTTCACAGCATTCTTTTCACGAAGAAACCCCTCTCTATCTTCTCCAATGCTCCAGGACCTGCTGCAGCTGCAGCGGCTGCGCTGGTACCAGCCGCATCTTTGACAAATCTTTTCAACGGTTCTGCTTTACCTCGGCACAGTTGAGGTCACTCCTCTTCCTCTTCCAGCTGAGGAAGCAGCTTGCGGGCTCTGCCACACGGTCGGTGCAGAAGCGAAAGCTGGGAACACAGCAGTCAAACTCTCACTGCTAACGAAGCCACCAGGGCAGAGGGCTGACACAGACCCGCCAGAGGCGAACCGTACCCGCTCTCCCTCCCGGCTGCGAGGCTCGCCACAGCAGCCCCGACCCGAAGCGCTCACAATGCTTTGCTTGGTGATGTCACCGATGAGTCAGAGTCCCCAGATGAGCATCTGCCTTGCCACTCTTTAATGTTGGTGTTGTTTTTTGGTTGGTTGCTTGCTTGCTTTTGAAACTTATGTAGGTTATGGTAAACCTTCAGGTAAACCACAGATCAATGGGGAAGAAGTCCCACACGAGGGAAGGCCGTGCATTTCTTCCAGGCAATGGCGCATTCTTTAACATGCTGCATTCGACAAAGAAGCTCTCTCCATTTTGCGCAGTGGCAACAGGCACGACTGCAACACACGCACGTGTAGGCAGCACCTGCAGGTCCCAAACCGTTAACCAATTTTTAGATAGCACCAATTTTTTATGTAGTTGCTTTCCCTTCATCCATAACCCCTTTTTTCCTTTCTTTATATCGGGTGGCTCTCCTCCATTGTTCTGTCATTTTACTCCCCAGTGTCTGAGCAGGCACTGGGAATCGTTTCCAGAGGAAGGGTACTGCTGAAGCTACAACATTTACTCTCAGGGAAAAGAGAGTATGTGAAAGAATACATACTTCCTTTCTTTTTCCTGTTGTTTTTTTTTTAAATCTCTGAAATCAACGCTGCGGCCTGGCAGCAAATAACTATGGGAGTAATGATGATTCCTCATCCTCACTGTAACGTTGTAGTTAATGTCATAAAGAAGCAATTTCCCCAGGCAGTGGCCATTTGAGATGGGAAGGGGCAGTAAGAGGAAGTTTTCCTTAGACTAGCTCTTCCCCCAGAACACCTCGCCATCCAGCAACAAATTCAATTCACCTGCTCCGCCTGATCAGTCAAACGCGCGTCCGACTCCAGCACACGTCACAGCGGTGGTTCTGACGTGGTTTGAGAATCACCTATCCGCAGAATATCTCGGGTTTGTACACTCAAATAACGCAGTCTTTTCCAAATAAGGCCCAGAGCTCACACTCCGAGTGCAGCCTAACAGCACCAGAGGGCCGGTAGGCTAAACATTCCCATCCTGGCAACAGGACTGACCCGGGCAACAGTAAGCATCCCTTCTGCACTTTCGTCGTGAACATCAACATAAGGAAACAGAGACCTCCTCGATCCAAGTTTGAAGAAACAAACACAAAGGTCACCCAAGCGGGTTGTTTTCAGCAAACTAACGGAGAAATTAAGGTGACAACCGCGTGCATCCAGAGTTAGTCAGATCCCGAAGGCAGTTCCTTTGGGAAACGCAGGAGCAGCGCGCCAGATGACGGCTACCTTACAGCGCACCCCTCAGAGGCACTGCTACGAAAGGAAGGCAGAAGGTTGGAACTCAAAATAACTCGCAAGGCGCCCGTTAAGGGGGAAGCTTTAATTTCCTGAGCAGAACCTCCCCCCTGAAGGCAGCCCAGGGACTCTTTGCTTCCCTAGGGAGACGGCAGGGACGGGGCAGGGCGGTGGGATGGAGGGACACAGGGCCAGATGGACGGCCAGACGGCCGGATGGATGGACAGACGGACGGCCAGACGGCCCAAAAGGCCTGAGCAAGGGCTGAGGAGCGGGAGGGAAGGGCAGGGCGAGGGGAAGGGGAAGGGCGGCCCTGGGCCTGACAGGGCACCTTGGGCCTAACCCCGGGCAGCAGCTCCCCATCTCACAGGGCCCACGGGGGGCTGCCTGTAACAGGAGATGCGGGCAGGTAAATTTTACAAGCACTGCATCACAAATACCCTGCAACACCTGAACTATTCACTGGGACAGCCTCCTTCCTCACCTCCTGAAAGCTCCAGCTGGCAAACCAAGGACAAAATGAAAGGCAGATGTGGAGGACCTCGTAAGATACTGTTTTGTTCCCTACGTGCCCACTGCTGGTGACACGTAATGCCTCCTGTTCCCAAACGACATCGGCACGTTACATCTTTACTACATGCTGAAAGGAACTCAGCAACTTGAACACAACTTAGAATTACCCATCCCGGCAGCAGGCTGTCCAGCTGAAGCTGCTTTAGCCAATCAATTGTGTCACGCTGCCCCTCAAAGGTTTCTTCCTGGGAACGTCTGCTGTGACACTCCTGACGTATTACTTCTCGGAATGGCAGAACTGCGCTGGGTAGGCCCCACAGCAAGACTCGTATTTCTGTCCTTCCCTTTCAGGAAAGGATCTCCCACCTTGAATTTATTAAT
Source organism: Anser anser (assembly GCF_964211835.1). Classification (NCBI taxonomy): domain Eukaryota; kingdom Metazoa; phylum Chordata; class Aves; order Anseriformes; family Anatidae; genus Anser; species Anser anser. Next base: position 61,449 of record NC_139725.1, read on the forward strand.
TTTCATGATGATGATACACAAATTGAAGTTTTGAAAAACTGAATGCTGATTAACAGATTTCTAGCACAGCCTGTGCATCAAAATTCATTTCTCTCCATTTAGGTAATCTTAGTTTCTGAGTTACAGTTACAGTCAAAATTTTTCTTCTTCGATTTTTTTCTTTTTCTTTTTTTTTTTTTTTTTTTTTGTGATCAGAAAAACGAGGGGACTGGCTGTCCCAAGTCAGCCGGGGAACTTCTCTTTGGTCGATGCATCAAGCAACTCAGCTCTCTTGGGGAAACTTAAATAGAAAAGACAGATCTCCAAACGGATAAAAAAAATAAATCAAATGATAAAAACCCAACCGACACCTCTGATACCCCAGCTTATTGAACAGCACAAGGGTTTAATCTACAGGCTCTGTCCAAAGCAGCAAGAAGTGACAGATTTAATCCAAACCAGTTGCCCGCTCTCACTCTCTGATCTGGAGACGTTATTGGACAAGCATGCATAGCAGTAACACTTGTAAACACTGGGTTACTGCACCACAGCCCCAAATCCCTCACGGGCCCACTAAGATACTTTTACTGACTGATCCACAATAAACACTCCCAAAAAGATTCTCAACAAGCTAAACCCTGTTTAGAAAGAATCTGAGGAACCTGTCACTGCAGCAACAAAGGGCTGCAATTGTATGCAAAATCTCCAACACCCTCCTTAGCACCCTGCTAGCTCAAGGACTGTGTGGGGCTTCCGTGCCCTGAACGAGTCCACCCTGGCCACATAACGCAGATGTAATGGTCAAGAAAGCACATAGCGTTATCGAAACTTATCAGATCCACAGCAAAAAGAAAAGCCCACGCTTCTATATTTCTCCTCCTTCTCCATTCACAGAAGGAAGAGACTGAAAACAGGCAGATTTGTGGTTTACATTTACAGTTAATGTGAAAAATGGCTATTTGTGAAATACATCACGTATTGTTTCAAGCTACAAACAACTCGCTCCCACAAAGGAAAGACTTTTGACCTCAGCATGCAACCCCAGTTACAAATAACTTCCTATCTACCAGTGGGCCGCGTTCCCCTGGCACTCAGTCACTCCGCAGCACGGCAGCCACCTTTGTTCTAAGGATGGCAAATTCTACTTAGAAACGCTCTGTAGAAGAGTGATGTTGTCCCCTTTTAACACAATCCAGCCTGCAGCACAGAGAAGGGAAAGAGGGGATTAGAGAGAGCCCAGAACCTGAGAATAATCTCGTGTTTTCAGAAAGTGTTTTGTGTGGTTGAGCAGGGTTTTGCCCATCATGCAGAGTGCAGGCCGCCTGGTATTACACGTTTCAAAGACCAGAACTGGTCTCAGGCAGGGACAGATTCTCCTTCATCCAGCAAAATCAGCAGCTCAAAAATCATCAGGGACAGAGATGTAGCCAGGAATTGCTCACTGAACTTCAACAGCAAGGCTCGTCACACGGTTGGTACGTCTCAGTGCTGCTACCTAGAAGGCTCACCCGGGCAGGTTTCAGACCGCGCGTCACTCGGGTTGCACAGACACACGACACACCCAGCTGTTTCCTTGATTTTGCCTTGGAGTGAATCTCCTCTGCGTCGTCCAGCGCCAAATTCACGTACTCGTCAAAGCCCTAGAAATCGGCAACAGTGGCAATTAGTTCAGCAACAACACGAACCATCGTCAGCTGTGCTGACCCAGGCTGGACAACGAAGACTAATTGTTAGAGAAGCACGATTTCTTTTTTCCCTTGGGCTAGTTTTTCTTGACAAGAAAAAATAGGATTGTGAATGAGGGAAAACAAACTAACGATGTAACGTGGGGTCGTGCTGACACTCACGATGATGCAGCCTTCTATCCGCACGTTCACTTGCTCAGCCACACCTGGATCCTCGAGCTCTGCAGAACGAAGGAGGAGAGTAAATTGGAACACAAACACCGCGAGCAGTTTTGTTCTCTCTCGTGTGTTCAGAAATACCCGCTAACCATAGCCGCTAGAGCTCCCAAAAACTCCAAGGAGCAACTCTCAGGGGCAGTTTCAATTAACAGTCTGACATTTTAGAGTCTTATATGACTGGGTGAATACTACACGTTTGCTGAAGGACACGTTTCCAGTCACAAGGGAACACTCCTGCACGCCCGGCTGCACGATCCCACTCCCGTTAACACGAGGGGGAAACGCCGGGCTGCGCAGCAGCTCCTTGTACCCACCACCACGCCGCACAGCTCTCCATTCCCCACAAACCTGCCCCGAGCAACGGGTGGGAGCCGAAAACTCAGCGAGGGAGATCCCCGGACCCTCCCCGCTCCCCCCACCCCCTCCAAATCCCCATCCCCATCCCCTCCCCGTCCTCTCCCCGCGCTACTCACGCTCTGCAGGTAGCGGAAGATGAGGTTCTGGGGCACTGCATGAAGGGCTCAGCACGGGGACAAGAGCTCCAGGCCCGGGACAAGGCCTCAAGACAAGGCCTCAAACCCTGCAACGAGGCCCCAGGGCCCCGGGACAAGGCCTCAAGGTCCGGGCCGAGACCCCTGAGGCCCGGGCCGCCCCCCACCCGCTCCCCCGTCGCTCCCCGGCCGCAGGAAGGCTACGATGGGCTGCACCATCACCGTCTGCACCTTCTGGTCCTGCCCGCGGTACGCCATGGCTGCCGCCGCCTCGCTGCTCCCGCCGCCCCTGCTGGGCCGCCTCCGGAAGCCCCTGAGGCCGGGCGGGAGCGCACAAGGGACGCTGGGATGCTGGAGGAGCGTGGGGGGCCGCTCTAGCAGGCCGGGAGGACCGCGTCTCTATGGTCGCAGGCAGGAGTCCCTGCGCCAGCTTTATTGGTGAGCAGCGAGGCTGGGGGGGGAGGGGGGCAAGACAGCCTTAAATAAAATACAAATATAAAAAGTGTTATAAATGGCTGTTATAAATCCAAATAGGATTACAATCAAAGTTTACAATTTATTAAACGAATAGAGGCAAGCAAGCAGCGCTGGGTGCGCCGGGAGTCTCTGCTCCCCCAGGACGCACACCTGTTACGTAAGGCGGCTGGTTTTGATGCTCCCAGGCTAATACATATTCATTACTACTTCGAGAAGAGGCAGGGTTATTAGAATTGGTTTCCGGAATCCGAAACCCCTCCCAGGGGCGCCTGCGTATCAGTCTCTGGTGGTCTCTCGGGGCTTGCTCGGGCTGAATGCTGGTTGTCTTCCTCCCAGGCTTTTGTCCTTCAATTGTCCTTCATCCCCCCCTTCCTCCTCGTTTGGGAGCCTCTGCGCCGGATTTCAGAAACTCTAGCAACATCCCCTGCAGTAGTCAGCACTTTTCCCTAAAAACCCCTTTGTTCTCTTATCACCTAGACCCGGGCCTCGATGTTAACCCTTCAAATCCCTTAGTGACACGAATTGCTGGACCATTCCTTACAAAAGGAAGGATAAAATATGTAGAGGAGCAATGGCACACGCGAAAGCCCAGCGCCGCGGGCAGAGGCAGCGAAGGTTGACGGCAGAACAGTGCTCGGTTTGAACACGGAGAGGGAAAGCGAGGGGAAGGTGGCCGAAGCCGGCCGCAGTCTCTGAGCTCTCCTCCTCCTGATTGTTTTCTCTCAAAGCCATTTCTGTCTGTGTGCGGGCACCCGGAGCCGGCAGAAGTCCCCGTGAAGTCCTTCGGCAGGACGGAGGGCTGCGTGGGCTCCAGTGAGAGAGGGAGTTAGGAGAATCTTATCAAGTAGAGATAGAGCGCTGACGGCATTAAACTAGGATGCTACTTAGTGTCTTTGCTAACTATGGTGCATTGTGCCAATTAACTAAAGCAAGAAGCCTTGGGCCCCTTACCAAGGTCAGTCTCCTAATAAGAGAGCGAGCCTATCTTAAGAAACTGGGAGAAACTGGTCCTGCAGGTGGACAAGAGCCAAGGAGCAACTGAGTCTGTGCAAAGACAAGAGGTCAACTAGCGGTGACGAGGAAGAGTCATCAATATTCATGCCCACGACCTCCCGTGCTGCCCAGCGCTGAATAAACATACCTACTTTACAATCTCACTGATTGTGGAGTCCCTTTTCCGCAAGTCGCCAGCAGCAGTTTCTTCCGCAGAGGTTTTCCCAGAGCCGCTTCAAAGCTTCCCTCGCGGAGCTGGGGCGTCGCAGGGGGTCATCAAAGCACGCACGTACACACACACACACACACACACACACACACAGGCGTTGTTGTCCAAACAGAAAGTATTTACAACAAATTCGACAAGCGGTTTTTCTCTGCCAGCAGCAAATGCCTGAGGGCCCCTACAGCTTCACAAATCATAGCACAAAGAGCCTAAAGTTCCTCTAAAATTTAGGGAAATGATTCAAAATAGATCTGCTAGGGGAAAACGATCACTGGCGGCAGGGTACACAATACACGCGAGCCTCAGCTCTCCTCCGCAGAGTCAGTGCCCACGCCCAAGTGCGACGCTGACGGCACCCGAACATTTGCTGTAGCAGGCAGCAGAGCCAGCAGCTCAGGGGAGCAATTTTAAAAACCAGGAGGCACTTAAACCAACCCTTAATTGACCCAGTTACTGCAGGAGAGTCCCGACTACTCGCCCTGGAGTCCTACTGTCACCAGCGAAAAGCACCAACCAAAGCTTGGGGGAACTTTGGTACAGCACAAGAGAAGGGAGTGGGGGTAGCGTAGCCGTATCGCAGAGCTGCTGCTTTTCACACCATTTTATCATCCCTGATAATTGAAAGTAAGGCCGGGTGGGCTGACCCCACCACCACCACTCCTGGCAGCATGTTTGGTCCACAACGCTAGAATAATTATTCTGCTCCCTCCCGCCCCTACAGCTTCATCATCTGAAAAGATTACAGTCAAAACAATGGCATACACAAATAAAAGTCAAGAGTTGACATAGTAACTCCGGGATTTGGGTATCAACTGTCCGAGAAATCAGAACACCCAGGCTTCACAATGTGCCCAACATCGAGCTGTGCCAAGGGGGGGCGGAAGGAAGAAGCTTTCCGTTTAAGCCTTCAGAGCATCGCTCCATCACTACGTCAATTCACAGCCACCACAGCGTGCCGATGGACATCTCTCTGTGCCAAAAGAAACAAGTGCTTTGTCCTCTTGATATCAAAGGTAGCCACCTATAGTTACGGAACCATGCACAAGACCTTAACTCTGACCAGCAGGGAAACTTAGGACAACTGAGTGCAGACCCTGCCAATTTCTACCAGTTCCAACTGTGCTTTAAGTCTCATTGCAAAGCCTCAGTTAGAAAAAGGATCACCTCGGGGTATCCAACAAGAAGAAGAGTTGTTTTTTTTTTGTTTTTTTTTGTTTTTTTAATATACCATAGGACTATGCAGTTCAATCATCAATCATCTTGGAAAGCTCAAGGAGGAGGTCATCCTCATCCTTCCCTGGGTCCAAGTCGAGCTCGGCTTCCAGTATGCCGTCTGAGAGTTCCCAAAGTAGCGTCTCTAAATCCTCGTCTACAGATACGGGCGCGTTGCCTGTGGAACTCAGCCGGCGTGTCCTTGCTTCTTCTAGCTGGGAAGAAGCTGAAGTCGAGCTTGAGAACTCCATTGGCTCCACAGATTCTGCCTGGCTTCCAAGATGTGCTTCAGGTCTTGGCAGAGCAAGGAAGAGAACAATCAGTATATGCCATTTCTTAACGGGAAATCCCTTTTCTGCAAACCGGCTCTTAAAACCGTAGCCAACCCCTCCTGCACTTCAATCTTACCCAGGGATTGTTATTCAATTAACCCAGGGCGACATTTAGAGCCCAATATATTAGCAGGTACATTTTTCAGTTTGGGGGTTTCTCTGTGAAGCCAGAGCACCTGGAGTCTAGCAAAGATGGTTCAATTGTTGTAGCAAGAGGCACTTTGCCACCTTGCTTAATTTTCCTGTAAAAATGTTAAGAAGTCTCCATCTGCAAATATCTGTTTGCTAAGTTAGTCATTTTTCCCACGGCACACTCAGCAGAGTTTGCTCCCCACTACAGGAAGCTGATCTGCAGCCATCACTTCCCTCTGCTCTCCCTGCACTCTTGTCACCTTGTATGTTTGTTCGGGTGGCATTCTTGAGGACCAAAAGGCAGAGGACACTACTCATCATTTATCACCTCACGAGGAAGTAGGAGAACTTCACCTCATCCTCATTTAGGTATTCAGACAGAGCAAGAAGTCACTGGAAAGCTGTACCGACTTGCAGCATTTAAAGAAAGTAAGTCTAATTAAGCATTCCTGCTAGCTGCTAGAAAGTCATTTCACGTGACTTATTCCTCTGATGGATTTGGGCTTTAATTATCTCAGAACCCTCCTTTTTTCCCCACGTGTGACAGAACTTATGTTTCACTGGGGATATACACCGATTGAGAAAAAGAACAAGTTGTGGTCATCACCTGTTTTGGGGATTTTCTTCAAGTCTGGTGGCTGGGACGTGCTCCAGCGTGGCTGGAACAGCCTAGAAAGCAGCAAAACAGTATTTAGGACTCATGGGTAAAAGATTCCTTACTAGCTTTTTCCTCCATGCTGCTTCTCCTCTGGCATTGCGGAGCCTTAGCCAAAATACAAAACCAAGGTGCTCCTGAAGAAAGTTAATATTCACTTGGAGGTTACTAATGATCTTGTGTCTTTTAAGAACACAGCATTAATGGACAAAATCCTCCACACCAGAGAAATCACAGAATCACAGAGGACTAAGTAAATAGTGCCATTAATCTAATAAATATGGAAGGGTACTACAAGAATTCTGTAGGCAGCTACTGGATTTAAAAGGAAACAGAAAGCCTGTAGAACTTTTGAGTTTTCCATCTTTTCTCCTAGAGGAGGGTGTAAATTTTACAAGGGATCCATTTCTGCATTAGCCCCTGTCCTTACCATAGCTGCTTTTTTGGCTGGAGGTCCCATTGTGTCAGCGTCAGAGGCAGTCCGTGGCTTCACAGCTGCTACAGCAGAGGGAAAACTGCCAGGTGCCTTACGTTTCAGTGCCTTCTTCTTGGGGGAAGCGACTTTCCCATCCCAAGGCTTCGCAAACATGTTAAAGTTGGCTAGAGTAAAAGGAAGAGAGAACTGATACAGTCTTGCTCTGCCTCATGAAAAATCCACGTTCTCTTCCTCATTTCCACGGCCCGTCTACACAGTTAACTGTATTTGGCCAGCAGAATTACACTGCCATTGCCTGGATTCTCAGCAATATCTTCCACATAGTAAACTCCGTCTACCAACAATCCATACAAAGGAACAAAGGAACTGAATAGCTACAGTAAATCATAATCCAGGACGAGGGAAACTCAGACACAGAGCGATCCCAAGTGCAAGCAATACTCTAAGACGTTGTATGAAGTCTAGTAAGATTCACAAATGTTGACAGCTTTTGTATTTAAAGTCTTGCTCCCTCTAGGAAAGGAAAAGCAGCAGGTATAGTAAGACAAGAGAGTGTATGCAACTGTTGTACCAGCTTCCTCTCCCCTGCAGTGATGTCCCACAAAATCTATTAAGTTGTTCTACAAAATCCAAATTTGTAGAGTCATATTCTAGTCTCCCATTCCTGACCTAACATCTGGCTGGCAGGAGAAGAAACGAAAGAAAGCTGGGTACTTGTTTTCTTTGTGTGTTTATTTCCTCGTGTCCCATGAGACAGAGAGAAAGGCTACAATGTGCAGTGCATGCAGCCTTTAAGCCCTCCTTATCTCCCTCACACAATCTCATTTTACAAAGTTGATATAATCTTAACAACGAGGCCTTTGATCCTCTGTCATTTTTGACAGAAACTGGCCCCCCACATTAAGACGCTGAAGCATGCTTTACAAACACATACACGTGTCAAGTTAAGCAACACATGCCAAAGAGGAAGGTGAACTTGAACTCAACGCAGGGAGGACTTCATACCATAAACAGATGGCAGAAAAAAACAGAATACCAAAATTAGACTAAAAAGCCCCTCAATGTGTTAATTTTCTAGTGGGAAATACAGAATACCATCACGTAATTAACGAAAACAGACATGGTTGCATGTTCTGGCCCTTCTTTGCCTTTGAACTTTGCAGCCTTAAACTCTTTTATCCTCTGCATTGAAGGAAAAAGCAAAGCAGATCCTGAGCAAACGGAACTTGCTCAATATGGGAAGCACCTCACCGGGGCAGGTATTAAAGCATCTTATTACCTGATAGCTTTGTGTTCCATAACGATTTCTGCCCGGCTGGGGCAGGTCCAGGTTGTGCTGGGGGAGCTGGCACATTTTCTCCACTCTGCTGCATCCGCAGAGCTTTCTCGCGCTTTATTTCTTCCAGGGTTTTAACACGCACTTCTCCTTCTGGCTTGGCTTTACCTGCCGGCTCCTTCGACTGCACTTTGCTGGGCCCGGAAAGAGTGAGCACGCTCTGCTTCTTGGGCTCACCCTCAATTTTTGCCCCTGCGCTGGGATCTTTGGTTTTACCATGCCATTCAGCCTGGGCTTTGGCTTGACATTCTCGTCTCTGAAGAGCTCTCTCACGACGGATTTCCTCCAGTGTTTTCACATGGACCTCTCCCTTTGGCTTAGCAGCCTTCCCTGTCATCATCAAGAAATGAGAAGCGCCAACATTTAAAGAGAGTCCAACAATAGTTTAAGTCTCCAAAATTTGTCACAGTACTAAGGAAAACTAAGCCTGAGCGTTCCCAATAACGCATCTTAGGACAATAGCCTAACATTCTCCTCCTCCTCTGAGCCACTTGTTGTATTTTGAAGACCAGCCCTATCCAGAGAGAGTTGCTACACAGAAATGCTAGTTTACTTGATTACTTTTTCAGACTGCATTTCAAATTCCTGCTCCCGGCAGTGGCTCTATTCTAATTGTATATGATGGTTCACAGAAGCAGCTTAAAACCTTGACAAGGCACAAGCGGAAAATAAACACACACCTAGAGCCAGATTTCTGATAGTGGCTGTCAGAAGAGCTTCAGCACTCGAGCAAGAGGAATCAGTTCTTTGTTTTCATTTGAATTCCTTTTTAGGGCTGTATGAAAACGGTCTAAGTTCACGGAAAGGAAGAAGGAGAAAGTATATTTAATAGCCAGTTGTTACCTTTCGCAGTACTAGTCCGTTGAGAAGGTAATCCTAGCCTCTCCTTCACAGACTTGGGAACTTGAACTGCAAAACAGAAAAAGACCAAATTAGGGAGGCTGCATAAACGTCAACTTTGTGTTCACATTCAAAAACAAGGCAGGAAAGGTAACTTTGAATCCCGGTGATTAAGACCTCAGCCAACATGCAAAAAGAAACATCGCAGGAAAAGGACAAACAGAAAGCCTAACTACAAAACCCGTGAATCACATCCAGATGCCTGTTTAGTAGCTGTACCTCTCTTTGGTGCTTTGTCAGCATTTCCCGGAACCTCCACCTTCTTCCCCAGCCTTTCAGCAAGGCTGCGCTTCACCGGAAGGGCGCTTACATCAGCTTCAGACAGAGAAAACAAGGAATATTTTAAGAACATTTCTTTGCAGGAAGATTTGAGAACAGTCAACCACAAGCTTCTATTTTTCAAGCATATTTTCATAAAATTGCCTTTCAGCTGCTAAATGGTTTTTTTGCCATTTCTGCAGTCAACACAGATCTCCACTGCAACGCATTTTCCTCTCATACGTCAAAAATACTCTTCAATGCAGTCATATAGAGAAGGCGGCACCTAAATAACAGCTCATAAAAAGTTCTTACCCACGGAGGCTTTCCGTTTTCCTTGTTTCTCAGCAAGATCTAGTCGAACCACAGGTTCCTCCCCTAAAACAAAAGTAAAATTTTTCTATTTCATAGAAACCAGTAGCCAATAGAAATAGTATACTGTTAGCCCATGTCCAAAAAAAACCCAGCAAGGCACTGTTTTGACAGCTAAACCACACAAACTCATATTTCAACTATAATTAACTTAGAAAAAGTATCCATAGTCTCAGTGTTTGCCTCAAATTCCAGCTGAATGTAGTCGAGAATGAATCTGAGTCTGCTTGACAGCTATACTTTGTGCAGAACAGAGCTGCATAAGCAAGCAGAATATTATTAGGTACAAATGCTGAGAAATATTCCTTTCTAAGGTGAATGTCTATGGGTAGAAGTACTTCTTCACTTCTTTCCCTTTCAAAGGAATTTGCACAACTCTAAACAATATAATTTATACACAGACTCCTATCGCACTACTGTCCACACGTGCCACTGTCAGCCTCTTTAAAGCTTCAGAAATTGCTTCTTACATAGCACTGTCCTCTAGAGCTCTTTCTTCTCGTTACTCTCCTGTTTTTCAGTTATCCCCCTATTTGCATACTGACACATTTTTTTCTTTCTCCTGCTACTGCACTTAACCTGAGCACCAAAGCTTTCCAGTACAACCAGGGACTTTCAGCATAAAAGCATGTTTTGAACAGAAGGCGGCAGCACCAGGAGGCTAACAGGGGTGAATTGCCTTCCTTCTTGCTTAACCTTCCAGTTTAGGAGTAATGAAATCAAAACAAAAGCATGAATTATTACCTTCCTCTGTAGACAGTGTCACAGTTCTCACCACTGTCCGGACATTTTCCTTTTCCGGAGCAGGAAAAATCATAGAATCGACGGGAGGAAGAGAAGATCTTGAAGGACCTTCTGCTCAGAGCAAGCAAAACATAAGGAAGTTTACCAAACAGAAAAAACTATCACGAAGAACAAAAAACTTTAATTATTCATTACTGTCAAACATACAGTGACCAGAGCATGCAAATAAGAGAGGTGACTAGTTTGCCTCTGGTTGCCCTTGGAATTCCCATCTAGAATACCAGCTGGCTGAGAATCAGGTTGCTCGATGCCCCCAGCTAAACATGGAAGTCTATCCCTCAAGCAGCTCCCAGCCACCATCACCTGCCATTCTGAAGCCAATCAAATTTCACTTCTTTGGCAAAATAGTTGGATTCACCAAAGCATAGCCAGCTACCCGGTATTACTGGAAGAGGTTTTTTTTGAAAGAAAAATCATCACACAGGATGAAGGTGAACCGGGTAAGGAAGCAGGGAATATTAACTCACCACCGTGTCTCTTAGTTTTTTCCTTCATTTTCTGCAATTTGATTTCTTCAAGTGTTTTTATTCCAAAATTCAGACCGTCCTCTGAAAACAGAAAACAGTTAATGAGACTAAGGCTTAGAGGCACTCACTGAGGACCACAGATCCTCAGGCTTCTTAGTGCTCAGGAACTTTCAGAAGTATTTAGAATAAAGCCTGTCAACACTCCTCACAAGTGAAACAACCATAGAATCAATGGCATTTTGCCCCTCCTTTCACCCTTCAGGGTAAAAACTGTAGTTTTAATTTTAATCCATTTACGTGATATTAGATCCCTCTATCGTTAGATATGGCTTTCAACAGTGGTTGCCAGGCTGCACGTGCAGCCATTTAAACTCCATGCTGTGACCCTGTTTTGTTCTCCAAAAGGAAAGAAAAGCAGTTCAACTTTCTGACCCAATGGGCACATGATGGTATCAGGGAGAAATGAGATCATGGAAATAACCGAGTCCATTCAGCACCCCTACATTCTGTTGTGTTTTTACGCCACATTGCTTTTGAGTTAATTGTCAAGTTATCCTGCCGATTTATCCTACTACAGGTGCTGGAATACCTTGTTTAGCAGTAGTAGCACTGGCTTTCCGAGTGGAAATCATCCGTAATCCATTTTGGCCTTCCTCAGCTGGTTGCTGGACGGGAGTTTTAGTTTCTTCTCCTTCCGCAGAAAGCTGGTCTGAAGGGGAAAAATCTATTCAGTTATGCATAGGCCAGATTGTTCGTGATTATGTAGCTCATGCAATGACACTTCAGTCCATGGTTCCTATAAAAAAGTTGGGTTTTTTTTGTTTTTTTTTTTTTTTTTTAATACAGCTACACTGACCTGATGAACTCGTAAGTAGACTACCCTAGGACAAAACATCTAGGACTCTAGATTCTCTCTGCAGCTTTAACTACTACACAACATATTACTCTTCAGACAAAAAAAAAGGAATTTCCTTCCTAGTTTCACATAGAGCTTTACACAACAGACCAGCTAAAGCCAAGAGTGGTTCTAAGCTTTCCTCCAACATTTCAGGTTCTGTCCGCTGACTGCCAGACAAAGCCACCAGTGACCTGAGCGGACTGCCTGCCCTATCGCTAGTCAGACCTCAGGTCATCTGTGATTTATACATTCATTTACAGCACAAATTCCTTCCAAGAACCAAAGACTTACACAATCATTTACAGCACAAATTCCTTCCAGGAACCAAACCATGCTCACCATCATCATCTTCATCATCATCTGCAGCATTGATTACAACTGGAGGGTGTGTAGGGCTTGGGACATTTTCCGAGTTTTCCACTTTCATCACCCGCCTTAGCTATGGAGAGGGATTGGACTGGACAGAAAGTTTGTTTTGCTGCAGTGACATCTGAGCCACTTTCAAATCATCGTCCGCGGACTCAGGCGGACTTGGCAGTGTAGCTAGAGGAAGAGGAGGATCATCAGTAATATGGCAGTTTAAAACTTTGACCACAATGCACGAAGATGGTAGCTAAGGCAGATAACCTGCACAGGCAATGAATGCAGCATCTCCTTTTGCCCATCCCGCCACTGTTTACACCGTGAACAATGACTTGCCTTCAAACAACAACACATCTCCCTGCCACCCAGCAGAAGACGAAACAACAGAAAGCAAACTGCAAGGCAAATATCACACAAAGCAGAGAGAAGCTGAGCATGAAAGCAGAAAACAAATACCAGCAGTACAGCAGCAGTACACTCGGTTTAGCTGACCACCTAGGACTGCAGACCTTTTCCTGCACTCACAAATGAACGGTTACCTGATGTCTCCTACACTATTGGCACCCACTAAGTAATATGCAAAATTAATTCTTCAATACTTAAAGAAAAAGGACCTAAACTCACTCTTGCTTGGTGGTAAGAAGACGCCATCGATGTAACGTCCCTTTGCGTGATGAAAAGCACAGTTGGCTTTCTGACAGCCTACTGGCTGCTTCTCCCAGTAGCAGGGAATCTCAGCGCGCTTTTTCTGAAGACAGAAAGAAAGACAAGCTCGTGATAACATGCACCTAAGGTTTGCAAAGAGATGCACAGTTCCAGGTCACGACAGCGATAGGGCTGTCACAATACAGTGCTGAAACATCATTCCAAAGGTCAGTTTATCACGGAAGTATAGTATTTCCGGGCATATTCACAAAGTTTGCAGAAGCTGTAACCACTATGCACGTTTAGCCTTGTCATCATTCAGTTTGAGAAGACAGGCACTCTCAGACATCAGTTTAGGGTGGGTTAAACTAATACACCCAGGATTATACTAGGATTATTCAGAGGGAAAAAGAACATCTTAAATTGCCTACGTTAACTCTATCCAGAACTACTTCTCGGAGACTTCGTTCTTCTGCACCTTTAACTTTCCCCACTGCTTCCTAGCCCAGGCAGCTAGAACAGCATTATCTGAAGGACTCCGGGACACAAGAGACCTGATAGATCATTATCAAGCCTGCTCTCAGGAGGCTAGTACAGCCTGTTTATTACCCCCCTGCTCCAGCAGCTTTTAGCAGTCTAGTTAGCGGTTATTCTGCATCTGTTGAGAAAATACTGTCGGCGTCTAATAAAAGAAAATCTTGCTAAGACATACCTAAGGCATTGATTTTATTTCCCTCTCCTTCCTCCCACCCCCTCCCCTGCTAACAGAAACCAGTGTAATTCCAAAGCAAAGGACTCTGTCCTGCAAAAGCACAATCAGCACACCTACAGCACTGAAAAATGCTTTTGTTGATTTATTTTGAGAACACATCTTTAGGCACTCACATCGATTTCCATGTGTCTGAATCGGCAGACATTCCTGAAACAACGACCCTCCTGCCACAGCGTGCAGACTGTCTCGTTCCCCAGAGCAGCTTCACAGTGGCGGAAGGAACAGTTGTCTCCCTGTAACCAAAAGGAAACCAACAAGGAAAATATAGTACAGCCTCAAAAACGTCCATGCTACTGCCTCAGGTTGCTACGATTGAATTCAGAATCTATCTGGTTATCACGTTAACCAAAGACCAGTGTGCCTCCTCCTCCTACTCTACCCCTTCCTGAAAAAAAAAGAAAAAAAAAAAAAAACAACAAAAAAACAAAGCAAAGCAAAGCAAAAGAAACCCAGCCATACCTTGGTACAGGTAGAATAGAAATAGAAGTAGCAATCGTCTCCTTGTTTAGACATGCCGACAAGTTCTGATAACAAGCTCGGGTTCTCTCCACAGGGACTTCCTCTGCTCTTGGAGAGAGCTGTCTTCACCCTTGCTTGGGCTGAAAGTCTTCCACTGGCTTGTGATCAGTGAAATCTTCTTTTTAAAAGTAACCCTAAACAAAGTACCAACAAGTGAAAAATAATGAGTAACAAGCATTTTTCCAGCTTTCTTCTGTTCATCAAATTAGTCTCTTGAGGAGAGCAATGCCTTGAAATCAGCTGTTACGGGAACTAACACAATATTAAACTAAAGTTCTGTAAAGCTGCCAGGAGCTTTGTCAGCAAGTGTTCTCTTCCACGTCCTCAATAATATGCCTTGGAGCACATCCGGAAGCCTGAAAAGGGAGTCACTTCTTCAAAAACCACCTGATCATACATGCAAGGCAATGATCAACTATGGCTACGAGTAACTTCTACAGAACGCAGTATGACGCATTAAATAGCACGTTCCAGTCACTGTGGGTCTTCGAGTTCACCTACCTGGACAACCTCAGCAAAGTTATCGATCTTCAAAGACTTCCAGTTAACTTCTCCTGGAGGCCGAACCAACACTGAATCCGTGAATTAATGATAAAGGGGTAGGAAGAATTTGCCTCCTCACTTTGCCAAGGGAGCCTCTCATCCACAATTCAAACATAGGATGTGCTTTTAAACAGCTTATAACTAATGGAGGAAGCAAGTCCATCTGAACACTCTCTCAGACTGGAGACAGCCAGGGTTAGTTAGCTCTTCAAAAAATAAAAACCAAAAAAAAAAACACCACAAAACAAAACAAAAACAAAAAAACCCAGTGCATTTAGAGATGAACTCGTGATTCAAAGTGGCTGCAAAAATGAGGCTCCATCTTCCACAGCCAGAAAATTTGACTTTTTTTTTTTTTTTTTTAATTCAAAATTCAGTATGTTCCAATCTCTGGTCTTCAAGATTTCTTCACCTATTAAGAAAACACTAAAACCTTTCCCCGTCTTTATTACCTGTACAGCAAAAAACACACCAGTGCACAGAAATACACAAATGTGCATACGCATACACACATATGTGTTTAGACACACACACGAGGAGTGAGTGATAGAAAGTTAGCGAGAGCGACAGTGGAAATCAGAAGTTTTGCCTTTTTGACACAGAGAGCGCGTAAAAACTCTCTCATTTTGAGGGAACTAGAAAAAAATGGAGGATCTACCAAATATTTTGATGAGTATGCCTTCGAGGCCAATGCTTTATACCATGAGTGATCTGGGGGCCAGCACACAAATATGCATACATATGTATCACACAGTATCACGGATTTCTAGGTTGGAAGAGACCTCAAGATCATCGAGTCCAACCTCCGACCTAACACTAAGTACTCCACTAAACCATATCGCTAAGCTCTACATCTAAACGTCTTTTAAAGACCTCCAGGGATGGTGACTCCACCACCTCCCTGGGCAGCCCGTTCCAATGCTTAATAACCCTTTCGGTAAAGAAGTACTTCCTAACATCCAACCTAAAACTCCCCTGTCGCAACTTTCGCCCATTCCCCCTCGTCCTGTCACCAGGCACGTAGGAGAACAGACCAACCCCCACCTCTTTACAGCCTCCTTTAAGGTAACTGTAGAGAGCGATAAGGTCGCCCCTGAGCCTCCTCTTCTCCAGGCTGAACAAGCCCAGCTCCCTCAGCCGCTCCTCGTAAGACTTGTTCTCCAGACCCCTCACCAGCTTGGTCGCCCTTCTCTGGACTCGCTCGAGCACGTCCATGTCCTTCCTGTAGCGAGGGGCCCAAAACTGAACACAGTACTCAAGGTGCGGCCTCACCAGAGCCGAGTACAGGGGCACAATCACTTCCCTAGACCTGCTGGCCACACTGCTTCTTATACAGGCCAGGATGCTGTTGGCCTTCTTGGCCACCTGGGCACACTGCTGGCTCATATTCAGCCGACTGTCAACCAACACTCCCAGGTCCTTCTCGGCCAGGCAGCTTTCCAGCCACTCATCTCCCAGCCTGTAGCTCTGCTTGGGGTTGTTGCGCCCCAGGTGCAGGACCCGGCACTTGGCCTTGTTGATCTTCATACAGTTGACCTCAGCCCATCGCTCCAGCCTATCCAGATCAAATATGTACATGCATACAGGATAAACATATCTATACACACAAGCGTGCACAGTATATGTCGTATGGTATCCATATCGAGAACAACTCGTAGCCCTGATCAGACACGTAGAGTTGCAATCAATTAACAGCAGGAAGACAGCAGATCAAGGATACAGCAAGCTTTGAGAGGCAGGGCAATGCTCACTTTGCCAGTGGCATGGCTGCATGATACCAAGAATTTTGAATTAGTTTGATTTTTTGGAAGCAATTTGTTTTCTTTCTGCGCTGTAGCAAATACCACAGGTTTGCCATCACGTGCTGTTCCCTAATCCATATATCCATCATCATCCATTGCTGCAAGATCATGAAAGGTTAGAAAAGATGACTTAGGTCCAATTTAACAGCCAATGATTTTTCAATGACCAGAGCTGCAACAGATTTTATTTAGCCACAAGCAGGTTTTTTTTTTCTGATGTGAAGTCAGATATTTTGATTTTTTTTTAAGACACTAAATGTCATAAAACCTGCAACCAGACCAGATAAAGTTCAAATTAGAGTGATTCTGAAGCCTTTCATTAAAATGCTGCACATTTCTGTGCAAATTATTTCTGACTCTTCTGGACAAAAGCGGATGAAATAGTTCTTACAAATTAATAATAAAAGGTTGGAACCTTTTACTCACACAAACACTAGTGAATTTTCCAGGAAGTATTATTTTGGCAGGGAATTTTCCCAAATCTAAAGTAAAGAGGGGAAAAGTTGGGTTCCCGTATTAGTTGTTGGTTTTGACTGCTTGACAAAGGGAATAAAAACAGTAGTTAAGTGCAAGGTTTCCTTCTCTTCTTTAGTATTGAGAGGAATCGTCACTTCTGACCTTTAGCACCTTCAGAAACACACTTAGTGCCATGCAGATTCCTCTGCATCTACTTCTAAAAATTACTGGTGCTCCTTAGCATGGAAGTTGGACTTGAAATCTTTCCCAGACTGAGCTCTTTTGAATGCCCAAGGAGCTCATCATTTTGCTTGTTGCCTTCCATTTTCCTGAACAGACCCAGAACGCTGTTCAGGATATGAATGGATCTGGTCTAAGGAATGGGAAGAAAGCAAAAACCAAGGATACCTCACAGCCCTAAATGCCATAAAAAGCAGTCTCATTTTAAAAAAGATCTCCAAAGCTTTTTTTTTTTTTTTTTCTCCTTGTTGTGACCCTGCTTTTTAATCACCCAGCATCAGCCTTGCTGCAAAACAGTCTCCGCTGATTTACCTGCTTGTTAAAGCACCCCACAGGCTGCAAGTGTTGTGTGCTAGGTGTCAAATTATATTTAACGGTGCATAGGTAAACCATTCATCTTCCCATGGTCAAAGCACAGAAGAGCCTCCTGCTAACACAGCTCATCCTTGCTGTAACTGCTTTTAAACCTATTTGTTGGTAAGAAAAGAGCTCAGTACACCACCTTCACAGGGCAAAAATTCACATGGAAGAGCAGAAAAACCCAGAAGTGCTTCCTGAACTTCACGTTACCAACAGCACCATCGGATTTAGATCCTTGCCTGGCATCCAGGATGCACGGCCTGCAAGCACTGCTGCGATGTGGAAGTGCCAAGGCAGGTTTTTGGCCTGCCCTAAAACACTTTTTTTTTTTTTTCTTTTACAAACAATACAAAGAGTGTGCCAGGTATGCTGTAATGCCCGTGTGCCAGGTCAATAGAGGATATCCAAACAACAGAGGCGCTTCTCCTAATTTCTGGCGTGAAAACACTTTCACAGCATTCTTTTCACGAAGAAACCCCTCTCTATCTTCTCCAATGCTCCAGGACCTGCTGCAGCTGCAGCGGCTGCGCTGGTACCAGCCGCATCTTTGACAAATCTTTTCAACGGTTCTGCTTTACCTCGGCACAGTTGAGGTCACTCCTCTTCCTCTTCCAGCTGAGGAAGCAGCTTGCGGGCTCTGCCACACGGTCGGTGCAGAAGCGAAAGCTGGGAACACAGCAGTCAAACTCTCACTGCTAACGAAGCCACCAGGGCAGAGGGCTGACACAGACCCGCCAGAGGCGAACCGTACCCGCTCTCCCTCCCGGCTGCGAGGCTCGCCACAGCAGCCCCGACCCGAAGCGCTCACAATGCTTTGCTTGGTGATGTCACCGATGAGTCAGAGTCCCCAGATGAGCATCTGCCTTGCCACTCTTTAATGTTGGTGTTGTTTTTTGGTTGGTTGCTTGCTTGCTTTTGAAACTTATGTAGGTTATGGTAAACCTTCAGGTAAACCACAGATCAATGGGGAAGAAGTCCCACACGAGGGAAGGCCGTGCATTTCTTCCAGGCAATGGCGCATTCTTTAACATGCTGCATTCGACAAAGAAGCTCTCTCCATTTTGCGCAGTGGCAACAGGCACGACTGCAACACACGCACGTGTAGGCAGCACCTGCAGGTCCCAAACCATTAACCAATTTTTAGATAGCACCAATTTTTTATGTAGTTGCTTTCCCTTCATCCATAACCCCTTTTTTCCTTTCTTTATATCGGGTGGCTCTCCTCCATTGTTCTGTCATTTTACTCCCCAGTGTCTGAGCAGGCACTGGGAATCGTTTCCAGAGGAAGGGTACTGCTGAAGCTACAACATTTACTCTCAGGGAAAAGAGAGTATGTGAAAGAATACATACTTCCTTTCTTTTTCCTGTTGTTTTTTTTTTTAAATCTCTGAAATCAACGCTGCGGCCTGGCAGCAAATAACTATGGGAGTAATGATGATTCCTCATCCTCACTGTAACGTTGTAGTTAATGTCATAAAGAAGCAATTTCCCCAGGCAGTGGCCATTTGAGATGGGAAGGGGCAGTAAGAGGAAGTTTTCCTTAGACTAGCTCTTCCCCCAGAACACCTCGCCATCCAGCAACAAATTCAATTCACCTGCTCCGCCTGATCAGTCAAACGCGCGTCCGACTCCAGCACACGTCACAGCGGTGGTTCTGACGTGGTTTGAGAATCACCTATCCGCAGAATATCTCGGGTTTGTACACTCAAATAACGCAGTCTTTTCCAAATAAGGCCCAGAGCTCACACTCCGAGTGCAGCCTAACAGCACCAGAGGGCCGGTAGGCTAAACATTCCCATCCTGGCAACAGGACTGACCCGGGCAACAGTAAGCATCCCTTCTGCACTTTCGTCGTGAACATCAACATAAGGAAACAGAGACCTCCTCGATCCAAGTTTGAAGAAACAAACACAAAGGTCACCCAAGCGGGTTGTTTTCAGCAAACTAACGGAGAAATTAAGGTGACAACCGCGTGCATCCAGAGTTAGTCAGATCCCGAAGGCAGTTCCTTTGGGAAACGCAGGAGCAGCGCGCCAGATGACGGCTACCTTACAGCGCACCCCTCAGAGGCACTGCTACGAAAGGAAGGCAGAAGGTTGGAACTCAAAATAACTCGCAAGGCGCCCGTTAAGGGGGAAGCTTTAATTTCCTGAGCAGAACCTCCCCCCTGAAGGCAGCCCAGGGACTCTTTGCTTCCCTAGGGAGACGGCAGGGACGGGGCAGGGCGGTGGGATGGAGGGACACAGGGCCAGATGGACGGCCAGACGGCCGGATGGATGGACAGACGGACGGCCAGACGGCCCAAAAGGCCTGAGCAAGGGCTGAGGAGCGGGAGGGAAGGGCAGGGCGAGGGGAAGGGGAAGGGCGGCCCTGGGCCTGACAGGGCACCTTGGGCCTAACCCCGGGCAGCAGCTCCCCATCTCACAGGGCCCACGGGGGGCTGCCTGTAACAGGAGATGCGGGCAGGTAAATTTTACAAGCACTGCATCACAAATACCCTGCAACACCTGAACTATTCACTGGGACAGCCTCCTTCCTCACCTCCTGAAAGCTCCAGCTGGCAAACCAAGGACAAAATGAAAGGCAGATGTGGAGGACCTCGTAAGATACTGTTTTGTTCCCTACGTGCCCACTGCTGGTGACACGTAATGCCTCCTGTTCCCAAACGACATCGGCACGTTACATCTTTACTACATGCTGAAAGGAACTCAGCAACTTGAACACAACTTAGAATTACCCATCCCAGCAGCAGGCTGTCCAGCTGAAGCTGCTTTAGCCAATCAAGTGTGTCATGCTGCCCCTCAAAGGTTTCTTCCTGGGAACGTCTGCTGTGACACTCCTGACGTATTACTTCTCGGAATGGCAGAACTGCGCTGGGTAGGCCCCACAGCAAGACTCGTATTTCTGTCCTTCCCTTTCAGGAAAGGATCTCCCACCTTGAATTTATTAATTTTCATGATGATGATACACAAATTGAAGTTTTGAAAAACTGAATGCTGATTAACAGATTTCTAGCACAGCCTGTGCATCAAAATTCATTTCTCTCCATTTAGGTAATCTTAGTTTCTGAGTTACAGTTACAGTCAAAATTTTTCTTCTTCGATTTTTTTCTTTTTCTTTTTTTTTTTTTTTTTTTGTGATCAGAAAAACGAGGGGACTGGCTGTCCCAAGTCAGCCGGGGAACTTCTCTTTGGTCGATGCATCAAGCAACTCAGCTCTCTTGGGGAAACTTAAATAGAAAAGACAGATCTCCAAACGGATAAAAAAAATAAATCAAATGATAAAAACCCAACCGACACATCTGATACCCCAGCTTATTGAACAGCACAAGGGTTTAATCTACAGGCTCTGTCCAAAGCAGCAAGAAGTGACAGATTTAATCCAAACCAGTTGCCCGCTCTCACTCTCTGATCTGGAGACGTTATTGGACAAGCATGCATAGCAGTAACACTTGTAAACACTGGGTTACTGCACCACAGCCCCAAATCCCTCACGGGCCCACTAAGATACTTTTACTGACTGATCCACAATAAACACTCCCAAAAAGATTCTCAACAAGCTAAACCCTGTTTAGAAAGAATCTGAGGAACCTGTCACTGCAGCAACAAAGGGCTGCAATTGTATGCAAAATCTCCAACACCCTCCTTAGCACCCTGCTAGCTCAAGGACTGTGTGGGGCTTCCGTGCCCTGAACGAGTCCACCCTGGCCACATAACGCAGATGTAATGGTCAAGAAAGCACATAGCGTTATCGAAACTTATCAGATCCACAGCAAAAAGAAAAGCCCACGCTTCTATATTTCTCCTCCTTCTCCATTCACAGAAGGAAGAGACTGAAAACAGGCAGATTTGTGGTTTACATTTACAGTTAATGTGAAAAATGGCTATTTGTGAAATAAATCACGTATTGTTTCAAGCTACAAACAACTCGCTCCCACAAAGGAAAGACTTTTGACCTCAGCATGCAACCCCAGTTACAAATAACTTCCTATCTACCAGTGGGCCGCGTTCCCCTGGCACTCAGTCACTCCGCAGCACGGCAGCCACCTTTGTTCTAAGGATGGCAAATTCTACTTAGAAACGCTCTGTAGAAGAGTGATGTTGTCCCCTTTTAACACGATCCAGCCTGCAGCAAAGAGAAGGGAAAGAGGGGATTAGAGAGAGCCCAGAACCTGAGAATAATCTCGTGTTTTCAGAAAGTGTTTTGTGTGGTTGAGCAGGGTTTTGCCCATCATGCAGAGTGCAGGCCGCCTGGTATTACACGTTTCAAAGACCAGAACTGGTCTCAGGCAGGGACAGATTCTCCTTCATCCAGCAAAATCAGCAGCTCAAAAATCATCAGGGACAGAGATGTAGCCAGGAATTGCTCACTGAACTTCAACAGCAAGGCTCGTCACACGCTTGGTACGTCTCAGTGCTGCTACCTAGAAGGCTCACCCGGGCAGGTTTCAGACCGCGCGTCACTCGGGTTGCACAGACACACGACACACCCAGCTGTTTCCTTGATTTTGCCTTGGAGTGAATCTCCTCTGCGTCGTCCAGCGCCAAATTCACGTACTCGTCAAAGCCCTAGAAATCGGCAACAGTGGCAATTAGTTCAGCAACAACACGAACCATCGTCAGCTGTGCTGACCCAGGCTGGACAACGAAGACTAATTGTTAGAGAAGCACGATTTCTTTTTTCCCTTGGGCTAGTTTTTCTTGACAAGAAAAAATAGGATTGTGAATGAGGGAAAACAAACTAACGATGTAACGTGGGGTCGTGCTGACACTCACGATGATGCAGCCTTCTATCCGCACGTTCACTTGCTCAGCCACACCTGGATCCTCGAGCTCTGCAGAACGAAGGAGGAGAGTAAATTGGAACACAAACACCGCGAGCAGTTTTGTTCTCTCTCGTGTGTTCAGAAATACCCGCTAACCATAGCCGCTAGAGCTCCCAAAAACTCCAAGGAGCAACTCTCAGGGGCAGTTTCAATTAACAGTCTGACATTTTAGAGTCTTATATGACTGGGTGAATACTACACGTTTGCTGAAGGACACGTTTCCAGTCACAAGGGAACACTCCTGCACGCCCGGCTGCACGATCCCACTCCCGTTAACACGAGGGGGAAACGCCGGGCTGCGCAGCAGCTCCTTGTACCCACCACCACGCCGCACAGCTCTCCATTCCCCACAAACCTGCCCCGAGCAACGGGTGGGAGCCGAAAACTCAGCGAGGGAGATCCCCGGACCCTCCCCGCTCCCCCCACCCCCTCCAAATCCCCATCCCCATCCCCTCCCCGTCCTCTCCCCGCGCTACTCACGCTCTGCAGGTAGCGGAAGATGAGGTTCTGGGGCACTGCATGAAGGGCTCAGCACGGGGACAAGAGCTCCAGGCCCGGGACAAGGCCTCAAGACAAGGCCTCAAACCCTGCAACGAGGCCCCAGGGCCCCGGGACAAGGCCTCAAGGTCCGGGCCGAGACCCCTGAGGCCCGGGCCGCCCCCCACCCGCTCCCCCGTCGCTCCCCGGCCGCAGGAAGGCTACGATGGGCTGCACCATCACCGTCTGCACCTTCTGGTCCTGCCCGCGGTACGCCATGGCTGCCGCCGCCTCGCTGCTCCCGCCGCCCCTGCTGGGCCGCCTCCGGAAGCCCCTGAGGCCGGGCGGGAGCGCACAAGGGACGCTGGGATGCTGGAGGAGCGTGGGGGGCCGCTCTAGCAGGCCGGGAGGACCGCGTCTCTATGGTCGCAGGCAGGAGTCCCTGCGCCAGCTTTATTGGTGAGCAGCGAGGCTGGGGGGGGAGGGGGGCAAGACAGCCTTAAATAAAATACAAATATAAAAAGTGTTATAAATGGCTGTTATAAATCCAAATAGGATTACAATCAAAGTTTACAATTTATTAAACGAATAGAGGCAAGCAAGCAGCGCTGGGTGCGCCGGGAGTCTCTGCTCCCCCAGGACGCACACCTGTTACGTAAGGCGGCTGGTTTTGATGCTCCCAGGCTAATACATATTCATTACTACTTCGAGAAGAGGCAGGGTTATTAGAATTGGTTTCCGGAATCCGAAACCCCTCCCAGGGGCGCCTGCGTATCAGTCTCTGGTGGTCTCTCGGGGCTTGCTCGGGCTGAATGCTGGTTGTCTTCCTCCCAGGCTTTTGTCCTTCAATTGTCCTTCATCCCCCCCTTCCTCCTCGTTTGGGAGCCTCTGCGCCGGATTTCAGAAACTCTAGCAACATCCCCTGCAGTAGTCAGCACTTTTCCCTAAAAACCCCTTTGTTCTCTTATCACCTAGACCCGGGCCTCGATGTTAACCCTTCAAATCCCTTAGTGACACGAATTGCTGGACCATTCCTTACAAAAGGAAGGATAAAATATGTAGAGGAGCAATGGCACACGCGAAAGCCCAGCGCCGCGGGCAGAGGCAGCGAAGGTTGACGGCAGAACAGTGCTCGGTTTGAACACGGAGAGGGAAAGCGAGGGGAAGGTGGCCGAAGCCGGCCGCAGTCTCTGAGCTCTCCTCCTCCTGATTGTTTTCTCTCAAAGCCATTTCTGTCTGTGTGCGGGCACCCGGAGCCGGCAGAAGTCCCCGTGAAGTCCTTCGGCAGGACGGAGGGCTGCGTGGGCTCCAGTGAGAGAGGGAGTTAGGAGAATCTTATCAAGTAGAGATAGAGCGCTGACGGCATTAAACTAGGATGCTACTTAGTGTCTTTGCTAACTATGGTGCATTGTGCCAATTAACTAAAGCAAGAAGCCTTGGGCCCCTTACCAAGGTCAGTCTCCTAATAAGAGAGCGAGCCTATCTTAAGAAACTGGGAGAAACTGGTCCTGCAGGTGGACAAGAGCCAAGGAGCAACTGAGTCTGTGCAAAGACAAGAGGTCAACTAGCGGTGACGAGGAAGAGTCATCAATCTTCATGCCCACGACCTCCCGTGCTGCCCAGCGCTGAATAAACATACCTACTTTACAATCTCACTGATTGTGGAGTCCCTTTTCCGCAAGTCGCCAGCAGCAGTTTCTTCCGCAGAGGTTTTCCCAGAGCCGCTTCAAAGCTTCCCTCGCGGAGCTGGGGCGTCGCAGGGGGTCATCAAAGCACGCACGTACACACACACACACACACACACACACACACAGGCGTTGTTGTCCAAACAGAAAGTATTTACAACAAATTCGACAAGCGGTTTTTCTCTGCCAGCAGCAAATGCCTGAGGGCCCCTACAGCTTCACAAATCATAGCACAAAGAGCCTAAAGTTCCTCTAAAATTTAGGGAAATAATTCAAAATAGATCTGCTAGGGGAAAACGATCACTGGCGGCAGGGTACACAATACACCCGAGCCTCAGCTCTCCTCCGCAGAGTCAGTGCCCACGCCCAAGTGCGACGCTGACGGCACCCGAACATTTGCTGTAGCAGGCAGCAGAGCCAGCAGCTCAGGGGAGCAATTTTAAAAACCAGGAGGCACTTAAACCAACCCTTAATTGACCCAGTTACTGCAGGAGAGTCCCGACTACTCGCCCTGGAGTCCTACTGTCACCAGCGAAAAGCACCAACCAAAGCTTGGGGGAACTTTGGTACAGCACAAGAGAAGGGAGTGGGGGTAGCGTAGCCGTATCGCAGAGCTGCTGCTTTTCACACCATTTTATCATCCCTGATAATTGAAAGTAAGGCCGGGTGGGCTGACCCCACCACCACCACTCCTGGCAGCATGTTTGGTCCACAACGCTAGAATAATTATTCTGCTCCCTCCCGCCCCTACAGCTTCATCATCTGAAAAGATTACAGTCAAAACAATGGCATACACAAATAAAAGTCAAGAGTTGACATAGTAACTCCGGGATTTGGGTATCAACTGTCCGAGAAATCAGAACACCCAGGCTTCACAATGTGCCCAACATCGAGCTGTGCCAAGGGGGGGCGGAAGGAAGAAGCTTTCCGTTTAAGCCTTCAGAGCATCGCTCCATCACTACGTCAATTCACAGCCACCACAGCGTGCCGATGGACATCTTTCTGTGCCAAAAGAAACAAGTGCTTTGTCCTCTTGATATCAAAGGTAGCCACCTATAGTTACGGAACCATGCACAAGACCTTAACTCTGACCAGCAGGGAAACTTAGGACAACTGAGTGCAGACCCTGCCAATTTCTACCAGTTCCAACTGTGCTTTAAGTCTCATTGCAAAGCCTCAGTTAGAAAAAGGATCACCTCGGGGTATCCAACAAGAAGAAGAGTTGTTTTTTTTTTGTTTTTTTTTGTTTTTTTAATATACCATAGGACTATGCAGTTCAATCATCAATCATCTTGGAAAGCTCAAGGAGGAGGTCATCCTCATCCTTCCCTGGGTCCAAGTCGAGCTCGGCTTCCAGTATGCCGTCTGAGAGTTCCCAAAGTAGCGTCTCTAAATCCTCGTCTACAGATACGGGCGCGTTGCCTGTGGAACTCAGCCGGCGTGTCCTTGCTTCTTCTAGCTGGGAAGAAGCTGAAGTCGAGCTTGAGAACTCCATTGGCTCCACAGATTCTGCCTGGCTTCCAAGATGTGCTTCAGGTCTTGGCAGAGCAAGGAAGAGAACAATCAGTATATGCCATTTCTTAACGGGAAATCCCTTTTCTGCAAACCGGCTCTTAAAACCGTAGCCAACCCCTCCTGCACTTCAATCTTACCCAGGGATTGTTATTCAATTAACCCAGGGCGACATTTAGAGCCCAATATATTAGCAGGTACATTTTTCAGTTTGGGGGTTTCTCTGTGAAGCCAGAGCACCTGGAGTCTAGCAAAGATGGTTCAATTGTTGTAGCAAGAGGCACTTTGCCACCTTGCTTAATTTTCCTGTAAAAATGTTAAGAAGTCTCCATCTGCAAATATCTGTTTGCTAAGTTAGTCATTTTTCCCACGGCACACTCAGCAGAGTTTGCTCCCCACTACAGGAAGCTGATCTGCAGCCATCACTTCCCTCTGCTCTCCCTGCACTCTTGTCACCTGGTATGTTTGTTCGGGTGGCATTCTTGAGGACCAAAAGGCAGAGGACACTACTCATCATTTATCACCTCACGAGGAAGTAGGAGAACTTCACCTCATCCTCATTTAGGTATTCAGACAGAGCAAGAAGTCACTGGAAAGCTGTACCGACTTGCAGCATTTAAAGAAAGTAAGTCTAATTAAGCATTCCTGCTAGCTGCTAGAAAGTCATTTCACGTGACTTATTCCTCTGATGGATTTGGGCTTTAATTATCTCAGAACCCTCCTTTTTTCCCCACGTGTGACAGAACTTATGTTTCACTGGGGATATACACCGATTGAGAAAAAGAACAAGTTGTGGTCATCACCTGTTTTGGGGATTTTCTTCAAGTCTGGTGGCTGGGACATGCTCCAGCGTGGCTGGAACAGCCTAGAAAGCAGCAAAACAGCATTTAGGACTCATGGGTAAAAGATTCCTTACTAGCTTTTTCCTCCATGCTGCTTCTCCTCTGGCATTGCGGAGCCTTAGCCAAAATACAAAACCAAGGTGCTCCTGAAGAAAGTTAATATTCACTTGGAGGTTACTAATGATCTTGTGTCTTTTAAGAACACAGCATTAATGGACAAAATCCTCCACACCAGAGAAATCACAGAATCACAGAGGACTAAGTAAATAGTGCCATTAATCTAATAAATATGGAAGGGTACTACAAGAATTCTGTAGGCAGCTACTGGATTTAAAAGGAAACAGAAAGCCTGTAGAACTTTTGAGTTTTCCATCTTTTCTCCTAGAGGAGGGTGTAAATTTTACAAGGGATCCATTTCTGCATTAGCCCCTGTCCTTACCATAGCTGCTTTTTTGGCTGGAGGTCCCATTGTGTCAGCGTCAGAGGCAGTCCGTGGCTTCACAGCTGCTACAGCAGAGGGAAAACTGCCAGGTGCCTTACGTTTCAGTGCCTTCTTCTTGGGGGAAGCGACTTTCCCATCCCAAGGCTTCGCAAACATGTTAAAGTTGGCTAGAGTAAAAGGAAGAGAGAACTGATACAGTCTTGCTCTGCCTCATGAAAAATCCACGTTCTCTTCCTCATTTCCACGGCCCGTCTACACAGTTAACTGTATTTGGCCAGCAGAATTACACTGCCATTGCCTGGATTCTCAGCAATATCTTCCACATAGTAAACTCCGTCTACCAACAATCCATACAAAGGAACAAAGGAACTGAATAGCTACAGTAAATCATAATCCAGGACGAGGGAAACTCAGACACAGAGCGATCCCAAGTGCAAGCAATACTCTAAGACGTTGTATGAAGTCTAGTAAGATTCACAAATGTTGACAGCTTTTGTATTTAAAGTCTTGCTCCCTCTAGGAAAGGAAAAGCAGCAGGTATAGTAAGACAAGAGAGTGTATGCAACTGTTGTACCAGCTTCCTCTCCCCTGCAGTGATGTCCCACAAAATCTATTAAGTTGTTCTACAAAATCCAAATTTGTAGAGTCATATTCTAGTCTCCCATTCCTGACCTAACATCTGGCTGGCAGGAGAAGAAACGAAAGAAAGCTGGGTACTTGTTTTCTTTGTGTGTTTATTTCCTCGTGTCCCATGAGACAGAGAGAAAGGCTACAATGTGCAGTGCATGCAGCCTTTAAGCCCTCCTTATGTCCCTCACACAATCTCATTTTACAAAGTTGATATAATCTTAACAACGAGGCCTTTGATCCTCTGTCATTTTTGACAGAAACTGGCCCCCCACATTAAGACGCTGAAGCATGCTTTACAAACACATACACGTGTCAAGTTAAGCAACACATGCCAAAGAGGAAGGTGAACTTGAACTCAACGCAGGGAGGACTTCATACCATAAACAGATGGCAGAAAAAAACAGAATACCAAAATTAGACTAAAAAGCCCCTCAATGTGTTAATTTTCTAGTGGGAAATACAGAATACCATCACGTAATTAACGAAAACAGACATGGTTGCATGTTCTGGCCCTTCTTTGCCTTTGAACTTTGCAGCCTTAAACTCTTTTATCCTCTGCATTGAAGGAAAAAGCAAAGCAGATCCTGAGCAAACGGAACTTGCTCAATATGGGAAGCACCTCACCGGGGCAGGTATTAAAGCATCTTATTACCTGATAGCTTTGTGTTCCATAACGATTTCTGCCCGGCTGGGGCAGGTCCAGGTTGTGCTGGGGGAGCTGGCACATTTTCTCCACTCTGCTGCATCCGCAGAGCTTTCTCGCGCTTTATTTCTTCCAGGGTTTTAACACGCACTTCTCCTTCTGGCTTGGCTTTACCTGCCGGCTCCTTCGACTGCACTTTGCTGGGCCCGGAAAGAGTGAGCACGCTCTGCTTCTTGGGCTCACCCTCAATTTTTGCCCCTGCGCTGGGATCTTTGGTTTTACCATGCCATTCAGCCTGGGCTTTGGCTTGACATTCTCGTCTCTGAAGAGCTCTCTCACGACGGATTTCCTCCAGTGTTTTCACATGGACCTCTCCCTTTGGCTTAGCAGCCTTCCCTGTCATCATCAAGAAATGAGAAGCGCCAACATTTAAAGAGAGTCCAACAATAGTTTAAGTCTCCAAAATTTGTCACAGTACTAAGGAAAACTAAGCCTGAGCGTTCCCAATAACGCATCTTAGGACAATAGCCTAACATTCTCCTCCTCCTCTGAGCCACTTGTTGTATTTTGAAGACCAGCCCTATCCAGAGAGAGTTGCTACACAGAAATGCTAGTTTACTTGATTACTTTTTCAGACTGCATTTCAAATTCCTGCTCCCGGCAGTGGCTCTATTCTAATTGTATATGATGGTTCACAGAAGCAGCTTAAAACCTTGACAAGGCACAAGCGGAAAATAAACACACACCTAGAGCCAGATTTCTGATAGTGGCTGTCAGAAGAGCTTCAGCACTCGAGCAAGAGGAATCAGTTCTTTGTTTTCATTTGAATTCCTTTTTAGGGCTGTATGAAAACGGTCTAAGTTCA
Organism: Anser anser; assembly: GCF_964211835.1. Classification (NCBI taxonomy): domain Eukaryota; kingdom Metazoa; phylum Chordata; class Aves; order Anseriformes; family Anatidae; genus Anser; species Anser anser. The sequence continues at coordinate 90,942 of NC_139725.1, forward strand.
CGGAAAGGAAGAAGGAGAAAGTATATTTAATAGCCAGTTGTTACCTTTCGCAGTACTAGTCCGTTGAGAAGGTAATCCTAGCCTCTCCTTCACAGACTTGGGAACTTGAACTGCAAAACAGAAAAAGACCAAATTAGGGAGGCTGCATAAACGTCAACTTTGTGTTCACATTCAAAAACAAGGCAGGAAAGGTAACTTTGAATCCCGGTGATTAAGACCTCAGCCAACATGCAAAAAGAAACATCGCAGGAAAAGGACAAACAGAAAGCCTAACTACAAAACCCGTGAATCACATCCAGATGCCTGTTTAGTAGCTGTACCTCTCTTTGGTGCTTTGTCAGCATTTCCCGGAACCTCCACCTTCTTCCCCAGCCTTTCAGCAAGGCTACGCTTCACCGGAAGGGCGCTTACATCAGCTTCAGACAGAGAAAACAAGGAATATTTTAAGAACATTTCTTTGCAGGAAGATTTGAGAACAGTCAACCACAAGCTTCTATTTTTCAAGCATATTTTCATAAAATTGCCTTTCAGCTGCTAAATGGTTTTTTTGCCATTTCTGCAGTCAACACAGATCTCCACTGCAACGCATTTTCCTCTCATACGTCAAAAATACTCTTCAATGCAGTCATATAGAGAAGGCGGCACCTAAATAACAGCTCATAAAAAGTTCTTACCCACGGAGGCTTTCCGTTTTCCTTGTTTCTCAGCAAGATCTAGTCGAACCACAGGTTCCTCCCCTAAAACAAAAGTAAAATTTTTCTATTTCATAGAAACCAGTAGCCAATAGAAATAGTATACTGTTAGCCCATGTCCAAAAAAAACCCAGCAAGGCACTGTTTTGACAGCTAAACCACACAAACTCATATTTCAACTATAATTAACTTAGAAAAAGTATCCATAGTCTCAGTGTTTGCCTCAAATTCCAGCTGAATGTAGTCGAGAATGAATCTGAGTCTGCTTGACAGCTATACTTTGTGCAGAACAGAGCTGCATAAGCAAGCAGAATATTATTAGGTACAAATGCTGAGAAATATTCCTTTCTAAGGTGAATGTCTATGGGTAGAAGTACTTCTTCACTTCTTTCCCTTTCAAAGGAATTTGCACAACTCTAAACAATATAATTTATACACAGACTCCTATCGCACTACTGTCCACACGTGCCACTGTCAGCCTCTTTAAAGCTTCAGAAATTGCTTCTTACATAGCACTGTCCTCTAGAGCTCTTTCTTCTCGTTACTCTCCTGTTTTTCAGTTATCCCCCTATTTGCATACTGACACATTTTTTTCTTTCTCCTGCTACTGCACTTAACCTGAGCACCAAAGCTTTCCAGTACAACCAGGGACTTTCAGCATAAAAGCATGTTTTGAACAGAAGGCGGCAGCACCAGGAGGCTAACAGGGGTGAATTGCCTTCCTTCTTGCTTAACCTTCCAGTTTAGGAGTAATGAAATCAAAACAAAAGCATGAATTATTACCTTCCTCTGTAGACAGTGTCACAGTTCTCACCACTGTCCGGACATTTTCCTTTTCCGGAGCAGGAAAAATCATAGAATCGACGGGAGGAAGAGAAGATCTTGAAGGACCTTCTGCTCAGAGCAAGCAAAACATAAGGAAGTTTACCAAACAGAAAAAACTATCACGAAGAACAAAAAACTTTAATTATTCATTACTGTCAAACATACAGTGACCAGAGCATGCAAATAAGAGAGGTGACTAGTTTGCCTCTGGTTGCCCTTGGAATTCCCATCTAGAATACCAGCTGGCTGAGAATCAGGTTGCTCGATGCCCCCAGCTAAACATGGAAGTCTATCCCTCAAGCAGCTCCCAGCCACCATCACCTGCCATTCTGAAGCCAATCAAATTTCACTTCTTTGGCAAAATAGTTGGATTCACCAAAGCATAGCCAGCTACCCGGTATTACTGGAAGAGGTTTTTTTTGAAAGAAAAATCATCACACAGGATGAAGGTGAACCGGGTAAGGAAGCAGGGAATATTAACTCACCACCGTGTCTCTTAGTTTTTTCCTTCATTTTCTGCAATTTGATTTCTTCAAGTGTTTTTATTCCAAAATTCAGACCGTCCTCTGAAAACAGAAAACAGTTAATGAGACTAAGGCTTAGAGGCACTCACTGAGGACCACAGATCCTCAGGCTTCTTAGTGCTCAGGAACTTTCAGAAGTATTTAGAATAAAGCCTGTCAACACTCCTCACAAGTGAAACAACCATAGAATCAATGGCATTTTGCCCCTCCTTTCACCCTTCAGGGTAAAAACTGTAGTTTTAATTTTAATCCATTTACGTGATATTAGATCCCTCTATCGTTAGATATGGCTTTCAACAGTGGTTGCCAGGCTGCACGTGCAGCCATTTAAACTCCATGCTGTGACCCTGTTTTGTTCTCCAAAAGGAAAGAAAAGCAGTTCAACTTTCTGACCCAATGGGCACATGATGGTATCAGGGAGAAATGAGATCATGGAAATAACCGAGTCCATTCAGCACCCCTACATTCTGTTGTGTTTTTACGCCACATTGCTTTTGAGTTAATTGTCAAGTTATCCTGCCGATTTATCCTACTACAGGTGCTGGAATACCTTGTTTAGCAGTAGTAGCACTGGCTTTCCGAGTGGAAATCATCCGTAATCCATTTTGGCCTTCCTCAGCTGGTTGCTGGACGGGAGTTTTAGTTTCTTCTCCTTCCGCAGAAAGCTGGTCTGAAGGGGAAAAATCTATTCAGTTATGCATAGGCCAGATTGTTCGTGATTATGTAGCTCATGCAATGACACTTCAGTCCATGGTTCCTATAAAAAAGTTGGGTTTTTTTTGTTTTTTTTTTTTTTTTTTAATACAGCTACACTGACCTGATGAACTCGTAAGTAGACTACCCTAGGACAAAACATCTAGGACTCTAGATTCTCTCTGCAGCTTTAACTACTACACAACATATTACTCTTCAGACAAAAAAAAAGGAATTTCCTTCCTAGTTTCACATAGAGCTTTACACAACAGACCAGCTAAAGCCAAGAGTGGTTCTAAGCTTTCCTCCAACATTTCAGGTTCTGTCCGCTGACTGCCAGACAAAGCCACCAGTGACCTGAGCGGACTGCCTGCCCTATCGCTAGTCAGACCTCAGGTCATCTGTGATTTATACATTCATTTACAGCACAAATTCCTTCCAAGAACCAAAGACTTACACAATCATTTACAGCACAAATTCCTTCCAGGAACCAAACCATGCTCACCATCATCATCTTCATCATCATCTGCAGCATTGATTACAACTGGAGGGTGTGTAGGGCTTGGGACATTTTCCGAGTTTTCCACTTTCATCACCCGCCTTAGCTATGGAGAGGGATTGGACTGGACAGAAAGTTTGTTTTGCTGCAGTGACATCTGAGCCACTTTCAAATCATCGTCCGCGGACTCAGGCGGACTTGGCAGTGTAGCTAGAGGAAGAGGAGGATCATCAGTAATATGGCAGTTTAAAACTTTGACCACAATGCACGAAGATGGTAGCTAAGGCAGATAACCTGCACAGGCAATGAATGCAGCATCTCCTTTTGCCCATCCCGCCACTGTTTACACCGTGAACAATGACTTGCCTTCAAACAACAACACATCTCCCTGCCACCCAGCAGAAGACGAAACAACAGAAAGCAAACTGCAAGGCAAATATCACACAAAGCAGAGAGAAGCTGAGCATGAAAGCAGAAAACAAATACCAGCAGTACAGCAGCAGTACACTCGGTTTAGCTGACCACCTAGGACTGCAGACCTTTTCCTGCACTCACAAATGAACGGTTACCTGATGTCTCCTACACTATTGGCACCCACTAAGTAATATGCAAAATTAATTCTTCAATACTTAAAGAAAAAGGACCTAAACTCACTCTTGCTTGGTGGTAAGAAGACGCCATCGATGTAACGTCCCTTTGCGTGATGAAAAGCACAGTTGGCTTTCTGACAGCCTACTGGCTGCTTCTCCCAGTAGCAGGGAATCTCAGCGCGCTTTTTCTGAAGACAGAAAGAAAGACAAGCTCGTGATAACATGCACCTAAGGTTTGCAAAGAGATGCACAGTTCCAGGTCACGACAGCGATAGGGCTGTCACAATACAGTGCTGAAACATCATTCCAAAGGTCAGTTTATCACGGAAGTATAGTATTTCCGGGCATATTCACAAAGTTTGCAGAAGCTGTAACCACTATGCACGTTTAGCCTTGTCATCATTCAGTTTGAGAAGACAGGCACTCTCAGACATCAGTTTAGGGTGGGTTAAACTAATACACCCAGGATTATACTAGGATTATTCAGAGGGAAAAAGAACATCTTAAATTGCCTACGTTAACTCTATCCAGAACTACTTCTCGGAGACTTCGTTCTTCTGCACCTTTAACTTTCCCCACTGCTTCCTAGCCCAGGCAGCTAGAACAGCATTATCTGAAGGACTCCGGGACACAAGAGACCTGATAGATCATTATCAAGCCTGCTCTCAGGAGGCTAGTACAGCCTGTTTATTACCCCCCTGCTCCAGCAGCTTTTAGCAGTCTAGTTAGCGGTTATTCTGCATCTGTTGAGAAAATACTGTCGGCGTCTAATAAAAGAAAATCTTGCTAAGACATACCTAAGGCATTGATTTTATTTCCCTCTCCTTCCTCCCACCCCCTCCCCTGCTAACAGAAACCAGTGTAATTCCAAAGCAAAGGACTCTGTCCTGCAAAAGCACAATCAGCACACCTACAGCACTGAAAAATGCTTTTGTTGATTTATTTTGAGAACACATCTTTAGGCACTCACATCGATTTCCATGTGTCTGAATCGGCAGACATTCCTGAAACAACGACCCTCCTGCCACAGCGTGCAGACTGTCTCGTTCCCCAGAGCAGCTTCACAGTGGCGGAAGGAACAGTTGTCTCCCTGTAACCAAAAGGAAACCAACAAGGAAAATATAGTACAGCCTCAAAAACGTCCATGCTACTGCCTCAGGTTGCTACGATTGAATTCAGAATCTATCTGGTTATCACGTTAACCAAAGACCAGTGTGCCTCCTCCTCCTACTCTACCCCTTCCTGAAAAAAAAAGAAAAAAAAAAAAAAACAACAAAAAAACAAAGCAAAGCAAAGCAAAAGAAACCCAGCCATACCTTGGTACAGGTAGAATAGAAATAGAAGTAGCAATCGTCTCCTTGTTTAGACATGCCGACAAGTTCTGATAACAAGCTCGGGTTCTCTCCACAGGGACTTCCTCTGCTCTTGGAGAGAGCTGTCTTCACCCTTGCTTGGGCTGAAAGTCTTCCACTGGCTTGTGATCAGTGAAATCTTCTTTTTAAAAGTAACCCTAAACAAAGTACCAACAAGTGAAAAATAATGAGTAACAAGCATTTTTCCAGCTTTCTTCTGTTCATCAAATTAGTCTCTTGAGGAGAGCAATGCCTTGAAATCAGCTGTTACGGGAACTAACACAATATTAAACTAAAGTTCTGTAAAGCTGCCAGGAGCTTTGTCAGCAAGTGTTCTCTTCCACGTCCTCAATAATATGCCTTGGAGCACATCCGGAAGCCTGAAAAGGGAGTCACTTCTTCAAAAACCACCTGATCATACATGCAAGGCAATGATCAACTATGGCTACGAGTAACTTCTACAGAACGCAGTATGACGCATTAAATAGCACGTTCCAGTCACTGTGGGTCTTCGAGTTCACCTACCTGGACAACCTCAGCAAAGTTATCGATCTTCAAAGACTTCCAGTTAACTTCTCCTGGAGGCCGAACCAACACTGAATCCGTGAATTAATGATAAAGGGGTAGGAAGAATTTGCCTCCTCACTTTGCCAAGGGAGCCTCTCATCCACAATTCAAACATAGGATGTGCTTTTAAACAGCTTATAACTAATGGAGGAAGCAAGTCCATCTGAACACTCTCTCAGACTGGAGACAGCCAGGGTTAGTTAGCTCTTCAAAAAATAAAAACCAAAAAAAAAAACACCACAAAACAAAACAAAAACAAAAAAACCCAGTGCATTTAGAGATGAACTCGTGATTCAAAGTGGCTGCAAAAATGAGGCTCCATCTTCCACAGCCAGAAAATTTGACTTTTTTTTTTTTTTTTTTAATTCAAAATTCAGTATGTTCCAATCTCTGGTCTTCAAGATTTCTTCACCTATTAAGAAAACACTAAAACCTTTCCCCGTCTTTATTACCTGTACAGCAAAAAACACACCAGTGCACAGAAATACACAAATGTGCATACGCATACACACATATGTGTTTAGACACACACACGAGGAGTGAGTGATAGAAAGTTAGCGAGAGCGACAGTGGAAATCAGAAGTTTTGCCTTTTTGACACAGAGAGCGCGTAAAAACTCTCTCATTTTGAGGGAACTAGAAAAAAATGGAGGATCTACCAAATATTTTGATGAGTATGCCTTCGAGGCCAATGCTTTATACCATGAGTGATCTGGGGGCCAGCACACAAATATGCATACATATGTATCACACAGTATCACGGATTTCTAGGTTGGAAGAGACCTCAAGATCATCGAGTCCAACCTCCGACCTAACACTAAGTACTCCACTAAACCATATCGCTAAGCTCTACATCTAAACGTCTTTTAAAGACCTCCAGGGATGGTGACTCCACCACCTCCCTGGGCAGCCCGTTCCAATGCTTAATAACCCTTTCGGTAAAGAAGTACTTCCTAACATCCAACCTAAAACTCCCCTGTCGCAACTTTCGCCCATTCCCCCTCGTCCTGTCACCAGGCACGTAGGAGAACAGACCAACCCCCACCTCTTTACAGCCTCCTTTAAGGTAACTGTAGAGAGCGATAAGGTCGCCCCTGAGCCTCCTCTTCTCCAGGCTGAACAAGCCCAGCTCCCTCAGCCGCTCCTCGTAAGACTTGTTCTCCAGACCCCTCACCAGCTTGGTCGCCCTTCTCTGGACTCGCTCGAGCACGTCCATGTCCTTCCTGTAGCGAGGGGCCCAAAACTGAACACAGTACTCAAGGTGCGGCCTCACCAGAGCCGAGTACAGGGGCACAATCACTTCCCTAGACCTGCTGGCCACACTGCTTCTTATACAGGCCAGGATGCTGTTGGCCTTCTTGGCCACCTGGGCACACTGCTGGCTCATATTCAGCCGACTGTCAACCAACACTCCCAGGTCCTTCTCGGCCAGGCAGCTTTCCAGCCACTCATCTCCCAGCCTGTAGCTCTGCTTGGGGTTGTTGCGCCCCAGGTGCAGGACCCGGCACTTGGCCTTGTTGATCTTCATACAGTTGACCTCAGCCCATCGCTCCAGCCTATCCAGATCAAATATGTACATGCATACAGGATAAACATATCTATACACACAAGCGTGCACAGTATATGTCGTATGGTATCCATATCGAGAACAACTCGTAGCCCTGATCAGACACGTAGAGTTGCAATCAATTAACAGCAGGAAGACAGCAGATCAAGGATACAGCAAGCTTTGAGAGGCAGGGCAATGCTCACTTTGCCAGTGGCATGGCTGCATGATACCAAGAATTTTGAATTAGTTTGATTTTTTGGAAGCAATTTGTTTTCTTTCTGCGCTGTAGCAAATACCACAGGTTTGCCATCACGTGCTGTTCCCTAATCCATATATCCATCATCATCCATTGCTGCAAGATCATGAAAGGTTAGAAAAGATGACTTAGGTCCAATTTAACAGCCAATGATTTTTCAATGACCAGAGCTGCAACAGATTTTATTTAGCCACAAGCAGGTTTTTTTTTTCTGATGTGAAGTCAGATATTTTGATTTTTTTTTAAGACACTAAATGTCATAAAACCTGCAACCAGACCAGATAAAGTTCAAATTAGAGTGATTCTGAAGCCTTTCATTAAAATGCTGCACATTTCTGTGCAAATTATTTCTGACTCTTCTGGACAAAAGCGGATGAAATAGTTCTTACAAATTAATAATAAAAGGTTGGAACCTTTTACTCACACAAACACTAGTGAATTTTCCAGGAAGTATTATTTTGGCAGGGAATTTTCCCAAATCTAAAGTAAAGAGGGGAAAAGTTGGGTTCCCGTATTAGTTGTTGGTTTTGACTGCTTGACAAAGGGAATAAAAACAGTAGTTAAGTGCAAGGTTTCCTTCTCTTCTTTAGTATTGAGAGGAATCGTCACTTCTGACCTTTAGCACCTTCAGAAACACACTTAGTGCCATGCAGATTCCTCTGCATCTACTTCTAAAAATTACTGGTGCTCCTTAGCATGGAAGTTGGACTTGAAATCTTTCCCAGACTGAGCTCTTTTGAATGCCCAAGGAGCTCATCATTTTGCTTGTTGCCTTCCATTTTCCTGAACAGACCCAGAACGCTGTTCAGGATATGAATGGATCTGGTCTAAGGAATGGGAAGAAAGCAAAAACCAAGGATACCTCACAGCCCTAAATGCCATAAAAAGCAGTCTCATTTTAAAAAAGATCTCCAAAGCTTTTTTTTTTTTTTTTTCTCCTTGTTGTGACCCTGCTTTTTAATCACCCAGCATCAGCCTTGCTGCAAAACAGTCTCCGCTGATTTACCTGCTTGTTAAAGCACCCCACAGGCTGCAAGTGTTGTGTGCTAGGTGTCAAATTATATTTAACGGTGCATAGGTAAACCATTCATCTTCCCATGGTCAAAGCACAGAAGAGCCTCCTGCTAACACAGCTCATCCTTGCTGTAACTGCTTTTAAACCTATTTGTTGGTAAGAAAAGAGCTCAGTACACCACCTTCACAGGGCAAAAATTCACATGGAAGAGCAGAAAAACCCAGAAGTGCTTCCTGAACTTCACGTTACCAACAGCACCATCGGATTTAGATCCTTGCCTGGCATCCAGGATGCACGGCCTGCAAGCACTGCTGCGATGTGGAAGTGCCAAGGCAGGTTTTTGGCCTGCCCTAAAACACTTTTTTTTTTTTTTCTTTTACAAACAATACAAAGAGTGTGCCAGGTATGCTGTAATGCCCGTGTGCCAGGTCAATAGAGGATATCCAAACAACAGAGGCGCTTCTCCTAATTTCTGGCGTGAAAACACTTTCACAGCATTCTTTTCACGAAGAAACCCCTCTCTATCTTCTCCAATGCTCCAGGACCTGCTGCAGCTGCAGCGGCTGCGCTGGTACCAGCCGCATCTTTGACAAATCTTTTCAACGGTTCTGCTTTACCTCGGCACAGTTGAGGTCACTCCTCTTCCTCTTCCAGCTGAGGAAGCAGCTTGCGGGCTCTGCCACACGGTCGGTGCAGAAGCGAAAGCTGGGAACACAGCAGTCAAACTCTCACTGCTAACGAAGCCACCAGGGCAGAGGGCTGACACAGACCCGCCAGAGGCGAACCGTACCCGCTCTCCCTCCCGGCTGCGAGGCTCGCCACAGCAGCCCCGACCCGAAGCGCTCACAATGCTTTGCTTGGTGATGTCACCGATGAGTCAGAGTCCCCAGATGAGCATCTGCCTTGCCACTCTTTAATGTTGGTGTTGTTTTTTGGTTGGTTGCTTGCTTGCTTTTGAAACTTATGTAGGTTATGGTAAACCTTCAGGTAAACCACAGATCAATGGGGAAGAAGTCCCACACGAGGGAAGGCCGTGCATTTCTTCCAGGCAATGGCGCATTCTTTAACATGCTGCATTCGACAAAGAAGCTCTCTCCATTTTGCGCAGTGGCAACAGGCACGACTGCAACACACGCACGTGTAGGCAGCACCTGCAGGTCCCAAACCATTAACCAATTTTTAGATAGCACCAATTTTTTATGTAGTTGCTTTCCCTTCATCCATAACCCCTTTTTTCCTTTCTTTATATCGGGTGGCTCTCCTCCATTGTTCTGTCATTTTACTCCCCAGTGTCTGAGCAGGCACTGGGAATCGTTTCCAGAGGAAGGGTACTGCTGAAGCTACAACATTTACTCTCAGGGAAAAGAGAGTATGTGAAAGAATACATACTTCCTTTCTTTTTCCTGTTGTTTTTTTTTTTAAATCTCTGAAATCAACGCTGCGGCCTGGCAGCAAATAACTATGGGAGTAATGATGATTCCTCATCCTCACTGTAACGTTGTAGTTAATGTCATAAAGAAGCAATTTCCCCAGGCAGTGGCCATTTGAGATGGGAAGGGGCAGTAAGAGGAAGTTTTCCTTAGACTAGCTCTTCCCCCAGAACACCTCGCCATCCAGCAACAAATTCAATTCACCTGCTCCGCCTGATCAGTCAAACGCGCGTCCGACTCCAGCACACGTCACAGCGGTGGTTCTGACGTGGTTTGAGAATCACCTATCCGCAGAATATCTCGGGTTTGTACACTCAAATAACGCAGTCTTTTCCAAATAAGGCCCAGAGCTCACACTCCGAGTGCAGCCTAACAGCACCAGAGGGCCGGTAGGCTAAACATTCCCATCCTGGCAACAGGACTGACCCGGGCAACAGTAAGCATCCCTTCTGCACTTTCGTCGTGAACATCAACATAAGGAAACAGAGACCTCCTCGATCCAAGTTTGAAGAAACAAACACAAAGGTCACCCAAGCGGGTTGTTTTCAGCAAACTAACGGAGAAATTAAGGTGACAACCGCGTGCATCCAGAGTTAGTCAGATCCCGAAGGCAGTTCCTTTGGGAAACGCAGGAGCAGCGCGCCAGATGACGGCTACCTTACAGCGCACCCCTCAGAGGCACTGCTACGAAAGGAAGGCAGAAGGTTGGAACTCAAAATAACTCGCAAGGCGCCCGTTAAGGGGGAAGCTTTAATTTCCTGAGCAGAACCTCCCCCCTGAAGGCAGCCCAGGGACTCTTTGCTTCCCTAGGGAGACGGCAGGGACGGGGCAGGGCGGTGGGATGGAGGGACACAGGGCCAGATGGACGGCCAGACGGCCGGATGGATGGACAGACGGACGGCCAGACGGCCCAAAAGGCCTGAGCAAGGGCTGAGGAGCGGGAGGGAAGGGCAGGGCGAGGGGAAGGGGAAGGGCGGCCCTGGGCCTGACAGGGCACCTTGGGCCTAACCCCGGGCAGCAGCTCCCCATCTCACAGGGCCCACGGGGGGCTGCCTGTAACAGGAGATGCGGGCAGGTAAATTTTACAAGCACTGCATCACAAATACCCTGCAACACCTGAACTATTCACTGGGACAGCCTCCTTCCTCACCTCCTGAAAGCTCCAGCTGGCAAACCAAGGACAAAATGAAAGGCAGATGTGGAGGACCTCGTAAGATACTGTTTTGTTCCCTACGTGCCCACTGCTGGTGACACGTAATGCCTCCTGTTCCCAAACGACATCGGCACGTTACATCTTTACTACATGCTGAAAGGAACTCAGCAACTTGAACACAACTTAGAATTACCCATCCCAGCAGCAGGCTGTCCAGCTGAAGCTGCTTTAGCCAATCAAGTGTGTCATGCTGCCCCTCAAAGGTTTCTTCCTGGGAACGTCTGCTGTGACACTCCTGACGTATTACTTCTCGGAATGGCAGAACTGCGCTGGGTAGGCCCCACAGCAAGACTCGTATTTCTGTCCTTCCCTTTCAGGAAAGGATCTCCCACCTTGAATTTATTAATTTTCATGATGATGATACACAAATTGAAGTTTTGAAAAACTGAATGCTGATTAACAGATTTCTAGCACAGCCTGTGCATCAAAATTCATTTCTCTCCATTTAGGTAATCTTAGTTTCTGAGTTACAGTTACAGTCAAAATTTTTCTTCTTCGATTTTTTTCTTTTTCTTTTTTTTTTTTTTTTTTTGTGATCAGAAAAACGAGGGGACTGGCTGTCCCAAGTCAGCCGGGGAACTTCTCTTTGGTCGATGCATCAAGCAACTCAGCTCTCTTGGGGAAACTTAAATAGAAAAGACAGATCTCCAAACGGATAAAAAAAATAAATCAAATGATAAAAACCCAACCGACACATCTGATACCCCAGCTTATTGAACAGCACAAGGGTTTAATCTACAGGCTCTGTCCAAAGCAGCAAGAAGTGACAGATTTAATCCAAACCAGTTGCCCGCTCTCACTCTCTGATCTGGAGACGTTATTGGACAAGCATGCATAGCAGTAACACTTGTAAACACTGGGTTACTGCACCACAGCCCCAAATCCCTCACGGGCCCACTAAGATACTTTTACTGACTGATCCACAATAAACACTCCCAAAAAGATTCTCAACAAGCTAAACCCTGTTTAGAAAGAATCTGAGGAACCTGTCACTGCAGCAACAAAGGGCTGCAATTGTATGCAAAATCTCCAACACCCTCCTTAGCACCCTGCTAGCTCAAGGACTGTGTGGGGCTTCCGTGCCCTGAACGAGTCCACCCTGGCCACATAACGCAGATGTAATGGTCAAGAAAGCACATAGCGTTATCGAAACTTATCAGATCCACAGCAAAAAGAAAAGCCCACGCTTCTATATTTCTCCTCCTTCTCCATTCACAGAAGGAAGAGACTGAAAACAGGCAGATTTGTGGTTTACATTTACAGTTAATGTGAAAAATGGCTATTTGTGAAATAAATCACGTATTGTTTCAAGCTACAAACAACTCGCTCCCACAAAGGAAAGACTTTTGACCTCAGCATGCAACCCCAGTTACAAATAACTTCCTATCTACCAGTGGGCCGCGTTCCCCTGGCACTCAGTCACTCCGCAGCACGGCAGCCACCTTTGTTCTAAGGATGGCAAATTCTACTTAGAAACGCTCTGTAGAAGAGTGATGTTGTCCCCTTTTAACACGATCCAGCCTGCAGCAAAGAGAAGGGAAAGAGGGGATTAGAGAGAGCCCAGAACCTGAGAATAATCTCGTGTTTTCAGAAAGTGTTTTGTGTGGTTGAGCAGGGTTTTGCCCATCATGCAGAGTGCAGGCCGCCTGGTATTACACGTTTCAAAGACCAGAACTGGTCTCAGGCAGGGACAGATTCTCCTTCATCCAGCAAAATCAGCAGCTCAAAAATCATCAGGGACAGAGATGTAGCCAGGAATTGCTCACTGAACTTCAACAGCAAGGCTCGTCACACGCTTGGTACGTCTCAGTGCTGCTACCTAGAAGGCTCACCCGGGCAGGTTTCAGACCGCGCGTCACTCGGGTTGCACAGACACACGACACACCCAGCTGTTTCCTTGATTTTGCCTTGGAGTGAATCTCCTCTGCGTCGTCCAGCGCCAAATTCACGTACTCGTCAAAGCCCTAGAAATCGGCAACAGTGGCAATTAGTTCAGCAACAACACGAACCATCGTCAGCTGTGCTGACCCAGGCTGGACAACGAAGACTAATTGTTAGAGAAGCACGATTTCTTTTTTCCCTTGGGCTAGTTTTTCTTGACAAGAAAAAATAGGATTGTGAATGAGGGAAAACAAACTAACGATGTAACGTGGGGTCGTGCTGACACTCACGATGATGCAGCCTTCTATCCGCACGTTCACTTGCTCAGCCACACCTGGATCCTCGAGCTCTGCAGAACGAAGGAGGAGAGTAAATTGGAACACAAACACCGCGAGCAGTTTTGTTCTCTCTCGTGTGTTCAGAAATACCCGCTAACCATAGCCGCTAGAGCTCCCAAAAACTCCAAGGAGCAACTCTCAGGGGCAGTTTCAATTAACAGTCTGACATTTTAGAGTCTTATATGACTGGGTGAATACTACACGTTTGCTGAAGGACACGTTTCCAGTCACAAGGGAACACTCCTGCACGCCCGGCTGCACGATCCCACTCCCGTTAACACGAGGGGGAAACGCCGGGCTGCGCAGCAGCTCCTTGTACCCACCACCACGCCGCACAGCTCTCCATTCCCCACAAACCTGCCCCGAGCAACGGGTGGGAGCCGAAAACTCAGCGAGGGAGATCCCCGGACCCTCCCCGCTCCCCCCACCCCCTCCAAATCCCCATCCCCATCCCCTCCCCGTCCTCTCCCCGCGCTACTCACGCTCTGCAGGTAGCGGAAGATGAGGTTCTGGGGCACTGCATGAAGGGCTCAGCACGGGGACAAGAGCTCCAGGCCCGGGACAAGGCCTCAAGACAAGGCCTCAAACCCTGCAACGAGGCCCCAGGGCCCCGGGACAAGGCCTCAAGGTCCGGGCCGAGACCCCTGAGGCCCGGGCCGCCCCCCACCCGCTCCCCCGTCGCTCCCCGGCCGCAGGAAGGCTACGATGGGCTGCACCATCACCGTCTGCACCTTCTGGTCCTGCCCGCGGTACGCCATGGCTGCCGCCGCCTCGCTGCTCCCGCCGCCCCTGCTGGGCCGCCTCCGGAAGCCCCTGAGGCCGGGCGGGAGCGCACAAGGGACGCTGGGATGCTGGAGGAGCGTGGGGGGCCGCTCTAGCAGGCCGGGAGGACCGCGTCTCTATGGTCGCAGGCAGGAGTCCCTGCGCCAGCTTTATTGGTGAGCAGCGAGGCTGGGGGGGGAGGGGGGCAAGACAGCCTTAAATAAAATACAAATATAAAAAGTGTTATAAATGGCTGTTATAAATCCAAATAGGATTACAATCAAAGTTTACAATTTATTAAACGAATAGAGGCAAGCAAGCAGCGCTGGGTGCGCCGGGAGTCTCTGCTCCCCCAGGACGCACACCTGTTACGTAAGGCGGCTGGTTTTGATGCTCCCAGGCTAATACATATTCATTACTACTTCGAGAAGAGGCAGGGTTATTAGAATTGGTTTCCGGAATCCGAAACCCCTCCCAGGGGCGCCTGCGTATCAGTCTCTGGTGGTCTCTCGGGGCTTGCTCGGGCTGAATGCTGGTTGTCTTCCTCCCAGGCTTTTGTCCTTCAATTGTCCTTCATCCCCCCCTTCCTCCTCGTTTGGGAGCCTCTGCGCCGGATTTCAGAAACTCTAGCAACATCCCCTGCAGTAGTCAGCACTTTTCCCTAAAAACCCCTTTGTTCTCTTATCACCTAGACCCGGGCCTCGATGTTAACCCTTCAAATCCCTTAGTGACACGAATTGCTGGACCATTCCTTACAAAAGGAAGGATAAAATATGTAGAGGAGCAATGGCACACGCGAAAGCCCAGCGCCGCGGGCAGAGGCAGCGAAGGTTGACGGCAGAACAGTGCTCGGTTTGAACACGGAGAGGGAAAGCGAGGGGAAGGTGGCCGAAGCCGGCCGCAGTCTCTGAGCTCTCCTCCTCCTGATTGTTTTCTCTCAAAGCCATTTCTGTCTGTGTGCGGGCACCCGGAGCCGGCAGAAGTCCCCGTGAAGTCCTTCGGCAGGACGGAGGGCTGCGTGGGCTCCAGTGAGAGAGGGAGTTAGGAGAATCTTATCAAGTAGAGATAGAGCGCTGACGGCATTAAACTAGGATGCTACTTAGTGTCTTTGCTAACTATGGTGCATTGTGCCAATTAACTAAAGCAAGAAGCCTTGGGCCCCTTACCAAGGTCAGTCTCCTAATAAGAGAGCGAGCCTATCTTAAGAAACTGGGAGAAACTGGTCCTGCAGGTGGACAAGAGCCAAGGAGCAACTGAGTCTGTGCAAAGACAAGAGGTCAACTAGCGGTGACGAGGAAGAGTCATCAATCTTCATGCCCACGACCTCCCGTGCTGCCCAGCGCTGAATAAACATACCTACTTTACAATCTCACTGATTGTGGAGTCCCTTTTCCGCAAGTCGCCAGCAGCAGTTTCTTCCGCAGAGGTTTTCCCAGAGCCGCTTCAAAGCTTCCCTCGCGGAGCTGGGGCGTCGCAGGGGGTCATCAAAGCACGCACGTACACACACACACACACACACACACACACACAGGCGTTGTTGTCCAAACAGAAAGTATTTACAACAAATTCGACAAGCGGTTTTTCTCTGCCAGCAGCAAATGCCTGAGGGCCCCTACAGCTTCACAAATCATAGCACAAAGAGCCTAAAGTTCCTCTAAAATTTAGGGAAATAATTCAAAATAGATCTGCTAGGGGAAAACGATCACTGGCGGCAGGGTACACAATACACCCGAGCCTCAGCTCTCCTCCGCAGAGTCAGTGCCCACGCCCAAGTGCGACGCTGACGGCACCCGAACATTTGCTGTAGCAGGCAGCAGAGCCAGCAGCTCAGGGGAGCAATTTTAAAAACCAGGAGGCACTTAAACCAACCCTTAATTGACCCAGTTACTGCAGGAGAGTCCCGACTACTCGCCCTGGAGTCCTACTGTCACCAGCGAAAAGCACCAACCAAAGCTTGGGGGAACTTTGGTACAGCACAAGAGAAGGGAGTGGGGGTAGCGTAGCCGTATCGCAGAGCTGCTGCTTTTCACACCATTTTATCATCCCTGATAATTGAAAGTAAGGCCGGGTGGGCTGACCCCACCACCACCACTCCTGGCAGCATGTTTGGTCCACAACGCTAGAATAATTATTCTGCTCCCTCCCGCCCCTACAGCTTCATCATCTGAAAAGATTACAGTCAAAACAATGGCATACACAAATAAAAGTCAAGAGTTGACATAGTAACTCCGGGATTTGGGTATCAACTGTCCGAGAAATCAGAACACCCAGGCTTCACAATGTGCCCAACATCGAGCTGTGCCAAGGGGGGGCGGAAGGAAGAAGCTTTCCGTTTAAGCCTTCAGAGCATCGCTCCATCACTACGTCAATTCACAGCCACCACAGCGTGCCGATGGACATCTTTCTGTGCCAAAAGAAACAAGTGCTTTGTCCTCTTGATATCAAAGGTAGCCACCTATAGTTACGGAACCATGCACAAGACCTTAACTCTGACCAGCAGGAAAACTTAGGACAACTGAGTGCAGATCCTGCCAATTTCTACCAGTTCCAACTGTGCTTTAAGTCTCATTGCAAAGCCTCAGTTAGAAAAAGGATCACCTCGGGGTATCCAACAAGAAGAAGAGTTGGTTTTTTTTTGTTTTTTTTTGTTTTTTTAATATACCATAGGACTATGCAGTTCAATCATCAATCATCTTGGAAAGCTCAAGGAGGAGGTCATCCTCATCCTTCCCTGGGTCCAAGTCGAGCTCGGCTTCCAGTATGCCGTCTGAGAGTTCCCAAAGTAGCGTCTCTAAATCCTCGTCTACAGATACGGGCGCGTTGCCTGTGGAACTCAGCCGGCGTGTCCTTGCTTCTTCTAGCTGGGAAGAAGCTGAAGTCGAGCTTGAGAACTCCATTGGCTCCACAGATTCTGCCTGGCTTCCAAGATGTGCTTCAGGTCTTGGCAGAGCAAGGAAGAGAACAATCAGTATATGCCATTTCTTAACGGGAAATCCCTTTTCTGCAAACCGGCTCTTAAAACCGTAGCCAACCCCTCCTGCACTTCAATCTTACCCAGGGATTGTTATTCAATTAACCCAGGGCGACATTTAGAGCCCAATATATTAGCAGGTACATTTTTCAGTTTGGGGGTTTCTCTGTGAAGCCAGAGCACCTGGAGTCTAGCAAAGATGGTTCAATTGTTGTAGCAAGAGGCACTTTGCCACCTTGCTTAATTTTCCTGTAAAAATGTTAAGAAGTCTCCATCTGCAAATATCTGTTTGCTAAGTTAGTCATTTTTCCCACGGCACACTCAGCAGAGTTTGCTCCCCACTACAGGAAGCTGATCTGCAGCCATCACTTCCCTCTGCTCTCCCTGCACTCTTGTCACCTTGTATGTTTGTTCGGGTGGCATTCTTGAGGACCAAAAGGCAGAGGACACTACTCATCATTTATCACCTCACGAGGAAGTAGGAGAACTTCACCTCATCCTCATTTAGGTATTCAGACAGAGCAAGAAGTCACTGGAAAGCTGTACCGACTTGCAGCATTTAAAGAAAGTAAGTCTAATTAAGCATTCCTGCTAGCTGCTAGAAAGTCATTTCACGTGACTTATTCCTCTGATGGATTTGGGCTTTAATTATCTCAGAACCCTCCTTTTTTCCCCACGTGTGACAGAACTTATGTTTCACTGGGGATATACACCGATTGAGAAAAAGAACAAGTTGTGGTCATCACCTGTTTTGGGGATTTTCTTCAAGTCTGGTGGCTGGGACGTGCTCCAGCGTGGCTGGAACAGCCTAGAAAGCAGCAAAACAGTATTTAGGACTCATGGGTAAAAGATTCCTTACTAGCTTTTTCCTCCATGCTGCTTCTCCTCTGGCATTGCGGAGCCTTAGCCAAAATACAAAACCAAGGTGCTCCTGAAGAAAGTTAATATTCACTTGGAGGTTACTAATGATCTTGTGTCTTTTAAGAACACAGCATTAATGGACAAAATCCTCCACACCAGAGAAATCACAGAATCACAGAGGACTAAGTAAATAGTGCCATTAATCTAATAAATATGGAAGGGTACTACAAGAATTCTGTAGGCAGCTACTGGATTTAAAAGGAAACAGAAAGCCTGTAGAACTTTTGAGTTTTCCATCTTTTCTCCTAGAGGAGGGTGTAAATTTTACAAGGGATCCATTTCTGCATTAGCCCCTGTCCTTACCATAGCTGCTTTTTTGGCTGGAGGTCCCATTGTGTCAGCGTCAGAGGCAGTCCGTGGCTTCACAGCTGCTACAGCAGAGGGAAAACTGCCAGGTGCCTTACGTTTCAGTGCCTTCTTCTTGGGGGAAGCGACTTTCCCATCCCAAGGCTTCGCAAACATGTTAAAGTTGGCTAGAGTAAAAGGAAGAGAGAACTGATACAGTCTTGCTCTGCCTCATGAAAAATCCACGTTCTCTTCCTCATTTCCACGGCCCGTCTACACAGTTAACTGTATTTGGCCAGCAGAATTACACTGCCATTGCCTGGATTCTCAGCAATATCTTCCACATAGTAAACTCCGTCTACCAACAATCCATACAAAGGAACAAAGGAACTGAATAGCTACAGTAAATCATAATCCAGGACGAGGGAAACTCAGACACAGAGCGATCCCAAGTGCAAGCAATACTCTAAGACGTTGTATGAAGTCTAGTAAGATTCACAAATGTTGACAGCTTTTGTATTTAAAGTCTTGCTCCCTCTAGGAAAGGAAAAGCAGCAGGTATAGTAAGACAAGAGAGTGTATGCAACTGTTGTACCAGCTTCCTCTCCCCTGCAGTGATGTCCCACAAAATCTATTAAGTTGTTCTACAAAATCCAAATTTGTAGAGTCATATTCTAGTCTCCCATTCCTGACCTAACATCTGGCTGGCAGGAGAAGAAACGAAAGAAAGCTGGGTACTTGTTTTCTTTGTGTGTTTATTTCCTCGTGTCCCATGAGACAGAGAGAAAGGCTACAATGTGCAGTGCATGCAGCCTTTAAGCCCTCCTTATCTCCCTCACACAATCTCATTTTACAAAGTTGATATAATCTTAACAACGAGGCCTTTGATCCTCTGTCATTTTTGACAGAAACTGGCCCCCCACATTAAGACGCTGAAGCATGCTTTACAAACACATACACGTGTCAAGTTAAGCAACACATGCCAAAGAGGAAGGTGAACTTGAACTCAACGCAGGGAGGACTTCATACCATAAACAGATGGCAGAAAAAAACAGAATACCAAAATTAGACTAAAAAGCCCCTCAATGTGTTAATTTTCTAGTGGGAAATACAGAATACCATCACGTAATTAACGAAAACAGACATGGTTGCATGTTCTGGCCCTTCTTTGCCTTTGAACTTTGCAGCCTTAAACTCTTTTATCCTCTGCATTGAAGGAAAAAGCAAAGCAGATCCTGAGCAAACGGAACTTGCTCAATATGGGAAGCACCTCACCGGGGCAGGTATTAAAGCATCTTATTACCTGATAGCTTTGTGTTCCATAACGATTTCTGCCCGGCTGGGGCAGGTCCAGGTTGTGCTGGGGGAGCTGGCACATTTTCTCCACTCTGCTGCATCCGCAGAGCTTTCTCGCGCTTTATTTCTTCCAGGGTTTTAACACGCACTTCTCCTTCTGGCTTGGCTTTACCTGCCGGCTCCTTCGACTGCACTTTGCTGGGCCCGGAAAGAGTGAGCACGCTCTGCTTCTTGGGCTCACCCTCAATTTTTGCCCCTGCGCTGGGATCTTTGGTTTTACCATGCCATTCAGCCTGGGCTTTGGCTTGACATTCTCGTCTCTGAAGAGCTCTCTCACGACGGATTTCCTCCAGTGTTTTCACATGGACCTCTCCCTTTGGCTTAGCAGCCTTCCCTGTCATCATCAAGAAATGAGAAGCGCCAACATTTAAAGAGAGTCCAACAATAGTTTAAGTCTCCAAAATTTGTCACAGTACTAAGGAAAACTAAGCCTGAGCGTTCCCAATAACGCATCTTAGGACAATAGCCTAACATTCTCCTCCTCCTCTGAGCCACTTGTTGTATTTTGAAGACCAGCCCTATCCAGAGAGAGTTGCTACACAGAAATGCTAGTTTACTTGATTACTTTTTCAGACTGCATTTCAAATTCCTGCTCCCGGCAGTGGCTCTATTCTAATTGTATATGATGGTTCACAGAAGCAGCTTAAAACCTTGACAAGGCACAAGCGGAAAATAAACACACACCTAGAGCCAGATTTCTGATAGTGGCTGTCAGAAGAGCTTCAGCACTCGAGCAAGAGGAATCAGTTCTTTGTTTTCATTTGAATTCCTTTTTAGGGCTGTATGAAAACGGTCTAAGTTCACGGAAAGGAAGAAGGAGAAAGTATATTTAATAGCCAGTTGTTACCTTTCGCAGTACTAGTCCGTTGAGAAGGTAATCCTAGCCTCTCCTTCACAGACTTGGGAACTTGAACTGCAAAACAGAAAAAGACCAAATTAGGGAGGCTGCATAAACGTCAACTTTGTGTTCACATTCAAAAACAAGGCAGGAAAGGTAACTTTGAATCCCGGTGATTAAGACCTCAGCCAACATGCAAAAAGAAACATCGCAGGAAAAGGACAAACAGAAAGCCTAACTACAAAACCCGTGAATCACATCCAGATGCCTGTTTAGTAGCTGTACCTCTCTTTGGTGCTTTGTCAGCATTTCCCGGAACCTCCACCTTCTTCCCCAGCCTTTCAGCAAGGCTGCGCTTCACCGGAAGGGCGCTTACATCAGCTTCAGACAGAGAAAACAAGGAATATTTTAAGAACATTTCTTTGCAGGAAGATTTGAGAACAGTCAACCACAAGCTTCTATTTTTCAAGCATATTTTCATAAAATTGCCTTTCAGCTGCTAAATGGTTTTTTTGCCATTTCTGCAGTCAACACAGATCTCCACTGCAACGCATTTTCCTCTCATACGTCAAAAATACTCTTCAATGCAGTCATATAGAGAAGGCGGCACCTAAATAACAGCTCATAAAAAGTTCTTACCCACGGAGGCTTTCCGTTTTCCTTGTTTCTCAGCAAGATCTAGTCGAACCACAGGTTCCTCCCCTAAAACAAAAGTAAAATTTTTCTATTTCATAGAAACCAGTAGCCAATAGAAATAGTATACTGTTAGCCCATGTCCAAAAAAAACCCAGCAAGGCACTGTTTTGACAGCTAAACCACACAAACTCATATTTCAACTATAATTAACTTAGAAAAAGTATCCATAGTCTCAGTGTTTGCCTCAAATTCCAGCTGAATGTAGTCGAGAATGAATCTGAGTCTGCTTGACAGCTATACTTTGTGCAGAACAGAGCTGCATAAGCAAGCAGAATATTATTAGGTACAAATGCTGAGAAATATTCCTTTCTAAGGTGAATGTCTATGGGTAGAAGTACTTCTTCACTTCTTTCCCTTTCAAAGGAATTTGCACAACTCTAAACAATATAATTTATACACAGACTCCTATCGCACTACTGTCCACACGTGCCACTGTCAGCCTCTTTAAAGCTTCAGAAATTGCTTCTTACATAGCACTGTCCTCTAGAGCTCTTTCTTCTCGTTACTCTCCTGTTTTTCAGTTATCCCCCTATTTGCATACTGACACATTTTTTTCTTTCTCCTGCTACTGCACTTAACCTGAGCACCAAAGCTTTCCAGTACAACCAGGGACTTTCAGCATAAAAGCATGTTTTGAACAGAAGGCGGCAGCACCAGGAGGCTAACAGGGGTGAATTGCCTTCCTTCTTGCTTAACCTTCCAGTTTAGGAGTAATGAAATCAAAACAAAAGCATGAATTATTACCTTCCTCTGTAGACAGTGTCACAGTTCTCACCACTGTCCGGACATTTTCCTTTTCCGGAGCAGGAAAAATCATAGAATCGACGGGAGGAAGAGAAGATCTTGAAGGACCTTCTGCTCAGAGCAAGCAAAACATAAGGAAGTTTACCAAACAGAAAAAACTATCACGAAGAACAAAAAACTTTAATTATTCATTACTGTCAAACATACAGT
Source organism: Anser anser (assembly GCF_964211835.1). Classification (NCBI taxonomy): domain Eukaryota; kingdom Metazoa; phylum Chordata; class Aves; order Anseriformes; family Anatidae; genus Anser; species Anser anser. The sequence goes on from NC_139725.1 coordinate 113,148, forward strand.
GACCAGAGCATGCAAATAAGAGAGGTGACTAGTTTGCCTCTGGTTGCCCTTGGAATTCCCATCTAGAATACCAGCTGGCTGAGAATCAGGTTGCTCGATGCCCCCAGCTAAACATGGAAGTCTATCCCTCAAGCAGCTCCCAGCCACCATCACCTGCCATTCTGAAGCCAATCAAATTTCACTTCTTTGGCAAAATAGTTGGATTCACCAAAGCATAGCCAGCTACCCGGTATTACTGGAAGAGGTTTTTTTTGAAAGAAAAATCATCACACAGGATGAAGGTGAACCGGGTAAGGAAGCAGGGAATATTAACTCACCACCGTGTCTCTTAGTTTTTTCCTTCATTTTCTGCAATTTGATTTCTTCAAGTGTTTTTATTCCAAAATTCAGACCGTCCTCTGAAAACAGAAAACAGTTAATGAGACTAAGGCTTAGAGGCACTCACTGAGGACCACAGATCCTCAGGCTTCTTAGTGCTCAGGAACTTTCAGAAGTATTTAGAATAAAGCCTGTCAACACTCCTCACAAGTGAAACAACCATAGAATCAATGGCATTTTGCCCCTCCTTTCACCCTTCAGGGTAAAAACTGTAGTTTTAATTTTAATCCATTTACGTGATATTAGATCCCTCTATCGTTAGATATGGCTTTCAACAGTGGTTGCCAGGCTGCACGTGCAACCATTTAAACTCCATGCTGTGACCCTGTTTTGTTCTCCAAAAGGAAAGAAAAGCAGTTCAACTTTCTGACCCAATGGGCACATGATGGTATCAGGGAGAAATGAGATCATGGAAATAACCGAGTCCATTCAGCACCCCTACATTCTGTTGTGTTTTTACGCCACATTGCTTTTGAGTTAATTGTCAAGTTCTCCTTCCGATTTATCCTACTACAGGTGCTGGAATACCTTGTTTAGCAGTAGTAGCACTGGCTTTCCCAGTGGAAATCATCCGTAATCCATTTTGGCCTTCCTCAGCTGGTTGCTGGATGGGAGTTTTAGTTTCTTCTCCTTCCGCAGAAAGCTGGTCTGAAGGGGAAAAATCTATTCAGTTATGCATAGGCCAGATTGTTCGTGATTATGTAGCTCATGCAATGACACTTCAGTCCATGGTTCCTATAAAAAAGTTGGGTTTTTTTTTTTTTTTTTTTTTTTTTTTAATACAGCTACACTGACCTGATGAACTCGTAAGTAGACTACCCTAGGACAAAACATCTAGGACTCTAGATTCTCTCTGCAGCTTTAACTACTACACAACATATTACTCTTCAGACAAAAAAAAAGGAATTTCCTTCCTAGTTTCACATAGAGCTTTACACAACAGACCAGCTAAAGCCAAGAGTGGTTCTAAGCTTTCCTCCAACATTTCAGGTTCTGTCCACTGACTGCCAGACAAAGCCACCAGTGACCTGAGCGGACTGCCTGCCCTATCGCTAGTCAGACCTCAGGTCATCTGTGATTTATACATTCATTTACAGCACAAATTCCTTCCAAGAACCAAAGACTTACACAATCATTTACAGCACAAATTCCTTCCAGGAACCAAACCATGCTCACCATCATCATCTTCATCATCATCTGCAGCATTGATTACAACTGGAGGGTGTGTAGGGCTTGGGACATTTTCCGAGTTTTCCACTTTCATCACCCGCCTTAGCTATGGAGAGGGATTGGACTGGACAGAAAGTTTGTTTTGCTGCAGTGACATCTGAGCCACTTTCAAATCATCGTCCGCGGACTCAGGCGGACTTGGCAGTGTAGCTAGAGGAAGAGGAGGATCATCAGTAATATGGCAGTTTAAAACTTTGACCACAATGCACGAAGATGGTAGCTAAGGCAGATAACCTGCACAGGCAATGAATGCAGCATCTCCTTTTGCCCATCCCGCCACTGTTTACACCGTGAACAATGACTTGCCTTCAAACAACAACACATCTCCCTGCCACCCAGCAGAAGACGAAACAACAGAAAGCAAACTGCAAGGCAAATATCACACAAAGCAGAGAGAAGCTGAGCATGAAAGCAGAAAACAAATACCAGCAGTACAGCAGCAGTACACTCGGTTTAGCTGACCACCTAGGACTGCAGACCTTTTCCTGCACTCACAAATGAACGGTTACCTGATGTCTCCTACACTATTGGCACCCACTAAGTAATATGCAAAATTAATTCTTCAATACTTAAAGAAAAAGGACCTAAACTCACTCTTGCTTGGTGGTAAGAAGACGCCATCGATGTAACGTCCCTTTGCGTGATGAAAAGCACAGTTGGCTTTCTGACAGCCTACTGGCTGCTTCTCCCAGTAGCAGGGAATCTCAGCGCGCTTTTTCTGAAGACAGAAAGAAAGACAAGCTCGTGATAACATGCACCTAAGGTTTGCAAAGAGATGCACAGTTCCAGGTCACGACAGCGATAGGGCTGTCACAATACAGTGCTGAAACATCATTCCAAAGGTCAGTTTATCACGGAAGTATAGTATTTCCGGGCATATTCACAAAGTTTGCAGAAGCTGTAACCACTATGCACGTTTAGCCTTGTCATCATTCAGTTTGAGAAGACAGGCACTCTCAGACATCAGTTTAGGGTGGGTTAAACTAATACACCCAGGATTATACTAGGATTATTCAGAGGGAAAAAGAACATCTTAAATTGCCTACGTTAACTCTATCCAGAACTACTTCTCGGAGACTTCGTTCTTCTGCACCTTTAACTTTCCCCACTGCTTCCTAGCCCAGGCAGCTAGAACAGCATTATCTGAAGGACTCCGGGACACAAGAGACCTGATAGATCATTATCAAGCCTGCTCTCAGGAGGCTAGTACAGCCTGTTTATTACCCCCCTGCTCCAGCAGCTTTTAGCAGTCTAGTTAGCGGTTATTCTGCATCTGTTGAGAAAATACTGTCGGCGTCTAATAAAAGAAAATCTTGCTAAGACATACCTAAGGCATTGATTTTATTTCCCTCTCCTTCCTCCCACCCCCTCCCCTGCTAACAGAAACCAGTGTAATTCCAAAGCAAAGGACTCTGTCCTGCAAAAGCACAATCAGCACACCTACAGCACTGAAAAATGCTTTTGTTGATTTATTTTGAGAACACATCTTTAGGCACTCACATCGATTTCCATGTGTCTGAATCGGCAGACATTCCTGAAACAACGACCCTCCTGCCACAGCGTGCAGACTGTCTCGTTCCCCAGAGCAGCTTCACAGTGGCGGAAGGAACAGTTGTCTCCCTGTAACCAAAAGGAAACCAACAAGGAAAATATAGTACAGCCTCAAAAACGTCCATGCTACTGCCTCAGGTTGCTACGATTGAATTCAGAATCTATCTGGTTATCACGTTAACCAAAGACCAGTGTGCCTCCTCCTCCTACTCTACCCCTTCCTGAAAAAAAAAGAAAAAAAAAAAAAAACAACAAAAAAACAAAGCAAAGCAAAGCAAAAGAAACCCAGCCATACCTTGGTACAGGTAGAATAGAAATAGAAGTAGCAATCGTCTCCTTGTTTAGACATGCCGACAAGTTCTGATAACAAGCTCGGGTTCTCTCCACAGGGACTTCCTCTGCTCTTGGAGAGAGCTGTCTTCACCCTTGCTTGGGCTGAAAGTCTTCCACTGGCTTGTGATCAGTGAAATCTTCTTTTTAAAAGTAACCCTAAACAAAGTACCAACAAGTGAAAAATAATGAGTAACAAGCATTTTTCCAGCTTTCTTCTGTTCATCAAATTAGTCTCTTGAGGAGAGCAATGCCTTGAAATCAGCTGTTACGGGAACTAACACAATATTAAACTAAAGTTCTGTAAAGCTGCCAGGAGCTTTGTCAGCAAGTGTTCTCTTCCACGTCCTCAATAATATGCCTTGGAGCACATCCGGAAGCCTGAAAAGGGAGTCACTTCTTCAAAAACCACCTGATCATACATGCAAGGCAATGATCAACTATGGCTACGAGTAACTTCTACAGAACGCAGTATGACGCATTAAATAGCACGTTCCAGTCACTGTGGGTCTTCGAGTTCACCTACCTGGACAACCTCAGCAAAGTTATCGATCTTCAAAGACTTCCAGTTAACTTCTCCTGGAGGCCGAACCAACACTGAATCCGTGAATTAATGATAAAGGGGTAGGAAGAATTTGCCTCCTCACTTTGCCAAGGGAGCCTCTCATCCACAATTCAAACATAGGATGTGCTTTTAAACAGCTTATAACTAATGGAGGAAGCAAGTCCATCTGAACACTCTCTCAGACTGGAGACAGCCAGGGTTAGTTAGCTCTTCAAAAAATAAAAACCAAAAAAAAAAACACCACAAAACAAAACAAAAACAAAAAAACCCAGTGCATTTAGAGATGAACTCGTGATTCAAAGTGGCTGCAAAAATGAGGCTCCATCTTCCACAGCCAGAAAATTTGACTTTTTTTTTTTTTTTTTTAATTCAAAATTCAGTATGTTCCAATCTCTGGTCTTCAAGATTTCTTCACCTATTAAGAAAACACTAAAACCTTTCCCCGTCTTTATTACCTGTACAGCAAAAAACACACCAGTGCACAGAAATACACAAATGTGCATACGCATACACACATATGTGTTTAGACACACACACGAGGAGTGAGTGATAGAAAGTTAGCGAGAGCGACAGTGGAAATCAGAAGTTTTGCCTTTTTGACACAGAGAGCGCGTAAAAACTCTCTCATTTTGAGGGAACTAGAAAAAAATGGAGGATCTACCAAATATTTTGATGAGTATGCCTTCGAGGCCAATGCTTTATACCATGAGTGATCTGGGGGCCAGCACACAAATATGCATACATATGTATCACACAGTATCACGGATTTCTAGGTTGGAAGAGACCTCAAGATCATCGAGTCCAACCTCCGACCTAACACTAAGTACTCCACTAAACCATATCGCTAAGCTCTACATCTAAACGTCTTTTAAAGACCTCCAGGGATGGTGACTCCACCACCTCCCTGGGCAGCCCGTTCCAATGCTTAATAACCCTTTCGGTAAAGAAGTACTTCCTAACATCCAACCTAAAACTCCCCTGTCGCAACTTTCGCCCATTCCCCCTCGTCCTGTCACCAGGCACGTAGGAGAACAGACCAACCCCCACCTCTTTACAGCCTCCTTTAAGGTAACTGTAGAGAGCGATAAGGTCGCCCCTGAGCCTCCTCTTCTCCAGGCTGAACAAGCCCAGCTCCCTCAGCCGCTCCTCGTAAGACTTGTTCTCCAGACCCCTCACCAGCTTGGTCGCCCTTCTCTGGACTCGCTCGAGCACGTCCATGTCCTTCCTGTAGCGAGGGGCCCAAAACTGAACACAGTACTCAAGGTGCGGCCTCACCAGAGCCGAGTACAGGGGCACAATCACTTCCCTAGACCTGCTGGCCACACTGCTTCTTATACAGGCCAGGATGCTGTTGGCCTTCTTGGCCACCTGGGCACACTGCTGGCTCATATTCAGCCGACTGTCAACCAACACTCCCAGGTCCTTCTCGGCCAGGCAGCTTTCCAGCCACTCATCTCCCAGCCTGTAGCTCTGCTTGGGGTTGTTGCGCCCCAGGTGCAGGACCCGGCACTTGGCCTTGTTGATCTTCATACAGTTGACCTCAGCCCATCGCTCCAGCCTATCCAGATCAAATATGTACATGCATACAGGATAAACATATCTATACACACAAGCGTGCACAGTATATGTCGTATGGTATCCATATCGAGAACAACTCGTAGCCCTGATCAGACACGTAGAGTTGCAATCAATTAACAGCAGGAAGACAGCAGATCAAGGATACAGCAAGCTTTGAGAGGCAGGGCAATGCTCACTTTGCCAGTGGCATGGCTGCATGATACCAAGAATTTTGAATTAGTTTGATTTTTTGGAAGCAATTTGTTTTCTTTCTGCGCTGTAGCAAATACCACAGGTTTGCCATCACGTGCTGTTCCCTAATCCATATATCCATCATCATCCATTGCTGCAAGATCATGAAAGGTTAGAAAAGATGACTTAGGTCCAATTTAACAGCCAATGATTTTTCAATGACCAGAGCTGCAACAGATTTTATTTAGCCACAAGCAGGTTTTTTTTTTCTGATGTGAAGTCAGATATTTTGATTTTTTTTTAAGACACTAAATGTCATAAAACCTGCAACCAGACCAGATAAAGTTCAAATTAGAGTGATTCTGAAGCCTTTCATTAAAATGCTGCACATTTCTGTGCAAATTATTTCTGACTCTTCTGGACAAAAGCGGATGAAATAGTTCTTACAAATTAATAATAAAAGGTTGGAACCTTTTACTCACACAAACACTAGTGAATTTTCCAGGAAGTATTATTTTGGCAGGGAATTTTCCCAAATCTAAAGTAAAGAGGGGAAAAGTTGGGTTCCCGTATTAGTTGTTGGTTTTGACTGCTTGACAAAGGGAATAAAAACAGTAGTTAAGTGCAAGGTTTCCTTCTCTTCTTTAGTATTGAGAGGAATCGTCACTTCTGACCTTTAGCACCTTCAGAAACACACTTAGTGCCATGCAGATTCCTCTGCATCTACTTCTAAAAATTACTGGTGCTCCTTAGCATGGAAGTTGGACTTGAAATCTTTCCCAGACTGAGCTCTTTTGAATGCCCAAGGAGCTCATCATTTTGCTTGTTGCCTTCCATTTTCCTGAACAGACCCAGAACGCTGTTCAGGATATGAATGGATCTGGTCTAAGGAATGGGAAGAAAGCAAAAACCAAGGATACCTCACAGCCCTAAATGCCATAAAAAGCAGTCTCATTTTAAAAAAGATCTCCAAAGCTTTTTTTTTTTTTTTTTCTCCTTGTTGTGACCCTGCTTTTTAATCACCCAGCATCAGCCTTGCTGCAAAACAGTCTCCGCTGATTTACCTGCTTGTTAAAGCACCCCACAGGCTGCAAGTGTTGTGTGCTAGGTGTCAAATTATATTTAACGGTGCATAGGTAAACCATTCATCTTCCCATGGTCAAAGCACAGAAGAGCCTCCTGCTAACACAGCTCATCCTTGCTGTAACTGCTTTTAAACCTATTTGTTGGTAAGAAAAGAGCTCAGTACACCACCTTCACAGGGCAAAAATTCACATGGAAGAGCAGAAAAACCCAGAAGTGCTTCCTGAACTTCACGTTACCAACAGCACCATCGGATTTAGATCCTTGCCTGGCATCCAGGATGCACGGCCTGCAAGCACTGCTGCGATGTGGAAGTGCCAAGGCAGGTTTTTGGCCTGCCCTAAAACACTTTTTTTTTTTTTTCTTTTACAAACAATACAAAGAGTGTGCCAGGTATGCTGTAATGCCCGTGTGCCAGGTCAATAGAGGATATCCAAACAACAGAGGCGCTTCTCCTAATTTCTGGCGTGAAAACACTTTCACAGCATTCTTTTCACGAAGAAACCCCTCTCTATCTTCTCCAATGCTCCAGGACCTGCTGCAGCTGCAGCGGCTGCGCTGGTACCAGCCGCATCTTTGACAAATCTTTTCAACGGTTCTGCTTTACCTCGGCACAGTTGAGGTCACTCCTCTTCCTCTTCCAGCTGAGGAAGCAGCTTGCGGGCTCTGCCACACGGTCGGTGCAGAAGCGAAAGCTGGGAACACAGCAGTCAAACTCTCACTGCTAACGAAGCCACCAGGGCAGAGGGCTGACACAGACCCGCCAGAGGCGAACCGTACCCGCTCTCCCTCCCGGCTGCGAGGCTCGCCACAGCAGCCCCGACCCGAAGCGCTCACAATGCTTTGCTTGGTGATGTCACCGATGAGTCAGAGTCCCCAGATGAGCATCTGCCTTGCCACTCTTTAATGTTGGTGTTGTTTTTTGGTTGGTTGCTTGCTTGCTTTTGAAACTTATGTAGGTTATGGTAAACCTTCAGGTAAACCACAGATCAATGGGGAAGAAGTCCCACACGAGGGAAGGCCGTGCATTTCTTCCAGGCAATGGCGCATTCTTTAACATGCTGCATTCGACAAAGAAGCTCTCTCCATTTTGCGCAGTGGCAACAGGCACGACTGCAACACACGCACGTGTAGGCAGCACCTGCAGGTCCCAAACCATTAACCAATTTTTAGATAGCACCAATTTTTTATGTAGTTGCTTTCCCTTCATCCATAACCCCTTTTTTCCTTTCTTTATATCGGGTGGCTCTCCTCCATTGTTCTGTCATTTTACTCCCCAGTGTCTGAGCAGGCACTGGGAATCGTTTCCAGAGGAAGGGTACTGCTGAAGCTACAACATTTACTCTCAGGGAAAAGAGAGTATGTGAAAGAATACATACTTCCTTTCTTTTTCCTGTTGTTTTTTTTTTTAAATCTCTGAAATCAACGCTGCGGCCTGGCAGCAAATAACTATGGGAGTAATGATGATTCCTCATCCTCACTGTAACGTTGTAGTTAATGTCATAAAGAAGCAATTTCCCCAGGCAGTGGCCATTTGAGATGGGAAGGGGCAGTAAGAGGAAGTTTTCCTTAGACTAGCTCTTCCCCCAGAACACCTCGCCATCCAGCAACAAATTCAATTCACCTGCTCCGCCTGATCAGTCAAACGCGCGTCCGACTCCAGCACACGTCACAGCGGTGGTTCTGACGTGGTTTGAGAATCACCTATCCGCAGAATATCTCGGGTTTGTACACTCAAATAACGCAGTCTTTTCCAAATAAGGCCCAGAGCTCACACTCCGAGTGCAGCCTAACAGCACCAGAGGGCCGGTAGGCTAAACATTCCCATCCTGGCAACAGGACTGACCCGGGCAACAGTAAGCATCCCTTCTGCACTTTCGTCGTGAACATCAACATAAGGAAACAGAGACCTCCTCGATCCAAGTTTGAAGAAACAAACACAAAGGTCACCCAAGCGGGTTGTTTTCAGCAAACTAACGGAGAAATTAAGGTGACAACCGCGTGCATCCAGAGTTAGTCAGATCCCGAAGGCAGTTCCTTTGGGAAACGCAGGAGCAGCGCGCCAGATGACGGCTACCTTACAGCGCACCCCTCAGAGGCACTGCTACGAAAGGAAGGCAGAAGGTTGGAACTCAAAATAACTCGCAAGGCGCCCGTTAAGGGGGAAGCTTTAATTTCCTGAGCAGAACCTCCCCCCTGAAGGCAGCCCAGGGACTCTTTGCTTCCCTAGGGAGACGGCAGGGACGGGGCAGGGCGGTGGGATGGAGGGACACAGGGCCAGATGGACGGCCAGACGGCCGGATGGATGGACAGACGGACGGCCAGACGGCCCAAAAGGCCTGAGCAAGGGCTGAGGAGCGGGAGGGAAGGGCAGGGCGAGGGGAAGGGGAAGGGCGGCCCTGGGCCTGACAGGGCACCTTGGGCCTAACCCCGGGCAGCAGCTCCCCATCTCACAGGGCCCACGGGGGGCTGCCTGTAACAGGAGATGCGGGCAGGTAAATTTTACAAGCACTGCATCACAAATACCCTGCAACACCTGAACTATTCACTGGGACAGCCTCCTTCCTCACCTCCTGAAAGCTCCAGCTGGCAAACCAAGGACAAAATGAAAGGCAGATGTGGAGGACCTCGTAAGATACTGTTTTGTTCCCTACGTGCCCACTGCTGGTGACACGTAATGCCTCCTGTTCCCAAACGACATCGGCACGTTACATCTTTACTACATGCTGAAAGGAACTCAGCAACTTGAACACAACTTAGAATTACCCATCCCAGCAGCAGGCTGTCCAGCTGAAGCTGCTTTAGCCAATCAAGTGTGTCATGCTGCCCCTCAAAGGTTTCTTCCTGGGAACGTCTGCTGTGACACTCCTGACGTATTACTTCTCGGAATGGCAGAACTGCGCTGGGTAGGCCCCACAGCAAGACTCGTATTTCTGTCCTTCCCTTTCAGGAAAGGATCTCCCACCTTGAATTTATTAATTTTCATGATGATGATACACAAATTGAAGTTTTGAAAAACTGAATGCTGATTAACAGATTTCTAGCACAGCCTGTGCATCAAAATTCATTTCTCTCCATTTAGGTAATCTTAGTTTCTGAGTTACAGTTACAGTCAAAATTTTTCTTCTTCGATTTTTTTCTTTTTCTTTTTTTTTTTTTTTTTTTGTGATCAGAAAAACGAGGGGACTGGCTGTCCCAAGTCAGCCGGGGAACTTCTCTTTGGTCGATGCATCAAGCAACTCAGCTCTCTTGGGGAAACTTAAATAGAAAAGACAGATCTCCAAACGGATAAAAAAAATAAATCAAATGATAAAAACCCAACCGACACATCTGATACCCCAGCTTATTGAACAGCACAAGGGTTTAATCTACAGGCTCTGTCCAAAGCAGCAAGAAGTGACAGATTTAATCCAAACCAGTTGCCCGCTCTCACTCTCTGATCTGGAGACGTTATTGGACAAGCATGCATAGCAGTAACACTTGTAAACACTGGGTTACTGCACCACAGCCCCAAATCCCTCACGGGCCCACTAAGATACTTTTACTGACTGATCCACAATAAACACTCCCAAAAAGATTCTCAACAAGCTAAACCCTGTTTAGAAAGAATCTGAGGAACCTGTCACTGCAGCAACAAAGGGCTGCAATTGTATGCAAAATCTCCAACACCCTCCTTAGCACCCTGCTAGCTCAAGGACTGTGTGGGGCTTCCGTGCCCTGAACGAGTCCACCCTGGCCACATAACGCAGATGTAATGGTCAAGAAAGCACATAGCGTTATCGAAACTTATCAGATCCACAGCAAAAAGAAAAGCCCACGCTTCTATATTTCTCCTCCTTCTCCATTCACAGAAGGAAGAGACTGAAAACAGGCAGATTTGTGGTTTACATTTACAGTTAATGTGAAAAATGGCTATTTGTGAAATAAATCACGTATTGTTTCAAGCTACAAACAACTCGCTCCCACAAAGGAAAGACTTTTGACCTCAGCATGCAACCCCAGTTACAAATAACTTCCTATCTACCAGTGGGCCGCGTTCCCCTGGCACTCAGTCACTCCGCAGCACGGCAGCCACCTTTGTTCTAAGGATGGCAAATTCTACTTAGAAACGCTCTGTAGAAGAGTGATGTTGTCCCCTTTTAACACGATCCAGCCTGCAGCAAAGAGAAGGGAAAGAGGGGATTAGAGAGAGCCCAGAACCTGAGAATAATCTCGTGTTTTCAGAAAGTGTTTTGTGTGGTTGAGCAGGGTTTTGCCCATCATGCAGAGTGCAGGCCGCCTGGTATTACACGTTTCAAAGACCAGAACTGGTCTCAGGCAGGGACAGATTCTCCTTCATCCAGCAAAATCAGCAGCTCAAAAATCATCAGGGACAGAGATGTAGCCAGGAATTGCTCACTGAACTTCAACAGCAAGGCTCGTCACACGGTTGGTACGTCTCAGTGCTGCTACCTAGAAGGCTCACCCGGGCAGGTTTCAGACCGCGCGTCACTCGGGTTGCACAGACACACGACACACCCAGCTGTTTCCTTGATTTTGCCTTGGAGTGAATCTCCTCTGCGTCGTCCAGCGCCAAATTCACGTACTCGTCAAAGCCCTAGAAATCGGCAACAGTGGCAATTAGTTCAGCAACAACACGAACCATCGTCAGCTGTGCTGACCCAGGCTGGACAACGAAGACTAATTGTTAGAGAAGCACGATTTCTTTTTTCCCTTGGGCTAGTTTTTCTTGACAAGAAAAAATAGGATTGTGAATGAGGGAAAACAAACTAACGATGTAACGTGGGGTCGTGCTGACACTCACGATGATGCAGCCTTCTATCCGCACGTTCACTTGCTCAGCCACACCTGGATCCTCGAGCTCTGCAGAACGAAGGAGGAGAGTAAATTGGAACACAAACACCGCGAGCAGTTTTGTTCTCTCTCGTGTGTTCAGAAATACCCGCTAACCATAGCCGCTAGAGCTCCCAAAAACTCCAAGGAGCAACTCTCAGGGGCAGTTTCAATTAACAGTCTGACATTTTAGAGTCTTATATGACTGGGTGAATACTACACGTTTGCTGAAGGACACGTTTCCAGTCACAAGGGAACACTCCTGCACGCCCGGCTGCACGATCCCACTCCCGTTAACACGAGGGGGAAACGCCGGGCTGCGCAGCAGCTCCTTGTACCCACCACCACGCCGCACAGCTCTCCATTCCCCACAAACCTGCCCCGAGCAACGGGTGGGAGCCGAAAACTCAGCGAGGGAGATCCCCGGACCCTCCCCGCTCCCCCCACCCCCTCCAAATCCCCATCCCCATCCCCTCCCCGTCCTCTCCCCGCGCTACTCACGCTCTGCAGGTAGCGGAAGATGAGGTTCTGGGGCACTGCGTGAAGGGCTCAGCACGGGGACAAGAGCTCCAGGCCCGGGACAAGGCCTCAAGACAAGGCCTCAAACCCTGCAACGAGGCCCCAGGGCCCCGGGACAAGGCCTCAAGGTCCGGGCCGAGACCCCTGAGGCCCGGGCCGCCCCCCACCCGCTCCCCCGTCGCTCCCCGGCCGCAGGAAGGCTACGATGGGCTGCACCATCACCGTCTGCACCTTCTGGTCCTGCCCGCGGTACGCCATGGCTGCCGCCGCCTCGCTGCTCCCGCCGCCCCTGCTGGGCCGCCTCCGGAAGCCCCTGAGGCCGGGCGGGAGCGCACAAGGGACGCTGGGATGCTGGAGGAGCGTGGGGGGCCGCTCTAGCAGGCCGGGAGGACCGCGTCTCTATGGTCGCAGGCAGGAGTCCCTGCGCCAGCTTTATTGGTGAGCAGCGAGGCTGGGGGGGGGAGGGGGGCAAGACAGCCTTAAATAAAATACAAATATAAAAAGTGTTATAAATGGCTGTTATAAATCCAAATAGGATTACAATCAAAGTTTACAATTTATTAAACGAATAGAGGCAAGCAAGCAGCGCTGGGTGCGCCGGGAGTCTCTGCTCCTCCAGGACGCACACCTGTTACGTAAGGCGGCTGGTTTTGATGCTCCCAGGCTAATACATATTCATTACTACTTCGAGAAGAGGCAGGGTTATTAGAATTGGTTTCCGGAATCCGAAACCCCTCCCAGGGGCGCCTGCGTATCAGTCTCTGGTGGTCTCTCGGGGCTTGCTCGGGCTGAATGCTGGTTGTCTTCCTCCCAGGCTTTTGTCCTTCAATTGTCCTTCATCTCCCCCTTCCTCCTCGTTTGGGAGCCTCTGCGCCGGATTTCAGAAACTCTAGCAACATCCCCTGCAGTAGTCAGCACTTTTCCCTAAAAACCCCTTTGTTCTCTTATCACCTAGACCCGGGCCTCGATGTTAACCCTTCAAATCCCTTAGTGACACGAATTGCTGGACCATTCCTTACAAAAGGAAGGATAAAATATGTAGAGGAGCAATGGCACACGCGAAAGCCCAGCGCCGCGGGCAGAGGCAGCGAAGGTTGACGGCAGAACAGTGCTCGGTTTGAACACGGAGAGGGAAAGCGAGGGGAAGGTGGCCGAAGCCGGCCGCAGTCTCTGAGCTCTCCTCCTCCTGATTGTTTTCTCTCAAAGACATTTCTGTCTGTGTGCGGGCACCCGGAGCCGGCAGAAGTCCCCGTGAAGTCCTTCGGCAGGACGGAGGGCTGCGTGGGCTCCAGTGAGAGAGGGAGTTAGGAGAATCTTATCAAGTAGAGATAGAGCGCTGACGGCATTAAACTAGGATGCTACTTAGTGTCTTTGCTAACTATGGTGCATTGTGCCAATTAACTAAAGCAAGAAGCCTTGGGCCCCTTACCAAGGTCAGTCTCCTAATAAGAGAGCGAGCCTATCTTAAGAAACTGGGAGAAACTGGTCCTGCAGGTGGACAAGAGCCAAGGAGCAACTGAGTCTGTGCAAAGACAAGAGGTCAACTAGCGGTGACGAGGAAGAGTCATCAATCTTCATGCCCACGACCTCCCGTGCTGCCCAGCGCTGAATAAACATACCTACTTTACAATCTCACTGATTGTGGAGTCCCTTTTCCGCAAGTCACTAGCAGCGGTTTCTTCCGCAGAGGTTTTCCCAGAGCCGCTTCAAAGCTTCCCTCGCGGAGCTGGGGCGTCGCAGGGGGTCGTCAAAGCACGCACGCGCACACACACACACACGCACACACACACACACAGGCGTTGTTGTCCAAACAGAAAGTATTTACAACAAATTCGACAAGCGGTTTTCCTCTGCCAGCAGCAAATGCCTGAGGGCCCCTACAGCTTCACAAATCATAGCACAAAGAGCCTAAAGTTCCTCTAAAATTTAGGGAAATGATTCAAAATAGATCTGCTAGGGGAAAACGATCACTGGCGGCAGGGTACACAACACACGCGTGTCTCAGCTCTCCTCCGCAGGGTCAGTGCCCACGCCCAAGTGCGACGCTGATGGCACCCGAACATTTGCTGTAGCAGGCAGCAGAGCCAGCAGCTCAGGGGAGCAATTTTAAAAACCAGGAGGCACTTAAACCAACCCTTAATTGACCCAGTTACTGCAGGAGAGTCCCGACTACTCGCCCTGGAGTCCTACTGTCACCAGCAAAAAGCACCAACCAAAGCTTGGGGGAACTTTGGTACAGCACAAGAGAAGGGAGTGGAGGTAGCGTAGCCGTATCGCAGAGCTGCTGCTTTTCACACCATTTTATCATCCCTGATAATTGAAAGTAAGGCCGGGTGGGCTGACCCCACCACCACCACTCCTGGCAGCATGTTTGGTCCACAACGCTAGAATAATTATTTTGCTCCCTCCCGCCCCTACAGCTTCATCATCTGAAAAGATTACAGTCAAAACAATGGCATACACAAATAAAAGTCAAGAGTTGACATAGTAACTCCGGGATTTGGGTATCAACTGTCCGAGAAATCAGAACACCCAGGCTTCACAATGTGCCCAACATCGAGCTGTGCCAAGGGGGGGCGGAAGGAAGAAGCTTTCCGTTTAAGCCTTCAGAGCATCGCTCCATCACTACGTCAATTCACAGCCACCACAGCGTGCCGATGGACATCTTTCTGTGCCAAAAGAAACAAGTGCTTTGTCCTCTTGATATCAAAGGTAGCCACCTATAGTTACGGAACCATGCACAAGAACTTAACTCTGACCAGCAGGAAAACTTAGGACAACTGAGTGCAGATCCTGCCAATTTCTACCAGTTCCAACTGTGCTTTAAGTCTCATTGCAAAGCCTCAGTTAGGAAAAGGATCACCTCAGGGTATCCAACAAGAAGAAGAGTTGTTTTCTTTTTTTTTTTTTTTTTTTTTTTCAATATACCATAGGACTATGCAGTTCAATCATCAATCATCTTGGAAAGCTCAAGGAGGAGGTCATCCTCATCCTTCCCTGGGTCCAAGTCGAGCTTGGCTTCCAGTATGCCGTCTGAGAGTTCCCAAAGTAGCATCTCTAAATCCTTGTCTACAGATACGGGCGCGTTGCCTGTGGAACTCAGCCGGCGTGTCCTTGCGTCTTCTAGCTGGGAAGAAGCTGAAGTCGAGCTTGAGAACTCCATTGGCTCCACGGATTCTGCCTGGCTTCCAAGATGTGCTTCAGGTCTTGGCAGAGCAAGGAAGAGAACAATCAGTATATGCCATTTCTTAACGGGAAATCCCTTTTCTGCAAACCGGCTCTTAAAACCGTAGCCAACCCCTCCTGCACTTCAGTCTTACCCAGGGATTGTTATTCAATTAACCCAGGGCTACATTTAGAGCCCAATATATTAGCAGGTACATTTTTCAGTTTGGGGGTTTCTCTGTGAAGCCAGAGCACCCGGAGTCTAGCAAAGATGGGAAACCAACATGGCCTCCCGGAAGCCCAGTGTCCGAGAACTACATCTCCCGGCATGCTCTGGGAAAACAATATGGACTCCCGGAAACCCGGTGGCCAAGAACTACATTTCCCAGCACTCCCCAGAAAATTGAGCCTCGCACCTTGCCGTAGGACGCCATTTTTTGCTCTGTTACATTACCGGTTTCGTGTTTATGGAGGGTTTTCCCGCCGTTTTGGGGGGTTTCCCCTCAATTTCGGGTTTTCAGCTCTCCATTTCAGAGTTCTTCCCCGCAATTTTGGGGTTCCTTCCCCTAATTTGGTGCTTCGCCCCCCCCCCTTTTGGGGTTCACCCTCCATTTTGGGGATTCCCCCCAGTTCCAAGCCCCCCACAATTTTGGAGGCCCCCACCATCCTTTCTTGGCCTGCCACCCTAATATTAAGGTTCTTTCCCCCAATGTTGGGGTTCTCACCACATGTTTGAGGTTCCTTCCCTTAATTTGGGGCTTAGCTCCCCGGGATCTGGGGCTTTAACCCCAATTTTGGGGGTCCCCCCCAAGTTTGGGGATTCCTCCCCAGGTCTGGGGGGGGGTCCACATTCAATTCTGGAATTTCACACTTCCATTTAAGTCTTCTTCCCCCCCAATATGGGGGTTCGCCCACCCAATTTTGGGGGTTCCTCCCCTAATTTGGGGGGGACACAACCGATTGTAGAGTCCCCCACCCTCCTTTTTTGGGTTCCCCCCTAATATTAAAAGTTCTTCCGCCCAATTTTGGGGGACCCCACAATTTTGACGTTCCTTCCCCTAACTTGGGGCTTCAACCCTTCAATTTTGGGGGGGGCTCCCACCCTCTTATTTTGGCCTTCCGCCCTAATATTAGGCCTAACCCCTAAGAACCTTGACCCCTAACGCTATGGCAACCACGGATCTAACCCTAACCCCTACCCCAACAAACCCTAGAAACCCTAACCCTAAAAACCCTTACAGCCCTAACCCGATAAAATTTACCACACTAAACCCCTGAAGACTGTTCTGGGGGGTCCACATTCAATTCTGGAATTTCACACTTCCGTTTAAGTGTTCTGCCCCCCCAATATGGGGGTTCGCCCACCCAATTTTGGGGGTTCCTCCCCTAATTGGGGGGGACACAACCAATTTTGGGGGGGACACAACCAATTTTGGGGGGGACACAACCAATTTTAGAGTCCCCCACCCTCCTTTTTTGGGTTTCCCCCAATATTAAGAGCTCTTCCGCTCAATTTTGGGGGACCCCACAATTTTGACGTTCCTTCCCCTAACTTTGGGCTTCAACCCTTCAATTTTGGGTGGGCTCCTCCCCTCTTATTTTGGCCTTCCGCCCTAATATTAGGCCTAACCCCTAAGAACCTTGACCCCTAACCCTATGGCAACCACGGATCTAACCCTAACCCCTACCCCAACAAACCCTAGAAACCCTAACCCTAAAAACCCTTACAGCCCTAACCCGATAAAATTTACCACACTAAACCCCTGAAGACTGTTCTGGGGGGTCCACATCCAAGTCTGGAATTTCACACTTCCATTTAAGTCTTCTTCCCCCCAATTTGGGGGTTTGCCCACCCAATTTTGGGGGTTCCTCCCCTAATTTGGGGGGGACACAACCGATTTTAGAGTCCCCCACCCTCCTTTTTTGGGTTCCCCCCTAATATTAAAAGTTCTTCCGCCCAATTTTGGGGGACCCCACAATTTTGACGTTCCTTCCCCTAACTTGGGGCTTCAACCCTTCAATTTTGGGGGGGGCTCCCCCCCTCTTATTTTGGCCTTCCGCCCTAATATTAGGCCTAACCCCTAAGAACCTTGACCCCTAAGCCTATGGCAACCACGGATCTAACCCTAACCCCTACCCCAACAAACCCTAGAAACCCTAACCCTAAAAACCCTTACAGCCCTAACCCGATAAAATTTACCACACTAAACCCCTGAAGACTGTTCTGGGGGGTCCACATTCAATTCTGGAATTTCACACTTCCATTTAAGTGTTCTGCCCCCCCAATATGGGGGTTCGCCCACCCAATTTTGGGGGTTCCTCCCCTAATTGGGGGGGACACATCCAATTTTTGGGGGGACACGACCAATTTGGGGGGGTCCCCCCAATTTTAGAGTCCCCCACCCTCCTTTTTTGGGTTTCCCCCAATATTAAGAGCTCTTCCGCCCAATTTTGGGGGACCCCACAATTTTGACGTTTCTTCCCCTAAATTGGGGCTTCGACCCTTCAATTTTGGGGGGGGCTCCCCCCTTAGATTGGCCTTCCACCCTAATATTGGGCCTTACCCCTAAGAACCCTGACCCCTAACACTACGGCTCCCACGGATCTAACCCTAACCCCTACCCACAAAAAACCCTAGAAACCCTAACCCTAAAAACCCTTACAGTCCTAACCCGATAAAATTTACCACACTAGACCTACGCCTAAAAGCCCTAACCCTAAAAATTAAGACCCTCTAAACCCTAACCCAAAACGTAAAGATTCTCAAAGCCCTAACGCTGGAGACCCTAACGTTAAAAAAAAAAAAAAAAGACCTTAAAACCCTAACCCTAAATACCTGACCATAACTAAAACCCTAAGACCCTAACCCTAAAAACCCTATCAACACTAAAACCACAAAATACTTTAAAACCTTAACACACTAACCCCCAAACCCTAACCCTTATAACTCCAACCCTAACAACCTTAAAATCCTAACCCTAAACCCTGGAAACCCTAACCCTGAAACCCAACCCTAGTGCCTTAGCCCTGAAACCTTAAAACCCTAACACCTTATTAGAAACACTCTGTAACCAATACCATAGGCTCAGGCAAGTATCTCAGTGAGGTAGCATTTTTATTCACGATTGCAATGGCAGGCGTCCCACAAGCCACCTACTAGTTCCATAACACAGTTTATATAATTTTTTTTTTCCTCTCGGTGACCAGGACCCTCCCCAGTTTCCCCATTGACTGAGTAATCCATGTTCACGATCTATCCAGTGCTTCACAGAAAATACACAGCTGCTGGCCTGTTACTAGTCAATTTTATTTTTTTCTTGACTGTTTTCCTCTTTGAGGTGGTAATGTTTCTTACACCGTGATTTCCACCCAATTGCTCTAAGGATTCTGGTTGTCTGCATTTTACAAGGTTGTCTGTTAAGCTTTCTTATCACTGCAAGCATATATCAATACCACCTTCCTTCCCTCTAAACAATGTAACTCTGTGCAAAAACATTTTCATTCCCACAACCTTGATCCCCTTACCCTAAAATCCTTATTCTCTTTAACCGTAACAACTCTAACCACAACCCTAACCCTTCATATCAACCCCCCGACGCTAATGACACTGACTAATGATCCAAACCCCAAACCCCAGGCAACCAACAAAGAAACAGACACAAAGCTGAAAACTACAAAAAAGGCAAAACCCTGGATACAGACCCCAAATCACAAACACGCTACCAAAATGCTACAGAAAAGCCCCAGACGCAGGCCCCAAGCACTACAGCTAGGCCCCAGAAGCTCTAGACACATCCCAAAGCCAAAATGCAATCACCAAACGCTACAGAAAAGCCCCCAAACACCAGACACAGGCTGCAGAAGTCTACAAGCAGGCCCCAGCCACACCCGGATGCAGACCCCAACTGTCCACAAGCAGCTCCCAACCCACCCCCCCCCATGAACTGGACCCCCCACCACCACCACCCAGATGCATGCCCCAGGCCCCAGGCCTCAGCCCCAGCCCCCACACCCCAGACTCAGGCCCCAAAGGTGTACAACCAGCTCCCAACTGCCCCCCTCAAAGGGAGGCCCCAAAGCCTGCCAGAGGACCCTAGAGCGTACAAGCAGCTCCCAACCCCCCCGGCACAGGCCCCAACCCCCCCCCAGACACAGGCCCCAAAGGTGTACAAGCAACTCCCCATCCTCCCCAGAGGCACGCCCCAAAGGTGTACAAACAGCCCCAACCCCCCAAGACCCAGACCCCTACAGCGTAGAAGCAGCTCCCAACCCCATGCCCCCAAGGCACATGCCCCAACCCCTCCCCCAAGGCAGGCCCTAACAGTGTACAAGCAGCTCCCACCCTCCCCCCCAGACGCAGGCCCCAAAGGTGTACAAGCAGGCCCCTACAGTATACAAGCAGCTCACAACCACCCCCCCAAAGGCAGGCCCCAAGCCCCTCCAGATGCAAGCCCGAAAGGTTAAAACCAGCTCCAACCCCCTAACCCCCCCCGCCCCGCGCAGACGCAGGCCCCAAAGGTGTACAAGCAGTTCCCAACCCCTCCAAGGCAGGCCCCAAAAGTGTACAGGCAGGCCCCTACAGTGTAGAAACGCTCCAACCCCCCCCGCTTCCACCTCGAGGGAGGCCCTCCCCCCCCAGTATACACGAAGCTCCCAACCCCCTCTCAGAGGAATGCCTAAAAAAGTATACAAGCAGCTCCTAACACCCCCCCCCCCCCCCCCAAAAGAGGCAGTCCCCAAAGGTGTACAAGCAGGCCCTCAAATCCCTTAGGTGTACAAGCAGGCCCTTCAAATCCCTTAGCCCCTGCGCCAGCTTTATTGGCGAGCAGCGAGGCTGGGGGGGGAGGGGGGCAAGACAGCCTTAAATAAAATACAAATATAAAAAGTGTTATAAATGGCTGTTATAAATCCAAATAGGATTACAATCAAAGTTTACAATTTATTAAACGAATAGAGGCAAGCAAGCAGCGCTGGGTGCGCCGGGAGTCTCTGCTCCCCCAGGACGCACGCCTGTTACGTAAGGCGGCTGGTTTTGATGCTCCCAGGCTAATACATATTCATTACTACTTCGAGAAGAGGCAGGGTTATTAGAATTGGTTTCCGGAATCCGAAACCCCTCCCAGGGGCGCCTGCGTACCAGTCTCTGGTGGTCTCTCGGGGCTTGCTCGGGCTGAATGCTGGTTGTCTTCCTCTCAGGCTTTTGTCCTTCAATTGTCCTTCAGCTCCCCCTTCCTCCTCGTTTGGGAGCCTCTGCGCCGGATTTCAGAAACTCTAGCAACATCCCCTGCAGTAGTCAGCACTTTTCCCTAAAAACCCCTTTGTTCTCTTATCACCTAGACCCGGGCCTCGATGGTAACCCTTCAAATCCCTTAGTGACACGAATTGCTGGACCATTCCTTACAAAAGGAAGGATAAAATATGTAGAGGAGCAATGGCACCCGCGAAAGCCCGGCGCCGCGGGCAGAGGCAGCGAAGGTTGACGGCAGAACAGTGCTCGGTTTGAACACGGAGAGGGAAAGCGAGGGGAAGGTGGCCGAAGCCGGCCGCAGTCTCTGAGCTCTCCTCCTCCTGATTGTTTTCTCTCAAAGCCATTTCTGTCTGTGTGCGGGCACCCGGAGCCGGCAGAAGTCCCCGTGAAGTCCTTCGGCAGGACGGAGGGCTGCGTGGGCTCCAGTGAGAGAGGGAGTTAGGAGAATCTTATCAAGTAGAGATAGAGCGCTGACAGCGTTAAACTAGGATGCTACTTAGTGTCTTTGCTAACTATGGTGCATTGTGCCAATTAACTAAAGCAAGAAGCCTTGGGCCCCTTACCAAGGTCAGTCTCCTAATAAGAGAGTGAGCCTGTCTTAAGAAACTGGGAGAAACTGGTCCTGCAGATGGACAAGAGCCAAGGAGCAACTGAGTCTGTGCAAAGACAAGAGGTCAACTAGCGGTGACGAGGAAGAGTCATCAATCTTCATGCCCACGACCTCCCGTGCTGCCCAGCGCTGAATAAACATACCTACTTTACAATCTCACTGATTGTGGAGTCCCTTTTCCGCAAGTCACTAGCAGCGGTTTCTTCCGCAGAGGTTTTCCCAGAGCCGCTTCAAAGCTTCCCTCGCGGAGCTGGGGCGTCGCAGGGGGTCGTCAAAGCACGCACACACACACACACACACACACACACACACACAGGCGTTGTTGTCCAAACAGAAAGTATTTACAACAAATTCGACAAGCGGTTTTCCTCTGCCAGCAGCAAATGCCTGAGGGCCCCTACAGCTTCACAAATCATAGCACAAAGAGCCTAAAGTTCCTCTAAAATTTAGGGAAATGATTCAAAATAGATCTGCTAGGGGAAAACGATCACTGGCGGCAGGGTACACAATACACGCGAGTCTCAGCTCTCCTCCGCAGGGTCAGTGCCCACGCCCAAGTGCGACGCTGATGGCACCCGAACATTTGCTGTAGCAGGCAGCAGAGCCAGCAGCTCAGGGGAGCAATTTTAAAAACCAGGAGGCACTTAAACCAACCCTTAATTGACCCAGTTACTGCAGGAGAGTCCCGACTACTCGCCCTGGAGTCCTACTGTCACCAGCAAAAAGCACCAACCAAAGCTTGGGGGAACTTTGGTACAGCACAAGAGAAGGGAGTGGGGGTAGCGTAGCCGTATCGCAGAGCTGCTGCTTTTCACACCATTTTATCATCCCTGATAATTGAAAGTAAGGCCGGGTGGGCTGACCCCACCACCACCACTCCTGGCAGCATGTTTGGTCCACAACGCTAGAATTATTTTGCTCCCTCCCGCCCTTACAGCTTCATCATCTGAAAAGATTACAGTCAAAACAATGGCATACACAAATAAAAGTCAAGAGTTGACATAGTAACTCCGGGATTTGGGTATCAACTGTCCGAGAAATCAGAACACCCAGGCTTCACAATGTGCCCAACATCGAGCTGTGCCAAGGGGGGGCGGAAGGAAGAAGCTTTCCGTTTAAGCCTTCAGAGCATCGCTCCATCACTACGTCAATTCACAGCCACCACAGCGTGCCGATGGACATCTTTCTGTGCCAAAAGAAACAAGTGTTTTGTCCTCTTGATATCAAAGGTAGCCACCTATACTTACGGAACTATGCACAAGACCTTAACTCTGACCAGCAGGAAAACTTAGGACAACTGAGTGCAGATCCTGCCAATTTCTACCAGTTCCAACTGTGCTTTAAGTCTCATTGCAAAGCCTCAGTTAGAAAAAGGATCACCTCGGGGTATCCAACAAGAAGAAGAGTTGTTTTCTTTTTTTTTTTTTTTTTTTTTAATATACCATAGGACTATGCAGTTCAATCATCAATCATCTTGGAAAGCTCAAGGAGGAGGTCATCCTCATCCTTCCCTGGGTCCAAGTCGAGCTCGGCTTCCAGTATGCCGTCTGAGAGTTCCCAAAGTAGCATCTCTAAATCCTCGTCTACAGATACGGGCGCGTTGCCTGTGGAACTCAGCCGGCGTGTCCTTGCTTCTTCTAGCTGGGAAGAAGCTGAAGTCGAGCTTGAGAACTCCATTGGCTCCACGGATTCTGCCTGGCTTCCAAGATGTGCTTGAGGTCTTGGCAGAGCAAGGAAGAGAACAATCAGTATATGCCATTTCTTAACGGGAAATCCCTTTTCTGCAAACCGGCTCTTAAAACCGTAGCCAACCCCTCCTGCACTTCAATCTTACCCAGGGATTGTTATTCAATTAACCCAGGGCTACATTTAGAGCCCAATATATTAGCAGGTACATTTTTCAGTTTGGGGGTTTCTCTGTGAAGCCAGAGCACCCGGAGTCTAGCAAAGATGGGAAACCAACATGGCCTCCCGGAAGCCCAGTGTCCGAGAACTACATCTCCCGGCATGCTCTGGGAAAACAATATGGACTCCCGGAAATCCGGTGGCCAAGAACTACATTTCCCAGCACTCCCCAGAAAATTGAGCCTCGCACCTTGCCGTAGGACGCCATTTTTTGCTCTGTTACATTACCGGTTTCGTGTTTATGGAGGGTTTTCCCGCCGTTTTGGGGGGTTTCCCCTCAATTTCGGGTTTTCAGCTCTCCATTTCAGAGTTCTTTCCCGCAATTTTGGGGTTCCTTCCCCTAATTTGGTGCTTCGCCCCCCCCCCACTTTTGGGGTTCCCCCTCCATTTTGGGGATTCCCCCCAATTCCAAGCCCCCCACAATTTTGGAGGCCCCCACCATCCTTTCTTGGCCTGCCACCCTAATATTAAGGTTCTTTCCCCCAATGTTGGGGTTCTCACCACATGTTTGAGGTTCCTTCCCTTAATTTGGGGCTTAGCTCCCCGGGATCTGGGGCTTTAACCCCAATTTTGGGGGTCCCCCCCAAGTTTGGGGATTCCTCTCCAGGTCTGGGGGGGGTCCACATTCAATTCTGGAATTTCACACTTCCATTTAAGTCTTCTTCCCCCCAATTTGGGGGTTCACCCACCCAATTTTGGGGGTT
The DNA here is from genome assembly GCF_964211835.1 of Anser anser. Taxonomy (NCBI): domain Eukaryota; kingdom Metazoa; phylum Chordata; class Aves; order Anseriformes; family Anatidae; genus Anser; species Anser anser. The sequence goes on from NC_139725.1 coordinate 137,018, forward strand.
CCTCCCCTAATTTGGGGGGACCCGACCAATTTTGGGGGTCCCCCCCAATTGTAGAGTCCCCCACCCTCCTTTTTTGGGTTCCCCCCTAATGTTAAAGAGTTCTTCCGCCCAATTTTGGGGGACCCCACAATTTGGCCGTTCCTTCCCCTAACTTTGGGCTTCAACCCTTCGATTTTGGGGGGGGCTCCCCCCCTCTTATTTTGGCCTTCCGCCCTAATATTAGGCCTAACCCCTAAGAACCTTGACCCCTAAGCCTATGGCAACCACGGATCTAACCCTAACCCCTACCCCAACAAACCCTAGAAACCCTAACCCTAAAAACCCTTGCAGCCCTAACCCGATAAAATTTACCACACTAAACCCCTGAAGACTGTTCTGGGGGGTCCACATTCAATTCTGGAATTTCACACTTCCATTTAAGTGTTCTTCCCCCCCAATATGGGGGTTCGCCCACCCAATTTTGGGGGTTCCTCCCCTAATTGGGGGGGACACAACCAATTTTGGGGGGGACACAACCAATTTTGGGGGGGACACAACCAATTTTAGAGTCCCCCACCCTCCTTTTTTGGGTTTCCCCCAATATTAAGAGCTCTTCCGCTCAATTTTGGGGGACCCCACAATTTTGACGTTCCTTCCCCTAACTTTGGGCTTCAACCCTTCAATTTTGGGTGGGCTCCTCCCCTCTTATTTTGGCCTTCCGCCCTAATATTAGGCCTAACCCCTAAGAACCTTGACCCCTAACCCTATGGCAACCACGGATCTAACCCTAACCCCTACCCCAACAAACCCTAGAAACCCTAACCCTAAAAACCCTTACAGCCCTAACCCGCTAAAATTTACCACACTAAACCCCTGAAGACTGTTCTGGGGGGTCCACATCCAATTCTGGAATTTCACACTTCCATTTAAGTCTTCTTCCCCCCAATTTGGGGGTTCGCCCACCCAATTTTGGGGGTTCCTCCCCTAATTTGGGGGGGACACAACCGATTTTAGAGTCCCCCACCCTCCTTTTTTGGGTTCCCCCCTAATATTAAAAGTTCTTCCGCCCAATTTTGGGGGACCCCACAATTTTGACGTTCCTTCCCCTAACTTGGGGCTTCAACCCTTCAATTTTGGGGGGGGCTCCCACCCTCTTATTTTGGCCTTCCGCCCTAATATTAGGCCTAACCCCTAAGAACCTTGACCCCTAACGCTATGGCAACCACAGATCTAACCCTAACCCCTACCCCAACAAACCCTAGAAACCCTAACCCTAAAAACCCTTACAGCCCTAACCCGATAAAATTTACCACACTAAACCCCTGAAGACTGTTCTGGGGGGTCCACATTCAATTCTGGAATTTCACACTTCCATTTAAGTGCTCTGCCCCCCCAATATGGGGGTTCGCCCACCCAATTTTGGGGGTTCCTCCCCTAATTGGGGGGGACACAACCAATTTTGGGGGGACACAACCAATTTGGGGGGGTCCCCCCAATTTTAGAGTCCCCCACCCTCCTTTTTTGGGTTTCCCCCAATATTAAGAGCTCTTCCGCCCAATTTTGGGGGACCCCACAATTTTGACGTTTCTTCCCCTAAATTGGGGCTTTGACCCTTCAATTTTGGGGGGGGCTCCCCCCTTAGTTTGGCCTTCCACCCTAATATTGGGCCTTACCCCTAAGAACCCTGACCCCTAACACTACGGCTCCCACGGATCTAACCCTAACCCCTACCCCAAAAAACCCTAGAAACCCTAACCCTAAAAACCCTTACAGTCCTAACCCGATAAAATTTACCACACTAGACCTACGCCTAAAAGCCCTAACCCTAAAAATTAAGACCCTCTAAACCCTAACCCAAAACGTAAAGATTCTCAAAGCCCTAACGCTGGAGACCCTAACCTTAAAAAAAAAAAATAAGACCTTAAAACCCTAACCCTAAATACCTGACCATAACTAAAACCCTAAGACCCTAACCCTAAAAACCCTATCAACACTAAAACCACAAAATACTTTAAAACCTTAACACACTAACCCCCAAACCCTAACCCTTATAACTCCAACCCTAACAACCTTAAAATCCTAACCCTAAACCCTGGAAACCCTAACCCTGAAACCCAACCCTAGTGCCTTAGCCCTGAAACCTTAAAACCCTAACACCTTATTAGAAACACTCTGTAACCAATACCATAGGCTCAGGCAAGTATCTCAGTGAGGTAGCATTTTTATTCACGATTGCAATGGCAGGCGTCCCACAAGCCACCTACTAGTTCCATAACACAGTTTATATAATTTTGTTTTTCCTCTCGGTGACCAGGACCCTCCCCAGTTTCCCCATTGACTGGGTAATCCATGTTCACGATCTATCCAGTGCTTCACAGAAAATACACAGCTGCTGGCCTGTTACTAGTCAATTTTATTTTTTTCTTGACTGTTTTCCTCTTTGAGGTGGTAATGTTTCTTACACCGTGATTTCCACCCAATTGCTCTAAGGATTCTGGTTGTCTGCATTTTACAAGGTTGTCTGTTAAGCTTTCTTATCACTGCAAGCATATATCAATACCACCCTCCTTCCCTCTAAACGATGTAACTCTGTGCAAAAACATTTTTATTCCCACAACCTTGATCCCCTTACCCTAAAATCCTTATTCTCTTTAACCCTAACAACTCTAACCACAACCCTAACCCTTCATATCAACCCCCCGACGCTAATGACACTGACTAATGATCCAAACCCCAAACCCCAGGCAACCAACAAAGAAACAGACACAAAGCTGAAAACTACAAAAAAGGCAAAACCCTGGATACAGACCCCAAATCACAAACACGCTACCAAAATGCTACAGAAAAGCCCCAGACGCAGGCCCCAAGCACTACAGCTAGGCCCCAGAAGCTCTAGACACATCCCAAAGCCAAAATGCAATCCCCAAACACTACAGAAAAGCCCCCAAACACCAGACACAGGCTGCAGAAGTCTACAAGCAGGCCCCAGCCACACCCGGATGCAGACCCCAACTGTCCACAAGCAGCTCCCAACCCACCCCCCCCCATGAACTGGACCCCCCCCCACCACCACCCAGATGCATGCCCCAGGCCCCAGGCCTCAGCCCCAGCCCCCACACCCCAGACTCAGGCCCCAAAGGTGTACAACCAGCTCCCAACTGCCCCCCTCAAAGGGAGGCCCCAAAGCCTGCCAGAGGACCCTAGAGCGTACAAGCAGCTCCCAACCCCCCCGGCACAGGCCCCAACCCCCCCCCAGACACAGGCCCCAAAGGTGTACAAGCAACTCCCCATCCTCCCCAGAGGCACGCCCCAAAGGTGTACAAACAGCCCCAACCCCCCAAGACCCAGACCCCTACAGCGTAGAAGCAGCTCCCAACCCCATGCCCCCAAGGCACATGCCCCAACCCCTCCCCCAAGGCAGGCCCTAACAGTGTACAAGCAGCTCCCACCCCCCCCCAGACGCAGGCCCCAAAGGTGTACAAGCAGGCCCCTACAGTATACAAGCAGCTCACAACCACCCCCCCAAAGGCAGGCCCCAAGCCCCTCCAGATGCAAGCCCGAAAGGTTAAAACCAGCTCCAACCCCCTAACCCCCCCCGCCCCGCGCAGACGCAGGCCCCAAAGGTGTACAAGCAGTTCCCAACCCCTCCAAGGCAGGCCCCAAAAGTGTACAGGCAGGCCCCTACAGTGTAGAAACGCTCCAACCCCCCCCGCTTCCACCTCGAGGGAGGCCCTCCCCCCCCAGTATACACGAAGCTCCCAACCCCCTCTCAGAGGAATGCCTAAAAAAGTATACAAGCAGCTCCTAACACCCCCCCCCCCCCCCCAAAAGAGGCAGTCCCCAAAGGTGTACAAGCAGGCCCTCAAATCCCTTAGGTGTACAAGCAGGCCCTTCAAATCCCTTAGCCCCTGCGCCAGCTTTATTGGCGAGCAGCGAGGCTGGGGGGGGAGGGGGGCAAGACAGCCTTAAATAAAATACAAATATAAAAAGTGTTATAAATGGCTGTTATAAATCCAAATAGGATTACAATCAAAGTTTACAATTTATTAAACGAATAGAGGCAAGCAAGCAGCGCTGGGTGCGCCGGGAGTCTCTGCTCCCCCAGGACGCACGCCTGTTACGTAAGGCGGCTGGTTTTGATGCTCCCAGGCTAATACATATTCATTACTACTTCGAGAAGAGGCAGGGTTATTAGAATTGGTTTCCGGAATCCGAAACCCCTCCCAGGGGCGCCTGCGTACCAGTCTCTGGTGGTCTCTCGGGGCTTGCTCGGGCTGAATGCTGGTTGTCTTCCTCTCAGGCTTTTGTCCTTCAATTGTCCTTCAGCTCCCCCTTCCTCCTCGTTTGGGAGCCTCTGCGCCGGATTTCAGAAACTCTAGCAACATCCCCTGCAGTAGTCAGCACTTTTCCCTAAAAACCCCTTTGTTCTCTTATCACCTAGACCCGGGCCTCGATGGTAACCCTTCAAATCCCTTAGTGACACGAATTGCTGGACCATTCCTTACAAAAGGAAGGATAAAATATGTAGAGGAGCAATGGCACCCGCGAAAGCCCGGCGCCGCGGGCAGAGGCAGCGAAGGTTGACGGCAGAACAGTGCTCGGTTTGAACACGGAGAGGGAAAGCGAGGGGAAGGTGGCCGAAGCCGGCCGCAGTCTCTGAGCTCTCCTCCTCCTGATTGTTTTCTCTCAAAGCCATTTCTGTCTGTGTGCGGGCACCCGGAGCCGGCAGAAGTCCCCGTGAAGTCCTTCGGCAGGACGGAGGGCTGCGTGGGCTCCAGTGAGAGAGGGAGTTAGGAGAATCTTATCAAGTAGAGATAGAGCGCTGACAGCGTTAAACTAGGATGCTACTTAGTGTCTTTGCTAACTATGGTGCATTGTGCCAATTAACTAAAGCAAGAAGCCTTGGGCCCCTTACCAAGGTCAGTCTCCTAATAAGAGAGTGAGCCTGTCTTAAGAAACTGGGAGAAACTGGTCCTGCAGATGGACAAGAGCCAAGGAGCAACTGAGTCTGTGCAAAGACAAGAGGTCAACTAGCGGTGACGAGGAAGAGTCATCAATCTTCATGCCCACGACCTCCCGTGCTGCCCAGCGCTGAATAAACATACCTGCTTTACAATCTCACTGATTGTGGAGTCCCTTTTCCGCAAGTCACTAGCAGCGGTTTCTTCCGCAGAGGTTTTCCCAGAGCCGCTTCAAAGCTTCCCTCGCGGAGCTGGGGCGTCGCAGGGGGTCGTCAAAGCACGCACGTACACACACACACACACACACACACACACACACAGGCGTTGTTGTCCAAACAGAAAGTATTTACAACAAATTCGACAAGCGGTTTTCCTCTGCCAGCAGCAAATGCCTGAGGGCCCCTACAGCTTCACAAATCATAGCACAAAGAGCCTAAAGTTCCTCTAAAATTTAGGGAAATGATTCAAAATAGATCTGCTAGGGGAAAACGATCACTGGCGGCAGGGTACACAATACACGCGAGTCTCAGCTCTCCTCCGCAGGGTCAGTGCCCACGCCCAAGTGCGACGCTGACGGCACCCGAACATTTGCTGTAGCAGGCAGCAGAGCCAGCAGCTCAGGGGAGCAATTTTAAAAACCAGGAGGCACTTAAACCAACCCTTAATTGACCCAGTTACTGCAGGAGAGTCCCGACTACTCGCCCTGGAGTCCTACTGTCACCAGCAAAAAGCACCAACCAAAGCTTGGGGGAACTTTGGTACAGCACAAGAGAAGGGAGTGGGGGTAGCGTAGCCGTATCGCAGAGCTGCTGCTTTTCACACCATTTTATCATCCCTGATAATTGAAAGTAAGGCCGGGTGGGCTGACCCCACCACCACCACTCCTGGCAGCATGTTTGGTCCACAACGCTAGAATAATTATTTTGCTCCCTCCCGCCCCTACAGCTTCATCATCTGAAAAGATTACAGTCAAAACAATGGCATACACAAATAAAAGTCAAGAGTTGACATAGTAACTCCGGGATTTGGGTATCAACTGTCCGAGAAATCAGAACACCCAGGCTTCACAATGTGCCCAACATCGAGCTGTGCCAAGGGGGGCGGAAGGAAGAAGCTTTCCGTTTAAGCCTTCAGAGCATCGCTCCATCACTACGTCAATTCACAGCCACCACAGCGTGCCGATGGACATCTTTCTGTGCCAAAAGAAACAAGTGCTTTGTCCTCTTGATATCAAAGGTAGCCACCTATAGTTACGGAACCATGCACAAGACCTTAACTCTGACCAGCAGGAAAACTTAGGACAACTGAGTGCAGATCCTGCCAATTTCTACCAGTTCCAACTGTGCTTTAAGTCTCATTGCAAAGCCTCAGTTAGAAAAAGGATCACCTCAGGGTATCCAACAAGAAGAAGAGTTGTTTTCTTTTTTTTTTTTTTTTTTTAATATACCATAGGACTATGCAGTTCAATCATCAATCATCTTGGAAAGCTCAAGGAGGAGGTCATCCTCATCCTTCCCTGGGTCCAAGTCGAGCTCGGCTTCCAGTATGCCGTCTGAGAGTTCCCAAAGTAGCATCTCTAAATCCTCGTCTACAGATACGGGCGCGTTGCCTGTGGAACTCAGCCGGCGTGTCCTTGCTTCTTCTAGCTGGGAAGAAGCTGAAGTCGAGCTTGAGAACTCCATTGGCTCCACGGATTCTGCCTGGCTTCCAAGATGTGCTTGAGGTCTTGGCAGAGCAAGGAAGAAAACAATCAGTATATGCCATTTCTTAACGGGAAATCCCTTTTCTGCAAACCGGCTCTTAAAACCGTAGCCAACCCCTCCTGCACTTCAATCTTACCCAGGGATTGTTATTCAATTAACCCAGGGCTACATTTAGAGCCCAATATATTAGCAGGTACATTTTTCAGTTTGGGGGTTTCTCTGTGAAGCCAGAGCACCCGGAGTCTAGCAAAGATGGGAAACCAACATGGCCTCCCGGAAGCCCAGTGTCCGAGAACTACATCTCCCGGCATGCTCTGGGAAAACAATATGGACTCCCGGAAACCCGGTGGCCAAGAACTACATTTCCCAGCACTCCCCAGAAAATTGAGCCTCGCACCTTGCCGTAGGACGCCATTTTTTGCTCTGTTACATTACCGGTTTCGTGTTTATGGAGGGTTTTCCCGCCGTTTTGGGGGGTTTCCCCTCAATTTCGGGTTTTCAGCTCTCCATTTCAGAGTTCTTCCCCGCAATTTTGGGGTTCCTTCCCCTAATTTGGTGCTTCGCCCCCCCCCCCCACTTTTGGGGTTCCCCCTCCATTTTGGGGATTCCCCCCAATTCCAAGCCCCCCACAATTTTGGAGGCCCCCACCATCCTTTCTTGGCCTGCCACCCTAATATTAAGGTTCTTTCCCCCAATGTTGGGGTTCTCACCACATGTTTGAGGTTCCTTCCCTTAATTTGGGGCTTAGCTCCCCGGGATCTGGGGCTTTAACCCCAATTTTGGGGGTCCCCCCCAAGTTTGGGGATTCCTCCCCAGGTCTGGGGGGGGTCCACATTCAATTCTGGAATTTCACACTTCCATTTAAGTCTTCTTCCCCCCAATTTGGGGGTTCACCCACCCAATTTTGGGGGTTCCTCCCCTAATTTGGGGGGACCCGACCAATTTTGGGGGTCCCCCCCAATTGTAGAGTCCCCCACCCTCCTTTTTTCGGTTCCCCCCTAATATTAAAGAGTTCTTCCGCCCAATTTTGGGGGACCCCACAATTTGGCCGTTCCTTCCCCTAACTTGGGGCTTCAACCCTTCAATTTTGGGGGGGGCTCCCCCCCTCTTATTTTGGCCTTCCGCCCTAATATTAGGCCTAACCCCTAAGAACCTTGACCCCTAACCCTATGGCAACCACGGATCTAACCCTAACCCCTACCCCAACAAACCCTAGAAACCCTAACCCTAAAAACCCTTGCGGCCCTAACCCGATAAAATTTACCACACTAAACCCCTGAAGACTGTTCTGGGGGGTCCACATTCAATTCTGGAATTTCACACTTCCATTTAAGTGTTCTGCCCCCCCAATATGGGGGTTCGCCCACCCAATTTTGGGGGTTCCTCCCCTAATTGGGGGGGACACAACCAATTTTGGGGGGGACACAACCAATTTTGGGGGGGACACAACCAATTTTAGAGTCCCCCACCCTCCTTTTTTGGGTTTCCCCCAATATTAAGAGCTCTTCCGCTCAATTTTGGGGGACCCCACAATTTTGACGTTCCTTCCCCTAACTTTGGGCTTCAACCCTTCAATTTTGGGTGGGCTCCTCCCCTCTTATTTTGGCCTTCCGCCCTAATATTAGGCCTAACCCCTAAGAACCTTGACCCCTAACCCTATGGCAACCACGGATCTAACCCTAACCCCTACCCCAACAAACCCTAGAAACCCTAACCCTAAAAACCCTTACAGCCCTAACCCGATAAAATTTACCACACTAAACCCCTGAAGACTGTTCTGGGGGGTCCACATCCAATTCTGGAATTTCACACTTCCATTTAAGTCTTCTTCCCCCCAGTTTGGGGGTTCGCCCACCCAATTTTGGGGGTTCCTCCCCTAATTTGGGGGGGACACAACCGATTTTAGAGTCCCCCACCCTCCTTTTTTGGGTTCCCCCCTAATATTAAAAGTTCTTCCGCCCAATTTTGGGGGACCCCACAATTTTGACGTTCCTTCCCCTAACTTGGGGCTTCAACCCTTCAATTTTGGGGGGGGCTCCCACCCTCTTATTTTGGCCTTCCGCCCTAATATTAGGCCTAACCCCTAAGAACCTTGACCCCTAACGCTATGGCAACCACGGATCTAACCCTAACCCCTACCCCAACAAACCCTAGAAACCCTAACCCTAAAAACCCTTACAGCCCTAACCCGATAAAATTTACCACACTAAACCCCTGAAGACTGTTCTGGGGGGTCCACATTCAATTCTGGAATTTCACACTTCCATTTAAGTGTTCTGCCCCCCCAATATGGGGGTTCACCCACCCAATTTTGGGGGTTCCTCCCCTAATTGGGGGGGACACAACCAATTTTGGGGGGGACACAACCAATTTGGGGGGGTCCCCCCAATTTTAGAGTCCCCCACCCTCCTTTTTTGGGTTTCCCCCAATATTAAGAGCTCTTCCGCCCAATTTTGGGGGACCCCACAATTTTGACGTTTCTTCCCCTAAATTGGGGCTTCGACCCTTCAATTTTGGGGGGGGCTCCCCCCTTAGTTTGGCCTTCCACCCTAATATTGGGCCTTACCCCTAAGAACCCTGACCCCTAACACTACGGCTCCCACGGATCTAACCCTAACCCCTACCCCAAAAAACCCTAGAAACCCTAACCCTAAAAACCCTTACAGTCCTAACCCGATAAAATTTACCACACTAGACCTACGCCTAAAAGCCCTAACCCTAAAAATTAAGACCCTCTAAACCCTAACCCAAAACGTAAAGATTCTCAAAGCCCTAACGCTGGAGACCCTAACCTTAAAAAAAAAAAAATAAGACCTTAAAACCCTAACCCTAAATACCTGACCATAACTAAAACCCTAAGACCCTAACCCTAAAAACCCTATCAACACTAAAACCACAAAATACTTTAAAACCTTAACACACTAACCCCCAAACCCTAACCCTTATAACTCCAACCCTAACAACCTTAAAATCCTAACCCTAAACCCTGGAAACCCTAACCCTGAAACCCAACCCTAGTGCCTTAGCCCTGAAACCTTAAAACCCTAACACCTTATTAGAAACACTCTGTAACCAATACCATAGGCTCAGGCAAGTATCTCAATGAGGTAGCATTTTTATTCACGATTGCAATGGCAGGCGTCCCACAAGCCACCTACTAGTTCCATAACACAGTTTATATAATTTTGTTTTTCCTCTCGGTGACCAGGACCCTCCCCAGTTTCCCCATTGACTGAGTAATCCATGTTCACGATCTATCCAGTGCTTCACAGAAAATACACAGCTGCTGGCCTGTTACTAGTCAATTTTATTTTTTTCTTGACTGTTTTCCTCTTTGAGGTGGTAATGTTTCTTACACCGTGATTTCCACCCAATTGCTCTAAGGATTCTGGTTGTCTGCATTTTACAAGGTTGTCTGTTAAGCTTTCTTATCACTGCAAGCATATATCAATACCACCCTCCTTCCCTCTAAACGATGTAACTCTGTGCAAAAACATTTTTATTCCCACAACCTTGATCCCCTTACCCTAAAATCCTTATTCTCTTTAACCGTAACAACTCTAACCACTACCCTAACCCTTCATATCAACCCCCCGACGCTAATGACACTGACTAATGATCCAAACCCCAAACCCCAGGCAACCAACAAAGAAACAGACACAAAGCTGAAAACTACAAAAAAGGCAAAACCCTGGATACAGACCCCAAATCACAAACACGCTACCAAAATGCTACAGAAAAGCCCCAGACGCAGGCCCCAAGCACTACAGCTAGGCCCCAGAAGCTCTAGACACATCCCAAAGCCAAAATGCAATCCCCAAACACTACAGAAAAGCCCCCAAACACCAGACACAGGCTGCAGAAGTCTACAAGCAGGCCCCAGCCACACCCGGATGCAGACCCCAACTGTCCACAAGCAGCTCCCAACCCCCCCCCCCCCATGAACTGGACCCCCCACCACCACCACCCAGATGCATGCCCCAGGCCCCAGGCCTCAGCCCCAGCCCCCACACCCCAGACTCAGGCCCCAAAGGTGTACAACCAGCTCCCAACTGCCCCCCTCAAAGGGAGGCCCCAAAGCCTGCCAGAGGACCCTAGAGCGTACAAGCAGCTCCCAACCCCCCCGGCACAGGCCCCAACCCCCCCCCAGACACAGGCCCCAAAGGTGTACAAGCAACTCCCCATCCTCCCCAGAGGCACGCCCCAAAGGTGTACAAACAGCCCCAACCCCCCAAGACCCAGACCCCTACAGCGTAGAAGCAGCTCCCAACCCCATGCCCCCAAGGCACATGCCCCAACCCCTCCCCCAAGGCAGGCCCTAACAGTGTACAAGCAGCTCCCACCCCCCCCCAGACGCAGGCCCCAAAGGTGTACAAGCAGGCCCCTACAGTATACAAGCAGCTCACAACCACCCCCCCAAAGGCAGGCCCAAGCCCCTCCAGATGCAAGCCCGAAAGGTTAAAACCAGCTCCAACCCCCTAACCCCCCCCGCCCCGCGCAGACGCAGGCCCCAAAGGTGTACAAGCAGTTCCCAACCCCTCCAAGGCAGGCCCCAAAAGTGTACAGGCAGGCCCCTACAGTGTAGAAACGCTCCAACCCCCCCCGCTTCCACCTCGAGGGAGGCCCTCCCCCCCCAGTATACACGAAGCTCCCAACCCCCTCTCAGAGGAATGCCTAAAAAAGTATACAAGCAGCTCCTAACACCCCCCCCCTCCCCCCCCAAAAGAGGCAGTCCCCAAAGGTGTACAAGCAGGCCCTCAAATCCCTTAGGTGTACAAGCAGGCCCTTAGCCCCTGCGCCAGCTTTATTGGCGAGCAGCGAGGCTGGGGGGGGAGGGGGGCAAGACAGCCTTAAATAAAATACAAATATAAAAAGTGTTATAAATGGCTGTTATAAATCCAAATAGGATTACAATCAAAGTTTACAATTTATTAAACGAATAGAGGCAAGCAAGCAGCGCTGGGTGCGCCGGGAGTCTCTGCTCCCCCAGGACGCACGCCTGTTACGTAAGGCGGCTGGTTTTGATGCTCCCAGGCTAATACATATTCATTACTACTTCGAGAAGAGGCAGGGTTATTAGAATTGGTTTCCGGAATCCAAAACCCCTCCCAGGGGCGCCTGCGTACCAGTCTCTGGTGGTCTCTCGGGGCTTGCTCGGGCTGAATGCTGGTTGTCTTCCTCTCAGGCTTTTGTCCTTCAATTGTCCTTCAGCTCCCCCTTCCTCCTCGTTTGGGAGCCTCTGCGCCGGATTTCAGAAACTCTAGCAACATCCCCTGCAGTAGTCAGCACTTTTCCCTAAAAACCCCTTTGTTCTCTTATCACCTAGACCCGGGCCTCGATGGTAACCCTTCAAATCCCTTAGTGACACGAATTGCTGGACCATTCCTTACAAAAGGAAGGATAAAATATGTAGAGGAGCAATGGCACCCGCGAAAGCCCGGCGCCGCGGGCAGAGGCAGCGAAGGTTGACGGCAGAACAGTGCTCGGTTTGAACACGGAGAGGGAAAGCGAGGGGAAGGTGGCCGAAGCCGGCCGCAGTCTCTGAGCTCTCCTCCTCCTGATTGTTTTCTCTCAAAGCCATTTCTGTCTGTGTGCGGGCACCCGGAGCCGGCAGAAGTCCCCGTGAAGTCCTTCGGCAGGACGGAGGGCTGCGTGGGCTCCAGTGAGAGAGGGAGTTAGGAGAATCTTATCAAGTAGAGATAGAGCGCTGACAGCGTTAAACTAGGATGCTACTTAGTGTCTTTGCTAACTATGGTGCATTGTGCCAATTAACTAAAGCAAGAAGCCTTGGGCCCCTTACCAAGGTCAGTCTCCTAATAAGAGAGTGAGCCTGTCTTAAGAAACTGGGAGAAACTGGTCCTGCAGATGGACAAGAGCCAAGGAGCAACTGAGTCTGTGCAAAGACAAGAGGTCAACTAGCGGTGACGAGGAAGAGTCATCAATCTTCATGCCCACGACCTCCCGTGCTGCCCAGCGCTGAATAAACATACCTGCTTTACAATCTCACTGATTGTGGAGTCCCTTTTCCGCAAGTCACTAGCAGCGGTTTCTTCCGCAGAGGTTTTCCCAGAGCCGCTTCAAAGCTTCCCTCGCGGAGCTGGGGCGTCGCAGGGGGTCGTCAAAGCACGCACGTACACACACACACACACACACACACACACACACAGGCGTTGTTGTCCAAACAGAAAGTATTTACAACAAATTCGACAAGCGGTTTTCCTCTGCCAGCAGCAAATGCCTGAGGGCCCCTACAGCTTCACAAATCATAGCACAAAGAGCCTAAAGTTCCTCTAAAATTTAGGGAAATGATTCAAAATAGATCTGCTAGGGGAAAACGATCACTGGCGGCAGGGTACACAATACACGCGAGTCTCAGCTCTCCTCCGCAGGGTCAGTGCCCACGCCCAAGTGCGACGCTGACGGCACCCGAACATTTGCTGTAGCAGGCAGCAGAGCCAGCAGCTCAGGGGAGCAATTTTAAAAACCAGGAGGCACTTAAACCAACCCTTAATTGACCCAGTTACTGCAGGAGAGTCCCGACTACTCGCCCTGGAGTCCTACTGTCACCAGCAAAAAGCACCAACCAAAGCTTGGGGGAACTTTGGTACAGCACAAGAGAAGGGAGTGGGGGTAGCGTAGCCGTATCGCAGAGCTGCTGCTTTTCACACCATTTTATCATCCCTGATAATTGAAAGTAAGGCCGGGTGGGCTGACCCCACCACCACCACTCCTGGCAGCATGTTTGGTCCACAACGCTAGAATAATTATTTTGCTCCCTCCCGCCCCTACAGCTTCATCATCTGAAAAGATTACAGTCAAAACAATGGCATACACAAATAAAAGTCAAGAGTTGACATAGTAACTCCGGGATTTGGGTATCAACTGTCCGAGAAATCAGAACACCCAGGCTTCACAATGTGCCCAACATCGAGCTGTGCCAAGGGGGGCGGAAGGAAGAAGCTTTCCGTTTAAGCCTTCAGAGCATCGCTCCATCACTACGTCAATTCACAGCCACCACAGCGTGCCGATGGACATCTTTCTGTGCCAAAAGAAACAAGTGCTTTGTCCTCTTGATATCAAAGGTAGCCACCTATACTTACGGAACTATGCACAAGACCTTAACTCTGACCAGCAGGAAAACTTAGGACAACTGAGTGCAGATCCTGCCAATTTCTACCAGTTCCAACTGTGCTTTAAGTCTCATTGCAAAGCCTCAGTTAGAAAAAGGATCACCTCAGGGTATCCAACAAGAAGAAGAGTTGTTTTCTTTTTTTTCTTTTTTTTTTTTTTTTTTTTAATATACCATAGGACTATGCAGTTCAATCATCAATCATCTTGGAAAGCTCAAGGAGGAGGTCATCCTCATCCTTCCCTGGGTCCAAGTCGAGCTCGGCTTCCAGTATGCCGTCTGAGAGTTCCCAAAGTAGCATCTCTAAATCCTCGTCTACAGATACGGGCGCGTTGCCTGTGGAACTCAGCCGGCGTGTCCTTGCTTCTTCTAGCTGGGAAGAAGCTGAAGTCGAGCTTGAGAACTCCATTGGCTCCACGGATTCTGCCTGGCTTCCAAGATGTGCTTCAGGTCTTGGCAGAGCAAGGAAGAGAACAATCAGTATATGCCATTTCTTAACGGGAAATCCCTTTTCTGCAAACCGGCTCTTAAAACCGTAGCCAACCCCTCCTGCACTTCAATCTTACCCAGGGATTGTTATTCAATTAACCCAGGGCTACATTTAGAGCCCAATATATTAGCAGGTACATTTTTCAGTTTGGGGGTTTCTCTGTGAAGCCAGAGCACCCGGAGTCTAGCAAAGATGGGAAACCAACATGGCCTCCCGGAAGCCCAGTGTCCGAGAACTACATCTCCCGGCATGCTCTGGGAAAACAATATGGACTCCCGGAAACCCGGTGGCCAAGAACTACATTTCCCAGCACTCCCCAGAAAATTGAGCCTCGCACCTTGCCGTAGGACGCCATTTTTTGCTCTGTTACATTACCGGTTTCGTGTTTATGGAGGGTTTTCCCGCCGTTTTGGGGGGTTTCCCCTCAATTTCGGGTTTTCAGCTCTCCATTTCAGAGTTCTTCCCCGCAATTTTGGGGTTCCTTCCCCTAATTTGGTGCTTCGCCCCCCCCCCCCACTTTTGGGGTTCCCCCTCCATTTTGGGGATTCCCCCCAATTCCAAGCCCCCCACAATTTTGGAGGCCCCCACCATCCTTTCTTGGCCTGCCACCCTAATATTAAGGTTCTTTCCCCCAATGTTGGGGTTCTCACCACATGTTTGAGGTTCCTTCCCTTAATTTGGGGCTTAGCTCCCCGGGATCTGGGGCTTTAACCCCAATTTTGGGGGTCCCCCCCAAGTTTGGGGATTCCTCCCCAGGTCTGGGGGGGGTCCACATTCAATTCTGGAATTTCACACTTCCATTTAAGTCTTCTTCCCCCCAATTTGGGGGTTCACCCACCCAATTTTGGGGGTTCCTCCCCTAATTTGGGGGGACCCGACCAATTTTGGGGGTCCCCCCCAATTGTAGAGTCCCCCACCCTCCTTTTTTCGGTTCCCCCCTAATATTAAAGAGTTCTTCCGCCCAATTTTGGGGGACCCCACAATTTGGCCGTTCCTTCCCCTAACTTGGGGCTTCAACCCTTCAATTTTGGGGGGGGCTCCCCCCCTCTTATTTTGGCCTTCCGCCCTAATATTAGGCCTAACCCCTAAGAACCTTGACCCCTAAGCCTATGGCAACCACGGATCTAACCCTAACCCCTACCCCAACAAACCCTAGAAACCCTAACCCTAAAAACCCTTGCAGCCCTAACCCGATAAAATTTACCACACTAAACCCCTGAAGACTGTTCTGGGGGGTCCACATTCAATTCTGGAATTTCACACTTCCATTTAAGTGTTCTTCCCCCCCAATATGGGGGTTCGCCCACCCAATTTTGGGGGTTCCTCCCCTAATTGGGGGGGACACAACCAATTTTGGGGGGGACACAACCAATTTTGGGGGGGACACAACCAATTTTAGAGTCCCCCACCCTCCTTTTTTGGGTTTCCCCCAATATTAAGAGCTCTTCCGCTCAATTTTGGGGGACCCCACAATTTTGACGTTCCTTCCCCTAACTTTGGGCTTCAACCCTTCAATTTTGGGTGGGCTCCTCCCCTCTTATTTTGGCCTTCCGCCCTAATATTAGGCCTAACCCCTAAGAACCTTGACCCCTAACCCTATGGCAACCACGGATCTAACCCTAACCCCTACCCCAACAAACCCTAGAAACCCTAACCCTAAAAACCCTTACAGCCCTAACCCGATAAAATTTACCACACTAAACCCCTGAAGACTGTTCTGGGGGGTCCACATCCAATTCTGGAATTTCACACTTCCATTTAAGTCTTCTTCCCCCCAATTTGGGGGTTCGCCCACCCAATTTTGGGGGTTCCTCCCCTAATTTGGGGGGGACACAACCGATTTTAGAGTCCCCCACCCTCCTTTTTTCGGTTCCCCCCTAATATTAAAAGTTCTTCCGCCCAATTTTGGGGGACCCCACAATTTTGACGTTCCTTCCCCTAACTTGGGGCTTCAACCCTTCAATTTTGGGGGGGGCTCCCACCCTCTTATTTTGGCCTTCCGCCCTAATATTAGGCCTAACCCCTAAGAACCTTGACCCCTAACGCTATGGCAACCACGGATCTAACCCTAACCCCTACCCCAACAAACCCTAGAAACCCTAACCCTAAAAACCCTTACAGCCCTAACCCGATAAAATTTACCACACTAAACCCCTGAAGACTGTTCTGGGGGGTCCACATTCAATTCTGGAATTTCACACTTCCATGTAAGTGTTCTTCCCCCCCAATATGGGGGTTCACCCACCCAATTTTGGGGGTTCCTCCCCTAATTGGGGGGGACACAACCAATTTTGGGGGGGACACAACCAATTTGGGGGGGGACACAACCAATTTGGGGGGGTCCCCCCAATTTTAGAGTCCCCCACCCTCCTTTTTTGGGTTTCCCCCAATATTAAGAGCTCTTCCGCCCTATTTTGGGGGACCCCACAATTTTGACGTTTCTTCCCCTAAATTGGGGCTTCGACCCTTCAATTTTGGGGGGGGCTCCCCCCTTAGTTTGGCCTTCCACCCTAATATTGGGCCTTACCCCTAAGAACCCTGACCCCTAACACTACGGCTCCCACGGATCTAACCCTAACCCCTACCCAAAAAAACCCTAGAAACCCTAACCCTAAAAACCCTTACAGTCCTAACCCGATAAAATTTACCACACTAGACCTACGCCTAAAAGCCCTAACCCTAAAAATTAAGACCCTCTAAACCCTAACCCAAAACGTAAAGATTCTCAAAGCCCTAACGCTGGAGACCCTAACCTTAAAAAAAAAAAAAAAAAAGACCTTAAAACCCTAACCCTAAATACCTGACCATAACTAAAACCCTAAGACCCTAACCCTAAAAACCCTATCAACACTAAAACCACAAAATACTTTAAAACCTTAACACACTAACCCCCAAACCCTAACCCTTATAACTCCAACCCTAACAACCTTAAAATCCTAACCCTAAACCCTGGAAACCCTAACCCTGAAACCCAACCCTAGTGCCTTAGCCCTGAAACCTTAAAACCCTAACACCTTATTAGAAACACTCTGTAACCAATACCATAGGCTCAGGCAAGTATCTCAGTGAGGTAGCATTTTTATTCACGATTGCAATGGCAGGCGTCCCACAAGCCACCTACTAGTTCCATAACACAGTTTATATAATTTTTTTTTTCCTCTCGGTGACCAGGACCCTCCCCAGTTTCCCCATTGACTGGGTAATCCATGTTCACAATCTATCCAGTGCTTCACAGAAAATACACAGCTGCTGGCCTGTTACTAGTCAATTTTATTTTTTTCTTGACTGTTTTCCTCTTTGAGGTGGTAATGTTTCTTACACCGTGATTTCCACCCAATTGCTCTAAGGATTCTGGTTGTCTGCATTTTACAAGGTTGTCTGTTAAGCTTTCTTATCACTGCAAGCATATATCAATACCACCCTCCTTCCCTCTAAACGATGTAACTCTGTGCAAAAACATTTTTATTCCCACAACCTTGATCCCCTTACCCTAAAATCCTTATTCTCTTTAACCCTAACAACTCTAACCACAACCCTAACCCTTCATATCAACCCCCCGACGCTAATGACACTGACTAATGATCCAAACCCCAAACCCCAGGCAACCAACAAAGAAACAGACACAAAGCTGAAAACTACAAAAAAGGCAAAACCCTGGATACAGACCCCAAATCACAAACACGCTACCAAAATGCTACAGAAAAGCCCCAGACGCAGGCCCCAAGCACTACAGCTAGGCCCCAGAAGCTCTAGACACATCCCAAAGCCAAAATGCAATCCCCAAACACTACAGAAAAGCCCCCAAACACCAGACACAGGCTGCAGAAGTCTACAAGCAGGCCCCAGCCACACCCGGATGCAGACCCCAACTGTCCACAAGCAGCTCCCAACCCCCCCCCCCCCATGAACTGGACCCCCCCCCACCACCACCCAGATGCATGCCCCAGGCCCCAGGCCTCAGCCCCAGCCCCCACACCCCAGACTCAGGCCCCAAAGGTGTACAACCAGCTCCCAACTGCCCCCCTCAAAGGGAGGCCCCAAAGCCTGCCAGAGGACCCTAGAGCGTACAAGCAGCTCCCAACCCCCCCGGCACAGGCCCCAACCCCCCCCGAGACACAGGCCCCAAAGGTGTACAAGCAACTCCCCATCCTCCCCAGAGGCACGCCCCAAAGGTGTACAAACAGCCCCAACCCCCCAAGACCCAGACCCCTACAGCGTAGAAGCAGCTCCCAACCCCATGCCCCCAAGGCACATGCCCCAACCCCTCCCCCAAGGCAGGCCCTAACAGTGTACAAGCAGCTCCCACCCCCCCCCAGACGCAGGCCCCAAAGGTGTACAAGCAGGCCCCTACAGTATACAAGCAGCTCACAACCACCCCCCCAAAGGCAGGCCCCAAGCCCCTCCAGATGCAAGCCCGAAAGGTTAAAACCAGCTCCAACCCCCTAACCCCCCCCGCCCCGCGCAGACGCAGGCCCCAAAGGTGTACAAGCAGTTCCCAACCCCTCCAAGGCAGGCCCCAAAAGTGTACAGGCAGGCCCCTACAGTGTAGAAACGCTCCAACCCCCCCCGCTTCCACCTCGAGGGAGGCCCTCCCCCCCCAGTATACACGAAGCTCCCAACCCCCTCTCAGAGGAATGCCTAAAAAAGTATACAAGCAGCTCCTAACACCCCCCCCCCCCCCAAAAGAGGCAGTCCCCAAAGGTGTACAAGCAAGCCCTCAAATCCCTTAGGTGTACAAGCAGGCCCTTCAAATCCCTTAGCCCCTGCGCCAGCTTTATTGGCGAGCAGCGAGGCTGGGGGGGGAGGGGGGCAAGACAGCCTTAAATAAAATACAAATATAAAAAGTGTTATAAATGGCTGTTATAAATCCAAATAGGATTACAATCAAAGTTTACAATTTATTAAACGAATAGAGGCAAGCAAGCAGCGCTGGGTGCGCCGGGAGTCTCTGCTCCCCCAGGACGCACGCCTGTTACGTAAGGCGGCTGGTTTTGATGCTCCCAGGCTAATACATATTCATTACTACTTCGAGAAGAGGCAGGGTTATTAGAATTGGTTTCCGGAATCCGAAACCCCTCCCAGGGGCGCCTGCGTACCAGTCTCTGGTGGTCTCTCGGGGCTTGCTCGGGCTGAATGCTGGTTGTCTTCCTCTCAGGCTTTTGTCCTTCAATTGTCCTTCAGCTCCCCCTTCCTCCTCGTTTGGGAGCCTCTGCGCCGGATTTCAGAAACTCTAGCAACATCCCCTGCAGTAGTCAGCACTTTTCCCTAAAAACCCCTTTGTTCTCTTATCACCTAGACCCGGGCCTCGATGGTAACCCTTCAAATCCCTTAGTGACACGAATTGCTGGACCATTCCTTACAAAAGGAAGGATAAAATATGTAGAGGAGCAATGGCACCCGCGAAAGCC
The DNA here is from genome assembly GCF_964211835.1 of Anser anser. Lineage (NCBI taxonomy): Eukaryota > Metazoa > Chordata > Aves > Anseriformes > Anatidae > Anser > Anser anser. The sequence goes on from NC_139725.1 coordinate 156,688, forward strand.
CGGCGCCGCGGGCAGAGGCAGCGAAGGTTGACGGCAGAACAGTGCTCGGTTTGAACACGGAGAGGGAAAGCGAGGGGAAGGTGGCCGAAGCCGGCCGCAGTCTCTGAGCTCTCCTCCTCCTGATTGTTTTCTCTCAAAGCCATTTCTGTCTGTGTGCGGGCACCCGGAGCCGGCAGAAGTCCCCGTGAAGTCCTTCGGCAGGACGGAGGGCTGCGTGGGCTCCAGTGAGAGAGGGAGTTAGGAGAATCTTATCAAGTAGAGATAGAGCGCTGACAGCGTTAAACTAGGATGCTACTTAGTGTCTTTGCTAACTATGGTGCATTGTGTCAATTAACTAAAGCAAGAAGCCTTGGGCCCCTTACCAAGGTCAGTCTCCTAATAAGAGAGTGAGCCTGTCTTAAGAAACTGGGAGAAACTGGTCCTGCAGATGGACAAGAGCCAAGGAGCAACTGAGTCTGTGCAAAGACAAGAGGTCAACTAGCGGTGACGAGGAAGAGTCATCAATCTTCATGCCCACGACCTCCCGTGCTGCCCAGCGCTGAATAAACATACCTACTTTACAATCTCACTGATTGTGGAGTCCCTTTTCCGCAAGTCACTAGCAGCGGTTTCTTCCGCAGAGGTTTTCCCAGAGCCGCTTCAAAGCTTCCCTCGCGGAGCTGGGGCGTCGCAGGGGGTCGTCAAAGCACGCACACACACACACACACACACACACACACACACACACACAGGCGTTGTTGTCCAAACAGAAAGTATTTACAACAAATTCGACAAGCGGTTTTCCTCTGCCAGCAGCAAATGCCTGAGGGCCCCTACAGCTTCACAAATCATAGCACAAAGAGCCTAAAGTTCCTCTAAAATTTAGGGAAATGATTCAAAATAGATCTGCTAGGGGAAAACGATCACTGGCGGCAGGGTACACAATACACGCGAGTCTCAGCTCTCCTCCGCAGGGTCAGTGCCCACGCCCAAGTGCGACGCTGATGGCACCCGAACATTTGCTGTAGCAGGCAGCAGAGCCAGCAGCTCAGGGGAGCAATTTTAAAAACCAGGAGGCACTTAAACCAACCCTTAATTGACCCAGTTACTGCAGGAGAGTCCCGACTACTCGCCCTGGAGTCCTACTGTCACCAACAAAAAGCACCAACCAAAGCTTGGGGGAACTTTGGTACAGCACAAGAGAAGGGAGTGGGGGTAGCGTAGCCGTATCGCAGAGCTGCTGCTTTTCACACCATTTTATCATCCCTGATAATTGAAAGTAAGGCCGGGTGGGCTGACCCCACCACCACCACTCCTGGCAGCATGTTTGGTCCACAACGCTAGAATAATTATTTTGCTCCCTCCCGCCCTTACAGCTTCATCATCTGAAAAGATTACAGTCAAAACAATGGCATACACAAATAAAAGTCAAGAGTTGACATAGTAACTCCGGGATTTGGGTATCAACTGTCCGAGAAATCAGAACACCCAGGCTTCACAATGTGCCCAACATCGAGCTGTGCCAAGGGGGGGCGGAAGGAAGAAGCTTTCCGTTTAAGCCTTCAGAGCATCGCTCCATCACTACGTCAATTCACAGCCACCACAGCGTGCCGATGGACATCTTTCTGTGCCAAAAGAAACAAGTGTTTTGTCCTCTTGATATCAAAGGTAGCCACCTATACTTACGGAACTATGCACAAGACCTTAACTCTGACCAGCAGGAAAACTTAGGACAACTGAGTGCAGATCCTGCCAATTTCTACCAGTTCCAACTGTGCTTTAAGTCTCATTGCAAAGCCTCAGTTAGAAAAAGGATCACCTCGGGGTATCCAACAAGAAGAAGAGTTGTTTTCTTTTTTTTTTTTTTTTTTTTAATATACCATAGGACTATGTAGTTCAATCATCAATCATCTTGGAAAGCTCAAGGAGGAGGTCATCCTCATCCTTCCCTGGGTCCAAGTCGAGCTCGGCTTCCAGTATGCCGTCTGAGAGTTCCCAAAGTAGCATCTCTAAATCCTCGTCTACAGATACGGGCGCGTTGCCTGTGGAACTCAGCCGGCGTGTCCTTGCTTCTTCTAGCTGGGAAGAAGCTGAAGTCGAGCTTGAGAACTCCATTGGCTCCACGGATTCTGCCTGGCTTCCAAGATGTGCTTGAGGTCTTGGCAGAGCAAGGAAGAGAACAATCAGTATATGCCATTTCTTAACGGGAAATCCCTTTTCTGCAAACCGGCTCTTAAAACCGTAGCCAACCCCTCCTGCACTTCAATCTTACCCAGGGATTGTTATTCAATTAACCCAGGGCTACATTTAGAGCCCAATATATTAGCAGGTACATTTTTCAGTTTGGGGGTTTCTCTGTGAAGCCAGAGCACCCGGAGTCTAGCAAAGATGGGAAACCAACATGGCCTCCCGGAAGCCCAGTGTCCGAGAACTACATCTCCCGGCATGCTCTGGGAAAACAATATGGACTCCCGGAAACCCGGTGGCCAAGAACTACATTTCCCAGCACTCCCCAGAAAATTGAGCCTCGCACTATGCCGTAGGACGCCATTTTTTGCTCTGTTACATTACCGGTTTCGTGTTTATGGAGGGTTTTCCCGCCGTTTTGGGGGGTTTCCCCTCAATTTCGGGTTTTCAGCTCTCCATTTCAGAGTTCTTCCCCGCAATTTTGGGGTTCCTTCCCCTAATTTGGTGCTTCCCCTCCCCCCCCACTTTTGGGGTTCCCCCTCCATTTTGGGGATTCCCCCCAATTCCAAGCCCCCCACAATTTTGGAGGCCCCCACCATCCTTTCTTGGCCTGCCACCCTAATATTAAGGTTCTTTCCCCCAATGTTGGGGTTCTCACCACATGTTTGAGGTTCCTTCCCTTAATTTGGGGCTTAGCTCCCCGGGATCTGGGGCTTTAACCCCAATTTTGGGGGTCCCCCCCAAGTTTGGGGATTCCTCCCCAGGTCTGGGGGGGGTCCACATTCAATTCTGGAATTTCACACTTCCATTTAAGTCTTCTTCCCCCCAATTTGGGGGTTCACCCACCCAATTTTGGGGGTTCCTCCCCTAATTTGGGGGGACCCGACCAATTTTGGGGGTCCCCCCCAATTGTAGAGTCCCCCACCCTCCTTTTTTGGGTTCCCCCCTAATATTAAAGAGTTCTTCCGCCCAATTTTGGGGGACCCCACAATTTTGACGTTCCTTCCCCTAACTTGGGGCTTCAACCCTTCAATTTTGGGGGGGGCTCCCACCCTCTTATTTTGGCCTTCCGCCCTAATATTAGGCCTAACCCCTAAGAACCTTGACCCCTAACGCTATGGCAACCACAGATCTAACCCTAACCCCTACCCCAACAAACCCTAGAAACCCTAACCCTAAAAACCCTTACAGCCCTAACCCGATAAAATTTACCACACTAAACCCCTGAAGACTGTTCTGGGGGGTCCACATTCAATTCTGGAATTTCACACTTCCATTTAAGTGTTCTGCCCCCCCAATATGGGGGTTCGCCCACCCAATTTTGGGGGTTCCTCCCCTAATTGGGGGGGACACAACCAATTTTGGGGGGGACACAACCAATTTGGGGGGGTCCCCCCAATTTTAGAGTCCCCCACCCTCCTTTTTTGGGTTTCCCCCAATATTAAGAGCTCTTCCGCCCAATTTTGGGGGACCCCACAATTTTGACGTTTCTTCCCCTAAATTGGGGCTTCGACCCTTCAATTTTGGGGGGGGCTCCCCCCTTAGTTTGGCCTTCCACCCTAATATTGGGCCTTACCCCTAAGAACCCTGACCCCTAACACTACGGCTCCCACGGATCTAACCCTAACCCCTACCCCAAAAAACCCTAGAAACCCTAACCCTAAAAACCCTTACAGTCCTAACCCGATAAAATTTACCACACTAGACCTACGCCTAAAAGCCCTAACCCTAAAAATTAAGACCCTCTAAACCCTAACCCAAAACGTAAAGATTCTCAAAGCCCTAACGCTGGAGACCCTAACCTTAAAAAAAAAAAAAAAAGACCTTAAAACCCTAACCCTAAATACCTGACCATAACTAAAACCCTAAGACCCTAACCCTAAAAACCCTATCAACACTAAAACCACAAAATACTTTAAAACCTTAACACACTAACCCCCAAACCCTAACCCTTATAACTCCAACCCTAACAACCTTAAAATCCTAACCCTAAACCCTGGAAACCCTAACCCTGAAACCCAACCCTAGTGCCTTAGCCCTGAAATCTTAAAACCCTAACACCTTATTAGAAACACTCTGTAACCAATACCATAGGCTCAGGCAAGTATCTCAGTGAGGTAGCATTTTTATTCACGATTGCAATGGCAGGCGTCCCACAAGCCACCTACTAGTTCCATAACACAGTTTATATAATTTTGTTTTTCCTCTCGGTGACCAGGACCCTCCCCAGTTTCCCCATTGACTGAGTAATCCATGTTCACGATCTATCCAGTGCTTCACAGAAAATACACAGCTGCTGGCCTGTTACTAGTCAATTTTATTTTTTTCTTGACTGTTTTCCTCTTTGAGGTGGTAATGTTTCTTACACCGTGATTTCCACCCAATTGCTCTAAGGATTCTGGTTGTCTGCATTTTACAAGGTTGTCTGTTAAGCTTTCTTATCACTGCAAGCATATATCAATACCACCCTCCTTCCCTCTAAACGATGTAACTCTGTGCAAAAACATTTTTATTCCCACAACCTTGATCCCCTTACCCTAAAATCCTTATTCTCTTTAACCGTAACAACTCTAACCACAACCCTAACCCTTCATATCAACCCCCCGACGCTAATGACACTGACTAATGATCCAAACCCCAAACCCCAGGCAACCAACAAAGAAACAGACACAAAGCTGAAAACTACAAAAAAGGCAAAACCCTGGATACAGACCCCAAATCACAAACACGCTACCAAAATGCTACAGAAAAGCCCCAGACGCAGGCCCCAAGCACTACAGCTAGGCCCCAGAAGCTCTAGACACATCCCAAAGCCAAAATGCAATCCCCAAACAACACAGAAAAGCCCCCAAACACCAGACACAGGCTGCAGAAGTCTACAAGCAGGCCCCAGCCACACCCGGATGCAGACCCCAACTGTCCACAAGCAGCTCCCAACCCACCCCCCCCATGAACTGGACCCCCCCACCACCACCACCCAGATGCATGCCCCAGGCCCCAGGCCTCAGCCCCAGCCCCCACACCCCAGACTCAGGCCCCAAAGGTGTACAACCAGCTCCCAACTGCCCCCCTCAAAGGGAGGCCCCAAAGCCTGCCAGAGGACCCTAGAGCGTACAAGCAGCTCCCAACCCCCCCGGCACAGGCCCCAACCCCCCCCCAGACACAAGCCCCAAAGGTGTACAAGCAATTCCCCATCCTCCCCAGAGGCACGCCCCAAAGGTGTACAAACAGCCCCAACCCCCCAAAACCCAGACCCCTACAGCGTAGAAGCAGCTCCCAACCCCATGCCCCCAAGGCACATGCCCCAACCCCTCCCCCAAGGCAGGCCCTAACAGTGTACAAGCAGCTCCCACCCCCCCCCAGACGCAGGCCCCAAAGGTGTACAAGCAGGCCCCTACAGTATACAAGCAGCTCACAACCACCCCCCCAAAGGCAGGCCCCAAGCCCCTCCAGATGCAAGCCCGAAAGGTTAAAACCAGCTCCAACCCCCTAACCCCCCCCGCCCCGCGCAGACGCAGGCCCCAAAGGTGTACAAGCAGTTCCCAACCCCTCCAAGGCAGGCCCCAAAAGTGTACAGGCAGGCCCCTACAGTGTAGAAACGCTCCAACCCCCCCCGCTTCCACCTCGAGGGAGGCCCTCCCCCCCCAGTATACACGAAGCTCCCAACCCCCTCTCAGAGGAATGCCTAAAAAAGTATACAAGCAGCTCCTAACACCCCCCCCCCCCCCCCAAAAGAGGCAGTCCCCAAAGGTGTACAAGCAGGCCCTCAAATCCCTTAGGTGTACAAGCAGGCCCTTCAAATCCCTTAGCCCCTGCGCCAGCTTTATTGGCGAGCAGCGAGGCTGGGGGGGGAGGGGGGCAAGACAGCCTTAAATAAAATACAAATATAAAAAGTGTTATAAATGGCTGTTATAAATCCAAATAGGATTACAATCAAAGTTTACAATTTATTAAACGAATAGAGGCAAGCAAGCAGCGCTGGGTGCGCCGGGAGTCTCTGCTCCCCCAGGACGCACGCCTGTTACGTAAGGCGGCTGGTTTTGATGCTCCCAGGCTAATACATATTCATTACTACTTCGAGAAGAGGCAGGGTTATTAGAATTGGTTTCCGGAATCCGAAACCCCTCCCAGGGGCGCCTGCGTACCAGTCTCTGGTGGTCTCTCGGGGCTTGCTCGGGCTGAATGCTGGTTGTCTTCCTCTCAGGCTTTTGTCCTTCAATTGTCCTTCAGCTCCCCCTTCCTCCTCGTTTGGGAGCCTCTGCGCCGGATTTCAGAAACTCTAGCAACATCCCCTGCAGTAGTCAGCACTTTTCCCTAAAAACCCCTTTGTTCTCTTATCACCTAGACCCGGGCCTCGATGGTAACCCTTCAAATCCCTTAGTGACACGAATTGCTGGACCATTCCTTACAAAAGGAAGGATAAAATATGTAGAGGAGCAATGGCACCCGCGAAAGCCCGGCGCCGCGGGCAGAGGCAGCGAAGGTTGACGGCAGAACAGTGCTCGGTTTGAACACGGAGAGGGAAAGCGAGGGGAAGGTGGCCGAAGCCGGCCGCAGTCTCTGAGCTCTCCTCCTCCTGATTGTTTTCTCTCAAAGCCATTTCTGTCTGTGTGCGGGCACCCGGAGCCGGCAGAAGTCCCCGTGAAGTCCTTCGGCAGGACGGAGGGCTGCGTGGGCTCCAGTGAGAGAGGGAGTTAGGAGAATCTTATCAAGTAGAGATAGAGCGCTGACAGCGTTAAACTAGGATGCTACTTAGCGTCTTTGCTAACTATGGTGCATTGTGCCAATTAACTAAAGCAAGAAGCCTTGGGCCCCTTACCAAGGTCAGTCTCCTAATAAGAGAGTGAGCCTGTCTTAAGAAACTGGGAGAAACTGGTCCTGCAGATGGACAAGAGCCAAGGAGCAACTGAGTCTGTGCAAAGACAAGAGGTCAACTAGCGGTGACGAGGAAGAGTCATCAATCTTCATGCCCACGACCTCCCGTGCTGCCCAGCGCTGAATAAACATACCTACTTTACAATCTCACTGATTGTGGAGTCCCTTTTCCGCAAGTCACTAGCAGCGGTTTCTTCCGCAGAGGTTTTCCCAGAGCCGCTTCAAAGCTTCCCTCGCGGAGCTGGGGCGTCGCAGGGGGTCGTCAAAGCACGCACACACACACACACACACACACACACACACACACACAGGCGTTGTTGTCCAAACAGAAAGTATTTACAACAAATTCGACAAGCGGTTTTCCTCTGCCAGCAGCAAATGCCTGAGGGCCCCTACAGCTTCACAAATCATAGCACAAAGAGCCTAAAGTTCCTCTAAAATTTAGGGAAATGATTCAAAATAGATCTGCTAGGGGAAAACGATCACTGGCGGCAGGGTACACAATACACGCGAGTCTCAGCTCTCCTCCGCAGGGTCAGTGCCCACGCCCAAGTGCGACGCTGACGGCACCCGAACATTTGCTGTAGCAGGCAGCAGAGCCAGCAGCTCAGGGGAGCAATTTTAAAAACCAGGAGGCACTTAAACCAACCCTTAATTGACCCAGTTACTGCAGGAGAGTCCCGACTACTCGCCCTGGAGTCCTACTGTCACCAGCAAAAAGCACCAACCAAAGCTTGGGGGAACTTTGGTACAGCACAAGAGAAGGGAGTGGGGGTAGCGTAGCCGTATCGCAGAGCTGCTGCTTTTCACACCATTTTATCATCCCTGATAATTGAAAGTAAGGCCGGGTGGGCTGACCCCACCACCACCACTCCTGGCAGCATGTTTGGTCCACAACGCTAGAATAATTATTTTGCTCCCTCCCGCCCTTACAGCTTCATCATCTGAAAAGATTACAGTCAAAACAATGGCATACACAAATAAAAGTCAAGAGTTGACATAGTAACTCCGGGATTTGGGTATCAACTGTCCGAGAAATCAGAACACCCAGGCTTCACAATGTGCCCAACATCGAGCTGTGCCAAGGGGGGCGGAAGGAAGAAGCTTTCTGTTTAAGCCTTCAGAGCATCGCTCCATCACTACGTCAATTCACAGCCACCACAGCGTGCCGATGGACATCTTTCTGTGCCAAAAGAAACAAGTGCTTTGTCCTCTTGATATCAAAGGTAGCCACCTATAGTTACGGAACCATGCACAAGACCTTAACTCTGACCAGCAGGAAAACTTAGGACAACTGAGTGCAGATCCTGCCAATTTCTACCAGTTCCAACTGTGCTTTAAGTCTCATTGCAAAGCCTCAGTTAGAAAAAGGATCACCTCAGGGTATCCAACAAGAAGAAGAGTTGTTTTCTTTTTTTTTTTTTTTTTTTAATATACCATAGGACTATGCAGTTCAATCATCAATCATCTTGGAAAGCTCAAGGAGGAGGTCATCCTCATCCTTCCCTGGGTCCAAGTCGAGCTCGGCTTCCAGTATGCCGTCTGAGAGTTCCCAAAGTAGCATCTCTAAATCCTCGTCTACAGATACGGGCGCGTTGCCTGTGGAACTCAGCCGGCGTGTCCTTGCTTCTTCTAGCTGGGAAGAAGCTGAAGTCGAGCTTGAGAACTCCATTGGCTCCACGGATTCTGCCTGGCTTCCAAGATGTGCTTGAGGTCTTGGCAGAGCAAGGAAGAGAACAATCAGTATATGCCATTTCTTAACGGGAAATCCCTTTTCTGCAAACCGGCTCTTAAAACCGTAGCCAACCCCTCCTGCACTTCAATCTTACCCAGGGATTGTTATTCAATTAACCCAGGGCTACATTTAGAGCCCAATATATTAGCAGGTACATTTTTCAGTTTGGGGGTTTCTCTGTGAAGCCAGAGCACCCGGAGTCTAGCAAAGATGGGAAACCAACATGGCCTCCCGGAAGCCCAGTGTCCGAGAACTACATCTCCCGGCATGCTCTGGGAAAACAATATGGACTCCCGGAAACCCGGTGGCCAAGAACTACATTTCCCAGCACTCCCCAGAAAATTGAGCCTCGCACCTTGCCGTAGGACGCCATTTTTTGCTCTGTTACATTACCGGTTTCGTGTTTATGGAGGGTTTTCCCGCCGTTTTGGGGGGTTTCCCCTCAATTTCGGGTTTTCAGCTCTCCATTTCAGAGTTCTTTCCCGCAATTTTGGGGTTCCTTCCCCTAATTTGGTGCTTCGCCCCCCCCCCACTTTTGGGGTTCCCCCTCCATTTTGGGGATTCCCCCCAATTCCAAGCCCCCCACAATTTTGGAGGCCCCCACCATCCTTTCTTGGCCTGCCACCCTAATATTAAGGTTCTTTCCCCCAATGTTGGGGTTCTCACCACATGTTTGAGGTTCCTTCCCTTAATTTGGGGCTTAGCTCCCCGGGATCTGGGGCTTTAACCCCAATTTTGGGGGTCCCCCCCAAGTTTGGGGATTCCTCCCCAGGTCTGGGGGGGGTCCACATTCAATTCTGGAATTTCACACTTCCATTTAAGTCTTCTTCCCCCCAATTTGGGGGTTCACCCACCCAATTTTGGGGGTTCCTCCCCTAATTTGGGGGGACCCGACCAATTTTGGGGGTCCCCCCCAATTGTAGAGTCCCCCACCCTCCTTTTTTGGGTTCCCCCCTAATATTAAAGAGTTCTTCCGCCCAATTTTGGGGGACCCCACAATTTGGCCGTTCCTTCCCCTAACTTTGGGCTTCAACCCTTCGATTTTGGGGGGGGCTCCCCCCTCTTATTTTGGCCTTCCGCCCTAATATTAGGCCTAACCCCTAAGAACCTTGACCCCTAAGCCTATGGCAACCACGGATCTAACCCTAACCCCTACCCCAACAAACCCTAGAAACCCTAACCCTAAAAACCCTTACAGCCCTAACCCGATAAAATTTACCACACTAAACCCCTGAAGACTGTTCTGGGGGGTCCACATCCAATTCTGGAATTTCACACTTCCATTTAAGTCTTCTTCCCCCCAATTTGGGGGTTCGCCCACCCAATTTTGGGGGTTCCTCCCCTAATTTGGGGGGGACACAACCGATTTTAGAGTCCCCCACCCTCCTTTTTTGGGTTCCCCCCTAATATTAAAAGTTCTTCCGCCCAATTTTGGGGGACCCCACAATTTTGACGTTCCTTCCCCTAACTTGGGGCTTCAACCCTTCAATTTTGGGGGGGGCTCCCCCCCTCTTATTTTGGCCTTCCGCCCTAATATTAGGCCTAACCCCTAAGAACCTTGACCCCTAACGCTATGGCAACCACAGATCTAACCCTAACCCCTATCCCAACAAACCCTAGAAACCCTAACCCTAAAAACCCTTACAGCCCTAACCTGATAAAATTTACCACACTAAACCCCTGAAGACTGTTCTGGGGGGTCCACATTCAATTCTGGAATTTCACACTTCCATTTAAGTGTTCTTCCCCCCCAATATGGGGGTTCGCCCACCCAATTTTGGGGGTTCCTCCCCTAATTGGGGGGGACACAACCAATTTTGGGGGGGACACAACCAATTTGGGGGGGTCCCCCCAATTTTAGAGTCCCCCACCCTCCTTTTTTGGGTTTCCCCCAATATTAAGAGCTCTTCCGCCCAATTTTGGGGGACCCCACAATTTTGACGTTTCTTCCCCTAAATTGGGGCTTCGACCCTTCAATTTTGGGGGGGGCTCCCCCCTTAGTTTGGCCTTCCACCCTAATATTGGGCCTTACCCCTAAGAACCCTGACCCCTAACACTACGGCTCCCACGGATCTAACCCTAACCCCTACCCCAAAAAACCCTAGAAACCCTAACCCTAAAAACCCTTACAGTCCTAACCCGATAAAATTTACCACACTAGACCTACGCCTAAAAGCCCTAACCCTAAAAATTAAGACCCTCTAAACCCTAACCCAAAACGTAAAGATTCTCAAAGCCCTAACGCTGGAGACCCTAACCTTAAAAAAAAAAAAAATAAGACCTTAAAACCCTAACCCTAAATACCTGACCATAACTAAAACCCTAAGACCCTAACCCTAAAAACCCTATCAACACTAAAACCACAAAATACTTTAAAACCTTAACACACTAACCCCCAAACCCTAACCCTTATAACTCCAACCCTAACAACCTTAAAATCCTAACCCTAAACCCTGGAAACCCTAACCCTGAAACCCAACCCTAGTGCCTTAGCCCTGAAACCTTAAAACCCTAACACCTTATTAGAAACACTCTGTAACCAATACCATAGGCTCAGGCAAGTATCTCAGTGAGGTAGCATTTTTATTCACGATTGCAATGGCAGGCGTCCCACAAGCCACCTACTAGTTCCATAACACAGTTTATATAATTTTGTTTTTCCTCTCGGTGACCAGGACCCTCCCCAGTTTCCCCATTGACTGAGTAATCCATGTTCACGATCTATCCAGTGCTTCACAGAAAATACACAGCTGCTGGCCTGTTACTAGTCAATTTTATTTTTTTCTTGACTGTTTTCCTCTTTGAGGTGGTAATGTTTCTTACACCGTGATTTCCACCCAATTGCTCTAAGGATTCTGGTTGTCTGCATTTTACAAGGTTGTCTGTTAAGCTTTCTTATCACTGCAAGCATATATCAATACCACCTTCCTTCCCTCTAAACGATGTAACTCTGTGCAAAAACATTTTTATTCCCACAACCTTGATCCCCTTACCCTAAAATCCTTATTCTCTTTAACCGTAACAACTCTAACCACAACCCTAACCCTTCATATCAACCCCCCGACGCTAATGACACTGACTAATGATCCAAACCCCAAACCCCAGGCAACCAACAAAGAAACAGACACAAAGCTGAAAACTACAAAAAAGGCAAAACCCTGGATACAGACCCCAAATCACAAACACGCTACCAAAATGCTACAGAAAAGCCCCAGACGCAGGCCCCAAGCACTACAGCTAGGCCCCAGAAGCTCTAGACACATCCCAAAGCCAAAATGCAATCCCCAAACACTACAGAAAAGCCCCCAAACACCAGACACAGGCTGCAGAAGTCTACAAGCAGGCCCCAGCCACACCCGGATGCAGACCCCAACTGTCCACAAGCAGCTCCCAACCCACCCCCCCCCATGAACTGGACCCCCCCCCCCACCACCCAGAGGCATGCCCCAGGCCCCAGGCCTCAGCCCCAGCCCCCACACCCCAGACTCAGGCCCCAAAGGTGTACAACCAGCTCCCAACTGCCCCCCTCAAAGGGAGGCCCCAAAGCCTGCCAGAGGACCCTAGAGCGTACAAGCAGCTCCCAACCCCCCCGGCACAGGCCCCAACCCCCCCCCCAGACACAGGCCTCAAAGGTGTACAAGCAACTCCCCATCCTCCCCAGAGGCACGCCCCAAAGGTGTACAAACAGCCCCAACCCCCCAAGACCCAGACCCCTACAGCGTAGAAGCAGCTCCCAACCCCATGCCCCCAAGGCACATGCCCCAACCCCTCCCCCAAGGCAGGCCCTAACAGTGTACAAGCAGCTCCCACCCCCCCCCAGACGCAGGCCCCAAAGGTGTACAAGCAGGCCCCTACAGTATACAAGCAGCTCACAACCACCCCCCCCAAAGGCAGGCCCCAAGCCCCTCCAGATGCAAGCCCGAAAGGTTAAAACCAGCTCCAACCCCCTAACCCCCCCCGCCCCGCGCAGACGCAGGCCCCAAAGGTGTACAAGCAGTTCCCAACCCCTCCAAGGCAGGCCCCAAAAGTGTACAGGCAGGCCCCTACAGTGTAGAAACGCTCCAACCCCCCCCGCTTCCACCTCGAGGGAGGCCCTCCCCCCCCAGTATACACGAAGCTCCCAACCCCCTCTCAGAGGAATGCCTAAAAAAGTATACAAGCAGCTCCTAACACCCCCCCCCCCCCCCCCCCAAAAGAGGCAGTCCCCAAAGGTGTACAAGCAGGCCCTCAAATCCCTTAGGTGTACAAGCAGGCCCTTCAAATCCCTTAGCCCCTGCGCCAGCTTTATTGGCGAGCAGCGAGGCTGGGGGGGGAGGGGGGCAAGACAGCCTTAAATAAAATACAAATATAAAAAGTGTTATAAATGGCTGTTATAAATCCAAATAGGATTACAATCAAAGTTTACAATTTATTAAACGAATAGAGGCAAGCAAGCAGCGCTGGGTGCGCCGGGAGTCTCTGCTCCCCCAGGACGCACGCCTGTTACGTAAGGCGGCTGGTTTTGATGCTCCCAGGCTAATACATATTCATTACTACTTCGAGAAGAGGCAGGGTTATTAGAATTGGTTTCCGGAATCCGAAACCCCTCCCAGGGGCGCCTGCGTACCAGTCTCTGGTGGTCTCTCGGGGCTTGCTCGGGCTGAATGCTGGTTGTCTTCCTCTCAGGCTTTTGTCCTTCAATTGTCCTTCAGCTCCCCCTTCCTCCTCGTTTGGGAGCCTCTGCGCCGGATTTCAGAAACTCTAGCAACATCCCCTGCAGTAGTCAGCACTTTTCCCTAAAAACCCCTTTGTTCTCTTATCACCTAGACCCGGGCCTCGATGGTAACCCTTCAAATCCCTTAGTGACACGAATTGCTGGACCATTCCTTACAAAAGGAAGGATAAAATATGTAGAGGAGCAATGGCACCCGCGAAAGCCCGGCGCCGCGGGCAGAGGCAGCGAAGGTTGACGGCAGAACAGTGCTCGGTTTGAACACGGAGAGGGAAAGCGAGGGGAAGGTGGCCGAAGCCGGCCGCAGTCTCTGAGCTCTCCTCCTCCTGATTGTTTTCTCTCAAAGCCATTTCTGTCTGTGTGCGGGCACCCGGAGCCGGCAGAAGTCCCCGTGAAGTCCTTCGGCAGGACGGAGGGCTGCGTGGGCTCCAGTGAGAGAGGGAGTTAGGAGAATCTTATCAAGTAGAGATAGAGCGCTGACAGCGTTAAACTAGGATGCTACTTAGTGTCTTTGCTAACTATGGTGCATTGTGCCAATTAACTAAAGCAAGAAGCCTTGGGCCCCTTACCAAGGTCAGTCTCCTAATAAGAGAGTGAGCCTGTCTTAAGAAACTGGGAGAAACTGGTCCTGCAGGTGGACAAGAGCCAAGGAGCAACTGAGTCTGTGCAAAGACAAGAGGTCAACTAGCGGTGACGAGGAAGAGTCATCAATCTTCATGCCCACGACCTCCCGTGCTGCCCAGCGCTGAATAAACATACCTACTTTACAATCTCACTGATTGTGGAGTCCCTTTTCCGCAAGTCACTAGCAGCGGTTTCTTCCGCAGAGGTTTTCCCAGAGCCGCTTCAAAGCTTCCCTCGCGGAGCTGGGGCGTCGCAGGGGGTCGTCAAAGCATGCACGCGTGCACACACACACACACACACACACACACACACACAGGCGTTGTTGTCCAAACAGAAAGTATTTACAACAAATTCGACAAGCGGTTTTCCTCTGCCAGCAGCAAATGCCTGAGGGCCCCTACAGCTTCACAAATCATAGCACAAAGAGCCTAAAGTTCCTCTAAAATTTAGGGAAATGATTCAAAATAGATCTGCTAGGGGAAAACGATCACTGGCGGCAGGGTACACAATACACGCGAGTCTCAGCTCTCCTCCGCAGGGTCAGTGCCCACGCCCAAGTGCGACGCTGACGGCACCCGAACATTTGCTGTAGCAGGCAGCAGAGCCAGCAGCTCAGGGGAGCTATTTTAATAACCAGGAGGCACTTAAACCAACCCTTAATTGACCCAGTTACTGCAGGAGAGTCCCGACTACTCGCCCTGGAGTCCTACTGTCACCAGCAAAAAGCACCAACCAAAGCTTGGGGGAACTTTGGTACAGCACAAGAGAAGGGAGTGGGGGTAGCGTAGCCGTATCGCAGAGCTGCTGCTTTTCACACCATTTTATCATCCCTGATAATTGAAAGTAAGGCCGGGTGGGCTGACCCCACCACCACCACTCCTGGCAGCATGTTTGGTCCACAACGCTAGAATAATTATTTTGCTCCCTCCCGCCCCTACAGCTTCATCATCTGAAAAGATTACAGTCAAAACAATGGCATACACAAATAAAAGTCAAGAGTTGACATAGTAACTCCGGGATTTGGGTATCAGCTGTCCGAGAAATCAGAACACTCAGGCTTCACAATGTGCCCAACATCGAGCTGTGCCAAGGGGGGGCGGAAGGAAGAAGCTTTCCGTTTAAGCCTTCAGAGCATCGCTCCATCACTACGTCAATTCACAGCCACCACAGCGTGCCGATGGACATCTTTCTGTGCCAAAAGAAACAAGTGCTTTGTCCTCTTGATATCAAAGGTAGCCACCTATAGTTACGGAACCATGCACAAGACCTTAACTCTGACCAGCAGGAAAACTTAGGACAACTGAGTGCAGATCCTGCCAATTTCTACCAGATCCAACTGTGCTTTAAGTCTCATTGCAAAGCCTCAGTTAGAAAAAGAATCACTTCGGGGTATCCAACAAGAAGAAGAGGTTTTTTTTGTTGTTGTTTTTTTTTTTTTTTTTAATATACCATAGGACTATGCAGTTCAATCATCAATCATCTTGGAAAGCTCAAGGAGGAGGTCATCCTCATCCTTCCCTGGGTCCAAGTCGAGCTCGGCTTCCAGTATGCCGTCTGAGAGTTCCCAAAGTAGCATCTCTAAATCCTCGTCTACAGATACGGGCGTGTTGCCTGTGGAACTCAGCCGGCGTGTCCTTGCTTCTTCTAGCTGGGAAGAAGCTGAAGTCGAGCTTGAGAACTCCATTGGCTCCACGGATTCTGCCTGGCTTCCAAGATGTGCTTGAGGTCTTGGCAGAGCAAGGAAGAGAACAATCAGTATATGCCATTTCTTAACGGGAAATCCCTTTTCTGCAAACCGGCTCTTAAAACCGTAGCCAACCCCTCCTGCACTTCAATCTTACCCAGGGATTGTTATTCAATTAACCCAGGGCTACATTTAGAGCCCAATATATAAGCAGGTACATTTTTCAGTTTGGGGGTTTCTCTGTGAAGCCAGAGCACCCGGAGTCTAGCAGAGATGGTTCAATTTTTGTAGCAAGAGGCACTTTGCCACCTTGCTTAATTTTCCTGTAAAAATGTTAAGAAGTCTCCATCTGCAAATATCTGTTTACTAAGTTAGTCATTTTTCCCACGGCACACTCAGCAGAGTTTGCTCCCCACTACAGGAAGCTGATCTGCAGCCATCACTTCCCTCTGCTCTCCCTGCACTCTTGTCACCTTGTATGTTTGTTCGGGTGGCATTCTTGAGGACCAAAAGGCAGAGGACACTACTCATCATTTATCACCTCACAAGGAAGTAGAAGAACTTCACCTCATCCTCATTTAGGTATTCAGACAGAGCAAGAAGTCACTGGAAAGCTGTACCGACTTGCAGCATTTAAAGAAAGTAAGTCTAATTAAGCATTCCTTCTAGCTGCTAGAAAGTCATTTCACGTGACTTATTCCTCTGATGGATTTGGGCTTTAATTATCTCAGAACCCTCCTTTTTTCCCCACGTGTGACAGAACTTATGTTTCACTGGGGATATACACCGATTGAGAAAAAGAACAAGTTGTGGTCATCACCTGTTTTGGGGATTTTCTTCAAGTCTGGTGGCTGGGACGTGCTCCAGCGTGGCTGGAACAGCCTAGAAAGCAGCAAAACAGTATTTAGGACTCATGGGTAAAAGATTCCTTACTAGCTTTTTCCTCCATGCTGCTTCTCCTCTGGCATTGCGGAGCCTTAGCCAAAATACAAAACCAAGGTGCTCCTGAAGAAAGTTAATATTCACTTGGAGGTTACTAATGATCTTGTGTCTTTTAAGAACACAGCATTAATGGACAAAATCCTCCACACCAGAGAAATCACAGAATCACAGAGGACTAAGTAAATAGTGCCATTAATCTAATAAATATGGAAGGGTACTACAAGAATTCTGTAGGCAGCTACTGGATTTAAAAGGAAACAGAAGGCCTGTAGAACATTTGAGTTTTCCATCTTTTCTCCTAGAGGAGGGTATAAATTTTACAAGGGATCCATTTCTGCATTAGCCCCTGTCCTTACCATAGCTGCTTTTTTGGCTGGAGGTCCCATTGTGTCAGCGTCGGAGGCAGTCCGTGGTTTCACAGCTGCTACAGCAGAGGGAAAACTGCCAGGTGCCTTACGTTTCAGTGCCTTCTTCTTGGGGGAAGCGACTTTCCCATCCCAAGGCTTCGCAAACATGTTAAAGTTGGCTAGAGTAAAAGGAAGAGAGAACTGATACAGTCTTGCTCTGCCTCATGAAAAATCCACGTTCTCTTCCTCATTTCCACGGCCCTTCTACACAGTTAACTGTATTTGGCCAGCAGAATTACACTGCCATTGCCTGGATTCTCAGCAATATCTTCCACATAGTAAACTCCGTCTACCAACAATCCATACAAAGGAACAAAGAAAGTGAATGGCTACAGTAAATCATAATCCAGGACGAGGGAAACTCAGACACAGAGCGATCCCAAGTGCAAGCAATACTCTAAGACGTTGTATGAAGTCTAGTAAGATTCACAAATGTTGACAGCTTTTGTATTTAAAGTCTTGCTCCCTCTAGGAAAGGAAAAGCAGCAGGTATAGTAAGACAAGAGAGTGTATGCAACTGTTGTACCAGCTTCCTCTCCCCTGCAGTGATGTCCCACAAAATTTATTAAGTTGTTCTACAAAATCCAAATTTGTAGAGTCATATTCTAGTCTCCCATTCCTGACCTAACGTCTGGCTGGCAGGAGAAGAAACGAAAGAAAGCTGGGTACTTGTTTTCTTTGTGTGTTTATTTCCTCGTGTCCCGTGAGACAGAGAGAAAGGCTACAATGTGCAGTGCATGCAGCCTTTAAGCCCTCCTTATCTCCCTCACACAATCTCATTTTACAAAGTTGATATAATGTTAACAACGAGGCCTTTGATCCTCTGTCATTTTTGACAGAAACTGGCCCCCCACATTAAGATGCTGATGCATGCTTTACAAACACATACACGTGTCAAGTTAAGCAACACATGCCAAAGAGGAAGGTGAACTTGAACTCAACACAGGGAGGACTTCATACCATAAACAGATGGCAGAAAAAAACAGAATACCAAAATTAGACTAAAAAGCCCCTCAATGTGTTAATTTTCTAGTGGGAAATACAGAATACCATCACGTAATTAACGAAAACAGACATGGTTGCACGTTCTGGCCCTTCTTTGCCTTTGAACTTTGTAGCCTTAAACTCTTTTATCCTCCGCATTGAAGGAAAAAGCAAAGCAGATCCTGAGCAAATGGAACTTGCTCAATATGGGAAGCACCTCACCGGGGCAGGTATTAAAGCATCTTATTACCTGATAGCTTTGTGTTCCATAACGATTTCTGCCCGGCTGGGGCAGGTCCAGGTTGTGCTGGGGGAGCTGGCACATTTCCTCCACTCTGCTGCATCCGCAGAGCTTTCTCGCGCTTTATTTCTTCCAGGGTTTTAACACGCACTTCTCCTTCTGGCTTGGCTTTACCTGCCGGCTCCTTCGACTGCACTTTGCTGGGCCCGGAAAGAGTGAGCACACTCTGCTTCTTGGGCTCACCCTCAATTTTTGCCCCTGCGCGGGGATCTTTGGTTTTACCATGCCATTCAGCCTGGGCTTTGGCTTGACTTTCTCGAAGAGCTCTCTCACGATGGATTTCCTCCAGTGTTTTCACATGGATCTCTCCCTTTGGCTTAGCAGCCTTCCCTGTCATCATCAAGAAATGAGAAGCACCAGCATTTAAAGAGAGTCCAACAATAGTTTAAGTCTCCAAAATTTGTCACAGTACTAAGGAAAACTAAGCCTGAGCGTTCCCAATAACCCATCTTAGGACAATAGCCTAACATTCTCCTCCTCCTCTGAGCCACTTGTTGTATTTTGAAGACCAGCCCTATCCAGAGAGAGTTGCTACACAGAAATGCTAGTTTACTTGATTACTTTTTCAGACTGCATTTCAAATTCCTGCTCCCGGCAGTGGCTCTATTCTAATTGTATATGATGGTTCACAGAAGCAGCTTAAAACCTTGACAAGGCACAAGCGGAAAATAAACACACACCTAGAGCCAGATTTCTGATAGTGGCTGTCAGAAGAGCTTCAGCACTCGAGCAAGAGGAACCAGTTCTTTGTTTTCATTTGAATTCCTTTTTAGGGCTGTATGAAAACGGTCTAAGTTCACGGAAAGGAAGAAGGAGAAAGTATATTTAATAGCCAGTTGTTACCTTTCGCAGTACTAGTCCGTTGAGAAGGTAATCCTAGTCTCTCCTTCACAGACTTGGGAACTTGAACTGCAAAACAGAAAAAGACCAAATTAGGGAGGCTGCATAAACGTCAACTTTGTGTTCACATTCGAAAACAAGGCAGGAAAGGTAACTTTGAATCCCGGTGATTAAGACCTCAGCCAACATGCAAAAAGAAACATCGCAGGAAAAGGACAAACAGAGAGCCTAAATACAAAACCCGTGAATCACATCCAGATGCCTGTTTAGTAGCTGTACCTCTCTTTGGTGCTTTGTCAGCATTTCCCGGAACCTCCACCTTCTTCCCCAGCCTTTCAGCAAGGCTGCGCTTCACCGGAAGGGCGCTTACATCAGCTTCAGACAGAGAAAACAAGGAATATTTTAAGAACATTTCTTTGCAGGAAGATTTGAGAACAGTCAACCACAAGCTTCTATTTTTCAAGCATATTTTCATAAAATTGCCTTTCAGCTGCTAAATGGTTTTTTTGCCATTTCTGCAGTCAACACAGATCTCCACTGCAACGCATTTTCCTCTCACACGTCAAAAATACTCTTCGATGCAGTCATATAGAGAAGGCGGCACCTAAATAACAGCTCATAAAAAGTTCTTACCCACGGAGGCTTTCCGTTTTCCTTGTTTCTCAGCAAGATCTAGTCGAACCACAGGTTCCTCCCCTAAAACAAAAGTAAAATTTTTCTATTTCATAGAGACCAGTAGCCAATAGAAATAGTATACTGTTAGCCCATGTCCAAAAAAACCCAGCAAGACACTGTTTTGACAGCTAAACCACACAAACTCATATTTCAACTATAATTAACTTAGAAAAAGTATCCATAGTCTCAGTGTTTGCCTCAAATTCCAGCTGAATGTAGTCGAGAATGAATCTGAGTCTGCTTGACAGCTATACTTTGTGCAGAACAGAGCTGCATAAGCAAGCAGAATATTATTAGGTACAAATGCTGAGAAATATTCCTTTCTAAGGTGAATGTCTATGAGTAAAAGTACTTCTTCGCTTCTTTCCCTTTCAAAGGAATTTGCACAACTCTAAACAATATAATTTATACACAGACTCCTATCGCACTACTGTCCACACGTGCCACTGTCAGCCTCTTTAAAGCTTCAGAAATTGCTTCTTACATAGCACTGTCCTCTAGAGCTCTTTCTTCTCGTTACTCTCCTGTTTTTCAGTTATCCCCCTATTTGCATACTGACACATTTTTTTCTTTCTCCTGCTACTGCACTTAACCTGAGCACCAAAGCTTTCCAGTACAACCAGGGACTTTCAGCATAAAAGCATGTTTTGAACAGAAGGCGGCAGCACCAGGAGGCTAACAGGGGTGAATTGCCTTCCTTCTTGCTTAACCTTCCAGTTTAGGAGTAATGAAATCAAAACAAAAGCATTAATTATTACCTTCCTCTGTAGACAGTGTCACAGTTCTCACCACTGTCCGGACATTTTCCTTTTCCGGAGCAGGAAAAATCATAGAATCGACGGGAGGAAGAGAAGATCTTGAAGGACCTTCTGCTCAGAGCAAGCAAAACATAAGGAAGTTTACCAAACAGAAAAAACTATCACGAAGAACAAAAAACTTTAATTATTCATTACTGTCAAACATACAGTGACCAGAGCATGCAAATAAGAGAGGTGACTAATTTGCCTCTGGTTGCCCTTGGAATTCCCATCTAGAATACCAGCTGGCTGAGAATCAGGTTGCTCGATGCCCCCAGCTAAACATGGAAGTCTATCCCTCAAGCAGCTCCCAGCCACCATCACCTGCCATTCTGAAGCCAATCAAATTTCACTTCTTTGGCAAATAGTTGGATTCACCAAAGCATAGCCAGCTACCCGGTATTACTGGAAGAATTTTTTTTTGAAAGAAAAATCATCACACAGGATGAAGGTGAAGAGGGTAAGAAAGTAGGGAATATTAACTCACCACCGTGTCTCTTAGTTTTTTCCTTCATTTTCTGCAATTTGATTTCTTCAAGTGTTTTTATTCCAAAATTCAGACCGTCCTCTGAAAACAGAAAACAGTTAATGAGACTAAGGCTTAGAGGCACTCACTGAGGACCACAGATCCTCAGGCTTCTTAGTGCTCAGGAACTTTCAGAAGTATTTAGAATAAACCCTGTCAACACTCCTCACAAGTGAAACAACCATAGAATCAATGGCATTTTGCCCCTCCTTTCACCCTTCAGGGTAAAAACTGTAGTTTTAATTTTAATCCATTTACGTGATATTAGATCCCTCTATCGTTAGATATGGCTTTCAACAGTGGTTGCCAGGCTGCACGTGCAGCCATTTAAACTCCATGCTGTGACCCTGTTTTGTTCTCCAAAAGGAAAGAAAAGGAGTTCAACTTTCTGACCCAATGGGCACATGATGGTATCAGGGAGAAATGAGATCATGGAAATAACCGAGTCCATTCAGCACCCCTACATTCTGTTGTGTTTTTACGTCACATTGCTTTTGAGTTAATTGTCAAGTTCTCCTTCCGATTTATCCTACTACAGGTGCTGGAATACCTTGTTTAGCAGTAGTAGCACTGGCTTTCCGAGTGGAAATCATCCGTAATCCATTTTGGCCTTCCTCAGCTGGTTGCTGGACGGGAGTTTTAGTTTCTTCTCCTTCCGCAGAAAGCTGGTCTGAAGGGGAAAAATCTATTCAGTTATGCATAGGCCAGATTGTTCGTGAACTCGTAAGTAGACTACCCTAGGACAAAACATCTAGGACTCTAGATTCTCTCTGCAGCTTTAACTACTACACAACATATTACTCTTCAGACAAAAAAAAAGGAATTTCCTTCCTAGTTTCACATAGAGCTTTACACAACAGACCAACTAAAGCCAAGAGTGGTTCTAAGCTTTCCTCCAACATTTCAGGTTCTGTCCACTGACTGCCAGACAAAGCCACCAGTGACCTGACCAGACTGCCTGCCCTATCGCTAGTCAGACCTCAGGTCATCTGTGATTTATACATTGATTTACAGCACAAATTCCTTCCAAGAACCAAAGACTTACACAATCATTTACAGCACAAATTCCTTCCAAGAACCAAACCATGCTCAACATCATCATCTTCATCATCATCTGCAGCATTGATTACAACTGGAGGGTGTGTAGGGCTTGGGACATTTTCCGAGTTTTCCACTACTTCAGGCTACTTCAGCAGGTTATTTATTTATTTATTTATTTTTAACTGTATTGAACCTCTCAAGTAAGCTAGGAGCAGACTAGGAACAACTGAGGACTTGTTAGAGTGTGCCTTTTCACCTGGACTCATGTTACTTTGAATAAATTAACAAGGATAGCTGGTGATAATTTGTGATTTAAGGAAAATCCAGATACGTGAGAGAAAGAGCAGCGTTAAAGCAGTTAAATTCCTGCATTCCTAAGTGCTCTCTCTAGCCAGTTTCTGAACGCTTCTGTTCTGTAGCTAGGATTTGGTCCGCTTGACCACAAGATCACTAGTAAAACAAGGATGCCTTCCAGTCAAACCTTCAAATGAATGTAACTTACCTAAGGTCTACCGTTTGCTATCAAAGCAGGTAGCTTTGTCCTAATATTCTGTACAGTTGACCAATTTTAGCACGGAACTGAAATGCAGTCAGTTTAATGGGAGGGCTTTGGAAGCTGCCTTCAACAGTCAGTTCAGCCCTGTAGTCAGAGAGCAGATCAAGCCATGTGCAGGGTTGTGACTTCTCTCTTTAGAAAGAAAACCACTGAGCCAGACAGTTCCATGTTGAGTATCACAACAGGGAATGACATTTCTTCCCTTTGTCTTTCAGATGCAGAGCTTACTGATGGAAGCCTTCAATACTCAGACTAAACCTACCATCAAAACCGACGACCTTTTTACCGTCCAAACCAACCATTTTTCCATCAAACCCAACAACTTGGGTTTTGAAATGAAACTGGTAAGCCACAAGTCTTTATTGAATCTATTTTGCAGTGAAAGGGTTTTCTCTGTAACCTGATCATTTAAACTGTTGTGCTTAAAAGAAGGTCACTTGCAAGAGCGGTTATAATCCATGCTATAAAATCGAATCATCCTCTGGAAAGGGAAAAAAGGAGCAATTATCTTGCATGCACTCTTGATAAAGGAGGAGCTACACAATGGTATATAGTTTCACACTTTGTTTTTGAGAATGTCCAGGCTTAAGTAACAGCTCTTGATGATAAATGAAAAGATTAATACGCAGTGGATTTACACAGAACATTACGTTTTTAACAATGATCGATACAGAGTATTTGTCATGCATATCACCTGTGTACACCAAGAAATACTTATTTCAATATATATCTGTACAGTATTTACATTTTATATTTAAACTCTAACTCAAAACTTTTTCCAAGAAAATACAGAAATGAAACTGGTAAGCCACAAGTCTTAATCTGCAGCATTTGGTCTACAACAGACCTGGCTTTTCCAGCAAGCGTATCTACATAGATATGTAACAAATCTTAAAAATAGGCATTGTTTTTATATATGAAGCATTATAAATGCTGCTTGGTTTATAAAGCTTCGGTTTTGTACCCGTTTAAAACTCTTCAAAATGTCAAGTGATTTAGAGCTTACTTTGTCAGAATATTTTATAATGTAAGTCAGTCCAGGGGAGTTTAACTATTATATACAGTTCTCTCCCTAGATTGCACTGGCAACGGGGCAGCAATTTAATGCTAGAAATAATATACTTCCTGCTACGATCTCCTCAGTTACATGTTACTCTAAATAATTATTTCTGCAGGGTATAAGAACTTCAAATACAGCAAACGAACTCTCAAGGCATTTCCTTTGTGCTTACAGGTAGACACCGTCGCCTGGCTGGATAAACAGATTTTCTTGAAGGTGTTATTTCAGCATATAAGAATTGATTAAAAAAAAAAAAAAAAAGTGCTTCATGGCTTATTGGTTTTGTAATCTCACAGTTCTCCAGGAACACTTGATTTGCTGCATTTCACCATTACGCTCGTCAGTAGCACTGATTCTGGTTTATCACTATTTGCATTACAAATCTCCTTGTCCAAAGCCTAAACTGATGTATGCACTGCTTGAAAACAAAATTTGAAGTTGCAGAGCAGAAGACTCAAGTCATTAGGTTAGCAGCTGCGTAACCATACTGCTTTCCAAATATAAGATGTAGAGCTTATTGAGTTTCTATGAAGAGTTTAAATGGCTCCCATTAAGCAAAGATGTCCCCACACTGATACTTCCTCTTAAGCAAGGATTCTACCTCCTTTGGCTGAGGCTTGCTCCCTTACATTCGAACATTCATCCAAGTAGCCTGCAATTCCACATTCGTGGGGGAAAGTCTATAGAATAGAAAAGGTTCCTCCAGTCTCTTCCTCTCAGCCTTTTTTTGAAGCATGCAATAAAGCAAAACATTCACAGGCTGACCTTCCATGCAAAACAAGGCAACTTAGTAAGACAGGAACCGCAAAACTGATTGCTCTTTAAAGTTAAAATGAGATTTGAAATAGATCAAGTTAGCAAGTGGTGTTAAGTCTGTAAGTAAGTCTGTTTTTGCCAGTGCAGCACAGTTCCCTATCATGTAGCCAGAGCTGCTTCTGTAGCTCCAAGAAGCAAAACTGCTTTGACAAAATACTGTGTCATGAAAGCATTCGTTGGTGCGGTAGGCACAGCTCAGGTTCAACAAGTTTCTGAAAAAATGAGTACTAACAGAAGCAGCAGCGTCCAAAGAAACACTTTATGTCCCCACTGCAAAATGAGGGGCTTTACCTTGAGTGTTATGCACACTGTCAATAGAAAAGCACCGTAACAGAATCTGCCACGGCAGTTTGTATGTTACTGAAAGACCATCAGAGTGGGACTGCAGAAAGATCTTTCAGAAGTTCCAAAAAGCATGTGGGGGTGGGAGTATAGTTGTGTTAGATGACACAATCTTAGATAAAGATTTTGGTCTTAACGTAAAAGTAAGGGCGTCTACCGATTTCTTCAACTCCAACAACTGAAGCACAAGTCTGAAAAATCACCTTTAAGAATGCAATGAAAATATTTAACTCTTCTGTATGTTCATAGTTTGTTGTCAAGCAAAGGAATGAATGCTGATGCCTTAACTATCAAGAGCTGTAGCTTACAGAAGGACTACACCTTCCTGGTTTTTTCCCTTTAAAAACGTTAAATGCATGTGAAATTATTTGGGGGTGTTTTCACATGCAAAGCCTAATGCGATGCGTGCAAGCCCTGTCATCTTCTTCCTTTAGTAGTGTCGCATTAAGGGGTGTAGCCGATTGACCGTTACGGGTGCGGTCGGCTTCAGGGTACTGAACTATCACGGCCACGGATCCACCACCAACGCAGCACGCCCTCGCTCTAGTCGCGTTCAAGGAGAACTGTCACGGCCAGGAACAATGCAATTAAGTGCAGTTTATTACGGCAACAGATACACAGGTCCTTTGGATTGCCAGTGATAAATTCACTGTCTGCAAAAGCAAGCTAGCATGCATGAAATGCACAGGTACACGGCCTAGGTATTAAGACGTTAAAAAGCATAAAGACGCTAGAGATTTCTAAGTTTCCGTGGAGACGCCTGGTATAACCAAGCGTTCAGATCTTACCTCGCAGCATCCCAGTGGGCGGGGGGGGGGGGGGGATGAGAGGCTCAGCCTGTCGACTGATGTCAGAAGGTATCCTTCGTGACAGTATCTCCCCCAACATTCCCTTTCTCTTAAGCCAATTGATATTATTTTCTATCTTTTAGGTGGAGCTTGAGTGACTCCAGTCATGCGTATCTTGGTTGTGATTGGTAGAAATTACCTCGCTTGCGTTTAAAGGTACAGGCTCCGAGAAATTCAGAGGATGTGCTCAGTGAGGGGTGGTTGCACCTTGGAGGCGGGTAGCTTTTGGGATGGAGGGGTGCTTATAATGCCTAGTCATTTAAGGCAATTACTCCACAAGGAGAAGCAAGGAAGAGAAGGGATAAAAGGGAAAAAACAAGAAGGAGAAAACCAGCTCCAGACTGACCTATAGTAACCTTTTGCTCATTAAGGGTCATTAAGGGTTAACACATTAGAAATCACACCTGTCAAAATGCTAATCCTTGCTAATGTGGGATTCGGTGTGTGTCCCCCTCCTCCTGTACCCCCTCCCCCCCGGTGTTCCTCTGTAATGCGCAAGCTCAGTAGAGATAAGTTAGGTGAGCTGTAATAACCAATCAAAAGGAGCCAAAGAGAGAGTTTTCACAAATTTCCTGTGTATGAATGACGGTGATTCGAGTCAGAGGTGTGCTTGCTTTGCGAAAGATAGCCAAGTACCTGACTCTGCAGAGTTCTGTAATTAATTATGTAATTAAAAGACCTTGGTGTGCATTCCAACTCTGGGTGAATAATTGGCGCGGTGCACTGGGCACGAACCTGCGGATAACATCTGTACTCAGTGTGATGCCTACAGACAATCCTTTACTGTTGGGACCTGCATATTTTTCTGTGCGTTCAACACAAACCCTTTGGCACAACTAGTTCCCTACGTAGCTGCCAGTTCACCACTCAGTTGCACTTCTGAAGAGGAAAAGCTATTTCCATCTAATGTAGGAGCACATACTCTAAATGCAAGCTTCACTCAGCTGGTCATTTACTGCAGGACAAGATTTGAAAACTGTTGTGGAGATTCTGTTGGGTTTTCTGCTTACAGAAAAATTAAGTGCTAGATCGCCCTCTACTCCACTTTGTAGTGCTGCGTTTAATGGAGATTCAAAGAATTTCATTTGCTCCTCCGTTTATGGACAATGAGCTGAAGGAACAGGTACAGCACGTTAGCCTGGAATGCCTTCCCTCCCAACCAAAGTAAACTGGAGCTGTAACTAACACAAGCAGAAACAAGGCTTCCACGTTTTCAGCTGAATAAAGTTCCAACAAAATCATCCTCTGGGATTTGAAGCTTACTTCAAATTACATGCCAACAACTCTTTTCCCTGAAAGGTCTTGCCCAGTTCTTACGTCATAGTAAAGTGTGTACCTATAAAATTTACAGTTAACGTCTTCACTTAGTTTGTCCAATTTTTGCATTATCGCTCAGCTGTGTGCTCATTTATAAGTTGATGCATGTATACAAGCTGCTGCTCAAGTCCTACGTCTTGTTTGCAATTCTTTGTTTCCTTGTTGCCAGCCTATTGTAAAGCGGATCCCTGCTGCTACTTGCTCTAGAAGAAAAGGAATCATCGGTTTGGTTACCAAATACCCGCTTCTGGAAACCAGAAGTGTTTTGGTCTCTCTTCCCTTCGAATGACTCCACACCTCTCATCAGATAATGGATTGCTGACCTAGAATCAGAGAACATCCCAAGGTGGAAAGGGCTCACAATAATGAGCGAGTCCAACTCCTGGCTCCACACAGGACCACCCCAAAAGCAGAGCCTATGTCTGAGAGCATTGTTCAAACACTTCTGGACCCCCGTCAGGCTCGGTGCCATGACCATTGCCCTGGGCAGCTGTCCCAGTGCCCGAGCGCCCTCTCAGGGCAGCACCTGAGGCGCACGGGTCTCGGCGGGGCGGCCCGGGAGGGGAGGAGGACGGCGGGGCGAAGCGGCCGCTCCCTCAGAGCCGTCTCCCCGCCGCCTCGCCCGCACGTCGGGGCTTTTTCGTGTCGGGGTTTTTTCGTGTTGCGCCCTCTGGCTCTCGCCGCGGGCGACATGCCGCTCCCCAGCGCGGACAGCTTGCGCGCGGGGCCTGCCCGCGGCGGCGGCGGGAGGGAAACCCCAACCGCAAAGCCCTCCCGGCAGGGAGAGCTCGGGGTGAGGGCCGGTCCGGCACCGACAGTAAAGACACGCCGGAGGAAACGCTCTGCTTTTAGCCGTGAGCACCGCGGCCAGGTTGAAAAGGCGTCACGCTGGAGCTCCGAGTTGGGCGGCGTTCCGAGGCCGTTGTGGCAGTTGTGGAGACGGCCTCGGCTGAGGTGGCGGCTGCTGTCGCTGCTGTCCCCTCTGTCCCCGCTGTTGCCGCTGTTCCCGGCGCCTGGAGACCCCCGGCAGCCCCCTGTGACAGGACCTGTGGCCCCGGGGAGCAGGACCTGTGGCCCCCTGTGCCCGCCGCCTCGTCGGCCATCCCGGCAGCAATCCTGCCAGCACAGAATAGCTCACTGGCTTTACGTGCGTTTCAGGGTAAAGTGACGATTAACTTCTATTTCCTGGCTTGGGTGCTGCTTTATTCTTTAACGGAGCTTCAGGTTTAAAGGTTAAACTCAGTTCTGTCAAGGTTAAACTCAGTTTCGTGAATGGCATCTTGGACAAAATCTTAAGCTGTGATTGACTCTCTGCTTAAGAGAGGCCAAACGTGTACCTACTGAGAAGCAGGTCATAGGTGATAAGCCCTCACAAATTAACTTGCTATCACAAAGTGACGCCCAGAAAAAGTGTATTCAAAAGCTAGGCTCATTATAGAATCACAACAAAGCCATCATGACTGGTGCAGTAGACAGTGAGGTAGAGGGTGAGCCCTGGAAAGACAGAAGTAAAGTAGCAGCGAAATGCAGGTACCTTTGTGCACACGAAGCAGAAAAGCGCAGGCAGTAAAGTAATAGTGCTCCATTACTAGCGTGAGCAACAATTATATATAAATCGCAACCATTATCTATTAGATAATAGGTAATAATTAATAGATAATTGCAAAGCTCCAAAAATGCAATAAATAACTGATTCCCCTCAGAGAATGTCATTTGCATTTTTATATTAAAAAGACTCCAGAGTTGTAATGGATTAAAATCCTACGAAAGTGAAAGAAATGGCATCAGCCACTAGTTCTGCAGAAGCTAAAAGTAATACTGATAGAGTTTTGATGGAAATTTTTCCTTTGTGTGTTTAGTTTTGGGGATTCCTTTTAAATCATTCATACCAGCAATTTAGTTCTTAAAGGCCGTTTCTTTGAGATTAAGTGACAGGACTTGTACTACTCTTTTCTTCTTGGAATGCTTCTTGGTATTCTTACGTCAGCCAGAACATTTGTCTCTGCCGCAGATGAGAACAATGACCATAGTTAACAAGCCCAAATCTTCAAAGTCTAAAAAGCCATCTTCAAGGCGGTCTGGCAAATCCAAGAAACCGAGTACTAAAAAACCGATGTCACGCACCGCAAACTGGGGCCGGATACCACCTGCAGAAGATTCAAGCCAAGTCTCTGTGGCCCAAGGATGTGGAGGTGCTATTTATTGTAGATCCTCTGAAAAATCTAAGCCTTTTGCCCAAAGAGATCTAAGTAAGTGTGCGCTTTATCCTGCCTCTGTTTTCTTCAAAACAAAAGTAGAAAGTGCAGTTCTTACTTGTTGCACTGATAGAGAACGGGACTACTGTGAATAAAGACTTCCAAAGCGATTCTCCTAAGGCAACTGAAGTGACTGACGTTACAGAAATTAATTTTGATATATTTACAGTCGACAGAGAAATATGGGGAGCATTTTGTAATGCACAGATTCATCCATATCTTTTCTGTTTTGCAAAGAAAAGTGTTTGATTGTTGCTATTCACAGGTTCCATTATTCACAGGTTTTTGAATGCTAAGATTGCTCAGGAAAAGATCTGATATTTGTAGGGGTACCGTCATTCCTAGTTATTTGTTTTTACATTGTCCTTGCATTTATTACCATATAATTTCAAGTCTAAGTTTGTGGTTGAAGTTATAATAAGGAAAAAAGCATATAATAAGGAAAAAATTAAAATGGTTGACTAAACTTTTTTTTCCCAAAACGTTGTGTTGACCAGCCAATTTGAATATGGCGGTATTAAAGGTGTCTGCAATAAGTTTTTCTGTTTTGGATTGTAGCTAGTTCCTCTAGGTGCTCCTGCAGAATAGTATTTTTACTATGCCTATATATACTTTATATATTCACTATACCTATATATACTTAATACCTTTCTTAGAAACAAACAAACAAAATCTCTTTTTAAATATAACTTTCTTGCAGTTGTTAATGATGGAATTGCTCCGCCACAAAGGATTCTTTTTCCACCTGAGAAGATACGTATGGATTGGCAAGAAACACAAAGTGTTGGAGTTGGCCTGTACAATCTTGGCAACACGTGTTTTCTTAATGCTACTCTACAGTGTTTGACCTACACCCCCCCACTTGCCAATTACATGCTTTCTCTTGAGCACAGCCAGTCATGTGAGTACTTTCTAACAGTATTTTAAATCTATTGGATAGCTGTGAAGGTGAAAGAACAGCAGTGATTCTGTGAGACAAACTTACTTGCCTGATTTTACCTGTAGAAGCTGGCTTTGAGCATTGTATTAGCAGCAGGCTCGGAATAGCATATGGAGTGCGTTTAATGCACCATGTGTTTTGTTTGTTTGTTTGTTTGTTTGTTTTTTTAAAAGGATCTTTTCTTGCTTCATGGGAATAATGAAGTGCATTGGACAGTAATGCATTTAATGAACATTTGGCATTTGGGCTATTTGGGCTTCCTGCTGCTAGAAAGGCAATAAAATTTAGGATGTTGGCATCATAGGTCTTTAGTCTGCACAGCCGAGGTTCCATAATGCACTACAATAAAGGGTCTGTTTGTTGTTGAACCAATTAAAAAAAAAAAAAAAAAAAAAAACCTAGAAAGCAATATGAGCTGTTATGAACACGACTAGATTTTTTTGTGGGACTGAATTAAAATCTAGACTGATTTTGTCCTAAATAAAATGTTGTACTATAAAGTAAATGTTGTACTAAACCTGTATGCTTTTTAGGCTGGTATCTTTGTATCGATACCTAGAAATTTAACTGTTTTCTTCCTGTATATAGAAATCGTTTCAGTTAAGAATCCTGTTGAAAAAAGGAGGGCAGAAGTACTATTACATACATTACTGTAATTTTTCCTTTCTCCCAAAGGACTCATAGCTCTGTATCATGAAGCTCACCTGACAGCACTGTGCTGAAAATAACCCACATTCTCTTAATGCTGTATCATCAACGTCAAATATTCTTTCCTCATACATTTTGCAACCTGTGGAGTTCACATTCCTGTCAGCCTTTACAAACGTGACTTTGCAGTAGTCTTTTAGATTTCTCATCACAAAATGCACTTGAATACAGGCTTAATGGATATTTTTATTCTATAAAGTTGTGTGAAATGAAATGTTAGGAGGCTGTTGGGACAAGGAGAGTGGATATTGTATCTATAGTTTAAATGTTACTTATATGTTTGTTTGTAGTTATGTCTGTTTCGCTAGACTGGGATGCTTTCTTCTTTCACTCTTCAGGTCGTGAACAAGATTTTTGCATGATGTGCACGATGGAGACTCACATTAACCAGGCCCTGCGTTGCACTGTTGATGCCATCGAGCCTACGCGTGTTATCAATAATCTCAGTCGTAAGTGGCTTCAGATGTGTTTCTTTTTCAGCATCTTGTAATCTTCAAATAATTATTTGATGTGTATAAATGGTTTTAACACTATAAAGAAGAGAGATTTTAGAAACAGGAGAATTACTTCATTTTTAAATGAGGTAAATACTATCATCTTCTTATTTAGGAATAGGACAACATTTCCGTTTTGGCAGTCAAGAAGACGCACACGAGTTCTTGCGCTATACTGTTGATGCTATGCAGGAAGTGTGCTTGAATGGAAGCACCAAGTAAGCATAAACAAATTCACTTTTATACGTTCTCTAGCACCTTTTAGGCCTTTATTTACTATCAAAACTGAAAGTCTAGGTCATCCTTGGTTTTCATAAAACTCTTTGAAGAGTTAACTGTGTGCCTTAAATCTTCTGAGGTCTGATTATAATTTATTTCCAGATTGGACAGATCTTCTCAAGCTACCACCACCATTCATCAAATATTTGGAGGATTTCTAAGATCAAGAGGTACTTTTAAAAATATTCCTGTCCTTAGAACTGATCTGTGTCTTTTGTCGGTAGTAAAGCAGTCTGTAGTTTGTCTGAAGTAGTATCTATCGACAACTTGAATGTGGACAGTTAGTCTCCTTCACGTGTTGTTAAGCATTTATATTTTGCTTCCAGTGAAGTGCTTGAATTGCAAAGCAGTTTCGGATACGTATGAGGCATTTCTTGATATCACTTTGGATGTAAAGGTAGGAGGTTTTGTAAATATAATTCATGATGTTTAAGTACATGTATAACTTTCTAAATTAAACTTGTTTAACTTAAAAAACCAAACCACGTACAATGTTAAAATATAAGAGCTTGGTGGTGGTTAGAAAGTGGATTGGACTTTGTCCTTCTGTGGAACCCCTGTAAATAGTCTCCACGTCTGCATTGGGTTTAAGGGGAAAGAATTTTATTGCTGCACAAAGTATAATACTGTCACACTTCTTTGTTGTTCTACCTCAATATACATCTAATTGTTAGACTGCTGGATTTGTTGCCGGTATTGATGACAAAGCACACTATAGATGCTGTCTGCGTTACTGGAAAATGATTTGTTTCAAAGTAGAATGACTTCCAGGTGAGGTAAACGCTGAGCATGCTCTTTCTGCCTCCTTCTTGACAGTGCTCATAGTAGATCGCTTAAGTATGTATTAGTCAGGTTCTCTTATAAACTCCTAGTGCGTCTCTGGAATTTTGAATTTACAGTGACTTTACGCTCTTCTTTCTCGCTCCTCTAGGCGGTTTCATCTGTTACCAGAGCTCTAGAACTATTTGTGAAACCTGAAGAGCTGGATGGAGAGAATTGCTATAAATGTAGCGAGTAAGATCATTACTAATTATGTCTTAATACTAGATATTAGTTTTATATATTACATGACTTAGAGCGTAAGTTATCCTTTAACTTCATTTAGAAATAAGGAGACGCAGCTTTGTTGTTGTTGTTGTTGTTGCTTCATTTCGTAGTAGTGGTGAGCTGAAGCAAGGAGCTATGGAGAATGATTTGGAGTGGAAGGCAGCAGCAGGTTCCTGCAGGTCCCAGCGTTCACTGTGAAACAAAGTTAGATTGAGTGTCAGGGAATGTGAGCTGGCTCCGTGGTAATGAATGTTAGCAGCCTGTGCTGGCTCACTAAACAGCGTCTTGCACAGCTCTTGAACTGTGAAACCTGTCGATGTGGACTAATGCCTGAAATGAGCTCCCTTAAGCCTAACCCGTGCACAGGGAAAGCCTATTGAGTTCAGGCGCTCTCTGTGCTGATCAATATGTAAGATGTTTCTACGTATGTGAGAAACAATTGAACATTTGCATAAGATGGTTTGGCAAAACAAGCTGTTAGTCAAACATCCCCTCAGAAAAGCACAGAGTGCCCGGCTCAGTTCTGTAGGATTCATGCCTGACCCCTCTAAATGAAAAATGCAGTATCCACTTCTTGTTGTCGGATACTAAGGAAATTAGGGTGTCGAATCAAGAGCGTCCAATAGGTTATTAAAGCAATTTAATCCCAGGTTCGTCTTGGCCTGCGGATCCTAGAAAGCAACATGCAGCGTATTCAGGATTCTCATAAGTGATGTCTGAGGAAGAGAAAGAACTGTAATAGCACCTCACATCTGAATTGCATGGTCTTTCCTTAATGTGCTCTTTGAGGTGTGATCGGTTCAGTCACACTTAAAGCCAGAATTTTCTGTCTTTTTGTGAGCTTAAAAGGAAAGGCCTTGCACATGTACAGTACTTTTTCCATTGCTGATAACTGTTATTAGTCTTATATATAACTCATTTTTAATATTTTTTGTTTATATTTTATAACTCCCTGGTAATACGCTTTCATGAGAGATTCCTGTTCCCGCTGTGCTCTGAGTTGTTGGTAAAACTTACCTTCTTCTCTGTATTAACAAACGTGACATGCAGTGCATGGGTTTATGAAAAGAAAAAACCAAACATATGATGCAAGTAAATATCATTCAAATAGCATAAGCATGCGTGAGACATTAAAAGGAGTTTGTTTTGGGGGCGAAAAAGAAGATGCTTTCAAACACTTGTCTCTGCTTGTTTTTAAGGTGTAAAAAGATGGTTCCTGCATCCAAGAGATTTACCGTACACCGTTCTTCCAACGTTCTCACAATATCACTGAAAAGATTTGCAGATTTCACAGGTGGAAAGATCAACAAGCTATATTAAGAATATACCTTAAGAATATAGAGAAATGGTCTGCTTTTATTTTCATTTTCTCTTTTTTTCATTTTTCTCTTAATATCAGTAAAGTTCCTGCTTGACAAGAAGCATAAACTTTCCTCTGAGAAGGCTAATTCATCAGGAAACAGTTGTCTGCAACTTCTAGTATTAAACGTTGCTTATGGGAAGACTTATTTTTAGTGAATCAAGAGATATATTCATATAATTCCAGTCTCTGTTTTTTGGAAGTGTTTTTCTCTGGCTAGTCTGCGAAGTACTCTGATATAATTTTTCTATCTTCTTGGTCTCTCTTTAGGAGGTAAAATATCCTGAATATTTGGACCTCCGAGCCTACATGTCTCAATCAAGTGGAGAACCACTCCTCTATGCCTTATATGCGGTGCTGGTGCATCATGGAATCAACTGTCGCACAGGACACTATGTATGCTACATGAAGGTAGAAGTCAACATCATTTCTAACAGGGTAAAAGGTTGTGCTGGCAAACCAGTTAAAGTGTTACTAGTAGTACTGTTTCTAGGCAAAAAGATTTTCTGAAATAATCCCAAACTTGAAAATGGGATCTTGTATAAAATCTTAAGCTGTGATTGACTCTCTGCTTAAGAGAGGCCAAACGTGTACCTACTGAGAAGCTAGGTGATAAGTGTTTTTGTACACTTATAAGTGGTCATTTTGTAAAGAGACTGCTGAAAAATCTGAACACTGCTGCTGCAGAACTCTGAATGGGGGGCTAGCAACTGTTTTAACTGATCTGGAATCTTGAGTTTACTTTTCAGTGGACAGGAGGAGAGTCTCTCAAGGCAAACAGAAATAACACCCGATACTCATGTCAACATAAATTTATGCTCAGAGTGTAGGTGTAGGAACAGCGTCGGTATGTATATGGAACATCGGGAGAGGAAACTATATCGGTATTTACAGCTTTTCTACTTCCTTGTCAGAGAGACGTTATCTCCAAATTAGAAATTGATGTATTTTGAATAAGGGCTGGTGGATCGGATTTATTCTTACTAGTGTTAATATTTGCTCTTGAATAGTACTTAATATCTGGTAACGCATCAATCAATCGTCAAAAATAAACTTAAAAATGTGTAAGGCTTATCTCGTTGGTCGATACAAAGACCAAGGTCTTTTCTCTTTTCTCTTTTTTTTTTTTTCCCAGTATTGTTTTTCTGTTTTCCTTCTCACTGCAGTCTTGATTTTGTTTCTTGTCCCTTAAGTATGTTTTCAATGTGTTGTTGAAACATTTTCCCTTTCAATCCGAAAAAAGGAGCTGTCACTGGTGTCTGCAAGTTGAAGACTGGAGCTTATCTGAAAATCACTGAGCCCAAGAGCTGTCACCTTAGTCTTCCAATAGGACGGGGATGTCTTCATTTCTCAGTTAAATGCATTTTTCAGGTTTGTGTATTATTTTCTCAGGAACGGAAAGTGTGCGCACAATTTGCCAGTTGTGGGACTAGGAGTTCTCTTATTTCCTGTGCTTTGTTTAACCTGTCTTAAGTTTAATGGATAGCAATCAAGGTGTACTAGAAATCTGAAAACACTTTATGCTTTGTTCTCTCAGTCATTTTGGTATAACAAACTAGCTTATGGTTTAAACCCTCCATTAGGTTAGCATTTTCCCTAAACGTAACAAGTCCCTGTGTGCTACAGGAAGACAGTAACAAAAAATTAAGTATAGATATTCATCCTGTCATTATTCAGCTTCTGCCTATGGACACACAATTACGCTTATTTAAAGCGGTATCCTCTTGAAACCTAATCAGCATGTTAGAAAGGACTTAGTTATCGGCTTTTGTCCTGGAGGGCTGAGGTTTGGTCTGTTTTGTTTTACATTCAGCATTTCCTTTTCTAGCTTCCATTCCCCTGTTGTTTTGCATGAGGAAAACATGCGGCTTTACAAAGTAGAACGGAAAGAGATGCTTTTCAGTCTAACTTTTCAGTTTTTTGTAGGAGTTTTAAATGTGGTGGGTGCAAAACAGCATAAGTACTGCTGCCAAAGTTATATTCAAACAAGTATTTCTTGGAGAAGCAGAAGAAGCCCAGGGAGAAATAAATTTACAAACATGCTCTTCATGCTCTCCTTTCCCAAGATTTCTCTGAGATATATCCCATAGTCTGTGGGTTTTGAGGTATGTGGTTCCCAGGAGTGAAAAGGAGGGCCAAACAGCTCTCCTCTTGGATCTCAACGTGCCAGGGCTTTAGTGTACTGCCACTTATGGCTCCGCTTTTCACCTGGAAAAAGCGACCTCATGCTGTAAACTGAGGAGCCCTGCAATTGTTCTACTTGTTGTTTTTTTTTTTTTTTTTTTTCCCTGCTCGTATAGGCTTAGAAATGTGCTGATGAAACAATAAAAAAGCCAGCTTGGTACATCTCCTTACAAAAAAATAAGTACAAATTTGAGCTCCTGATTGGCTTCATGCTGAACTCTGTGCTGTTCTTGTCGTAATCTTGGTCTCTCAGTAGATAATATGGTTTAATTAAGAATAGAATCATGTGATGAAGAAGATCTCACACTGCAACAAATTCAACATCTCAAATGAAATTTTACATTTTCCGTGATTTTCTTTCTGAGCAGAAGTGTGTAGTATTAAATATATATATATATATCTGTGATGAAGCCACGGTCGCAGTTACTCAGATATCTTAATAAGCACTTGCAGGAAGATAAATTGCTGCATCTTTTAGCATTATTTAATTGTAGGGTTAGAGACATGTTGATTCAACAGAGCTGTAAAGTTTCTAAGAGGTCACTTTGAAAAATACCAGCTAAATTACTGGCAAGACTGCACCCGTTCTTAAAAACAAACAACCCCCCCAAATCATCTGTTTTCCTCTTACAGGTAACTGAAGTAATCCCCAAAGAAGACAGTTCACTATCCATAGGCAAGTTTTATTTTTAAACATTTTCTACATTTTATACCTAGCCACAACTTAACAACCAGTTAACGGTGACAATCCTGTTCAGTGTTGAAAATGTCATTCTGGCATAGGAAACAAAGGACTTCATCTTCTTGCTTTACAGCTGAATGTCTTCTACATAATGTTTGGAGAAGTGAAATCTTGCAAGAGGTTTTCAAAAATTCTGCCCGGTTTGGATGATGAAGTAAATTGCCATAGTCAGTAGATTCTGGCACTGACAAGTTCCTTCAAGCTAAAGAGGGAGTGCGATTGTTGCAAAGCATGTCTGTATTTTGAGACAGGGACGACCACAAGTTTTAATCTTAAAATACGACATGGAGGGGAGGCTGGTTGTTCACACATTCTTGCAAACATTAATACAATCTGTCCCATTATCAAGAACAAAATTAGGGACTGAACAGAGGTCTTTCAAATACTAGTGTTGCAAAAATAGACTTTTTATGCTACTAATGTCAAAAGAATCCTGATTGTACTAAACTGTAAGTGTCTCTTCTAGCTGATAAATCAGGAACAGCACAGAAGAAAATGCGTCTGCTCTAATGCTCTTTGGGCTTCGGTGAATTCTCTGGCCAGCAGATGGCGAACTCGCTTTTTCTAAACCAGTCAAAAGTATAGGGAGAAAGTAAATGTCTTGCACACATTACACAAGTCCAGGGCATTGGGATCACTGGGCTACATGAGTGAAAGAGATGCACCCCAACAGTACCCCACTTAGATACGCTGCTTGAAACATAAGCAGGATAGGAGGGCTGTGCAAAGCAATTTTGGTAAATTGAGAAATTCATGTATTTCATCAAGCCTGAAGATACTAATTAGTTTCATGTGGGGGAAGGTCAGTCTTTCAAAGAAAAGAAAAAACGTCTCTTAAGCAGGATTTTCTGAATGGTGGAATCTAATCTGAAAAAAGGCTACTTCAGCAGGTTATTTATTTATTTATTTATTTTTAACTGTATTGAACCTCTCAAGTAAGCTAGGAGCAGACTAGGAACAACTGAGGACTTGTTAGAGTGTGCCTTTTCACCTGGACTCATGTTACTTTGAATAAATTAACAAGGATAGCTAGTGATAATTTGTGATTTAAGGAAATCCCAGATACGTGAGAGAAAGAGCAGCGTTAAAGCAGTTAAATTCCTGCTCTCTCTAATAAGTGCTCTCTCTAGCCAGTTTCTGAACGCTTCTGTTCTGTGGCTAGGATTTGGTCAGCTTGACCACAAGATCACTAGTAAAACAAGGATGCCGTCCAGTCAAACCTTCAAATGAATGTAACTTACCTAAGGTCTACCATTTGCTATCAAAGCAGGTAGCTTTGTCCTAATATTCTGTACAGTTGACCAATTTTAGCATGGAACTGAAATGCAGTCAGTTTAATGGGAGGGCTTTGGAAGCTGCCTTCAACAGTCAGTTCAGCCCTGTAGTCAGAGAGCAGATCAAGCCATGTGCAGGGTTGTGACTTCTCTCTTTAGAAAGAAAACCACTGAGCCAGACAGTTCCATGTTGAGTATCACAACAGGGAATGACATTTCTTCCCTTTGTCTTTCAGATGCAGAGCTTACTGATGGAAGCCTTCAATACTCAGACTAAACCTACCATCAAAACGGACGACCTTTTTACCATCCAAACCAACCATTTTTCCATCAAACCCAACAACTTGGGTTTTGAAACGAAACTGGTAAGCCACAAGTCCTTATTGAATCTATTTTTCAGTGAAAGGGTTTTCTCTGTAACCTGATCATTTAAACTGTTGTGCTTAAAAGAAGGTCACTTGCAAGAGCGGTTATAATCCATGCTAATCCATGCTCCGTGCTGTTCCTTACAGTCAGCACACCAGGTTCCCCCAGTGCGGTAACATGTAAGGGTGGAAGCCTAGGGAACACTCAGGTAATGCTGCTATAGCATACCCTGAAAGCCTCCTCAATTCTCTACAGTTTCTTTAAAATGTGAATGTTAGTTTAATTTTCCTAGTCACTTTAAGCAATTACTCCACAAGACCTTATTGTTCTCCACAACTCCCTCTTAGAGGTTGTAGCAGCGTGGGGGTTGGCCTTTCTCCCAAGCAGCAAGCAACAGGAGAAGAGGAATTGGCCTCAAGTTTCACCCAGGAAGGCATGGGGTGGATATGAGGAAAAAATTCTTCCCTGAAAGGATTGTGAGTCCTTGGAAGAGGCTGCCCAGGGAAGGAGTTGAATCACCGTCCCTGCAGCTCTGCAAAAGACGTGTAGATGTGGTGCTTGGGGACGTGGTTTAGTGGTAGACTTGGCAGGGCTGGGTTAGCGCTTGGACTTGATGACCTCAGAGCTCTTTTCCAGCCTAAAGGATTTGACAATTCTATGGTAATAAGCACAAGTGCTGAGACACAGAGCTGACCAAGCAAACATAGAGACAAGGACAAGACATGAACCATGAGGATTCTTAACAGAAGAGTAGAGAAAGCAGCTAGAAATAGAAGATCTTTTTAGAAGAGAACTTTCCAAGCTAGAGAAAGAGGAAAGCATATGTGTGTAACTTCAAACTTGAACAAGAAAGGAAAAGCATGCTAAACACTGACAAGAAAAACACAAAGAAATATAAACACCAACACTTCAGACTAAAACTTCAAGAATGATTTGGCATTTGTTATCTTGTTGAGGTTTACGGAAGTTGCCAGAAATATTTTTTTTCTGGGGGTGAATCTGATAAATTATCTTAAATTTAACTGTCACTGACAAACCTGTGAGTCCGAGGAAATAGATACTGAGTGGTGTCCCAGTAGGCAGGAGGGCAGCGGTGGCTGTGTCACCCAGGTGTCACAATGGGCAGCGGTGGCTGTGTCATCCAGGCGTCACAGTGGGGCCGTGACATGGCAGCCCAGTCAGGATAAAAGGCCCCTGGTTGCAGGCAGGCCCCAGTCGGGATGGAAGCCCCTGGCAGCAGGCAGCAGAGGGCAGAGCAGGGCAGGACAGGGAGGTGAGTGCGCGATGGAGCAGGGGCTGAAGTGCAGTGCGAGCCTGAATGGTCCAGGAACCAATGTGGGGAGGAGATGCTTGTGTGCTCATCCCAGTGCAGAGATGATGCCTGGGTGCCTGAGAAGGTGCCCGCGGGACTCAGGAGCTGCTTTCTTGCTCGATGGAAGTTCTTGGCTATGGCAAGAAGAATCTGGGTGCTCCCCAGGCTTCTTAGCTGCTGTGTCCAGATACTCCCTGGGTGTGCAGGGAGATGCTTGGTTTCTCCAAGAAGACAGCTGGGTGATGCAGAGATTTTTTTGGATGTCTCAGGAAGATGGATTGGTGATCCTGGCTGTTTCTTGGTGGCTCCAGAGAAATGCTTGAGTGCTATTTGGGGATGCTTGTGTACCCTAGGAGATGTGGTTGTGTGCCCAAGGGAGAGGCTAGTTTGATCCAGGGTAAAGCTGTGTTTCTCCAGGGAGGATTTTGGGTGCTCCAGGGAGATGGTTGGGTGCTTTTTGTGTGATGCTTGGCTCCAGGGAGATGCTGGAGTGCTGTGGGGAGATGCTTAGTTCCTGCTCTTTGGTATCTGTGTCCCCTGGGGGGGTGCGTGCATGAGCACGGGGACATACTTGAATGACCCTGGTAGGTACTTGTGCAGCCCTCAGAAGCTCTTGGGTGCCAAGGGAGGTGCTTCCCATGTCCAGTGGGATGTTTGTGTGCCCCAGGTGGTGTTTTGGTGCCCTGGGGAGATGCTTGGGTTCTCCAGTCAGATGTAGGACTGTGGTGGGAAGGTTCCTGTGTGAGGTGCAATGAGGTGCTTGGGTATTGCAGGGAGGTGCTTCTGTGCTGCAGGGAGATGCTTGGGTGCCTGGGGCAGAGCTTTGTGTGAT
Organism: Anser anser; assembly: GCF_964211835.1. Taxonomy (NCBI): domain Eukaryota; kingdom Metazoa; phylum Chordata; class Aves; order Anseriformes; family Anatidae; genus Anser; species Anser anser. The sequence goes on from NC_139725.1 coordinate 197,728, forward strand.
TAGGGGATAGATTTTTGTGCTCTAAGGTGCAGCCAAACATTCCCCAGACCATTCCCCATCTTGGGAGCACCCAAGCATCTCCCCAGAGCACCCAACCATATTGTACTAGGAGTACCCAAGCAGCTCCCCAGAGTACACGAGCATGTCCAAGGAGCATTCAGGCACCTCCCTAGAGAAGACATGAACCTCCCTAGGGAAAGAACCAGTCTCCCTTGGGAATACAAGCATCTTCCTGGAGCACTCTCCACGACACCCAAGCCTCTCGCCAAGGAACATAAGCACCTCTTGAAATCACCGAGATTTTCCCCAGGGCACACAAGCCTTGTGTTGGAGTAGACAAGCATCTCCCCAGGACACCTAAGCACTACATTCTACCTGTGAGGCATCATCCAAGAGCATTCCAGCACCTTCCAGGAGATCCCAACATCACCCTGAGCTCACAAGGTTCTGCCCGGCTCAGCCAGGCATCTCTCTGGAGCACCCAAGCATCATTGTAGGGCATCCAAACATGACCCTTTTAAGGACCCAAGCATTTTGGGTAGACCTGTGCGGTGCCAGGGGTTGGACTTGATCATCCTTATGGGTCCCTTCCAACTCGGGCTATTCTATGATTCTACGATTCCCCAGCAGCAGCAAAGCATTTCCCCAGGAACACGGCTATTTCCCTGAGGCACACAAGCATAACCCCCCGAGAACGCAAGCATCTTCCTGGAGAACCCACGCATCTCCCCACAGCACTCAGGCACCCCACTGCAGCATTATTGAAACATCTCCCCAGGGAACCCAAGCACATCCCAAGGTACTTTGACATCCGTCCAGAGCTCCCAAGCAAGTTCTTTCAGCATCTCGGTCGTTCAAAAAGCACCTCTGTGAAGCATGCAGAGACCTCTGTGGAGTACCCTAACTTGTCCCTGGGGTAGGAGAGGTAGATACCCGGGATCCCCAAGCATCACTCTGGTACACCCATCACATCCTTGGTACGCAAAAGCACCTCCCCGTGCTGCACAAGCAATTTGCTGAGGCAGCCAAAGATCTCCCCAGAGCACCCAGTCACCTGCGTGGGATATTCAAAAAGCAAAGCGCGGACAGAAAAGCAAAGCAAAAAAGGTCCAAAAATAAAACAAAGCAATGCAATGAATATGTACCTATAAAAAAAAAAAAAAAAAAGGACAAAAAAACCCAAGGAAAGCAGGGCCAGGAAAAGCAAAGTAAAGCATGTCCAGGAAAGGCAAAGCAGTGCAAGGCAGAGCAAAGAAAAGCAGAGCAGAGAAAGTAAAGCAAAGCCATGGCAGGAATACAAAGCAAAGCAAACCAAAGGAAAGCACGGCCTGAAAAAGCATGGTCAGGAAAGGCAACGCAGAGCAAGGCAAAGCGAAGCAGTGCAAAGCGAAGCAGTGCAAACTTGTACAAGGAAAGTCCCAGCAGTGCCAGGAAACGTATAGCAAAATAAGAAAGCAGTTTGAGGCAAGGCAAAGCAGAGCAGAGACAGTAAAACCAAGAGGTGCCAGGAATAGAAAGCGAAGCAAAGCACGACAAAAGAAAGTGTGGCCTGAAAAAGCAAAAGAACACATGGCCAGTGGAGGCAAAGCAGAGCAAGGCAAAGCAAAGCAAAGTGAAGTAGCACGAGGAAAAGCAAAGCATTGCCAGGAAAGACAAAGCAAACAAAGCAAAGCAAAGCAATCTGAGGCAAAGCAAAGCAAAGCAGGGGCAGGAACAGCAGAGGAAAGCAGAGAAGGAAAAGCAAAACTGTGCCCTGAAGAGCAGAGCAAAGCAAAGCAGAGCAAGGAAAAACAAAGAGAAGCGAAGCAAATGTAAGGAGCTGGCGGCCAGCCCTCCTGCCGGTTCCCAGTGTCTGCGGGGCAAAGACCGCAGGGCCCTCATGCCGGGTAGAGCTGGCGGCCAGACTCGGACGGTGGCTGTACCCTGCTCGCCCGCTCCCCGGCCTCCTTGACACCTCATAGTCCGCCGTGGCAGTGGGCAAGAACCATGTCTTGCTTTACCTGGGTTTATATTTACTTATCTATTGATTGATTGATTGATTTATTGTTGCCTTTCTTCCACTGTACTTATCGTCGTTGAAAACCTCACCCAACACCGTCCCTGGAAGGGTAGCTGTGGGGACCGCCTAGCGGCAGGACACACGGCTGGGGCCACAGAACTGACCATGCCGGGTGGCCAGGCCTGCTGCCCCGACCCTCGAGTTGCGAGGGGACAGTGTCCGGGCTGCGGGGAGGCCCAGCTGTGTGCCTGAGGGTTTATGCGGTCCTAAATATACCGATCGCCTCATCGGCAAAATCGTCGGGACGGTCTGCAAAGGAAGCCTAGCGCAGCACAGGAGAGCAGAGCAATGAAGAGGAAAGCCGAGCAAGGCAAAGCAAAGCAGTGCAAACTGGTACAAGGAAAGTCCCAGCAGTGCCAGGAAAGGTAGAGCAAAGTAACGAAAGCGGTTTGAGGAGGCATGGCAAAGCACAGCAGGGGTAGGAAAAGCAAAGCAGAGCATAGAAGGTAAAACCAAGAGGCGCCAGGAATACGAAGCAAAGGAAAACAAAGGAAAGCATGGCCTGAAAAAGCATGGCCAGGAAAGGCAAAGCAGAGCAAGGCAAAGGAAAGCAGTGCAAACTGGCACAAGGAAAGCCCCAGCAGTGCCAGGAAAGGTAGAGCAAAGTAACGAAAGCAGTTTGAGGCAAGGCAAAGCACAGCAGGGGTAGGAAAAGCAAAGCAGAGCAGAGAAGGTAAAGGAAAGCCGTGGCAGGAATATGAAGCAAAGGAAAACAAAGGAAAGCATGGCCTGAAAAAGCATGGCCAGGAAAGGCAACGCAGAGCAAGGCAAAGGAAAGCAGTGCAAACTGGCACAAGGAAAGCCCCAGCAGTGCCAGGAAACGTAGAGCAAAGTAACGAAAGCAGTTGGAGGCGAGGCAAAGCACAGCAGGGGTAGGAAAAGCAAAGCAGAGCAGAGAAAGTAAAACCAAGAGGTGCCAGGCATACGAAGCAAAGGAAAACAAAGGAAAGCATGGCCTGAAAAAGCATGGCCAGGAAAGGCAACGCAGAGCAAGGCAAAGCAAAGCAGTGCAAACTGGTACAAGGAAAGTCCCAGCAGTGCCAGGAAAGGTAGAGCAAAGTAAAGAAAGCAGTTTGAGGAGGCAAGACAAAGCACAGCAGGGGTAGGAAAAGCAAAGCAGAGCAGAGAAGGTAAAGCAAAGCCGTGGCAAGTATACGAAGCAAAGGAAAACAAAGGAAAGCGTGGCCTGAAAAAGCATGGCCAGGAAAAGCAAAGCGCGGCGAGGAAAACCAAAGCCAAAAGGTCCAAAAATAAAACAAAGCAATGCAATGAATATGTATCTAAAGTAAAAAAAAAAAAATAAAATAAAATAAAATAAAAGGCAAAAAAAACCAACAAGCAAAGCAGGGCCAGGAAAAGCAAAGTAAAGCGTGTCCAGGAAAGGCAAAGCAGTGCAAGGCAGAGCAAAGCAAAGGAAAGTAGCACAAGGAAAAGCAAAGCAGTGCCAGGAAATGTAGAGCAAAAGAAAGAAAGCAGTTTGAGGAGGCAAGGCAAAGCACAGCAGGGGTAGGAAAAGAAAGCAACGTAGAGAAGGAAAAGCAAAGCAGTGCCAGGAATACAAAGCAAAGAAAAACAAAGGAAAGCATGGCCTGAAAAAGCATGGCCAGGAAAGGCAACGCAGAGCAAGGCAAAGCGAAGCAGTGCAAACTCGTACAAGAAAGTCCCAGCAGTGCCAGGAAACGTAGAGCAAAGTAAAGAAAGCAGTTTGAGGTGAGACAAAGCACAGCAGGGGTAGGAAAAGCAAAGCAGAGCAGAGAAGGTAAAGCAAAGCCGTGGCAGGAATACGAAGCAAAGCAAAACAAAGGAAAGCATGGCCTGAAAAAGCATGGCCAGGAAAGGCAAAGCAGTGCAAGGCAAAGCAAAGCAGTGCAAACTCGTACAAGGAAAGTCCCAGCAGGGCCAGGAAACGTAGAGCAAAGTAACGAAAGCAGTTTGAGGCGAGGCAAAGCAGAGCAGAGAAAGTAAAACCAAGAGGTGCCAGGAATAGAAAGCGAAGCGAAGCAAGACAAAGGAAAGCATGGCCTGAAAAAGCATGGCCAGGAAAAGCAAAGCGCGGCCAGGAAGACCAAAGCAAAAAGGTCCAAAAATAAAACAAAGCAATGCAATGAAAATGTATCTATATTAAAATAAAAAAAACAAACAAACAAAACAAAAAAATGCAAAAAAAAGACCAAGCAAAGCAGGGCCAGGAAAAGCAAAGAAAAGCGTGTCCAGGAAAGGCAAAGCGGTGCAAGGCAGAGCAAAGCAAAGGAAAGTAGCACAAGGAAAAGCAAAGCAGTACCAGGAAATGTAGAGCAAAAGAAAGAAAGCAGTTTGAGGAGGCAAGGCAAAGCACAGCAGGGGTAGGAAAAACAGAGCAGAGCAGAGAAAGTAAAACCAAGAGGCGCCAGGAATACAAAGCGAAGCTAAACAAAGGAAAGCGTGGCCGGAAAAAGCACGGCCAGGAAAGGCAAAGCAGAGCAAGGCAAAGCAAAGCAGTGCAAACTCGTACAAGGAAAGTCCCAGCAGGGCCAGGAAATGTAGAGCAACGTAAAGAAAACAGTTTGAGGCAAGGCAAAGCAGAACAGAGAAAGTAAAACCTAGAGGTGCCAGGAATACAAAGCGAAGTGAAGCAAGACAAAGGAAAGCATGGCCTGAAAAAGCAAAAGAAAACATAGCCAGTGCAGGCAAAGCAGTGCAAGGCAAAGCAAAGCAGTGCAAACTTGTACAAGGAAAGTCCCAGCAGGGCCAGGAAACGTAGAGCAAAGTAACGAAAGCAGTTTGAGGCAAGGCAAAGCAGAGCAGGGGTAGGAAAAGCAGAGCAGAGCAGGGAAAGTAAAACCAAGAGGTGCCAGGAATACGAAGCGAAGCAAGACAAAGGAAAGCGTGGCCCGAAAAAGCATGGCCAGGAAAGGCAACGCAGAGCAAGGCAAAGCAAAGCAGTGCAAACTTGTACAAGGAAAGTCCCAGCAGTGCCAGGAAACGTAGAGCAAAGTAAAGAAAGCAGTTTGAGGCGAGGCAAAGCACATCAGCGGTAGGACAAGCAGAGCAGAGCAGAGAAGGTAAAACCAAGAGGTGCCAGGAATACGAAGCGAAGCAAGACAAAGGAAAGCGTGGCCGGAAAAAGCATGGCCAGGAAAGGCAACGCAGAGCAAGGCAAAGCAAAGCAGTGCAAACTTGTACAAGGAAAGTCCCAGCAGTGCCAGGAAACGTAGAGCAAAGTAAAGAAAGCAGTTGGAGGCAAGGCAAAGCAGAGCAGGGGTAGGAAAAGCAAAGCAGAGCAGAGAAGGTAAAGCAAAGCCGTGGCAGGAATACAAAGCAAAGCAAAACAAAGGAAAGCGTGGCCTGAAAAGCAAAAGAAAACATGGCCAGTGGAGGCAAAGCCGAGCAAGGCAAAGCAAAGCCCTGCTAGGGAAAAGAATGCGGCATAAGGAAAAGAAATGACAAGCAGGGCCAGGCAAAGCAAAGCGCGGCCAGGAAAACCAAAGCAAAGAGGTCCAAAAATAAAACAAAGCAATGCAATGAATGTGTAACTATATTAAAAAAAACGAACAAACAAACAAAAAAAAATGCAAAAAAAAGACCAAGCAAAGCAGGGCCAGGAAAAGCAAAGTAAAGCGTGTCCAGGAAAGGCAAAGCAGTGCAAGGCAGAGCAAAGCAAAGGAAAGTAGCACAAGGAAAAGCAAAGCAGTACCAGGAAATGTAGAGCAAAAGAAAGAAAGCAGTTTGAGGAGGCAAGGCAAAGCACAGCAGGCGTAGGAAAAGCAAAGCAGAGCAGAGAAGGTAAAGCAAAGCCGTGGCAGGAATACAAAGCGAAGCAAAACAAAGGAAAGCGTGGCCTGAAAAAGCATGGCCAGGAAAGGCAACCCAGAGCAAGGCAAAGCAAAGCAGTGCAAACTGGTACAAGGAAAGTCTCAGCAGTGCCAAGAAACGTAGAGCAAAGTAAAGAAAGCAGTTTGAGGCAAGGCAAAGCACAGCAGGGGTAGGAAAAGCAAAGCAGAGCAGAGAAGGTAAAGCAAAGCCGTGGCAGGAATACAAAGCAAAGCAAAACAAAGGAAAGCGTGGCCTGAAAAACAAAAGAAACATGGCCAGTGGAGGCAAGGCAGAGCAAGACAAAGCAAAGCAAAGCAAAGCGAAGTAGCACGAGGAAAAGCAAAGCATTGCCAGGAAAGACAAAGCAAACAAAGCAAAGCAAAGCAATCTGAGGCAAAGCACAGCAGGGGCAGGAACAGCAGAGGAAAGTAGAGAAGGAAAACCAAAAGTGTGCCCGGAAGAGCAGAGCAGAGCAAAGCAAAGCAGAGCAAGGAAAAACAAAGAGAAGCGAAGCAAATGTAAGGAGCTGGCGGCCAGCCCTCCTGCCGGTTCCCAGTGTCTGCGGGGCAAAGACCGCAAGGCCCTCATGCCGGGTAGAGCTGGCGGCCAGACTCGGACGGTGGCTGTACCCTGCTCGCCCGCTCCCCGGCCTCCCTGACACCTCATAGTCCGCCGTGACAGCGGGCAAGAACCATGTCTTGCTTTACCTGGTTTTATCTTTATTTATTTATTTATTTATTTATTTATTGTTGGCTTCCATCCAATGTAGTTGTGGGAATCATGGAGTTACTTACCGTCGTTGAAAACCTCACCCAACGCCGTCCCCAGACGAATAGCAGTGGGGCCCGCCTAGCAGCAGGCCACATGGCTGGGGCCACAGAACTGACCATGTCGGGTGGCTGGGCCTGCTGCCCCCACCCTCGAGTTGCGAAGGGACAGTGTCCGGGCTGCGGGCAGGCCCAGCTGTGTGTCTGAGGGTTTATGCGTTCCGAAATATACCGATAGCCTCATCGGCAAAATCGTCGGGACGGTCTGCAAAGGAAGCCTAGCGCAGCACAGGAGAGCAGAGAAATGAAGAGGAAAGCAGAGCAAGGCAAAGCAAAGCAGTGCAAACTGGTACAAGGAAAGTCCCAGCAGTGCCAGGAAACGTAGAGCAAAGTAAAGAAAGCAGTTGGAGGCAAGGCAAAGCAGAGCAGAGAAAGTAAAGCCTAGAGGTGCCAGGAATACAAAGCGAAGCGAAGCAAGACAAAGGAAAGCGTGGCCTGAAAAAGCAAAAGAAAACATGGCCAGTGGAGGCAAAGCAGTGCAAGGCAAAGCAAAGCAGTGCAAATTTGTACAAGCAAAGTCCCAGCAGGGCCAGGAAACGTAGAGCAAAGTAACGAAAGCAGTTTGAGGCAAGGCAAAGCACAGCAGGGGTAGGAAAAGCAGAGCAGAGAAAGTAAAACCAAGAGGCGCCAGGAATACAAAGCGAAGCAAGACAAAGGAAAGCGTGGCCTGAGAAAGCATGGCCAGGAAAGGCAACGCAGAGCAAGGCAAAGCAAAGCAGTGCAAACTCGTACAAGGAAAGTCCCAGCAGGGCCAGGAAACGTAGAGCAACGTAAAGAAAACAGTTTGAGGCAAGGCAAAGCAGAACAGAGAAAGTAAAACCTAGAGGTGCCAGGAATACAAAGCGAAGTGAAGCAAGACAAAGGAAAGCGTGGCCTGAAAAAGCAAAAGAAAACATGGCCAGTGGAGGCAAAGCAGTGCAAGGCAAAGCAAAGCAGTGCAAACTTGTACAAGGAAAGTCCCAGCAGGGCCAGGAAACGTATAGCAAAGTAACGAAAGCAGTTTGAGGCAAGGCAAAGCAGAGCAGGGGTAGGAAAAGCAGAGCAGAGCAGAGAAAGTAAAACCAAGAGGTGCCAGGAATACGAAGCGAAGCAAGACAAAGGAAAGCGTGGCCCGAAAAAGCATGGCCAGGAAAGGCAACGCAGAGCAAGGCAAAGCAAAGCAGTGCAAACTGGTACAAGGAAAGTCCCAGCAGTGCCAGGAAACGTAGAGCAAAGTAAAGAAAGCAGTTTGAGGAGGCAAGGCAAAGCAGAGCAGGGGTAGGAAAAGCAAAGCGGAGCAGAGAAGGTAAAGCAAAGCCGTGGCAGGAATACAAAGCGAAGCAAAACAAAGGAAAGCGTGGCCTGAAAAGCAAAAGAAAACATGGCCAGTGGAGGCAAAGCCGAGCAAGGCAAAGCAAAGCCCTGCTAGGGAAAAGAATGCGGCATAAGGAAAAGAAATGACAAGCAGGGCCAGGCAAAGCAAAGCGCGGCCAGGAAAACCAAAGCAAAGAGGTCCAAAAATAAAACAAAGCAATGCAATGAATGTGTAACTATATTAAAAAAACAAACAAACAAACAAAAAAAATGCAAAAAAAAGACCAAGCAAAGCAGGGCCAGGAAAAGCAAAGTAAAGCGTGTCCAGGAAAGGCAAAGCAGTGCAAGGCAGAGCAAAGCAAAGGAAAGTAGCACAAGGAAAAGCAAAGCAGTACCAGGAAATGTAGAGCAAAAGAAAGAAAGCAGTTAGAGGAGGCAAGGCAAAGCACAGCAGGCGTAGGAAAAGCAAAGCAGAGCAGAGAAGGTAAAGCAAAGCCGTGGCAGGAATACAAAGCGAAGCAAAACAAAGGAAAGCGTGGCCTGAAAAAGCATGGCCCGGAAAGGCAACGCAGAGCAAGGCAAAGCAAAGCAGTGCAAACTGGTACAAGGAAAGTCTCAGCAGTGCCAGGAAACGTAGAGCAAAGTAAAGAAAGCAGTTTGAGGCGAGGCAAAGCACAGCAGGGGTAGGAAAAGCAAAGCAGAGCAGAGAAGGTAAAGCAAAGCCGTGGCAGGAATACAAAGCAAAGCAAAACAAAGGAAAGCGTGGCCTGAAAAACAAAAGAAAACATGGCCAGTGGAGGCAAAGCAGAGCAAGACAAAGCAAAGCAAAGCAAAGTGAAGTAGCACGAGGAAAAGCAAAGCATTGCCAGGAAAGACAAAGCAAACAAAGCAAAGCAAAGCAAAGCAAAGCAAAGCAGGGGCAGGAACAGCAGAGGAAAGCAGAGAAGGAAAACCAAAAGTGTGCCCGGAAGAGCAGAGCAGAGCAAAGCAAAGCAGAGCAAGGAAAAACAAACAGAAGCGAAGCAAATATAAGGAGCTGGCGGCCAGCCCTCCTGCCGGTTCCCAGTGTCTGCGGGGCAAAGACCGCAGGGCCCTCATGCCGGGTAGAGCTGGCGGCCAGACTCGGACGGTGGCTGTACCCTGCTCGCCCGCTCCCCGGCCTACCTGAACCCTCATAGTCCGCCGTGACAGTGGGCAAGAACCATGTCTTGCTTTACCTTTTTTTTTTTTTTCTTTTTTCTTTTTTCCCTGCATTTATTTATTTATTTATTGTTGCCTTCCATCCAATGTAGTTGTGGGAATCACATATTTACTGATCGTCGTTCAAAAACTCACCCAACGCCGTCCCCAGACGGGTAGCAGTGGGGCCCGCCTAGCGGCAGGCCACATGGCTGGGGCCACAGAACTGACCGTGTCGGGTGGCTGGGCCTGCTGCCCCCACCCTCGAGTTGCGAGGGGACAGTGTCCGGGCTGCGGGGAGGCCCAGCTGTGTGTCTGAGGGTTTATGCGTTCCGAAATATACCGATAGCCTCATCGGCAAAATCGTCGGTACGGTCTGCAAAGGAAGCCTAGCGCAGCACAGGAGAGCAGAGCAATGAAGAGGAAAGCCGAGCAAGGCAAAGCAAAGCAGTGCAAACTTGTACAAGGAAAGTCCCAGCAGGGCCAGGAAACGTAGAGCAAAGTAACGAAAGCAGTTTGAGGCAAAGCAAACCACAGCAGGGGTAGGAAAAGCAAAGCAGAGCAGAGAAGGTAAAGCAAAGCCGTGGCAGGAATACAAAGCGAAGCAAAACAAAGGAAAGCATGGCCTGAAAAAGCATGGCCAGGAAAGGCAACGCAGAGCAAGGCAAAGCAAAGCAGTGCAAACTCGTACAAGGAAAGTCCCAGCAGTGCCAGGAAAGGTAGAGCAAAGTAACGAAAGCAGTTTGAGGCAAGGCAAAGCACAGCAGGGGTAGGAAAAGCAAAGCAGAGCAGAGAAGGTAAAGGAAAGCCGTGGCAGGAATATGAAGCAAAGGAAAACAAAGGAAAGCATGGCCTGAAAAAGCATGGCGAGGAAAGGCAAAGCAGAGCAAGGCAAAGGAAAGCAGTGCAAACTGGCACAAGGAAAGCCCCAGCAGTGCCAGGAAACGTAGAGCAAAGTAACGAAAGCAGTTGGAGGCGAGGCAAAGCACAGCAGGGGTAGGAAAAGCAAAGCAGAGCAGAGAAAGTAAAACCAAGAGGTGCCAGGCATACGAAGCAAAGGAAAACAAAGGAAAGCATGGCCTGAAAAAGCATGGCCAGGAAAGGCAACGCAGAGCAAGGCAAAGCAAGGCAGTGCAAACTGGCACAAGGAAAGCCCCAGCAGTGCCAGGAAAGGTAGAGCAAAGTAACGAAAGCAGTTGGAGGCGAGGCAAAGCACAGCAGGGGTAGGAAAAGCAAAGCAGAGCAGAGAAGGTAAAGCAAAGCCGTGGCAGGAATACAAAGCGAAGCAAAACAAAGGAAAGCATGGCCTGAAAAAGCATGGCCAGGAAAGGCAACGCAGAGCAAGGCAAAGCAAAGCAGTGCAAACTCGTACAAGGAAAGTCCCAGCAGGGCCAGGAAACGTAGAGCAAAGAAAAGAAAGCAGTTTGAGGCAAGGCAAAGCAGAGCAGAGAAAGTAAAGCCTAGAGGTGCCAGGAATACAAAGCGAAGCGAAGCAAGACAAAGGAAAGCGTGGCCTGAAAAAGCAAAAGAAAACATGGCCAGTGGAGGCAAAGCAGTGCAAGGCAAAGCAAAGCAGTGCAAACTTGTACAAGGAAAGTCCCAGCAGGGCCAGGAAACGTAGAGCAAAGTAACGAAAGCAGTTTGAGGCAAGGCAAAGCACAGCAGGGGTAGGACAAGCAGAGCAGAGAAAGTAAAACCAAGAGGTGCCAGGAATACAAAGCGAAGCAAGACAAAGGAAAGCGTGGCCTGAAAAAGCATGGCCAGGAAAGGCAACGCAGAGCAAGGCAAAGCGAAGCAGTGCAAACTCGTACAAGGAAAGTCCCAGCAGTGCCAGGAAACATAGAGCAAAGTAAAGAAAGCAGTTTGAGGAGGCAAGACAAAGCACAGCAGGGGTAGGAAAAGCAAAGCAGAGCAGAGAAGGTAAAGCAAAGCCGTGGCAAGTATACGAAGCAAAGGAAAACAAAGGAAAGCGTGGCCTGAAAAAGCATGGCCAGGAAATGCAAAGCGCGGCGAGGAAAACCAAAGCCAAAAGGTCCAAAAATAAAACAAAGCAATGCAATGAATATGTATCTAAAGTAAAAAAAATAAAATAAAATAAAATAAAAGGCAAAAAAAACCAACAAGCAAAGCAGGGCCAGGAAAAGCAAAGTAAAGCGTGTCCAGGAAAGGCAAAGCAGTGCAAGGCAGAGCAAAGCAAAGGAAAGTAGCACAAGGAAAAGCAAAGCAGTGCCAGGAAATGTAGAGCAAAAGAAAGAAAGCAGTTTGAGGAGGCAAGGCAAAGCACAGCAGGGGTAGGAAAAGAAAGCAACGTAGAGAAGGAAAAGCAAAGCAGTGCCAGGAATACAAAGCAAAGCAAAACAAAGGAAAGCATGGCCTGAAAAAGCATGGCCCGGAAAGGCAACGCAGAGCAAGGCAAAGCGAAGCAGTGCAAACTCGTACAAGGAAAGTCCCAGCAGTGCCAGGAAACGTAGAGCAAAGTAAAGAAAGCAGTTTGAGGCAAGGCAAACCACAGCAGGGGTAGGAAAAGCAAAGCAGAGCAGAGAAGGTAAAGCAAAGCCGTGGCAGGAATACAAAGCAAAGCAAAACAAAGGAAAGCATGGCCTGAAAAAGCATGGCCAGGAAAGGCAAAGCAGAGCAAGGCAAAGCAAAGCAGTGCAAACTCGTACAAGGATAGTCCCAGCAGGGCCAGGAAACGTAGAGCAAAGTAACTAAAGCAGTTTGAGGCGAGGCAAAGCAGAGCAGAGAAAGTAAAACCAAGAGGTGCCAGGAATACAAAGCGAAGCGAAGCAAGACAAAGGAAAGCATGGCCTGAAAAAGCAAAAGAAAACATGGCCAGTGGAGGCAAAGCAGTGCAAGGCAAAGCAAAGCAGTGCAAACTCGTACAAGGAAAGTCCCAGCAGTGCCAGGAAACGTAGAGCAAAGTAAAGAAAGCAGTTTGAGGCAAGGCAAAGCACAGCAGGGGTAGGAAAAGCAAAGCAGAGCAGAGAAGGTAAAGCAAAGCCGTGGCAGGAATACAAAGCAAAGCAAAACAAAGGAAAGCGTGGCCTGAAAAAGCAAAAAAAAACATGGCCAGTGGAGGCAAGGCAGAGCAAGACAAAGCAAAGCAAAGCAAAGCGAAGTAGCACGAGGAAAAGCAAAGCATTGCCAGGAAAGACAAAGCAAACAAAGCAAAGCAAAGCAATCTGAGGCAAAGCACAGCAGGGGCAGGAACAGCAGAGGAAAGTAGAGAAGGAAAACCAAAAGTGTGCCCGGAAGAGCAGAGCAGAGCAAAGCAAAGCAGAGCAAGGAAAAACAAAGAGAAGCGAAGCAAATGTAAGGAGCTGGCGGCCAGCCCTCCTGCCGGTTCCCAGTGTCTGCGGGGCAAAGACCGCAAGGCCCTCATGCCGGGTAGAGCTGGCGGCCAGACTCGGACGGTGGCTGTACCCTGCTCGCCCGCTCCCCGGCCTCCCTGACACCTCATAGTCCGCCGTGACAGCGGGCAAGAACCATGTCTTGCTTTACCTGGTTTTATCTTTATTTATTTATTTATTTATTTATTTATTTATTTATTGTTGGCTTCCATCCAATGTAGTTGTGGGAATCATGGAGTTACTTACCGTCGTTGAAAACCTCACCCAACGCCGTCCCCAGACGAATAGCAGTGGGGCCCGCCTAGTGGCAGGCCACACGGCTGGGGCCACAGAACTGACCATGTCGGGTGGCCGGGCCTGCTGCCCCCACCCTCGAGTTGCGAGGGGACAGTGTCCGGGCTGCGGGGAGGCCCAGCTGTGTGTCTGAGGGTTTATGCGTTCCGAAATATACTGATAGCCTCATCGGCAAAATCGTCGGGACGGTCTGCAAAGGAAGCCTAGCGCAGCACAGGAGAGCAGAGCAATGAAGAGGAAAGCAGAGCAAGGCAAAGCAAAGCAGTGCAAACTGGTACAAGGAAAGTCCCAGCAGTGCCAGGAAACGTAGAGCAGAGTAAAGAAAGCAGTTTGAGGCGAGGCAAAGCACAGCAGGAGTAGGAAAAGCAAAGCACAGCAGAGAAGGTAAAGCAAAGCTGTGGCAGGAAAACAAAGCGAAGCAAGACAAAGGAAAGCGTGGCCTGAAAAAGCAAAAGAAAACATGGCCAGTGGAGGCAAAGCAGTGCAAGGCAAAGCAAAGCAGTGCAAACTTGTACAAGGAAAGTCCCAGCAGGGCCAGGAAATGTAGAGCAAAAGAAAGAAAGCAGTTTGAGGAGGCAAGGCAAAGCACAGCAGGGGTAGGAAAAGAAAGCAACGTAGAGAAGGAAAAGCAAAGCAGTGCCAGGAATACAAAGCAAAGCAAAACAAAGGAAAGCATGGCCTGAAAAAGCATGGCCCGGAAAGGCAACGCAGAGCAAGGCAAAGCGAAGCAGTGCAAACTCGTACAAGGAAAGTCCCAGCAGTGCCAGGAAACGTAGAGCAAAGTAAAGAAAGCAGTTTGAGGCAAGGCAAACCACAGCAGGGGTAGGAAAAGCAAAGCAGAGCAGAGAAGGTAAAGCAAAGCCGTGGCAGGAATACAAAGCAAAGCAAAACAAAGGAAAGCATGGCCTGAAAAAGCATGGCCAGGAAAGGCAAAGCAGAGCAAGGCAAAGCAAAGCAGTGCAAACTCGTACAAGGATAGTCCCAGCAGGGCCAGGAAACGTAGAGCAAAGTAACGAAAGCAGTTTGAGGCGAGGCAAAGCAGAGCAGAGAAAGTAAAACCAAGAGGTGCCAGGAATACAAAGCGAAGCGAAGCAAGACAAAGGAAAGCATGGCCTGAAAAAGCAAAAGAAAACATGGCCAGTGGAGGCAAAGCAGTGCAAGGCAAAGCAAAGCAGTGCAAACTCGTACAAGGAAAGTCCCAGCAGTGCCAGGAAACGTAGAGCAAAGTAAAGAAAGCAGTTTGAGGCAAGGCAAAGCACAGCAGGGGTAAGAAAAGCAAAGCAGAGCAGAGAAGGTAAAGCAAAGCCGTGGCAGGAATACAAAGCAAAGCAAAACAAAGGAAAGCGTGGCCTGAAAAAGCAAAAAAAAACATGGCCAGTGGAGGCAAGGCAGAGCAAGACAAAGCAAAGCAAAGCAAAGCGAAGTAGCACGAGGAAAAGCAAAGCATTGCCAGGAAAGACAAAGCAAACAAAGCAAAGCAAAGCAATCTGAGGCAAAGCACAGCAGGGGCAGGAACAGCAGAGGAAAGTAGAGAAGGAAAACCAAAAGTGTGCCCGGAAGAGCAGAGCAGAGCAAAGCAAAGCAGAGCAAGGAAAAACAAAGAGAAGCGAAGCAAATGTAAGGAGCTGGCGGCCAGCCCTCCTGCCGGTTCCCAGTGTCTGCGGGGCAAAGACCGCAAGGCCCTCATGCCGGGTAGAGCTGGCGGCCAGACTCGGACGGTGGCTGTACCCTGCTCGCCCGCTCCCCGGCCTCCCTGACACCTCATAGTCCGCCGTGACAGCGGGCAAGAACCATGTCTTGCTTTACCTGGTTTTATCTTTATTTATTTATTTATTTATTTATTTATTTATTTATTTATTTATTGTTGGCTTCCATCCAATGTAGTTGTGGGAATCATGGAGTTACTTACCGTCGTTGAAAACCTCACCCAACGCCGTCCCCAGACGAATAGCAGTGGGGCCCGCCTAGTGGCAGGCCACACGGCTGGGGCCACAGAACTGACCATGTCGGGTGGCCGGGCCTGCTGCCCCCACCCTCGAGTTGCGAGGGGACAGTGTCCGGGCTGCGGGCAGGCCCAGCTGTGTGTCTGAGGGTTTATGCGTTCCGAAATATACCGATAGCCTCATCGGCAAAATCGTCGGGACGGTCTGCAAAGGAAGCCTAGCGCAGCACAGGAGAGCAGAGAAATGAAGAGGAAAGCCGAGCAAGGCAAAGCAAAGCAGTGCAAACTGGTACAAGGAAAGTCCCAGCAGTGCCAGGAAACGTAGAGCAGAGTAAAGAAAGCAGTTTGAGGCGAGGCAAAGCACAGCAGGAGTAGGAAAAGCAAAGCACAGCAGAGAAGGTAAAGCAAAGCTGTGGCAGGAAAACAAAGCGAAGCAAGACAAAGGAAAGCGTGGCCTGAAAAAGCAAAAGAAAACATGGCCAGTGGAGGCAAAGCAGTGCAAGGCAAAGCAAAGCAGTGCAAACTTGTACAAGGAAAGTCCCAGCAGGGCCAGGAAACGTAGAGCAAAGTAACGAAAGCAGTTTGAGACAAGGCAAAGCACAGCAGGGGTAGGACAAGCAGAGCAGAGAAAGTAAAACCAAGAGGTGCCAGGAATACAAAGCGAAGCAAGACAAAGGAAAGCGTGGCCTGAAAAAGCATGGCCAGGAAAGGCAACGCAGAGCAAGGCAAAGCGAAGCAGTGCAAACTCGTACAAGGAAAGTCCCAGCAGTGCCAGGAAACGTAGAGCAAAGTAAAGAAAACAGTTTGAGGAGGCAAGACAAAGCACAGCAGGGGTAGGAAAAGCAAAGCAGAGCAGAGAAGGTAAAGCAAAGCCGTGGCAAGTATACGAAGCAAAGGAAAACAAAGGAAAGCGTGGCCTGAAAAAGCATGGCCAGGAAAAGCAAAGCGCGGCGAGGAAAACCAAAGCCAAAAGGTCCAAAAATAAAACAAAGCAATGCAATGAATATGTATCTAAAGTAAATAAAATAAAATAAAATAAAATAAAATAAAATAAAATAAAATAAAATAAAATAAAATAAAATAAAATAAAATAAAATAAAATAAAATAAAAGGCAAAAAAAACCAACAAGCAAAGCAGGGCCAGGAAAAGCAAAGTAAAGCGTGTCCAGGAAAGGCAAAGCAGTGCAAGGCAGAGCAAAGCAAAGAAAAGTAGCACAAGGAAAAGCAAAGCAGTGCCAGGAAATGTAGAGCAAAAGAAAGAAAGCAGTTTGAGGAGGCAAGGCAAAGCACAGCAGGGGTAGGAAAAGAAAGCAACGTAGAGAAGGAAAAGCAAAGCAGTGCCAGGAATACAAAGCAAAGCAAAACAAAGGAAAGCATGGCCTGAAAAAGCATGGCCCGGAAAGGCAACGCAGAGCAAGGCAAAGCGAAGCAGTGCAAACTCGTACAAGGAAAGTCCCAGCAGTGCCAGGAAACGTAGAGCAAAGTAAAGAAAGCAGTTTGAGGTGAGACAAAGCACAGCAGGGGTAGGGAAAGCAAAGCAGAGCAGAGAAGGTAAAGCAAAGCCGTGGCAGGAATACGAAGCAAAGGAAAACAAAGGAAAGCATGGCCTGAAAAAGCATGGCCAGGAAAGGCAACCCAGAGCAAGGCAAAGCAAAGCAGTGCAAACTCGTACAAGGAAAGTCCCAGCAGTGCCAGGAAACGTAGAGCAAAGTAACGAAAGCAGTTTGAGGCGAGGCAAAGCAGAGCAGAGAAAGTAAAACCAAGAGGTGCCAGGAATACAAAGCGAAGCGAAGCAAGACAAAGGAAAGCATGGCCTGAAAAAGCATGGCCAGGAAAAGCAAAGC
Source organism: Anser anser (assembly GCF_964211835.1). Lineage (NCBI taxonomy): Eukaryota > Metazoa > Chordata > Aves > Anseriformes > Anatidae > Anser > Anser anser. The sequence continues at coordinate 214,308 of NC_139725.1, forward strand.
GCGGCCAGGAAGACCAAAGCAAAAAGGTCCAAAAATAAAACAAAGCAATGCAATGAAAATGTATCTATATTAAAATAAAACAAACAAACAAACAAACAAACAAAACAAAAAAACGCAAAAAAAAGACCAAGCAAAGCAGGGCCAGGAAAAGCAAAGAAAAGCGTGTCCAGGAAAGGCAAAGCGGTGCAAGGCAGAGCAAAGCAAAGGAAAGTAGCACAAGGAAAAGCAAAGCAGGGCCAGGAAATGTAGAGCAAAAGAAAGAAAGCAGTTTGAGGAGGCAAGGCAAAGCACAGCAGGGGTAGGAAAAACAGAGCAGAGCAGAGAAAGTAAAACCAAGAGGTGCCTGGAATAAAAAGCAAAGCAAAACAAAGGAAAGCGTGGCCGGAAAAAGCACGGCCAGGAAAGGCAAAGCAGAGCAAGGCAAAGCAAAGCAGTGCAAACTCGTACAAGGAAAGTCCCAGCAGGGCCAGGAAAGGTAGAGCAAAGTAACGAAAGCAGTTGGAGGCAAGGCAAAGCAGAGCAGAGAAAGTAAAACCTAGAGGTGCCAGGAATACAAAGCGAAGCGAAGCAAGACAAAGGAAAGCATGGCCTGAAAAAGCAAAAGAAAACATGGCCAGTGGAAGCAAAGCAGTGCAAGGCAAAGCAAAGCAGTGCAAACTCGTACAAGGAAAGTCCCAGCAGTGCCAGGAAACGTAGAGCAAAGTAAAGAAAGCAGTTTGAGGCAAGGCAAAGCACAGCAGGGGTAGGAAAAGCAAAGCAGAGCAGAGAAGGTAAAACCAAGAGGTGCCAAGAATACGAAGCAAAGGAAAACAAAGGAAAGCATGGCCTGAAAAAGCATGGCCAGGAAAGGCAACGCAGAGCAAGGCAAAGCAAAGCAGTGCAAACTCGAACAAGGAAAGTCCCAGCAGTGCCAGGAAACGTAGAGCAAAGTAACGAAAGCAGTTTGAGGCAAGGCAAAGCACAGCAGGGGTAGGAAAAGCAAAGCAGAGCAGAGAAGGTAAAGCAAAGCCGTGGCAGGAATACAAAGCAAAGCAAAACAAAGGAAAGCGTGGCCTGAAAAAGCAAAAGAAAACATGGCCAGTGGAGGCAAAGCAGAGCAAGGCAAAGCAAAGCAAAGCAAAGCGAAGTAGCACGAGGAAAAGCAAAGCATTGCCAGGAAAGACAAAGCAAACAAAGCAAAGCAAAGCAATCTGAGGCAAAGCACACCGGGGCAGGAACAGCAGAGGAAAGTAGAGAAGGAAAACCAAAAGTGTGCCCGGAAGAGCAGAGCAGAGCAAAGCAAAGCAGAGCAAGGAAAAAGAAAGAGAAGCGAAGCAAATGTAAGGAGCTGGCGGCCAGCCCTCCTGCCGGTTCCCAGTGTCTGCGGGGCAAAGACCGCAAGGCCCTCATGCCGGGTAGAGCTGGCGGCCAGACTCGGACGGTGGCTGTACCCTGCTCGCCCGCTCCCCGGCCTCCCTGACACCTCATAGTCCGCCGTGACAGCGGGCAAGAACCATGTCTTGCTTTACCTGGTTTTATCTTTATTTATTTATTTATTTATTTATTTATTGTTGGCTTCCATCCAATGTAGTTGTGGGAATCATGTAGTTACTTACCGTCGTTGAAAACCTCACCCAACGCCGTCCCCAGACGAATAGCAGTGGGGCCCGCCTAGCGGCAGGCCACACGGCTGGGGCCACAGAACTGACCATGTCGGGTGGCCGGGCCTGCTGCCCCCACCCTCGAGTTGTGAGGGGACAGTGTCCAGGCTGCGGGGAGGCCCAGCTGTGTGTCTGAGGGTTTATGCGTTCCGAAATATACCGATAGCCTCATCGGCAAAATCGTCGGGACGGTCTGCAAAGGAAGCCTAGGGCAGCACAGGAGAGCAGAGAAATGAAGAGGAAAGCAGAGCAAGGCAAAGCAAAGCAGTGCAAACTGGTACAAGGAAAGTCCAAGCAGTGCCAGGAAACGTAGAGCAAAGTAAAGAAAGCAGTTTGAGGCGAGGCAAAGCACAGCAGGGGTAGGAAAAGCAAAGCAGAGCAGAGAAGGTAAAGCAAAGCTGTGGCAGGAAAACAAAGCGAAGCAAGACAAAGGAAAGCGTGGCCTGAAAAAGCAAAAGAAAACATGGCCAGTGGAGGCAAAGCAGTGCAAGGCAAAGCAAAGCAGTGCAAACTTGTACAAGGAAAGTCCCAGCAGGGCCAGGAAACGTAGAGCAAAGTAAAGAAAGCAGTTTGAGGCAAGGCAAAGCACAGCAGGGGTAGGACAAGCAGAGGAGAGAAAGTAAAACCAAGAGGTGCCAGGAATACAAAGCGAAGCAAGACAAAGGAAAGCATGGCCTGAAAAAGCATGGCCAGGAAAGGCAACGCAGAGCAAGGCAAAGCGAAGCAGTGCAAACTTGTACAAGGAAAGTCCCAGCAGTGCCAGGAAACGTAGAGCAAAGTAAAGAAAACAGTTTGAGGAGGCAAGACAAAGCACAGCAGGGGTAGGAAAAGCAAAGCAGAGCAGAGAAGGTAAAGCAAAGCCGTGGCAAGTATACGAAGCAAAGGAAAACAAAGGAAAGCGTGGCCTGAAAAAGCATGGCCAGGAAAAGCAAAGCGCGGCGAGGAAAACCAAAGCCAAAAGGTCCAAAAATAAAACAAAGCAATGCAATGAATATGTATCTAAAGTAAATAAAATAAAATAAAATAAAATAAAATAAAATAAAATAAAATAAAATAAAATAAAATAAAAGGGAAAAAAACCAACAAGCAAAGCAGGGCCAGGAAAAGCAAAGTAAAGCGTGTCCAGGAAAGGCAAAGCAGTGCAAGGCAGAGCAAAGCAAAGGAAAGTAGCACAAGGAAAAGCAAAGCAGTGCCAGGAAATGTAGAGCAAAAGAAAGAAAGCAGTTTGAGGAGGCAAGGCAAAGCACAGCAGGGGTAGGAAAAGAAAGCAACGTAGAGAAGGAAAAGCAAAGCAGTGCCAGGAATACAAAGCAAAGCAAAACAAAGGAAAGCATGGCCTGAAAAAGCATGGCCCGGAAAGACAACGCAGAGCAAGGCAAAGCGAAGCAGTGCAAACTCGTACAAGGAAAGTCCCAGCAGGGCCGGGAAACGTAGAGCAAAGTAACGAAAGCAGTTTGAGGCGAGGCAAAGCAGAGCAGAGAAAGTAAAACCAAGAGGTGCCAGGAATACAAAGCGAAGCGAAGCAAGACAAAGGAAAGCATGGCCTGAAAAAGCATGGCCAGGAAAAGCAAAGCGCGGCCAGGAAGACCAAAGCAAAAAGGTCCAAAAATAAAACAAAGCAATGCAATGAAAATGTATCTATATTAAAATAAAACAAACAAACAAACAAACAAACAAAACAAAAAAACGCAAAAAAAAGACCAAGCAAAGCAGGGCCAGGAAAAGCAAAGAAAAGCGTGTCCAGGAAAGGCAAAGCGGTGCAAGGCAGAGCAAAGCAAAGGAAAGTAGCACAAGGAAAAGCAAAGCAGGGCCAGGAAATGTAGAGCAAAAGAAAGAAAGCAGTTAGAGGAGGCAAGGCAAAGCACAGCAGGGGTAGGAAAAACAGAGCAGAGCAGAGAAAGTAAAACCAAGAGGTGCCTGGAATAAAAAGCAAAGCAAAACAAAGGAAAGCGTGGCCGGAAAAAGCACGGCCAGGAAAGGCAAAGCAGAGCAAGGCAAAGCAAAGCAGAGCAAACTGGTACAAGGAAAGTCCCAGCAGGGCCAGGAAATGTAGAGCAAAGTAACGAAAGCAGTTGGAGGCAAGGCAAAGCAGAGCAGAGAAAGTAAAACCTAGAGGTGCCAGGAATACAAAGCGAAGCGAAGCAAGACAAAGGAAAGCATGGCCTGAAAAAGCAAAAGAAAACATGGCCAGTGGAGGCAAAGCAGTGCAAGGCAAAGCAAAGCAGTGCAAACTCGTACAAGGAAAGTCCCAGCAGTGCCAGGAAACGTAGAGCAAAGTAAAGAAAGCAGTTTGAGGCAAGGCAAAGCACAGCAGGGGTAGGAAAAGCAAAGCAGAGCAGAGAAGGTAAAGCAAAGCCGTGGCAGGAATACAAAGCAAAGCAAAACAAAGGAAAGCGTGGCCTGAAAAAGCAAAAGAAAACATGGCCAGTGGAGGCAAAGCAGAGCAAGGCAAAGCAAAGCAAAGCAAAGCGAAGTAGCACGAGGAAAAGCAAAGCATTGCCAGGAAAGACAAAGCAAACAAAGCAAAGCAAAGCAATCTGAGGCAAAGCACAGCAGGGGCAGGAACAGCAGAGGAAAGTAGAGAAGGAAAACCAAAAGTGTGCCCGGAAGAGCAGAGCAGAGCAAAGCAAAGCAGAGCAAGGAAAAACAAAGAGAAGCGAAGCAAATGTAAGGAGCTGGCGGCCAGCCCTCCTGCCGGTTCCCAGTGTCTGCGGGGCAAAGACCGCAAGGCCCTCATGCCGGGTAGAGCTGGCGGCCAGACTCGGACGGTGGCTGTACCCTGCTCGCCCGCTCCCCGGCCTCCCTGACACCTCATAGTCCGCTGTGACAGCGGGCAAGAACCATGTCTTGCTTTACCTGGTTTTATCTTTATTTATTTACTTATTTATTTATTTATTGTTGGCTTCCATCCAATGTAGTTGTGGGAATCATGTAGTTACTTACCGTCGTTGAAAACCTCACCCAACGCCGTCCCCAGACGAATAGCAGTGGGGCCCGCCTAGCGGCAGGCCACACGGCTGGGGCCACAGAACTGACCATGTCGGGTGGCCGGGCCTGCTGCCCCCACTCTCGAGTTGCGAGGGGACAGTGTCCAGGCTGCGGGGAGGACCAGCTGTGTGTCTGAGGGTTTATGCGTTCCAGAATATACCGATAGCCTCATCGGCAAAATCGTCGGGACGGTCTGCAAAGGAAGCCTAGCGCAGCACAGGAGAGCAGAGAAATGAAGAGGAAAGCAGAGCAAGGCAAAGCAAAGCAGTGCAAACTGGTACAAGGAAAGTCCCAGCAGTGCCAGGAAACGTAGAGCAGAGTAAAGAAAGCAGTTTGAGGCGAGGCAAAGCACAGCAGGAGTAGGAAAAGCAAAGCACAGCAGAGAAGGTAAAGCAAAGCTGTGGCAGGAAAACAAAGCGAAGCAAGACAAAGGAAAGCGTGGCCTGAAAAAGCAAAAGAAAACATGGCCAGTGGAGGCAAAGCAGTGCAAGGCAAAGCAAAGCAGTGCAAACTTGTACAAGGAAAGTCCCAGCAGGGCCAGGAAACGTAGAGCAAAGTAAAGAAAGCAGTTTGAGGCAAGGCAAAGCACAGCAGGGGTAGGACAAGCAGAGCAGAGAAAGTAAAACCAAGAGGTGCCAGGAATACAAAGCGAAGCAAGACAAAGGAAAGCGTGGCCTGAAAAAGCATAGCCAGGAAAGGCAGCGCAGAGCAAGGCAAAGCGAAGCAGTGCAAACTTGTCCAAGGAAAGTCCCAGCAGTGCCAGGAAACGTAGAGCAAAGTAAAGAAAACAGTTTGAGGAGGCAAGACAAAGCACAGCAGGGGTAGGAAAAGCAAAGCAGAGCAGAGAAGGTAAGGCAAAGCCGTGGCAAGTATACGAAGCAAAGGAAAACAAAGGAAAGCGTGGCCTGAAAAAGCATGGCCAGGAAAAGCAAAGCGCGGCGAGGAAAACCAAAGCCAAAAGGTCCAAAAATAAAACAAAGCAATGCAATGAATATGTATCTAAAGTAAATAAAATAAAATAAAATAAAATAAAATAAAATAAAATAAAATAAAATAAAATAAAATAAAATAAAATAAAATAAAATAAAATAAAATAAAATAAAATAAAATAAAATAAATTAAAAGGCAAAAAAAACCAACAAGCAAAGCAGGGCCAGGAAAAGCAAAGTAAAGCGTGTCCAGGAAAGGCAAAGCAGTGCAAGGCAGAGCAAAGCAAAGGAAAGTAGCACAAGGAAAAGCAAAGCAGTGCCAGGAAATGTAGAGCAAAAGAAAGAAAGCAGTTTGAGGAGGCAAGGCAAAGCACAGCAGGGGTAGGAAAAGAAAGCAACGTAGAGAAGGAAAAGCAAAGCAGTGCCAGGAATACAAAGCAAAGCAAAACAAAGGAAAGCATGGCCTGAAAAAGCATGGCCCGGAAAGGCAACGCAGAGCAAGGCAAAGCGAAGCAGTGCAAACTCGTACAAGGAAAGTCCCAGCAGTGCCAGGAAACGTAGAGCAAAGTAACGAAAGCAGTTTGAGGCGAGGCAAAGCACAGCAGAGAAAGTAAAACCAAGAGGTGCCAGGAATAGAAAGCGAAGCGAAGCAAGACAAAGGAAAGCATGGCCTGAAAAAGCATGGCCAGGAAAAGCAAAGCGCGGCCAGGAAGACCAAAGCAAAAAGGTCCAAAAATAAAACAAAGCCATGCAATGAAAATGTATCTATTTAAAAATAAAACAAACAAACAAACAAACAAACAAAACAAAAAAACGCAAAAAAAAGACCAAGCAAAGCAGGGCCAGGAAAAGCAAAGAAAAGCGTGTCCAGGAAAGGCAAAGCGGTGCAAGGCAGAGCAAAGCAAAGGAAAGTAGCACAAGGAAAAGCAAAGCAGGGCCAGGAAATGTAGAGCAAAAGAAAGAAAGCAGTTAGAGGAGGCAAGGAAAAGCACAGCAGGGGTAGGAAAAACAGAGCAGAGCAGAGAAAGTAAAACCAAGAGGTGCCTGGAATAAAAAGCAAAGCAAAACAAAGGAAAGTGTGGCCGGAAAAAGCACGGCCAGGAAAGGCAAAGCAGAGCAAGGCAAAGCAAAGCAGTGCAAACTCGTACAAGGAAAGTCCCAGCAGGGCCAGGAAAGGTAGAGCAAAGTAACGAAAGCAGTTGGAGGCAAGGCAAAGCAGAGCAGAGATAGTAAAACCTACAGGTGCCAGGAATACAAAGCGAAGCGAAGCAAGACAAAGGAAAGCATGGCCTGAAAAAGCAAAAGAAAACATGGCCAGTGGAGGCAAAGCAGTGCAAGGCAAAGCAAAGCAGTGCAAACTCGTACAAGGAAAGTCCCAGCAGTGCCAGGAAACGTAGAGCAAAGTAAAGAAAGCAGTTTGAGGCAAGGCAAAGCACAGCAGGGGTAGGAAAAGCAAAGCAGAGCAGAGAAGGTAAAGCAAAGCCGTGGCAGGAATACAAAGCAAAGCAAAACAAAGGAAAGCGTGGCCTGAAAAAGCAAAAGAAAACATGGCCAGTGGAGGCAAAGCAGAGCAAGGCAAAGCAAAGCAAAGCAAAGCGAAGTAGCACGAGGAAAAGCAAAGCATTGCCAGGAAAGACAAAGCAAACAAAGCAAAGCAAAGCAATCTGAGGCAAAGCACAGCAGGGGCAGGAACAGCAGAGGAAAGTAGAGAAGGAAAACCAAAAGTGTGCCCGGAAGAGCAGAGCAGAGCAAAGCAAAGCAGAGCAAGGAAAAACAAAGAGAAGCGAAGCAAATGTAAGGAGCTGGCGGCCAGCCCTCCTGCCGGTTCCCAGTGTCTGCGGGGCAAAGACCGCAAGGCCCTCATGCCGGGTAGAGCTGGCGGCCAGACTCGGACGGTGGCTGTACCCTGCTCGCCCGCTCCCCGGCCTCCCTGACACCTCATAGTCCGCCGTGACAGCGGGCAAGAACCATGTCTTGCTTTACCTGGTTTTATCTTTATTTATTTACTTATTTATTTATTTATTGTTGGCTTCCATCCAATGTAGTTGTGGGAATCATGTAGTTACTTACCGTCGTTGAAAACCTCACCCAACGCCGTCCCCAGACGAATAGCAGTGGGGCCCGCCTAGCGGCAGGCCACACGGCTGGGGCCACAGAACTGACCATGTCGGGTGGCCGGGCCTGCTGCCCCCACCCTCGAGTTGCGAGGGGACAGTGTCCAGGCTGCGGGGAGGACCAGCTGTGTGTCTGAGGGTTTATGCGTTCCGGAATATACCGATAGCCTCATCGGCAAAATCGTCGGGACGGTCTGCAAAGGAAGCCTAGCGCAGCACAGGAGAGCAGAGAAATGAAGAGGAAAGCAGAGCAAGGCAAAGCAAAGCAGTGCAAACTGGTACAAGGAAAGTCCCAGCAGTGCCAGGAAACGTAGAGCAGAGTAAAGAAAGCAGTTGGAGGCAAGGCAAAGCAGAGCAGAGAAAGTAAAGCCTAGAGGTGCCAGGAATACAAAGCGAAGCGAAGCAAGACAAAGGAAAGCGTGGCCTGAAAAAGCAAAAGCAAACATGGCCAGTGGAGGCAAAGCAGTGCAAGGCAAAGCAAAGCAGTGCAAACTTGTACAAGCAAAGTCCCAGCAGGGCCAGGAAACGTAGCAGCAAAGTAACGAAAGCAGTTTGAGGCAAGGCAAAGCACAGCAGGGGTAGGAAAAGCAGAGCAGAGAAAGTAAAACCAAGAGGCGCCAGGAATACAAAGCGAAGCAAGACAAAGGAAAGCGTGGCCTGAAAAAGCATGGCCAGGAAAGGCAACGCAGAGCAAGGCAAAGTAAAGCAGTGCAAACTCGTACAAGGAAAGTCCCAGCAGGGCCAGGAAACGTAGAGCAACGTAAAGAAAACAGTTTGAGGCAAGGCAAAGCAGAACAGAGAAAGTAAAACCAAGAGGCGCCAGGAATACAAAGCGAAGTGAAGCAAGACAAAGGAAAGCGTGGCCTGAAAAAGCAAAAGAAAACATGGCCAGTGGAGGCAAAGCAGTGCAAGGCAAAGCAAAGCAGTGCAAACTTGTACAAGGAAAGTCCCAGCAGGGCCAGGAAACGTATAGCAAAGTAACGAAAGCAGTTTGAGGCAAGGCAAAGCAGAGCAGGGGTAGGAAAGGCAGAGCAGAGCAGGGAAAGTAAAACCAAGAGGTGCCAGGAATACGAAGCGAAGCAAGACAAAGGAAAGCGTGGCCCGAAAAAGCATGGCCAGGAAAGGCAACGCAGAGCAAGGCAAAGCAAAGCAGTGCAAACTTGTACAAGGAAAGTCCCAGCAGTGCCAGGAAACGTAGAGCAAAGTAAAGAAAGCAGTTTGAGGCGAGGCAAAGCACATCAGCGGTAGGACAAGCAGAGCAGAGCAGAGAAGGTAAAACCAAGAGGTGCCAGGAATACGAAGCGAAGCAAGACAAAGGAAAGCGTGGCCGGAAAAAGCATGGCCAGGAAAGGCAACGCAGAGCAAGGCAAAGCAAAGCAGTGCAAACTTGTCCAAGGAAAGTCCCAGCAGTGCCAGGAAACGTAGAGCAAAGTAAAGAAAGCAGTTGGAGGCAAGGCAAAGCAGAGCAGGGGTAGGAAAAGCAAAGCGGAGCCGAGAAGGTAAAGCAAAGCCGTGGCAGGAATACAAAGCAAAGCAAAACAAAGGAAAGCGTGGCCTGAAAAGCAAAAGAAAACATGGCCAGTGGAGGCAAAGCCGAGCAAGGCAAAGCAAAGCCCTGCTAGGGAAAAGAATGCGGCATAAGGAAAAGAAATGACAAGCAGGGCCAGGCAAAGCAAAGCGCGGCCAGGAAAACCAAAGCAAAGAGGTCCAAAAATAAAACAAAGCAATGCAATGAATGTGTAACTATATTAAAAAAACAAACAAACAAACAAAAAAAATGCAAAAAAAAGACCAAGCAAAGCAGGGCCAGGAAAAGCAAAGTAAAGCGTGTCCAGGAAAGGCAAAGCAGTTCAAGGCAGAGCAAAGCAAAGGAAAGTAGCACAAGGAAAAGCAAAGCAGTACCAGGAAATGTAGAGCAAAAGAAAGAAAGCAGTTAGAGGAGGCAAGGCAAAGCACAGCAGGCGTAGGAAAAGCAAAGCAGAGCAGAGAAGGTAAAGCAAAGCCGTGGCAGGAATACAAAGCGAAGCAAAACAAAGGAAAGCGTGGCCTGAAAAAGCATGGCCCGGAAAGGCAACGCAGAGCAAGGCAAAGCAAAGCAGTGCAAACTGGTACAAGGAAAGTCTCAGCAGTGCCAGGAAACGTAGAGCAAAGTAAAGAAAGCAGTTTGAGGCGAGGCAAAGCACAGCAGGGGTAGGAAAAGCAAAGCAGAGCAGAGAAGGTAAAGCAAAGCCGTGGCAGGAATACAAAGCAAAGCAAAACAAAGGAAAGCGTGGCCTGAAAAACAAAAGAAAACATGGCCAGTGGAGGCAAAGCAGAGCAAGACAAAGCAAAGCAAAGCAAAGTGAAGTAGCACGAGGAAAAGCAAAGCATTGCCAGGAAAGACAAAGCAAACAAAGCAAAGCAAAGCAAGGAAAAAGAAAGAGAAGCGAAGCAAATGTAAGGAGCTGGCGGCCAGCCCTCCTGCCGGTTCCCAGTGTCTGCGGGGCAAAGACCGCAGGGCCCTCATGCCGGGTAGAGCTGGCGGCCAGACTCGGACGGTGGCTGTACCCTGCTCGCCCGCTCCCCGGCCTCCCTGACACCTCATAGTCCGCCGTGACAGCGGGCAAGAACCATGTCTTGCTTTACCTGGTTTTATCTTTATTTATTTACTTATTTATTTATTTATTGTTGGCTTCCATCCAATGTAGTTGTGGGAATCATGTAGTTACTTACCGTCGTTGAAAACCTCACCCAACGCCGTCCCCAGACGAATAGCAGTGGGGCCCGCCTAGCGGCAGGCCACACGGCTGGGGCCACAGAACTGACCGTGTCGGGTGACCGGGCCTGCTGCCCCCACCCTCGAGTTGCGAGGGGACAGTGTCCGGGCTGCGGGGAGGCCCAGCTGTGTGTCTGAGGGTTTATGCGTTCCGAAATATACCGATAGCCTCATCGGCAAAATCGTCGGGACGGTCTGCAAAGGAAGCCTAGCGCAGCACAGCAGAGCAGAGAAATGAAGAGGAAAGCAGAGCAAGGCAAAGCAAAGCAGTGCAAACTGGTACAAGGAAAGTCCCAGCAGTGCCAGGAAACGTAGAGCAGAGTAAAGAAAGCAGTTTGAGGCAAAGCAAAGCACAGCAGGAGTAGGAAAAGCAAAGCACAGCAGAGAAGGTAAAGCAAAGCTGTGGCAGGAAAACAAAGCGAAGCAAGACAAGGGAAAGCATGGCCTGAAAAAGCATGGTCAGGAAAGGCAACGCAGAGCAAGGCAAAGCGAAGCAGTGCAAGCTTGTACAAGGAAAGTCCCAGCAGTGCCAGGAAACGTAGAGCAAAGTAAAGAAAGAAGTTTGAGGCGAGGTAAAGCACAGCAGGGGTAGGAAAAGCAAAGCAGAGTAGAGAAGGTAAAACCAAGAGGTGCCAGGAATACGAAGCAAAGGAAAACAAAGGAAAGCATGGCCTGAAAAAGCATGGCCAGGAAAGGCAAAGCAGAGGAAGGCAAAGGAAAGCAGTGCAAACTTGTACAAGGAAAGTCCCAGCAGGGCCAGGAAAGGTAAAGCAAAGTAACGAAAGCAGTTGGAGGCAAGGCAAAGCAGAGCAGGGGTAGGAAAAGCAAAGCAGAGCAGAGAAGGTAAAACCAAGAGGTGCCAGGAATATGAAGCAAAGGAAAACAAAGGAAAGCATGGCCTGAAAAAGCATGGCCAGGAAAGGCAACGCAGAGCAAGGCAAAGCAAAGCAGTGCAAACTTGTACAAGGAAAGTCCCAGCAGTGCCAGGAAACGTAGAGCAAAGTAACGAAAGCAGTTTGAGGCAAGGCAAAGCACAGCAGGGGTAGGAAAAGCAAAGCAGAGCAGAGAAGGTAAAGCAAAGCCGTGGCAGGAATACAAAGTGAAGCAAAACAAAGGAAAGCATGGCCTGAAAAGCAAAAGAAAACTTGGCCAGTGGAGGCAAAGCAGTGCAAGGCAAAGCGAAGCAGTGCAAACTCGTACAAGGAAAGTCCCAGCAGGGCCAGGAAACGTAGAGCAACGTAAAGAAAACAGTTTGAGGCAAGGCAAAGCAGAACAGAGAAAGTAAAACCTAGAGGTGCCAGGAATACAAAGCGAAGTGAAGCAAGACAAAGGAAAGCGTGGCCTGAAAAAGCAAAAGAAAACATAGCCAGTGGAGGCAATGCAGTGCAAGGCAAAGCAAAGCAGTGCAAACTTGTACAAGGAAAGTCCCAGCAGGGCCAGGAAACGTATAGCAAAGTAACGAAAGCAGTTTGAGGCAAGGCAAAGCAGAGTAGGTGTAGGAAAAGCAGAGCAGAGCAGGGAAAGTAAAACCAAGAGGTGCCAGGAATACGAAGCGAAGCAAGACAAAGGAAAGCGTGGCCCGAAAAAGCATGGCCAGGAAAGGCAACGCAGAGCAAGGCAAAGCAAAGCAGTGCAAACTTGTACAAGGAAAGTCCCAGCAGTGCCAGGAAACGTAGAGCAAAGTAACGAAAGGAGTTTGAGGCGAGGCAAAGCACATCAGCGGTAGGACAAGCAGAGCAGAGCTGAAAAGGTAAAACCAAGAGGTGCCAGGAATACGAAGCGAAGCAAGACAAAGGAAAGCGTGGCCGGAAAAAGCATGGCCAGGAAAGGCAACGCAGAGCAAGGCAAAGCAAAGCAGTGCAAACTGGTACAAGGAAAGTCCCAGCAGTGCCAGGAAACGTAGAGCAAAGTAAAGAAAGCAGTTGGAGGCAAGGAAAAGCAGAGCAGGGGTAGGAAAAGCAAAGCGGAGCAGAGAAGGTAAAGCAAAGCCGTGGCAGGAATACAAAGCAAAGCAAAACAAAGGAAAGCGTGGCCTGAAAAGCAAAAGAAAACATGGCCAGTGGAGGCAAAGCCGAGCAAGGCAAAGCAAAGCCCTGCTAGGGAAAAGAATGCGGCATAAGGAAAAGAAATGACAAGCAGGGCCAGGCAAAGCAAAGCGCGGCCAGGAAAACCAAAGCAAAGAGGTCCAAAAATAAAACAAAGCAATGCAATGAATGTGTAACTATATTAAAAAAACAAACAAACAAAAAAAATGCAAAAAAAAGACCAAGCAAATCAGGGCCAGGAAAAGCAAAGTAAAGCGTGTCCAGGAAAGGCAAAGCAGTGCAAGGCAGAGCAAAGCAAAGGAAAGTAGCACAAGGAAAAGCAAAGCAGTACCAGGAAATGTAGAGCAAAAGAAAGAAAGCAGTTAGAGGAGGCAAGGCAAAGCACAGCAGGCGTAGGAAAAGCAAAGCAGAGCAGAGAAGGTAAAGCAAAGCCGTGGCAGGAATACAAAGCGAAGCAAAACAAAGGAAAGCGTGGCCTGAAAAAGCATGGCCCGGAAAGGCAAAGCAGAGCAAGGCAAAGCAAAGCAGTGCAAACTGGTACAAGGAAAGTCTCAGCAGTGCCAGGAAACGTAGAGCAAAATAAAGAAAGCAGTTTGAGGCGAGGCAAAGCACAGCAGGGGTAGGAAAAGCAAAGCAGAGCAGAGAAGGTAAAGCAAAGCCGTGGCAGGAATACAAAGCAAAGCAAAACAAAGGAAAGCGTGGCCTGAAAAACAAAAGAAAACATGGCCAGTGGAGGCAAAGCAGAGCAAGACAAAGCAAAGCAAAGCAAAGTGAAGTAGCACGAGGAAAAGCAAAGCATTGCCAGGAAAGACAAAGCAAACAAAGCAAAGCAAAGCAATCTGAGGCAAAGCACAGCAGGGGCAGGAACAGCAGAGGAAAGTAGAGAAGGAAAACCAAAAGTGTGCCCGGAAGAGCAGAGCAGAGCAAAGCAAAGCAGAGCAAGGAAAAACAAAGAGAAGCGAAGCAAATGTAAGGAGCTGGCGGCCAGCCCTCCTGCCGGTTCCCAGTGTCTGCGGGGCAAAGACCGCAAGGCCCTCATGCTGGGTAGAGCTGGCGGCCAGACTCGGACGGTGGCTGTACCCTGCTCGCCCGCTCCCCGGCCTCCCTGACACCTCATAGTCCGCCGTGACAGCGGGCAAGAACCATGTCTTGCTTTACCTGTTTTATCTTTATTTATTTATTTATTTATTTATTTATTTATTTATTGTTGGCTTCCATCCAATGTAGTTGTGCTAATCATGTAGTTACTTACCGTCGTTGAAAACCTCACCCAACGCCGTCCCCAGACGAATAGCAGTGGGGCCCGCCTAGCGGCAGGCCACACGGCTGGGGCCACAGAACTGACCATGTCGGGTGGCCGGGCCTGCTGCCCCCACCCTCGAGTTGCGAGGGGACAGTGTCCGGGCTGCGGGGAGGCCAAGCTGTGTGTCTGAGGGTTTATGCGTTCCGAAATATACCGATAGCCTCATCGGCAAAATCGTTGGGACGGTCTGCAAAGGAAGCCTAGCGCAGCACAGGAGAGCAGAGAAATGAAGAGGAAAGCAGAGCAAGGCAAAGCAAAGCAGTGCAAACTGGTACAAGGAAAGTCCCAGCAGTGCCAGGAAACGTAGAGCAAAGTAAAGAAAGCAGTTGGAGGCAAGGCAAAGCAGAGCAGAGAAAGTAAAGCCTAGAGGTGCCAGGAATACAAAGCGAAGCGAAGCAAGACAAAGGAAAGCGTGGCCGGAAAAAGCAAAAGAAAACATGGCCAGTGGAGGCAAAGCAGTGCAAGGCAAAGCAAAGCAGTGCAAACTTGTACAAGCAAAGTCCCAGCAGGGCCAGGAAACGTAGAGCAAAGTAACGAAAGCAGTTTGAGGCAAGGCAAAGCACAGCAGGGGTAGGAAAAGCAGAGCAGAGAAAGTAAAACCAAGAGGCGCCAGGAATACAAAGCGAAGCAAGACAAAGGAAAGCGTGGCCGGAAAAAGCATGGCCAGGAAAGGCAACGCAGAGCAAGGCAAAGCAAAGCAGTGCAAACTCGTACAAGGAAAGTCCCAGCAGGGCCAGGAAACGTATAGCAAAGTAACGAAAGCAGTTTGAGGCAAGGCAAAGCAGAGCAGGGGTAGGAAAAGCAGAGCAGAGCAGGGAAAGTAAAACCAAGAGGTGCCAGGAATACGAAGCGAAGCAAGACAAAGGAAAGCATGGCCCGAAAAAGCATGGCCAGGAAAGGCAACGCAGAGCAAGGCAAAGCAAAGCAGTGCAAACTTGTACAAGGAAAGTCCCAGCAGTGCCAGGAAACGTAGAGCAAAGTAAAGAAAGCAGTTTGAGGCGAGGCAAAGCACATCAGCGGTAGGACAAGCAGAGCAGAGCAGAGAAGGTAAAACCAAGAGGTGCCAGGAATACGAAGCGAAGCAAGACAAAGGAAAGCGTGGCCGGAAAAAGCATGGCCAGGAAAGGCAACGCAGAGCAAGGCAAAGCAAAGCAGTGCAAACTTGTACAAGGAAAGTCCCAGCAGTGCCAGGAAACGTAGAGCAAAGTAAAGAAAGCAGTTGGAGGCAAGGCAAAGCAGAGCAGGGGTAGGAAAAGCAAAGCGGAGCAGAGAAGGTAAAGCAAAGCCGTGGCAGGAATACCAAGCAAAGCAAAACAAAGGAAAGCGTGGCCTGAAAAGCAAAAGAAAACATGGCCAGTGGAGGCAAAGCCGAGCAAGGCAAAGCAAAGCCCTGCTAGGGAAAAGAATGCGGCATAAGGAAAAGAAATGACAAGCAGGGCCAGGCAAAGCAAAGCGCGGCCAGGAAAACCAAAGCAAAGAGGTCCAAAAATAAAACAAAGCAATGCAATGAATGTGTAACTGTATTAAAAAAAACAAACAAACAAACAAAAAAAATGCAAAAAAAAGACCAAGCAAAGCAGGGCCAGGAAAAGCAAAGTAAAGCGTGTCCAGGAAAGGCAAAGCAGTGCAAGGCAGAGCAAAGCAAAGGAAAGTAGCACAAGGAAAAGCAAAGCAGTACCAGGAAATGTAGAGCAAAAGAAAGAAAGCAGTTAGAGGAGGCAAGGCAAAGCTCAGCAGGCGTAGGAAAAGCAAAGCAGAGCAGAGAAGGTAAAGCAAAGCCGTGGCAGGAATACAAAGCGAAGCAAAACAAAGGAAAGCGTGGCCTGAAAAAGCATGGCCCGGAAAGGCAACGCAGAGCAAGGCAAAGCAAAGCAGTGCAAACTGGTACAAGGAAAGTCTCAGCAGTGCCAGGAAACGTAGAGCAAAGTAAAGAAAGCAGTTTGAGGCGAGGCAAAGCACAGCAGGGGTAGGAAAAGCAAAGCAGAGCAGAGAAGGTAAAGCAAAGCCGTGGCAGGAATACAAAGCAAAGCAAAACAAAGGAAAGCGTGGCCTGAAAAACAAAAGAAAACATGGCCAGTGGAGGCAAAGCAGAGCAAGACAAAGCAAAGCAAAGCAAAGTGAAGTAGCACGAGGAAAAGCAAAGCATTGCCAGGAAAGACAAAGCAAACAAAGCAAAGCAAAGCAATCTGAGGCAAAGCAAAGCAAAGCAAAGCAGGGGCAGGAACAGCAGAGGAAAGCAGAGAAGGAAAACCAAAAGTGTGCCCGGAAGAGCAGAGCAGAGCAAAGCAAAGCAGAGCAAGGAAAAAGAAAGAGAAGCGAAGCAAATGTAAGGAGCTGGCGGCCAGCCCTCCTGCCGGTTCCCAGTGTCTGCGGGGCAAAGACCGCAGGGCCCTCATGCCGGGTAGAGCTGGCGGCCAGACTCGGACGGTGGCTGTACCCTGCTCGCCCGCTCCCCGGCCTCCCTGAACCCTCATAGTCCGCCGTGACAGTGGGCAAGAACCATGTCTTGCTTTACCTTTTTTTTTTTTTTCTTTTTTCTTTTTTCCCTGCATTTATTTATTTATTTATTGTTGCCTTCCATCCAATGTAGTTGTGGGAATCACATATTTACTGATCGTCGTTCAAAACCTCACCCAACGCCGTCCCCAGACGGGTAGCAGTGGGGCCCGCCTAGCGGCAGGACACACGGCTGGGGCCACAGAACTGACCGTGTCGGGTGGCTGGGCCTGCTGCCCCCACCCTCGAGTTGCGAGGGGACAGTGTCCGGGCTGCGGGGAGGCCCAGCTGTGTGTCTGAGGGTTTATGCGTTCCGAAATATACCGATAGCCTCATCGGCAAAATCGTCGGGACGGTCTGCAAAGGAAGCCTAGCGCAGCACAGGAGAGCAGAGAAATGAAGAGGAAAGCCGAGCAAGGCAAAGCAAAGCAGTGCAAACTTGTACAAGGAAAGTCCCAGCAGTGCCAGGAAAGGTAGAGCAAAGTAACGAAAGCGGTTTGAGGAGGCAAGGCAAAGCACAGCAGGGGTAGGAAAAGCAAAGCAGAGCATAGAAGGTAAAACCAGGAGGCGCCAGGAATACGAAGCAAAGGAAAACAAAGGAAAGCATGGCCTGAAAAAGCATGGCCAGGAAAGGCAAAGCAGAGCAAGGCAAAGCAAAGCAGTGTAAACTTGTACAAGGAAAGTCCCAGCAGTGCCAGGACAGGTAGAGCAAAGTAACGAAAGCAGTTTGAGGCAAGGCAAAGCACAGCAGGGGTAGGAAAAGCAAAGCAGAGCAGAGAAGGTAAAGGAAAGCCGTGGCAGGAATATGAAGCAAAGGAAAACAAAGGAAAGCATGGCCTGAAAAAGCATGGCCAGGAAAGGCAACGCAGAGCAAGGGAAAGGAAAGCAGTGCAAACTGGCACAAGGAAAGCCCCAGCAGTGCCAGGAAACGTAGAGCAAAGTAACGAAAGCAGTTGGAGGCGAGGCAAAGCACAGCAGGGGTAGGAAAAGCAAAGCAGAGCAGAGAAAGTAAAAGCAAGAGGTGCCAGGCATACGAAGCAAAGGAAAACAAAGGAAAGCATGGCCTGAAAAAGCATGGCCAGGAAAGGCAACGCAGAGCAAGGCAAAGCAAAGCAGTGCAAACTGGCACAAGGAAAGCCCCAGCAGTGCCAGAAAAGGTAGAGCAAAGTAACGAAAGCAGTTTGAGGCGAGGCAAAGCACAGCAGGGGTAGGAAAAGCAAAGCAGAGCAGAGAAGGTAAAGCAAAGCCGTGGCAGGAATACAAAGCGAAGCAAAACAAAGGAAAGCATGGCCTGAAAAAGCATGGCCAGGAAAGGCAAAGCAGAGCAAGGCAAAGCAAAGCAGTGCAAACTCGTACAAGGAAAGTCCCAGCAGTGCCAGGAAACGTAGAGCAAAGTAACGAAAGCAGTTTGAGGCAAGGCAAAGCAGAGCAGAGAAAGTAAAACCAAGAGGTGCCAGGAATACAAAGCGAAGCGAAGCAAGACAAAGGAAAGCATGGCCTGAAAAAGCATGGCCAGGAAAAGCAAAGCGCGGCCAGGAAGACCAAATCAAAAAGGTCCAAAAATAAAACAAAGCAATGCAATTAATATGTATCTATATTAAAATAAAACAAACAAACAAACAAAAAAACAAAAAAAACAAACGCAAAAAAAAGACCAAGCAAAGCAGGGCCAGGAAAAGCAAAGTAAAGCGTGTCCAGGAAAGGCAAGGCAGTGCAAGGCAGAGCAAAGCAAAGGAAAGTAGCACAAGGAAAAACAAAGCAGGGCCAGGAAAGGTAGAGCAAAGGAAAGAAAGAAATTGAGGCGAGGCAAAGCACAGCAGGGGTAGGAAAAGCAAAGCAGAGCAGAGAAGGTAAAGCAAAGCCGTGGCAGGAATACAAATCGAAGCAAAACAAAGGAAAGCATGGCCTGAAAAAATATGGCCAGGAAAGGCAACGCAGAGCAAGGCAAAGCAAAGCAGTGCAAACTGGTACAAGGAAAGTCCCAGCAGTGCCAGGAAACGTAGAGCAAAGTAAAGAAAGCAGTTGGAGGCAAGGCAAAGCAGAGCAGAGAAAGTAAAGCCTAGAGGTGCCAGGAATACAAAGCGAAGCGAAGCAAGACAAAGGAAAGCGTGGCCTGAAAAAGCAAAAGAAAACATGGCCAGTGGAGGCAAAGCAGTGCAAGGCAAAGCAAAGCAGTGCAAACTTGTACAAGGAAAGTCCCAGCAGGGCCAGGAAACGTAGAGCAAAGTAACGAAAGCAGTTTGAGGCAAGGCAAAGCACAGCAGGGGTAGGACAAGCAGAGCAGAGAAAGTAAAACCAAGAGGTGCCAGGAATACAAAGCGAAGCAAGACAAAGGAAAGCGTGGCCTGAAAAAGCATGGCCAGGAAAGGCAACGCAGAGCAAGGCAAAGCGAAGCAGTGCAAACTTGTACAAGGAAAGTCCCAGCAGTGCCAGGAAACATAGAGCAAAGTAAAGAAAGCAGTTTGAGGAGGCAAGACAAAGCACAGCAGGGGTAGGAAAAGCAAAGCAGAGCAGAGAAGGTAAAGCAAAGCCGTGGCAAGTATACGAAGCAAAGGAAAACAAAGGAAAGCGTGGCCTGAAAAAGCATGGCCAGGAAAAGCAAAGCGCGGCGAGGAAAACCAAAGCCAAAAGGTCCAAAAATAAAACAAAGCAATGCAATGAATATGTATCTAAAGTAAAAAAAATAAAATAAAATAAAATAAAAGGCAAAAAAAACGAACAAGCAAAGCAGAGCCAGGAAAAGCAAAGTAAAGCGTGTCCAGGAAAGGCAAAGCAGTGCAAGGCAGAGCAAAGCAAAGGAAAGTAGCACAAGGAAAAGCAAAGCAGTGGCAGGAAATGTAGAGCAAAAGAAAGAAAGCAGTTTGAGGAGGCAAGGCAAAGCACAGCAGGGGTAGGAAAAGAAAGCAACGTAGAGAAGGAAAAGCAAAGCAGTGCCAGGAATACAAAGCAAAGCAAAACAAAGGAAAGCATGGCCTGAAAAAGCATGGCCCGGAAAGGCAACGCAGAGCAAGGCAAAGCGAAGCAGTGCAAACTCGTACAAGGAAAGTCCCAGCAGTGCCAGGAAACGTAGAGCAAAGTAAAGAAAGCAGTTTGAGGTGAGACAAAGCACAGCAGGGGTAGGAAAAGCAAAGCAGAGCAGAGAAGGTAAAGCAAAGCCGTGGCAGGAATACGAAGCAAAGGAAAACAAAGGAAAGCGTGGCCTGAAAAAGCACGGCCAGGAAAGGCAAAGCAGAGCAAGGCAAAGCAAAGCAGTGCAAACTCGTACAAGGAAAGTCCCAGCAGTGCCAGGAAACGTAGAGCAAAGTAACGAAAGCAGTTTGAGGCGAGGCAAAGCAGAGCAGAGAAAGTAAAACCAAGAGGTGCCAGGAATACAAAGCGAAGCGAAGCAAGACAAAGGAAAGCATGGCCTGAAAAAGCAAAAGAAAACATGGCCAGTGGAGGCAAAGCAGAGCAAGGCAAAGCAAAGCAAAGCAAAGCGAAGTAGCACGAGGAAAAGCAAAGCATTGCCAGGAAAGACAAAGCAAACAAAGCAAAGCAAAGCAATCTGAGGCAAAGCACAGCAGGGGCAGGAACAGCAGAGGAAAGTAGAGAAGGAAAACCAAAAGTGTGCCCGGAAGAGCAGAGCAGAGCAAAGCAAAGCAGAGCAAGGAAAAACAAAGAGAAGCGAAGCAAATGTAAGGAGCTGGCGGCCAGCCCTCCTGCCGGTTCCCAGTGTCTGCGGGGCAAAGACCGCAAGGCCCTCATGCCGGGTAGAGCTGGCGGCCAGACTCGGACGGTGGCTGTACCCTGCTCGCCCGCTCCCCGGCCTCCCTGACACCTCATAGTCCGCCGTGACAGCGGGCAAGAACCATGTCTTGCTTTACCTGGTTTTATCTTTATTTATTTATTTATTTATTTATTTATTGTTGGCTTCCATCCAATGTAGTTGTGGGAATCATGTAGTTACTTACCGTCGTTGAAAACCTCACCCAACGCCGTCCCCAGACGAATAGCAGTGGGGCCCGCCTAGCGGCAGGCCACACGGCTGGGGCCACAGAACTGACCATGTCGGGTGGCCGGGCCTGCTGCCCCCACCCTCGAGTTGCGAGGGGACAGTGTCCAGGCTGCGGGGAGGCCCAGCTGTGTGTCTGAGGGTTTATGCGTTCCGAAATATACCGATAGCCTCATCGGCAAAATCGTCGGGACGGTCTGCAAAGGAAGCCTAGCGCAGCACAGGAGAGCAGAGAAATGAAGAGGAAAGCAGAGCAAGGCAAAGCAAAGCAGTGCAAACTGGTACAAGGAAAGTCCCAGCAGTGCCAGGAAAGGTAGAGCAGAGTAAAGAAAGCAGTTTGAGGCGAGGCAAAGCACAGCAGGAGTAGGAAAAGCAAAGCACAGCAGAGAAGGTAAAGCAAAGCTGTGGCAGGAAAACAAAGCGAAGCAAGACAAAGGAAAGCGTGGCCTGAAAAAGCAAAAGAAAACATGGCCAGTGGAGGCAAAGCAGTGCAAGGCAAAGCAAAGCAGTGCAAACTTGTACAAGGAAAGTCCCAGCAGTGCCAGGAAACGTAGAGCAAAGTAACGAAAGCAGTTTGAGGCAAGACAAAGCACAGCAGGGGTAGGAAAAGCAGAGCAGAGAAAGTAAAACCAAGAGGCGCCAGGAATACAAAGCGAAGCAAGACAAATAAAGCGTGGCCTGAAAAAGCATGGCCAGGAAAGGCAACGCAGAGCAAGGCAAAGCAAAGCAGTGCAAACTCGTACAAGGAAAGTCCCAGCAGGGCCAGGAAACGTATAGCAAAGTAACGAAAGCAGTTTGAGGCAAGGCAAAGCAGAGCAGGGGTAGGAAAAGCAGAGCAGAGCAGGGAAAGTAAAACCAAGAGGTGCCAGGAATACGAAGCGAAGCAAGACAAAGGAAAGCATGGCCCGAAAAAGCATGGCCAGGAAAGGCAACGCAGAGCAAGGCAAAGCAAAGCAGTGCAAACTTGTACAAGGAAAGTCCCAGCAGTGCCAGGAAACGTAGAGCAAAGTAAAGAAAGCAGTTTGAGGCGAGGCAAAGCACATCAGCGGTAGGACAAGCAGAGCAGAGCAGAGAAGGTAAAGCAAAGCCGTGGCAGGAATACAAAGCGAAGCAAAACAAAGGAAAGCGTGGCCTGAAAAAGCATGGCCCGGAAAGGCAACCCAGAGCAAGGCAAAGCAAAGCAGTGCAAACTGGTACAAGGAAAGTCCCAGCAGTGCCAGGAAACGTAGAGCAAAGTAAAGAAAGCAGTTTGAGGCGAGGCAAAGCACAGCAGGGGTAGGAAAAGCAAAGCAGAGCAGAGAAGGTAAAGCAAAGCCGTGGCAGGAATACAAAGCAAAGCAAAACAAAGGAAAGCGTGGCCTGAAAAACAAAAGAAAACATGCCCAGTGGAGGCAAAGCAGAGCAAGACAAAGCAAAGCAAAGCAAAGTGAAGTAGCACGAGGAAAAGCAAAGCATTGCCAGGAAAGACAAAGCAAACAAAGCAAAGCAAAGTAATCTGAGGCAAAGCAAAGCAAAGCAAAGCAGGGGCAGGAACAGCAGAGGAAAGCAGAGAAGGAAAACCAAAAGTGTGCCCGGAAGAGCAGAGCAGAGCAAAGCAAAGCAGAGCAAGGAAAAACAAAGAGAAGCGAAGCAAATGTAAGGAGCTGGCGGCCAGCCCTCCTGCCGGTTCCCAGTGTCTGCGGGGCAAAGACCGCAGGGCCCTCATGCCGGGTAGAGCTGGCGGCCAGACTCGGACGGTGGCTGTACCCTGCTCGCCCGCTCCCCGGCCTCCCTGAACCCTCATAGTCCGCCGTGACAGTGGGCAAGAACCATGTCTTGCTTTACCTTTTTTTTTTGTTTTCTTTTTTCTTTTTTCCCTGCATTTATTTATTTATTTATTGTTGCCTTCCATCCAATGTAGTTGTGGGAATCACATATTTACTGATCGTCGTTCAAAACCTCACCCAACGCCGTCCCCAGACGGGTAGCAGTGGGGCCCGCCTAGCGGCAGGACACACGGCTGGGGCCACAGAACTGACCGTGTCGGGTGGCTGGGCCTGCTGCCCCCACCCTCGAGTTGCGAGGGGACAGTGTCCGGGCTGCGGGGAGGCCCAGCTGTGTGTCTGAGGGTTTATGCGTTCCGAAATATACCGATAGCCTCATCGGCAAAATCGTCGGGACGGTCTGCAAAGGAAGCCTAGCGCAGCACAGGAGAGCAGAGAAATGAAGAGGAAAGCCGAGCAAGGCAAAGCAAAGCAGTGCAAACTTGTACAAGGAAAGTCCCAGCAGTGCCAGGAAAGGTAGAGCAAAGTAACGAAAGCGGTTTGAGGAGGCAAAGCAAAGCACAGCAGGGGTAGGAAAAGCAAAGCAGAGCATAGAAGGTAAAACCAAGAGGCGCCAGGAATACGAAGCAAAGGAAAACAAAGGAAAGCATGGCCTGAAAAAGCATGGCCAGGAAAGGCAAAGCAGAGCAAGGCAAAGCAAAGCAGTGTAAACTTGTACAAGGAAAGTCCCAGCAGTGCCAGGACAGGTAGAGCAAAGTAACGAAAGCAGTTTGAGGCAAGGCAAAGCACAGCAGGGGTAGGAAAAGCAAAGCAGAGCAGAGAAGGTAAAGGAAAGCCGTGGCAGGAATATGAAGCAAAGGAAAACAAAGGAAAGCATGGCCTGAAAAAGCATGGCCAGGAAAGGCAACGCAGAGCAAGGGAAAGGAAAGCAGTGCAAACTGGCATAAGGAAAGCCCCAGCAGTGCCAGGAAACGTAGAGCAAAGTAACGAAAGCAGTTGGAGGCGAGGCAAAGCACAGCAGGGGTAGGAAAAGCAAAGCAGAGCAGAGAAAGTAAAAGCAAGAGGTGGCAGGCATACGAAGCAAAGGAAAACAAAGGAAAGCATGGCCTGAAAAAGCATGGCCAGGAAAGGCAACGCAGAGCAAGGCAAAGCAAAGCAGTGCAAACTGGCACAAGGAAAGCCCCAGCAGTGCCAGAAAAGGTAGAACAAAGTAACGAAAGCAGTTTGAGGCGAGGCAAAGCACAGCAGGGGTAGGAAAAGCAAAGCAGAGCAGAGAAGGTAAAGCAAAGCCGTGGCAGGAATACAAAGCGAAGCAAAACAAAGGAAAGCATGGCCTGAAAAAGCATGGCCAGGAAAGACAAAGCAGAGCAAGGCAAAGCAAAGCAGTGCAAACTCGTACAAGGAAAGTCCCAGCAGTGCCAGGAAACGTAGAGCAAAGTAAAGAAAGCAGTTTGAGGCAAGGCAAAGCAGAGCAGGGGTAGGAAAAGCAGAGCAGAGCAGGGAAAGTAAAACCAAGAGGTGCCAGGAATACGAAGCGAAGCAAGACAAAGGAAAGCATGGCCCGAAAAAGCATGGCCAGGAAAGGCAACGCAGAGCAAGGCAAAGCAAAGCAGTGCAAACTTGTACAAGGAAAGTCCCAGCAGTGCCAGGAAACGTAGAGCAAAGTAAAGAAAGCAGTTTGAGGCGAGGCAAAGCACATCAGCGGTAGGACAAGCAGAGCAGAGCAGAGAAGGTAAAGCAAAGCCGTGGCAGGAATACAAAGCGAAGCAAAACAAAGGAAAGCGTGGCCTGAAAAAGCATGGCCCGGAAAGGCAACCCAGAGCAAGGCAAAGCAAAGCAGTGCAAACTGGTACAAGGAAAGTCTCAGCAGTGCCAGGAAACGTAGAGCAAAGTAAAGAAAGCAGTTTGAGGCGAGGCAAAGCACAGCAGGGGTAGGAAAAGCAAAGCAGAGCAGAGAAGGTAAAGCAAAGCCGTGGCAGGAATACAAAGCAAAGCAAAACAAAGGAAAGCGTGGCCTGAAAAACAAAAGAAAACATGCCCAGTGGAGGCAAAGCA
Organism: Anser anser; assembly: GCF_964211835.1. Taxonomy (NCBI): domain Eukaryota; kingdom Metazoa; phylum Chordata; class Aves; order Anseriformes; family Anatidae; genus Anser; species Anser anser. Next base: position 238,387 of record NC_139725.1, read on the forward strand.
GAGCAAGACAAAGCAAAGCAAAGCAAAGTGAAGTAGCACGAGGAAAAGCAAAGCATTGCCAGGAAAGACAAAGCAAACAAAGCAAAGCAAAGCAATCTGAGGCAAAGCAAAGCAAAGCAAAGCAGGGGCAGGAACAGCAGAGGAAAGCAGAGAAGGAAAACCAAAAGTGTGCCCGGAAGAGCAGAGCAGAGCAAAGCAAAGCAGAGCAAGGAAAAAGAAAGAGAAGCGAAGCAAATGTAAGGAGCTGGCAGCCAGCCCTCCTGCCGGTTCCCAGTGTCTGCGGGGCAAAGACCGCAGGGCCCTCATGCCGGGTAGAGCTGGCGGCCAGACTCGGACGGTGGCTGTACCCTGCTCGCCCGCTCCCCGGCCTCCCTGAACCCTCATAGTCCGCCGTGACAGTGGGCAAGAACCATGTCTTGCTTTACCTTTTGTTTTTTTTTTCTTTTTTCTTTTTTCCCTGCATTTATTTATTTATTTATTGTTGCCTTCCATCCAATGTAGTTGTGGGAATCACATATTTACTGATCGTCGTTCAAAACCTCACCCAACGCCGTCCCCAGACGGGTAGCAGTGGGGCCCGCCTAGCGGCAGGCCACACGGCTGGGGCCACAGAACTGACCGTGTCGGGTGGCTGGGCCTGCTGCCCCCACCCTCGAGTTGCGAGGGGACAGTGTCCGGGCTGCGGGGAGGCCCAGCTGTGTGTCTGAGGGTTTATGCGTTCCGAAATATACCGATAGCCTCATCGGCAAAATCGTCGGGACGGTCTGCAAAGGAAGCCTAGCGCAGCACAGGAGAGCAGAGAAATGAAGAGGAAAGCCGAGCAAGGCAAAGCAAAGCAGTGCAAACTTGTACAAGGAAAGTCCCAGCAGTGCCAGGAAAGGTAGAGCAAAGTAACGAAAGCGGTTTGAGGAGGCAAAGCAAAGCACAGCAGGAGTAGGAAAAGCAAAGCAGAGCATAGAAGGTAAAACCAAGAGGCGCCAGGAATACGAAGCAAAGGAAAACAAAGGAAAGCATGGCCTGAAAAAGCATGGCCAGGAAAGGCAAAGCAGAGCAAGGCAAAGCAAAGCAGTGTAAACTTGTACAAGGAAAGTCCCAGCAGTGCCAGGACAGGTAGAGCAAAGTAACGAAAGCAGTTTGAGGCAAGGCAAAGCACAGCAGGGGTAGGAAAAGCAAAGCAGAGCAGAGAAGGTAAAGGAAAGCCGTGGCAGGAATATGAAGCAAAGGAAAACAAAGGAAAGCATGGCCTGAAAAAGCATGGCCAGGAAAGGCAACGCAGAGCAAGGCAAAGGAAAGCAGTGCAAACTGGCATAAGGAAAGCCCCAGCAGTGCCAGGAAACGTAGAGCAAAGTAACGAAAGCAGTTGGAGGCGAGGCAAAGCACAGCAGGGGTAGGAAAAGCAAAGCAGAGCAGAGAAAGTAAAAGCAAGAGGTGCCAGGCATACGAAGCAAAGGAAAACAAAGGAAAGCATGGCCTGAAAAAGCATGGCCAGGAAAGGCAACGCAGAGCAAGGCAAAGCAAAGCAGTGCAAACTGGCACAAGGAAAGCCCCAGCAGTGCCAGAAAAGGTAGAGCAAAGTAACGAAAGCAGTTTGAGGCGAGGCAAAGCACAGCAGGGGTAGGAAAAGCAAAGCAGAGCAGAGAAGGTAAAGCAAAGCCGTGGCAGGAATACAAAGCGAAGCAAAACAAAGGAAAGCATGGCCTGAAAAAGCATGGCCAGGAAAGGCAAAGCAGAGCAAGGCAAAGCAAAGCAGTGCAAACTCGTACAAGGAAAGTCCCAGCAGTGCCAGGAAACGTAGAGCAAAGTAACGAAAGCAGTTTGAGGCAAGGCAAAGCAGAGCAGAGAAAGTAAAACCAAGAGGTGCCAGGAATACAAAGCGAAGCGAAGCAAGACAAAGGAAAGCATGGCCTGAAAAAGCATGGCCAGGAAAAGCAAAGCGCGGCCAGGAAGACCAAAGCAAAAAGGTCCAAAAATAAAACAAAGCAATGCAATGAATATGTATCTATATTAAAATAAAACAAACAAACAAACAAAAAAACAAAAAAAACAAACGCAAAAAAAAGACCAAGCAAAGCAGGGCCAGGAAAAGCAAAGTAAAGCGTGTCCAGGAAAGGCAAGGCAGTGCAAGGCAGAGCAAAGCAAAGGAAAGTAGCACAAGGAAAAACAAAGCAGGGCCAGGAAAGGTAGAGCAAAGGAAAGAAAGAAATTGAGGCGAGGCAAAGCACAGCAGGGGTAGGAAAAGCAAAGCAGAGCAGAGAAGGTAAAGCAAAGCCGTGGCAGGAATACAAATCGAAGCAAAACAAAGGAAAGCATGGCCTGAAAAAATATGGCCAGGAAAGGCAACGCAGAGCAAGGCAAAGCAAAGCAGTGCAAACTGGTACAAGGAAAGTCCCAGCAGTGCCAGGAAACGTAGAGCAAAGTAAAGAAAGCAGTTGGAGGCAAGGCAAAGCAGAGCAGAGAAAGTAAAGCCTAGAGGTGCCAGGAATACAAAGCGAAGCGAAGCAAGACAAAGGAAAGCGTGGCCTGAAAAAGCAAAAGAAAACATGGCCAGTGGAGGCAAAGCAGTGCAAGGCAAAGCAAAGCAGTGCAAACTTGTACAAGGAAAGTCCCAGCAGGGCCAGGAAACGTAGAGCAAAGTAACGAAAGCAGTTTGAGGCAAGGCAAAGCACAGCAGGGGTAGGACAAGCAGAGCAGAGAAAGTAAAACCAAGAGGCGCCAGGAATACAAAGCGAAGCAAGACAAAGGAAAGCGTGGCCTGAAAAAGCATGGCCAGGAAAGGCAACGCAGAGCAAGGCAAAGCGAAGCAGTGCAAACTTGTACAAGGAAAGTCCCAGCAGTGCCAGGAAACATAGAGCAAAGTAAAGAAAGCAGTTTGAGGAGGCAAGACAAAGCACAGCAGGGGTAGGAAAAGCAAAGCAGAGCAGAGAAGGTAAAGCAAAGCCGTGGCAAGTATACGAAGCAAAGGAAAACAAAGGAAAGCGTGGCCTGAAAAAGCATGGCCAGGAAAAGCAAAGCGCGGCGAGGAAAACCAAAGCCAAAAGGTCCAAAAATAAAACAAAGCAATGCAATGAATATGTATCTAAAGTAAAAAAAATAAAATAAAATAAAATAAAATAAAATAAAAGGCAAAAAAAACCAACAAGCAAAGCAGGGCCAGGAAAAGCAAAGTAAAGCGTGTCCAGGAAAGGCAAAGCAGTGCAAGGCAGAGCAAAGCAAAGGAAAGTAGCACAAGGAAAAGCAAAGCAGTGGCAGGAAATGTAGAGCAAAAGAAAGAAAGCAGTTTGAGGAGGCAAGGCAAAGCACAGCAGGGGTAGGAAAAGAAAGCAACGTAGAGAAGGAAAAGCAAAGCAGTGCCAGGAATACAAAGCAAAGCAAAACAAAGGAAAGCATGGCCTGAAAAAGCATGGCCCGGAAAGGCAACGCAGAGCAAGGCAAAGCGAAGCAGTGCAAACTCGTACAAGGAAAGTCCCAGCAGTGCCAGGAAACGTAGAGCAAAGTAAAGAAAGCAGTTTGAGGTGAGACAAAGCACAGCAGGGGTAGGAAAAGCAAAGCAGAGCAGAGAAGGTAAAGCAAAGCCGTGGCAGGAATACGAAGCAAAGGAAAACAAAGGAAAGCATGGCCTGAAAAAGCATGGCCAGGAAAGGCAAAGCAGAGCAAGGCAAAGCAAAGCAGTGCAAACTCGTACAAGGAAAGTCCCAGCAGTGCCAGGAAACGTAGAGCAAAGTAACGAAAGCAGTTTGAGGCGAGGCAAAGCAGAGCAGAGAAAGTAAAACCAAGAGGTGCCAGGAATACAAAGCGAAGCGAAGCAAGACAAAGGAAAGCATGGCCTGAAAAAGCATGGCCAGGAAAAGCAAAGCGCGGCCAGGAAGACCAAAGCAAAAAGGTCCAAAAATAAAACAAAGCAATGCAATGAAAATGTATCTATATTAAAATAAAACAAACAAACAAACAAACAAACAAAACAAAAAAACGCAAAAAAAAGACCAAGCAAAGCAGGGCCAGGAAAAGCAAAGAAAAGCGTGTCCAGGAAAGGCAAAGCGGTGCAAGGCAGAGCAAAGCAAAGGAAAGTAGCACAAGGAAAAGCAAAGCAGGGCCAGGAAATGTAGAGCAAAAGAAAGAAAGCAGTTTGAGGAGGCAAGGCAAAGCACAGCAGGGGTAGGAAAAACAGAGCAGAGCAGAGAAAGTAAAACCAAGAGGTGCCTGGAATAAAAAGCAAAGCAAAACAAAGGAAAGCGTGGCCGGAAAAAGCACGGCCAGGAAAGGCAAAGCAGAGCAAGGCAAAGCAAAGCAGTGCAAACTCGTACAAGGAAAGTCCCAGCAGGGCCAGGAAAGGTAGAGCAAAGTAACGAAAGCAGTTGGAGGCAAGGCAAAGCAGAGCAGAGAAAGTAAAACCTAGAGGTGCCAGGAATACAAAGCGAAGCGAAGCAAGACAAAGGAAAGCATGGCCTGAAAAAGCAAAAGAAAACATGGCCAGTGGAGGCAAAGCAGTGCAAGGCAAAGCAAAGCAGTGCAAACTCGTACAAGGAAAGTCCCAGCAGTGCCAGGAAACGTAGAGCAAAGTAAAGAAAGCAGTTTGAGGCAAGGCAAAGCACAGCAGGGGTAGGAAAAGCAAAGCAGAGCAGAGAAGGTAAAACCAAGAGGTGCCAAGAATACGAAGCAAAGGAAAACAAAGGAAAGCATGGCCTGAAAAAGCATGGCCAGGAAAGGCAACGCAGAGCAAGGCAAAGCAAAGCAGTGCAAACTCGAACAAGGAAAGTCCCAGCAGTGCCAGGAAACGTAGAGCAAAGTAACGAAAGCAGTTTGAGGCAAGGCAAAGCACAGCAGGGGTAGGAAAAGCAAAGCAGAGCAGAGAAGGTAAAGCAAAGCCGTGGCAGGAATACAAAGCAAAGCAAAACAAAGGAAAGCGTGGCCTGAAAAAGCAAAAGAAAACATGGCCAGTGGAGGCAAAGCAGAGCAAGGCAAAGCAAAGCAAAGCAAAGCGAAGTAGCACGAGGAAAAGCAAAGCATTGCCAGGAAAGACAAAGCAAACAAAGCAAAGCAAAGCAATCTGAGGCAAAGCACAGCAGGGGCAGGAACAGCAGAGGAAAGTAGAGAAGGAAAAGCAAAAGTGTGCCCGGAAGAGCAGAGCAGAGCAAAGCAAAGCAGAGCAAGGAAAAAGAAAGAGAAGCGAAGCAAATGTAAGGAGCTGGCGGCCAGCCCTCCTGCCGGTTCCCAGTGTCTGCGGGGCAAAGACCGCAAGGCCCTCATGCCGGGTAGAGCTGGCGGCCAGACTCGGACGGTGGCTGTACCCTGCTCGCCCGCTCCCCGGCCTCCCTGACACCTCATAGTCCGCCGTGACAGCGGGCAAGAACCATGTCTTGCTTTACCTGGTTTTATCTTTATTTATTTATTTATTTATTTATTTATTGTTGGCTTCCATCCAATGTAGTTGTGGGAATCATGTAGTTACTTACCGTCGTTGAAAACCTCACCCAACGCCGTCCCCAGACGAATAGCAGTGGGGCCCGCCTAGCGGCAGGCCACACGGCTGGGGCCACAGAACTGACCATGTCGGGTGGCCGGGCCTGCTGCCCCCACCGTCGAGTTGCGAGGGGACAGTGTCCAGGCTGCGGGGAGGCCCAGCTGTGTGTCTGAGGGTTTATGCGTTCCGAAATATACCGATAGCCTCATCGGCAAAATCGTCGGGACGGTCTGCAAAGGAAGCCTAGCGCAGCACAGGAGAGCAGAGAAATGAAGAGGAAAGCAGAGCAAGGCAAAGCAAAGCAGTGCAAACTGGTACAAGGAAAGTCCCAGCAGTGCCAGGAAACGTAGAGCAGAGTAAAGAAAGCAGTTTGAGGCAAAGCAAAGCACAGCAGGAGTAGGAAAAGCAAAGCACAGCAGAGAAGGTAAAGCAAAGCTGTGGCAGGAAAACAAAGCGAAGCAAGACAAGGGAAAGCATGGCCTGAAAAAGCATGGTCAGGAAAGGCAACGCAGAGCAAGGCAAAGCGAAGCAGTGCAAGCTTGTACAAGGAAAGTCCCAGCAGTGCCAGGAAACGTAGAGCAAAGTAAAGAAAGAAGTTTGAGGCGAGGCAAAGCACAGCAGGGGTAGGAAAAGCAAAGCAGAGCAGAGAAGGTAAAACCAAGAGGTGCCAGGAATATGAAGCAAAGGAAAACAAAGGAAAGCATGGCCTGAAAAAGCATGGCCAGGAAAGGCAAAGCAGAGCAAGGCAAAGGAAAGCAGTGCAAACTTGTACAAGGAAAGTCCCAGCAGGGCCAGGAAAGGTAAAGCAAAGTAACGAAAGCAGTTGGAGGCAAGGCAAAGCAGAGCAGGGGTAGGAAAAGCAAAGCAGAGCAGAGAAGGTAAAACCAAGAAGTGCCAGGAATATGAAGCAAAGGAAAACAAAGGAAAGCATGGCCTGAAAAAGCATGGCCAGGAAAGGCAACGCAGAGCAAGGCAAAGCAAAGCAGTGCAAACTCGTACAAGGAAAGTCCCAGCAGTGCCAGGAAACGTAGAGCAAAGTAAAGAAAGCAGTTGGAGGCAAGGCAAAGCAGAGCAGAGAAAGTAAAACCTAGAGGTGCCAGGAATACAAAGCGAAGCGAAGCAAGACAAAGGAAAGCCTGGCCTGAAAAAGCAAAAGAAAACATGGCCAGTGGAGGCAAAGCAGTGCAAGGCAAAGCAAAGCAGTGCAAACTTGTACAAGGGAAGTCCCAGCAGTGCCAGGAAAGGTAGAGCAAAGTAACGAAAGCAGTTTGAGGCAAGGCAAAGCACAGCAGGGTTAGGACAAGCAGAGCAGAGCAGAGAAAGTAAAACCAAGAGGTGCCAGGAATACAAAGCGAAGCAAGACAAAGGAAAGCGTGGCCTGAAAAAGCATGGCCAGGAAAGGCAACGCAGAGCAAGGCAAAGCAAAGCAGTGCAAACTTGTACAAGGAAAGTCCCAGCAGTGCCAGGAAACGTAGAGCAAAGTAACGAAAGCAGTTGGAGGCAAGGCAAAGCACAGCAGGGGTAGGAAAAGCAAAGCAGAGCAGAGAAGGTAAAACCAAGAGGTGCCAGGAATACGAAGCAAAGGAAAACAAAGGAAAGCGTGGCCTGAAAACGCATGGCCAGGAAAGGCAACGCAGAGCAAGGCAAAGCAAAGGAGTGCAAACTTGTACAAGGAAAGTCCCAGCAGTGCCAGGAAATGTAGAGCAAAGTAACGAAAGCAGTTTGAGGCAAGGCAAAGCACAGCAGGGGTAGGAAAAGCAGAGCAGAGCAGAGAAAGTAAAACCAAGAGGTGCCAGGAATACGAAGCGAAGCAAGGCAAAGGAAAGCGTGGCCGGAAAAAGCATGGCCAGGAAAGGCAACGCAGAGCAAGGCAAAGCAAAGCAGTGCAAACTTGTACAAGGAAAGTCCCAGCAGTGCCAGGAAACGTAGAGCAAAGTAAAGAAAGCAGTTTGAGGCAAGGCAAAGCAGAGCAGGGGTAGGAAAAGCAAAGCAGAGCCGAGAAGGTAAAGCAAAGCCGTGGCAGGAATACAAAGCAAAGCAAAACAAAGGAAAGCGTGGTCTGAAAAGCAAAAGAAAACATGGCCAGTGGAGGCAAAGCCGAGCAAGGCAAAGCAAAGCCCTGCTAGGGAAAAGAATGCGGCATAAGGAAAAGAAATGAAAAGCAGGGCCAGGCAAAGCAAAGCGCGGCCAGGAAAACCAAAGCAAAGAGGTCCAAAAATAAAAAAAAGCAATGCAATGAATGTGTAACTATATTAAAAAAAAAAAAAAAAAAACGCAAAAAAAAGACCAAGCAAAGCAGAGCCAGGAAAAGCAAAGTAAAGCATGTTCAGGAAAGGCAAAGCAGTGCAAGGCAGAGCAAAGCAAAGGAAAGTAGCACAAGGAAAAGCAAAGCAGTGCCAGGAAATGTAGAGCAAAAGAAAGAAAGCAGTTTGAGGAGGCAAGGCAAAGCACAGCAGGCATAGGAAAAGCAAAGCAGAGCCAGGAAAAGCAAGGTAAAGCATGTCCAGGAAAGGCAAAGCAGTGCAAGGCAGAGCAAAGCAAAGGAAAGTAGCACAAGGAAAAGCAAAGCAGTACCAGGAAATGTAGAGCAAAAGAAAGAAAGCAGTTAGAGGAGGCAAGGCAAAGCACAGCAGGCGTAGGAAAAGCAAAGCAGAGCAGAGAAGGTAAAGCAAAGCCGTGGCAGGAATACAAAGCGAAGCAAAACAAAGGAAAGCGTGGCCTGAAAAAGCAAAAGAAAGCATGGCCAGTGGAGGCAAAGCAGAGCAAGGCAAAACAAAGCAAGGCAAAGCAAAGTAGCACGAGGAAAAGCAAAGCATTACCAGGAAAGACAGAGCAAACAAAGCAAAGCAAAGCAACCTGAGGCAAAGCAAAGCAAAGCAGGGGCAGGAACAGCAGAGGAAAGCAGAGAAGGAAAAGCAAAAGTGTGCCCGGAAGAGCAGAGCAGAGCAAAGCAAAGCAGAGCAAGGAAAAACAAAGAGAAGCGAAGCAAATGTAAGGAGCTGGCGGCCAGCCCTCTTGCCGGTTCCCAGTGTCTGCGGGGCAAAGACCGCAAGGCCCTCATGCCGGGTAGAGCTGGCGGCCAGACTCGGACGGTGGCTGTACCCTGCTCGCCCGCTCCCCGGCCTCCCTGACACCTCATAGTCCGCCGTGACAGCGGGCAAGAACCATGTCTTGCTTTACCTGGTTTTATCTTTATTTATTTATTTATTTATTTATTTATTTATTCTTGCCTTCCATCCAATGTAGTTGTGGGAATCATGTAGTTACTTACTGTCGTTGAAAACCTCACCCAACGCCGTCCCCAGATGGGTAGCAGTGGGGACCACCTAGCGGCAGGCCACACGGCTGGGGCCACAGAACTGACCATGTCGGGTGGCCGGGCCTGCTGCCCCCACCGTCGAGTTGCGAGGGGACAGTGTCCGGGCTGCGGGGAGGCCCAGCTGTGTGTCTGAGGGTTTATGCGTTCCGAAATATACCGATCGCCTCATCGGCAAAATCGTCGGGACGGTCTGCAAAGGAAGCCTAGCGCAGCACAGGAGAGCAGAGCAATGAAGAGGAAAGCTGAACAAAGCAAAGCAAAGCAGTGCAAACTCGTACAAGGAAAGTCCCAGCAGTGCCAGGAAACGTAGAGCAAAGTAACGAAAGCAGTTTGAGGCAAGGCAAAGCACAGCAGGGGTAGGAAAACAAAGCAAAGCAGAGAAAGTAAAACCAAGAGGTGCCAGGAATACGAAGCGAAGCAAGACAAAGGAAAGCATGGCCTGAAAAAGCAGGGTCAGGAAAAGCAAAGCGCGGCCAGGAAAACCAAAGTAAAAAGGTCCAAAAATAATACAAAGCAATGCAATGAATATATACCTAAAGTAAAAAAAAAAAAAAAAAAAGAAAAAAAAAAGGCAAAAAAACCCCAAGCAAAGCAGGGCCAGGAAAAGCAAAGTAAAGCGTGTCCAGGAAAGGCAAAGCAGTGCAAGGCAGAGCAAAGCAAAGTGAAGTAGCACAAGGAAAAGCAAAGCAGTGCCAGGAAATGTAGAGCAAAAGGAAGAAAGCAGTTTGAGGAAGCAAGGCAAAGCACAGCAGGGGTAGGAAAAGCAAAGCAGAGCAGAGAAGGTAAAGCAAAGCCGTGGCAGGAATACAAAGCAAAGCAAGACAAAGGAAAGCGTGGCCTGAAAAAGCAAAAGAAAACATGGCCAGTGGAGGCAAAGCAGAGCAAGGCAAAGCAAAGCAAAGCGAAGTAGCACGAGGAAAAGCAAAGCATTGCCAGGAAAGACAAAGCAAACAAAGCAAAGCAAAGCAATCTGAGGCAAAGCACAGCAGGGGCAGGAACAGCAGAGGAAAGTAGAGAAGGAAAACCAAAAGTGTGCCCGGAAGAGCAGAGCAGAGCAAAGCAAAGCAGAGCAAGGAAAAAGAAAGAGAAGCGAAGCAAATGTAAGGAGCTGGCGGCCAGGCCTCCTGCCGGTTCCCAGTGTCTGTGGGGCAAAGACCGCAAGGCCCTCATGCCGGGTAGAGCTGGCGGCCAGACTCGGACGGTGGCTGTACCCTGCTCGCCCGCTCCCCGGCCTCCCTGAACCCTCATAGTCCGCCGTGACAGTGGGCAAGAACCATGTCTTGCTTTACCTTTTTTTTTTTTTCTTTTTTCTTTTTTCCCTGCATTTATTTATTTATTTATTGTTGCCTTCCATCCAATGTAGTTGTGGGAATCACATATTTACTGATCGTCGTTCAAAACCTCACCCAACGCCGTCCCCAGACGGGTAGCAGTGGGGCCCGCCTAGCGGCAGGACACACGGCTGGGGCCACAGAACTGACCGTGTCGGGTGGCTGGGCCTGCTGCCCCCACCCTCGAGTTGCGAGGGGACAGTGTCCGGGCTGCGGGGAGGCCCAGCTGTGTGTCTGAGGGTTTATGCGTTCCGAAATATACCGATAGCCTCATCGGCAAAATCGTCGGGACGGTCTGCAAAGGAAGCCTAGCGCAGCACAGGAGAGCAGAGAAATGAAGAGGAAAGCAGAGCAAGGCAAAGCAAAGCAGTGCAAACTTGTACAAGGAAAGTCCCAGCAGTGCCAGGAAACGTAGAGCAAAGTAACGAAAGCGGTTTGAGGAGGCAAGGCAAAGCACAGCAGGGGTAGGAAAAGCAAAGCAGAGCATAGAAGGTAAAACCAAGAGGCGCCAGGAATACGAAGCAAAGGAAAACAAAGGAAAGCATGGCCTGAAAAAGCATGGCCAGGAAAGGCAAAGCAGAGCAAGGCAAAGCAAAGCAGTGTAAACTTGTACAAGGAAAGTCCCAGCAGTGCCAGGACAGGTAGAGCAAAGTAACGAAAGCAGTTAGAGGCAAGGCAAAGCACAGCAGGGGTAGGAAAAGCAAAGCAGAGCAGAGAAGGTAAAGCAAAGCCGTGGCAGGAATACAAATCGAAGCAAAACAAAGGAAAGCATGGCCTGAAAAAATATGGCCAGGAAAGGCAACGCAGAGCAAGGCAAAGCAAAGCAGTGCAAACTGGTACAAGGAAAGTCCCAGCAGTGCCAGGAAACGTAGAGCAAAGTAAAGAAAGCAGTTGGAGGCAAGGCAAAGCAGAGCAGAGAAAGTAAAGCCTAGAGGTGCCAGGAATACAAAGCGAAGCGAAGCAAGACAAAGGAAAGCGTGGCCTGAAAAAGCAAAAGAAAACATGGCCAGTGGAGGCAAAGCAGTGCAAGGCAAAGCAAAGCAGTGCAAACTTGTACAAGGAAAGTCCCAGCAGGGCCAGGAAACGTAGAGCAAAGTAACGAAAGCAGTTTGAGGCAAGGCAAAGCACAGCAGGGGTAGGACAAGCAGAGCAGAGAAAGTAAAACCAAGAGGCGCCAGGAATACAAAGCGAAGCAAGACAAAGGAAAGCGTGGCCTGAAAAAGCATGGCCAGGAAAGGCAACGCAGAGCAAGGCAAAGCGAAGCAGTGCAAACTTGTACAAGGAAAGTCCCAGCAGTGCCAGGAAACATAGAGCAAAGTAAAGAAAGCAGTTTGAGGAGGCAAGACAAAGCACAGCAGGGGTAGGAAAAGCAAAGCAGAGCAGAGAAGGTAAAGCAAAGCCGTGGCAGGAATGCAAAGCAAAGCAAAACAAAGGAAAGCGTGGCCTGAAAAAGCATGGCCAGGAAAAGCAAAGCGCGGCGAGGAAAACCAAAGCCAAAAGGTCCAAAAATAAAACAAAGCAATGCAATGAATATGTATCTAAAGTAAAAAAAATAAAATAAAATAAAATAAAATAAAAGGCAAAAAAAACCAACAAGCAAAGCAGGGCCAGGAAAAGCAAAGTAAAGCGTGTCCAGGAAAGGCAAAGCAGTGCAAGGCAGAGCAAAGCAAAGGAAAGTAGCACAAGGAAAAGCAAAGCAGTGGCAGGAAATGTAGAGCAAAAGAAAGAAAGCAGTTTGAGGAGGCAAGGCAAAGCACAGCAGGGGTAGGAAAAGAAAGCAACGTAGAGAAGGAAAAGCAAAGCAGTGCCAGGAATACAAAGCAAAGCAAAACAAAGGAAAGCATGGCCTGAAAAAGCATGGCCCGGAAAGGCAACGCAGAGCAAGGCAAAGCAAAGCAGTGCAAACTCGTACAAGGAAAGTCCCAGCAGTGCCAGGAAACGTAGAGCAAAGTAAAGAAAGCAGTTTGAGGTGAGACAAAGCACAGCAGGGGTAGGAAAAGCAAAGCAGAGCAGAGAAGGTAAAGCAAAGCCGTGGCAGGAATACGAAGCAAAGGAAAACAAAGGAAAGCATGGCCTGAAAAAGCATGGCCAGGAAAGGCAAAGCAGAGCAAGGCAAAGCAAAGCAGTGCAAACTCGTACAAGGAAAGTCCCAGCAGTGCCAGGAAACGTAGAGCAAAGTAACGAAAGCAGTTTGAGGCGAGGCAAAGCAGAGCAGAGAAAGTAAAACCAAGAGGTGCCAGGAATACAAAGCGAAGCGAAGCAAGACAAAGGAAAGCATGGCCTGAAAAAGCATGGCCAGGAAAAGCAAAGCGCGGCCAGGAAGACCAAAGCAAAAAGGTCCAAAAATAAAACAAAGCAATGCAATGAAAATGTATCTATATTAAAATAAAACAAACAAACAAACAAACAAACAAAACAAAAAAACGCAAAAAAAAGACCAAGCAAAGCAGGGCCAGGAAAAGCAAAGAAAAGCGTGTCCAGGAAAGGCAAAGCGGTGCAAGGCAGAGCAAAGCAAAGGAAAGTAGCACAAGGAAAAGCAAAGCAGGGCCAGGAAATGTAGAGCAAAAGAAAGAAAGCAGTTTGAGGAGGCAAGGCAAAGCACAGCAGGGGTAGGAAAAACAGAGCAGAGCAGAGAAAGTAAAACCAAGAGGTGCCTGGAATAAAAAGCAAAGCAAAACAAAGGAAAGCGTGGCCGGAAAAAGCACGGCCAGGAAAGGCAAAGCAGAGCAAGGCAAAGCAAAGCAGTGCAAACTCGTACAAGGAAAGTCCCAGCAGGGCCAGGAAAGGTAGAGCAAAGTAACGAAAGCAGTTGGAGGCAAGGCAAAGCAGAGCAGAGAAAGTAAAACCTAGAGGTGCCAGGAATACAAAGCGAAGCGAAGCAAGACAAAGGAAAGCATGGCCTGAAAAAGCAAAAGAAAACATGGCCAGTGGAGGCAAAGCAGTGCAAGGCAAAGCAAAGCAGTGCAAACTCGTACAAGGAAAGTCCCAGCAGTGCCAGGAAACGTAGAGCAAAGTAAAGAAAGCAGTTTGAGGCAAGGCAAAGCACAGCAGGGGTAGGAAAAGCAAAGCAGAGCAGAGAAGGTAAAACCAAGAGGTGCCAAGAATACGAAGCAAAGGAAAACAAAGGAAAGCATGGCCTGAAAAAGCATGGCCAGGAAAGGCAACGCAGAGCAAGGCAAAGCAAAGCAGTGCAAACTCGAACAAGGAAAGTCCCAGCAGTGCCAGGAAACGTAGAGCAAAGTAACGAAAGCAGTTTGAGGCAAGGCAAAGCACAGCAGGGGTAGGAAAAGCAAAGCAGAGCAGAGAAGGTAAAGCAAAGCCGTGGCAGGAATACAAAGCAAAGCAAAACAAAGGAAAGCGTGGCCTGAAAAAGCAAAAGAAAACATGGCCAGTGGAGGCAAAGCAGAGCAAGGCAAAGCAAAGCAAAGCAAAGCGAAGTAGCACGAGGAAAAGCAAAGCATTGCCAGGAAAGACAAAGCAAACAAAGCAAAGCAAAGCAATCTGAGGCAAAGCACAGCAGGGGCAGGAACAGCAGAGGAAAGTAGAGAAGGAAAAGCAAAAGTGTGCCCGGAAGAGCAGAGCAGAGCAAAGCAAAGCAGAGCAAGGAAAAACAAAGAGAAGCGAAGCAAATGTAAGGAGCTGGCGGCCAGCCCTCCTGCCGGTTCCCAGTGTCTGCGGGGCAAAGACCGCAAGGCCCTCATGCCGGGTAGAGCTGGCGGCCAGACTCGGACGGTGGCTGTACCCTGCTCGCCCGCTCCCCGGCCTCCCTGACACCTCATAGTCCGCCGTGACAGCGGGCAAGAACCAAGTCTTGCTTTACCTGGTTTTATCTTTATTTATTTATTTATTTATTTATTTATTTATTCTTGCCTTCCATCCAATGTAGTTGTGGGAATCATGTAGTTACTTACTGTCGTTGAAAACCTCACCCAACGCCGTCCCCAGATGGGTAGCAGTGGGGACCACCTAGCGGCAGGACACACGGCTGGGGCCACAGAACTGACCATGTCGGGTGGCCAGGCCTGCTGCCCCCACCCTCGAGTTGCGAGGGGACAGTGTCCGGGCTGCGGGGAGGCCCAGCTGTGTGTCTGAGGGTTTATGCGTTCCGAAATATACCGATCGCCTCATCGGCAAAATCGTCGGGACGGTCTGCAAAGGAAGCCTAGCGCAGCACAGGAGAGCAGAGCAATGAAGAGGAAAGCTGAACAAAGCAAAGCAAAGCAGTGCAAACTCGTACAAGGAAAGTCCCAGCAGTGCCAGGAAACGTAGAGCAAAGTAACGAAAGCAGTTTGAGGCAAGGCAAAGCACAGCAGGGGTAGGAAAACAAAGCAAAGCAGAGAAAGTAAAACCAAGAGGTGCCAGGAATACGAAGCGAAGCAAGACAAAGGAAAGCATGGCCTGAAAAAGCAGGGTCAGGAAAAGCAAAGCGCGGCCAGGAAAACCAAAGTAAAAAGGTCCAAAAATAATACAAAGCAATGCAATGAATATATACCTAAAGTAAAAAAAAAAAAAAAAAAAGAAAAAAAAAAGGCAAAAAAACCCCAAGCAAAGCAGGGCCAGGAAAAGCAAAGTAAAGCGTGTCCAGGAAAGGCAAAGCAGTGCAAGGCAGAGCAAAGCAAAGTGAAGTAGCACAAGGAAAAGCAAAGCAGTGCCAGGAAATGTAGAGCAAAAGGAAGAAAGCAGTTTGAGGAAGCAAGGCAAAGCACAGCAGGGGTAGGAAAAGCAAAGCAGAGCAGAGAAGGTAAAGCAAAGCCGTGGCAGGAATACAAAGCAAAGCAAGACAAAGGAAAGCGTGGCCTGAAAAAGCAAAAGAAAACATGGCCAGTGGAGGCAAAGCAGAGCAAGGCAAAGCAAAGCAAAGCGAAGTAGCACGAGGAAAAGCAAAGCATTGCCAGGAAAGACAAAGCAAACAAAGCAAAGCAAAGCAATCTGAGGCAAAGCACAGCAGGGGCAGGAACAGCAGAGGAAAGTAGAGAAGGAAAACCAAAAGTGTGCCCGGAAGAGCAGAGCAGAGCAAAGCAAAGCAGAGCAAGGAAAAACAAAGAGAAGCGAAGCAAATGTAAGGAGCTGGCGGCCAGGCCTCCTGCCGGTTCCCAGTGTCTGCGGGGCAAAGACCGCAAGGCCCTCATGCCGGGTAGAGCTGGCGGCCAGACTCGGACGGTGGCTGTACCCTGCTCGCCCGCTCCCCGGCCTCCCTGAACCCTCATAGTCCGCCGTGACAGTGGGCAAGAACCATGTCTTGCTTTACCTTTTTTTTTTTTTTCTTTTTTCTTTTTTCCCTGCATTTATTTATTTATTTATTGTTGCCTTCCATCCAATGTAGTTGTGGGAATCACATATTTACTGATCGTCGTTCAAAACCTCACCCAACGCCGTCCCCAGACGGGTAGCAGTGGGGCCCGCCTAGCGGCAGGACACACGGCTGGGGCCACAGAACTGACCGTGTCGGGTGGCTGGGCCTGCTGCCCCCACCCTCGAGTTGCGAGGGGACAGTGTCCGGGCTGCGGGGAGGCCCAGCTGTGTGTCTGAGGGTTTATGCGTTCCGAAATATACCGATAGCCTCATCGGCAAAATCGTCGGGACGGTCTGCAAAGGAAGCCTAGCGCAGCACAGGAGAGCAGAGAAATGAAGAGGAAAGCAGAGCAAGGCAAAGCAAAGCAGTGCAAACTTGTACAAGGAAAGTCCCAGCAGTGCCAGGAAACGTAGAGCAAAGTAACGAAAGCGGTTTGAGGAGGCAAGGCAAAGCACAGCAGGGGTAGGAAAAGCAAAGCAGAGCATAGAAGGTAAAACCAAGAGGCGCCAGGAATACGAAGCAAAGGAAAACAAAGGAAAGCATGGCCTGAAAAAGCATGGCCAGGAAAGGCAAAGCAGAGCAAGGCAAAGCAAAGCAGTGTAAACTTGTACAAGGAAAGTCCCAGCAGTGCCAGGACAGGTAGAGCAAAGTAACGAAAGCAGTTTGAGGCAAGGCAAAGCACAGCAGGGGTAGGAAAAGCAAAGCAGAGCAGAGAAGGTAAAGGAAAGCCGTGGCAGGAATATGAAGCAAAGGAAAACAAAGGAAAGCATGGCCTGAAAAAGCATGGCCAGGAAAGGCAACGCAGAGCAAGGGAAAGGAAAGCAGTGCAAACTGGCATAAGGAAAGCCCCAGCAGTGCCAGGAAACGTAGAGCAAAGTAACGAAAGCAGTTGGAGGCGAGGCAAAGCACAGCAGGGGTAGGAAAAGCAAAGCAGAGCAGAGAAAGTAAAAGCAAGAGGTGGCAGGCATACGAAGCAAAGGAAAACAAAGGAAAGCATGGCCTGAAAAAGCATGGCCAGGAAAGGCAACGCAGAGCAAGGCAAAGCAAAGCAGTGCAAACTGGCACAAGGAAAGCCCCAGCAGTGCCAGAAAAGGTAGAGCAAAGTAACGAAAGCAGTTTGAGGCGAGGCAAAGCACAGCAGGGGTAGGAAAAGCAAAGCAGAGCAGAGAAGGTAAAGCAAAGCCGTGGCAGGAATACAAAGCGAAGCAAAACAAAGGAAAGCATGGCCTGAAAAAATATGGCCAGGAAAGGCAACGCAGAGCAAGGCAAAGCAAAGCAGTGCAAACTGGTACAAGGAAAGTCCCAGCAGTGCCAGGAAACGTAGAGCAAAGTAAAGAAAGCAGTTGGAGGCAAGGCAAAGCAGAGCAGAGAAAGTAAAGCCTAGAGGTGCCAGGAATACAAAGCGAAGCGAAGCAAGACAAAGGAAAGCGTGGCCTGAAAAAGCAAAAGAAAACATGGCCAGTGGAGGCAAAGCAGTGCAAGGCAAAGCAAAGCAGTGCAAACTTGTACAAGGAAAGTCCCAGCAGGGCCAGGAAACGTAGAGCAAAGTAACGAAAGCAGTTTGAGGCAAGGCAAAGCACAGCAGGGGTAGGACAAGCAGAGCAGAGAAAGTAAAACCAAGAGGTGCCAGGAATACAAAGCGAAGCAAGACAAAGGAAAGCGTGGCCTGAAAAAGCATGGCCAGGAAAGGCAACGCAGAGCAAGGCAAAGCGAAGCAGTGCAAACTCGTACAAGGAAAGTCCCAGCAGTGCCAGGAAACATAGAGCAAAGTAAAGAAAGCAGTTTGAGGAGGCAAGACAAAGCACAGCAGGGGTAGGAAAAGCAAAGCAGAGCAGAGAAGGTAAAGCAAAGCCGTGGCAAGTATACGAAGCAAAGGAAAACAAAGGAAAGCATGGCCTGAAAAAGCATGGCCAGGAAAAGAAAAGCGCAGCCAGGAAAACCAAAGCAAAAAGGTCCAAAAATAAAACAAAGCAATGCAATGAAAATGTATCTATATTCAAATAAAACAAACAAACAAACAAACAAACAAAACAAAAAAATGCAAGAAAAAGACCAAGCAAAGCAGGGCCAGGAAAAGCAAAGAAAAGCGTGTCCAGGAAAGGCAAAGCAGTGCAAGGCAGAGCAAAGCAAAGGAAAGTAGCACAAGGAAAAGCAAAGCAGTGCCAGGAAATGTAGAGCAAAAGAAAGAAAGCAGTTTGAGGAGGCAAGGCAAAGCACAGCAGGCGTAGGAAAAGCAAAGAAGAGCAGAGAAGGTAAAGCAAAGCCATGGCAGGAATACAAAGCGAAGCAAAACAAAGGAAAGCGTGGCCGGAAAAAGCATGGCCCGGGAAGGCAACGCAGAGCAAGGCAAAGCAAAGCAGTGCAAACTGGTACAAGGAAAGTCCCAGCAGTGCCAGGAAACGTAGAGCAAAGTAAAGAAAGCAGTTTGAGGCAAGGCAAAGCAAAGCAGAGAAAGTAAAACCTAGAGGTGCCAGGAATACAAAGCGAAGCGAAGCACGAAAAAGGAAAGCGTGGCCGAAAAAAGCACGGCCCGGAAAGGCAACGCAGAGCAAGGCAAAGCAAAGCAGTGCAAACTGGTACAAGGAAAGTCCCAGCAGTGCCAGGAAACGTAGAGCAAAGTAAAGAAAGCAGTTTTCAGTGGAGAACCCCGGTGACTCCAGAGAGTGCACTGGCACCACCGGGGATGCACCCCGGTGAGTCCAGAGAGTGCACTGCAACCACTGGGGATGCAGTGCAGTGAGTCCAGAGAGTGCACTGGCACCACTGGGGATGCAGTGCAGTGAGTCCAGAGAGTGCACTGGCACCACTGGGAATGCACCCCGGTGAGTCTAGAGAGTGCACTGGCACCACTGGGGATGTACTGCAGTGAGTCCAGAGAGTGAACTGGCACGACTGGGGATGCGTTGCAGTGAGTCCAGAGAGTGCACTGACACCACTGGGGATGCGGTGCAGTGAGTCCAGAGAGTGCACTGGCACCACTGGGGATGCACCCCGGTGAGTCCAGAGAGTGCAGTGGCACCACTGGGGATGCACCCCGGAGAGTCCAGAGAGTGCACTGGCACCACTGGGGATGCAGTGCAGTGAGTCCAGAGAGTGCACTGGCACCACTGGGGATGTACTGCAGTGAGTCCAGAGAGTGCACTGGCACCACGGATGATGCACCCCGGTGAGTCCAGAGAGTGCACTGGCACCACTGGGAATGCACTGCAGTGAGTCCAGAGAGTGCACTGGCACCACTGGGGATGCAGTGCAGTGAGTCTAGAGAGTGCACTGGCACCACTGGGGATGCACTGCCGTGAGTCTAGAGAGTGCACTGGCACCACTGGGGATGCAGTGCCGTGAGTCCAGAGAGCGCACTGGCACCACTGGGGATGCACTGCCGTGAGTCCAGATAGTGCAATGGCACCACTGGGGATGCAGTGCAGTGACTCCAGAGAGCACACTGGAACCACTGGGGATGCACTGCAGTGAGTCCAGAGAGTGCACTGGCACCACTGGGAATGCACTGTAGTGAGTCCAGAGAGTGCATTGGGACCACTGGCGATGCACTGCAGTGAGTCCAGAGAGTGCACTGGCACCACTGGGGATGCACCCCGGTGAGTCCAGAGAGTGCACTGGCACCCCTGGAGATGCACTGCGCTGACTCCAGAGAGTGCACTGGCACCACTGGGAATGCACCCCGGTGAGTCCAGAGAGTGCACTGGCACCACTGGGGATGCACTGCAGTGAGTCCAGAGAGTGCACTGGCACAACTGGGGATGCACTGCAGTGAGTCCAGAGAATGCACTGTCACCACTGGAGATGCACTGCCGTAACTCCTGAGAGTGCACTGGCACCACTGGGGATGCAGTGCAGTGAGTCCAGAGAGTGCACTGGCACCACTGGGGATGCACCCCGGTGAGTCCAGAGAGTGCACTGGCACCACTGGCGATGCACTGCAGTGAGTCCAGAGAGTGCACTGGCACCACTGGGGATGCACTGCAGTGAGTCCAGAGAGTGCAGTGGCACCACTGGGGATGCAGTGCAGTGAGTCCAGAGAGTGCACTGACAGCACTGGGGATGCAGTGCAGTGAGTCCAGAGAGTGCACTGGCACCAGTGGGGATGCACTGCAGCGAGTCCAGAGAGTGCACTGGCCCCACTGGGGATGCAATGCAGTGAGTCCAGAGAGTGCCCTGGCACCACTGGGGATGCACCCCGGTGAGTCCAGAGAGTGCACTGGCACCACTGGGGATGCACCCCGGTGAGTCCAGAGAGTGCACTGGCACCACTGGGGATGCAGTGGAGTGAGTCCACAGAGTGCACTGGCACCACTGAGGATGCAGTGCAGTGAGTCCAGAGAGTGAACTGGCAGCACTGGGGATGCAGTGCAGTGACTCCATAGAGTGGACTGGCACCACTGGGGATGCAGTGCCGTGAGTCCAGAGTGTGCACTGGCACCACTGGGGATGCAGTGGAGTGAGTCCAGAGAGTGCACTGGCACCACTGGGGATGCAGTGCAGTGAGTCCAAAGAGTGCACTGGCACCACAGGGGATGCAGTGCGGTGAGTCCAGAGAGTGCACTGGCACCACTGGGGATGCAGTGCAGTGAGTCCCGAGAGTGTACTGGCACCACTGGGGATCCAGTGCAGTGAGTCCAGAGAGTGCACTGGCACCACTGGGGATGCAGTGCAGTGAGTCCAGAGAGTGCACTGGCACCACTGGGGATGCAGTGCAATGAGTCCAGAGAGTGCACTGGCACCACTGGGGATGCAGCACAGTGACTCCAGAGAGTGCACTGGCACCACTGGGGATGCACTGCAGTGAGTCCAGAGAGTGCACTGGCACCACTGGGGATGCAGTGCAGTGAGTCCAGAGAGTGCACTGGCACCAATGGTGATGCAGTGCAGTGAGTCCAGAGAGTGCACTGGCACCACTGGGGATGCAGTGCAGTGAGTCCAGAGAGTGCACTGGCACCACTGGGGATGCAGTGCAGTGAGTCCAGAGAGTGCACTGGCACCACTGGGGATGCACCCCGGTGAGTCCAGTGAGTGCACTGGCACCACTGGGGATGCAGTGCAGTGAGTCCAGAGAGTGCACTGGCACCACTGGGGATGCACTGCAGTGAGTGCAGAGAGTGCACTGGCACCACTGGGGATGCAGTGCAGTGAGTCCAGAGAGTACCCTGGCACCACTGGGGATGCAGTGCAGTGAGTCCAGAGAGTGCACTGGCACCACGAGTGATGCACTACAGTGAGTCCAGAGAGTGCACTGGCACCACTGGGGATGCAGTGCTGTGCGTGCACAGAGTGCACTGGCACCACCGGGAATTCAGTGCAGTGAGTCCAAAGAGTGCACTGGCACCACTGGGGATGCACTGCAGTGAGTCCAGAGAGTGCACTGGAACCACTGGGGATGCAGTGCAGTGAGTCCAGAGAGTGCCCTGGCACCAATGGGGATGCAGTGCAGTGAGCTCAGAGAATACACTGGCACCACTGGGGATGCAGTGCAGTGAGTCCAGAGAGTGCACTGGCACCACTGGGGATGCAGTGCAGTGAGTCCACAGAGTGCACTGGCACCACTGGGGATGCAGTGCAGTGAGTCCAGAGAGTGCACTGGCACCACCGGGGACGCAGTGCAGTGAGTCCAGAGAGTGCACTGGCACCACTGGGGATACACTGCAGAGAGTCCAGAGAGTGCACTGGCACCACTGGGGATGCAGTGCAGTGACTCCAGAAAGTGCACTGGCACCACTGGGGATGCAGTGCAGTGAGTTCAGAGAGTACACTGGCACCACTGGGGATGCAGTGCAGTGACTGCAGAGAGTGCACTGGCACCACTGGGGATGCAGTGCAGTGAGTCCAGAGAGTGCACTGGCACCACTGGGGATGCAGTGCCGTGAGTCCAGAGAGTGCACTGGCACCACCGGGGACGCAGTGCAGTGAGTCCAGAGAGTGCACTGGCACCACTGGGGATACACTGCAGAGAGTCCAGAGAGTGCACTGGCACCACTGGGGATGCAGTGCGGTGAGTCCAGAGAGTGCACTGGCACCACTGGGGATGCAGTGCAGTGACTCCAGAGAGTGCCCTGGCACCACTGGGGATGCAGTGCAGTGAGTCCAGAGAGTACCCTGGCACCAGTGGGGATGCAGTGCAGTGAGTCCAGAGAGTGCACTGGCACCACTGGGGATGCAGTGCAGTGAGTCCACAGAGTGCACTGTCACCACTGGGGATGCGCTGCCGTGAGTCCAGAGAGTGCACTGGCACCACGAGTGATGCACTACAGTGAGTCCAGAGAGTGCACTGGCACCACTGGGGATGCAGTGCAGTGAGTCCAGAGAGTGCACTGTCACCACTGGGGATGCAGTGTAGTGAGTCCAGAGAGTGCACTGGCACCACTGGGGATGCACTGCAGTGAGTCCAGAGAGTGCACTGGCACCACTGGGGATGCAGTGCTGTGAGTCCAGAGAGTGCACTGGCACCACTGGGGATGCAGTGCAGTGAGTCCAGAGAGTGCACTGGCACCACTGGGGATGCACCCCGGTGAGTCCAGAGAGTGCACTGGCACCAGTGGGGATGCAGTGCAGTGAGTCCAGAGAGTGCACTGGCACCACAGGGGATGCAGTGCCGTGAGTCCAGAGAGTGCACTGGCACCACTGGGGATGCAGTGCAGTGAGTCCAGAGAGTGCACTGGCACCACTGGGAGTTCAGTGCAGTGGGTACAGAGAGTGCACTGGTACCACTGGGGATGCAGTGCAGTGACTCAAGAGAGTGCACTGTCACCACTGGGGATGCAGTGCAGTGAGTGCAGAGAGTGCACTGGCACCACTGGGTATGCAGTGCTGTGAGTCCAGAGAGTGCACTGGCACCACCGGGAATTCAGTGCAGTGAGTCCAAAGAGTGCACTGGCAGCACTGGAGATGCAGTGCAGTGAGTCCAGAGTGTGCACTGGCACCACTGGGGATGCACTGCAGTGCGTCCAGAGAGTGCACTGGTACCACTGGGGATGCAGTGCAGTGAGTCCAGAGAGTGCCCTGGCACCACTGGGGATGCAGTACAGTGAGTTCAGAGAATACACTGGCACCACTGGGGATGCAGTGCAGTGAGTCCAGAGAGTGCACTGGCACCACTGGGGATGCAGTGCCATGAGTCCAGAGAGTGCACTGGCACCACCGGGGATGCAGTGCAGTGAGTCCAGAGAGTGCACTGGCACCACTGGGGATGCACTGCAGTGAGTCCCGAGAGTGTACTGGCACCACTGGGGATGCAGTGCAGTGAGTCCAGAGAGTGCACTGGCACCACTGGGGATGCACCCCGGTGAGTCCAGAGAGTGCACTGGCACCACTGGGGATGCACTGCAGTGAGTCCAGAGAGTGCACTGGCACCACGGGGGATGCAGTGCAGTGAGTCCAGAGAGTGCACTGGCACCAATGGGTGTGCAGTGCAGTGAGTCCAGAAAGTACCCTGGCACCACTGGGGATGCAGTGCCGTGAGTCCAGAGTGTGCACTGGCACCACTGGGGATGCTGTGCAGTGAGTCCAGAGAGTGCATTGGCACCACTGGGGATGCACTGCAGTGACTCCAAAGAGTGCACTGGCACCACTGGGGATGCACCCCGGTGAGTCCAGAGAGTGCACTGGCACCACTGGGGATGCACTGCAGTGAGTCCAGAGAGTGCACTGGCACCACTGGGGATGCAGTGCCGTGAGTCCAGAGAGTGCACTGGCACCAATGGGTGTGCAGTGCAGTGAGTCCAGAAAGTACCGTGGCACCACTGGGGATGCAGTGCCGTGAGTCCAGAGTGTGCACTGGCACCACTGGGGATGCTGTGCAGTGAGTCCAGAGAGTGCATTGGCACCACTGGGGATGCACTGCAGTGACTCCAAAGAGTGCACTGGCACCCCTGGGGATGCACTGCAGTGAGTCCAGAGAGTGCACTGGCACCACTGGGGATGCAGTGCAGTGACTCCAGAGAGTGCACTGGCACCACTGGGGATGCAGTGCTGTGAGTCCAGAGAGTGCACTGGCACCACTGGGGATGCAGTGCCGTGAGTCCACAGTGTGCACTGGCACCACTTGGGATGCAGTGCAGTGAGTCCAGAGAATGCACTGGCACCACTGGGGATGCAGTGCAGTGAGTCCAGAGAGTGCACTGGCACCACTGGGGATGCAGTGCAGTGAGTCCAGAGAGTGCACTGGCACCACTGGGGATGCAGTGCAGTGAGTCCAGAGAGTGCACTGGCACCACGAGTGATGCACTACAGTGAGTCCAGAGAGTGCACTGGCACCACTGGGGATGCAGTGCAGTGAGTCCAGAGAGTGCACTGTCATCACTGGAGATGCAGTGCAGTGAGTCCAGAGAGTGCACTGGCACCACTGGGGATGCAGTGTAGTGAGTCCACAGAGTGCACTGGCACCACTGGGGATTCACTGCAGTGAGTCCACAGAGTGCACTGGCACCACTGGGGATGGAGTGCAGTGAGTCCAGAGAGTGCACTGGCACCACTGGGGATGCAGTGCCGTGAGTCCAGAGAGTGCACTGGCACCACCGGGGATGCAGTGCAGTGAGTCCAGAGAGTGCACTGGCACCACTGGGGATGCAGTGCAGTGAGTCCAGAGAGTGCACTGGCACCACTGGGGATGCACCCCGGTGAGTCCAGAGAGTGCACTGGCACCACTGGGGATGCACCCCGGTGAGTCCAGAGAGTGCACTGGTACCAGTGGGGATGCACTGCAGTGAGTCCAGAGAGTGCACTGGCACCACTGGGGATGCAGTGCAGTGAGTCCAGAGAGTGCACTGGCACCACCGGGGATGGAGTGCAGTGAGTCCAGAGAGTGCACTGGCACCACTGGGGATACACTGCAGAGAGTCCAGAGAGTGCACTGGCACCACTGGAGATGCAGTGCAGTGAGTTGAGAGAGTGCACTGGCACCACTGGGGATGCAGTGCAGTGAGTCCAGAGAGTGCACTGGCACCACTGGGGATGCAGTGCAGTGAGTCCAGAGAGTGCACTGGCACCACTGGGGATGCACCCCGGTGAGTCCAGAGAGTGCACTGGCACCACTGGGGATGCACCCCGGTGAGTCCAGAGAGTGCACTGGTACCAGTGGGGATGCACTGCAGTGAGTCCAGAGATTGCACTGGCACCACTGGGGATGCAGTGCAGCGAGTCCAGAGAGTGCACTGGCACCACTGGGGATGCAGTGCAGTGAGTCCAGAGAGTGCACTGGCACCACCGGGGATGGAGTGCAGTGAGTCCAGAGAGTGCACTGGCACCACTGGGGATACACTGCAGAGAGTCCAGAGAGTGCACTGGCACCACTGGGGATGCAGTGCAGTGAGTTCAGAGAGTGCACTGGCACCACGAGTGATGCACTACAGTGAGTCCAGAGAGTGCACTGGCACCACTGGGGATGCAGTGCAGTGAGTCCAGAGAGTGCACTGGCACCACTGGGGATGCACTGCAGTGAGTGCAGAGAGTGCAGTGGCACCACTGGGGATGCAGTGCAGTGAGTCCAGAGAGTGCACTGTCACCACTGGGGATGCAGTGCAGTGAGTGCAGAGAGTGCACTGGCACCACTGGGGATGCAGTGCAGTGAGTCCAGAGAGTGCACTGGCACCACTGGGGATGCAGTGCAGTGAGTCCAGAGAGTGCACTGGCACCACTGGGGATGCAGTGCCGTGAGTCCAGAGAGTGCACTGGCACCACTGGGGATGCAGCGCAGTGAGTCCAGAGAGTGCACTGGCACCACTGGGGATGCAGTGCAGTGAGTCCTGAGAGTGCACTGGCACCACTGGGGATGCACCCCGGTGAGTCCAGTGAGTGCACTGGCACCACTGGGAATTCACTGCAGAGAGTCCAGAGAGGGCACTGGCACCAGTGGGGAAGCACTTCAGTGAGTCCAGAGAGTGCACTGGCACCACTGGGGATGCAGTGCAGCGAGTCCAGAGAGTGCACTGGCACCACTGGGGATGCAGTGCAGTGAGTCCAGAGAGTGCACTGGCACCACCGGGGATGGAGTGCAGTGAGTCCAGAGAGTGCACTGGCACCACTGGGGATACACTGCAGAGAGTCCAGAGAGTGCACTGGCACCAGTGGGGAAGCACTTCAGTGAGTCCAGAGAGTGCACTGGCACCACTGGGGATGCAGTGCAGTGAGTCCAGAGAGTGCACTGGCACCACGAGTGATGCACTACAGTGAGTCCAGAGAGTGCACTGGCACCACTGGGGATGCAGTGCAGTGAGTCCAGAGAGTACACTGGCACCACTGGGGATGCAGTGCAGTGAGTCCAGAGAGTGCACTGGCACCACTGGGGATGCAGTGCAGTGAGTCCAGAGAGTGCACTGGCACCACTGGGGATGCAGTGCAGTGAGTCCAGAGAGTGCACTGGCACCACTGGGGAGGCACCCCGGTGAGTCCAGAGAGTGCACTGGCACCACTGGGGATGCAGTGCAGTGAGTCCAGAGAGTGCACTGGCACCACAGGGGATGCAGTGCCGTGAGTCCAGAGAGTGCACTGGCACCACTGGGGATGCAGATCAGTGAGTCCAGAGAGTGCACTGGCACCACTGGGAATTCAGTGCAGTGGGTACAGAGAGTGCACTGGCACCACTGGGGCTGCAGTGCAGTGACTCAAGAGAGTGCACTGGCACCACTGGGGATGCAGTGCAGTGAGTGCAGAGAGTGCACTGGCACCACTGGGGATGCAGTGCTGTGAGTCCAGAGAGTGCACTGGAACCACCGGGAATTCAGTGCAGTGAGTCCAAAGAGTGCACTGGCACCACTGGGGATGCACTGCAGTGAGTCCAGAGAGTGCACTGGCACCACTGGGGATGCAGTGCAGTGAGTCCAGAGAGTGCACTGGAACCACTGGGGATGCAGTGCAGTGAGTCCAGAGAGTGCCCTGG
The DNA here is from genome assembly GCF_964211835.1 of Anser anser. Taxonomy (NCBI): domain Eukaryota; kingdom Metazoa; phylum Chordata; class Aves; order Anseriformes; family Anatidae; genus Anser; species Anser anser. The sequence goes on from NC_139725.1 coordinate 264,673, forward strand.
CACCACTGGGGATGCAGTACAGTGAGTTCAGAGAATACACTGGCACCACTGGGGATGCAGTGCAGTGAGTCTAGAGAGTGCTCTGGCACCACTGGGGATGCAGTGCCGTGAGTCCAGAGAGTGCACTGGCACCACCGGGTATGCAGTGTAGTGAGTCCAGAGAGTGCATTGGCACCACTGGGGATGCACTGCAGAGAGTCCAGAGAGTGCACTGGCACCACTGGGGATGCAGTGCGGTGAGTCCAGAGAGTGCACTGGCACCACTGGGGATGCAGTGCAGTGAGTCCAGAGAGTACCCTGGCACCACTGGGGATGCAGTGCAGTGAGTCCAGAGAGTGCACTGGCACCACTGGGGATGCAGTGCAGTGAGTCCAGAGAGTGCACTGGCACCACTGGGAATGCAGTACAGTGAGTCCAGAGAGTACCCTGGCACCAGTGGGGATGCAGTGCAGTGAGTCCAGAGAGTACCCTGGCACCACTGGGGATGCAGTGCAGTGAGTCCAGAGAGTGCACTGGCACCACTGGGAATGCAGTACAGTGAGTCCAGAGAGTGCACTGGCACCACTGGGAATGCAGTACAGTGAGTCCAGAGAGTACCCTGGCACCAGTGGGGATGCAGTGCAGTGAGTCCACAGTATGCACTGGCACCACTGGGGATGCAGTGCAGTGAGTCCAGAGAGTGCACTGGCACCACTGGGGATGCAGTGCAGTGAGTCCAGAGAGTGCACTGGCACCACTGGGGATGCACTGCAGTGAGTCCAGAGAGTACACTGGCCCCACTGGGGATGCAGGGCAGTGAGTTCAGAGAGGGCACTGGCACCACTGGGGATGCAGTGCGGTGAGTCCAGGGAGTGCACTGGCACCACTGGGGATGCAGTGCAGTGAGTCCAGAGAGTGCACTGGCACCACTGGGGATGCAGTGCAGTGAGTCCAGAGAGTGCACTGGCATCACTGGGGATGCAGTGCAGTGAGTCCAGGGAGTGCACTGGCACGACTGGGGATGCAGTGCAGTGACTCCAGAGAGTGCACTGGCACCACTGGGGATGCAGGGCCGTGAGTCCAGAGAGTGCACTGGCACCACTGGGGATGCAGTGCCGTGAGTCCACAGTGTGTACTGGCACCACTGGGGATGCAGTGCAGTGAGTCCAGAGAGTGCACTGGCACCACTGGGGATGCAGTGCAGTGAGTCCAGAGAGTGCACTGGCACCACTGGGGATGCAGTGCAGTGAGTCCAGAGAGTGCACTGGCACCACTGGGGATGCAGTGCAGTGAGTCCAGAGAGTGCACTGGCACCACGAGTGATGCACTACAGTGAGTCCAGAGAGGGCACTGGCACCACTGGGGATGCAGTGCAGTGAGTCCAGAGAGTGCACTGTCACCACTGGAGATGCAGTGCAGTGAGTCCAGAGAGTGCACTGGCACCACTGGGGATGCAGTGTAGTGAGTCCACAGAGTGCACTGGCACCACTGGGGATTCACTGCAGTGAGTCCAGAGAGTGCACTGGCACCACTGGGGATGCAGTGCAGTGAGTCCAGAGAGTGTACTGGCAACACTGGCGATGCAGTGCCGTGAGTCCAAAGAGTGCACTGGCACCACTGGGGATGCAATGCAGTGAGTCCAGAGAGTGCACTGGCACCACTGGGGATGCACCCCGGTGAGTCCAGAGAGTGCACTGGCACCACTGGGGATGCACTGCAGTGAGTCAAGAGAGTGCACTGTCACCACTGGAAATGCAGTGCAGTGAGTCCAGAGAGTGCACTGGCACCACTGGAGATGCAGTGTAGTGAGTCCACAGAGTGCACTGGCACCAATGGAGATGCAGTGCCGTGAGTCCAGAGAGTGCACTGGCACCACTGGGGATGTACCCCGGTGAGTCCAGAGAGTGCACTGGCACCACTGGGGATGCACCCTGGTGAGTCCAGAGAGTGCACTGGCACCACTGGGGATGCAGTGCAGTGAGTCCAGAGAGTGCAGTGGCACCACTGATGATGCACCCCGGTGAGTCCAGAGAGTGCAGTGGCACCACTGGGGATGCAATGCAGTGAGTCCAGGGAGTGCAGTGGCACCACTGGGGATGCAGTGCAGTGAGTCCAGAGAGTGCACTGGCACCACTAGGTATGCACTGCATTGAGACCAGAGATTGCACTGGCACCACTGGGGATGCAGTGCAGTGAGTCCAGAGAGTGCACTGGCACCACTGGGGATGCAGTGCAGTGAGTCCAGAAGGTCCACTGGCACCACTGGGAATGCAGTGCAGTGAGTCCAGAGAGTGCACTGGAACCACTGGGGATGCAGTGCAGTGAGTCCAGAGAGTGCCCTGGCACCACTGGGGATGCAGTACAGTGAGTTCAGAGAATACACTGGCACCACTGGGGATGCATTGCAGTGAGTCTAGAGAGTGCTCTGGCACCACTGGGGATGCAGTGCCGTGAGTCCAGAGAGTGCACTGGCACCACCGGGTATGCAGTGCAGTGAGTCCAGAGAGTGCACTGGCACCACTGGGGATGCACTGCAGAGAGTCCAGAGAGTGCACTGGCACCACTGGGGATGCAGTGCAGTGAGTCCAGAGAGTGCACTGGCACCACTGGGGATGCAGTGCAGTGAGTCCAGAGAGTACCCTGGCACCACTGGGGATGCAGTGCAGTGAGTCCAGAGAGTGCACTGGCACCACTGGGGATGCAGTGCAGTGAGTCCAGAGAGTGCACTGGCACCAGTGGGGATGCAGTGCAGTGAGTCCAGAGAGTACCCTGGCACCACTGGGGATGCAGTGCAGTGAGTCCAGAGAGTGCACTGGCACCACTGGGGATGCAGTGCCGTGAGTCCAGAGAGTGCACTGGCACCACTGGGGATGCAGTGCAGTGAGTCCAGAGAGTGCACTGGCACCACTGGGGATGCAGTGCAGTGAGTCCAGAGAGTGCACTGGCACCACGAGTGATGCACTACAGTGAGTCCAGAGAGTGCACTGGCACCAGTGGGGATGGAGTGCAGTGAGTCCAGAGAGTGCACTGGCACCACTGGGGATGCACTACAGTGAGTCCAGAGAGTGCACTGGCACCACTGGGGATGCAGTGCAGTGAGTCCAGAGAGTGCATTGGCACCACTGGGGATGCACTGCAGTGAGACCAGAGATTGCACTGGCACCACTGGGGATGCAGTGCAGTGAGTCCAGAGAGTGCACTGGCACCACTGGGGATGCAGTGCGGTGAGTCCAGAAGGTCCACTGGCACCAGTGGGGATGCAGTGCAGTGAGTCCAGAGAGTGCACTGGCACCACTGGGGATGCACTGCAGTGAGTCGAGAGAGTACACTGGCCCCACTGGGGATGCAGGGCAGTGAGTCCAGAGAGGGCACTGGCACCACTGGGGATGCAGTGCGGTGAGTCCAGGGAGTGCACTGGCACCACTGGGGATGCAGTGCAGTGAATCCAGAGAGTGCACTGGCACCACTGGGGATGCAGTGCAGTGAGTCCAGAGAGTGCACTGGCACCACTGGGGATGCAGTGCAGTGAGTCCAGAGAGTGCACTGGCACCACTGGGGATGCAGTGCAGTGAGTCCAGAGAGTGCACTGGCACCACGAGTGATGCACTACAGTGAGTCCAGAGAGTACACTGGCACCACTGGGGATGCAGTGTAGTGAGTCCACAGAGTGCACTGGCACCACTGGGGATGCAGTGCCGTGAGTCCAAAGAGTGCACTGGCACCACTGGGGATGCAGTGCCGTGAGTCCAAAGAGTGCACTGGCACCACTGGGGATGCAATGCAGTGAGTCCAGAGAGTGCACTGGCACCACTGGGGATGCACCCCGGTGAGTCCAGAGAGTGCACTGGCACCACTGGGGATGCACTGCAGTGAGTCAAGAGAGTGCACTGTCACCACTGGAAATGCAGTGCAGTGAGTCCAGAGAGTGCACTGGCACCACTGGGGATGCAGTGTAGTGAGTCCACAGAGTGCACTGGCACCAATGGAGATGCAGTGCCGTGAGTCCAGAGAGTGCACTGGCACCACTGGGGATGTACCCCGGTGAGTCCAGAGAGTGCACTGGCACCACTGGGGATGCAATGCAGTGAGTCCAGGGAGTGCAGTGGCACCACTGGGGATGCAGTGCAGTGAGTCCAGAGAGTGCACTGGCACCACTAGGTATGCAGTGCAGTGAGTCCAGAGATTGCACTGGCACCACTGGGGATGCAGTGCAGTGAGTCCAGAGAGTGCACTGGCACCACTGGGGATGCAGTGCAGTGAGTCCAGAAGGTCCACTGGCACCACTGGGGATGCACTGCAGTGAGTCCAGAGAGTGCACTGGCACCACTGGGGATGCAGTGCAGTGAGTCCAGAGAGTGCACTGGCACCACTGGGGATGCATTGCAGTGAGTCCAGAGAGTGCACTGGCACCACTGGGGATGCAGTGCAGTGAGTCCAGAGAGTACACTGGCCCCACTGGGGATGCAGTGCAGTGAGTCCACAGAGGGCACTGGCACCACTGGGGATGCAGTGCAGTGAGTCCAGAGAGTGCACTGGCACCACTGGGGATGCAGTGCAGTGAGTCCAGGGAGTGCACTGGCACCACTGGGGATGCAGTGCAGTGACTCCAGAGAGTGCACTGGCACCACTGGGGATGCAGTGCAGTGAGTCCAGAGAGTGCACTGGCAGCACTGGGGATGCACCCCGGTGAGTCCAGATAGTGCACTGGCACCACTGGGGATGCAGTGCAGTGACTCCAGAGAGTGCACTGGCACCACTGGGGATGCACCCCGGTGAGTCCAGAGAGTGCACTGGTACCACTGGGGATGCACTGCAGTGAGTCCAGAGAGTGCACTGGCACCACTGGGGATGCAGTGCAGTGAGTCCAGAGAGTGCACTGGCACCACTGGGGATGCAGTGCAGTGAGTCCAGAGAGTGCACTGGCACCACTGGGGATGCACTGCAGTGAGACCAGAGATTGCACTGGCACCACTGGGGATGCAGTGAAGTGAGTCCAGAGAGTGCACTGGCACCACTGGGGATGCAGTGCAGTGAGTCTAGAAGGTCCACTGGCACCACTGGGGATGCAGTGCAGTGAGTCCAGAGAGTGCACTGGCACCACTGGGGATGCACTGCAGTGATTCCAAAGAGTGCACTGGCACCACTGGGGATGCAGTGCCGTGAGTCCAGAGAGTGCACTGGCACCATTGGTGATGCACTGCAGTGAGTCCAGAGAGTGCACTGGCACCACTGGGGATGCAGTGCAGTGAGTCCAGAGAGTGCACTGGCACCACTGGGGATGCAGTGCGGTGAGTCCAGAGAGTGCACTGGCACCACTGGGGATGCAGTGCAGTGAGTCCAGAGAGTGCACTGGCACCACTGGGGATGCACCCCGGTGAGTCCAGAGAGTGAACTGGCACCACTTGGGATGCTCCCCAGCAAGTCCAGAGAGTGAACTGGCACCACTGGGGATGCAGTGCCGTGAGTCCAGAGAGTGCACTGGCACCACTGGGGATGCAGTGCAGTGAGTCCAGAGAGTGCACTGGCACCACTGGGGATGCAGTGAAATGAGTCCAGAGAGTGCACTGGCACCAGTGGGGATGCACTGCAGTGAGTACAGAGAGTGCACTGGCACCACTGGGGATGGTCATTAGTGAGTCCAGAGAGGGCACTGGCACCAATGGGGATGCAGTGCAGTGAGTCCAGAGCGTGCACTGGCACCCCTGGGGATGCAGTGCAGTGACTCCATAGAGTGCACTGGCACCACTGGGGATGCAGTGCTGTGAGTCCAGAGAGTGCAATGGCACCACCGGGAATTCAGTGCAGTGAGTCCAAAGAGTGCACTGGCAGCACTGGGGATGCAGTGCAGTGAGTCCAGAGAGTGCACTGGCACCACTGGGGATACAGTGCAGTGAGTCCAGAGAGTGCACTGGAACCACTGGGGATGCAGTGCAGTGAGTCCAGAGAGTGCCCTGGCACCACTGGGGATGCACTGCAGTGAGTCCAGAGCGTGCACTGGCACCCCTGGGGATGCAGTGCAGTGAGTCCAGAGAGTGCACTGGCACCACTGGGGATGCAGTGCAGTGAGTCCAGAGAGTGCACTGGCACCACTGGGGATGCAGTGCAGTGAGTCCAGAGAGTGCACTGGCACCACCGGGGACGCAGTGCAGTGAGTCCAGAGAGTGCACTGGCACCACTGGGGATACACTGCAGAGAGTCCAGAGAGTGCACTTGCACCACTGGGGATGCAGTGCGGTGAGTCCAGAGAGTGCACTGGCACCACTGGGGATGCAGTGCAGTGAGTCCAGAGAGTGCCCTGGCACCACTGGGGATGCAGTGCAGTGAGTCCAGAGAGTACCCTGGCACCACTGGGGATGCAGTGCAGTGAGTCCAGAGAGTGCACTGGCACCACTGGGGATGCAGTGCAGTGAGTCCAGAGAGTACCCTGGCACCAGTGGGGATGCAGTGCAGTGAGTCCAGAGAGTTCACTGGCACCACTGGGGATGCAGTGCCGTGAGTCCAGAGAGTGCACTAGAACCACTTGGGATGCAGTGCCGTGAGTCCACAGTGTGCACTGGCACCACTGGGGATGTAGTGCAGTGACTCCAGAGAGTGCACTGGCACCACTGGGGATGCAGTGCAGTGAGTCCAGAGAGTGCACTGGCACCACTGGGGATGCAGGGCCGTGAGTCCAGAGAGTGCACTGGCACCACTGGGGATGCAGTGCCGTGAGTCCACAGTGTGTACTGGCACCACTGGGGATGCAGTGCAGTGAGTCCAGAGAGTGCACTGGCACCACTGGGGATGCAGTGCAGTGAGTCCAGAGAGTGCACTGGCACCACTGGGGATGCAGTGCAGTGAGTCCAGAGAGTGCACTGGCACCACTGGGGATGCAGTGCAGTGAGTCCAGAGAGTGCACTGGCACCACGAGTGATGCACTACAGTGAGTCCAGAGAGGGCACTGGCACCACTGGGGATGCAGTGCAGTGAGTCCAGAGAGTGCACTGTCACCACTGGAGATGCAGTGCAGTGAGTCCAGAGAGTGCACTGGCACCACTGGGGATGCAGTGTAGTGAGTCCACAGAGTGCACTGGCACCACTGGGGATTCACTGCAGTGAGTCCAGAGAGTGCACTGGCACCACTGGGGATGCAGTGCAGTGAGTCCAGAGAGTGTACTGGCAACACTGGCGATGCAGTGCCGTGAGTCCAAAGAGTGCACTGGCACCACTGGGGATGCAATGCAGTGAGTCCAGAGAGTGCACTGGCACCACTGGGGATGCACCCCGGTGAGTCCAGAGAGTGCACTGGCACCACTGGGGATGCACTGCAGTGAGTCAAGAGAGTGCACTGTCACCACTGGAAATGCAGTGCAGTGAGTCCAGAGAGTGCACTGGCACCACTGGAGATGCAGTGTAGTGAGTCCACAGAGTGCACTGGCACCAATGGAGATGCAGTGCCGTGAGTCCAGAGAGTGCACTGGCACCACTGGGGATGTACCCCGGTGAGTCCAAAGAGTGCACTGGCACCACTGGGGATGCACCCTGGTGAGTCCAGAGAGTGCACTGGCACCACTGGGGATGCAGTGCAGTGAGTCCAGAGAGTGCAGTGGCACCACTGATGATGCACCCCGGTGAGTCCAGAGAGTGCAGTGGCACCACTGGGGATGCAATGCAGTGAGTCCAGGGAGTGCAGTGGCACCACTGGGGATGCAGTGCAGTGAGTCCAGAGAGTGCACTGGCACCACTAGGTATGCACTGCATTGAGACCAGAGATTGCACTGGCACCACTGGGGATGCAGTGCAGTGAGTCCAGAGAGTGCACTGGCACCACTGGGGATGCAGTGCAGTGAGTCCAGAAGGTCCACTGGCACCACTGGGAATGCAGTGCAGTGAGTCCAGAGAGTGCACTGGAACCACTGGGGATGCAGTGCAGTGAGTCCAGAGAGTGCCCTGGCACCACTGGGGATGCAGTACAGTGAGTTCAGAGAATACACTGGCACCACTGGGGATGCATTGCAGTGAGTCTAGAGAGTGCTCTGGCACCACTGGGGATGCAGTGCCGTGAGTCCAGAGAGTGCACTGGCACCACCGGGTATGCAGTGCAGTGAGTCCAGAGAGTGCACTGGCACCACTGGGGATGCACTGCAGAGAGTCCAGAGAGTGCACTGGCACCACTGGGGATGCAGTGCAGTGAGTCCAGAGAGTGCACTGGCACCACTGGGGATGCAGTGCAGTGAGTCCAGAGAGTACCCTGGCACCACTGGGGATGCAGTGCAGTGAGTCCAGAGAGTGCACTGGCACCACTGGGGATGCAGTGCAGTGAGTCCAGAGAGTGCACTGGCACCACTGGGAATGCAGTGCAGTGAGTCCAGAGAGTACCCTGGCACCACTGGGGATGCAGTGCAGTGAGTCCAGAGAGTGCACTGGCACCACTGGGGATGCAGTGCCGTGAGTCCAGAGAGTGCACTGGCACCACTGGGGATGCAGTGCAGTGAGTCCAGAGAGTGCACTGGCACCACTGGGGATGCAGTGCAGTGAGTCCAGAGAGTGCACTGGCACCACGAGTGATGCACTACAGTGAGTCCAGAGAGTGCACTGGCACCAGTGGGGATGGAGTGCAGTGAGTCCAGAGAGTGCACTGGCACCACTGGGGATGCACTACAGTGAGTCCAGAGAGTGCACTGGCACCACTGGGGATGCAGTGCAGTGAGTCCAGAGAGTGCATTGGCACCACTGGGGATGCACTGCAGTGAGACCAGAGATTGCACTGGCACCACTGGGGATGCAGTGCAGTGAGTCCAGAGAGTGCACTGGCACCACTGGGGATGCAGTGCAGTGAGTCCAGAAGGTCCACTGGCACCAGTGGGGATGCAGTGCAGTGAGTCCAGAGAGTGCACTGGCACCACTGGGGATGCACTGCAGTGAGTCGAGAGAGTACACTGGCCCCACTGGGGATGCAGGGCAGTGAGTCCAGAGAGGGCACTGGCACCACTGGGGATGCAGTGCGGTGAGTCCAGGGAGTGCACTGGCACCACTGGGGATGCAGTGCAGTGAGTCCAGAGAGTGCACTGGCACCACTGGGGATGCAGTGCAGTGAGTCCAGAGAGTGCACTGGCATCACTGGGGATGCAGTGCAGTGAGTCCAGGGAGTGCACTGGCACCACTGGGGATGCAGTGCAGTGACTCCAGAGAGTGCACTGGCACCACTGGGGATGCAGTGCCGTGAGTCCAGAGAGTGCACTGGCACCATTGGTGATGCACTGCAGTGAGTCCAGAGAGTGCACTGGCACCACTGGGGATGCAGTGCAGTGAGTCCAGAGAGTGCACTGGCACCACTGGGGATGCAGTGCGGTGAGTCCAGAGAGTGCACTGGCACCACTGGGGATGCAGTGCAGTGAGTCCAGAGAGTGCACTGGCACCACTGGGGATGCACCCCGGTGAGTCCAGAGAGTGAACTGGCACCACTTGGGATGCTCCCCAGCAAGTCCAGAGAGTGAACTGGCACCACTGGGGATGCAGTGCCGTGAGTCCAGAGAGTGCACTGGCACCACTGGGGATGCAGTGCAGTGAGTCCAGAGAGTGCACTGGCACCACTGGGGATGCAGTGAAATGAGTCCAGAGAGTGCACTGGCACCAGTGGGGATGCACTGCAGTGAGTACAGAGAGTGCACTGGCACCACTGGGGATGGTCATTAGTGAGTCCAGAGAGGGCACTGGCACCAATGGGGATGCAGTGCAGTGAGTCCAGAGCGTGCACTGGCACCCCTGGGGATGCAGTGCAGTGACTCCATAGAGTGCACTGGCACCACTGGGGATGCAGTGCTGTGAGTCCAGAGAGTGCAATGGCACCACCGGGAATTCAGTGCAGTGAGTCCAAAGAGTGCACTGGCAGCACTGGGGATGCAGTGCAGTGAGTCCAGAGAGTGCACTGGCACCACTGGGGATACAGTGCAGTGAGTCCAGAGAGTGCACTGGAACCACTGGGGATGCAGTGCAGTGAGTCCAGAGAGTGCCCTGGCACCACTGGGGATGCACTGCAGTGAGTCCAGAGCGTGCACTGGCACCCCTGGGGATGCAGTGCAGTGAGTCCAGAGAGTGCACTGGCACCACTGGGGATGCAGTGCAGTGAGTCCAGAGAGTGCACTGGCACCACTGGGGATGCAGTGCAGTGAGTCCAGAGAGTGCACTGGCACCACCGGGGACGCAGTGCAGTGAGTCCAGAGAGTGCACTGGCACCACTGGGGATACACTGCAGAGAGTCCAGAGAGTGCACTTGCACCACTGGGGATGCAGTGCGGTGAGTCCAGAGAGTGCACTGGCACCACTGGGGATGCAGTGCAGTGAGTCCAGAGAGTGCCCTGGCACCACTGGGGATGCAGTGCAGTGAGTCCAGAGAGTACCCTGGCACCACTGGGGATGCAGTGCAGTGAGTCCAGAGAGTGCACTGGCACCACTGGGGATGCAGTGCAGTGAGTCCAGAGAGTGCACTGGCACCAGTGGGGATGCAGTGCAGTGAGTCCAGAGAGTTCACTGGCACCACTGGGGATGCAGTGCCGTGAGTCCAGAGAGTGCACTAGAACCACTTGGGATGCAGTGCCGTGAGTCCACAGTGTGCACTGGCACCACTGGGGATGTAGTGCAGTGACTCCAGAGAGTGCACTGGCACCACTGGGGATGCAGTGCAGTGAGTCCAGAGAGTGCACTGGCACCACTGTGGATGCAGTGTAGTGAGTCCAGAGAGTGCACTGGCACCACTGGGGATGCAGTGCAGTGAGTCCAGAGAGTGCACTGGCACCACTAGGTATGCACTGCAGTGAGACCAGAGATTGCACTGGCACCACTGGGGATGCAGTGCAGTGAGTCCAGAGAGTGCACTGGCACCACTGGGGATGCAGTTCAGTGAGTCCAGAAGGTCCACTGGCACCACTGGGGATGCACTGAAGTGAGTCCAGAGAGGGCACTGGCACCACTGGGGATGCACTGCAGTGAGTCCAGAGAGTGCACTGGCACCACTGGGGATGCATTGCAGTGAGTCCAGAGAGTGCACTGGCACCACTGGGGATGCAGTGCAGTGAGTCCAGAGAGTACACTGGCCCCACTGGGGATGCAGTGCAGTGAGTCCACAGAGGGCACTGGCACCACTGGGGATGCAGTGTAGTGAGTCCACAGAGTGCACTGGCACCACTTTGGATTCACTGCAGTGAGTCCACAGAGTGCACTGGCACCACTGGGGATGCAGTGCCGTGAGTCCAGAGAGTGCACTGGCACCACTGGGGATGCAGTGCAGTGAGTCCAGGGAGTGCACTGGCACCACTGGGGATGCAGTGCAGTGAGTGCAGAGAGTGCACTGGCACCACTGGGGATGCAGTGCAGTGAGTCCAGAGAGTGCACTGGCACCACTGGGGATGCAGTGCCGTGAGTCCACAGTGTGCACTGGCACCACTGGGGATGCAGTGCAGTGTGTCCAGAGAATGCACTGGCACCACTGGGGATGCAGTGCAGTGAGTCCAGAGAGTGCACTGGCACCACTGGGGATGCACTGCAGTGAGTCCAGAGAGTGCACTGGCACCACTGGGGATGCAGTGCAGTGAGTCCAGAGAGTGCACTGGCACCACGAGTGATGCACTACAGTGAGTCCAGAGAGTGCACTGGCACCACTGGGGATGCAGTGCAGTGAGTCCAGAGAGTGCACTGTCATCACTGGAGATGCAGTGCAGTGAGTCCAGAGAGTGCACTGGCACCACTGGGGATGCAGTGTAGTGAGTCCAGAGAGTGCACTGGCACCACTGGGGATTCACTGCAGTGAGTCCACAGAGTGCACTGGCACCACTGGGGATGCAGTGCCGTGAGTCCAGAGAGTGCACTGGCACCACTGGGGATGCAGTGCAGTGAGTCCAGAGAGTGCACTGGCACCACTGGGGATGCAGTGCAGTGAGTCCAGAGAGTGCACTGGCACCACTGGGGATGCACCCCGGTGAGTCCAGAGAGTGCACTGGCACCACTGGGGATGCAGTGCAGTGACTCCAGAGAGTGCACTGGCACCACTGGGGATGCACTGCAGTGAGTCCAGAGAGTGCACTGGTACCACTGGGGATGCACTGCAGTGAGTCCAGAGAGTGCACTGGCACCACAGGGGATGCAGTGCCGTGAGTCCAGAGAGTGCACTGGCACCACGAGGGATGCACTGCAGTGAGACCAGAGAGTGCACTGGCACCACTGGGGATGCAGTGCAGTGAGTCCAGAAGGTCCACTGGCACCACTGGGGATGCACTGCAGTGAGTCCAGAGAGTACACTGGCACCAGTGGGGATGCAGTGCAGTGAGTCCAGAGAGTGCACTGGCACCACTGGGGATGCACTGCAGTGAGTCCAGAGAGTACACTGGCCCCACTGGGGATGCAGTGCAGTGAGTCCGCAGAGGGCACTGGCACCACTGGGGATGCAGTGCAGTGACTCCAGAGAGTGCACTGGCACCACTGGGGATGCAGTGCAGTGAGTCCAGAGAGTGCACTGGCACCACTGGGGATGCAGTGCCGTGAGTCCACAGTGTGCACTGGCACCACTGGGGATGCAGTGCAGTGTGTCCAGAGAATGCACTGGCACCACTGGGGATGCAGTGCAGTGAGTCCAGAGAGTGCACTGGCACCACTGGGGATGCAGTGCAGTGAGTCCAGAGAGTGCACTGGCACCACTGGGGATGCAGTGCAGTGAGTCCAGAGAGTGCACTGGCACGACGAGTGATGCACTACAGTGAGTCCAGAGAGTGCACTGGCACCACTGGGGATGCAGTGCAGTGAGTCCAGAGAGTGCACTGTCATCACTGGAGATGCAGTGTAGTGAGTCCAGAGAGTGCACTGGCACCACTGGGGATGCAGTGTAGTGAGTCCACAGAGTGCACTGGCACCACTGGGGATTCACTGCAGTGAGTCCAGAGAGTGCACTGGCACCACTGGGGATGCAGTGCCGTGAGTCCAGAGAGTGCACTGGCACTACTGGGGATGCAGTGCAGTGAGTCCAGAGAGTGCACTGGCACCACTGGGGATGCAGTGCAGTGAGTCCAGAGAGTGCACTGGCACCACTGGGGATGCACCCCGGTGAGTCCAGAGAGTGCACTGGCACCACTGGGGATGCAGTGCAGTGACTCCAGAGAGTGCACTGGCACCACAGGGGATGCAGTGCCGTGAGTCCAGAGAGTGCACTGGCACCACTGGGGATGCACTGCAGTGAGACCAGAGAGTGCACTGGCACCACTGGGGATGCAGTGCAGTGAGTCCAGGAGGTCCACTGGCACCACTGGGGATGCACTGCAGTGAGTCCAGAGAGTGCACTGGCACCAGTGGGGATGCAGTGCAGTGAGTCCAGAGAGTGCACTGGCACCACTGGGGATGCACTGCAGTGAGTCCAGAGAGTACACTGGCCCCACTGGGGATGCAGTGCAGTGAGTCCGCAGAGGGCACTGGCACCACTGGGGATGCAGTGCAGTGAGTCCAGAGAGTGCACTTGCACCACTGGGGATGCAGTGCAGTGAGTCCAGGGAGTGCACTGGCACCACTGGGGATGCAGTGCAGTGAGTCCAGAGAGTGCACTGGCACCACTGGGGATGCAGTGCAGTGAGTCCAGAGAGTGCACTGGCACCACTGGGGATGCAGTGCAGTGAGTCCAGAGAGTGCACTGGCACCACTGGGGATGCACCCCGGTGAGTCCAGAGAGTGCACTGGCACCAGTGGGGATGGAGTGCAGTGAGTCCAAAGAGTGCACTGGCACCTCCGGGGATGCAGTGCAGTGAGTCCAGAGAGTGCACTGGCACCCCTGGGGATGCAGTGCAGTGAGTCTAGAGAGTGCACTGGCACCACTGGGAATTCAGTGCAGTGGGTACAGAGAGTGCACTGGCACCACTGGGGATGCACTGCAGTGAGTCCAGAGAGTGCACTGGCACCACTGGGGATGCAGTGCTGTGAGTCCAGAGAGTGCACTGGCACCACTGGGGATGCACCCCGGTGAGTCCAGAGAGTGCACTGGCACCACTGGGGATGCACTGCAGTGAGTCCAGAGAGTGCACTGGCACCACTGGGGATGCAGTGCAGTGAGTCCAGAGAGTGCACTGGCACCACTAGGTATGCACTGCAGTGAGACCAGAGATTGCACTGGCACCACTGGGGATGCAGTGCCGTGAGTCCAGAGAGTGCACTGGCACCACTGGGGATGCAGTGCAGTGAGTCCAGAGAGTGCACTGGCACCACTGGGGATGCACCCCGGAGAGTCCAGAGAGTGCACTGGCACCACTGCGGATGGAGTGCAGTGAGTCCAGAGAGTGCACTGGCACCACCGGGGATGCAGTGCCGTGAGTCCAGAGAGTGCACTGGCACCCCTGGGGATGCAGTGCAGTGAGTCCAGAGAGTGCACTGGCACCACTGGGAATTCAGTGCAGTGGGTACAGAGAGTGCACTGGCACCTCTGGGGAAGCAGTGCAGTGAGTCCAGAGAGTGCACTGGCACCACTGGGGATGCAGTGCAGTGAGTCCAGAGAGTGCACTGGCACCACTGGGGATGCAGTGCAGTGAGTCCAGAGAGTGCACTGGCACCACTGGGGATGCAGTGCAGTGTGTCCAGAGAGTGCACTGGCACCACTGGGGATGCACTGCAGTGAGTCCAGAGGGTGCACTGGCACCACTGGGGATGCAGTGCAGTGAGTCCAGAGAGTGCACTGGCACCACTGGTGATGCACGGTAGTAAGTGCAGAGAGTGCACTGGCACCACTGGAGATGCACTGCAGTGAGTCCAGAGAGTGCACGGGCACCCCTGCGGATGCAGTGCAGTGAACCACAGAGTGCACGGGCACCACTGGGGATGCAGTGCAGTGAGTCCAGAGAGTGCAGTGGCACCACTGGCGGTGCAGTGCAGTGAGTCCAGGGAGTGCACTGGCACCACTGGGGATGCAGTGCAGTGACTCCAGAGAGTGCACTGGCACCACAGGTGATGCAGTGCAGTGAGTCCAGAGAGTGCACTGGCACCACTGGGGATGCAGTGCAGTGAGTCCAGAGAGTGCACTGGCCCCGCTGTAGATGCAGTGCAGTGAGTCCAGAGAGTGCACTGGGACCACCTGGGATGCAGTGCAGTGAGTCCAGAGAGTGCACTGGCACCACTGGGGATGGAGTGCAGTGAGTCCACAGAGTGCACTGGCACCACTGGGGATGCAGTGCAGTGAGTCCAGAGAGTGCACTGGCACCTCTGGGGATGCTGTGCAGTGAGTCCAGAGAGTGCACTGGCACCACTGGGGATGCAGTGCAGTGAGTCCAGAGAGTGCACTGGCACCACTGGGGATGCACTGCAGTGATTCCAAAGAGTGCACTGGCACCACTGGGGATGCAGTGCCGTGAGTCCAGAGAGTGCACTGGCACCATTGGTGATGCACTGCAGTGAGTCCAGAGAGTGCACTGGCACCACTGGGGATGCAGTGCAGTGAGTCCAGAGAGTGCACTGGCACCACTGGGGATGCAGTGCGGTGAGTCCAGAGAGTGCACTGGCACCACTGGGGATGCAGTGCAGTGTGTCCAGAGAGTGCACTGGCACCACTGGGGATGCACCCCGGTGAGTCCAGAGAGTGAACTGGCACCACTTGGGATGCTCCCCAGCAAGTCCAGAGAGTGAACTGGCACCACTGGGGATGCAGTGCAGTGAGTCCAGAGAGTGCACTGGCACCACTGGGGATGCAGTGCAGTGAGTCCAGAGAGTGCACTGGCACCAGTGGGGATGCAGTGCAGTGAGTCCAGAGAGTGCACTGGCACCACTGGGGATGGTCATTAGTGAGTCTAAGGAGTGCACTGGCACCAATGGGGATGCAGTGCAGTGAGTCCAGAGCGTGCAGTGGCACCCCTGGGGATGCAGTGCAGTGACTCCATAGAGTGCACTGGCACCACTGGGGATGCAGTGCTGTGAGTCCAGAGAGTGCACTGGCACCACCGGGAATTCAGTGCAGTGAGTCCAAAGAGTGCACTGGCAGCACTGGGGATGCAGTGCAGTGACTCCAGAGAGTGCACTGGCACCACTGGGGATGCAGTGCAGTGACTCCAGAGAGTGCACTGGCACCACTGGGGATGCAGTGTAGTGAGTCCAGAGAGTACACTGGCACCACTGGGGATGCAGTGCAGTGAGTCCAGAGAGTGCACTGGCACCACTGGGGATGCAGTGCAGTGAGTCCAGAGAGTGCAGTGGCACCACTGGGGATGCACCCCGGTGAGTCCAGAGAGTGCACTGGCACCACTGGGGATGCAGTGCAGTGAGTCCAGAGAGTGCACTGGCACCACTTGGAATTCAGTGCAGTGGGTACAGAGAGTGCACTGGCACCACTGGGGATGCAGTGCAGTGACTCAAGAGAGTGCACTGGCACCACTGGGAATGCAGGTCAGTGAGTGCAGAGTGCACTGGCACCACTGGGGATGCAGTGCAGTGAGTCCAGAGAGTGCACTGGCACCACTGGGGATGCAGTGCGGTGAGTCCAGAGAGTGCACTGGCACCACTGGGGATGCAGTGCAGTGAGTCCAGAGAGTGCACTGGCACCACTGGGGATGCAGTGCAGTGAGTCCAGAGAGTGCACTGGCACCACCGGGGATGCAGTGCAGTGAGTCCAGAGAGTGCGCTGGCACCACTGGGGATGCACCCCGGTGAGTCCAGAGAGTGCACTGGCACCACTGGGGATGCAGTGCCGTGACTCCAGAGAGTGCACTGGCACCACTGGGGATGCAGTGCAGTGAGTCCAGAGAGTGCACTGGCACCACTGGGGATGCAGTGTAGTGAGTCCAGAGAGTGCACTGGCACCACTGGGGATGCAGTGCAGTGAGTCCAGAGAGTGCACTGGCACCACTGGGGGTTCAGTGCAATGAGTCCAGAGAGTGCACTGGCACCACTGGGGATGCAGTGCAGTGAGTCCAGAGAGTGCACTGGCACCACGGGGGATGCAGTGCAGTGAGTCCAGAGAGTGCGCTGGCACCACTGGGGATGCACCCCGGTGAGTCCAGAGAGTGCACTGGCACCACTGGGGATGCAGTGCCGTGACTCCAGAGAGTGCACTGGCACCACTGGGGATGCAGTGCAGTGAGTCCAGAGAGTGCACTGGCACCACTGGGGATGCAGTGCAGTGAGTCCAGAGAGTGCACTGGCACCACTGGGGATGCAGTGCAGTGAGTCCAGAGAGTGCACTGGCACCACGAGTGATGCACTACAGTGAGTCCAGAGAGTGCACTGGCACCACTGGGGATGCAGTGCAGTGAGTCCAGAGAGTGCACTGGAACCACTGGGGATGCACTGCAGTGAGTCCAGAGAGTGCACTGGCACCACTGGGAATTCAGTGCAGTGGGTACAGAGAGTGCACTGGCACCACTGGGGATGCAGTGCAGTGACTCAAGAGAGAGCACTGGCACCACTGGAGATGCAGTGCAGTGAGTCCAGAGAGTGTACTGGCACCACTGGGGATGCAGTGCAGTGAGTCCAGAGAGTGCACTGGCACCTCTGGGGATGCTGTGCAGTGAGTCCAGAGAGTGCACTGGCACCACTGGGGGTGCAGTGCAGTGAGTCCAGAGAGTGCACTGGCACCACTGGGGATGCAGTGCAGTGAGTCCAGAGAGTGCAGTGGCACCACTGGGGATGCAGTGCAGTGAGTCCAGAGAGTGCACTGGCACCACTGGGGATGCACTGCAGTGATTCCAAAGAGTGCACTGGCACCACTGGGGATGCAGTGCCGTGAGTCCAGAGAGTGCACTGGCACCATTGGTGATGCACTGCAGTGAGTCCAGAGAGTGCACTGGCACCACTGGGGATGCAGTGCAGTGAGTCCAGAGAGTGCACTGGCACCACTGGGGATGCAGTGCGGTGAGTCCAGAGAGTGCACTGGCACCACTGGGGATGCAGTGCAGTGTGTCCAGAGAGTGCACTGGCACCACTGGGGATGCACCCCGGTGAGTCCAGAGAGTGAACTGGCACCACTTGGGATGCTCCCCAGCAAGTCCAGAGAGTGAACTGGCACCACTGGGGATGCACTGCAGTGAGTCCAGAGAGTGCACTGGCACCACTGGGGATGCAGTGCAGTGAGTCCAGAGAGTGCACTGGCACCAGTGGGGATGCAGTGCAGTGAGTCCAGAGAGTGCACTGGCACCACTGGGGATGGTCATTAGTGAGTCTAAGGAGTGCACTGGCACCAATGGGGATGCAGTGCAGTGAGTCCAGAGCGTGCAGTGGCACCCCTGGGGATGCAGTGCAGTGACTCCATAGAGTGCACTGGCACCACTGGGGATGCAGTGCTGTGAGTCCAGAGAGTGCACTGGCACCACCGGGAATTCAGTGCAGTGAGTCCAAAGAGTGCACTGGCAGCACTGGGGATGCAGTGCAGTGACTCCAGAGAGTGCACTGGCACCACTGGGGATGCAGTGTAGTGAGTCCAGAGAGTACACTGGCACCACTGGGGATGCAGTGCAGTGAGTCCAGAGAGTGCACTGGCACCACTGGGGATGCAGTGCAGTGAGTCCAGAGAGTGCAGTGGCACCACTGGGGATGCACCCCGGTGAGTCCAGAGAGTGCACTGGCACCACTGGGGATGCAGTGCAGTGAGTCCAGAGAGTGCACTGGCACCACTTGGAATTCAGTGCAGTGGGTACAGAGAGTGCACTGGCACCACTGGGGATGCAGTGCAGTGACTCAAGAGAGTGCACTGGCACCACTGGGAATGCAGGTCAGTGAGTGCAGAGTGCACTGGCACCACTGGGGATGCAGTGCAGTGAGTCCAGAGAGTGCACTGGCACCACTGGGGATGCAGTGCGGTGAGTCCAGAGAGTGCACTGGCACCACTGGGGATGCAGTGCAGTGAGTCCAGAGAGTGCACTGGCACCACTGGGGATGCAGTGCAGTGAGTCCAGAGAGTGCACTGGCACCACCGGGGATGCAGTTCAGTGAGTCCAGAGAGTGCGCTGGCACCACTGGGGATGCACCCCGGTGAGTCCAGAGAGTGCACTGGCACCACTGGGGATGCAGTGCCGTGACTCCAGAGAGTGCACTGGCACCACTGGGGATGCAGTGCAGTGAGTCCAGAGAGTGCACTGGCACCACTGGGGATGCAGTGTAGTGTGTCCAGAGAGTGCACTGGCACCACTGGGGATGCAGTGCAGTGAGTCCAGAGAGTGCACTGGCACCACTGGGGGTTCAGTGCAATGAGTCCAGAGAGTGCACTGGCACCACTGGGGATGCAGTGCAGTGACTCCAGAGAGTGCACTGGCACCACTGGGGATGCAGTGCAGTGAGTCCAGAGAGTGCACTGGCACCACTGGGGATGCAGTGCAGTGAGTCCAGAGAGTGCACTGGCACCACTGGGGATGCAGTGCAGTGAGTCCAGAGAGTGCACTGGCACCACGAGTGATGCACTACAGTGAGTCCAGAGAGTGCACTGGCACCACTGGGGATGCAGTGCAGTGAGTCCAGAGAGTGCACTGGAACCACTGGGGATGCACTGCAGTGAGTCCAGAGAGTGCACTGGCACCACTGGGAATTCAGTGCAGCGGGTACAGAGAGTGCACTGGCACCACTGGGGATGCAGTGCAGTGACTCAAGAGAGAGCACTGGCACCACTGGAGATGCAGTGCAGTGAGTCCAGAGAGTGTACTGGCACCACTGGGGATGCAGTGCAGTGAGTCCAGAGAGTGCACTGGCACCACTGGGGATGCACTGCAGTGAGTCCAGAGAGTGCACTGGCACCACTGGTGATGCACGGTAGTAAGTGCAGAGAGTGCACTGGCACCACTGGAGATGCACTGCAGTGAGTCCAGAGAGTGCACGGGCACCCCTGCGGATGCAGTGCAGTGAACCACAGAGTGCACGGGCACCACTGGGGATGCAGTGCAGTGAGTCCAGAGAGTGCAGTGGCACCACTGGCGGTGCAGTGCAGTGAGTCCAGGGAGTGCACTGGCACCACTGGGGATGCAGTGCAGTGACTCCAGAGAGTGCACTGGCACCACAGGTGATGCAGTGCAGTGAGTCCAGAGAGTGCACTGGCACCACTGGGGATGCAGTGCAGTGAGTCCAGAGAGTGCACTGGCCCCGCTGTAGATGCAGTGCAGTGAGTCCAGAGAGTGCACTGGGACCACCTGGGATGCAGTGCAGTGAGTCCAGAGAGTGCACTGGCACCACTGGGGATGGAGTGCAGTGAGTCCACAGAGTGCACTGGCACCACTGGGGATGCAGTGCAGTGAGTCCAGAGAGTGCACTGGCACCTCTGGGGATGCTGTGCAGTGAGTCCAGAGAGTGCACTGGCACCACTGGGGATGCAGTGCAGTGAGTCCAGAGAGTGCACTGGCACCACTGGGGATGCACTGCAGTGATTCCAAAGAGTGCACTGGCACCACTGGGGATGCAGTGCCGTGAGTCCAGAGAGTGCACTGGCACCATTGGTGATGCACTGCAGTGAGTCCAGAGAGTGCACTGGCACCACTGGGGATGCAGTGCAGTGAGTCCAGAGAGTGCACTGGCACCACTGGGGATGCAGTGCGGTGAGTCCAGAGAGTGCACTGGCACCACTGGGGATGCAGTGCAGTGTGTCCAGAGAGTGCACTGGCACCACTGGGGATGCACCCCGGTGAGTCCAGAGAGTGAACTGGCACCACTTGGGATGCTCCCCAGCAAGTCCAGAGAGTGAACTGGCACCACTGGGGATGCACTGCAGTGAGTCCAGAGAGTGCACTGGCACCACTGGGGATGCAGTGCAGTGAGTCCAGAGAGTGCACTGGCACCAGTGGGGATGCAGTGCAGTGAGTCCAGAGAGTGCACTGGCACCACTGGGGATGGTCATTAGTGAGTCTAAGGAGTGCACTGGCACCAATGGGGATGCAGTGCAGTGAGTCCAGAGCGTGCAGTGGCACCCCTGGGGATGCAGTGCAGTGACTCCATAGAGTGCACTGGCACCACTGGGGATGCAGTGCTGTGAGTCCAGAGAGTGCACTGGCACCACCGGGAATTCAGTGCAGTGAGTCCAAAGAGTGCACTGGCAGCACTGGGGATGCAGTGCAGTGACTCCAGAGAGTGCACTGGCACCACTGGGGATGCAGTGCAGTGACTCCAGAGAGTGCACTGGCACCACTGGGGATGCAGTGTAGTGAGTCCAGAGAGTACACTGGCACCACTGGGGATGCAGTGCAGTGAGTCCAGAGAGTGCACTGGCACCACTGGGGATGCAGTGCAGTGAGTCCAGAGAGTGCAGTGGCACCACTGGGGATGCACCCCGGTGAGTCCAGAGAGTGCACTGGCACCACTGGGGATGCAGTGCAGTGAGTCCAGAGAGTGCACTGGCACCACTTGGAATTCAGTGCAGTGGGTACAGAGAGTGCACTGGCACCACTGGGGATGCAGTGCAGTGACTCAAGAGAGTGCACTGGCACCACTGGGAATGCAGGTCAGTGAGTGCAGAGTGCACTGGCACCACTGGGGATGCAGTGCAGTGACTCCAGAGAGTGCACTGGCACCACTGGGGATGCAGTGCGGTGAGTCCAGAGAGTGCACTGGCACCACTGGGGATGCAGTGCAGTGAGTCCAGAGAGTGCACTGGCACCACTGGGGATGCAGTGCAGTGAGTCCAGAGAGTGCACTGGCACCACCGGGGATGCAGTGCAGTGAGTCCAGAGAGTGCGCTGGCACCACTGGGGATGCACCCCGGTGAGTCCAGAGAGTGCACTGGCACCACTGGGGATGCAGTGCCGTGACTCCAGAGAGTGCACTGGCACCACTGGGGATGCAGTGCAGTGAGTCCAGAGAGTGCACTGGCACCACTGGGGATGCAGTGTAGTGAGTCCAGAGAGTGCACTGGCACCACTGGGGATGCAGTGCAGTGAGTCCAGAGAGTGCACTGGCACCACTGGGGGTTCAGTGCAATGAGTCCAGAGAGTGCACTGGCACCACTGGGGATGCAGTGCAGTGAGTCCAGAGAGTGCACTGGCACCACGGGGGATGCAGTGCAGTGAGTCCAGAGAGTGCGCTGGCACCACTGGGGATGCACCCCGGTGAGTCCAGAGAGTGCACTGGCACCACTGGGGATGCAGTGCCGTGACTCCAGAGAGTGCACTGGCACCACTGGGGATGCAGTGCAGTGAGTCCAGAGAGTGCACTGGCACCACTGGGGATGCAGTGCAGTGAGTCCAGAGAGTGCACTGGCACCACTGGGGATGCAGTGCAGTGAGTCCAGAGAGTGCACTGGCACCACGAGTGATGCACTACAGTGAGTCCAGAGAGTGCACTGGCACCACTGGGGATGCAGTGCAGTGAGTCCAGAGAGTGCACTGGAACCACTGGGGATGCACTGCAGTGAGTCCAGAGAGTGCACTGGCACCACTGGGAATTCAGTGCAGTGGGTACAGAGAGTGCACTGGCACCACTGGGGATGCAGTGCAGTGACTCAAGAGAGAGCACTGGCACCACTGGAGATGCAGTGCAGTGAGTCCAGAGAGTGTACTGGCACCACTGGGGATGCAGTGCAGTGAGTCCAGAGAGTGCACTGGCACCTCTGGGGATGCTGTGCAGTGAGTCCAGAGAGTGCACTGGCACCACTGGGGGTGCAGTGCAGTGAGTCCAGAGAGTGCACTGGCACCACTGGGGATGCAGTGCAGTGAGTCCAGAGAGTGCAGTGGCACCACTGGGGATGCAGTGCAGTGAGTCCAGAGAGTGCACTGGCACCACTGGGGATGCACTGCAGTGATTCCAAAGAGTGCACTGGCACCACTGGGGATGCAGTGCCGTGAGTCCAGAGAGTGCACTGGCACCATTGGTGATGCACTGCAGTGAGTCCAGAGAGTGCACTGGCACCACTGGGGATGCAGTGCAGTGAGTCCAGAGAGTGCACTGGCACCACTGGGGATGCAGTGCGGTGAGTCCAGAGAGTGCACTGGCACCACTGGGGATGCAGTGCAGTGTGTCCAGAGAGTGCACTGGCACCACTGGGGATGCACCCCGGTGAGTCCAGAGAGTGAACTGGCACCACTTGGGATGCTCCCCAGCAAGTCCAGAGAGTGAACTGGCACCACTGGGGATGCACTGCAGTGAGTCCAGAGAGTGCACTGGCACCACTGGGGATGCAGTGCAGTGAGTCCAGAGAGTGCACTGGCACCAGTGGGGATGCAGTGCAGTGAGTCCAGAGAGTGCACTGGCACCACTGGGGATGGTCATTAGTGAGTCTAAGGAGTGCACTGGCACCAATGGGGATGCAGTGCAGTGAGTCCAGAGCGTGCAGTGGCACCCCTGGGGATGCAGTGCAGTGACTCCATAGAGTGCACTGGCACCACTGGGGATGCAGTGCTGTGAGTCCAGAGAGTGCACTGGCACCACCGGGAATTCAGTGCAGTGAGTCCAAAGAATGCACTGGCAGCACTGGGGATGCAGTGCAGTGACTCCAGAGAGTGCACTGGCACCACTGGGGATGCAGTGTAGTGAGTCCAGAGAGTACACTGGCACCACTGGGGATGCAGTGCAGTGAGTCCAGAGAGTGCACTGGCACCACTGGGGATGCAGTGCAGTGAGTCCAGAGAGTGCAGTGGCACCACTGGGGATGCACCCCGGTGAGTCCAGAGAGTGCACTGGCACCACTGGGGATGCAGTGCAGTGAGTCCAGAGAGTGCACTGGCACCACTTGGAATTCAGTGCAGTGGGTACAGAGAGTGCACTGGCACCACTGGGGATGCAGTGCAGTGACTCAAGAGAGTGCACTGGCACCACTGGGAATGCAGGTCAGTGAGTGCAGAGTGCACTGGCACCACTGGGGATGCACTGCAGTGAGTCCAGAGAGTGCACTGGCACCACTGGGGATGCAGTGCGGTGAGTCCAGAGAGTGCACTGGCACCACTGGGGATGCAGTGCAGTGAGTCCAGAGAGTGCACTGGCACCACTGGGGATGCAGTGCAGTGAGTCCAGAGAGTGCACTGGCACCACCGGGGATGCAGTTCAGTGAGTCCAGAGAGTGCGCTGGCACCACTGGGGATGCACCCCGGTGAGTCCAGAGAGTGCACTGGCACCACTGGGGATGCAGTGCCGTGACTCCAGAGAGTGCACTGGCACCACTGGGGATGCAGTGCAGTGAGTCCAGAGAGTGCACTGGCACCACTGGGGATGCAGTGTAGTGTGTCCAGAGAGTGCACTGGCACCACTGGGGATGCAGTGCAGTGAGTCCAGAGAGTGCACTGGCACCACTGGGGGTTCAGTGCAATGAGTCCAGAGAGTGCACTGGCACCACTGGGGATGCAGTGCAGTGACTCCAGAGAGTGCACTGGCACCACTGGGGATGCAGTGCAGTGAGTCCAGAGAGTGCACTGGCACCACTGGGGATGCAGTGCAGTGAGTCCAGAGAGTGCACTGGCACCACTGGGGATGCAGTGCAGTGAGTCCAGAGAGTGCACTGGCACCACGAGTGATGCACTACAGTGAGTCCAGAGAGTGCACTGGCACCACTGGGGATGCAGTGCAGTGAGTCCAGAGAGTGCACTGGCACCACTGGGGATGCACTGCAGTGAGTCCAGAGAGTGCACTGGCACCACTGGGAATTCAGTGCAGCGGGTACAGAGAGTGCACTGGCACCACTGGGGATGCAGTGCAGTGACTCAAGAGAGAGCACTGGCACCACTGGAGATGCAGTGCAGTGAGTCCAGAGAGTGTACTGGCACCACTGGGGATGCAGTGCAGTGAGTCCAGAGAGTGCACTGGCACCACTGGGGATGCACTGCAGTGAGTCCAGAGAGTGCACTGGCACCACTGGGGATGCACTGCAATGAGTCCAGAGAGTGCTCTGGCACCAATGGCGATGCAGTGCAGTGAGTCCAGAGAGTGCCTTGGCACCACTGGGGATGCAGTGCAGTGAGTCCAGAGAGTACCCTGGCACCACTGGGGATGCAGTGCAGTGAGTCCACAGAGTGCACTGGCAATACTGGGGATGCAGTGCCGTTGGTCCAGAGAGTGCACTAGCACCACTGGGGATGCAGTGCCGTGAGTCCAGAGTGTGCACTGGCACCACTGGGGATGCAGTGCAGTGAGTCCAGAGAGTGCACTGGCACCACTGGGGATGCAGTGCTGTGAGTCCAGAGAGTGCACTGGCACCACTGGGGATGCAGTGCAGTGAGTCCTGAGAGTGCAGTGGCACCACTGGGGATGCACTGCAGTGAGTCCAGAGAGTACACGGGCCCCACTGGGGATGCAGTGCAGTGAGTCCACAGAGGACACTGGCACCACTGGGGATGCAGTGCAGTGAGTCCAGAGAGTGCACTGGCACCAATGGGGATGCAGTGCCGTGAGTCCAGAGAGTGCACTGGCACCACTGGGGATGCACCCCGGTGAGTCCAGAGAGTGCACTGGCACCACTGGGGATGCAGTGCAGTGAGTCCAGAGAGTGCACTGGCACCACTGGGGATGCACTGCAGTGAGTCCAGAGAGTACACTGGCCCCATAGGGGATGCAGTGCAGTGAGTCCACAGAGGGCACTGGCACCACTGGGGTTGCAGTGCAGTGAGTCCAGAGAGTACACGGGCCCCATAGGGGATGCAGTGCAGTGAGTCCACAGAGGGCACTGGCACCACTGGGGATGCAGTGCAGTGAGTCCAGAGAGTGCACTGGCACCACTGGGGATGCAGTGCAGTGAGTCCAGGGAGTGCACTGGCACCACTGGGGATGCAGTGCAGTGACTCCAGAGAGTGCACTGGCACCACTGGGGATGCAGTGCAGTGAGTCCAGAGAGTGCACTGGCACCACTGGGGATGCACCCCGGTGAGTCCAGAGAGTCCACTGGCACCACTGGGGATGCAGTGCAGTGAGTCCAGAGAGTGCACTGGCACCACAGGGGATGCAATTCCGTGAGTGCAGAGAGTGCACTGGCACCCCTGGGGATGCAGTGCAGTGAGTCCAGAGAGTGCACTGGCACCACTGGGAATTCAGTGCAGTGGGTACAGAGAGTGCACTGGCACCACTGGGGATGCAGTGCAGTGAGTCCAGAGAGTGCACTGGCACCACTGGGGATGCAGTGCAGTGAGTCCAGAGAGTGCGCTGGCACCACTGGGGATGCACCCCGGTGAGTCCAGAGAGTGCACTGGCACCACTGGGGATGCAGTGCAGTGAGTCCAGAGAGTGCACTGGCACCACTAGGGATGCAGTGCAGTGAGTCCAGAGAGTGCACTGGCACCACTGGGGATGCAGTGCCGTGAGTCCAGAGAGAGCACTGGCACCACTAGGTATGCACTGCAGTGAGACCAGAGATTGCACTGGCACCACTGGGGATGCAGTGCAGTGAGTCCAGAGAGTGCTCTGGCACCACTGGGGATGCAGTGCAGTGAGTCCAGAGAGTGCACTGGTACCATTGGGGATGCAGTGCAGTGAGTCCAGAGAGTGCACTGGCACCACTGGGGATACAGTGCAGTGAGTCCAGGGAGTGCACTGGCACCACTGGGGATGCAGTGCAGTGAGTCCAGAGAGTGCACTGGCACCAATGGGGATGCAGTGCCGTGAGTCCAGAGAGTACACTGGCACCACTGGGGATGCAGTGCAGTGAGTCCAGAGAGTACACTGGCACCACTGGGGATGCAGTGCAGTGAGTCCAGAGAGTGCACTGGCACCACCGGGGATGCAGTGCCGTGAATCCAGAGAGTGCACTAGCACCACTGGGGATGTAGTGCAGTGAGTCCAGAGAGTTCACTGGCACCACTGGGGATGCAGTGCTGTGAGTCCAGAGAGTGCACTGGCACCACTGGGGATGCAGTGCTGTGAGTCCAGAGAGTGCACTGGCACCACTGGGGATGCACCCCGGTGAGTTCAGAGAGTGCACTGGCACCACTGGCGATGCAGTGGAGTGAGTCCAGAGAGTGCACTGGCACCACAGGGGATGCAGTGCCGTGAGTCCAGAGAGTGCACTGGCACCACTGGGGATGCAGTGCCGTGAGTCAAGAGAGTGCACTGGCACCACTGGGGATGCACTGCCGTGAGTCCAGAGAGTGCACTGGCACCACTGGGGATGCACTGCAGTGAGACCAGAGATTGCACTGGTACTATTGGGGATGCACTGCAGTGAGTCCAGAAAGTGCACTGGCACCACTGGGGATGCAGTGCGGTGAGTCCAGAGAGTGCACTGGCACCACTGGGGATGCACTGTAGTAAGTGCAGAGAGTGCACTGGCACCACTGGGGATGCAGTGCAGTGAGTCCAGAGAGTGCACTGGCACCACTAGTTATGCACCGCAGTGAGACCAGAGATTGCACTGATACTATTGGGGATGCAGTGCAGTGAGTCCAGAGAGTGCACTGGCACCACTGGGGATGCACTGCAGTGAGTCCAGAGAGTGCACTGGCACCACTGGGGATGCAGTGCAGTGAGTCCAGAGAGTGCACTGGCACCAGTGGAGATGCAGTGCAGTGAGTCCAGAGAGTGCACTGGCACCACTGGGGATGCAGTGCAGTGAGTCCAGAGAGTGCACTGGCCCCGCTGGAGATGCAGTGCAGTGAGTCCAGAGAGTGCACTGGCACCACCTGGGATGCAGTGCAGTGAGTCCAGAGAGTGCACTGGCACCACTGGGGATGCAGTGCAGTGAGTCCAGAGAGTGCAGTGGCACCACTGGCGATGCAGTGCAATAAGTCCAGAGAGTGCACTGGCACCACTGGGGATGCAGTGCCGTGAGTCCAGAGAGTGCACTGGCACCACTGGGGATGCAGTGCAGTGAGTCCAGAGAGTGCACTGGCACCACTGGGGATGCACCGCAGTGAGACCAGAGATTGCACTGATACTATTGGGGATGCAGTGCAGTGAGTCCAGAGAGTGCACTTGCACCACTGGGGATGCAGTGCAGTGCAGTGAGTCCAGAAAGTGCACTGGCACCACTGGGGATGAACTGCATTGACTCAAGAGAGTGCACTGGCACCACTGGGGATGCAGTGCAGTGAGTCCAGAGATTGCACTGGCACCACTGGGGATGCAGTGCAGTGAGTCCAGAGAGTGCACTGGCACCACTGGGGATGCAGTACAGTGAGTCCACAGAGGGCACTGGCACCACTGGGGATGCAGTGCAGTGAGTCCAGAGAGTGCACTGGCACCACTGGGGATGCATTGCAGTGAGTCCAAAGAGTGCACTGGCACCATTGGTGATGCTCTGCAGTGAGTCCAGAGAGTGCACTGGCACCACTGGGGATGCAGTGCAGTGAGCTCAGAGAGTGCACTGGCACCACTGGGGATGCAGTGCGGTGAGTCCAGAGAGTGCACTGGCACCACTGGGGATGCAGTGCAGTGACTCCAGAGAGTGCACTGGCACCACTGGGGATGCACCCCGGTGAGTCCAGAGAGTGCACTGGCACGACTGGGGATGCACCCCGGCAAGTCCAGAGAGTGCACTGGCACCACTGGGGATGCAGTGCAGTGAGTCCAGAGAGTGCACTGGCACCACTGGGGATGCAGTGCGGTGAGTCCAGAGAGTGCACTGGCACCACTGGGGATGCAGTGCAGTGAGTCCAGAGAGTGCACTAGCACCACTGGGGATGCAGTGCAGTGAGTCCAGAGAGTGCACTGGCACCACTGGGGATGCAGTGCAGTGAGTCCAGAGAGTGCACTGGCACCACTGGGGATGCAGTGCAGTGAGTCCAGAGAGTGCACTGGCACCACAGGGGATGCACCCCGGCGAGTCCCGAGAGTGCACTGGCACCACTGGGGATGCAGTGCAGTGAGTCCAGAGAGTGCACTGGCACCACTGGGGATGCAGTGCAGTGAGTCCAGGGAGTGCACTGGCACCACTGGGGGTTCAGTGCAATGAGTCCAGAGAGTGCACTGGCACCACTCGGGATGCACTGCAGTGAGTCCAGAGAGTGCCTTGGCACCACTGGGGATGCAGTGCAGTGAGTCCAGAGAGTGCACTGGCACCACTGGGGATGCAGTGCAGTGAGTCCAGAGAGTGCACTGACACCACTAGGTATGCACTGCAGTGAGACCAGAGATTGCACTGGCACCACTGGGGATGCAGTGCAGTGAGTCCAGAGAGTGCACTGGCACCACTGGGGATGCAGTGCAGTGAGTCCAGAGAGTGCACTGGCACCACTGTGGATGCACCCCGGTGAGTCCAGAGAGTGCACTGGCACCACTGGGGATGCAGTGCAGTGAGTCCAGAGAGTGCACTGACACCACTGGGGATGCAGTACAGTGAGTCCACAGAGGGCACTGGCACCACTGGGGATGCAGTGCAGTGAGTCCAGAGAGTGCACTGGCACCACTGGGGATGTATTGCAGTGAGTCCAAAGAGTGCACTGGCACCATTGGTGATGCTCTGCAGTGAGTCCAGAGAGTGCACTGGCACCACTGGGGATGCAGTGCAGTGAGTCCAGAGAGTGCACTGGCACCACTGGGGATGCAGTGCAGTGAGCTCAGAGAGTGCACTGGCACCACTGGGGATGCAGTGCGGTGAGTCCAGAGAGTGCACTGGCACCACTGGGGATGCAGTGCAGTGACTCCAGAGAGTGCACTGGCACCACTGGGGATGCACCCCGGTGAGTCCAGAGAGTGCACTGGCACCACTGGGGATGCACCCCGGCAAGTCCAGAGAGTGCACTGGCACCACTGGGCATGCACTGCAGTGAGTCCAGAGAGTGCACTGGCACCATTGGTGATGCACTGCAGTGATTCCAGAGAGTGCACTGGCACCACTGGGGATGCAGTGCAGTGAGTCCAGAGAGTGCACTGGCACCACTGGGGATGCAGTGCGGTGAGTCCAGAGAGTGCACTGGCACCACTGGGGATGCAGTGCAGTGAGTCCAGAGAGTGCACTGGCACCACTGGGGATGCACCCCGGCAAGTCCAGAGAGTGAACTGGCACCACTGGGGATGCAGTGCAGTTAGTCCAGAGAGTGCACTAGCACCACTGGGGATGCAGTGCAGTGAGTCCAGAGAGTGCACTGGCACCACTGGGGATGCACTGCAGTGAGTCCAGAGAGTGCACTGGCACCACTGGGGATGCAGTGCAGTGAGTCCAGAGAGTGCACTGGCACCACAGGGGATGCACCCCGGCGAGTCCCGAGAGTGCACTGGCACCACTGGGGATGCAGTGCAGTGAGTCCAGAGAGTGCACTGGCACCACTGGGGATGCAATGCAGTGAGTCCAGAGAGTGCACTGGCACCACTGGGGGTTCAGTGCAATGAGTCCAGAGAGTGCACTGGCACCACTCGGGATGCACTGCAGTGAGTCCAGAGAGTGCCTTGGCACCACTGGGGATGCAGTGCAGTGAGTCCAGAGAGTGCGCTGGCACCACTGGGGATGCACCCCGGTGAATCCAGAGAGTGCACTGGCACCACTGGGAAGCACTGCAGTGAGTCCAGAGAGTGCACTGGCACCACTGGGGATGCAGTGCAGTGAGTCCAGAGAGTGCACTGGCACCACTAGGTATGCACTGCAGTGAGACCAGAGATTGCACTGGCACCACTGGGGATGCAGTGCAGTGAGTCCAGAGAGTGCACTGGCACCACTGGGGATGCAGTGCAGTGAGTCCAGAGAGTGCACTGGTACGATTGGGGATGCAGTGCAGTGAGTCCAGAGAGTGCACTGGCACCACTGGGGATGCAGTGCAGTGAGTCCAGAAGGTCCACTGACACCACTGGGGATGCACTGCAGTGAGTCCAGAGAGTGCACTGGCACCACTGGGGATGCACTCCGGTGAGTCCAGAGAGTGCACTGGCACCACTGGGGATGCATTGCAGTGAGTCCAGAGAGTACACTGGCCCCACTGGGGTTGCAGTGCAGTGAGTCCACAGAGGGCACTGGCACCACTGGGGATGCAGTGCAGTGAGTCCAGAGAGTGCACTGGCACCACTGGGGATGCAGTGCAGTGAGTCCAGGGAGTGCACTGGCACCACTGGGGATGCAGTGCAGTGAGTCCAGAGAGTGCACTGGCACCAATGGGGATGCAGTGCCGTGAGTCCAGAGAGTGCACTGGCACCACTGGGGATGCACCCCGGTGAGTCCAGAGAGTACACTGGCACCACTGGTGATGCACTGCAGTGAGTCCAGAGAGTGCACTGGCACCACTGGGGATGCAGCGCAGTGAGTCCAGAGAGTGCACTGGCACCACTGGGGATGCAGTGCAGTGAGTCCAGAGAGGGCACTGGCACCACTGGGAATGCAGTGCAGTGGGTCCAGATAGTCCACTGGCAGCACTGGGGATGCAGTGCAGTGAGTCCAGAGAGTGCACTGGCAGCACTGGGGATGCAGTGCAGTGAGTCCAGAGAGTGCCCTGGCACCACTGGGGATGCAGTGCAGTGAGTCCAGAGAGTGCACTGACACCACTGGGAATGCAGTGCCGTTGGTCCAGAGAGTGCACTAGCACCACTGGGGATGCAGTGCCGTGAGTCCAGATGTTAGCGTAGCAACCACATAACCACCAATTGATTATATGAAGGTGCTTTATTCAGCGCTGGAAGCCGGGGCAGGTGCCCAAATCTGGCTTCAAGTTCCGTTACTTCCCAGGCGTTATGTATACATACAATATTGCGTCAGGTATACATATTCATTACAGGTTGCAACATCAGCCTCGCTTTTCATTCTAATTAGCTCCCCTCCCCTTTGCACATGCGTGGCGCACTCTGGTGGTCGTCCAGGTGGTCGTCCAGATGAAGTAAGGAGTCTTCCTCTCCGCTAAACTTTTCACCTTTCTTACTCAACGCATGCTCCCTCCGCTTCTTGGTTCTGCTTCAACTCATTTCATCATTTCCAGGCCCTTATCCAAGGTCAGGTTGTACCTGTTCCCTCCCAGGGTTCCCCTTCAATGATTCTTTTGATTGTTCAATGTACTCCCTAAGTTTCCAGTATACATAGATTAATTGATAATGTAAGTACATTTGGCAATGCTTAATTATACTGTAGGTCCCATTACCTAAGAGACATTAGTAAAACATCCATTCGATTCTCCCCAACACTAACATTTCCCCCCTTTGAAAATACTTCACTCATACCAAGAGCAAGTATTTTCATTACTGTTAGGTTGAATCAGGTTAGTAGAGGTTAGTGAGTATAACTTGATATAGAGATTAGTAAGTATAATCTTAACGCATCTTCGTTAGTCTACTATCTTATTGATTCCTCTATGCCTGCTTGTTAACGCTAGTACTATAGGATGGGGGTGGAGTAAGTGGGATAGGGTGTTCTGGGTGATTCCCAGTAACCTACTAAAGTCCTTGACCACATTGGCAATGAAATGTGGTCCCCTGTCTGAAGAAATACCCAACGGTACACCAAATCTAGGGATTATTTCCCGTAGTAACCATTTTACCGTTTCCTTTGCTTAGTTGGTGTGACAGGGAAGGGCCTCTGGCCATCCTGAAAAAGTATCAACCCCTACCAATCGGTATTTATAACCTCTTGCTTTAGGCAGTTCCACGAAGTCTATTTGCCAGTAATCTCCAGGCTCTATTCCAGCTCTAGTTCTTCCCATCTCAGCATGTTTCCTTGCTACCGGATTATTCTTTAAGCAAAGCTCACATTTTGACATTACTGACTTTGCCATTGTTAACATGTGTACCGAGATGACACCTCGTTTCAAATAGGTCACCATTGCTTCTGCATCCCAGTGACATTCATTATGTTTTATTTGTAAGATTTCTCGCATTATTATAGGAGGTACTATGAGTTGTCCTGTCGTAGTCACATACCACCCGTCAGGATTCTTCTGGGCCTTCATCAAATTTGCAAGTCTCTCATCTTCCGCTGAATACTTTGGGTCTTTAGGTAATTTAAAACAAGAGAGGCCTACCTTCGATGGAATTAGAGCCATTACTTTCCATACTTCACGTGCAACCTTCCGGGCCGTCAAATCCGCCAGTCTGTTACCTTCTGCAATCTCTGACACCCCTCCTTGATGAGCTTTACAATGCATTATGGCCACCTGTTTGGGTTTCTGTACAGCTGTTATTAATTTCAATATTTCTTCCTGGTATTTTATATTAGTCCCTTGTGAGGATAGCATTCCCCTTTCTTTCCATAATGCCCCATGTACGTGGACTACCCCGAATGCATATTTTGAATCTGTCCAAATATTCACGTTCTTACCCTCGCTTAGTTCCAGGGCTCGTGTCAGGGCGACTATTTCTGCTCGTTGGGCTGAAGTCCCCGGAGGTAGGGAATTTGCCTCAATCACTACCTTTGATGTAGTTGCCGCGTATCCTGCATAACGAGTCCCATTTTCCACAAAGCTGCTTCCATCCGTGAAAAGTTCCCAATCCGGTCTCCCCCGAGGCTGATCCTTTAAGTCTGTTCTGCTGGCATAGGTATGTTCGATGATCTCCACGCAATCATGACTGAGGTCTCCTTCCTCCGTAGTTGTTCCTAGAAACACTGCTGGGTTCAATAAGTTAGTAGTTCTTAAGATTACATCATCTTGCTCAGTTAGTATAGCTTGATATTTCATCATTCGGCTGGGCGATAGCCAATGGCCCCCCTTTTGCTCCAATACCGTAGTCACCATCTGTGGCACGAACACTCAATTTGCTTCCCTAATGTGAGCTTCCTGGCTTCCTGTATTAAAAGGACTGTGGCTGCCACGGCCCTTAAACACGAGGGCCATCCAGCGCTTACTGCATCCAATTGTTTAGAAAAATACCCCACAGGTCTTTTCCAGCTCCCAAGTCGCTGGGTCAGTACTCCTAATGCCAATCGTTGTCTCTCATGCACAAACAGCT
This sequence comes from Anser anser, assembly GCF_964211835.1. NCBI lineage: Eukaryota > Metazoa > Chordata > Aves > Anseriformes > Anatidae > Anser > Anser anser. The sequence continues at coordinate 298,321 of NC_139725.1, forward strand.
GGAAGTCCTTTGATAAGTCCGGGGCATGGCATTCTGTACCCCGACTTGTACCCAATCTTGATATCTCTTCAGCCTCCTTATTCCATCCCCTGTGTTATAATCCCATTGGGGATCCTCGGTGGGGAAGTTTTGATCTAGATTTCCAAGCACTAATCCATTTCGTATATCTTCTCGGGCTCTCTCTCTGGCTGCCCGCAATACCATGTCTTTTTCTGTCGAGTCCATCAAAGTATCCAGGATCACCTGGAGATCATCCCAATCGGGATTTTGGGTTTTAATTATCATTTTCATTACCCTAGCTACTTTATCTGGGTTTTCCCTGTAGGTGCCGGCTGCTTGTTTCCATATCATTAAATCCCCAGCTGAAAAAGGCACCTTAACATATACCGGTCCTTCTGTCCCCACTCCTTGCCTGAGGGGAGCGATTATTTTCCCTCCCTGTTCATTTATAGTTTCTCCTGCCCTTCGCTGTTGCCGGGTCCTATGTGACACAGGGGAGACTAAAGTCGGGGATTCTCCATCACTACTGCTATCTTCCTTTTCTCTTTTCCCTCCCTGTCCTGGCTCTTCCGGCGGAGCCGACGGCGCAACTTCCAAATCAATATTTCCATTATTCATTTCCCCATAATACTTATTATTCTCTATTGCCTGATGCTGTATACAGTGTCCCTCCTTAGTACATGCACAACAACGTTCCTCAGTTGAAACCTCAAGCACCATTATTCCACAAGCATGCTGCCATTCAGGCTTTCGGCGCAAATAAAAGAATAATTCCACATACGGCAGTTCATCATATTTTCCTTCCCGCTTACAGAATAGCATCAATTGTAAAATTGTATTATATTGCAATGTTCCATTCTCAGGCCAAGTTTCTTGGTCCTCTAGTTTATACTGTGGCCACCAAATATTACAATAATCAATCAGCTTTCCTTTCCGCATTTCTTGACCAAAACCTCCCTCTTTCCAGTGTACTAGCAAACACCCCAGCGGGGATGTCCGCGGGATAGGTACATCTTTTCCCAGAATTCCTTTGATCTTTTTCATTTTGAGCTTATGATACAAACCCAAAAGCTGCCAGAGCAGCAGCACACTTTCCCAGAAGCTGCCGGAGCAGCAGTACACTCTCCCAAAAGCTGCCGGAGCAGCAGCGTGCTCTCCCAGAAGCTGCCGGAGCAGCAGCACGCTTTCCCAAAAGCTGCCAGAGCAGCAGCATGCTCTCCCAAAAGCTGCCGGAGCAGCAGCACGCTTTCCCAAAAGCTGCCGGAGCAGCAGCGTGCTCTCCCAAAAGCTGCCGGAGCAGCAGCACGCTTTCCCAAAAGCTGCCGGAGCAGCAGCACACTCTCCCAAAAGCTGCCGGAGCAGCAGCGTGCTCTCCCAGAAGCTGCCGGAGCAGCAGCACGCTTTCCCAAAAGCTGCCGGAGCAGCAGCGTGCTCTCCCAAAAGCTGCCGGAGCAGCGGCACGCTTTCCCAAAAGCTGCCGGAGCTGCAGCACGCTTTCCCAAAAGCTGCCGGAGCAGCAGCACACTCTCCCAAAAGCTGCCGGAGCAGCAGCGTGCTCTCCCAGAAGCTGCCGGAGCAGCAGCACGCTTTCCCAAAAGCTGCCGGAGCAGCAGCGTGCTCTCCCAAAAGCTGCCGGAGCAGCAGCACGCTTTCCCAAAAGCTGCCGGAGCAGCAGCGTGCTCTCCCAAAAGCTGCCGGAGCAGCAGCACGCTTTCCCAAAAGCTGCCGGAGCAGCAGCACGCTTTCCCAAAAGCTGCCGGAGCAGCAGCGTGCTCTCCCAAAAGCTGCCGGAGCAGCAGCACGCTTTCCCAGAAGCTGCCGGAGCAGCAGCGTGCTTACTACATACCAATAATACCAAGTGCTGACCCTTCAGCACAAACCAATACAATTACCAATACCAAACCACCAATGCCGAACCTGCAGAGCTTTCGCTCTGTCTAACGGACGGCGCCTAGGCTTACCCCGGGAGCTCCCTGCCCAACTGAGCATGGCTTTCGCCGCGTCTGACCGGCAGGCTTTCCCAACCAAATCGGTACCGAATACACAAAGTTGAAAGCACCTTTGCTTACCACTCCAGTGGTACGTCGTGAGCAGCGGAGGTCGGTCGTGGTCGACTGCTCCCCGAGAATCCCTCGGTGCCGGCTGGAGCGAAACCGAGACACGAGCCGCCTCAGCAGTGCCCACGCTGTCCCACCTGGGTCGCCAAAATGTTAGCGTAGCAACCACATAACCACCAAGTGATTATATGAAGGTGCTTTATTCAGCGCTGGAAGCCGGGGCAGGTGCCCAAATCTGGCTTCAAGTCCCGTTACTTCCCAGCCGTTATTTATACATACAATATTGCGTCAGGTATACATATTCATTACAGGTTGCAACAGCAGCCTCGCTTTTCATTCTAATTAGCTCCCCTCCCCTTTGCACATGCGTGGCGCACTCTGGTGGTCGTCCAGATGAAGTAAGGAGTCTTCCTCTCCGCTAAACTTTTCACCTTTCTTACTCGACGCATGCTCCCTCCGCTTCTTGGTTCTGCTTCAACTCATTTCATCATTTCCAGGCCCTTATCCAAGGTCAGGTTGTACCTGTTCCCTCCCAAGGTTCCCCTTCAATGATTCTTTTGATTGTTCAATGTACTCCCTAAGTATCCAGTATACATAGATTAACTGATAATGTAAGTACATTTGGCAATGCTTAATTATACTGTAGGTCCCATTACCTAAGAGACATTAGTAAAACATCCATTCGATTCTCCCCAACACTAACACAGAGACTGCACTGGCACCACTGGGGATGCAGTGCAGTGAGTCCAGAGAGGGCACTGGCACCACTGGCGATGCAGTGCAGTGAGTCCAGAGAGTGCACTGGCACCACTGGCGATGCACTGCAGTGAGTCCAGAGAGTGCACTGGCCCTACTGGGGATGTAGTGCAGTGAGTCCACAGAGGGCACTGGCACCACTGGGGATGCACTGCAGTGAGTCCAGAGAGTGCCCTGGCACCACTGGGGATGCACTGCAGTGAGTCCAGAGAGTGTACTGGCACCACTGGGGATGCAGTGCAGTGAGTCCAGAGAGTGCACTGGCACCACTGGTGATGCAGTGCAGTGAGTCCAGAGAGTGCACTGGCACCACGAGTGATGCACTACAGTGAGTCCAGAGAGTGCACTGGCACCACTGGGGATGCAGTGCAGTGAGTCCAGAGAGTACACTGGCACCACTGGGGATGCAGTGCAGTGAGTCCAGAGAGTGCACTGGCACCACTGGGGATGCAGTGCAGTGAGTCCAGAGAGTGCACTGGCACCACTGGGGAGGCACCCCGGTGAGTCCAGAGAGTGCACTGGCACCACTGGGGATGCAGTGCAGTGAGTCCAGAGAGTGCACTGGCACCACAGGGGATGCAGTGCCGTGAGTCCAGAGAGTGCACTGGCACCACTGGGGATGCAGAGCAGTGAGTCCAGAGAGTGCACTGGCACCACTGGGAATTCAGTGCAGTGGGTACAGAGAGTGCACTGGCACCACTGGGGCTGCAGTGCAGTGACTCAAGAGAGTGCACTGGCACCACTGGGGATGCAGTGCAGTGAGTGCAGAGAGTGCACTGGCACCACTGGGGATGCAGTGCAGTGAGTCCAGAGAGTGCACTGGAACCACCGGGAATTCAGTGCAGTGAGTCCAAAGAGTGCATTGGCACCACTGGAGATGCAGTGCAGTGAGTCCAGAGAGTGCACTGGCACCACTGGGGATGCAGTGCAGTGAGTCCAGAGAGTGCACTGGAACCACTGGGGATGCAGTGCAGTGAGTCCAGAGAGTGCCCTGGCACCACTGGGGATGCAGTACAGTGAGTTCAGAGAATACACTGGCACCACTGGGGATGCAGTGCAGTGAGTCTAGAGAGTGCTCTGGCACCACTGGGGATGCAGTGCCGTGAGTCCAGAGAGTGCACTGGCACCACCGGGTATGCAGTGTAGTGAGTCCAGAGAGTGCACTGGCACCACTGGGGATGCACTGCAGAGAGTCCAGAGAGTGCACTGGCACCACTGGGGATGCAGTGCGGTGAGTCCAGAGAGTGCACTGGCACCACTGGGGATGCAGTGCAGTGAGTCCAGAGAGTACCCTGGCACCACTGGGGATGCAGTGCAGTGAGTCCAGAGAGTGCACTAGCACCACTGGGGATGCAGTGCAGTGAGTCCACAGTATGCACTGGCACCACTGGGGATGCAGTGCAGTGAGTCCAGAGAGTGCACTGGCACCACTGGGGATGCAGTGCAGTGAGTCCAGAGAGTGCACTGGCACCACTGGGGATGCACTGCAGTGAGTCCAGAGAGTACACTGGCCCCACTGGGGATGCAGGGCAGTGAGTCCAGAGAGGGCACTGGCACCACTGGGGATGCAGTGCGGTGAGTCCAGGGAGTGCACTGGCACCACTGGGGATGCAGTGCAGTGAGTCCAGAGAGTGCACTGGCACCACTGGGGATGCAGTGCAGTGAGTCCAGAGAGTGCACTGGCATCACTGGGGATGCAGTGCAGTGAGTCCAGGGAGTGCACTGGCACCACTGGGGATGCAGTGCAGTGACTCCAGAGAGTGCACTGGCACCACTGGGGATGCAGGGCCGTGAGTCCAGAGAGTGCACTGGCACCACTGGGGATGCAGTGCCGTGAGTCCACAGTGTGTACTGGCACCACTGGGGATGCAGTGCAGTGAGTCCAGAGAGTGCACTGGCACCACTGGGGATGCAGTGCAGTGAGTCCAGAGAGTGCACTGGCACCACTGGGGATGCAGTGCAGTGAGTCCAGAGAGTGCACTGGCACCACTGGGGATGCAGTGCAGTGAGTCCAGAGAGTGCACTGGCACCACGAGTGATGCACTACAGTGAGTCCAGAGAGGGCACTGGCACCACTGGGGATGCAGTGTAGTGAGTCCAGAGAGTGCACTGTCACCACTGGAGATGCAGTGCAGTGAGTCCAGAGAGTGCACTGGCACCACTGGGGATGCAGTGTAGTGAGTCCACAGAGTGCACTGGCACCACTGGGGATTCACTGCAGTGAGTCCAGAGAGTGCACTGGCACCACTGGGGATGCAGTGCAGTGAGTCCAGAGAGTGTACTGGCAACACTGGCGATGCAGTGCCGTGAGTCCAAAGAGTGCACTGGCACCACTGGGGATGCAATGCAGTGAGTCCAGAGAGTGCACTGGCACCACTGGGGATGCACCCCGGTGAGTCCAGAGAGTGCACTGGCACCACTGGGGATGCACTGCAGTGAGTCAAGAGAGTGCACTGTCACCACTGGAAATGCAGTGCAGTGAGTCCAGAGAGTGCACTGGCACCACTGGAGATGCAGTGTAGTGAGTCCACAGAGTGCACTGGCACCAATGGAGATGCAGTGCCGTGAGTCCAGAGAGTGCACTGGCACCACTGGGGATGTACCCCGGTGAGTCCAGAGAGTGCACTGGCACCACTGGGGATGCACCCTGGTGAGTCCAGAGAGTGCACTGGCACCACTGGGGATGCAGTGCAGTGAGTCCAGAGAGTGCACTGGCACCACTGATGATGCACCCCGGTGAGTCCAGAGAGTGCAGTGGCACCACTGGGGATGCAATGCAGTGAGTCCAGGGAGTGCAGTGGCACCACTGGGGATGCAGTGCAGTGAGTCCAGAGAGTGCACTGGCACCACTAGGTATGCACTGCATTGAGACCAGAGATTGCACTGGCACCACTGGGGATGCAGTGCAGTGAGTCCAGAGAGTGCACTGGCACCACTGGGGATGCAGTGCAGTGAGTCCAGAAGGTCCACTGGCACCACTGGGAATGCAGTGCAGTGAGTCCAGAGAGTGCACTGGAACCACTGGGGATGCAGTGCAGTGAGTCCAGAGAGTGCCCTGGCACCACTGGGGATGCAGTACAGTGAGTTCAGAGAATACACTGGCACCACTGGGGATGCAGTGCAGTGAGTCTAGAGAGTGCACTGGCACCACTGGGGATGCAGTGTAGTGAGTCCAGAGAGTGCACTGGCACCACCGGGTATGCAGTGCAGTGAGTCCAGAGAGTGCACTGGCACCACTGGGGATGCACTGCAGAGAGTCCAGAGAGTGCACTGGCACCACTGGGGATGCAGTGCAGTGAGTCCAGAGAGTGCACTGGCACCACTGGGGATGCAGTGCAGTGAGTCCAGAGAGTACCCTGGCACCACTGGGGATGCAGTGCAGTGAGTCCAGAGAGTGCACTGGCACCACTGGGGATGCAGTGCAGTGAGTCCAGAGAGTGCACTGGCACCACTGGGAATGCAGTGCAGTGAGTCCAGAGAGTACCCTGGCACCACTGGGGATGCAGTGCAGTGAGTCCAGAGAGTGCACTGGCACCACTGGGGATGCAGTGCCGTGAGTCCAGAGAGTGCACTGGCACCACTGGGGATGCAGTGCAGTGAGTCCAGAGAGTGCACTGGCACCACTGGGGATGCAGTGCAGTGAGTCCAGAGAGTGCACTGGCACCACGAGTGATGCACTACAGTGAGTCCAGAGAGTGCACTGGCACCACTGGGGATGCAGTGCAGTGAGTCCAGAGAGTGCACTGGCACCACTGGGGATGCACTACAGTGAGTCCAGAGAGTGCACTGGCACCACTGGGGATGCAGTGCAGTGAGTCCAGAGAGTGCATTGGCACCACTGGGGATGCACTGCAGTGAGACCAGAGATTGCACTGGCACCACTGGGGATGCAGTGCAGTGAGTCCAGAGAGTGCACTGGCACCACTGGGGATGCAGTGCAGTGAGTCCAGAAGGTCCACTGGCACCAGTGGGGATGCAGTGCAGTGAGTCCAGAGAGTGCACTGGCACCACTGGGGATGCACTGCAGTGAGTCCAGAGAGTACACTGGCCCCACTGGGGATGCAGGGCAGTGAGTCCAGAGAGGGCACTGGCACCACTGGGGATGCAGTGCGGTGAGTCCAGGGAGTGCACTGGCACCACTGGGGATGCAGTGCAGTGAGTCCAGAGAGTGCACTGGCACCACTGGGGATGCAGTGCAGTGAGTCCAGGGAGTGCACTGGCACCACTGGGGATGCAGTGCAGTGAGTCCAGAGAGTGCACTGGCACCACTGGGGATGCAGTGCCGTGAGTCCAGAGAGTGCACTGGCACCACTGGGGATGCAGTGCCGTGAGTCCACAGTGTGTACAGGCACCACTGGGGATGCAGTGCAGTGAGTCCAGAGAGTGCACTGGCACCACTGGGGATGCAGTGCAGTGAGTCCAGAGAGTGCACTGGCACCACTGGGGATGCAGTGCAGTGAGTCCAGAGAGTGCACTGGCACCACTGGGGATGCAGTGCAGTGAGTCCAGAGAGTGCACTGGCACCACGAGTGATGCACTACAGTGAGTCCAGAGAGGGCACTGGCACCACTGGGGATGCAGTGCAGTGAGTCCAGAGAGTGCACTGTCACCACTGGAGATGCAGTGCAGTGAGTCCAGAGAGTACACTGGCACCACTGGGGATGCAGTGTAGTGAGTCCACAGAGTGCACTGGCACCACTGGGGATGCAGTGCCGTGAGTCCAAAGAGTGCACTGGCACCACTGGGGATGCAGTGCCGTGAGTCCAAAGAGTGCACTGGCACCACTGGGGATGCAATGCAGTGAGTCCAGAGAGTGCACTGGCACCACTGGGGATGCACCCCGGTGAGTCCAGAGAGTGCACTGGCACCACTGGGGATGCACTGCAGTGAGTCCAGAGAGTGCCTTGGCACCACTGGGGATGCAGTGCAGTGAGTCCAGAGAGTGCACTGGCACCACTGGGGATGCAGTGTAGTGAGTCCACAGAGTGCACTGGCACCAATGGAGATGCAGTGCCGTGAGTCCAGAGAGTGCACTGGCACCACTGGGGATGTACCCCGGTGAGTCCAGAGAGTGCACTGGCACCACTGGGGATGCAATGCAGTGAGTACAGGGAGTGCAGTGGCACCACTGGGGATGCAGTGCAGTGAGTCCAGAGAGTGCACTGGCACCACTAGGTATGCACTGCAGTGAGACCAGAGATTGCACTGGCACCACTGGGGATGCAGTGCAGTGAGTCCAGAGAGTGCACTGGCACCACTGGGGATGCAGTGCAGTGAGTCCAGAAGGTCCACTGGCACCACTGGGGATGCACTGCAGTGAGTCCAGAGAGTGCACTGGCACCACTGGGGATGCAGTGCAGTGAGTCCAGAGAGTGCACTGGCACCACTGGGGATGCATTGCAGTGAGTCCAGAGAGTGCACTGGCACCACTGGGGATGCAGTGCAGTGAGTCCAGAGAGTACACTGGCCCCACTGGGGATGCAGTGCAGTGAGTCCACAGAGGGCACTGGCACCACTGGGGATGCAGTGCAGTGAGTCCAGAGAGTGCACTGGCACCACTGGGGATGCAGTGCAGTGAGTCCAGGGAGTGCACTGGCACCACTGGGGATGCAGTGCAGTGACTCCAGAGAGTGCACTGGCACCACTGGGGATGCAGTGCAGTGAGTCCAGAGAGTGCACTGGCACCACTGGGGATGCACCCCGGTGAGTCCAGAGAGTGCACTGGCACCACTGGGGATGCAGTGCAGTGACTCCAGAGAGTGCACTGGCACCACTGGGGATGCACCCCGGTGAGTCCAGAGAGTGCACTGGTACCACTGGGGATGCACTGCAGTGAGACCAGAGATTGCACTGGCACCACTGGGGATGCAGTGAAGTGAGTCCAGAGAGTGCACTGGCACCACTGGGGATGCAGTGCAGTGAGTCTAGAAGGTCCACTGGCACCACTGGGGATGCAGTGCAGTGAGTCCAGAGAGTGCACTGGCACCACTGGGGATGCACTGCAGTGATTCCAAAGAGTGCACTGGCACCACTGGGGATGCAGTGCCGTGAGTCCAGAGAGTGCACTGGCACCATTGGTGATGCACTGCAGTGAGTCCAGAGAGTGCACTGGCACCACTGGGGATGCAGTGCAGTGAGTCCAGAGAGTGCACTGGCACCACTGGGGATGCAGTGCGGTGAGTCCAGAGAGTGCACTGGCACCACTGGGGATGCAGTGCAGTGAGTCCAGAGAGTGCACTGGCACCACTGGGGATGCACCCCGGTGAGTCCAGAGAGTGAACTGGCACCACTTGGGATGCTCCCCAGCAAGTCCAGAGAGTGAACTGGCACCACTGGGGATGCAGTGCCGTGAGTCCAGAGAGTGCACTGGCACCACTGGGGATGCAGTGCAGTGAGTCCAGAGAGTGCACTGGCACCACTGGGGATGCAGTGAAATGAGTCCAGAGAGTGCACTGGCACCAGTGGGGATGCACTGCAATGAGTACAGAGAGTGCACTGGCACCACTGGGGATGGTCATTAGTGAGTCCAGAGAGGGCACTGGCACCAATGGGGATGCAATGCAGTGAGTCCAGGCCGTGCACTGGCACCCCTGGGGATGCAGTGCAGTGACTCCATAGAGTGCACTGGCACCACTGGGGATGCAGTGCTGTGAGTCCAGAGAGTGGAATGGCACCACCGGGAATTCAGTGCAGTGAGTCCAAAGAGTGCACTGGCAGCACTGGGGATGCAGTGCAGTGAGTCCAGAGAGTGCACTGGCACCACTGGGGATACAGTGCAGTGAGTCCAGAGAGTGCACTGGAACCACTGGGGATGCAGTGCAGTGAGTCCAGAGAGTGCCCTGGCACCACTGGGGATGCACTGCAGTGAGTCCAGAGCGTGCACTGGCACCCCTGGGGATGCAGTGCAGTGAGTCCAGAGAGTGCACTGGCACCACTGGGGATGCAGTGCAGTGAGTCCAGAGAGTGCACTGGCACAACTGGGGATGCAGTGCCGTGAGTCCAGAGAGTGCACTGGCACCACCGGGGACGCAGTGCAGTGAGTCCAGAGAGTGCACTGGCACCACTGGGGATACACTGCAGAGAGTCCAGAGAGTGCACTTGCACCACTGGGGATGCAGTGCGGTGAGTCCAGAGAGTGCACTGGCACCACTGGGGATGCAGTGCAGTGAGTCCAGAGAGTGCCCTGGCACCACTGGGGATGCAGTGCAGTGAGTCCAGAGAGTACCCTGGCACCACTGGGGATGCAGTGCAGTGAGTCCAGAGAGTGCACTGGCACCACTGGGGATGCAGTGCAGTGAGTCCAGAGAGTACCCTGGCACCAGTGGGGATGCAGTGCAGTGAGTCCAGAGAGTTCACTGGCACCACTGGGGATGCAGTGCCGTGAATCCAGAGAGTGCACTAGCACCACTTGGGATGCAGTGCCGTGAGTCCACAGTGTGCACTGGCACCACTGGGGTTTTAGTGCAGTGACTCCAGAGAGTGCACTGGCACCACTGGGGATGCAGTGCAGTGAGTCCAGAGAGTGCACTGGCACCACTGTGGATGCAGTGTAGTGAGTCCAGAGAGTGCACTGGCACCACTGGGGATGCAGTGCAGTGAGTCCAGAGAGTGCACTGGCACCACTAGGTATGCACTGCAGTGAGACCAGAGATTGCACTGGCACCACTGGGGATGCAGTGCAGTGAGTCCAGAGAGTGCACTGGCACCACTGGGGATGCAGTTCAGTGAGTCCAGAAGGTCCACTGGCACCACTGGGGATGCAGTGCAGTGAGTCCAGAGAGTGCACTGGCACCACTGGGGATGCAGTGCAGTGAGTCCAGAGAGTGCACTGGCACCACTGGGGATGCATTGCAGTGAGTCCAGAGAGTGCACTGGCACCACTGGGGATGCAGTGCAGTGAGTCCAGAGAGTACACTGGCCCCACTGGGGATGCAGTGCAGTGAGTCCACAGAGGGCACTGGCACCACTGGGGATGCAGTGCAGTGAGTCCAGAGAGTGCACTGGCACCACTGGGGATGCAGTGCAGTGAGTCCAGAGAGTGCACTGGCACCACAGGGGATGCAGTGCCGTGAGTCCACAGTGTGCACTGGCACCACTGGGGATGCAGTGCAGTGTGTCCAGAGAATGCACTGGCACCACTGGGGATGCAGTGCAGTGAGTCCAGAGAGTGCACTGGCACCACTGGGGATGCAGTGCAGTGAGTCCAGAGAGTGCACTGGCACCACTGGGGATGCAGTGCAGTGAGTCCAGAGAGTGCACTGGCACCACGAGTGATGCACTACAGTGAGTCCAGAGAGTGCACTGGCACCACTGGGGATGCAGTGCAGTGAGTCCAGAGAGTGCACTGTCATCACTGGAGATGCAGTGCAGTGAGTCCAGAGAGTGCACTGGCACCACTGGGGATGCAGTGTAGTGAGTCCACAGAGTGCACTGGCACCACTTTGGATTCACTGCAGTGAGTCCACAGAGTGCACTGGCACCACTGGGGATGCAGTGCCGTGAGTCCAGAGAGTGCACTGGCACCACTGGGGATGCAGTGCAGTGAGTCCAGGGAGTGCACTGGCACCACTGGGGATGCAGTGCAGTGAGTGCAGAGAGTGCACTGGCACCACTGGGGATGCAGTGCAGTGAGTCCAGAGAGTGCACTGGCACCACTGGGGATGCAGTGCCGTGAGTCCACAGTGTGCACTGGCACCACTGGGGATGCAGTGCAGTGTGTCCAGAGAATGCACTGGCACCACTGGGGATGCAGTGCAGTGAGTCCAGAGAGTGCACTGGCACCACTGGGGATGCACTGCAGTGAGTCCAGAGAGTGCACTGGCACCACTGGGGATGCAGTGCAGTGAGTCCAGAGAGTGCACTGGCACCACGAGTGATGCACTACAGTGAGTCCAGAGAGTGCACTGGCACCACTGGGGATGCAGTGCAGTGAGTCCAGAGAGTGCACTGTCATCACTGGAGATGCAGTGCAGTGAGTCCAGAGAGTGCACTGGCACCACTGGGGATGCAGTGTAGTGAGTCCAGAGAGTGCACTGGCACCACTGGGGATTCACTGCAGTGAGTCCACAGAGTGCACTGGCACCACTGGGGATGCAGTGCCGTGAGTCCAGAGAGTGCACTGGCACCACTGGGGATGCAGTGCAGTGAGTCCAGAGAGTGCACTGGCACCACTGGGGATGCAGTGCAGTGAGTCCAGAGAGTGCACTGGCACCACTGGGGATGCACCCCGGTGAGTCCAGAGAGTGCACTGGCACCACTGGGGATGCAGTGCAGTGACTCCAGAGAGTGCACTGGCACCACTGGGGATGCACTGCAGTGAGTCCAGAGAGTGCACTGGTACCACTGGGGATGCACTGCAGTGAGTCCAGAGAGTGCACTGGCACCACAGGGGATGCAGTGCCGTGAGTCCAGAGAGTGCACTGGCACCACGAGGGATGCACTGCAGTGAGACCAGAGAGTGCACTGGCACCACTGGGGATGCAGTGCAGTGAGTCCAGAAGGTCCACTAGCACCACTGGGGATGCACTGCAGTGAGTCCAGAGAGTACACTGGCACCACTGGGGATGCAGTGCAGTGAGTCCAGAGAGTGCACTGGCACCACTGGGGATGCACTGCAGTGAGTCCAGAGAGTACACTGGCCCCACTGGGGATGCAGTGCAGTGAGTCCGCAGAGGGCACTGGCACCACTGGGGATGCAGTGCAGTGAGTCCAGAGAGTGCACTGGCACCACTGGGGATGCAGTGCAGTGAGTCCAGGGAGTGCACTGGCACCACTGGGGATGCAGTGCAGTGACTCCAGAGAGTGCACTGGCACCACTGGGGATGCAGTGCAGTGAGTCCAGAGAGTGCACTGGCACCACTGGGGATGCAGTGCCGTGAGTCCACAGTGTGCACTGGCACCACTGGGGATGCAGTGCAGTGTGTCCAGAGAATGCACTGGCACCACTGGGGATGCAGTGCAGTGAGTCCAGAGAGTGCACTGGCACCACTGGGGATGCAGTGCAGTGAGTCCAGAGAGTGCACTGGCACCACTGCGGATGCACTGCAGTGAGTCCAGAGAGTGCACTGGCACGACGAGTGATGCACTACAGTGAGTCCAGAGAGTGCACTGGCACCACTGGGGATGCAGTGCAGTGAGTCCAGAGAGTGCACTGTCATCACTGGAGATGCAGTGTAGTGAGTCCAGAGAGTGCACTGGCACCACTGGGGATGCAGTGTAGTGAGTCCACAGAGTGCACTGGCACCACTGGGGATTCACTGCAGTGAGTCCAGAGAGTGCACTGGCACCACTGGGGATGCAGTGCCGTGAGTCCAGAGAGTGCACTGGCACTACTGGGGATGCAGTGCAGTGAGTCCAGAGAGTGCACTGGCACCACTGGGGATGCACCCCGGTGAGTCCAGAGAGTGCACTGGCACCACTGGGGATGCAGTGCAGTGACTCCAGAGAGTGCACTGGCACCACAGGGGATGCAGTGCCGTGAGTCCAGAGAGTGCACTGGCACCACTGGGGATGCACTGCAGTGACTCCAGAGAGTGCACTGGCACCACTGGGGATGCAGTGCAGTGAGTCCAGAAGGTCCACTGGCACCACTGGGGATGCACTGCAGTGAGTCCAGAGAGTGCACTGGCACCAGTGGGGATGCAGTGCAGTGAGTCCAGAGAGTGCACTGGCACCACTGGGGATGCACTGCAGTGAGTCCAGAGAGTACACTGGCCCCACTGGGGATGCAGTGCAGTGAGTCCGCAGAGGGCACTGGCACCACTGGGGATGCAGTGCAGTGAGTCCAGAGAGTGCACTTGCACCACTGGGGATGCAGTGCAGTGAGTCCAGGGAGTGCACTGGCACCACTGGGGATGCAGTGCAGTGAGTCCAGAGAGTGGACTGGCACCACTGGGGATGCAGTGCAGTGAGTCCAGAGAGTGCACTGGCACCACTGGGGATGCAGTGCAGTGAGTCCAGAGAGTGCACTGGCACCACTGGGGATGCACCCCGGTGAGTCCAGAGAGTGCACTGGCACCAGTGGGGATGGAGTGCAGTGAGTCCAAAGAGTGCACTGGCACCTCCGGGGATGCAGTGCAGTGAGTCCAGAGAGTGCACTGGCACCCCTGGGGATGCAGTGCAGTGAGTCTAGAGAGTGCACTGGCACCACTGGGAATTCAGTGCAGTGGGTACAGAGAGTGCACTGGCACCACTGGAGATGCAGTGCAGTGACTCCAGAGAGTGCACTGGCACCACTGGGGATGCAGTGCTGTGAGTCCAGAGAGTGCACTGGCACCACTGGGGATGCACCCCGGTGAGTCCAGAGAGTGCACTGGCACCACTGGGGATGCACTGCAGTGAGTCCAGAGAGTGCACTGGCACCACTGGGGATGCAGTGCAGTGAGTCCAGAGAGTGCACTGGCACCACTAGGTATGCACTGCAGTGAGACCAGAGATTGCACTGGCACCACTGGGGATGCAGTGCCGTGAGTCCAGAGAGTGCACTGGCACCACTGGGGATGCAGTGCAGTGAGTCCAGAGAGTGCACTGGCACCACTGGGGATGCACCCCGGAGAGTCCAGAGAGTGCACTGGCACCACTGGGGATGGAGTGCAGTGAGTCCAGAGAGTGCACTGGCACCACCGGGGATGCAGTGCCGTGAGTCCAGAGAGTGCACTGGCACCCCTGGGGATGCAGTGCAGTGAGTCCAGAGAGTGCACTGGCACCACTGGGAATTCAGTGCAGTGGGTACAGAGAGTGCACTGGCACCACTGGGGATGCAGTGCAGTGAGTCCAGAGAGTGCACTGGCACCACTGGGGATGCAGTGCAGTGAGTCCAGAGAGTGCACTGGCACCACTGGGGATGCAGTGCAGTGAGTCCAGAGAGTGCACTGGCACCACTGGGCATGCAGTGCAGTGTGTCCAGAGAGTGCACTGGCACCACTGGGGATGCACTGCAGTGAGTCCAGAGAGTGCACTGGCACCACTGGGGATGCAGTGCAGTGAGTCCAGAGAGTGCACTGGCACCACTGGTGATGCACGGTAGTAAGTGCAGAGAGTGCACTGGCACCACTGGAGATGCACTGCAGTGAGTCCAGAGAGTGCACGGGCACCCCTGCGGATGCAGTGCAGTGAACCACAGAGTGCACGGGCACCACTGGGGATGCAGTGCAGTGAGTCCAGAGAGTGCAGTGGCACCACTGGCGGTGCAGTGCAGTGAGTCCAGGGAGTGCACTGGCACCACTGGGGATGCAGTGCAGTGACTCCAGAGAGTGCACTGGCACCACAGGTGATGCAGTGCAGTGAGTCCAGAGAGTGCACTGGCACCACTGGGGATGCAGTGCAGTGAGTCCAGAGAGTGCACTGGCCCCGCTGTAGATGCAGTGCAGTGAGTCCAGAGAGTGCACTGGGACCACCTGGGATGCAGTGCAGTGAGTCCAGAGAGTGCACTGGCACCACTGGGGATGGAGTGCAGTGAGTCCACAGAGTGCACTGGCACCACTGGGGATGCATTGCAGTGAGTCCAGAGAGTGCACTGGCACCTCTGGGGATGCTGTGCAGTGAGTCCAGAGAGTGCACTGGCACCACTGGGGATGCAGTGCAGTGAGTCCAGAGAGTGCACTGGCACCACTGGGGATGCACTGCAGTGATTCCAAAGAGTGCACTGGCACCACTGGGAATGCAGTGCCGTGAGTCCAGAGAGTGCACTGGCACCATTGGTGATGCACTGCAGTGAGTCCAGAGAGTGCACTGGCACCACTGGGGATGCAGTGCAGTGAGTCCAGAGAGTGCACTGGCACCACTGGGGATGCAGTGCGGTGAGTCCAGAGAGTGCACTGGCACCACTGGGGATGCAGTGCAGTGTGTCCAGAGAGTGCACTGGCACCACTGGGGATGCACCCCGGTGAGTCCAGAGAGTGAACTGGCACCACTTGGGATGCTCCCCAGCAAGTCCAGAGAGTGAACTGGCACCACTGGGGATGCACTGCAGTGAGTCCAGAGAGTGCACTGGCACCACTGGGGATGCAGTGCAGTGAGTCCAGAGAGTGCACTGGCACCAGTGGGGATGCAGTGCAGTGAGTCCAGAGAGTGCACTGGCACCACTGGGGATGGTCATTAGTGAGTCTAAGGAGTGCACTGGCACCAATGGGGATGCAGTGCAGTGAGTCCAGAGCGTGCAGTGGCACCCCTGGGGATGCAGTGCAGTGACTCCACAGAGTGCACTGGCACCACTGGGGATGCAGTGCTGTGAGTCCAGAGAGTGCACTGGCACCACCGGGAATTCAGTGCAGTGAGTCCAAAGAGTGCACTGGCAGCACTGGGGATGCAGTGCAGTGACTCCAGAGAGTGCACTGGCACCACTGGGGATGCAGTGTAGTGAGTCCAGAGAGTACACTGGCACCACTGGGGATGCAGTGCAGTGAGTCCAGAGAGTGCACTGGCACCACTGGGGATGCAGTGCAGTGAGTCCAGAGAGTGCAGTGGCACCACTGGGGATGCAGTGCAGTGAGTCCAGAGAGTGCACTGGCACCACTTGGAATTCAGTGCAGTGGGTACAGAGAGTGCACTGGCACCACTGGGGATGCAGGTCAGTGAGTGCAGAGTGCACTGGCACCACTGGGGATGCAGTGCAGTGAGTCCAGAGAGTGCACTGGCACCACTGGGGATGCAGTGCGGTGAGTCCAGAGAGTGCACTGGCACCACTGGGGATGCAGTGCAGTGAGTCCAGAGAGTGCACTGGCACCACTGGGGATGCAGTGCAGTGAGTCCAGAGAGTGCACTGGCACCACCGGGGATGCAGTGCAGTGAGTCCAGAGAGTGCGCTGGCACCACTGGGGATGCACCCCGGTGAGTCCAGAGAGTGCACTGGCACCACTGGGGATGCAGTGCCGTGACTCCAGAGAGTGCACTGGCACCACTGGGGATGCAGTGCAGTGAGTCCAGAGAGTGCACTGGCACCACTAGTTATGCACCGCAGTGAGACCAGAGATTGCACTGATACTATTGGGGATGCAGTGCAGTGAGTCCAGAGAGTGCACTGGCACCACTGGGGGTTCAGTGCAATGAGTCCAGAGAGTGCACTGGCACCACTGGGGATGCAGTGCAGTGAGTCCAGAGAGTGCACTGGCACCACCGGGGATGCAGTGCAGTGAGTCCAGAGAGTGCGCTGGCACCACTGGGGATGCACCCCGGTGAGTCCAGAGAGTGCACTGGCACCACTGGGGATGCAGTGCCGTGACTCCAGAGAGTGCACTGGCACCACTGGGGATGCAGTGCAGTGAGTCCAGAGAGTGCACTGGCACCACTGGGGATGCAGTGCAGTGAGTCCAGAGAGTGCATTGGCACCACTGGGGATGCAGTGCAGTGAGTCCAGAGAGTGCACTGGCACCACGAGTGATGCACTACAGTGAGTCCAGAGAGTGCACTGGCACCACTGGGGATGCAGTGCAGTGAGTCCAGAGAGTGCACTGGCACCACTGGGGATGCACTGCAGTGAGTCCAGAGAGTGCACTGGCACCACTGGGAATTCAGTGCAGTGGGTACAGAGAGTGCACTGGCACCACTGGGGATGCAGTGCAGTGACTCAAGAGAGAGCACTGGCACCACTGGAGATGCAGTGCAGTGAGTCCAGAGAGTGTACTGGCACCACTGGGGATGCAGTGCAGTGAGTCCAGAGAGTGCACTGGCACCTCTGGGGATGCTGTGCAGTGAGTCCAGAGAGTGCACTGGCACCACTGGGGGTGCAGTGCAGTGAGTCCAGAGAGTGCACTGGCACCACTGGGGATGCAGTGCAGTGAGTCCAGAGAGTGCAGTGGCACCACTGGGGATGCAGTGCAGTGAGTCCAGAGAGTGCACTGGCACCACTGGGGATGCACTGCAGTGATTCCAAAGAGTGCACTGGCACCACTGGGGATGCAGTGCCGTGAGTCCAGAGAGTGCACTGGCACCATTGGTGATGCACTGCAGTGAGTCCAGAGAGTGCACTGGCACCACTGGGGATGCAGTGCAGTGAGTCCAGAGAGTGCACTGGCACCACTGGGGATGCAGTGCGGTGAGTCCAGAGAGTGCACTGGCACCACTGGGGATGCAGTGCAGTGTGTCCAGAGAGTGCACTGGCACCACTGGGGATGCACCCCGGTGAGTCCAGAGAGTGAACTGGCACCACTTGGGATGCTCCCCAGCAAGTCCAGAGAGTGAACTGGCACCACTGGGGATGCACTGCAGTGAGTCCAGAGAGTGCACTGGCACCACTGGGGATGCAGTGCAGTGAGTCCAGAGAGTGCACTGGCACCAGTGGGGATGCAGTGCAGTGAGTCCAGAGAGTGCACTGGCACCACTGGGGATGGTCATTAGTGAGTCTAAGGAGTGCACTGGCACCAATGGGGATGCAGTGCAGTGAGTCCAGAGCGTGCAGTGGCACCCCTGGGGATGCAGTGCAGTGACTCCATAGAGTGCACTGGCACCACTGGGGATGCAGTGCTGTGAGTCCAGAGAGTGCACTGGCACCACCGGGAATTCAGTGCAGTGAGTCCAAAGAGTGCACTGGCAGCACTGGGGATGCAGTGCAGTGACTCCAGAGAGTGCACTGGCACCACTGGGGATGCAGTGCAGTGACTCCAGAGAGTGCACTGGCACCACTGGGGATGCAGTGTAGTGAGTCCAGAGAGTACACTGGCACCACTGGGGATGCAGTGCAGTGAGTCCAGAGAGTGCACTGGCACCACTGGGGATGCAGTGCAGTGAGTCCAGAGAGTGCAGTGGCACCACTGGGGATGCACCCCGGTGAGTCCAGAGAGTGCACTGGCACCACTGGGGATGCAGTGCAGTGAGTCCAGAGAGTGCACTGGCACCACTTGGAATTCAGTGCAGTGGGTACAGAGAGTGCACTGGCACCACTGGGGATGCAGTGCAGTGACTCAAGAGAGTGCACTGGCACCACTGGGAATGCAGGTCAGTGAGTGCAGAGTGCACTGGCACCACTGGGGATGCAGTGCAGTGAGTCCAGAGAGTGCACTGGCACCACTGGGGATGCAGTGCGGTGAGTCCAGAGAGTGCACTGGCACCACTGGGGATGCAGTGCAGTGAGTCCAGAGAGTGCACTGGCACCACTGGGGATGCAGTGCAGTGAGTCCAGAGAGTGCACTGGCACCACCGGGGATGCAGTGCAGTGAGTCCAGAGAGTGCGCTGGCACCACTGGGGATGCACCCCGGTGAGTCCAGAGAGTGCACTGGCACCACTGGGGATGCAGTGCCGTGACTCCAGAGAGTGCACTGGCACCACTGGGGATGCAGTGCAGTGAGTCCAGAGAGTGCACTGGCACCACTGGGGATGCAGTGTAGTGAGTCCAGAGAGTGCACTGGCACCACTGGGGATGCAGTGCAGTGAGTCCAGAGAGTGCACTGGCACCACTGGGGGTTCAGTGCAATGAGTCCAGAGAGTGCACTGGCACCACTGGGGATGCAGTGCAGTGACTCCAGAGAGTGCACTGGCACCACTGGGGATGCAGTGCAGTGAGTCCAGAGAGTGCACTGGCACCACTGGGGATGCAGTGCAGTGAGTCCAGAGAGTGCACTGGCACCACTGGGGATGCAGTGCAGTGAGTCCAGAGAGTGCACTGGCACCACGAGTGATGCACTACAGTGAGTCCAGAGAGTGCACTGGCACCACTGGGGATGCAGTGCAGTGAGTCCAGAGAGTGCACTGGCACCACTGGGGATGCACTGCAGTGAGTCCAGAGAGTGCACTGGCACCACTGGGAATTCAGTGCAGCGGGTACAGAGAGTGCACTGGCACCACTGGGGATGCAGTGCAGTGACTCAAGAGAGAGCACTGGCACCACTGGAGATGCAGTGCAGTGAGTCCAGAGAGTGTACTGGCACCACTGGGGATGCAGTGCAGTGAGTCCAGAGAGTGCACTGGCACCACTGGGGATGCACTGCAGTGAGTCCAGAGAGTGCACTGGCACCACTGGGGATGCACTGCAATGAGTCCAGAGAGTGCTCTGGCACCAATGGCGATGCAGTGCAGTGAGTCCAGAGAGTGCCTTGGCACCACTGGGGATGCAGTGCAGTGAGTCCAGAGAGTACCCTGGCACCACTGGGGATGCAGTGCAGTGAGTCCACAGAGTGCACTGGCAATACTGGGGATGCAGTGCCGTTGGTCCAGAGAGTGCACTAGCACCACTGGGGATGCAGTGCCGTGAGTCCAGAGTGTGCACTGGCACCACTGGGGATGCAGTGCAGTGAGTCCAGAGAGTGCACTGGCACCACTGGGGATGCAGTGCTGTGAGTCCAGAGAGTGCACTGGCACCACTGGGGATGCAGTGCAGTGAGTCCTGAGAGTGCAGTGGCACCACTGGGGATGCACTGCAGTGAGTCCAGAGAGTACACGGGCCCCACTGGGGATGCAGTGCAGTGAGTCCACAGAGGACACTGGCACCACTGGGGATGCAGTGCAGTGAGTCCAGAGAGTGCACTGGCACCACTGGGGATGCACTGCAGTGAGTCCAGGGAGTGCACTGGCACCCCTGGGGATGCAGTGCAGTGAGTCCAGAGAGTGCACTGGCACCAATGGGGATGCAGTGCCGTGAGTCCAGAGAGTGCACTGGCACCACTGGGGATGCACCCCGGTGAGTCCAGAGAGTGCACTGGCACCACTGGGGATGCAGTGCAGTGAGTCCAGAGAGTGCACTGGCACCACTGGGGATGCACTGCAGTGAGTCCAGAGAGTACACTGGCCCCATAGGGGATGCAGTGCAGTGAGTCCACAGAGGGCACTGGCACCACTGGGGTTGCAGTGCAGTGAGTCCAGAGAGTACACTGGCCCCATAGGGGATGCAGTGCAGTGAGTCCAGAGAGTGCACTGGCACCACTGGGGATGCAGTGCAGTGAGTCCAGAGAGTGCGCTGGCACCACTGGGGATGCACCCCGGTGAGTCCAGAGAGTGCACTGGCACCACTGGGGATGCAGTGCAGTGAGTCCAGAGAGTGCACTGGTACGATTGGGGATGCAGTGCAGTGAGTCCAGAGAGTGCACTGGCACCACTGGGGATGCAGTGCCGTGAGTCCAGAGAGAGCACTGGCACCACTAGGTATGCACTGCAGTGAGACCAGAGATTGCACTGGCACCACTGGGGATACAGTGCAGTGAGTCCAGGGAGTGCACTGGCACCACTGGGGATGCAGTGCAGTGAGTCCAGAGAGTGCACTGGCACCAATGGGGATGCAGTGCCGTGAGTCCAGAGAGTACACTGGCACCACTGGGGATGCAGCCCGGTGAGTCCAGAGAGTACACTGGCACCACTGGGGATGCAGTGCAGTGAGTCCAGAGAGTGCACTGGCACCACCGGGGATGCAGTGCCGTGAATCCAGAGAGTGCACTAGCACCACTGGGGATGTAGTGCAGTGAGTCCAGAGAGTGCACTGGCACCACTGGGGATGCAGTGCTGTGAGTCCAGAGAGTGCACTGGCACCACTGGGGATGCAGTGCTGTGAGTCCAGAGAGTGCACTGGCACCACTGGGGATGCACCCCGGTGAGTTCAGAGAGTGCACTGGCACCACTGGCGATGCAGTGGAGTGAGTCCAGAGAGTGCACTGGCACCACAGGGGATGCAGTGCCGTGAGTCCAGAGAGTGCACTGGCACCACTGGGGATGCAGTGCCGTGAGTCAAGAGAGTGCACTGGCACCACTGGGGATGCACTGCCGTGAGTCCAGAGAGTGCACTGGCACCACTGGGGATGCAGTGCAGTGAGACCAGAGATTGCACTGGTACTATTGGGGATGCACTGCAGTGAGTCCAGAAAGTGCACTGGCACCACTGGGGATGCAGTGCGGTGAGTCCAGAGAGTGCACTGGCACCACTGGGGATGCACTGTAGTAAGTGCAGAGAGTGCACTGGCACCACTGGGGATGCAGTGCAGTGAGTCCAGAGAGTGCACTGGCACCACTAGTTATGCACCGCAGTGAGACCAGAGATTGCACTGATACTATTGGGGATGCACTGCAGTGAGTCCAGAGAGTGCACTGGCACCACTGGGGATGCACTGCAGTGAGTCCAGAGAGTGCACTGGCACCACTGGGGATGCAGTGCAGTGAGTCCAGAGAGTGCACTGGCACCAGTGGAGATGCAGTGCAGTGAGTCCAGAGAGTGCACTGGCACCACTGGGGATGCAGTGCAGTGAGTCCAGAGAGTGCACTGGCCCCGCTGGAGATGCAGTGCAGTGAGTCCAGAGAGTGCACTGGCACCACCTGGGATGCAGTGCAGTGAGTCCAGAGAGTGCACTGGCACCACTGGGGATGCAGTGCAGTGAGTCCAGAGAGTGCAGTGGCACCACTGGCGATGCAGTGCAATAAGTCCAGAGAGTGCACTGGCACCACTGGGGATGCAGTGCCGTGAGTCCAGAGAGTGCGCTGGCACCACTGGGGATGCAGTGCAGTGAGTCCAGAGAGTGCACTGGCACCACTGGGGATGCACCGCAGTGAGACCAGAGATTGCACTGATACTATTGGGGATGCAGTGCAGTGAGTCCAGAGAGTGCACTTGCACCACTGGGGATGCAGTGCAGTGCAGTGAGTCCAGAAAGTGCACTGGCACCACTGGGGATGAACTGCATTGACTCAAGAGAGTGCACTGGCACCACTGGGGATGCAGTGCAGTGAGTCCAGAGATTGCACTGGCACCACTGGGGATGCAGTGCAGTGAGTCCAGAGAGTGCACTGGCACCACTGGGGATGCAGTACAGTGAGTCCACAGAGTGCACTGGCACCACTGGGGATGCAGTGCAGTGAGTCCAGAGAGTGCACTGGCACCACTGGGGATGCATTGCAGTGAGTCCAAAGAGTGCACTGGCACCATTGGTGATGCTCTGCAGTGAGTCCAGAGAGTGCACTGGCACCACTGGGGATGCAGTGCAGTGAGCTCAGAGAGTGCACTGGCACCACTGGGGATGCAGTGCGGTGAGTCCAGAGAGTGCACTGGCACCACTGGGGATGCAGTGCAGTGACTCCAGAGAGTGCACTGGCACCACTGGGGATGCACCCCGGTGAGTCCAGAGAGTGCACTGGCACGACTGGGGATGCACCCCGGCAAGTCCAGAGAGTGCACTGGCACCACTGGGGATGCAGTGCAGTGAGTCCAGAGAGTGCACTGGCACCACTGGGGATGCAGTGCGGTGAGTCCAGAGAGTGCACTGGCACCACTGGGGATGCAGTGCAGTGAGTCCAGAGAGTGCACTAGCACCACTGGGGATGCAGTGCAGTGAGTCCAGAGAGTGCACTGGCACCACTGGGGATGCACTGCAGTGAGTCCAGAGAGTGCACTGGCACCACTGGGGATGCAGTGCAGTGAGTCCAGAGAGTGCACTGGCACCACAGGGGATGCACCCCGGCGAGTCCCGAGAGTGCACTGGCACCACTGGGGATGCAGTGCAGTGAGTCCAGAGAGTGCACTGGCACCACTGGGGATGCAGTGCAGTGAGTCCAGGGAGTGCACTGGCACCACTGGGGGTTCAGTGCAATGAGTCCAGAGAGTGCACTGGCACCACTCGGGATGCACTGCAGTGAGTCCAGAGAGTGCCTTGGCACCACTGGGGATGCAGTGCAGTGAGTCCAGAGAGTGCACTGGCACCACTGGGGATGCAGTGCAGTGAGTCCAGAGAGTGCACTGACACCACTAGGTATGCACTGCAGTGAGACCAGAGATTGCACTGGCACCACTGGGGATGCAGTGCAGTGAGTCCAGAGAGTGCACTGGCACCACTGGGGATGCAGTGCAGTGAGTCCAGAGAGTGCACTGGCACCACTGTGGATGCACCCCGGTGAGTCCAGAGAGTGCACTGGCACCACTGGGGATGCAGTGCAGTGAGTCCAGAGAGTGCACTGGCACCACTGGGGATGCAGTACAGTGAGTCCACAGAGGGCACTGGCACCACTGGGGATGCAGTGCAGTGAGTCCAGAGAGTGCACTGGCACCACTGGGGATGTATTGCAGTGAGTCCAAAGAGTGCACTGGCACCATTGGTGATGCTCTGCAGTGAGTCCAGAGAGTGCACTGGCACCACTGGGGATGCAGTGCAGTGAGTCCAGAGAGTGCACTGGCACCACTGGGGATGCAGTGCAGTGAGCTCAGAGAGTGCACTGGCACCACTGGGGATGCAGTGCGGTGAGTCCAGAGAGTGCACTGGCACCACTGGGGATGCAGTGCAGTGACTCCAGAGAGTGCACTGGCACCACTGGGGATGCACCCCGGTGAGTCCAGAGAGTGCACTGGCACCACTGGGGATGCACCCCGGCAAGTCCAGAGAGTGCACTGGCACCACTGGGCATGCACTGCAGTGAGTCCGGAGAGTGCACTGGCACCATTGGTGATGCACTGCAGTGATTCCAGAGAGTGCACTGGCACCACTGGGGATGCAGTGCAGTGAGTCCAGAGAGTGCACTGGCACCACTGGGGATGCAGTGCGGTGAGTCCAGAGAGTGCACTGGCACCACTGGGGATGCAGTGCAGTGAGTCCAGAGAGTGCACTGGCACCACTGGGGATGCACCCCGGCAAGTCCAGAGAGTGAACTGGCACCACTGGGGATGCAGTGCAGTTAGTCCAGAGAGTGCACTAGCACCACTGGGGATGCAGTGCAGTGAGTCCAGAGAGTGCACTGGCACCACTGGGGATGCACTGCAGTGAGTCCAGAGAGTGCACTGGCACCACTGGGGATGCAGTGCAGTGAGTCCAGAGAGTGCACTGGCACCACAGGGGATGCACCCCGGCGAGTCCCGAGAGTGCACTGGCACCACTGGGGTTGCAGTGCAGTGAGTCCAGAGAGTGCACTGGCACCACTGGGGATGCAATGCAGTGAGTCCAGAGAGTGCACTGGCACCACTGGGGGTTCAGTGCAATGAGTCCAGAGAGTGCACTGGCACCACTCGGGATGCACTGCAGTGAGTCCAGAGAGTGCCTTGGCACCACTGGGGATGCAGTGCAGTGAGTCCAGAGAGTGCGCTGGCACCACTGGGGATGCAGTGCCGTGAGTCCAGAGAGTGCACTGGCACCACTGGGGATGCACCCCGGTGAGTCCAGAGAGTACACTGGCACCACTGGTGATGCACTGCAGTGAGTCCAGAGAGTGCACTGGCACCACTGGGGATGCAGCGCAGTGAGTCCAGAGAGTGCACTGGCACCACTGGGGATGCAGTGCAGTGAGTCCAGAGAGGGCACTGGCACCACTGGGAATGCAGTGCAGTGGGTCCAGATAGTCCACTGGCAGCACTGGGGATGCAGTGCAGTGAGTCCAGAGAGTGCACTGGCAGCACTGGGGATGCAGTGCAGTGAGTCCAGAGAGTGCCCTGGCACCACTGGGGATGCAGTGCAGTGAGTCCAGAGAGTGCACTGACACCACTGGGAATGCAGTGCCGTTGGTCCAGAGAGTGCACTAGCACCACTGGGGATGCAGTGCCGTGAGTCCAGATGTTAGCGTAGCAACCACATAACCACCAATTGATTATATGAAGGTGCTTTATTCAGCGCTGGAAGCCGGGGCAGGTGCCCAAATCTGGCTTCAAGTTCCGTTACTTCCCAGGCGTTATGTATACATACAATATTGCGTCAGGTATACATATTCATTACAGGTTGCAACATCAGCCTCGCTTTTCATTCTAATTAGCTCCCCTCCCCTTTGCACATGCGTGGCGCACTCTGGTGGTCGTCCAGGTGGTCGTCCAGATGAAGTAAGGAGTCTTCCTCTCCGCTAAACTTTTCACCTTTCTTACTCAACGCATGCTCCCTCCGCTTCTTGGTTCTGCTTCAACTCATTTCATCATTTCCAGGCCCTTATCCAAGGTCAGGTTGTACCTGTTCCCTCCCAGGGTTCCCCTTCAATGATTCTTTTGATTGTTCAATGTACTCCCTAAGTTTCCAGTATACATAGATTAATTGATAATGTAAGTACATTTGGCAATGCTTAATTATACTGTAGGTCCCATTACCTAAGAGACATTAGTAAAACATCCATTCGATTCTCCCCAACACTAACATTTCCCCCCTTTGAAAATACTTCACTCATACCAAGAGCAAGTATTTTCATTACCGTTAGGTTGAATCAGGTTAGTAGAGGTTAGTGAGTATAACTTGATATAGAGATTAGTAAGTATAATCTTAACGCATCTTCGTTAGTCTACTATCTTATTGATTCCTCTATGCCTGCTTGTTAACGCTAGTACTATAGGATGGGGGTGGAGTAAGTGGGATAGGGTGTTCTGGGTGATTCCCAGTGTACTACTAACCTCCTTGACCACGTTGGCAATGAAATGTGGTCCCCTGTCTGAAGAAATACCCAACGGTACACCAAATCTAGGGATTATTTCCCGTAGTAACCATTTTACCGTTTCCTTTGCTTAGTTGGTGTGACAGGGAAGGGCCTCTGGCCATCCTGAAAAAGTATCAACCCCTACCAATCGGTATTTATAACCTCTTGCTTTAGGCAGTTCCACGAAGTCTATTTGCCAGTAATCTCCAGGCTCTATTCCAGCTCTAGTTCTTCCCATCTCAGCATGTTTCCTTGCTACCGGATTATTCTTTAAGCAAAGCTCACATTTTGACATTACTGACTTTGCCATTGTTAACATGTGTACCGAGATGACACCTCGTTTCAAATAGGTCACCATTGCTTCTGCATCCCAGTGACATTCATTATGTTTTATTTGTAAGATTTCTCGCATTATTATAGGAGGTACTATGAGTTGTCCTGTCGTAGTCACATACCACCCGTCAGGATTCTTCTGGGCCTTCATCAAATTTGCAAGTCTCTCATCTTCCGCTGAATACTTTGGGTCTTTAGGTAATTTAAAACAAGAGAGGCCTACCTTCGATGGAATTAGAGCCATTACTTTCCATACTTCACGTGCAACCTTCCGGGCCGTCAAATCCGCCAGTCTGTTACCTTCTGCAATCTCTGACACCCCTCCTTGATGAGCTTTACAATGCATTATGGCCACCTGTTTGGGTTTCTGTACAGCTGTTATTAATTTCAATATTTCTTCCTGGTATTTTATATTAGTCCCTTGTGAGGATAGCATTCCCCTTTCTTTCCATAATGCCCCATGTACGTGGACTACCCCGAATGCATATTTTGAATCTGTCCAAATATTCACGTTCTTACCCTCGCTTAGTTCCAGGGCTCGTGTCAGGGCGACTATTTCTGCTCGTTGGGCTGAAGTCCCCGGAGGTAGGGAATTTGCCTCAATCACTACCTTTGATGTAGTTGCCGCGTATCCTGCATAACGAGTCCCATTTTCCACAAAGCTGCTTCCATCCGTGAAAAGTTCCCAATCCGGTCTCCCCCGAGGCTGATCCTTTAAGTCTGTTCTGCTGGCATAGGTATGTTCGATGATCTCCACGCAATCATGACTGAGGTCTCCTTCCTCCGTAGTTGTTCCTAGAAACACTGCTGGGTTCAATAAGTTAGTAGTTCTTAAGATTACATCATCTTGCTCAGTTAGTATAGCTTGATATTTCATCATTCGGCTGGGCGATAGCCAATGGCCCCCCTTTTGCTCCAATACCGTAGTCACCATCTGTGGCACGAACACTCAATTTGCTTCCCTAATGTGAGCTTCCTGGCTTCCTGTATTAAAAGGACTGTGGCTGCCACGGCCCTTAAACACGAGGGCCATCCAGCGCTTACTGCATCCAATTGTTTAGAAAAATACCCCACAGGTCTTTTCCAGCTCCCAAGTCGCTGGGTCAGTACTCCTAATGCCAATCGTTGTCTCTCATGCACAAACAGCTGGAAGTCCTTTGATAAGTCCGGGGCATGGCATTCTGTACCCCGACTTGTACCCAATCTTGATATCTCTTCAGCCTCCTTATTCCATCCCCTGTGTTATAATCCCATTGGGGATCCTCGGTGGGGAAGTTTTGATCTAGATTTCCAAGCACTAATCCATTTCGTATATCTTCTCGGGCTCTCTCTCTGGCTGCCCGCAATACCATGTCTTTTTCTGTCGAGTCCATCAAAGTATCCAGGATCACCTGGAGATCATCCCAATCGGGATTTTGGGTTTTAATTATCATTTTCATTACCCTAGCTACTTTATCTGGGTTTTCCCTGTAGGTGCCGGCTGCTTGTTTCCATATCATTAAATCCCCAGCTGAAAAAGGCACCTTAACATATACCGGTCCTTCTGTCCCCACTCCTTGCCTGAGGGGAGCGATTATTTTCCCTCCCTGTTCATTTATAGTTTCTCCTGCCCTTCGCTGTTGCCGGGTCCTATGTGACACAGGGGAGACTAAAGTCGGGGATTCTCCATCACTACTGCTATCTTCCTTTTCTCTTTTCCCTCCCTGTCCTGGCTCTTCCGGCGGAGCCGACGGCGCAACTTCCAAATCAATATTTCCATTATTCATTTCCCCATAATACTTATTATTCTCTATTGCCTGATGCTGTATACAGTGTCCCTCCTTAGTACATGCACAACAACGTTCCTCAGTTGAAACCTCAAGCACCATTATTCCACAAGCATGCTGCCATTCAGGCTTTCGGCGCAAATAAAAGAATAATTCCACATACGGCAGTTCATCATATTTTCCTTCCCGCTTACAGAATAGCATCAATTGTAAAATTGTATTATATTGCAATGTTCCATTCTCAGGCCAAGTTTCTTGGTCCTCTAGTTTATACTGTGGCCACCAAATATTACAATAATCAATCAGCTTTCCTTTCCGCATTTCTTGACCAAAACCTCCCTCTTTCCAGTGTACTAGCAAACACCCCAGCGGGGATGTCCGCGGGATAGGTACATCTTTTCCCAGAATTCCTTTGATCTTTTTCATTTTGAGCTTATGATACAAACCCAAAAGCTGCCAGAGCAGCAGCACACTTTCCCAGAAGCTGCCGGAGCAGCAGTACACTCTCCCAAAAGCTGCCGGAGCAGCAGCGTGCTCTCCCAGAAGCTGCCGGAGCAGCAGCACGCTTTCCCAAAAGCTGCCAGAGCAGCAGCATGCTCTCCCAAAAGCTGCCGGAGCAGCAGCACGCTTTCCCAAAAGCTGCCGGAGCAGCAGCGTGCTCTCCCAAAAGCTGCCGGAGCAGCAGCACGCTTTCCCAAAAGCTGCCGGAGCAGCAGCACACTCTCCCAAAAGCTGCCGGAGCAGCAGCGTGCTCTCCCAGAAGCTGCCGGAGCAGCAGCACGCTTTCCCAAAAGCTGCCGGAGCAGCAGCGTGCTCTCCCAAAAGCTGCCGGAGCAGCGGCACGCTTTCCCAAAAGCTGCCGGAGCTGCAGCACGCTTTCCCAAAAGCTGCCGGAGCAGCAGCACACTCTCCCAAAAGCTGCCGGAGCAGCAGCGTGCTCTCCCAGAAGCTGCCGGAGCAGCAGCACGCTTTCCCAAAAGCTGCCGGAGCAGCAGCGTGCTCTCCCAAAAGCTGCCGGAGCAGCAGCACGCTTTCCCAAAAGCTGCCGGAGCAGCAGCGTGCTCTCCCAAAAGCTGCCGGAGCAGCAGCACGCTTTCCCAAAAGCTGCCGGAGCAGCAGCGTGCTCTCCCAAAAGCTGCCGGAGCAGCAGCACGCTTTCCCAGAAGCTGCCGGAGCAGCAGCGTGCTTACTACATACCAATAATACCAAGTGCTGACCCTTCAGCACAAACCAATACAATTACCAATACCAAACCACCAATGCCGAACCTGCAGAGCTTTCGCTCTGTCTAACGGACGGCGCCTAGGCTTACCCCGGGAGCTCCCTGCCCAACTGAGCGTGGCTTTCGCCGCGTCTGACCGGCAGGCTTTCCCAACCAAATCGGTACCGAATACACAAAGTTGAAAGCACCTTTGCTTACCACTCCAGTGGTACGTCGTGAGCAGCGGAGGTCGGTCGTGGTCGACTGCTCCCCGAGAATCCCTCGGTGCCGGCTGGAGCGAAACCGAGACACGAGCCGCCTCAGCAGTGCCCACGCTGTCCCACCTGGGTCGCCAAAATGTTAGCGTAGCAACCACATAACCACCAAGTGATTATATGAAGGTGCTTTATTCAGCGCTGGAAGCCGGGGCAGGTGCCCAAATCTGGCTTCAAGTCCCGTTACTTCCCAACCGTTATTTATACATACAATATTGCGTCAGGTATACATATTCATTACAGGTTGCAACATCAGCCTCGCTTTTCATTCTAATTAGCTCCCCTCCCCTTTGCACATGCGTGGCGCACTCTGGTGGTCGTCCAGATGAAGTAAGGAGTCTTCCTCTCCGCTAAACTTTTCACCTTTCTTACTCGACGCATGCTCCCTCCGCTTCTTGGTTCTGCTTCAACTCATTTCATCATTTCCAGGCCCTTATCCAAGGTCAGGTTGTACCTGTTCCCTCCCAAGGTTCCCCTTCAATGATTCTTTTGATTGTTCAATGTACTCCCTAAGTATCCAGTATACATAGATTAACTGATAATGTAAGTACATTTGGCAATGCTTAATTATACTGTAGGTCCCATTACCTAAGAGACATTAGTAAAACATCCATTCGATTCTCCCCAACACTAACACAGAGACTGCACTGGCACCACTGGGGATGCAGTGCAGTGAGTCCAGAGAGGGCACTGGCACCACTGGCGATGCAGTGCAGTGAGTCCAGAGAGTGCACTGGCACCACTGGCGATGCACTGCAGTGAGTCCAGAGAGTGCACTGGCCCTACTGGGGATGTAGTGCAGTGAGTCCACAGAGGGCACTGGCACCACTGGGGATGCACTGCAGTGAGTCCAGAGAGTGCCCTGGCACCACTGGGGATGCAGTGCAGTGAGTCCAGAGAGTGTACTGGCACCACTGGGGATGCAGTGCAGTGAGTCCAGAGAGTGCACTGGCACCACTGGTGATGCAGTGCAGTGAGTCCAGAGAGTGCACTGGCACCACGAGTGATGCACTACAGTGAGTCCAGAGAGTGCACTGGCACCACTGTGGATGCAGTGCAGTGAGTCCAGAGAGTACACTGGCACCACTGGGGATGCAGTGCAGTGAGTCCAGAGAGTGCACTGGCACCACTGGGGATGCAGTGCAGTGAGTCCAGAGAGTGCACTGGCACCACGAGTGATGCACTACAGTGAGTCCAGAGAGTGCACTGGCACCACTGGGGATGCAGTGCAGTGAGTCCAGAGAGTACACTGGCACCACTGGGGATGCAGTGCAGTGAGTCCAGAGAGTGCACTGGCACCACTGGGGATGCAGTGCAGTGAGTCCAGAGAGTGCACTGGCACCACTGGGGATGCAGTGCAGTGAGTCCAGAGAGTGCACTGGCACCACTGGGGAGGCACCCCGGTGAGTCCAGAGAGTGCACTGGCACCACTGGGGATGCAGTGCAGTGAGTCCAGAGAGTGCACTGGCACCACAGGGGATGCAGTGCCGTGAGTCCAGAGAGTGCACTGGCACCACTGGGGATGCAGAGCAGTGAGTCCAGAGAGTGCACTGGCACCACTGGGAATTCAGTGCAGTGGGTACAGAGAGTGCACTGGCACCACTGGGGCTGCAGTGCAGTGACTCAAGAGAGTGCACTGGCACCACTGGGGATGCAGTGCAGTGAGTGCAGAGAGTGCACTGGCACCACTGGGGATGCAGTGCTGTGAGTCCAGAGAGTGCACTGGAACCACCGGGAATTCAGTGCAGTGAGTCCAAAGAGTGCATTGGCACCACTGGAGATGCAGTGCAGTGAGTCCAGAGAGTGCACTGGCACCACTGGGGATGCAGTGCAGTGAGTCCAGAGAGTGCACTGGAACCACTGGGGATGCAGTGCAGTGAGTCCAGAGAGTGCCCTGGCACCACTGGGGATGCAGTACAGTGAGTTCAGAGAATACACTGGCACCACTGGGGATGCAGTGCAGTGAGTCTAGAGAGTGCTCTGGCACCACTGGGGATGCAGTGCCGTGAGTCCAGAGAGTGCACTGGCACCACCGGGTATGCAGTGTAGTGAGTCCAGAGAGTGCACTGGCACCACTGGGGATGCACTGCAGAGAGTCCAGAGAGTGCACTGGCACCACTGGGGATGCAGTGCGGTGAGTCCAGAGAGTGCACTGGCACCACTGGGGATGCAGTGCAGTGAGTCCAGAGAGTACCCTGGCACCACTGGGGATGCAGTGCAGTGAGTCCAGAGAGTGCACTGGCACCACTGGGGATGCAGTGCAGTGAGTCCAGAGAGTGCACTGGCACCACTGGGAATGCAGTACAGTGAGTCCAGAGAGTACCCTGGCACCAGTGGGGATGCAGTGCAGTGAGTCCAGAGACTGCACTGGCACCACTGGGGATGCAGTGCCGTGAGTCCAGAGAGTGCACTACCACCACTGGGGATGCAGTGCAGTGAGTCCACAGTATGCACTGGCACCACTGGGGATGCAGTGCAGTGAGTCCAGAGAGTGCACTGGCACCACTGGGGATGCAGTGCAGTGAGTCCAGAGAGTGCACTGGCACCACTGGGGATGCACTGCAGTGAGTCCAGAGAGTACACTGGCCCCACTGGGGATGCAGGGCAGTGAGTCCAGAGAGGGCACTGGCACCACTGGGGATGCAGTGCGGTGAGTCCAGGGAGTGCACTGGCACCACTGGGGATGCAGTGCAGTGAGTCCAGAGAGTGCACTGGCACCACTGGGGATGCAGTGCAGTGAGTCCAGAGAGTGCACTGGCATCACTGGGGATGCAGTGCAGTGAGTCCAGGGAGTGCACTGGCACCACTGGGGATGCAGTGCAGTGACTCCAGAGAGTGCACTGGCACCACTGGGGATGCAGGGCCGTGAGTCCAGAGAGTGCACTGGCACCACTGGGGATGCAGTGCCGTGAGTCCACAGTGTGTACTGGCACCACTGGGGATGCAGTGCAGTGAGTCCAGAGAGTGCACTGGCACCACTGGGGATGCAGTGCAGTGAGTCCAGAGAGTGCACTGGCACCACTGGGGATGCAGTGCAGTGAGTCCAGAGAGTGCACTGGCACCACTGGGGATGCAGTGCAGTGAGTCCAGAGAGTGCACTGGCACCACGAGTGATGCACTACAGTGAGTCCAGAGAGGGCACTGGCACCACTGGGGATGCAGTGCAGTGAGTCCAGAGAGTGCACTGTCACCACTGGAGATGCAGTGCAGTGAGTCCAGAGAGTGCACTGGCACCACTGGGGATGCAGTGTAGTGAGTCCACAGAGTGCACTGGCACCACTGGGGATTCACTGCAGTGAGTCCAGAGAGTGCACTGGCACCACTGGGGATGCAGTGCAGTGAGTCCAGAGAGTGTACTGGCAACACTGGCGATGCAGTGCCGTGAGTCCAAAGAGTGCACTGGCACCACTGGGGATGCAATGCAGTGAGTCCAGAGAGTGCACTGGCACCACTGGGGATGCACCCCGGTGAGTCCAGAGAGTGCACTGGCACCACTGGGGATGCACTGCAGTGAGTCAAGAGAGTGCACTGTCACCACTGGAAATGCAGTGCAGTGAGTCCAGAGAGTGCACTGGCACCACTGGAGATGCAGTGTAGTGAGTCCACAGAGTGCACTGGCACCAATGGAGATGCAGTGCCGTGAGTCCAGAGAGTGCACTGGCACCACTGGGGATGTACCCCGGTGAGTCCAGAGAGTGCACTGGCACCACTGGGGATGCACCCTGGTGAGTCCAGAGAGTGCACTGGCACCACTGGGGATGCAGTGCAGTGAGTCCAGAGAGTGCACTGGCACCACTGATGATGCACCCCGGTGAGTCCAGAGAGTGCAGTGGCACCACTGGGGATGCAATGCAGTGTGTCCAGTCAGTGCAGTGGCACCACTGGGGATGCAGTGCAGTGAGTCCAGAGAGTGCACTGGCACCACTAGGTATGCACTGCATTGAGACCAGAGATTGCACTGGCACCACTGGGGATGCAGTGCAGTGAGTCCAGAGAGTGCACTGGCACCACTGGGGATGCAGTGCAGTGAGTCCAGAAGGTCCACTGGCACCACTGGGAATGCAGTGCAGTGAGTCCAGAGAGTGCACTGGAACCACTGGGGATGCAGTGCAGTGAGTCCAGAGAGTGCCCTGGCACCACTGGGGATGCAGTACAGTGAGTTCAGAGAATACACTGGCACCACTGGGGATGCAGTGCAGTGAGTCTAGAGAGTGCTCTGGCACCACTGGGGATGCAGTGCCGTGAGTCCAGAGAGTGCACTGGCACCACCGGGTATGCAGTGCAGTGAGTCCAGAGAGTGCACTGGCACCACTGGGGATGCACTGCAGAGAGTCCAGAGAGTGCACTGGCACCACTGGGGATGCAGTGCAGTGAGTCCAGAGAGTGCACTGGCACCACTGGGGATGCAGTGCAGTGAGTCCAGAGAGTACCCTGGCACCACTGGGGATGCAGTGCAGTGAGTCCAGAGAGTGCACTGGCACCACTGGGGATGCAGTGCAGTGAGTCCAGAGAGTGCACTGGCACCACTGGGAATGCAGTGCAGTGAGTCCAGAGAGTACCCTGGCACCACTGGGGATGCAGTGCAGTGAGTCCAGAGAGTGCACTGGCACCACTGGGGATGCAGTGCCGTGAGTCCAGAGAGTGCACTGGCACCACTGGGGATGCAGTGCAGTGAGTCCAGAGAGTGCACTGGCACCACTGGGGATGCAGTGCAGTGAGTCCAGAGAGTGCACTGGCACCACGAGTGATGCACTACAGTGAGTCCAGAGAGTGCACTGGCACCACTGGGGATGCAGTGCAGTGAGTCCAGAGAGTGCACTGGCACCACTGGGGATGCACTACAGTGAGTCCAGAGAGTGCACTGGCACCACTGGGGATGCAGTGCAGTGAGTCCAGAGAGTGCATTGGCACCACTGGGGATGCACTGCAGTGAGACCAGAGATTGCACTGGCACCACTGGGGATGCAGTGCAGTGAGTCCAGAGAGTGCACTGGCACCACTGGGGATGCAGTGCAGTGAGTCCAGAAGGTCCACTGGCACCAGTGGGGATGCAGTGCAGTGAGTCCAGAGAGTGCACTGGCACCACTGGGGATGCACTGCAGTGAGTCCAGAGAGTACACTGGCCCCACTGGGGATGCAGGGCAGTGAGTCCAGAGAGGGCACTGGCACCACTGGGGATGCAGTGCGGTGAGTCCAGGGAGTGCACTGGCACCACTGGGGATGCAGTGCAGTGAGTCCAGAGAGTGCACTGGCACCACTGGGGATGCAGTGCAGTGAGTCCAGAGAGTGCACTGGCATCACTGGGGATGCAGTGCAGTGAGTCCAGGGAGTGCACTGGCACCACTGGGGATGCAGTGCAGTGACTCCAGAGAGTGCACTGGCACCACTGGGGATGCAGTGCCGTGAGTCCAGAGAGTGCACTGGCACCACTGGGGATGCAGTGCCGTGAGTCCACAGTGTGTACAGGCACCACTGGGGATGCAGTGCAGTGAGTCCAGAGAGTGCACTGGCACCACTGGGGATGCAGTGCAGTGAGTCCAGAGAGTGCACTGGCACCACTGGGGATGCAGTGCAGTGAGTCCAGAGAGTGCTCTGGCACCACTGGGGATGCACTGCAATGAGTCCAGAGAGTGCACTGGCACCACTGGGGATGCAGTGCAGTGAGTCCAGAGAGTGCCTTGGCACCACTGGGGATGCAGTGCAGTGAGTCCAGAGAGTACCCTGGCAGCACTGGGGATGCAGTGCAGTGAGTCCAGAGAGTGCACTGGCACCACTGGGGATGCAGTGCCGTGAGTCCAGAGTGTGCACTGGCACCACTGGGGATGCAGTGCAGTGAGTCCAGAGAGTGCACTGGCACCAGTGGGGATGCAGTGCTGTGAGTCCAGAGAGTGCACTGGCACCACTGGGGGTGCAGTGCAGTGAGTCCAGAGAGTGCACTGGCACCAGTGGGGATGCACTGCAGTGAGTCCAGAGAGTGCACTGGCACCACTGGGGATGCACCCCGGTGAGTCCAGAGAGTGCACTGGCACCACTGGGGATGCAGTGCCGTGAGTCCAGAGAGTGCACTGGCACCACTGGGGATGCATTGCAGTGAGTCCAGAGAGTACACTGGCCCCACTGGGGTTGCAGTGCAGTGAGTCCACAGAGGGCACTGGCACCACTGGGGATGCAGTGCAGTGAGTCCAGAGAGGTCACTGGCACCACTGGGGATGCAGTGCAGTGAGCCCAGGGAGTGCACTGGCACCACTGGGGATGCAGTGCAGTGAGTCCAGAGAGTGCACTGGCACCAATGGGGATGCAGTGCCGTGAGTCCAGAGAGTGCACTGGCACCACTGGGGATGCACCCCGGTGAGTCCAGAGAGTACACTGGCACCACTGGGGATGCAGTGCAGTGAGTCCAGAGAGTGCACTGGCACCACTGGGGATGCAGCGCAGTGAGTCCAGAGAGTGCACTGGCACCACTGGGGATGCAGTGCAGTGAGTCCAGAGAGGGCACTGGCACCACTGGGAATGCAGTGCAGTGGGTCCAGATAGTCTACTGGCAGCACTGGGGATGCAGTGCAGTGAGTCCAGAGAGTGCACTGGCAGCACTGGGGATGCAGTGCAGTGAGTCCAGAGAGTGCCCTGGCACCACTGGGGATGCAGTGCAGTGAGTCCAGAGAGTGCACTGACACCACTGGGAATGCAGTGCCGTTGGTCCAGAGAGTGCACTAGCACCACTGGGGATGCAGTGCCGTGAGTCCAGATGTTAGCGTAGCAACCACATAACCACCAATTGATTATATGAAGGTGCTTTATTCAGCGCTGGAAGCCGGGGCAGGTGCCCAAATCTGGCTTCAAGTCCCGTTACTTCCCAGCCGTTATTTATACATACAATATTGCGTCAGGTATACATATTCATTACAGGTTGCAACATCAGCCTCGCTTTTCATTCTAATTAGCTCCCCTCCCCTTTGCACATGCGTGGCGCACTCTGGTGGTTGTCCAGGTGGTCGTCCAGATGAAGTAAGGAGTCTTCCTCTCCGCTAAACTTTTCACCTTTCTTACTCGACGCATGCTCCCTCCGCTTCTTGGTTCTGCTTCAACTCATTTCATCATTTCCAGGCCCTTATCCAAGGTCAGGTTGTACCTGTTCCCTCCCAGGGTTCCCCTTCAATGATTCTTTTGATTGTTCAATGTACTCCCTAAGTTTCCAGTATACATAGATTAATTGATAATGTAAGTACATTTGGCAATGCTTAATTATACTGTAGGTCCCATTACCTAAGAGACATTAGTAAAACATCCATTCGATTCTCCCCAACACTAACATTTCCCTCCTTTGAAAATACTTCACTCATACCAAGAGCAAGTATTTTCATTACTGTTAGGTTGAATCAGGTTAGTAGAGGTTAGTGAGTATAACTTGATATAGAGATTAGTAAGTATAATCTTAACGCATCTTCGTTAGTCTACTATCTTATTGATTCCTCTATGCCTGCTTGTTAACGCTAGTACTATAGGATGGGGGTGGAGTAAGTGGGATAGGGTGTTCTGGGTGATTCCCAGTAACCTACTAAAGTCCTTGACCACATTGGCAATGAAATGTGGTCCCCTGTCTGAAGAAATACCCAACGGTACACCAAATCTAGGGATTATTTCCCGTAGTAACCATTTTACCGTTTCCTTTGCTTAGTTGGTGTGACAGGGAAGGGCCTCTGGCCATCCTGAAAAAGTATCAACCCCTACCAATCGGTATTTATAACCTCTTGCTTTAGGCAGTTCCACGAAGTCTATTTGCCAGTAATCTCCAGGCTCTATTCCAGCTCTAGTTCTTCCCATCTCAGCATGTTTCCTTGCTACCGGATTATTCTTTAAGCAAAGCTCACATTTTGACATTACTGACTTTGCCATTGTTAACATGTGTACCGAGATGACACCTCGTTTCAAATAGGTCACCATTGCTTCTGCATCCCAGTGACATTCATTATGTTTTATTTGTAAGATTTCTCGCATTATTATAGGAGGTACTATGAGTTGTCCTGTCGTAGTCACATACCACCCGTCAGGATTCTTCTGGGCCTTCATCAAATTTGCAAGTCTCTCATCTTCCGCTGAATACTTTGGGTCTTTAGGTAATTTAAAACAAGAGAGGCCTACCTTCGATGGAATTAGAGCCATTACTTTCCATACTTCACGTGCAACCTTCCGGGCCGTCAAATCCGCCAGTCTGTTACCTTCTGCAATCTCTGACACCCCTCCTTGATGAGCTTTACAATGCATTATGGCCACCTGTTGGGGTTTCTGTACAGCTGTTATTAATTTCAATATTTCTTCCTGGTATTTTATATTAGTCCCTTGTGAGGATAGCATTCCCCTTTCTTTCCATAATGCCCCATGTACGTGGACTACCCCGAATGCATATTTTGAATCTGTCCAAATATTCACGTTCTTACCCTCGCTTAGTTCCAGGGCTCGTGTCAGGGCGACTATTTCTGCTCGTTGGGCTGAAGTCCCCGGAGGTAGGGAATTTGCCTCAATCACTACCTTTGATGTAGTTGCCGCGTATCCTGCATAACGAGTCCCATTTTCCACAAAGCTGCTTCCATCCGTGAAAAGTTCCCAATCCGGTCTCCCCCGAGGCTGATCCTTTAAGTCTGTTCTGCTGGCATAGGTATGTTCGATGATCTCCACGCAATCATGACTGAGGTCTCCTTCCTCCGTAGTTGTTCCTAGAAACACTGCTGGGTTCAATAAGTTAGTAGTTCTTAAGATTACATCATCTTGCTCAGTTAGTATAGCTTGATATTTCATCATTCGGCTGGGCGATAGCCAATGGCCCCCCTTTTGCTCCAATACCGTAGTCACCATCTGTGGCACGAACACTCAATTTGCTTCCCTAATGTGAGCTTCCTGGCTTCCTGTATTAAAAGGACTGTGGCTGCCACGGCCCTTAAACACGAGGGCCATCCAGCGCTTACTGCATCCAATTGTTTAGAAAAATACCCCACAGGTCTTTTCCAGCTCCCAAGTCGCTGGGTCAGTACTCCTAATGCCAATCGTTGTCTCTCATGCACAAACAGCTGGAAGTCCTTTGATAAGTCCGGGGCATGGCATTCTGTACCCCGACTTGTACCCAATCTTGATATCTCTTCAGCCTCCTTATTCCATCCCCTGTGTTATAATCCCATTGGGGATCCTCGGTGGGGAAGTTTTGATCTAGATTTCCAAGCACTAATCCATTTCGTATATCTTCTCGGGCTCTCTCTCTGGCTGCCCGCAATACCATGTCTTTTTCTGTCGAGTCCATCAAAGTATCCAGGATCACCTGGAGATCATCCCAATCGGGATTTTGGGTTTTAATTATCATTTTCATTACCCTAGCTACTTTATCTGGGTTTTCCCTGTAGGTGCCGGCTGCTTGTTTCCATATCATTAAATCCCCAGCTGAAAAAGGCACCTTAACATATACCGGTCCTTCTGTCCCCACTCCTTGCCTGAGGGGAGCGATTATTTTCCCTCCCTGTTCATTTATAGTTTCTCCTGCCCTTCGCTGTTGCCGGGTCCTATGTGACACAGGGGAGACTAAAGTCGGGGATTCTCCATCACTACTGCTATCTTCCTTTTCTCTTTTCCCTCCCTGTCCTGGCTCTTCCGGCGGAGCCGACGGCGCAACTTCCAAATCAATATTTCCATTATTCATTTCCCCATAATACTTATTATTCTCTATTGCCTGATGCTGTATACAGTGTCCCTCCTTAGTACATGCACAACAACGTTCCTCAGTTGAAACCTCAAGCACCATTATTCCACAAGCATGCTGCCATTCAGGCTTTCGGCGCAAATAAAAGAATAATTCCACATACGGCAGTTCATCATATTTTCCTTCCCGCTTACAGAATAGCATCAATTGTAAAATTGTATTATATTGCAATGTTCCATTCTCAGGCCAAGTTTCTTGGTCCTCTAGTTTATACTGTGGCCACCAAATATTACAATAATCAATCAGCTTTCCTTTCCGCATTTCTTGACCAAAACCTCCCTCTTTCCAGTGTACTAGCAAACACCCCAGCGGGGATGTCCGCGGGATAGGTACATCTTTTCCCAGAATTCCTTTGATCTTTTTCATTTTGAGCTTATGATACAAACCCAAAAGCTGCCAGAGCAGCAGCACACTTTCCCAGAAGCTGCCGGAGCAGCAGTACACTCTCCCAAAAGCTGCCGGAGCAGCAGCGTGCTCTCCCAGAAGCTGCCGGAGCAGCAGCACGCTTTCCCAAAAGCTGCCAGAGCAGCAGCATGCTCTCCCAAAAGCTGCCGGAGCAGCAGCACGCTTTCCCAAAAGCTGCCGGAGCAGCAGCGTGCTCTCCCAAAAGCTGCCGGAGCAGCAGCACGCTTTCCCAAAAGCTGCCGGAGCAGCAGCACACTCTCCCAAAAGCTGCCGGAGCAGCAGCGTGCTCTCCCAGAAGCTGCCGGAGCAGCAGCACGCTTTCCCAAAAGCTGCCGGAGCAGCAGCGTGCTCTCCCAAAAGCTGCCGGAGCAGCGGCACGCTTTCCCAAAAGCTGCCGGAGCTGCAGCACGCTTTCCCAAAAGCTGCCGGAGCAGCAGCACACTCTCCCAAAAGCTGCCGGAGCAGCAGCGTGCTCTCCCAGAAGCTGCCGGAGCAGCAGCACGCTTTCCCAAAAGCTGCCGGAGCAGCAGCGTGCTCTCCCAAAAGCTGCCGGAGCAGCAGCACGCTTTCCCAAAAGCTGCCGGAGCAGCAGCGTGCTCTCCCAAAAGCTGCCGGAGCAGCAGCACGCTTTCCCAAAAGCTGCCGGAGCAGCAGCGTGCTCTCCCAAAAGCTGCCGGAGCAGCAGCACGCTTTCCCAGAAGCTGCCGGAGCAGCAGCGTGCTTACTACATACCAATAATACCAAGTGCTGACCCTTCAGCACAAACCAATACAATTACCAATACCAAACCACCAATGCCGAACCTGCAGAGCTTTCGCTCTGTCTAACGGACGGCGCCTAGGCTTACCCCGGGAGCTCCCTGCCCAACTGAGCGTGGCTTTCGCCGCGTCTGACCGGCAGGCTTTCCCAACCAAATCGGTACCGAATACACAAAGTTGAAAGCACCTTTGCTTACCACTCCAGTGGTACGTCGTGAGCAGCGGAGGTCGGTCGTGGTCGACTGCTCCCCGAGAATCCCTCGGTGCCGGCTGGAGCGAAACCGAGACACGAGCCGCCTCAGCAGTGCCCACGCTGTCCCACCTGGGTCGCCAAAATGTTAGCGTAGCAACCACATAACCACCAAGTGATTATATGAAGGTGCTTTATTCAGCGCTGGAAGCCGGGGCAGGTGCCCAAATCTGGCTTCAAGTCCCGTTACTTCCCAGCCGTTATTTATACATACAATATTGCGTCAGGTATACATATTCATTACAGGTTGCAACATCAGCCTCGCTTTTCATTCTAATTAGCTCCCCTCCCCTTTGCACATGCGTGGCGCACTCTGGTGGTCGTCCAGATGAAGTAAGGAGTCTTCCTCTCCGCTAAACTTTTCACCTTTCTTACTCGACGCATGCTCCCTCCGCTTCTTGGTTCTGCTTCAACTCATTTCATCATTTCCAGGCCCTTATCCAAGGTCAGGTTGTACCTGTTCCCTCCCAAGGTTCCCCTTCAATGATTCTTTTGATTGTTCAATGTACTCCCTAAGTATCCAGTATACATAGATTAACTGATAATGTAAGTACATTTGGCAATGCTTAATTATACTGTAGGTCCCATTACCTAAGAGACATTAGTAAAACATCCATTCGATTCTCCCCAACACTAACACAGAGACTGCACTGGCACCACTGGGGATGCAGTGCAGTGAGTCCAGAGAGGGCACTGGCACCACTGGCGATGCAGTGCAGTGAGTCCAGAGAGTGCACTGGCACCACTGGCGATGCACTGCAGTGAGTCCAGAGAGTGCACTGGCCCTACTGGGGATGTAGTGCAGTGAGTCCACAGAGGGCACTGGCACCACTGGGGATGCACTGCAGTGAGTCCAGAGAGTGCCCTGGCACCACTGGGGATGCACTGCAGTGAGTCCAGAGAGTGTACTGGCACCACTGGGGATGCAGTGCAGTGAGTCCAGAGAGTGCACTGGCACCACTGGTGATGCAGTGCAGTGAGTCCAGAGAGTGCACTGGCACCACTGGGGATGCAGTGCCGTGAGTCCAGAGAGTGCACTGACACCACTGGGGATGCACTGCAATGAGTCCAGAGAGTGCACTGGCACCAATGGCAATGCAGTGCAGTGAGTCCAGAGAGTGCACTGGCACCACTGGGGATGCAGTGCAGTGAGTCCAGAGAGTGCACTGGCACCACTGGGGATGCAATGCAGTGAGTCCAGAGAGTGCACTGGCACCACTGGGGGTTCAGTGCAATGAGTCCAGAGAGTGCACTGGCACCACTCGGGATGCACTGCCGTGAGTCCAGAGTGTGCACTGGCACCACTGGGGATGCAGTGCAGTGAGTCCAGAGAGTGCAGTGGCACCACTGGGGATGCAGTGCTGTGAGTCCAGAGAGTGCACTGGCACCACTGGGGATGCAGTGCAGTGAGTCCAGAGAGTGCTCTGGCACCAGTGGGGATGCACTGCAGTGAGTCCAGAGAGTGCACTGGCACCACTGGGGATGCAGTGCAGTGAGTCCAGAGAGGTCACTGGCACCACTGGGGATGCAGTGCAGTGACTCAAGAGAGTGCACTGGCACCACTGGGGATGCACTGCAGTGAGTACAGAGAGTGCACTGGCACCACTGGGGATGCAGTGCAGTGAGTGCAGAGAGTGCACTGGCCCCACTGGGGATGTAGTGCAGTGAGTCCAGAGAGTGCACTGTCACCACTGGGGATGCAGTACAGTGAGTCCAGAGAGGTCACTGGCACCACTTGTGATGCACTGCAGTGAGTTCAGAGAGTGCACTGGCACCACTGGGGATGCAGTGCGGTGAGTCCAGAGAGTGCACTGGCACCAGTGGGGATGCACTGCAGTGAGTCCAGAGAGGGCACTGGCACTATTGGGGATGCACCCCGGTGAGTCCAGAGAGTGCACTGGCACCACTGGGAATGCAGTGCACTGAGTCCAGAGAGTGCACTGGCACCACTGGGGATGTAGTGCAGTGAGTCCAGAGAGTGCCCTGGCACCAGTGGGGGTGCAGTGCAGTGAGTCCAGAGAGTGCACTGGCACCACTGGGGATGCAGTGCAGTGAGTCCAGAGAGTGCAGTGGCACCACTGGGGATGCACTGCAGTGAGTCCAGAGAGTGCTCTGGCACCACTGGGGATGCACTGCAATGAGTCCAGAGAGTGCACTGGCACCACTGGGGATGCAGTGCAGTGAGTCCAGAGAGTGCCTTGGCACCAGTGGGGATGCAGTGCAGTGAGTCCAGAGAGTACCCTGGCAGCACTGGGGATGCAGTGCAGTGAGTCCAGAGAGTGCACTGGCACCACTGGGGATGCAGTGCCGTGAGTCCAGAGTGTGCACTGGCACCACTGGGGATGCAGTGCAGTGAGTCCAGAGAGTGCACTGGCACCACTGGGGATGCAGTGCTGTGAGTTCAGAGAGTGCACTGGCACCACTGGGGGTGCAGTGCAGTGAGTCCAGAGAGTGCACTGGCACCAGTGGGGATGCACTGCAGTGAGTCCAGAGAGTGCACTGGCACCACTGGGGATGCACCCCGGTGAGTCCAGAGAGTGCACTGGCACCACTGGGGATGCAGTGCCGTGAGTCCAGAGAGTGCACTGGCACCACTGGGGATGCATTGCAGTGAGTCCAGAGAGTACACTGGCCCCACTGGGGTTGCAGTGCAGTGAGTCCACAGAGGGCACTGGCACCACTGGGGATGCATTGCAGTGAGTCCAGAGAGTGCACTCGCACCACTGGGGATGCAGTGCAGTGAGCCCAGGGAGTGCACTGGCACCACTGGGGATGCAGTGCAGTGAGTCCAGAGAGTGCACTGGCACCAATGGGGATGCAGTGCCGTGAGTCCAGAGAGTGCACTGGCACCACTGGGGATGCACCCCGGTGAGTCCAGAGAGTACACTGGCACCACTGGGGATGCAGTGCAGTGAGTCCAGAGAGTGCACTGGCACCACTGGGGATGCAGCGCAGTGAGTCCAGAGAGTGCACTGGCACCACTGGGGATGCAGTGCAGTGAGTCCAGAGAGGGCACTGGCACCACTGGGAATGCAGTGCAGTGGGTCCAGATAGTCCACTGGCAGCACTGGGGATGCAGTGCAGTGAGTCCAGAGAGTGCACTGGCAGCACTGGGGATGCAGTGCAGTGAGTCCAGAGAGTGCCCTGGCACCACTGGGGATGCAGTGCAGTGAGTCCAGAGAGTGCACTGACACCACTGGGAATGCAGTGCCGTTGGTCCAGAGAGTGCACTAGCACCACTGGGGATGCAGTGCCGTGAGTCCAGATGTTAGCGTAGCAACCACATAACCACCAATTGATTATATGAAGGTGCTTTATTCAGCGCTGGAAGCCGGGGCAGGTGCCCAAATCTGGCTTCAAGTCCCGTTAGTTCCCAGCCGTTATTTATACATACAATATTGCGTCAGGTATACATATTCATTACAGGTTGCAACATCAGCCTCGCTTTTCATTCTAATTAGCTCCCCTCCCCTTTGCACATGCGTGGCGCACTCTGGTGGTTGTCCAGGTGGTCGTCCAGATGAAGTAAGGAGTCTTCCTCTCCGCTAAACTTTTCACCTTTCTTACTCGACGCATGCTCCCTCCGCTTCTTGGTTCTGC
Source organism: Anser anser (assembly GCF_964211835.1). Lineage (NCBI taxonomy): Eukaryota > Metazoa > Chordata > Aves > Anseriformes > Anatidae > Anser > Anser anser. The sequence goes on from NC_139725.1 coordinate 342,742, forward strand.
TTCAACTCATTTCATCATTTCCAGGCCCTTATCCAAGGTCAGGTTGTACCTGTTCCCTCCCAGGGTTCCCCTTCAATGATTCTTTTGATTGTTCAATGTACTCCCTAAGTTTCCAGTATACATAGATTAATTGATAATGTAAGTACATTTGGCAATGCTTAATTATACTGTAGGTCCCATTACCTAAGAGACATTAGTAAAACATCCATTCGATTCTCCCCAACACTAACATTTCCCTCCTTTGAAAATACTTCACTCATACCAAGAGCAAGTATTTTCATTACTGTTAGGTTGAATCAGGTTAGTAGAGGTTAGTGAGTATAACTTGATATAGAGATTAGTAAGTATAATCTTAACGCATCTTCGTTAGTCTACTATCTTATTGATTCCTCTATGCCTGCTTGTTAACGCTAGTACTATAGGATGGGGGTGGAGTAAGTGGGATAGGGTGTTCTGGGTGATTCCCAGTAACCTACTAAAGTCCTTGACCACATTGGCAATGAAATGTGGTCCCCTGTCTGAAGAAATACCCAACGGTACACCAAATCTAGGGATTATTTCCCGTAGTAACCATTTTACCGTTTCCTTTGCTTAGTTGGTGTGACAGGGAAGGGCCTCTGGCCATCCTGAAAAAGTATCAACCCCTACCAATCGGTATTTATAACCTCTTGCTTTAGGCAGTTCCACGAAGTCTATTTGCCAGTAATCTCCAGGCTCTATTCCAGCTCTAGTTCTTCCCATCTCAGCATGTTTCCTTGCTACCGGATTATTCTTTAAGCAAAGCTCACATTTTGACATTACTGACTTTGCCATTGTTAACATGTGTACCGAGATGACACCTCGTTTCAAATAGGTCACCATTGCTTCTGCATCCCAGTGACATTCATTATGTTTTATTTGTAAGATTTCTCGCATTATTATAGGAGGTACTATGAGTTGTCCTGTCGTAGTCACATACCACCCGTCAGGATTCTTCTGGGCCTTCATCAAATTTGCAAGTCTCTCATCTTCCGCTGAATACTTTGGGTCTTTAGGTAATTTAAAACAAGAGAGGCCTACCTTCGATGGAATTAGAGCCATTACTTTCCATACTTCACGTGCAACCTTCCGGGCCGTCAAATCCGCCAGTCTGTTACCTTCTGCAATCTCTGACACCCCTCCTTGATGAGCTTTACAATGCATTATGGCCACCTGTTGGGGTTTCTGTACAGCTGTTATTAATTTCAATATTTCTTCCTGGTATTTTATATTAGTCCCTTGTGAGGATAGCATTCCCCTTTCTTTCCATAATGCCCCATGTACGTGGACTACCCCGAATGCATATTTTGAATCTGTCCAAATATTCACGTTCTTACCCTCGCTTAGTTCCAGGGCTCGTGTCAGGGCGACTATTTCTGCTCGTTGGGCTGAAGTCCCCGGAGGTAGGGAATTTGCCTCAATCACTACCTTTGATGTAGTTGCCGCGTATCCTGCATAACGAGTCCCATTTTCCACAAAGCTGCTTCCATCCGTGAAAAGTTCCCAATCCGGTCTCCCCCGAGGCTGATCCTTTAAGTCTGTTCTGCTGGCATAGGTATGTTCGATGATCTCCACGCAATCATGACTGAGGTCTCCTTCCTCCGTAGTTGTTCCTAGAAACACTGCTGGGTTCAATAAGTTAGTAGTTCTTAAGATTACATCATCTTGCTCAGTTAGTATAGCTTGATATTTCATCATTCGGCTGGGCGATAGCCAATGGCCCCCCTTTTGCTCCAATACCGTAGTCACCATCTGTGGCACGAACACTCAATTTGCTTCCCTAATGTGAGCTTCCTGGCTTCCTGTATTAAAAGGACTGTGGCTGCCACGGCCCTTAAACACGAGGGCCATCCAGCGCTTACTGCATCCAATTGTTTAGAAAAATACCCCACAGGTCTTTTCCAGCTCCCAAGTCGCTGGGTCAGTACTCCTAATGCCAATCGTTGTCTCTCATGCACAAACAGCTGGAAGTCCTTTGATAAGTCCGGGGCATGGCATTCTGTACCCCGACTTGTACCCAATCTTGATATCTCTTCAGCCTCCTTATTCCATCCCCTGTGTTATAATCCCATTGGGGATCCTCGGTGGGGAAGTTTTGATCTAGATTTCCAAGCACTAATCCATTTCGTATATCTTCTCGGGCTCTCTCTCTGGCTGCCCGCAATACCATGTCTTTTTCTGTCGAGTCCATCAAAGTATCCAGGATCACCTGGAGATCATCCCAATCGGGATTTTGGGTTTTAATTATCATTTTCATTACCCTAGCTACTTTATCTGGGTTTTCCCTGTAGGTGCCGGCTGCTTGTTTCCATATCATTAAATCCCCAGCTGAAAAAGGCACCTTAACATATACCGGTCCTTCTGTCCCCACTCCTTGCCTGAGGGGAGCGATTATTTTCCCTCCCTGTTCATTTATAGTTTCTCCTGCCCTTCGCTGTTGCCGGGTCCTATGTGACACAGGGGAGACTAAAGTCGGGGATTCTCCATCACTACTGCTATCTTCCTTTTCTCTTTTCCCTCCCTGTCCTGGCTCTTCCGGCGGAGCCGACGGCGCAACTTCCAAATCAATATTTCCATTATTCATTTCCCCATAATACTTATTATTCTCTATTGCCTGATGCTGTATACAGTGTCCCTCCTTAGTACATGCACAACAACGTTCCTCAGTTGAAACCTCAAGCACCATTATTCCACAAGCATGCTGCCATTCAGGCTTTCGGCGCAAATAAAAGAATAATTCCACATACGGCAGTTCATCATATTTTCCTTCCCGCTTACAGAATAGCATCAATTGTAAAATTGTATTATATTGCAATGTTCCATTCTCAGGCCAAGTTTCTTGGTCCTCTAGTTTATACTGTGGCCACCAAATATTACAATAATCAATCAGCTTTCCTTTCCGCATTTCTTGACCAAAACCTCCCTCTTTCCAGTGTACTAGCAAACACCCCAGCGGGGATGTCCGCGGGATAGGTACATCTTTTCCCAGAATTCCTTTGATCTTTTTCATTTTGAGCTTATGATACAAACCCAAAAGCTGCCAGAGCAGCAGCACACTTTCCCAGAAGCTGCCGGAGCAGCAGTACACTCTCCCAAAAGCTGCCGGAGCAGCAGCGTGCTCTCCCAGAAGCTGCCGGAGCAGCAGCACGCTTTCCCAAAAGCTGCCAGAGCAGCAGCATGCTCTCCCAAAAGCTGCCGGAGCAGCAGCACGCTTTCCCAAAAGCTGCCGGAGCAGCAGCGTGCTCTCCCAAAAGCTGCCGGAGCAGCAGCACGCTTTCCCAAAAGCTGCCGGAGCAGCAGCACACTCTCCCAAAAGCTGCCGGAGCAGCAGCGTGCTCTCCCAGAAGCTGCCGGAGCAGCAGCACGCTTTCCCAAAAGCTGCCGGAGCAGCAGCGTGCTCTCCCAAAAGCTGCCGGAGCAGCGGCACGCTTTCCCAAAAGCTGCCGGAGCTGCAGCACGCTTTCCCAAAAGCTGCCGGAGCAGCAGCACACTCTCCCAAAAGCTGCCGGAGCAGCAGCGTGCTCTCCCAGAAGCTGCCGGAGCAGCAGCACGCTTTCCCAAAAGCTGCCGGAGCAGCAGCGTGCTCTCCCAAAAGCTGCCGGAGCAGCAGCACGCTTTCCCAAAAGCTGCCGGAGCAGCAGCGTGCTCTCCCAAAAGCTGCCGGAGCAGCAGCACGCTTTCCCAAAAGCTGCCGGAGCAGCAGCGTGCTCTCCCAAAAGCTGCCGGAGCAGCAGCACGCTTTCCCAGAAGCTGCCGGAGCAGCAGCGTGCTTACTACATACCAATAATACCAAGTGCTGACCCTTCAGCACAAACCAATACAATTACCAATACCAAACCACCAATGCCGAACCTGCAGAGCTTTCGCTCTGTCTAACGGACGGCGCCTAGGCTTACCCCGGGAGCTCCCTGCCCAACTGAGCGTGGCTTTCGCCGCGTCTGACCGGCAGGCTTTCCCAACCAAATCGGTACCGAATACACAAAGTTGAAAGCACCTTTGCTTACCACTCCAGTGGTACGTCGTGAGCAGCGGAGGTCGGTCGTGGTCGACTGCTCCCCGAGAATCCCTCGGTGCCGGCTGGAGCGAAACCGAGACACGAGCCGCCTCAGCAGTGCCCACGCTGTCCCACCTGGGTCGCCAAAATGTTAGCGTAGCAACCACATAACCACCAAGTGATTATATGAAGGTGCTTTATTCAGCGCTGGAAGCCGGGGCAGGTGCCCAAATCTGGCTTCAAGTCCCGTTACTTCCCAGCCGTTATTTATACATACAATATTGCGTCAGGTATACATATTCATTACAGGTTGCAACATCAGCCTCGCTTTTCATTCTAATTAGCTCCCCTCCCCTTTGCACATGCGTGGCGCACTCTGGTGGTCGTCCAGATGAAGTAAGGAGTCTTCCTCTCCGCTAAACTTTTCACCTTTCTTACTCGACGCATGCTCCCTCCGCTTCTTGGTTCTGCTTCAACTCATTTCATCATTTCCAGGCCCTTATCCAAGGTCAGGTTGTACCTGTTCCCTCCCAAGGTTCCCCTTCAATGATTCTTTTGATTGTTCAATGTACTCCCTAAGTATCCAGTATACATAGATTAACTGATAATGTAAGTACATTTGGCAATGCTTAATTATACTGTAGGTCCCATTACCTAAGAGACATTAGTAAAACATCCATTCGATTCTCCCCAACACTAACACAGAGACTGCACTGGCACCACTGGGGATGCAGTGCAGTGAGTCCAGAGAGGGCACTGGCACCACTGGCGATGCAGTGCAGTGAGTCCAGAGAGTGCACTGGCACCACTGGCGATGCACTGCAGTGAGTCCAGAGAGTGCACTGGCCCTACTGGGGATGTAGTGCAGTGAGTCCACAGAGGGCACTGGCACCACTGGGGATGCACTGCAGTGAGTCCAGAGAGTGTACTGGCACCACTGGGGATGCAGTGCAGTGAGTCCAGAGAGTGCACTGGCACCACTGGTGATGCAGTGCAGTGAGTCCAGAGAGTGCACTGGCACCACTGGGGATGCAGTGCCGTGAGTCCAGAGAGTGCACTGACACCACTGGGGATGCACTGCAATGAGTCCAGAGAGTGCACTGGCACCAATGGCAATGCAGTGCAGTGAGTCCAGAGAGTGCACTGGCACCACTGGGGATGCAGTGCAGTGAGTCCAGAGAGTGCACTGGCACCACTGGGGATGCAATGCAGTGAGTCCAGAGAGTGCACTGGCACCACTGGGGGTTCAGTGCAATGAGTCCAGAGAGTGCACTGGCACCACTCGGGATGCACTGCCGTGAGTCCAGAGTGTGCACTGGCACCACTGGGGATGCAGTGCAGTGAGTCCAGAGAGTGCAGTGGCACCACTGGGGATGCAGTGCTGTGAGTCCAGAGAGTGCACTGGCACCACTGGGGATGCAGTGCAGTGAGTCCAGAGAGTGCTCTGGCACCAGTGGGGATGCACTGCAGTGAGTCCAGAGAGTGCACTGGCACCACTGGGGATGCAGTGCAGTGAGTCCAGAGAGGTCACTGGCACCACTGGGGATGCAGTGCAGTGACTCAAGAGAGTGCACTGGCACCACTGGGGATGCACTGCAGTGAGTACAGAGAGTGCACTGGCACCACTGGGGATGCAGTGCAGTGAGTGCAGAGAGTGCACTGGCCCCACTGGGGATGTAGTGCAGTGAGTCCAGAGAGTGCACTGTCACCACTGGGGATGCAGTACAGTGAGTCCAGAGAGGTCACTGGCACCACTTGTGATGCACTGCAGTGAGTTCAGAGAGTGCACTGGCACCACTGGGGATGCAGTGCGGTGAGTCCAGAGAGTGCACTGGCACCAGTGGGGATGCACTGCAGTGAGTCCAGAGAGGGCACTGGCACTATTGGGGATGCACCCCGGTGAGTCCAGAGAGTGCACTGGCACCACTGGGAATGCAGTGCACTGAGTCCAGAGAGTGCACTGGCACCACTGGGGATGTAGTGCAGTGAGTCCAGAGAGTGCCCTGGCACCAGTGGGGGTGCAGTGCAGTGAGTCCAGAGAGTGCACTGGCACCACTGGGGATGCAGTGCAGTGAGTCCAGAGAGTGCAGTGGCACCACTGGGGATGCACTGCAGTGAGTCCAGAGAGTGCACTGGCACCACTAGGGATGCAGTTCAGGGAGTCCAGAGAGTGCACTGGCACCACTGGGGATGCAGTGCAGTGAGTCCAGAGAGTGCACTGGCACCACTGGGGATGCAGTGCAGTGAGTCCAGAGAGTGCTCTGGCACCACTGGGGATGCACTGCAATGAGTCCAGAGAGTGCACTGGCACCACTGGGGATGCAGTGCAGTGAGTCCAGAGAGTGCCTTGGCACCACTGGGGATGCAGTGCAGTGAGTCCAGAGAGTACCCTGGCAGCACTGGGGATGCAGTGCAGTGAGTCCAGAGAGTGCACTGGCACCACTGGGGATGCAGTGCCGTGAGTCCAGAGTGTGCACTGGCACCACTGGGGATGCAGTGCAGTGAGTCCAGAGAGTGCACTGGCACCAGTGGGGATGCAGTGCTGTGAGTCCAGAGAGTGCACTGGCACCACTGGGGGTGCAGTGCAGTGAGTCCAGAGAGTGCACTGGCACCAGTGGGGATGCACTGCAGTGAGTCCAGAGAGTGCACTGGCACCACTGGGGATGCACCCCGGTGAGTCCAGAGAGTGCACTGGCACCACTGGGGATGCAGTGCCGTGAGTCCAGAGAGTGCACTGGCACCACTGGGGATGCATTGCAGTGAGTCCAGAGAGTACACTGGCCCCACTGGGGTTGCAGTGCAGTGAGTCCACAGAGGGCACTGGCACCACTGGGGATGCAGTGCAGTGAGTCCAGAGAGGTCACTGGCACCACTGGGGATGCAGTGCAGTGAGCCCAGGGAGTGCACTGGCACCACTGGGGATGCAGTGCAGTGAGTCCAGAGAGTGCACTGGCACCAATGGGGATGCAGTGCCGTGAGTCCAGAGAGTGCACTGGCACCACTGGGGATGCACCCCGGTGAGTCCAGAGAGTACACTGGCACCACTGGGGATGCAGTGCAGTGAGTCCAGAGAGTGCACTGGCACCACTGGGGATGCAGCGCAGTGAGTCCAGAGAGTGCACTGGCACCACTGGGGATGCAGTGCAGTGAGTCCAGAGAGGGCACTGGCACCACTGGGAATGCAGTGCAGTGGGTCCAGATAGTCCACTGGCAGCACTGGGGATGCAGTGCAGTGAGTCCAGAGAGTGCACTGGCAGCACTGGGGATGCAGTGCAGTGAGTCCAGAGAGTGCCCTGGCACCACTGGGGATGCAGTGCAGTGAGTCCAGAGAGTGCACTGACACCACTGGGAATGCAGTGCCGTTGGTCCAGAGAGTGCACTAGCACCACTGGGGATGCAGTGCCGTGAGTCCAGATGTTAGCGTAGCAACCACATAACCACCAATTGATTATATGAAGGTGCTTTATTCAGCGCTGGAAGCCGGGGCAGGTGCCCAAATCTGGCTTCAAGTCCCGTTACTTCCCAGCCGTTATTTATACATACAATATTGCGTCAGGTATACATATTCATTACAGGTTGCAACATCAGCCTCGCTTTTCATTCTAATTAGCTCCCCTCCCCTTTGCACATGCGTGGCGCACTCTGGTGGTTGTCCAGGTGGTCGTCCAGATGAAGTAAGGAGTCTTCCTCTCCGCTAAACTTTTCACCTTTCTTACTCGACGCATGCTCCCTCCGCTTCTTGGTTCTGCTTCAACTCATTTCATCATTTCCAGGCCCTTATCCAAGGTCAGGTTGTACCTGTTCCCTCCCAGGGTTCCCCTTCAATGATTCTTTTGATTGTTCAATGTACTCCCTAAGTTTCCAGTATACATAGATTAATTGATAATGTAAGTACATTTGGCAATGCTTAATTATACTGTAGGTCCCATTACCTAAGAGACATTAGTAAAACATCCATTCGATTCTCCCCAACACTAACATTTCCCTCCTTTGAAAATACTTCACTCATACCAAGAGCAAGTATTTTCATTACTGTTAGGTTGAATCAGGTTAGTAGAGGTTAGTGAGTATAACTTGATATAGAGATTAGTAAGTATAATCTTAACGCATCTTCGTTAGTCTACTATCTTATTGATTCCTCTATGCCTGCTTGTTAACGCTAGTACTATAGGATGGGGGTGGAGTAAGTGGGATAGGGTGTTCTGGGTGATTCCCAGTAACCTACTAAAGTCCTTGACCACATTGGCAATGAAATGTGGTCCCCTGTCTGAAGAAATACCCAACGGTACACCAAATCTAGGGATTATTTCCCGTAGTAACCATTTTACCGTTTCCTTTGCTTAGTTGGTGTGACAGGGAAGGGCCTCTGGCCATCCTGAAAAAGTATCAACCCCTACCAATCGGTATTTATAACCTCTTGCTTTAGGCAGTTCCACGAAGTCTATTTGCCAGTAATCTCCAGGCTCTATTCCAGCTCTAGTTCTTCCCATCTCAGCATGTTTCCTTGCTACCGGATTATTCTTTAAGCAAAGCTCACATTTTGACATTACTGACTTTGCCATTGTTAACATGTGTACCGAGATGACACCTCGTTTCAAATAGGTCACCATTGCTTCTGCATCCCAGTGACATTCATTATGTTTTATTTGTAAGATTTCTCGCATTATTATAGGAGGTACTATGAGTTGTCCTGTCGTAGTCACATACCACCCGTCAGGATTCTTCTGGGCCTTCATCAAATTTGCAAGTCTCTCATCTTCCGCTGAATACTTTGGGTCTTTAGGTAATTTAAAACAAGAGAGGCCTACCTTCGATGGAATTAGAGCCATTACTTTCCATACTTCACGTGCAACCTTCCGGGCCGTCAAATCCGCCAGTCTGTTACCTTCTGCAATCTCTGACACCCCTCCTTGATGAGCTTTACAATGCATTATGGCCACCTGTTGGGGTTTCTGTACAGCTGTTATTAATTTCAATATTTCTTCCTGGTATTTTATATTAGTCCCTTGTGAGGATAGCATTCCCCTTTCTTTCCATAATGCCCCATGTACGTGGACTACCCCGAATGCATATTTTGAATCTGTCCAAATATTCACGTTCTTACCCTCGCTTAGTTCCAGGGCTCGTGTCAGGGCGACTATTTCTGCTCGTTGGGCTGAAGTCCCCGGAGGTAGGGAATTTGCCTCAATCACTACCTTTGATGTAGTTGCCGCGTATCCTGCATAACGAGTCCCATTTTCCACAAAGCTGCTTCCATCCGTGAAAAGTTCCCAATCCGGTCTCCCCCGAGGCTGATCCTTTAAGTCTGTTCTGCTGGCATAGGTATGTTCGATGATCTCCACGCAATCATGACTGAGGTCTCCTTCCTCCGTAGTTGTTCCTAGAAACACTGCTGGGTTCAATAAGTTAGTAGTTCTTAAGATTACATCATCTTGCTCAGTTAGTATAGCTTGATATTTCATCATTCGGCTGGGCGATAGCCAATGGCCCCCCTTTTGCTCCAATACCGTAGTCACCATCTGTGGCACGAACACTCAATTTGCTTCCCTAATGTGAGCTTCCTGGCTTCCTGTATTAAAAGGACTGTGGCTGCCACGGCCCTTAAACACGAGGGCCATCCAGCGCTTACTGCATCCAATTGTTTAGAAAAATACCCCACAGGTCTTTTCCAGCTCCCAAGTCGCTGGGTCAGTACTCCTAATGCCAATCGTTGTCTCTCATGCACAAACAGCTGGAAGTCCTTTGATAAGTCCGGGGCATGGCATTCTGTACCCCGACTTGTACCCAATCTTGATATCTCTTCAGCCTCCTTATTCCATCCCCTGTGTTATAATCCCATTGGGGATCCTCGGTGGGGAAGTTTTGATCTAGATTTCCAAGCACTAATCCATTTCGTATATCTTCTCGGGCTCTCTCTCTGGCTGCCCGCAATACCATGTCTTTTTCTGTCGAGTCCATCAAAGTATCCAGGATCACCTGGAGATCATCCCAATCGGGATTTTGGGTTTTAATTATCATTTTCATTACCCTAGCTACTTTATCTGGGTTTTCCCTGTAGGTGCCGGCTGCTTGTTTCCATATCATTAAATCCCCAGCTGAAAAAGGCACCTTAACATATACCGGTCCTTCTGTCCCCACTCCTTGCCTGAGGGGAGCGATTATTTTCCCTCCCTGTTCATTTATAGTTTCTCCTGCCCTTCGCTGTTGCCGGGTCCTATGTGACACAGGGGAGACTAAAGTCGGGGATTCTCCATCACTACTGCTATCTTCCTTTTCTCTTTTCCCTCCCTGTCCTGGCTCTTCCGGCGGAGCCGACGGCGCAACTTCCAAATCAATATTTCCATTATTCATTTCCCCATAATACTTATTATTCTCTATTGCCTGATGCTGTATACAGTGTCCCTCCTTAGTACATGCACAACAACGTTCCTCAGTTGAAACCTCAAGCACCATTATTCCACAAGCATGCTGCCATTCAGGCTTTCGGCGCAAATAAAAGAATAATTCCACATACGGCAGTTCATCATATTTTCCTTCCCGCTTACAGAATAGCATCAATTGTAAAATTGTATTATATTGCAATGTTCCATTCTCAGGCCAAGTTTCTTGGTCCTCTAGTTTATACTGTGGCCACCAAATATTACAATAATCAATCAGCTTTCCTTTCCGCATTTCTTGACCAAAACCTCCCTCTTTCCAGTGTGCTAGCAAACACCCCAGCGGGGATGTCCGCGGGATAGGTACATCTTTTCCCAGAATTCCTTTGATCTTTTTCATTTTGAGCTTATGATACAAACCCAAAAGCTGCCAGAGCAGCAGCACACTTTCCCAGAAGCTGCCGGAGCAGCAGTACACTCTCCCAAAAGCTGCCGGAGCAGCAGCGTGCTCTCCCAGAAGCTGCCGGAGCAGCAGCACGCTTTCCCAAAAGCTGCCAGAGCAGCAGCATGCTCTCCCAAAAGCTGCCGGAGCAGCAGCACGCTTTCCCAAAAGCTGCCGGAGCAGCAGCACACTCTCCCAAAAGCTGCCGGAGCAGCAGCGTGCTCTCCCAGAAGCTGCCGGAGCAGCAGCACGCTTTCCCAAAAGCTGCCGGAGCAGCAGCGTGCTCTCCCAAAAGCTGCCGGAGCAGCAGCACGCTTTCCCAAAAGCTGCCGGAGCAGCAGCACACTCTCCCAAAAGCTGCCGGAGCAGCAGCGTGCTCTCCCAGAAGCTGCCGGAGCAGCAGCACGCTTTCCCAAAAGCTGCCGGAGCAGCAGCGTGCTCTCCCAAAAGCTGCCGGAGCAGCAGCACGCTTTCCCAAAAGCTGCCGGAGCAGCAGCGTGCTCTCCCAAAAGCTGCCGGAGCAGCAGCACGCTTTCCCAAAAGCTGCCGGAGCAGCAGCGTGCTCTCCCAAAAGCTGCCGGAGCAGCAGCACGCTTTCCCAGAAGCTGCCGGAGCAGCAGCGTGCTTACTACATACCAATAATACCAAGTGCTGACCCTTCAGCACAAACCAATACAATTACCAATACCAAACCACCAATGCCGAACCTGCAGAGCTTTCGCTCTGTCTAACGGACGGCGCCTAGGCTTACCCCGGGAGCTCCCTGCCCAACCGAGCGTGGCTTTCGCCGCGTCTGACCAGCAGGCTTTCCCAACCAAATCGGTACCGAATACACAAAGTTGAAAGCACCTTTGCTTACCACTCCAGTGGTACGTCGTGAGCAGCGGAGGTCGGTCGTGGTCGACTGCTGCCCGAGAATCCCTCGGTGCCGGCTGGAGCGAAACCGAGACACGAGCCGCCTCAGCAGTGCCCACGCTGTCCCACCTGGGTCGCCAAAATGTTAGCGTAGCAACCACATAACCACCAAGTGATTATATGAAGGTGCTTTATTCAGCGCTGGAAGCCGGGGCAGGTGCCCAAATCTGGCTTCAAGTCCCGTTACTTCCCAGCCGTTATTTATACATACAATATTGCGTCAGGTATACATATTCATTACAGGTTGCAACATCAGCCTCGCTTTTCATTCTAATTAGCTCCCCTCCCCTTTGCACATGCGTGGCGCACTCTGGTGGTCGTCCAGATGAAGTAAGGAGTCTTCCTCTCCGCTAAACTTTTCACCTTTCTTACTCGACGCATGCTCCCTCCGCTTCTTGGTTCTGCTTCAACTCATTTCATCATTTCCAGGCCCTTATCCAAGGTCAGGTTGTACCTGTTCCCTCCCAAGGTTCCCCTTCAATGATTCTTTTGATTGTTCAATGTACTCCCTAAGTATCCAGTATACATAGATTAATTGATAATGTAAGTACATTTGGCAATGCTTAATTATACTGTAGGTCCCATTACCTAAGAGACATTAGTAAAACATCCATTCGATTCTCCCCAACACTAACACAGAGACTGCACTGGCACCACTGGGGATGCAGTGCAGTGAGTCCAGAGAGGGCACTGGCACCACTGGCGATGCAGTGCAGTGAGTCCAGAGAGTGCACTGGCACCACTGGCGATGCACTGCAGTGAGTCCAGAGAGTGCACTGGCCCTACTGGGGATGTAGTGCAGTGAGTCCACAGAGGGCACTGGCACCACTGGGGATGCACTGCAGTGAGTCCAGAGAGTGCCCCGGCACCACTGGGGATGCAGTGCAGTGAGTCCAGAGAGTGCAGTGGCACCACTGGGGATGCAGTGCAGTGAGTCCAAAGAGTGCACTGGCACCATTGGGGATGCAGTGCAGTGAGTCCAGAGAGTGCACTGGCACCACTGGGGATGCAGTGCAGTGAGTCCAGAGAGTGCACTGGCACCACTGGGGATGCAGTGCAGTGAGCTCAGAGAGTGCACTGCCACCACTGGGGATGCAGTGCAGTGAGTCCAGAGAGTGCACTGGCACCACTGCGGATGCAGTGCAGTGAGTCCAGAGAGTGCACTGGCACCACTGGGGATGCAGTGAAATGAGTCCAGAGAGTGCACTGGCACCACTGGGGATGAACTGCAGTGAGTCCAGAGAGCGCACTGGCACCACTGGGGATGCACTGCAGTGAGTCCAGAGACGGCAATGGCACTATTGGGGATGCACCCCGGTGAGTCCAGAGAGTGCACTGGCACCACTGGGAATGCACTGCACTGAGTCCAGAGAGGTCACTGGCACCACTGGGGATGCAGTGCAGTGAGTGCAGAGAGTGCACTGGCACCACTGGGGATGCAGTGCAGTGAGTCCAGGGAGTGCACTGGCACCAATGGGGATGCAGTGCAGTGAGTCCAGAGAGTGCCCTGGCACCACTTGGGATGCAGTGCAGTGAGTCCAGAGAGTGCACTGGCACCAGTGGGGATGCAGTGCCGTGAGTCCAGAGAGTGCACTGGCACCACTGGGGATGCAGTGCCGTGAGTCCAGAGAGCGCACTGGCACGACCGGGGATGCAGTGCAGTGAGTCCACAGAGCGCACTGGCACCACCGGGGATGCAGTGCCGTGCTTCCAGAGAGTGCACTGGCACCACTGGGGATGCAGTGCAGTGAGTCCAGAGAGTGCACTGGCACCACTGGGGATGCACTGCAGTGAGACCAGAGATTGCACTGGTACGATAGGGGATGCAGTGCAGTGAGTCCAGAGAGTGCACTGGCACCACTGGGGATGCAGTGCAGTGAGTCCAGAGAGTGCACTGGCACCACTGGGGATGCAGTGCACTGAGTCCAGAGAGTGCACTGGCACCACTGGGGATGCAGTGCAGTGAGTGCAGAGAGTGCACTGGCACCACTGGGGATGCAGTGCAGTGAGTCCAGAGAGTGCACTGGCACCACAGAGGATACACTACAGTGAGTCCAGAGAGTGCACTGGCACCACCGGGGATGCAGTGCAGTGAGTCCAGAGAGTGCACTGTCCCCACTGGGGATGTAGTGCAGTGAGTCCACAGAGGGCACTGGAACCACTGGGGATGCAGTGAAGTGAGTGCAGAGAGTGCCCCGCCACTACTGGGGATGCAGTGCAGTGAGTCCAGAGAGTGCAGTGGCACCACTGGGGATGCAGTGCAGTGAGTCCAAAGAGTGCACTGGCACCCTTGGGGATGCAGTGCAGTGAGACCAGAGAGTGCACTGTCACCACTGGGGATGCAGTGCAATGAGTCCAGAGAGTGCACTGGCACCACTGGGGATGCAGTGCAGTGAGTCCAGAGAGTGCACTGGCACCACTGGGGATGCAGTGCAGCGAGTCCAGAGAGTGCACTGGCACCACTGGGGATGCACTGCAGTGAGTCCAGAGAGTGCACTGGCACCACTGGGGAATGCAGTGCACTAAGTCCAGAGAGGGCACTGGCACCACTGGGAAGCACTGCAGTGAGTCCAGAGAGTGCACTGGCACCACTGGGGATGCAGTGCAGTGAGTGCAGAGAGTGCACTGGCACCACTGGGGATGCAGTGCAGTGAGTCCAGAGAGTGCACTGGCACCACAGGGGATGCAGTGCAGTGAGTCCAGAGAGTGCACTGGCACCACTGGGGATGCACTGCAGTGAGTCCAGAGAGTGCACTGGCACCACTGGGGATGCAGCGCAGTGAGTGCAGAGAGTGCACTGGCACCACTGGGGATGCAGTGCAGTGAGTCCACAGAGTGCACTGGCACCACTAGGGATGCAGTGCAGTGAGTCCAGAGAGTGCACTGGCACCACAGGGGATGCAGTGCAGAGAGTCCAGAGAGTGCACTGGCACCACTGGGGATGCAGTGCCGTGAGTCCAGAGAGTGCACTGGCACCACTAGGGATGCAGTGCCGTGAGTCCAGAGAGTGCACTGGCACCACTGGGGATGCAGTGCAGTGAGTCCAAAGAGTGCACTGGCACCATTGGGGATGCAGTGCAGTGAGTCCAGAGAGTGCACTGGCACCACTGGGGATGCAGTGCAGTGAGTCCAGAGAGTGTACTGGCGCCACTGGGGATGCAGTGCAGTGAGCTGAGAGAGTGCACTGGCACCACTGGGGATGCAGTGCAGTGAGTCCAGAGAGTGCACTGGCACCACTGGGGATGCACTGCAGTGAGTCCAGAGAGTGCACTGGCACCACTGGGGATGCAGTGCGGTGAGTCCAGAGAGTGCACTGGCACCAATGGCAATGCACTGCAGTGAGTCCAGAGAGGGCACCGGCACTATTGGAGATGCACCCCGGTGAGTCCAGAGAGTGCACTGGCACCACTGGGAATGCAGTGCACTGAGTCCAGAGAGGTCACTGGCACCACTGGGGATGCAGTGCAGTGAGTCCAGAGAGTGCACTGGCACCACTGGGGATGCAGTGCAGTGAGTCCAGAGAGTGCACTGGCACCACTAGGGATGCAGTGTCGTGAGCACAGAGAGTGCACTGACACCACTGGGGATGCACTGCATTGAGTCCAGAGAGTGCAGAGGCACCAATGGCAATGCAGTGCAGTGAGTCCAGAGAGTGCCTTGGCACCACTGGGGATGCAGTGCAGTGAGTCCAGAGAGTACCCTGGCACCACTGGGGATGCAGTGCAGTGAGTCCAGAGAGTGCACTGGCACCACTGGGGATGCAGTGCCGTTGGTCCAGAGAGTGCACTAGGACCCCTGGGGATGCAGTGCCGTGAGTCCAGAGTGTGCACTGGCACCTCTGGGGATGCAGTGCAGTGAAGCCAGAGAGTGCACTGGCACTAGTGGGGATGCAGTGCTGTGAGTCCAGAGAGTGCACTGGCGCCACTGGGGATGCAGTGCAGTGAGTGCAGAGAGTGCACTGGCACCACTGGGGATGCAGTGCAGTGAGTCCACAGAGTGCACTGGAACCACTAGGGATGCAGTGCAGTGAGTCCAGAGAGGGCACCGACACTATTGGGGATGCACCCCGGTGAGTCCAGTGAGTGCACTGGCACCACTGGGGATGCACTGCAATGAGTCCAGAGAGTGCACTGGCACCACTGGGGATGCAGTGCAGTGAGTCCAGAGAGTGCCTTGGCACCACTGGGGATGCACTGCAGCGAGTCCAGAGAGTACCCTGGCACCACTGGGGATGCACTGCAGTGAGACCAGAGATTGAACTGGTACGATTGGGGATGCAGTGCAGTGAGTCCAGAGAGTGCACTGGCACCACTGGGGATGCAGTGCAGTGAGTCCAGAGAGTGCACTGGCACCACTGGGGATGCAGTGCCGTTGGTCAAGAGAGTGCACTAGGACCCCTGGGGATGCAGTGCCGTGAGTCCAGAGTGTGCACTGGCAGCACTGGGGATGCAGTGCAGTGAGTCCAGAGAGTGCACTGGCACCAGTGGGGATGCAGTGCTGTGAGTCCAGAGAGTGCACTGGCACCACTGGTGATGCAGTGCAGTGAGTGCAGAGAGTGCACTGGCACCACTGGGGATGCAGTGCAGTGAGTGCAGAGAGTGCACTGGCACCACTGGGGATGCAGTGCAGTGAGCTCAGAGAGTGCACTGGCACCACTGGGGATGCAGTGCAGTGAGTCCAGAGAGTGCACTGGCACCACTGGGGATGCAGTGCAGTGAGTCCAGAGAGTGCACTGGCACCACTGGGGATGCAGTGCCGTGAGTCCAGAGAGTGCACTGACACCACAGGGGATGCACTGCAATGAGTCCAGAGAGTGCACTGGCACCAATGGCAATGCAGTTCAGTGAGTCCAGAGAGTGCACTGCCACCACTGGGGATGCACTGCAGTGAGTCCCAAGAGTGCCCTGGCACCACTGGGGATGCAGTGCAGTGAGTGCAGAGAGTGCACTGGCACCACTGGGGATGCAGTGCAGTGAGTCCACAGAGTGCACTGGCACCACTAGGGATGCAGTGCAGTGAGTCCAGAGAGTGCACTGGCACCACTGGGGATGCAGTGCAGTGAGTCCAGAGAGTGCACTGGCACCACTGGGGATGCAGTGCAGTGAGTCCAGAGAGTGCACTGGCACCAGTGGGGATGCACTGCAATGAGCGCAGAGAGTGCACTGGCACCAATGGCAATGCAGTGCAGTGAGTCCAGAGAGTGCCTTGGCACCACTGGGGATGCACTGCAGTGAGTCCAGAGAGTACCCTGGCACCACTGGGGATGCACTGCAGTGAGTCCAGAGAGTACCCTGACACAACTGGGGATGCAGTGCAGTGAGTCCAGAGAGTGCACTGGCACCACTGGGGATGCAGTGCAATGAGACCAGAGAGTGCAGTGGCACCACTGGGGATGCAGTGCAGTGAGTCCAAAGAGTGCACTGGCACCATTGGGGATGCAGTGCAGTGAGTCCAGAGAGTGCACTGGCACCACTGAAGATGCAGTGCAGTGAGTCCAGAGAGTGCACTGGCACCACAGGGGATGCAGTGCAGTGAGCTCAGAGAGTGCACTGGCACCACTGGGGATGCACTGCAGTGAGTCCAGAGAGTGCACTGGCACCACTGGGGATGCAGTGCAGTGAGTCCAGAGAGTGCACTGGCACCACTGGGGATGCAGTGCAGTGAGCTCAGAGAGTGCACTGGCACCACTGGGGATGCACTGCAGTGAGTCCAGAGAGTGCACTGGCACCACTGGGGTGCAGTGCATTGAGTCCAGAGAGTGCACTGGCACCACTATGGATGCAGTGCCGTGAGTCCAGAGAGTGCACTGACACCACTGGGGATGCACTGCAATGAGTCCAGAGAGTGCACTGGCACCAATGGCAATGCAGTTCAGTGAGTCCAGAGAGTGCCTTGGCACCACTGGGGATGCAGTGCAGTGAGTCCAGAGAGTACCCTGGCACCACTGGGGATGCAGTGCAGTGAGTCCAGAGAGTGCACTGGCACCACTGGGGATGCAGTGCAGTGACTCCAGAGTGTGCACTGGCACCACTGGGGATGCAGTGCAGTGAGTCCAGAGAGTGTACTGGCACCCCTGGGGATGCAGTGCAGTGAGTGCAGAGAGTGCACTGGCACCACTGGGGATGCAGTGCAGTGAGTCCAGAGAGGTCACTGGCACCACTGGGGATGCAGTGCAGTGAGTCCAGAGAGTGCCTTGCACCACTGGGGATGCAGTGCTGTGAGTCCAGAGAGTGCACTGGCACCACTGGGGGTGCAGTGCATTGAGTCCAGAGAGTGCACTGGCACCACTGGGGATGCACTGCAGTGAGTCCAGACAGTGCACTGGCACCACTGGGAATGCAGTGCACTGAGTCCAGAGAGTGCACTGGCACCACTGGGGATGTAGTGCATTGAGTCCAGAGACTGCCCTGGCACCACTGGGGATGCAGTGCAGAGAGTCCAGAGAGTGCACTGGCACCACTGGGGATGCACTGCAGTGAGTCCAGAGAGTGCACTGGCACCAGTGGGGATGCACTGCAGTGAGTCCAGAGAGTGCACTGGCACCACTGGGGATGCAGTGCAGTGAGTCCAGAGAGTGCACTGGCACCACTGGGGATGCACCCCGGCAAGTCCAGAGAGTACACTGGCACCACCGGGGATGCAGTGCCGTGAGGCCACAGAGTGCACTGGCACCACTGGGGATGCAGTGCCGTGCTTCCAGAGAGTGCACTGGCACCACTGGGGATGCAGTGCAGTGAGTCCAGAGAGTGCACTGGCCCCACTGGGGTTGCAGTGCAGTAAGTGCAGAGAGTGCACTGGCACCACTGGGGATGCAGTGCAGTGTGTCCAGAGAGTGCACTGGCACCACTGGGGATGCAGTGCAGTGAGTCTGGAGAGTGCAGTGGCACCACTGGGGATGCAGTGCAGTGAGTCCAGAGAGTGCACTGGCACCTCTGGGGATGCAGTTCAGTGAGTCCAGAGAGTGCTCTGGCACCACTGGGGATGCAGTGCAGTGAGTCCAGAGAGTGCACTTGCACCACTGGGGATGCACTGCAGTGAGTCCAGAGAGTGCACTGGCACCACTGGGGATGCAGCGCAGTGAGTCCAGAGAGTGCACTGGCACCACTGGGAATGCACCCCGCTGAGTCCAGAGAGGGCACTGGCACCCTTGGGGATGCACCCCGGTGAGTCCAGAGAGTGCACTGGCACCACTGGGAATGCAGTGCAGTGAGTCCAGAGAGTGCACTGGCACCACTGGGGATGCAGTGCAGTGAGTCCAGAGAGTGCACTGGTACGGTTGGTGATGCAGTGCCGTGAGTCCAGAGAGTGCACTGGCAGCACTGGGAATGCAGTGCCGTTGGTCCAGAGAGTGCACTAGCACCACTGGGGATGCAGTGCCGTGAGTCCAGATGTTAGCGTAGCAACCACATAACCACGAATTGATTATATGAAGGTGCTTTATTCAGCGCTGGAAGCCGGGGCAGGTGCCCAAATCTGGCTTCAAGTCCCGTTACTTCCCAGGCTTTATGTATACATACAATATTGCGTCAGGTATACATATTCATTACAGGTTGCAACAGCAGCCTCGCTTTTCATTCTAATTAGCTCCCCTCCCCTTTGCACATGCGTGGCGCACTCTGGTGGTCGTCCAGATGAAGTAAGGAGTCTTCCTCTCCGCTAAACTTTTCACCTTTCTTACTCGACGCATGCTCCCTCCGCTTCTTGGTTCTGCTTCAACTCATTTCATCATTTCCAGGCCCTTATCCAAGGTCAGGTTGTACCTGTTCCCTCCCAGGGTTCCCCTTCAATGATTCTTTTGATTGTTCAATGTACTCCCTAAGTTTCCAGTATACATAGATTAATTGATAATGTAAGTACATTTGGCAATGCTTAATTATACTGTAGGTCCCATTACCTAAGAGACATTAGTAAAACCTCCATTCGATTCTCCCCAACACTAACATTTCCCCCCTTTGAAAATACTTCACTCATACCAAGAGCAAGTATTTTCATTACTGTTAGGTTGAATCAGGTTAGTAGAGGTTAGTGAGTATAACTTGATATAGAGATTAGTAAGTATAATCTTAACGCATCTTCGTTAGTCTACTATCTTATTGATTCCTCTATGCCTGCTTGTTAACGCTAGTACTATAGGATGGGGGTGGAGTAAGTGGGATAGGGTGTTCTGGGTGATTCCCAGTAACCTACTAAAGTCCTTGACCACATTGGCAATGAAATGTGGTCCCCTGTCTGAAGAAATACCCAACGGTACACCAAATCTAGGGATTATTTCCCGTAGTAACCATTTTACCGTTTCCTTTGCTTAGTTGGTGTGACAGGGAAGGGCCTCTGGCCATCCTGAAAAAGTATCAACCCCTACCAATCGGTATTTATAACCTCTTGCTTTAGGCAGTTCCACGAAGTCTATTTGCCAGTAATCTCCAGGCTCTATTCCAGCTCTAGTTCTTCCCATCTCAGCATGTTTCCTTGCTACCGGATTATTCTTTAAGCAAAGCTCACATTTTGACATTACTGACTTTGCCATTGTTAACATGTGTACCGAGATGACACCTCGTTTCAAATAGGTCACCATTGCTTCTGCATCCCAGTGACATTCATTATGTTTTATTTGTAAGATTTCTCGCATTATTATAGGAGGTACTATGAGTTGTCCTGTCGTAGTCACATACCACCCGTCAGGATTCTTCTGGGCCTTCATCAAATTTGCAAGTCTCTCATCTTCCGCTGAATACTTTGGGTCTTTAGGTAATTTAAAACAAGAGAGGCCTACCTTCGATGGAATTAGAGCCATTACTTTCCATACTTCACGTGCAACCTTCCGGGCCGTCAAATCCGCCAGTCTGTTACCTTCTGCAATCTCTGACACCCCTCCTTGATGAGCTTTACAATGCATTATGGCCACCTGTTTGGGTTTCTGTACAGCTGTTATTAATTTCAATATTTCTTCCTGGTATTTTATATTAGTCCCTTGTGAGGATAGCATTCCCCTTTCTTTCCATAATGCCCCATGTACGTGGACTACCCCGAATGCATATTTTGAATCTGTCCAAATATTCACGTTCTTACCCTCGCTTAGTTCCAGGGCTTGTGTCAGGGCGACTATTTCTGCTCGTTGGGCTGAAGTCCCCGGAGGTAGGGAATTTGCCTCAATCACTACCTTTGATGTAGTTGCCGCGTATCCTGCATAACGAGTCCCATTTTCCACAAAGCTGCTTCCATCCGTGAAAAGTTCCCAATCCGGTCTCCCCCGAGGCTGATCCTTTAAGTCTGTTCTGCTGGCATAGGTATGTTCGATGATCTCCACGCAATCATGACTGAGGTCTCCTTCCTCCGTAGTTGTTCCTAGAAACACTGCTGGGTTCAATAAGTTAGTAGTTCTTAAGATTACATCATCTTGCTCAGTTAGTATAGCTTGATATTTCATCATTCGGCTGGGCGATAGCCAATGGCCCCCCTTTTGCTCCAATACCGTAGTCACCATCTGTGGCACGAACACTCAATTTGCTTCCCTAATGTGAGCTTCCTGGCTTCCTGTATTAAAAGGACTGTGGCTGCCACGGCCCTTAAACACGAGGGCCATCCAGCGCTTACTGCATCCAATTGTTTAGAAAAATACCCCACAGGTCTTTTCCAGCTCCCAAGTCGCTGGGTCAGTACTCCTAATGCCAATCGTTGTCTCTCATGCACAAACAGCTGGAAGTCCTTTGATAAGTCCGGGGCATGGCATTCTGTACCCCGACTTGTACCCAATCTTGATATCTCTTCAGCCTCCTTATTCCATCCCCTGTGTTATAATCCCATTGGGGATCCTCGGTGGGGAAGTTTTGATCTAGATTTCCAAGCACTAATCCATTTCGTATATCTTCTCGGGCTCTCTCTCTGGCTGCCCGCAATACCATGTCTTTTTCTGTCGAGTCCATCAAAGTATCCAGGATCACCTGGAGATCATCCCAATCGGGATTTTGGGTTTTAATTATCATTTTCATTACCCTAGCTACTTTATCTGGGTTTTCCCTGTAGGTGCCGGCTGCTTGTTTCCATATCATTAAATCCCCAGCTGAAAAAGGCACCTTAACATATACCGGTCCTTCTGTCCCCACTCCTTGCCTGAGGGGAGCGATTATTTTCCCTCCCTGTTCATTTATAGTTTCTCCTGCCCTTCGCTGTTGCCGGGTCCTATGTGACACAGGGGAGACTAAAGTCGGGGATTCTCCATCACTACTGCTATCTTCCTTTTCTCTTTTCCCTCCCTGTCCTGGCTCTTCCGGCGGAGCCGACGGCGCAACTTCCAAATCAATATTTCCATTATTCATTTCCCCATAATACTTATTATTCTCTATTGCCTGATGCTGTATACAGTGTCCCTCCTTAGTACATGCACAACAACGTTCCTCAGTTGAAACCTCAAGCACCATTATTCCACAAGCATGCTGCCATTCAGGCTTTCGGCGCAAATAAAAGAATAATTCCACATACGGCAGTTCATCATATTTTCCTTCCCGCTTACAGAATAGCATCAATTGTAAAATTGTATTATATTGCAATGTTCCATTCTCAGGCCAAGTTTCTTGGTCCTCTAGTTTATACTGTGGCCACCAAATATTACAATAATCAATCAGCTTTCCTTTCCGCATTTCTTGACCAAAACCTCCCTCTTTCCAGTGTGCTAGCAATCACCCCAGCGGGGATGTCCGCGGGATAGGTACATCTTTTCCCAGAATTCCTTTGATCTTTTTCATTTTGAGCTTATGATACAAACCCAAAAGCTGCCAGAGCAGCAGCACACTTTCCCAGAAGCTGCCGGAGCAGCAGTACACTCTCCCAAAAGCTGCCGGAGCAGCAGCGTGCTCTCCCAGAAGCTGCCGGAGCAGCAGCACGCTTTCCCAAAAGCTGCCGGAGCAGCAGCGTGCTCTCCCAAAAGCTGCCGGAGCAGCAGCACGCTTTCCCAAAAGCTGCCGGAGCAGCAGCGTGCTCTCCCAAAAGCTGCCGGAGCAGCAGCGTGCTTACTACATACCAATAATACCAAGTGCTGACCCTTCAGCACAAACCGATACAATTACCAATACCAAACCACCAATGCCGAACCTGCAGAGCTTTCGCTCTGTCTAACGGACGGCGCCTAGGCTTACCCCGGGAGCTCCCTGCCCAACTGAGCGTGGCTTTCGCCGCGTCTGACCGGCAGGCTTTCCCAACCAAATCGGTACCGAATACACAAAGTTGAAAGCACCTTTGCTTACCACTCCAGTGGTACGTCGTGAGCAGCGGAGGTCGGTCGTGGTCGACTGCTCCCCGAGAATCCCTCGGTGCCGGCTGGAGCGAAACCGAGACACGAGCCGCCTCAGCAGTGCCCACGCTGTCCCACCTGGGTCGCCAAAATGTTAGCGTAGCAACCACATAATCACCAAGTGATTATATGAAGGTGCTTTATTCAGCGCTGGAAGCCGGGGCAGGTGCCCAAATCTGGCTTCAAGTCCCGTTACTTCCCAGCCGTTATTTATACATACAATATTGCGTCAGGTATACATATTCATTACAGGTTGCAACATCAGCCTCGCTTTTCATTCTAATTAGCTCCCCTCCCCTTTGCACATGCGTGGCGCACTCTGGTGGTCGTCCAGGTGGTCGTCCAGATGAAGTAAGGAGTCTTCCTCTCCGCTAAACTTTTCACCTTTCTTACTCGACGCATGCTCCCTCCGCTTCTTGGTTCTGCTTCAACTCATTTCATCATTTCCAGGCCCTTATCCAAGGTCAGGTTGTACCTGTTCCCTCCCAAGGTTCCCCTTCAATGATTCTTTTGATTGTTCAATGTACTCCCTAAGTATCCAGTATACATAGATTAATTGATAATGTAAGTACATTTGGCAATGCTTAATTATACTGTAGGTCCCATTACCTAAGAGACATTAGTAAAACATCCATTCGATTCTCCCCAACACTAACACAGAGACTGCACTGGCACCACTGGGGATGCAGTGCAGTGAGTCCAGAGAGGGCACTGGCACCACTGGCGATGCACTGCAGTGAGTCCAGAGAGTGCACTGGCACCACTGGCGATGAACTGCAGTGAGTCCAGAGAGTGCACTGGCACCAGTGGGGATGCAGTGCAGTGAGTCCAGAGAGTGCACTGGCACCAGCTGGGATGCAGTGCAGTGAGTCCAGAGAGTGCACTGTCACCACTGGTGATGCAGTGCAGAGACTCCAGAGAGTGCACTGGCACCACTGGAGTTGCAGTGCAGTGAATCCAGAGAGTGCACTGGAACCACTGGGGATGCAGCGCAGTGACTCCAGAGAGTGCACTGGCACCACTGGGGATGCAGTGCAGTGAGTCCAGAGAGTGCACTGGCACCACTGGGGATGCAGTGCAGTGAGTCCACAGAGTGCATTGGCACCACTGGGGATGCACTGCAATGAGTCCAGAGAGTGCACTGGCACCAGTGGGAACGCAGTGCAGTGAGTCCAGAGAGTGCACTGGCACCACTGAAGATGCAGTGCAGTGAGTCCAGAGAGTACCCAGGCAGCACTGGGGATGCAGTGCAGTGAGTCCAGAGAGTGCACTGGCACCACTGGGGATGCAGTGCCGTTGGTCCAGAGAGTGCACTAGCACCACTGGGGATGCACTGCAGTGAGTCCAGAGTGTGCACTGGCACCACTGGGGATGCAGTTCAGTGACTCCAGAGAGTGCACTGGCACCACTGGGGATGCAGTGCAGTGAGCTCAGAGAGTGCACTGGCACCACTGGGGATGCACTGCAGTGAGTCCGGAGAGTGCACTGGTACCACTGGGGATGCACTGCAGTGAGTCCAGAGAGTGCACTGGCACCACTGGGGATGCACCCCGGCGAGTCCAGAGAGTGCACTGGCACCACTGGGGATGCACCCCGGCGAGTCCAGAGAGTGTACTGGCACCACTGGGGATGCACTGCAGTGAGTCCAGAGAGTGCACTGGTACCACTGGGGATGCACTGCAGTGAGTCCAGAGAGTGCACTGGCACCACTGGGGATGCAGTGCCGTGAGTCCAGAGAGTGCACTGGCACCACTGGAGATGCACTGCAATGAGTCCAGAGAGTGCACTGGCACCACTGGGGATGCACTGCAGTGACTCAAGAGAGTGCACTGGCACCACTGGGGATGCAGTGCAGTGAGTCCAGAGAGTGCACTGGCACCACTGGGGATGCACTCCGGTGAGTCCAGAGAGTGCACTGGCACCAGTGGGGATGCACCCCGGGAAGTCCAGAGAGTGTTCTGGCACCACAGGGGATGCAGTGCCGTGAGTCCAGAGAGTACACTGGCACCACTGGTGATGCAGTACAGTGAGTCCAGTGAGTGCACTGGCACCACTGGGGATGCACTGCAGTGAGTCCAGTGAGTGCACTGGCACAACTGGGGATGCAGTGCAGTGAGTCCTTAGAGTGCCCTGGCACCAATGGTGATGCAGTGCAGTGAGTACAGAGAGTGCACTGACACCACTGGGGATGCACTGCAATGAGTCCAGAGAGTGCACTGGCACCAATGGCAATGCAGTTCAGTGAGTCCAGAGAGTGCACTGGCACCACTGGGGATGCACTGCAATGAGTCCAGAGAGTGCACTGGCACCAATGGCAATGCAGTGCAGTGAGTCCAGAGAGTACCCTGGCACCACTGGGGATGCAGTGCAGTGAGTCCAGGGAGTTCACTGGCACCACTGGGGATGCAGTGCCGTTGGTCCGGAGAGTGCACTAGCACCACTGGGGATGCAGTGCAGTGAGTCCAGAGAGTGCACTGGCACCACTGGGGATGCAGTTCAGTGACTCCAGAGAGTGCAATGGCACCACTGGGGATGCAGTGCAGTGAGCTCAGAGAGTGCACTGGCACCACTGGGGATGCACTGCAGTGAGTCCGGAGTGTGCACTGGCACCAGTGGGGATGCACTGCAGTGAGTCCGGAGAGTGCACTGGTACCACTGGGGATGCACTGCAGTGAGTCCAGAGAGTGCACTGGCACCACTGGGGATGCAGTGCGGTGAGTCCAGAGAGTGCACTGGCACCACTGGGGATGCAGTGCAGTGAGTCCAGAGAGGTCACTGGCACCACTGGGGATGCACTGCAGTGAGTCCAGAGAGTGCACTGGCACCACTGGGGATGCACCCCGGTGAGTCCAGAGAGTGCACTGGCACCACTGGGGATGCACCCCGGCGAGTCCAGAGAGTGCACTGGCACCACTGGGGATGCACTGCAGTGACTCCAGAGAGTGCACTGGTACCACTGGGGATGCACTGCGTGAGTCCAGAGAGTGCACTGGCACCACTGGGGATGCAGTGCAGTGAGTCCAGAGAGTGCACTGGCACCACTGGAGATGCACTGCAGTGAGTCCAGAGAGTGCACTGGCACCACTGGGGATGCACTGCAGTGAGTCAAGAGAGGTCACTGGCACCACTGGGGATGCAGTGCAGTGAGTCCAGAGAGTGCACTGGCACCACTGGGGATGCACCCTGGTGAGTCCAGAGAGTGCACTGGCACCACTGGGGATGCACCCCGGTGAGTCCAGAGAGTGCACTGGCAGCACTGCGGATGCACTGCAGTGAGTCCGGAGAGTGCCCTGGCACCACTGGGGATGCAGTGCAATGAGTCCAGAGAGTGCACTGGCACCACTGGGGATGCAGTGCAATGAGACCAGAGAGTGCACTGGCACAACTGGTGATGGAGTGCAGTGAGTCCAGAGAGTGAACTGGTACGATTGGGGATGCAGTGCAGTGAGTCCAGAGAGTACACTGGCACCACTGGGGATGCAATGCAGTGAGTCCAGAGAGTGCACTGGCACCACTGGGGATGCAGTTCAGTGAGTCCAGAGAGTGCACTGGCACCACTGGGGATGCACTCCTGTGAGTCCAGAGAGTGCAATGGCACCACTGGGGATGCTGTGCATTGAGTCCAGAGAGTGCACTCTCTGGACTTGCCGGGGTGCATCCCCAGTTGTGCCAGTGCACTCTCTGGACTCACTGCACTGCATCCCCAGTGGTGCCAGTGCACTCACTGGACTCACTGCAGTGCATCCCCAGTGGTGCCAGTGCACTCACTGGACTCACTGTACTGCATCACCAGTGGTGCCAGTGTACTCTCTGGACTCAGTGCACTGCATCCCCAGTGGTGCCAGTGCACTCTCTGGACTCACTGCAGTGCAGCCTCTGAGGTGCCCGTGCACTCTCTGTACTCACTGCACTGCATCCCCAGTGGTGCCAGTGCACTCTCTGGACTCACTGCAGTGAATCCCCGGTGGTGCCAGTGCACTCTCTGGACTCACTGCAGTGCATCCCCTGTGGTGCCTGTGCACTCTCTGGACTCACTGAACTGCATCCCCAGTGGTGCCAGTGCACTCTCTGGACTCACTGCAGTGCATCCCCAGTGGTGCCAGTGCACTCTCTGGACTCACTGCACTGCATCCCCAGTGGTGCCAGTGCACTCTCTGGAATCACTGCGCTGCATCCCCAGTGGTGCCAGTGCACTCTCTGGACTCATGGCACTGCATCCCCAGTGGTGCCAGTGCACTCTCTGGAGTCACTGCACTGCATCCCCAGTGGTGCCAGTGCACTCTCTGGACTCACGGCACTGCATCCCCAGTGGTGCCAGTGCACTCTGTGGACTCACTGCATTGCATCCCCAGTGGTGCCGTGCACTCTCTGTAGTCACTGCGCTGCATCCCCAGTGGTGACAATGCACTCTCTGGACTCACTGCACTGCATCCCCAGTGGTGAGAGTGCACTGTCTGGACTCACTGCACTGCACCCCCAGAGGTGCCAGTGCACTCTCTGGACTCACTGCACTGTATCCCCAGTGGTGCCAGTGCCCTCTGTGGACTCACTGCACTGCATCCCCAGTGGTGCCAGTGCACGCTCTGGACTCAGTGTACTGCATCCCCAGTGGTGCCAGTGCACTCTCTGCACTCACTGCAGTGCAGCTCCAGTGGTGCCAGTGCACTCTCTGCACTCACTGCAGTGCATCCCCAGTGGTGCCAGTGCAATCTCTGGGCTCACTGCAGTGCATCCCCAGTGGTGCCAGTGCACTCTCTGGACTCACTGCACTGCATCCCCAGTGGTGCCAGTGCACTCTCTGGACTCACTGCACTGCATCCCCAGTGGTGCCAGTGCACTCTCTGGACTCACTGCAGTGCATCCCCACTGGTGCCAGTGCACTCTCTGGACTCACTGCAGTGCATCCCCAGTGGTGCCAGTGCACTCTCTGGACTCACTGCAGTGCATCCCCAGTGCTGACAGTGCACTCTCTGGAGTCACTGCAGTGCATCCCCAGCGCTGACAGTGCACTCTCTGGACTCACTGCAGTGCATCCCCAGTGGTGCCAGTGCACTCTCTGGACTCACTGTTGTGTATCCTCTGTGGTGCCAGTGCACTCTGTGGACTCACTGCACTGCATTCCCAGTGGTGCCAGTGCACTCTCTGGACTCACTGCACTGCATCCCCAGTGGTGCCAGTGCACTCCCTGGACTCACTGCACTGCACCCCCAGTGGTGCCAGTGCACTCTCTGGACTCACTGCACTGAATCCCCAGTGGTGCCAGTGCACTCTCTGGACTCACTGCACTGCATCCCCAGTGGTGCCAGTGCACTCTCTGCACTCACTGCACTGCATCCCCAGTGGTGCCAGTGCACTCTCTGGACTCACTGCAGTGCATCCCCAGTGGTGCCAGTGCAATCTCTGGGCTCACCGGGGTGCATCCCCAGTGGTGCCAGTGCACTCTCTGGACTCACTGCACTGCATCCCCAGTGGTGCCAGTGCACTCTCTGGACTCACTGCAGTGCATCCCCAGTGGTGCCAGTGCACTCTCTGGACTCACTGCACTGCATCCCCAGTGGTGCCAGTGCACTCTCTGGACTCACTGCAGTGCATCGCCAGTGGTGCCAGTGCACTCTCTGGACTCACTGCAGTGCATCCCCAGTGGTGCCAGTGCACTCTCTGGACTCACTGCACTGCATCCCCAGTGGTGCCAGTGCACTCTCTGGACTCACTGCACTAAAACCACAGTGGTGCCAGTGCACTCACTGGACTCACTGCAGTGAACCCCAGGGGTGCCAGTGCACTCTCTGGACTCACTGCAGTGCATCCCCTGTGGTGGCAGTGCACTCTCTGGAATCACTGCAGTGCATCCCCTGAGGTGCCAGTGCACTCTCTGAACTCACTGCAGTGCATCCCAGGTGGTGCCAGTGCACTCTCTGGACTCACTGCACTGCATCCCCAGTGATGCCAGTGCACTCTCTGGACTCACTGCACTGCATCCCCAGTGGTGCCAGTGCACTCTCTGGACTCACTGCATTGCATCCCAGGTGGTGCCAGTGCACTCTGTGGACTCACTGCATTGCATCCCCAGTGGTGCCGTGCACTCTCTGTAGTCACTGCGCTGCATCCCCAGTGGTGACAATGCACTCTCTGGACTCACTGCACTGCATCCCCAGTGGTGAGAGTGCACTGTCTGGACTCACTGCACTGCACCCCCAGAGGTGCCAGTGCACTCTCTGGACTCACTGCACTGTATCCCCAGTGGTGCCAGTGCCCTCTGTGGACTCACTGCACTGCATCCCCAGTGGTGCCAGTGCACGCTCTGGACTCAGTGTACTGCATCCCCAGTGGTGCCAGTGCACTCTCTGCACTCACTGCAGTGCAGCTCCAGTGGTGCCAGTGCACTCTCTGCACTCACTGCAGTGCATCCCCAGTGGTGCCAGTGCAATTTCTGGGCTCACTGCAGTGCATCCCCAGTGGTGCCAGTGCACTCTCTGGACTCACTGCACTGCATCCCCAGTGGTGCCAGTGCACTCTCTGGACTCACTGCACTGCATCCCCAGTGGTGCCAGTGCACTCTCTGGACTCACTGCAGTGCATCCCCACTGGTGCCAGTGCACTCTCTGGACTCACTGCAGTGCATCCCCAGTGGTGCCAGTGCACTCTCTGGACTCACTGCAGTGCATCCCCAGTGCTGACAGTGCACTCTCTGGAGTCACTGCAGTGCATCCCCAGCGCTGACAGTGCACTCTCTGGACTCACTGCAGTGCATCCCCAGTGGTGCCAGTGCACTCTCTGGACTCACTGTTGTGTATCCTCTGTGGTGCCAGTGCACTCTGTGGACTCACTGCACTGCATTCCCAGTGGTGCCAGTGCACTCTCTGGACTCACTGCACTGCATCCCCAGTGGTGCCAGTGCACTCCCTGGACTCACTGCACTGCACCCCCAGTGGTGCCAGTGCACTCTCTGGACTCACTGCACTGAATCCCCAGTGGTGCCAGTGCACTCTCTGGACTCACTGCACTGCATCCCCAGTGGTGCCAGTGCACTCTCTGCACTCACTGCACTGCATCCCCAGTGGTGCCAGTGCACTCTCTGGACTCACTGCAGTGCATCCCCAGTGGTGCCAGTGCAATCTCTGGGCTCACCGGGGTGCATCCCCAGTGGTGCCAGTGCACTCTCTGGACTCACTGCACTGCATCCCCAGTGGTGCCAGTGCACTCTCTGGACTCACTGCAGTGCATCCCCAGTGGTGCCAGTGCACTCTCTGGACTCACTGCACTGCATCCCCAGTGGTGCCAGTGCACTCTCTGGACTCACTGCAGTGCATCGCCAGTGGTGCCAGTGCACTCTCTGGACTCACTGCAGTGCATCCCCAGTGGTGCCAGTGCACTCTCTGGACTCACTGCACTGCATCCCCAGTGGTGCCAGTGCACTCTCTGGACTCACTGCACTAAAACCACAGTGGTGCCAGTGCACTCACTGGACTCACTGCAGTGAACCCCAGGGGTGCCAGTGCACTCTCTGGACTCACTGCAGTGCATCCCCTGTGGTGGCAGTGCACTCTCTGGAATCACTGCAGTGCATCCCCTGAGGTGCCAGTGCACTCTCTGAACTCACTGCAGTGCATCCCAGGTGGTGCCAGTGCACTCTCTGGACTCACTGCACTGCATCCCCAGTGATGCCAGTGCACTCTCTGGACTCACTGCACTGCATCCCCAGTGGTGCCAGTGCACTCTCTGGACTCACTGCATTGCATCCCAGGTGGTGCCAGTGCACTCTCTGGACTCACTGCACTGCATCCCCAGTGATGCCAGTGCACTCTCTGGACTCACTGCACTGCATCCCCAATGGTGGCAATGCACTCTCTGGACTCACTGCACTGCATCCCCAGTGGTGAGAGTGCACTGTCTGGACTCACTGCACTGCACCCCCAGTGGTGCCAGTGCACTCTCTGGACTCACTGCAGTGTATCCCCAGTGGTGCCAGGGCACTCTGTGGACTCACTGCTCTGCATCCCCAGTGCTGCCAGTGCACTCTCCGGACACAGTGCACTGCATCCCCAGTGGTGCCAGTGCACTCTCTGCACTCACTGCAGTGCATCCCCAGTGGTGCCAGTGCACTCTCTGGACTCACTGCAGTGCATCCCCAGTGGTGCCAGTGCAATCTCTGGGCTCACTGCAGTGCATCCCCAGTGGTGCCAGTGCACTCTCTGGACTCACTGCACTGCATCCCCAGTGGTGCCAGTGCACTCTCTGCACTCACTGCAGTGCATCCCCAGTGGTGCCAGTGCACTCTCTGGACTCACTGCAGTGCATCCCCAGTGGTGCCAGTGCAATCTCTGGGCTCACTGCAGTGCATCCCCAGTGGTGCCAGTGCACTCTCTGGGCTCACTGCAGTGCATCCCCAGTGGTGCCAGTGCACTCTCTGGACTCACTGCAGTGCATCCCCAGTGGTGCCAGTGCACTCTCTGGAGTCACTGCAGTGTATCCTCTGTTGTGCCAGTGCACTCTGTGGACTCACTGCACTGCATCCCCAGTGGTGCCACTGCACTCTCTGGACTCACTGCACTGCATCCCCAGTGGTGCCAGTGCACTCTCTGGACTCACTGCAGTGCATCCCCACTGGTGCCAGTGCACTCTCTGGACTCACTGCACTGCATCCCCAGTGGTGCCAGTGCACTATCTGGACTCACTGCAGTGCATCCCCAGTGGTGCCAGTGCACTCTCTGGCCTCACTGCATTGAATTCCCAGTGGTGCCAGTGCACTCTCTGGACTCACTGCACTGCATCCCCAGTGGTGCCAGTGTACTCTGTGGACTCACTGCAGTGCATCCCCAGTGGTGCCAGTGCACTCTCTGGACTCACTGCAGTGCATCCCCAGTGGTGCCAGTGCACTCTCTGGACTCACTGCACTGCATCCCCAGTGCTGCCAGTGCACTCTCTGGAGTCACTGCAGTGCATTCCCAAGGTGCCAGTGCACTCTCTG
The DNA here is from genome assembly GCF_964211835.1 of Anser anser. Taxonomy (NCBI): domain Eukaryota; kingdom Metazoa; phylum Chordata; class Aves; order Anseriformes; family Anatidae; genus Anser; species Anser anser. The sequence goes on from NC_139725.1 coordinate 374,740, forward strand.
GACTCACTGCACTGCATCCCCAGTGGTGACAGTGCACTCTCTGGACTCACTGCGCTGCATCCCCAGTGGTGCCAGTGCACTCTCTGGACTCACGGCAGCGCATCCCCAGTGGTGACGGTGCACTCTGTGGACTCACTGTACTGCATCCCCAGTGGTGCCAGTGCACTCTCTGGCCTCACTGCACTGCATCCCCAGTGGTGCCAGTGCACTCTCTGGACTCACTGCACTGCATCCCCAGTGGTGCCAGTGCAGTCTCTGGAGTCACTGCACTGCATCCCCAGTGGTGCCAGTGCACTCTCTGGACTCACTGCACTGCATCCCCAGTGGTGCCAGTGCACTCTCTGGACTAACGGCAGTGCATCCCCAAGGTGCCAGTGCACTCTCTGGACTCACTGCACTGCATCCGCAGTGGTGCCAGTGCACTCTCTGGACTCACTGCACTGCATCCCCAGTGGTGACAGTGCACTCTGTGGACTCACTGCAGTGCATCACCAGTGGTGCCAGTGCACTCTCTGGACTCACTGCAGTGCATCCCCAGTGGTGCCAGTGCAATCTCTGGGCTCACCGGGGTGCATCCCCAGTGGTGCCAGTGCACTCTCTGGACTCACTGCAGAGCATCCCCAGTGGTGCCAGTGCACTCTCTGGACTCACTGCACTGCATCCCCAGTGGTGCCAGTGCACTCTCTGGACTCACTGCAGTGCATCCGCAGTGGTGCCAGTGCACTCTCTGGACTCACTGCAGTGAATCCCCTGTGGTGCCAGTGCACTCTCTGGACTCACTGCGCTGCATCCCCAGTGGTGCCAGTGCACTCTCTGGACTCACTGCACTGCATCCCCAGTGGTGCCAGTGCACTCTCTGGACTCACTGCAGTGTATCCTCTGTGGTGCCAGTGCTCTCTGTGGACTCACTGCACTGCATCGCCAGTGGTGCCAGTGCACTCTCTGGACTCACTGCACTGCATCCCCAGTGGTGCCAGTGCACTCTCTGGACTCACTGCACTGCACCCCCAGTGGTGCCAGTGCACTCTCTGGACTCACTGCACTGCATCCCCAGTGGTGCCAGTGCACTCTCTGGACTCACTGCACTGCATCCCCAGTGGTGCCAGTGCACTCTCTGCACTCATTGCACTGCATCCCAAGTGGTGCCAGTGCACTGTCTGGACTCACTGCATTGCATCCCCAGTGGTGCCAGTGTAGTCTCTGGACTCAGTGCAGTGCATCCACAGTGGTGCCAGTGCAATCTCTGGACTCACTGCAGTGCAGCTCCAGCGGTGCCAGTGCATTCTCTGGACTCACTGCAGTGCATCCCCAGTGGTGCCAGTGCACTCTCTGGAGTCACTGCACTGCATCCCCAGTGGTGCCAGTGCACTCTCTGGAGTCACTGCACTGCATCCCCAGTGGTGCCTGTGCAGTCTCTGGACTCACTGCAGTGCATCCCCAGTGGTGCCAGTGCACTCTCTGGACTCACTGCCGTGCATCCCCAGTGGTGCCTGTGCAGTCTCTGGACTCACTGAACTGCATCCCCAGTGCTGACAGTGCACTCTCTGGACTCACTGCACTAAAACCCCAGTGGTGCCAGTGCACTCTCTGGACTCACTGCAGTGCATCCCCAGTGGGGCCAGTGCACTCTCTGGAGTCACTGCAGTGCATCCCCAGTGGTGCCAGTGCACTCTCTTGACTCACTGCAGTGCATCCCCAGTGGTGCCAGTGCACTCTCCGGACTCACTGCAGTGCATCCGCAGTGGTGCCAGTGCACTCTTTCGAGTCACTGCACTGCATCCCCATTAGTGCCAGTGCACTTTCTGGACTCACTGCACTGCATCCCCAGTGGTGCCAGTGCACTCTCTGGACTCACCGGGGTGCATCCCCAGTGGTGCCAGTGCACTCTCTGGACTCACTGCACTAAAACCCCAGTGGTGCCAGTGCACTCTCTGGACTCACTGCAGTGCATCCCCAGTGGTGCCAGTGCACTCTCTGGACTCACTGAACTGCATCCCCAGTGCTGACAGTGCAGTCTCTGGACTCACTGCACTAAAACCACAGTGGTGCCAGTGCACTCTCTGGACTCACTGCAGTGCATCCCCAGTGGGGCCAGTGCACTCTCTGGAGTCACTGCAGTGCATCCCCAGTGGTGCCAGTGCACTCTCTGGACTCACTGCACTGCATCCCCAGTGGTGCTAGTGCACTCTCTGCACTCACTGCACTGCATCCCCAGTGGTGCCACTGCACTCTCTGGACTCACTGCACTGCATCCCCAGCGGTGCCAGTACACTCTCTGGACTCACTGCACTGCATCCCCAGTGGTGCCAGTGCACACTCTGGAGTCACTGCACTGCATCCCCAGTGGTGCCAGTGCACTCTCTGGACTCACTGCACTGCATCCCCAGTGGTGCCAGTGCACTCTCTGGACTCACCGGGGTGCATCCCCAGTGGTGCCAGTGCACTCTCTGGACTCACTGCACTAAAACCCCAGTGGTGCCAGTGCACTCTCTGGACTCACTGCAGTGCATCCCCAGTGGTGCCAGTGCACTCTCTGGAGTCACTGCACTGCATCCCCGGTGGTGCCAGTGCACTCTCTGGACTCACTGCAGTGCATCCCCAGTGGTGCCAGTGCACTATCTGGACTCACGGAACTGCATCTCCATTGGTGCCAGTGCACTCTCTGGAGTCACTGCACTGCATCCCCAGTGGTGCTAGTGCACTCTCTGCACTCACTGCACTGCATCCGCAGTGGAGCCATTGCACTCTCTGGACTCACTGCAGTGCATCCCCAGTGGTGCCAGTGCACTCTCTGGACTCACGGCAGTGCATCCCCAGTGGTGACAGTGCACTCCGTGGACTCACTGAACTGCATCCCCAGTGGTGCCAGTGCACTCTCTGGCCTCACTGCAATGCATCCCCAGTGGTGCCAGTGCACTCTCTGGACTCACTGCTCAGCATCCCCAGTGGTGCCAGTGCACTCTCTGGAGTCACTGCACTGCATCCCCGGTGGTGCCAGTGCACTCTCTGGACTCACTGCAGTGCATCCCCAGTGGTGCCAGTGCACTCTCTGGACTCACTGCAGTGCATCCCCAAGGTGCCAGTGTACTCTCTGGACTCACTGCACTGCATCCCCAGTGGTGCCAGTGCACTCTCTGCACTCACTGCAGTGCATCCCCAAGGTGCCAGTGCACTCTCTGGACTCACTGCACTGCATCCCCTGTGGTGACAGTGCACTCTCTGCACTCACTGCAGTGCATCCCCAGTGGTGCCAGTGCACTCTCTGGACTCACGGCACTGCATCCCCAGTGGTGCCAGTGCAATCTCTGGGCTCACCGGGGTGCATCCCCAGTGGTGCCAGTGCACTCTCTGGAGTCACTGCACTGCATCCCCAGTGGTGCCAGTGCACTCTCTGGACTCACTGCAGAGCATCCCCAGTGGTGCCAGTGCACTCTCTGGACTCACTGCACTGCATCCCTCGTGGTGCCAGTGCACTCTCTGGACTCACTGCACTGCATCCGCAGTGGTGCCAGTGCACTCTCTGGACTCACTGCAGTGAATCCCCTGTGGTGCCAGTGCACTCTCTGGACTCACTGCAGTGCATCCCCAGTGGTGCCAGTGCACTCTCTGGACTCACTGCACTGCATCCCCAGTGGTGACAGTGCACTCTCTGGACTCACTGCAGTGTATCCTCTGTGGTGCCAGTGAACTCTGTGGACTCACTGCACTGCATCCCCAGTGGTGCCAGTGTAGTCTCTGGACTCAGTGCAGTGCATCCCCAGTGGTGCCAGTGCAATCTCTGGACTCACTGCAGTGCAGCTCCAGCGGTGCCAGTGCATTCTCTGGACTCACTGCAGTGCATTCCCAGTGGTGCCAGTACACTCACTGGACTCACTGCACTGCATTCCCAGTGGTGCCAGTGCACTCTCTGGACTCACTGCACTTCATCCCCAGTGGTGCCAGTGTAGTCTCTGGACTCACTGCAGTGCATCCCCAGTGGTGCCAGTGCAATCTCTGGACTCACTGCAGTGCAGCTCCAGTGGTGCCAGTGTACTCTCTGGACTCACTGCACTGCATCCCCAGTGGTGCCAATGCACTCTCTGCACTCACTGCACTGCATCCCCAGTGGTGCCAGTGCACTCTCTGGAGTCACTGCAGTGTATCCATAGTGGTGCCAGTGCACTCTCTGGACTCACTGAACTGCATTCCCAGTGGTGCCAGAGCACTCTCTGGACTCACTGCAGTGCATCCCCAGTGGTGCCAATGCACTCTCTGGACTCACTGCTCAGCATCCCCAGTGGTGCCAGGGTACTCTCTGGACTTACAGCACTGCATCCCCAGTGGTGCCAGTGCACTCTCTGGACTCACTGCACTAAAACCCCAGTGGTGCCAGTGCACTCACTGGACTCACTGCAGTGAACCCCAGGGGTGCCAGTGCACTCTCTGGACTCACTGCAACGCAATCCTCAGTGGTGCCAGTGCACTCTCTGGAATCACTGCAGTGCATCCCCTGTGGTGGCAGTGCACTCTCTGGAATCACTGCAGTGCATCCCCTGAGGTGCCAGTGCACTCTCTGGACTCACTGCAGTGCATCCCAGGTGGTGCCAGTGCACTCTCTGGACTCACTGCACTGCATCCCCAGTGATGCCCGTGCACTCTCTGGACTCACTGCACTGCATCCCCAGTGGTGCCAGTGCACTCTCTGGACTCACTGCATTGCATCCCAGGTGGTGCCACTGCACTCTCTGGACTCACTGCACTGCATCCCCAGTGATGCCAGTGCACTCTCTGGACTCACTGCACTGCATCCCCAGTGGTGCCAGTGCACTCTCTGGACTCACTGCACTGCATCCCCAGTGGTACCAGTGCACTCTCTGGACTCATGGCACTGCATTCCCAGTGGTGCCAGGGCACTCTCTGGACTCACAGCACTGCATCCCCAGTGGTGCCAGTGCACTCTCTGGACTCACTGCACTAAAACCCCAGTGGTGCCAGTGCACTCTCTGGACTCACTGCAGTGAACCCCAGGGGTGCCAGTGCACTCTCTGGACTCACTGCACTGCATCCTCAGTGGTGCCAGTGCACTCTCTGGAATCACTGCAGTGCATCCCCTGTGGTGCCAGTGCACTCTCTGGACTCACTGCACTGCATCCCCAGTGGTGCCAGTGCACTCTCTGGACTCACTGCAGTGCATCCCCAGTGGTGCCAGGGCACTCTCCGGACTTACTGCAGTGCATCCGCAGTAGTGCCAGTGCACTCTTTCGAGTCACTGCACTGCATCCCCATTAGTGCAAGGTCATTCTCTGGACTCACTGCACTGCATCCCCAGTGGTGCCAGTGCACTCTCTGGACTCACTGCAGTGCATCCCCAGTGGTGCCAGGGCACTCTCCGGACTCACTGCACTGCATCCCCAGTGGTGCCAGTGCACTCTCTGGACTCTCCGGGGTGCATCCCCAGTGGTGCCAGTGCACTCTCTGGACTCACTGCACTAAAACCCCAGTGGTGCCAGTACACTCTCTGGACTCACTGCAGTGCATCCCCAGTGGTGCCAGTGCACTCTCTGGACTCACTGAACTGCATTCCCAGTGCTGACAGTGCACTCTCTGGACTCACTGCACTAAAACCCCAGTGGTGCCAGTGCACTCTCTGGACTCACTGCAGTGCATCCCCAGTGGTGCCAGTGCACTCTCTGGACTCACTGCACTGCATCCCCTGTGGTGCCAGTGCACTCTCTGGAGTCACTGCACTGCATCCCCAGTGGTGCCAGTGCACTCTCTGGACTCACTGCACTGCATCCCCAGTGGTGCTAGTGCACTCTCTGCACTCACTGCACTGCATCCGCAGTGGAGCCAGTGCACTCTCTGGACTCACTGCACTGCATCCCCAGTGGTGCCAGTGCACTCTCTGGACTCACTGCACTGCATCCCCAGTGGTGCCAGTGCACTCTCTGGACTCACTGCACTGCATCCCCAGTGGTGCCAGTGCACTCTCTGGACTCACTGCACTGCATCCCCAGTGGTGCCTGTGCACTCTCTGGACTCACTGCACTGCATCCCCAGTGGTGCCAGTGCACTCTCTGGATTCACTCCACTGCATCCCCACTGGTGCCAGTGCACTCTCTGGAGTCACTGCAGTGTATCCCCAGTGGTGCCAGTGCACTCTCTGGACTCACTGCACTGCACCCCCTGTGGTGCCAGTGCACTCTCTGGACTCACTGCACTGCATCCCCAGTGGTGCCAGTGCACTCTCTGGACTCACTGCGCTGCATCCCCAGTGGTGCCAGTGCACTGTCTGGACTCACTGCATTCCCAGTGGTGCCAGGGCACTCTCTGGACTCACTGCACTGCATCCCCAGTGGTGCCTGTGAAGTCTCTGGACTCACTGCAGTGAATCCCCAATGGTGCCAGTGCACTCTTTGGACTCACTGCACTGCATCCCCAGTGGTGCCACTGTACTCTCTTTACTCACTGCACTGCATCCCCAGTGGTGCCAGTGCACTCTCTGGACTCACTGCACTGCATCACCAGTGGTGCCTGTGCAGTCTCTGGACTCACTGCAGTGCATCCCCAGTGGTGCCAGTGCACTCTATGGAGTCACTGCAGTGTATCCTCTGTGGTGCCAGTGCACTCTGTGGACTCACTGCAGTGCATCCCCAGTGGTGCCAGTGCACTCTCTGGACTCACTGCACTGCATCCCCAGTGGTGCCAGTGCACTCTCTAGACTCACTGCAGTGTATCCTCTGTGGTGCCAGTGCACTCTGTGGACTCACTGCACTGCATCCCCAGTGGTGCCACTGCACTCTCTGGACTCACTGCAGTACATCCCCAGTGGTGCCAGTGCACTCTCTGGACTCACTGCACTGCATCCCCAGTGGTGCATGTGCACTCTCTGGACTCACAGCACTGCATCCCCAGTGGTGCCAGTGCACTCTCCGGACTCACTGCAGTGCATCCCCAGTGGTGCCAGTGCACTCTCTGGACTCACTGCAGTGGATCCGCAGTGGTGCCAGTGCACTCTCTGGACTCAGTGCACTGCATCCCCAGTGGTGCCAGTGCACTCTCTGGACTCACTGCAGTGCAGCCTCTGAGGTGCCAGTGCACTCTCTGTACTCACTGCACTGCATCCCCAGTGGTGCCAGTGCACTCTCTGCACTCACTGCAGTGAATCCCCGGTGGTGCCAGTGCACTCTCTGGACTCACTGCAGTGCATCCCCTGTGGTGCCTGTGCAATCTCTGGACTCACTGAACTGCATCCCCAGTGGTGCCAGTGCACTCTCTGGACTCACTGCATTGAATTCCCAGTGGTGCCAGTGCACTCTCTGGACTCACTGCACTGCATCCCCAGTGGTGCCAGTGCACTCTCTGGCCTCACTGCACTGCATCCCAAGTGGTGCCAGTGCACTCTCTGGACTCACTGCAGTGCAGCCTCTGAGGTGCCAGTGCACTCTCTGTACTCACTGCATTGCATCCCCAGTGGTGCCACTGCACTCTCTGGACTCACTGCAGTGAATCCCCGGTGGTGCCAGTGCACTCTCTGGACTCACTGCAGTGCATCCCCTGTGGTGCCTGTGCAATCTCTGGACTCACTGAACTGCATCTCCAGTGGTGCCAGTTCACTCTCTGGACTTGCCGGGGTGCATCCCCAGTGGTGCCACTGCACTCTCTGGACTCACTGCACTGCATCCCCAGTGGTGCCAGTGCACTCTCTGGACTCACTGCAGTGTATCCTCTGTGGTGCCAGTGCACTCTCTGGACTCACAGCACTGCATCCCCAGTGGTGCCAGTGCACTCTCTGCACTCACTGCACTGCATCCCCAGTGGTGCCAGTGCACTCTCTGGACTCACTGCACTGCATCCCCAGTGGTGACAGTGTAGTCTCTGGACTCACTGCAGTGCATCCCCAGTGGTGCCAGTGCACTCTCTGTAGTCACTGCGCTGCATCCCCAATGGTGACAATGCACTCTCTGGACTCACTGCACTGCATCCCCAGTGGTGAGAGTGCACTGTCTGGACTCACTGCACTGCACCCCCAGTGGTGCCAGTGCACTCTCTGGACTCACTGCAGTCTATCCCCAGTCGTGCCAGGGCACTCTGTGGACTCACTGCACTGCATCCCCAGTGCTGCCAGTGCACTCTCCGGACTCAGTGCACTGCATCCCCAGTGGTGCCAGTGCACTCTCTGCACTCACTGCAGTGCATCCCCAGTGGTGCCAGTGCACTCTCTGGACTCACTGCAGTGCATCCCCAGTGGTGCCAGTGCACAATCTGGACTCACTGCACTGCATCCCCAGTGGTGCCAGTGCACTCTCTGCACTCACTGCAGTGCATCCCCAGTGGTGCCAGTGCACTCTCTGGACTCACTGCAGTGCATCCCCAGTGGTGCCAGTGCAATCTCTGGGCTCACTGCAGTGCATCCCCAGTGGTGCCAGTGCACTCTCTGGGCTCACTGCAGTGCATCCCCAGTGGTGCCAGTGCACTCTCTGGACTCACTGCAGTGCATCCCCAGTGGTGCCAGTGCACTCTCTGGAGTCACTGCAGTGTATCCTCTGTTGTGCCAGTGCACTCTGTGGACTCACTGCACAGCATCCCCAGTGGTGCCACTGCACTCTCTGGACTCACTGCACTGCATCCCCAGTGGTGACAGTGCACTCTCTGGACTCACTGCAGTGCATCCCCACTGGTGCCAGTGCACTCTCTGGACTCACTGCACTGCATCCCCAGTGGTGCCAGTGCACTATCTGGACTCACTGCAGTGCATCCCCAGTGGTGCCAGTGCACTCTCTGGCCTCACTGCATTGAATTCCCAGTGGTGCCAGTGCACTCTCTGGACTCACTGCACTGCATCCCCAGTGGTGCCAGTGTACTCTGTGGACTCACTGCACTGCATCCCCAGTGGTGCCAGTGCACTCTCTGGACTCACTGCAGTGCATCCCCAGTGGTGCCAGTGCACTCTCTGGACTCACTGCACTGCATCTCCAGTGCTGCCAGTGCACTCTCTGGAGTCACTGCAGTGCATTCCCAAGGTGCCAGTGCACTCTCTGGACTCACTGCACTGCATCCCCAGTGGTGACAGTGCACTCTCTGGACTCACTGCGCTGCATCCCCAGTGGTGCCAGTGCACTCTCTGGACTCACGGCAGCGCATCCCCAGTGGTGACGGTGCACTCTGTGGACTCACTGTACTGCATCCCCAGTGGTGCCAGTGCACTCTCTGGCCTCACTGCACTGCATCCCCAGTGGTGCCAGTGCACTCTCTGGACTCACTGCACTGCATCCCCAGTGGTGCCAGTGCACTCTCTGGAGTCACTGCACTGCATCCCCAGTGGTGCCAGTGCACTCTCTGTACTCACTGCACTGCATCCCCAGTGGTGCCAGTGCACTCTCTGGACTAACGGCAGTGCATCCCCAAGGTGCCAGTGCACTCTCTGGACTCACTGCACTGCATCCGCAGTGGTGCCAGTGCACTCTCTGGACTCACTGCACTGCATACCCAGTGGTGACAGTGCACTCTGAGGACTCACTGCAGTGCATCCCCAGTGGTGCCAGTGCAATCTCTGGGCTCACCGGGGTGCATCCCCAGTGGTGCCAGTGCACTCTCTGGACTCACTGCACTGCATCCCCAGTGGTGCCAGTGCACTCTCTGGACTCACTGCAGAGCATCCCCCGTGGTGCCAGTGCACTCTCTGGACTCACTGCACTGCATCCCCAGTGGTGCCAGTGCACTCTCTGGACTCACTGCACTGCATCCCCAGTGGTGCCAGTGCACTCTCTGGACTCACTGCAGTGAATCCCCTGTGGTGCCAGTGCACTCTCTGGACTCACTGCGCTGCATCCCCAGTGGTGCCAGTGCACTCTCTGGACTCACTGCACTGCATCCCCAGTGGTGCCAGTGCACTCTCTGGACTCACTGCAGTGTATCCTCTGTGGTGCCAGTGCTCTCTGTGGACTCACTGCACTGCATCGCCAGTGGTGCCAGTGCACTCTCTGGACTCACTGCACTGCATCCCCAGTGGTGCCAGTGCACTCTCTGGACTCACTGCACTGCACCCCCAGTGGTGCCAGTGCACTCTCTGGACTCACTGCACTGCATCCCCAGTGGTGCCAGTGCACTCTGTGGACTCACTGCACTGCATCCCCAGTGGTGCCAGTGCACTCTCTGCACTCATTGCACTGCATCCCCAGTGGTGCCAGTGCACTCTCTGGACTCACTGCATTGCATCCCCAGTGGTGCCAGTGTAGTCTCTGGACTCACTGTACTGCATCCCCAGTGGTGCCAGTGCAATCTCTGGACTCACTGCAGTGCAGCTCCAGCGGTGCCAGTGCATTCTCTGGACTCACTGCAGTGCATCCCCAGTGGTGCCAGTGCACTCTCTGGAGTCACTGCACTGCATCCCCAGTGGTGCCAGTGCACTCTCTGGAGTCACTGCACTGCATCCCCAGTGGTGCCTGTGCAGTCTCTGGACTCACTGCAGTGCATCCCCAGTGGTGCCAGTGCACTCTCTGGACTCACTGCAGTGCATCCGCAGTGGTGCCAGTGCACTCTCTGGACTCACTGCAGTGTATCCCCAGTGGTGCCAGTGCACTCTCTGGACTCACTGCAGTGCATCCCCAGTGGAGACAGTGCACTCTCTGGACTCACTGCACTAAAACCCCAGTGGTGCCAGTGCACTCTCTGGACTCACTGCAGTGCATCCCCAGTGGGGCCAGTGCACTCTCTGGAGTCACTGCAGTGCATCCCCAGTGGTGCCAGTGCACTCTCTTGACTCACTGCAGTGCATCCCCAGTGGTGCCAGTGCACTCTCCGGACTCACTGGAGTGCATCCGCAGTAGTGCCAGTGCACTCTTTCGAGTCACTGCACTGCATCCCCATTAGTGCCAGTGCACTTTCTGGACTCACTGCACTGCATCCCCAGTGGTGCCAGTGCACTCTCTGGACTCACCGGGGTGCATCACCAGTGGTGCCAGTGCACTCTCTGGACTCACTGCACTAAAACCCCAGTGGTGCCAGTGCACTCTCTGGACTCACTGCAGTGCATCCCCAGTGGTGCCAGTGCACTCTCTGGACTCACTGAACTGCATCCCCAGTGCTGACAGTGCACTCTCTGGACTCACTGCACTAAAACCCCAGTGGTGCCAGTGCACTCTCTGGACTCACTGCAGTGCATCCCCAGTGGGGCCAGTGCACTCTCTAGAGTCACTGCAGTGCATCCCCAGTCGTGCCAGTGCACTCTCTGGACTCACTGCACTACATCCCCAGTGGTCCTAGTGCACTCTCTGCACTCACTGCACTGCATCCGCAGTGGAGCCAGTGCACTCTCTGGACTCACTGCAGTGCATCCCCAGTGGTGACAGTGCACTCTCTGGACTCACTGCACTGCATCCCCAGGGGTGCCAGTACACTCTCTGGACTCACTGCACTGCATCCCCAGTGGTGCCAGTGCACACTCTGGACTCACTGCACTGCATCCCCAGTGGTGCCAGTGCACTCTCTGGACTCACTGCACTGCATCCCCAGTGGTGCCAGTGCACTCTCTGGACTCACCGGGGTGCATCCCCAGTGGTGCCAGTGCACTCTCTGGACTCACTGCACTAAAACCCCAGTGGTGCCAGTGCACTCTCTGGACTCACTGCAGTGCATCCCCAGTGGTGCCAGTGCACTCTCTGGACTCACTGCACTGCATCCCCAGTGGTGCTAGTGCACTCTCTGCACTCACTGCACTGCATCCGCAGTGAAGCCATTGCACTCTCTGGACTCACTGCACTGCATCCCCAGTGGTGCCAGTGCACTCTCTGGACTCACTGCACTGCATCACCAGGGGTGCCAGTACACTCTCTGGACTCACTGCACGGCATCCCCAGTGGTGCCAGTGCACACTCTGGAGTCACTGCACTGCATCCCCAGTGGTGCCAGTGCACTCTCTGGACTCACTGCACTGCATCCCCAGTGGTGCCAGTGCACTCTCTGGACTCACTGCACTGCATCCCCAGTGGTGCCAGTGCACTCTCTGGACTCACTGCACTGCATCCCCAGTGATGCCAGTGCACTCTCTGGAGTCACTGCACTGCATCCCCAGTGGTGCCAGTGTACTCTCTGGACTCACTGCAGTGCATCCCCAGTGGTGCCAGTGCACTCTCTGGACTCACTGCACTGCATCCCCAGTGGTGGCAGTGCACTCTCTGGACTCACTGCACTCCATCCCCACTTGTGCCAGTGTAGTCTCTGGACTCACTGCAGTGCATCCCCACTGGTGCCAGTGCACTCTCAGGACTCACTGCACTGCATCCCCAGTGGTGCCAGTGCACTCTCTGGACTCACTGCACTGCATCCCCAGTGGTGCACTCTCTGGACTCACTGCAGTGCATCCCCAGTGGTGCCAGTGCACTCTCTGGACTCACTGCACTGCATCCCCAGTGGTGCCAGTGCACTCTCTGGACTCACTGCAGTGCAGCCTCTGAGGTGCCAGTGCACTCTCTGGACTCACTGCACTGCATCCCCAGTGGTGCCAGTGCACTCTCTGTACTCACTGCAGTGAATCCCCGGTGGTGCCAGTGCACTCTCTGGACTCACTGCAGTGCATCCCCTGTGCTGCCAGTGCACTCTCTGGACTCACTGCACTGCATCCCCAGTGGTGCCTGTGCAGTCTCTGGACTCACTGCAGTGCATCCCCAGTGGTGCCAGTGCACTCTCTGGACTCACTGCAGTCCATCCGCAGTGGTGCCAGTGCACTCTCTGGACTCACTGCAGTGCATCCGCAGTGGTGCCAGTGCACTCTCTGGACTCACTGCAGTGCATCCGCAGTGGTGCCAGTGCACTCTCTGGACTCACTGCAGTGCATCCGCAGTGGTGCCAGTGCACTCTCTGGACTCACTGCACTGCACCCCCAGTGGTGCCAGTGCACTCTGTGGACTCACTGCACTGCATCCCCAGTGGTGCCAGTGCACTCTCTGGACTCACTGCAGTGCATCCCCAGTGGTGCCAGTGCACTCTCTGGACTCACTGCACTGCATCCCCAGTGGTGCCAGTGCACTCTGTGGACTCACTGCACTGCATCCCCAGTGGTGCCAGTGCACTCTCTGGACTCACTGCACTGCATCACCAGTGGTGCCAGTGCACTCTCTGGACTCACTGCAGTGCATCCCCAGTGGTGCCAGTGCACTCTCTGGACTCACTGCAGTGCATCCCCAGTGGTGCCAGTGCACTCTCTGGACTCACTGCAGTGTATCCTCTGTGGTGCCAGTGCACTCTCTGGACTCACTGCACTGCATCCCCAGTGGTGCCAGTGCACTCTCTGCACTCACTGCAGTGCATCCCCAGTGGTGCCAGTGCACTCTCTGGACTCACTGCACTTCATCCCCAGTGGTGCCAGTGTAGTCTCTGGACTCACTGCAGTGCATCCCCAGTGGTGCCAGTGCACTCTCTGGACTCACTGCACTGCATCCCCAGTGGTGCTAGTGCACTCTCTGCACTCACTGCACTGCATCCGCAGTGAAGCCATTGCACTCTCTGGACTCACTGCAGTGCATCCCCAGTGGTGCCAGTGCACTCTCTGGACTCACTGCACTGCATCACCAGGGGTGCCAGTACACTCTCTGGACTCACTGCACGGCATCCCCAGTGGTGCCAGTGCACACTCTGGAGTCACTGCACTGCATCCCCAGTGGTGCCAGTGCACTCTCTGGACTCACTGCACTGCATCCCCAGTGGTGCCAGTGCACTCTCTGGACTCACTGCACTGCATCCCCAGTGGTGCCAGTGCACTCTCTGGACTCACTGCACTGCATCCCCAGTGATGCCAGTGCACTCTCTGGAGTCACTGCACTGCATCCCCAGTGGTGCCAGTGTACTCTCTGGACTCACTGCAGTGCATCCCCAGTGGTGCCAGTGCACTCTCTGGACTCACTGCACTGCATCCCCAGTGGTGGCAGTGCACTCTCTGGACTCACTGCACTCCATCCCCACTGGTGCCAGTGTAGTCTCTGGACTCACTGCAGTGCATCCCCACTGGTGCCAGTGCACTCTCAGGACTCACTGCACTGCATCCCCAGTGGTGCCAGTGCACTCTCTGGACTCACTGCACTGCATCCCCAGTGGTGCACTCTCTGGACTCACTGCAGTGCATCCCCAGTGGTGCCAGTGCACTCTCTGGACTCACTGCACTGCATCCCCAGTGGTGCCAGTGCACTCTCTGGACTCACTGCAGTGCAGCCTCTGAGGTGCCAGTGCACTCTCTGGACTCACTGCACTGCATCCCCAGTGGTGCCAGTGCACTCTCTGTACTCACTGCAGTGAATCCCCGGTGGTGCCAGTGCACTCTCTGGACTCACTGCAGTGCATCCCCTGTGCTGCCAGTGCACTCTCTGGACTCACTGCACTGCATCCCCAGTGGTGCCTGTGCAGTCTCTGGACTCACTGCAGTGCATCCCCAGTGGTGCCAGTGCACTCTCTGGACTCACTGCAGTCCATCCGCAGTGGTGCCAGTGCACTCTCTGGACTCACTGCAGTGCATCCGCAGTGGTGCCAGTGCACTCTCTGGACTCACTGCAGTGCATCCGCAGTGGTGCCAGTGCACTCTCTGGACTCACTGCAGTGCATCCGCAGTGGTGCCAGTGCACTCTCTGGACTCACTGCACTGCACCCCCAGTGGTGCCAGTGCACTCTGTGGACTCACTGCACTGCATCCCCAGTGGTGCCAGTGCACTCTCTGGACTCACTGCAGTGCATCCCCAGTGGTGCCAGTGCACTCTCTGGACTCACTGCACTGCATCCCCAGTGGTGCCAGTGCACTCTGTGGACTCACTGCACTGCATCCCCAGTGGTGCCAGTGCACTCTCTGGACTCACTGCACTGCATCACCAGTGGTGCCAGTGCACTCTCTGGACTCACTGCAGTGCATCCCCAGTGGTGCCAGTGCACTCTCTGGACTCACTGCAGTGCATCCCCAGTGGTGCCAGTGCACTCTCTGGACTCACTGCAGTGTATCCTCTGTGGTGCCAGTGCACTCTCTGGACTCACTGCACTGCATCCCCAGTGGTGCCAGTGCACTCTCTGCACTCACTGCAGTGCATCCCCAGTGGTGCCAGTGCACTCTCTGGACTCACTGCACTTCATCCCCAGTGGTGCCAGTGTAGTCTCTGGACTCACTGCAGTGCATCCCCAGTGGTGCCAGTGCAATCTCTGGACTCACTGCAGTGCAGCTCCAGTGGTGCCAGTGTACTCTCTGGACTCACTGCACTGCATCCCCAGTGGTGCCAATGCACTCTCTGCACTCACTGCACTGCATCCCCAGTGGTGCCAGTGCACTCTCTGGAGTCACTGCAGTGTATCCCCAGTGGTACCAGTGCACTCTCTGGACTCACTGAACTGCATTCCCAGTGGTGCCAGATCACTCTCTGGACTCACTGTAGTGCATCCCCAGTGGTGCCAATGCACTCTCTGGACTCACTGCTCAGCATCCCCAGTGGTGCTAGGGCACTCTCTGGACTCACAGCACTGCATCCCCAGTGGTGCCAGTGCACTCTCTGGACTCACTGCACTAAAACCCCAGTGGTGTCAGTGCACTCTCTGGACTCACTGCAGTGAACACCAGGGGTGCCAGTGCACTCTCTGGACTCACTGCAACGCAATCCTCAGTGGTGCCAGTGCACTCTCTGGAATCACTGCAGTGCATCCCCTGAGGTGCCAGTGCACTCTCTGGACTCACTGCATTGCGTACCAGGTGGTGCCAGTGCACTCTCTGGACTCACTGCACTGCATCCCCAGTGGTGCCAGTGCACTCTCTGGAGTCACTGAACTGCATCCCAAGTGGTGCCAGTGCACTCTCTGGACTCACTGCACTGCATCCCCACTGGAGCCAGTGCACTCTCTGGACTCACTGCACTGCATCCCCAGTGGTGCCAGTGCACTCTCCGGACTCACTGCAGTGCATCCGCAGTGGTGCCAGTGCACTCTTTCGAGTCACTGCACTGCATCCCCATTAGTGCCAGTGCACTCTCTGGACTCACTGCACTGCATCCCCAGTGGTGCCAGTGCACTCTCTGGACTCACCGGGGTGCATCCCCAGTGGTGCCAGTGCACTCTCTGGACTCACTGCACTAAAACCCCAGTGGTGCCAGTGCACTCTCTGGACTCACTGCAGTGCATCCCCAGTGGGGCCAGTGCACTCTCTGGAGTCACTGCAGTGCATCCCCAGTGGTGCCAGTGCACTCTCTGGACTCACTGCACTGCATCCCCTGTGGTGCCAGTGCACACTCTGGAGTCACTGCACTGCATCCCCAGTGGTGCCAGTGCACTCTGTGGACTCACTGCACTGCATCCCCAGTGGTGCCAGTGCACTCTCTGGACTCATTTCACTGCATCCCCAGTGGTGCCAGTGCACTCTCTGGACTCACTGCACTAAAACCCCAGTGGTGCCAGTGCACTCTCTGGACTCACTGCAGTGTATCCCCAGTGGTGCCAGCGCACTCTCTGGACTCACTGCAGTGCATCCCCAGTGGGGCCAGTGCACTCTCTGGAGTCACTGCAGTGCATCCCCAGTGGTGCCAGTGCACTCTCTGGACTCACTGCAGTGCATCCCCAGTGGTGCCAGGGCACTCTCCGGACTCACTGCAGTGCATCCGCAGTGGTGCCAGTGCACTCTTTCGAGTCACTGCACTGCATCCCCATTAGTGCCAGTGCACTCTCTGGACTCACTGCACTGCATCCCCAGTGGTGCCAGTGCACTCTCTGGACTCACCGGGGTGCATCCCCAGTGGTGCCAGTGCACTCTCTGGACTCACTGCACTGCATCGCCAGTGGTGCCAGTGCACTCTCTGGACTCACTGCACTGCATCCCCAGTGGTGCCAGTGCACTCTCTGGACTCACTGAACTGCATCCCCAGTGCTGACAGTGCACTCTCTGGACTCACTGCACTAAAACCCCAGTGGTGCCAGTGCACTCTCTGGACTCACTGCAGTGCATCCCCAGTGGTGCCAGTGCACTCTCTGGAGTCACTGCAGTGCATCCCCAGTGGTGCCAGAGCACTCTCTGGACTCACTGCACTGCATCCCCTGTGGTGCCAGTGCACTCTCTGGAGTCACTGCACTGCATCCCCAGTGGTGCCAGTGCACTCTCTGGACTCACTGCACTGCATCCCCAGTGGTGCTAGTGCACTCTCTGGACTCACTGCACTGCATCCCCAGTGGTGCCAGTGACCTCTCTGGACTCACTGCAGTGCATCCCCACTGGTGCCAGTGCACTCTCTGGACTCACTGCACTGCATCCCCAGGGGTGCCAGTACACTCTCTGGACTCACTGCACTGCATTCCCAGTGGTGCCAGTGCACACTCTGGAGTCACTGCACTGCATCCCCAGTGGTGCCAGTGCACTCTCTGGACTCACTGCACTGCATCCCCAGTGGTGCCAGTGCCCTCTCTGGACTCACCGGGGTGCATCCCCAGTGGTGCCAGTGCACTCTCTGGACTCACTGCACTAAAACCCCAGTGGTGCCAGTGCACTCTCTGGACTCACTGCAGTGCATCCCCAGTGGTGCCAGTGCACTCTCTGGACTCACTGAACTGCATCCCCAGTGCTGACAGTGCACTCTCTGGACTCACTGCAGTGCATCCCCAGTGGTGCCCGTGCACTCTCTGGACTCACTGCAGTGCATCCCCAGTGGGGCCAGTGCACTCTCTGGAGTCACTGCAGTGCATCCCCAGTGGTGCCAGTGCACTCTCTGGACTGACTGCACTGCATCCCCTGTGGTGCCAGTGCACTCTCTGGACTCACTGCACTGCATCCCCAGTGGTGCCAGTGCACTCTCTGGACTCACTGCACTGCATCCCCAGTGGTGCTAGTGATCTCTCTGCACTCACTGCACTGCATCCGCAGTGGAGCCAGTGCACTCTCTGGACTCACTGCAGTGTATCCCCAGTGGTGCCAGTGCACTCTCTGGACTCACTGCACTGCATCCCCAGGGGTGCCAGTACACTCTCTGGACTCACTGCACTGCATCCCCAGTGGTGCCAGTGCACACTCTGGAGTCACTGCACTGCATCCCCTGTGGTGCCAGTGCACTCTCTGGACTCACTGCACTGCATCCCCAGTGGTGCCAGTGCACTCTCTGGACTCACTGCAGTGCATCCCCAGTGGTGCCAGGGCACTCTCTGGACTCACGGCACTGCATCCCCAGTGGTGCCAGTGCAGTCTCTGGACTCAATGCACTCCATCCCCACTGGTGCCAGTGTAGTCTCTGGACTCACTGCACTGCATCCCCACTGGTGCCAGTGCACTCTCTGGACTCACTGCACTGCATCACCAGTGGTGCCAGTGCACTCTCTGGACTCATTGCGCTGCATCCCCAGTGGTGCCAGTGCACTCTCTGGAGTCACTGCACTGCATCCCCAGTGGTGCCAGTGCACTCTCTGGACTCACTGCACTGCACCCCCAGTGGTGCCAGTGCACTCTCTGGACTCACTGCACTGCATCCCCAGTGGTGCCAGTGCACTCTCTGCACTCACTGCACTGCATCCCCAGTGGTGCCAGTGCACTCTCTGGACTCACTGCACTGCATCCAGAGTGATGCCAGTGCACTCTCTGGACTCACTGCACTGCATCCCCAGTGGTGCCAGTGCAATCTCTGGACTCACTGCAGTGCAGCTCCAGTGGTGCCAGTGCACTCTCTGCACTCACTGCACTGCATCCCCAGTGGTGCCAGTGCACTCTCTGGACTCACTGCACTGCATCCCCAGTGGTGCCAGTGCACTCTCTGGACTCACTGCACTGCATCCCCAGTGGTGCCTGTGCAGTCTCTGGACTCACTGCAGTGCATCCCCAGTGGTGCCAGTGCACTCTATGGAGTCACTGCAGTGTATCCTCTGTGGTGCCAGTGCACTCTGTGGACTCACTGCAGTGCATCCCCAGTGGTGCCAGTGCACTCTCTAGACTCACTGCAGTGTATCCTCTGTGGTGCCAGTGCACTCTGTGGACTCAATGCACTGCATCCCCAGTGGTGCCACTGCACTCTCTGGACTCACTGCAGTGCATCCCCAGTGGTGCCAGTGCACTCTCTGGACTCACTGCACTGCATCCCCAATGGTGCATGTGCAGTCTCTGGACTCACAGCACTGCATCCCCAGTGGTGCCAGTGCACTCTCCGGACTCACTGCACTGCATCCCCAGTGGTGCCAGTGCACTCTCTGCACTCACTGCAGTGCATCCGCAGTGGTGCCAGTGCACTCTCTGGACTCAGTGCACTGCATCCCCAGTGGTGCCAGTGCACTCTCTGGACTCACTGCAGTGCAGCCTCTGAGGTGCCAGTGCACTCTCTGTACTCACTGCACTGCATCCCCAGTGGTGCCAGTGCACTCTCTGGACTCACTGCAGTGAATCCCCGGTGGTGCCAGTGCACTCTCTGGACTCACTGCAGTGCATCCCCTGTGGTGCCAGTGCACTCTCTGGACTCACTGAACTGCATCCCCAGTGGTGCCAGTGCACTCTCTGGACTCACTGCAGTGCATCCCCAGTGGTGCCACTGCACTCTCTGGACTCACTGCACTGCATCCCCAGTGGTGCCAGTGCACTCTCTGGACTCACTGCAGTGTATCCTCTGTGGTTCCAGTGCACTCTCTGCACTCACTGCACTGCATCCCCTGTGGTGCCAGTGCACTCTCTGGACTCACTGCACTAAAACCCCAGTGGTGCCAGTGTAGTCTCTGGACTCACTGCAGTGCATCCCCAGTGGTGCCAGTGCATTCTCTGTAGTCACTGCGCTGCATCCCCAATGGTGACAATGCACTCTCTGGACTCACTGCACTGCATCCCCAGTGGTGAGAGTGCACTGTCTGGACTCACTGCACTGCACCCCCAGTGGTGCCAGTGCACTCTCTGGACTCACTGCAGTGTATCCCCAGTGGTGCCAGGGCACTCTGTGGACTCACTGCACTGCATCCCCAGTGGTGCCAGTGCACTCTCTGGACTCAGTGCACTGCATCCCCAGTGGTGCCAGTGCACTCTCTGCACTCACTGCAGTGCATCCCCAGTGGTGCCAGTGCACTCTCTGGACTCACTGCAGTGCATCCCCAGTGGTGCCAGTGCAATCTCTGGGCTCACTGCAGTGCATCCCCCGTGGTGCCAGTGCACTCTCTGGACTCACTGCACTGCATCCCCAGTGGTGCCAGTGCACTCTGTGGACTCACTGCAGTGCATCCCCAGTGGTGCCAGTGCACTCTCTGGACTCACTGAACTGCATCCCCAGTGGTGCCAGTGCAATCTCTGGGCTCACTGCAGTGCATCCCCCGTGGTGCCAGTGCACTCTCTGGACTCACTGCACTGCATCCCCAGTGGTGCCAGTGCACTCTCTGGACTCACGGCACTGCATCCCCAGTGGTGCCAGTGCACTCTGTGGACTCACTGCAGTGCATCCCCAGTGGTGCCAGTGCACTCTCTGGACTCACTGCAGTGCATCCCCAGTGGTGCCAGTGCACTCTCTGGACTCACTGCAGTGCATCCCCAGTGGTGCCAGTGCACTCTCTGGAGTCACTGCAGTGTATCCTCTGTGGTGCCAGTGCACTCTGTGGACTCACTGCACTGCATCCCCAGTGGTGCCAGTGCACTCTCTGGACTCACTGCACTGCATCACCAGAGGTGCCAGTGCACTCTCTGGACTCACTGCACTGCACCCCCAGTGGTGCCAGTGCACTCTCTGGACTCACTGCACTGAATCCTCAGTGGTGCCAGTGCACTCTCTGGACTCACTGCAGTTTATCCCCAGTGGTGCCAGTGCACTCTCTGGACTCACTGCAGTGTATCCTCTGTGGTGCCAGTGCACTCTCTGGACTCACTGCAGTGCATCCCCAGTGGTGCCAGTGCACTCTCTGCACTCACTGCACTGCATCCCCAGTGGTGCCAGTGCACTCTCTGGACTCACTGCACTGCATCCCCAGTGGTGCCAGTGTAGTCTCTGGACTCACTGCAGTGCATTTCCAGTGGTGCCAGTGCAATCTCTGGACTCACTGCAGTGCAGCTCCAGTGGTGCCAGTGCACTCTCTGCACTCACTGCAGTGCATCCCCAGTGGTGCCAATGCACTCTCTGCACTCACTGTACTGCATCCCCAGTGGTGCCAGTGCACTCTCTGGAGTCACTGCAGTGTATCCCCAGTGGTACCAGTGCACTCTCTGGACTCACTGCACTGCATCCCCAGTGGTGCCAGGGTACTCTCTGGACTCACAGCACTGCATCCCCAGTGGTGCCAGTGCACTCTCTGGACTCACTGCACTAAAACCCCAGTGGTGCCAGTGCACTCTCTGGACTCACTGCAGTGAACCCCAGGGGTGCCAGTGCACTCTCTGGACTCACTGCAACGCAATCCTTAGTGGTGCCAGTGCACTCTCTGGAATCACTGCAGTGCATCCCCTGTGGTGCCAGTGCACTCTCTGGACTCACTGCACTGCATCCCCAGGGGTGCCAGTGCACTCTCTGGACTCACTGCAGTGCATCCCCAGTGGTGCCAGGGCACTCTCCGGACTCACTGAAGTGCATCCCCAGTAGTGCCAGTGCACTCTTTCGAGTCACAGCACTGCATCCCCATTAGTGCCAGGTCATTCTCTGGACTCACTGCACTGCATCCCCAGTGGTGCCAGAGCACTCTTTCGAGTCACTGCACTGCATCCCCATTAATGCCTGTGCACTCTCTGAACTCACTGCAGTGCATCCCCAGTGGTGCCAGTGCACTCTCTGGACTCACTGCACTGCATCCCCAGTGGTGCCAGTGCACTCTCTGGACTCACTGAACTGCATCCCCAGTGCTGACAGTGCACTCTCTGGACTCACTGCACTAAAACCCCAGTGGTGCCAGTGCACTCTCTGGACTCACTGCAGTGCATCCCCAGTGGTGCCAGTGCACTCTCTGGAGTCACTGCAGTGCATCCCCAGTGGTGCCAGAGCACTCTCTGGACTCACTGCACTGCATCCCCTGTGGTGCCAGTGCACTCTCTGGAGTCACTGCACTGCATCCCCAGTGGTGCCAGTGCACTCTCTGGACTCACTGCACTGCATCCCCAGGGGTGCTAGTGCACTCTCTGGACTCACTGCACTGCATCCCCAGTGGTGCCAGTGACCTCTCTGGACTCACTGCAGTGCATCCCCACTGGTGCCAGTGCACTCTCTGGACTCACTGCACTGCATCCCCAGGGGTGCCAGTACACTCTCTGGACTCACTGCACTGCATTCCCAGTGGTGCCAGTGCACACTCTGGAGTCACTGCACTGCATCCCCAGTGGTGCCAGTGCACTCTCTGGACTCACTGCACTGCATCCCCAGTGGTGCCAGTGCACTCTCTGGACTCACCGGGGTGCATCCCCAGTGGTGCCAGTGCACTCTCTGGACTCACTGCACTAAAACCCCAGTGGTGCCAGTGCACTCTCTGGACTCACTGCACTAAAACCCCAGTGGTGCCAGTGCACTCTCTGGACTCACTGCAGTGCATCCCCAGTGGTGCCAGTGCACTCTCTGGACTCACTGAACTGCATCCCCAGTGCTGACAGTGCACTCTCTGGACTCACTGCAGTGCATCCCCAGTGGTGCCCGTGCACTCTCTGGACTCACTGCAGTGCATCCCCAGTGGGGCCAGTGCACTCTCTGGAGTCACTGCAGTGCATCCCCAGTGGTGCCAGTGCACTCTCTGGACTCACTGCACTGCATCCCCTGTGGTGCCAGTGCACTCTCTGGAGTCACTGCACTGCATCCCCAGTGGTGCCAGTGCACTCTCTGGACTCACTGCACTGCATCCCCAGTGGTGCTAGTGATCTCTCTGCACTCACTGCACTGCATCCGCAGTGGAGCCAGTGCACTCTCTGGACTCACTGCAGTGTATCCCCAGTGGTGCCAGTGCACTCTCTGGACTCACTGCACTGCATCCCCAGGGGTGCCAGTACACTCTCTGGACTCACTGCACTGCATCCCCAGTGGTGCCAGTGCACACTCTGGACTCACTGCACTGCATCCCCAGTGGTGCCAGTGCACTGTCTGGACTCACTGCACTGCATCCCCAGTGGTGCCAGTGCACTCTCTGGACTCACTGCACTGCATCCCCAGTGGTGCCAGTGCACTCTCTGGACTCACTGCAGTGCATCCCCAGTGGTGCCAGTGCACTCTCTGGACTCACTGCAGTGCATCCCCAGTGGTGCCAGGGCACTCTATGGACTCACGGCACTGCATCCCCAGTGGTGCCAGTGCAGTCTCTGGACTCAATGCACTCCATCCCCACTGGTGCCAGTGTAGTCTCTGGACTCACTGCACTGCATCCCCACTGGTGCCAGTGCACTCTCAGGACTCACTGCACTGCATCCCCAGTGGTGCCAGTGCACTCTCTGGACTCACTGCAGTGCATCACCAGTGGTGCCAGTGCACTCTCTGGACTCATTGCGCTGCATCCCCAGTGGTGCCAGTGCACTCTCTGGAGTCACTGCACTGCATCCCCAGTGGTGCCAGTGCACTCTCTGGAGTCACTGCACTGCACCCCCAGTGGTGCCAGTGCACTCTCTGGACTCACTGCACTGCATCCCCAGTGGTGCCAGTGCACTCTCTGCACTCACTGCACTGCATCCCCAGTGGTGCCAGTGCACTCTCTGGACTCACTGCACTGCATCCCCAGTGATGCCAGTGCACTCTCTGGACTCACTGCACTGCATCCCCAGTGGTGCCAGTGCAATCTCTGGACTCACTGCAGTGCAGCTCCAGTGGTGCCAGTGCACTCTCTGCACTCACTGCACTGCATCCCCAGTGGTGCCAGTGCACTCTCTGGACTCACTGCACTGCATCCCCAGTGGTGCCAGTGCACTCTCTGGACTCACTGCACTGCATCCCCAGTGGTGCCTGTGCAGTCTCTGGACTCACTGCAGTGCATCCCCAGTGGTGCCAGTGCACTCTATGGAGTCACTGCAGTGTATCCTCTGTGGTGCCAGTGCACTCTGTGGACTCACTGCACTGCATCCCCAGTGGTGCCAGTGCACTCTCTAGACTCACTGCAGTGTATCCTCTGTGGTGCCAGTGCACTCTGTGGACTCAATGCACTGCATCACCAGTGGTGCCAGTGCACTCTCTGGACTCACTGCAGTGCTTCCCTAGTGGTGCCAGTGCACTCTCTGGACTCACTGCACTGCATCCCCAATGGTGCATGTGCAGTCTCTGGACTCACAGCACTGCATCCCCAGTGGTGCCAGTGCACTCTCCGGACTCACTGCAGTGCATCCCCAGTGGTGCCAGTGCACTCTCTGCACTCACTGCAGTGCATCCGCAGTGGTGCCAGTGCACTCTCTGGACTCAGTGCACTGCATCCCCAGTGGTGCCAGTGCACTCTCTGGACTCACTGCAGTGCAGCCTCTGAGGTGCCAGTGCACTCTCTGTACTCACTGCACTGCATCCCCAGTGGTGCCAGTGCACTCTCTGGACTCACTGCAGTGAATCCCCGGTGGTGCCAGTGCACTCTCTGGACTCACTGCAGTGCATCCCCTGTGGTGCCTGTGCAATCTCTGGACTCACTGAACTGCATCCCCAGTGGTGCCAGTGCACTCTCTGGACTCACTGCAGTGCATCCCCAGTGGTGCCACTGCACTCTCTGGACTCACTGCACTGCATCCCCAGTGGTGCCAGTGCACTCTCTGGACTCACTGCAGTGTATCCTCTGTGGTTCCAGTGCACTCTCTGGACTCACTGCACTGCATCCCCAGTGGTGCCAGTGCACTCTCTGCACTCACTGCACTGCATCCCCAGTGGTGCCAGTGCACTCTCTGGACTCACTGCACTAAAACCCCAGTGGTGCCAGTGTAGTCTCTGGACTCACTGCAGTGCATCCCCAGTGGTGCCAGTGCATTCTCTATAGTCACTGCGCTGCATCCCCAATGGTGACAATGCACTCTCTGGACTCACTGCACTGCATCCCCAGTGGTGAGAGTGCACTGTCTGGACTCACTGCACTGCACCCCCAGTGGTGCCAGTGCACTCTCTGGACTCACTGCAGTGTATCCCCAGTGGTGCCAGGGCACTCTGTGGACTCACTGCACTGCATCCCCAGTGGTGCCAGTGCACTCTCTGGACTCAGTGCACTGCATCCCCAGTGGTGCCAGTGCACTCTCTGCACTCACTGCAGTGCATCCCCAGTGGTGCCAGTGCACTCTGAGGACTCACTGCAGTGCATCCCCAGTGGTGCCAGTGCAATCTCTGGGCTCACTGCAGTGCATCCCCCGTGGTGCCAGTGCACTCTCTGGACTCACTGCACTGCATCCCCAGTGGTGCCAGTGCACTCTCTGGACTCACGGCACTGCATCCCCAGTGGTGCCAGTGCACTCTGTGGACTCACTGCAGTGCATCCCCAGTGGTGCCAGTGCACTCTCTGGACTCACTGAACTGCATCCCCAGTGGTGCCAGTGCAATCTCTGGGCTCACTGCAGTGCATCCCCCGTGGTGCCAGTGCACTCTCTGGACTCACTGCACTGCATCCCCAGTGGTGCCAGTGCACTCTCTGGACTCACGGCACTGCATCCCCAGTGGTGCCAGTGCACTCTGTGGACTCACTGCAGTGCATCCCCAGTGGTGCCAGTGCACTCTCTGGACTCACTGCAGTGCAGCTCCAGTGGTGCCAGTGCACTCTCTGCACTCACTGCAGTGCATCCCCAGTGGTGCCAATGCACTCTCTGCACTCACTGCACTGCATCCCCAGTGGTGCCAGTGCACTCTCTGGACTCACTGCAGTGTATCCCCAGTGGTACCAGTGCACTCTCTGGACTCACTGCACTGCATTCCCAGTGGTGCCAGAGCACTCTCTGGACTCACTGCAGTGCATCCCCAGTGGTGCCAATGCACTCTCTGGACTCACTGCACTGCATCCCCAGTGGTGCCAGGGTACTCTCTGGACTCACAGCACTGCATCCCCAGTGGTGCCAGTGCACTCTCTGGACTCACTGCACTAAAACCCCAGTGGTGCCAGTGCACTCTCTGGACTCACTGCAGTGAACCCCAGGGGTGCCAGTGCACTCTCTGGACTCACTGCAACGCAATCCTTAGTGGTGCCAGTGCACTCTCTGGAATCACTGCAGTGCATCCCCTGTGGTGCCAGTGCACTCTCTGGACTCACTGCAGTGCATCCCCAGGGGTGCCAGTGCACTCTCTGGACTCACTGCACTGCATCCCCAGTGGTGCCAGGGCACTCTCCGGATTCACTGAAGTGCATCCCCAGTAGTGCCAGTGCACTCTTTCGAGTCACAGCACTGCATCCCCATTAGTGCCAGGTCATTCTCTGGACTCACTGCACTGCATCCCCAGTGGTGCCAGAGCACTCTTTCGAGTCACTGCACTGCATCCCCATTAATGCCTGTGCACTCTCTGAACTCACTGCAGTGCATCCCCAGTGGTGCCAGTGCACTCTCTGGACTCACTGCACTGCATCCCCAGTGGTGCCAGTGCACTCTCTGGACTCACTGCACTAAAACACCAGTGGTGCCAGTGCACTCTCTGGACTCACTGCAGTGCATCCCCAGTGGTGCCAGTGCACTCTCTGGAATCACTGCAGTGTATCCCCTGAGGTGCCAGTGCACTCTCTGGACTCACTGCATTGCATCCCCAGTGGTGCCAGTGCACTCTCTGGAGTCACTGCACTGCATCCCCAGTGGTGCCAGTGCACTCTCTGGAGTCACTGCACTGCATACCAAGTGGTGCCAGTGCACTCTCTGGACTCACTGCACTGCATCACCTTTGGTGCCAGGGCACTCTCAGGACTCACTGCAGTGCATCCGCAGTGGTGCCAGTGCACTCTTTCGAATAACTGCACTGCACCCCATTAGTGCCAGTGCACTCTCTGGACTCACGGCACTGCATCCCCAGTGGTGCCAGTGCACTCTCTGGACTCACTGCAGTGCATCCCCAGTGGTGACAGTGCACTCTCTGGACTCACTGCACTAAAACCCCAGTGGTGCCAGTGCACTCTCTGGACTCACTGCACTGCATCCCCAGTGGTGCCAGTGCACTCTCTGGACTCACTGCAGTGCATCCCCTGAGGTGCCAGTGCACTCTCTGGACTCACTGCATTGCATCCCCCTTGGTGCCAGTGCACTCTCTGGACTCACTGCACTGCATCCCCAGTGGTGCCAGTGCACTCTCTGGAATCACTGCACTGCATCCCCAGTGGTGCCAGTGCACACTCTGGACTCACTGCACTGCATCACCATTGGTGCCAGGGCACTCTAAGGACTCACTGCAGTGCATCCCCCGTGGTGCCAGTGCACTCTCTGGACTCACTGCAGTGCATCCCCAGTGGTGCCAGTGCACTCTCTGGACTCACTGCAGTGCATCCCCAGTGGTGCCAGTGCACTCTCTGGACTCACTGCACTGCATCCCCAGTGGTGCCAGTGCACTCTCTGGACTCACTGCAGTGCATCCCCACTGGTGCCAGTGCACTCTCTGGACTAACTGCACTGCATCCCCAGTGGTGCCAGTGCACTCTCTGGACTCACTGCACAGCATCCCCACTGGTGCCAGTGCACTCTCTGGCCTCACTGCATTGAATTCCCAGTGGTGCCAGTGCACTCTCTGGACTCACTGCACTGCATCCCCAGTGGTGCCAGTGTACTCTGTGGACTCACTGCACTGAATCCCCAGTGGTGCCAGTGCACTCTCTGGACTCACTGCAGTGCATCCCCAGTGGTGCCAGTGCAATCTCTGGACTCACTGCACTGCATCCCCAGTGGTGCCAGTGCACTCTCTGGAGTCACTGCAGTGCATTCCCAAGGTGCCAGTGCACTCTCTGGACTCACTGCACTGCATCCCCAGTGGTGACAGTGCACTCTCTGGACTCACTGCGCTGCATCCCCAGTGGTTCCAGTGCACTCTCTGGACTCACGGCAGTGCATCCCCAGTGGTGACAGTGCACTCTGTGGACTCACTGTACTGCATCCCCAGTGGTGCCAGTGCACTCTCTGGCCTCACTGCAATGCATCCCCAGTGGTGCCAGTGCACTCTCTGGACTCACTACACTGCATCCCCAGTGGTGCCAGTGCACTCTCTGGAGTCACTGCAATGCATCCCCGGTGGTGCCAGTGCACTCTCTGGACTCACTGCACTGCATCCCCAGTGGTGCCAGTGTACTCTGTGGACTCACTGCACTGAATCCCCAGTGGTGCCAGTGCACTCTCTGGACTCACTGCAGTGCATCCCCAGTGGTGCCAGTGCAATCTCTGGACTCACTGCACTGCATCCCCAGTGGTGCCAGTGCACTCTCTGGAGTCACTGCAGTGCATTCCCAAGGTGCCAGTGCACTCTCTGGACTCACTGCACTGCATCCCCAGTGGTGCCAGTGCACTCTCTGGACTCACTGCACTGCATCCCCTGTGGTGACAGTGCACTCTCTGCACTCACTGCAGTGCATCCCCAGTGGTGCCAGTGCACTCTCTGGACTCACTGCAGTGCATCCCCAGTGGTGCCAGTGCAATCTCTGGACTCACCGGGGTGCATCCCCAGTGGTGCCAGTGCACTCTCTGGACTCACTGCACTGCATCCCCAGTGGTGCCAGTGCACTCTCTGGACTCACTGCAGAGCATCCCCAGTGGTGCCAGTGCACTCTCTGGACTCACTGCACTGCATCCCCAGTGGTGCCAGTGCACTCTCTGGACTCACTGCACTGCATCCGCAGTGGTGCCAGTGCACTCTCTGGACTCACTGCAGTGAATCCCCTGTGGTGCCAGTGCACTCTCTGGACTCACTGCAGTGAACCCCAGTGGTGCCAGTGCACTCTCTGGACTCACTGCACTGCATCCCCAGTGGTGACAGTGCACTCTCTGGACTCACTGCAGTGTATCCTCTGTGGTGCCAGTGAACTCTGTGGACTCACTGAACTGCATCCCCAGTGGTGCCAGTGCACTCTCTGGACTCACTGCAGTGCATCCCCAGTGGTGCCAGTGCACTCTCTGGACTCACTGCACTGCAACACCAGTGGTGCCAATGCACTCTCTGGACTCACTGCACTGCATCCCCAGTGTTGACAGTGCACTCTGTGGACTCACTGCACTGCATCCCCAGTGGTGCCACTGCACTCTCTGCACTCATTGCACTGCATCCCCAGTGGTGCCAGTGCACTCTCTGGACTCACTGCACTGCATCCCCAGTGGTCCCAGTGTAGTCTCTGGACTCAGTGCAGTGCATCCCCAGTGGTGCCAGTGCAATCTCTGGACTCACTGCAGTGCAGCTCCAGCGGTGCCAGTGCATTCTCTGGACTCACTGCAGTGCATTCCCAGTGGTGCCAGTACACTCTCTGGACTCACTGCACTGCATTCCCAGTGGTGCCAGTGCACTCTCTGGACTCACTGCACTTCAACCCCAGTGGTGCCAGTGTAGTCTCTGGACTCACTGCAGTGCATCCCCAGTGGTGCCAGTGCAATCTCTGGACTCACTGCAGTGCAGCTCCAGTGGTGCCAGTGTACTCTCTGGACTCACTGCACTGCATCCCCAGTGGTGCCAATGCACTCTCTGCACTCACTGCACTGCATCCCCAGTGGTGCCAGTGCACTCTCTGGAGTCACTGCAGTGTATCCCCAGTGGTGCCAGTGCACTCTCTGGACTCACTGAACTGCATTCCCAGTGGTGCCAGAGCACTCTCTGGACTCACTGCAGTGCATCCCCAGTGGTGCCAATGCACTCTCTGGACTCACTGCTCAGCATCCCCAGTGGTGCCAGGGTACTCTCTGGACTCACAGCACTGCATCCCCAGTGGTGCCAGTGCACTCTCTGGACTCACTGCACTAAAACCCCAGTGGTGCCAGTGCACTCACTGGACTCACTGCAGTGAACCCCAGGGGTGCCAGTGCACTCTCTGGACTCACTGCAACGCAATCCTCAGTGGTGCCAGTGCACTCTCTGGATTCACTGCAGTACATCCCCTGTGGTGGCAGTGCACTCTCTGGAATCACTGCAGTGCATCCCCTGAGGTGCCAGTGCACTCTCTGGACTCACTGCACTGCATCCCAGGTGGTGCCAGTGCACTCTCTGGACTCACTGCACTGCATCCCCAGTGATGCCAGTGCACTCTCTGGAGTCACTGCACTGCATCCCCAGTGGTGCCAGTGCACTCTCTGGACTCACTGCATTGCATCCCAGGTGGTGCCACTGCACTCTCTGGAGTCACTGCACTGCATCCCCAGTGATGCCAGTGCACTCTCTGGACTCACTGCACTGCATCCCCAGTGGTGCTAGTGCACTCTCTGGAATCACTGCACTGCATCCGCAGTGGAGCCAGTGCACTCTCTGGACTCACTGCAGTGCATCCCCAGTGGTGCCAGTGCACTCTCTGGACTCACTGCACTGCATCCCCAGTGGTGCCAGTGCACTCTCTGGACTCACTGCACTGCATCCCCAGTGGTGCCAGTGCACACTCTGGAGTCACTGCAC
The DNA here is from genome assembly GCF_964211835.1 of Anser anser. Lineage (NCBI taxonomy): Eukaryota > Metazoa > Chordata > Aves > Anseriformes > Anatidae > Anser > Anser anser. The sequence goes on from NC_139725.1 coordinate 405,126, forward strand.
TGCATCCCCAGTGGTGCCTGTGCACTCTCTGGACTCACTGCACTGCATCCCCAGTGGTGCCAGTGCACTCTCTGGAGTCACTGCACTGCATCCCCACTGGTGCCAGTGCACTCTCTGGAGTCACTGCAGTGCATCCCCAGTGGTGCCAGTGCACTCTCTGGACTCACTGCAGTGCATCCCCAGTGGTGCCAGTGCACTCTCTGGACTCACTGAACTGCATCCCCAGTGCTGACAGTGCACTCTCTGGACTCACTGCACTAAAACCCCAGTGGTGCCAGGGCACTCTCCGGACTCACTGCAGTGCATCCGCAGTGGTGCCAGTGCACTCTTTCGAGTCACTGCACTGCATCCCCATTAGTGCCAGTGCACTTTCTGGACTCACTGCACTGCATCCCCAGTGGTGCCAGTGCACTCTCTGGACTCACCGGGGTGCATCCCCAGTGGTGCCAGTGCACTCTCTGGACTCACTGCACTAAAACCCCAGTGGTGCCAGTGCACTCTCTGGACTCACTGCAGTGCATCCCCAGTGGTGCCAGTGCACTCTCTGGACCCACTGAACTGCATCCCCAGTGCTGACAGTGCACTCTCTGGACTCACTGCACTAAAACCCCAGTGGTGCCAGTGCACTCTCTGGACTCACTGCAGTGCATCCCCAGTGGGGCCAGTGCACTCTCTGGAGTCACTGCAGTGCATCCCCAGTGGTGCCAGTGCACTCTCTGGACTCACTGCACTGCATCCCCTGTGGTGCCAGTGCACTCTCTGGACTCACTGCACTGCATCCCCAGGGGTGCCAGTACACTCTCTGGACTCACTGCACTGCATCCCCAGTGGTGCCAGTGCACACTCTGGAGTCACTGCACTGCATCCCCAGAGGTGCCAGTGCACTCTCTGGACTCACTGCACTGCATCCCCAGTGGTGCCAGTGCACTCTCTGGACTCACTGCACTGCATCCCCAGTGATGCCAGTGCACTCTCTGGAGTCACTGCACTGCATCCCCAGTGGTGCCAGTGCACTCTATGTAGTCACTGCAGTGTATCCTCTGTGGTGCCAGTGCACTCTGTGGACTCACTGCACTGCATCCCCAGTGGTGCCAGTGCACTCTCTAGACTCACTGCAGTGTATCCTCTGTGGTGCCAGTGCACTCTGTGGACTCAATGCACTGCATCCCCAGTGGTGCCACTGCACTCTCTGGACTCACTGCAGTGCATCCCCAGTGGTGCCAGTGCACTCTCTGGACTCACTGCACTGCATCCCCAATGGTGCATGTGCAGTCTCTGGACTCACAGCACTGCATTCCCAGTGGTGCCAGTGCACTCTCCGGACTCACTGCAGTGCATCCCCAGTGGTGCCAGTGCACTCTCTGCACTCACTGCAGTGCATCCGCAGTGGTGCCAGTGCACTCTCTGGACTCAGTGCACTGCATCCCCAGTGGTGCCAGTGCACTCTCTGGACTCACTGCAGTGCAGCCTCTGAGGTGCCAGTGCACTCTCTGTACTCACTGCACTGCATCCCCAGTGGTGCCAGTGCACTCTCTGGACTCACTGCAGTGAATCCCCGGTGGTGCCAGTGCACTCTCTGGACTCACTGCAGTGCATCCCCTGTGGTGCCTGTGCAATCTCTGGACTCACTGAACTGCATCCCCAGTGGTGCCAGTGCACTCTCTGGACTCACTGCACTGCATCCCCAGTGGTGCCAGTGCACTCTCTGGACTCACTGCACTGCATCCCCAGTGGAGCCAGTGCACTCTCTGGACTCTCTGCACTAAAACCCCAGTGGTGCCAGTGTAGTCTCCGGACTCACTGCAGTGCATCCCCAGTGGTGCCAGTGCATTCTCTGTAGTCACTGCGCTGCATCCCCAATGGTGACAATGCACTCTCTGGACTCACTGCACTGCATCCCCAGTGGTGAGAGTGCACTGTCTGGACTCACTGCACTGCACCCCCAGTGGTGCCAGTGCACTCTCTGGACTCACTGCAGTGTATCCCCAGTGGTGCCAGGGCACTCTGTGGACTCACTGCACTGCATCCCCAGTGGTGCCAGTGCACTCTCTGGACTCACTGCACTGCATCCCCAGTGGTGCCAGTGCACTCTCTGGACTCACTGCACTGCATCCCCACTGGTGCCAGTGCACTCTCTGGAGTCACTGCAGTGCATCCCCAGTGGTGCCAGTGCACTCTCTGGACTCACTGCAGTGCATCCCCAGTGGTGCCAGTGCACTCTCTGGACTCACTGAACTGCATCCCCAGTGCTGACAGTGCACTCTCTGGACTCACTGCACTAAAACCCCAGTGGTGCCAGGGCACTCTCCGGACTCACTGCAGTGCATCCGCAGTGGTGCCAGTGCACTCTTTCGAGTCACTGCACTGCATCCCCATTAGTGCCAGTGCACTTTCTGGACTCACTGCACTGCATCCCCAGTGGTGCCAGTGCACTCTCTGGACTCACCGGGGTGCATCCCCAGTGGTGCCAGTGCACTCTCTGGACTCACTGCACTAAAACCCCAGTGGTGCCAGTGCACTCTCTGGACTCACTGCAGTGCATCCCCAGTGGTGCCAGTGCACTCTCTGGACTCACTGAACTGCATCCCCAGTGCTGACAGTGCACTCTCTGGACTCACTGCACTAAAACCCCAGTGGTGCCAGTGCACTCTCTGGACTCACTGCAGTGCATCCCCAGTGGGGCCAGTGCACTCTCTGGAGTCACTGCAGTGCATCCCCAGTGGTGCCAGTGCACTCTCTGGACTCACTGCACTGCATCCCCTGTGGTGCCAGTGCACTCTCTGGAGTCAATGCACTGCATCCCCAGTGGTGCCAGTGCACTCTCTGGACTCACTGCACTGCATCCCCAGTGGTGCTAGTGCACTCTCTGCACTCACTGCACTGCATCCGCAGTGGAGCCAGTGCACTCTCTGGACTCACTGCAGTGCATCCCCAGTGGTGCCAGTGCACTCTCTGGACTCACTGCACTGCATCCCCAGGGGTGCCAGTACACTCTCTGGACTCACTGCACTGCATCCCCAGTGGTGCCAGTGCACACTCTGGAGTCACTGCACTGCATCCCCAGTGGTGCCAGTGCACTCTCTGGACTCACTGCACTGCATCCCCAGTGGTGCCAGTGCACTCTCTGGACTCACTGCACTGCATCCCCAGTGGTGCCAGTGCACTCTCTGGACTCACTGCAGTGCATCCCCAGTGATGCCAGTGCACTCTGTGGACTCACTGCACTGCATCCCCAGTGGTGCCAGTGCACTCTATGTAGTCACTGCAGTGTATCCTCTGTGGTGCCAGTGCACTCTGTGGACTCACTGCACTGCATCCCCAGTGGTGCCAGTGCACTCTCTAGACTCACTGCAGTGTATCCTCTGTGGTGCCAGTGCACTCTGTGGACTCAATGCACTGCATCCCCAGTGGTGCCACTGCACTCTCTGGACTCACTGCAGTGCATCCCCAGTGTTGCCAGTGCACTCTCTGGACTCACTGCACTGCATCCCCAATGGTGCATGTGCAGTCTCTGGACTCACAGCACTGCATCCCCAGTGGTGCCAGTGCACTCTCCGGACTCACTGCAGTGCATCCCCAGTGGTGCCAGTGCACTCTCTGCACTCACTGCAGTGCATCCGCAGTGGTGCCAGTGCACTCTCTGAACTCAGTGCACTGCATCCCCAGTGGTGCCAGTGCACTCTCTGGACTCACTGCAGTGCAGCCTCTGAGGTGCCAGTGCACTCTCTGTACTCACTGCACTGCATCCCCAGTGGTGCCAGTGCACTCTCTGGACTCACTGCAGTGAATCCCCGGTGGTGCCAGTGCACTCTCTGGACTCACTGCAGTGCATCCCCTGTGGTGCCTGTGCAATCTCTGGACTCACTGAACTGCATCCCCAGTGGTGCCAGTGCACTCTCTGGACTCACTGCAGTGCATCCCCAGTGGTGCCAGTGCACTCTCTGGACTCACTGCACTGCATCCCCAGTGGTGCCAGTGCACTCTCTGGACTCACTGCACTAAAACCCCAGTGGTGCCAGTGTAGTCTCCGGACTCACTGCAGTGCATCCCCAGTGGTGCCAGTGCATTCTCTGTAGTCACTGCGCTGCATCCCCAATGGTGACAATGCACTCTCTGGACTCACTGCACTGCATCCCCAGTGGTGAGAGTGCACTGTCTGGACTCACTGCACTGCATCCCCAGTGGTGCCAGTGCACTCTCTGGACTCACTGCAGTGTATCCCCAGTGGTGCCAGGGCACTCTGTGGACTCACTGCACTGCATCCCCAGTGGTGCCAGTGCACTCTCTGGACTCACTGCACTGCATCCCCAGTGGTGCCAGTGCACTCTCTGCACTCACTGCAGTGCATCCCCAGTGGTGCCAGTGCACTCTCTGGACTCACTGCAGTGCATCCCCAGTGGTGCCAGTGCACTCTCTGGACTCACTGCACTGCATCCCCAGTGGTGCCAGTGCACTCTCTGGACTCACTGCACTAAAACACCAGTGGTGCCAGTGCACTCTCTGGACTCACTGCAGTGCATCCCCAGTGGTGCCAGTGCACTCTCTGGACTCACTGCAGTGCATCCCCTGAGGTGCCAGTGCACTCTCTGGACTCACTGCATTGCATCCCCATTGGTGCCAGTGCACTCTCTGGACTCACTGCACTGCATCCCCAGTGGTGCCAGTGCACTCTCTGGAGTCACTGCACTGCATCCCAAGTGGTGCCAGTGCACACTCTGGACTCACTGCACTGCATCACCATTGGTGCCAGGGCACTCTAAGGACTCACTGCAGTGCATCCCCAGTGGTGCCAGTGCACTCACTGGACTCACTGCAGTGCATCCCCAGTGGTGCCAGTGCACTCTCTGGACTCACTGCAGTGCATCCCCAGTGGTGCCAGGGCACTCTCTGGACTCACTGCACTGCATCCCCAGTGGTGCCAGTGCACTCTCTGGACTCACTGCAGTGCATCCCCAGTGGTGCCACTGCACTCTCTGGACTCACTGCACTGCATCCCCAGTGGTGCCAGTGCACTCTCTGGACTCACTGCAGTGCATCCCCACTGGTGCCAGTGCACTCTCTGGACTCACTGCACTGCATCCCCAGTGGTGCCAGTGCACTATCTGGACTCACAGCACTGCATCCCCACTGGTGCCAGTGCACTCTCTGGCCTCACTGCATTGAATTCCCAGTGGTGCCAGTGCACTCTCTGGACTCACTGCACTGCATCCCCAGTGGTGCCAGTGTACTCTGTGGACTCACTGCACTGCATCCCCAGTGGTGCCAGTGCACTCTCTGGACTCACTGCAGTGCATCCCCAGTGGTGCCAGTGCACTCTCTGGACTCACTGCACTGCATCCCCAGTGGTGCCAGTGCACTCTCTGGAGTCACTGCAGTGCATTCCCAAGGTGCCAGTGCACTCTCTGGACTCACTGCACTGCATCCCCAGTGGTGACAGTGCACTCTCTGGACTCACTGCGCTGCATCCCCAGTGGTGCCAGTGCACTCTCTGGACTCACGGCAGTGCATCCCCAGTGGTGCCAGTGCACTCTCTGGACTCACTGCAGTGTATCCTCTGTGGTGCCAGTGCACTCTCTGGCCTCACTGCAATGCATCCCCAGTGGTGCCAGTGCACTCTCTGCACTCACTGCACTGCATCCCCAGTGGTGCCAGTGCACTCTCTGGAGTCACTGCACTGCATCCCCAGTGGTGCCAGTGCACTCTCTGGACTCACTGCAGTGCATCCCCAGTGGTGCCAGTGCACTCTCTGGACTCACTGCAGTGCATCCCCAAGGTGCCAGTGCACTCTCTGGACTCACTGCACTGCATCCCCAGTGGTGCCAGTGCACTCTCTGGACTCACTGCACTGCATCCCCAAGGTGCCAGTGCACTCTCTGGACTCACTGCACTGCATCCCCTGTGGTGACAGTGCACTCTCTGCACTCACTGCAGTGCATCCCCAGTGGTGCCAGTGCACTCTCTGGACTCACTGCAGTGCATCCCCAGTGGTGCCAGTGCAATCTCTGGGCTCACCGGGGTGCATCCCCAGTGGTGCCAGTGCACTCTCTGGACTCACTGCACTGCATCCCCAGTGGTGCCAGTGCACTCTCTGGACTCACTGCAGAGCATCCCCAGTGGTGCCAGTGCACTCTCTGGACTCACTGCACTGCATCCCCAGTGGTGCCAGTGCACTCTCTGGACTCACTGCACTGCATCCGCAGTGGTGCCAGTGCACTCTCTGGACTCACTGCAGTGCATCCCCAGTGGTGCCAGTGCACTCTCTGGACTCACTGCACTGCATCCCCAGTGGTGACAGTGCACTCTCTGGACTCACTGCAGTGTATCCTCTGTGGTGCCAGTGAACTCTGTGGACTCACTGCACTGCATCCCCAGTGGTGCCAGTGCACTCTCTGGACTCACTGCAGTGCATCCCCAGTGGTGCCAGTGCACTCTCTAGACTCACTGCACTGCAACACCAGGGGTGCCAGTGCACTCTCTGGACTCACTGCACTGCATCCCCAGTGGTGCCAGTGCACTCTGTGGACTCACTGCACTGCATCCCCAGTGGTGCCACTGCACTCTCTGCACTCATTGCACTGCATCCCCAGTGGTGCCAGTGCACTCTCTGGACTCACTGCACTGCATCCCCAGTGGTGCCAGTGTAGTCTCTGGACTCAGTGCAGTGCATCCCCAGTGGTGCCAGTGCAATCTCTGGACTCACTGCAGTGCAGCTCCAGCGGTGCCAGTGCATTCTCTGGACTCACTGCAGTGCATTCCCAGTGGTGCCAGTACACTCTCTGGACTCACTGCACTGCATTCCAAGTGGTGCCAGTGCACTCTCTGGACTCACTGCACTGCATCCCCAGTGGTGCCAGTGTAGTCTCTGGACTCACTGCAGTGCATCCCCAGTGGTGCCAGTGCAATCTCTGGACTCACTGCAGTGCAGCTCCAGTGGTGCCAGTGTACTCTCTGGACTCACTGCACTGCATCCCCAGTGGTGCCAGTGCACTCTCTGGACTCACTGCATTGCATCCCAGGTGGTGCCAGTGCACTCTCTGGACTCACTGAACTGCATTCCCAGTGGTGCCAGAGCACTCTCTGGACTCACTGCAGTGCATCCCGAGTGGTGCCAATGCACTCTCTGGACTCACTGCTCAGCATCCCCAGTGGTGCCAGGGTACTCTCTGGACTCACAGCACTGCATCCCCAGTGGTGCCAGTGCACTCTCTGGACTCACTGCACTAAAACCCCAGTGGTGCCAGTGCACTCACTGGACTCACTGCAGTGAACCCCAGGGGTGCCAGTGCACTCTCTGGACTCACTGCAACGCAATCCTCAGTGGTGCCAGTGCACTCTCTGGAATCACTGCAGTGCATCCCCTGTGGTGGCAGTGCACTCTCTGGAATCACTGCAGTGCATCCCCTGAGGTGCCAGTGCACTCTCTGGACTCACTGCAGTGCATCCCAGGTGGTGCCAGTGCACTCTCTGGACTCACTGCACTGCATCCCCAGTGATGCCAGTGCACCCTCTGGACTCACTGCACTGCATCCCCAGTGGTGCCAGTGCACTCTCTGGACTCACTGCATTGCATCCCAGGTGGTGCCACTGCACTCTCTGGACTCACTGCACTGCATCCCCAGTGATGCCAGTGCACTCTCTGGACTCACTGCAGTGCATCCCCAGTGGTGCCAGTGCACTCTCTGGACTCACTGCACTGCATCCCCAGTGGTACCAGTGCACTCTCTGGACTCACGGCACTGCATTCCCAGTGGTGCCAGGGCACTCTCTGGACTCACAGCACTGCATCCCCAGTGGTGCCAGTGCACTCTCTGGACTCACTGCACTAAAACCCCAGTGGTGCCAGTGCACTCTCTGGACTCACTGCAGTGAACACCAGGGGTGCCAGTGCACTCTCTGTACTCACTGCACTGCATCCTCAGTGGTGCCAGTGCACTCTCTGGAATCACTGCAGTGCATCCCCTGTGGTGCCAGTGCACTCTCTGGACTCACTGCACTGCATCCCCAGTGGGGCCAGTGCACTCTCTGGACTCACTGCAGTGCATCCCAAGTGGTGCCAGGGCACTCTCCGGACTCACTGCACTGCATCCCCTGTGGTGACAGTGCACTCTCTGGACTCTCCGGGGTGCATCCCCAGTGGTGCCAGTGCACTCTCTGGACTCACTGCACTAAAACCCCAGTGGTGCCAGTGCACTCTCTGGACTCACTGCAGTGCATCCCCAGTGGTGCCAGTGCACTCTCTGGACTCACTGAACTGCATTCCCAGTGCTGACAGTGCACTCTCTGGACTCACTGCACTAAAACCCCAGTGGTGCCAGTGCACTCTCTGGACTCACTGCAGTGCCTCCCCAGTGGTGCCAGTGCACTCTCTGGACTCACTGCACTGCATCCCCTGTGGTGCCAGTGCACTCTCTGGAGTCACTGCACTGCATCCCAAGTGGTGCCAGTGCACTCTCTGGACTCACTGCACTGCATCCCCAGTGGTGCTAGTGCACTCTCTGCACTCACTGCACTGCATCCGCGGTGGAGCCAGTGCACTCTCTGGAATCACTGCAGTGCATCCCCAGTGGTGCCAGTGCACTCTCCGGACTCACTGCAGTGCATCCGCAGTGGTGCCAGTGCACTCTTTCGAGTCACTGCACTGCATCCCCATTAGTGCCAGTGCACTTTCTGGACTCACTGCACTGCATCCCCAGTGGTGCCAGTGCACTCTCTGGACTCACCGGGGTGCATCACCAGTCGTGCCAGTGCACTCTCTGGACTCACTGCACTAAAACCCCAGTGGTGCCAGTGCACTCTCTGGACTCACTGCAGTGCATCCCCAGTGGGGCCAGTGCACTCTCTGGAGTCACTGCAGTGCATCCCCAGTGGTGCCAGTGCACTCTCTGGACTCACTGCACTGCATCCCCAGTGGTGCTAGTGCACTCTCTGCACTCACTGCACTGCATCCGCATTGGAGCCAGTGCACTCTCTGGACTCACTGCAGTGCATCCCCAGTGGTGCCAGTGCACTCTCTGGACTCACTGCACTGCATCCCCCGTGGTGCCAGTACACTCTCTGGACTCACTGCACTGCATCCCCAGTGGTGCCAGTGCACACTCTGGAGTCACTGCACTGCATCCCTAGTGGTGCCAGTGCACTCTCTGGACTCACTGCACTGCATCCCCAGTGGTGCCAGTGCACTCTCTGGACTCACCGGGGTGCATCCCCAGTGGTGCCAGTGCACTCTCTGGACTCACTGCACTAAAACCCCAGTGGTGCCAGTGCACTCTCTGGACTCACTGCAGTGCATCCCCAGTGGTGCCAGTGCACTCTCTGGACTCACTGCACTGCATCCCCAGGGGTGCCAGTGCACTATCTGTTCTCACGGCACTGCATCTCCATTGGTGCCAGTGCACTCTCTGGACTCACTGCACTGCATCCCCAGTGGTGCTAGTGCACTCTCTGCACTCACTGCACTGCATCCGCAGTGGAGCCATTGCACTCTCTGGACTCACTGCAGTGCATCCCCAGTGGTGCCAGTGCACTCTCTGGACTCACTGCACTGCATCCCCAGGGGTGCCAGTACACTCTCTGGACTCACTGCACTGCATCCCCAGTGGTGCCAGTGCACACTCTTTAGTCACTGCACTGCATCCCCAGTGGTGCCAGTGCACTCTCTGGACTCACTGCACTGCATCCCCAGTGGTGCCAGTGCACTCTCTGGACTCACTGCACTGCATCCCCAGTGGTGCCAGTGCACTCTCTGGACTCACTGCACTGCATCCCCAGTGATGCCAGTGCACTCTCTGGAGTCACTGCACTGCATCCCCAGTGGTGCCAGTGTACTCTCTGGACTCACTGCAGTGCATCCCCAGTGGTGCCAGTGCACTCTCTGGACTCACGGCACTGCATCCCCAGTGGTGGCAGTGCACTCTCTGGACTCACTGCACTCCATCCCCACTGGTGCCAGTGTAGTCTCTGGACTCACTGCAGTGCATCCCCACTGGTGCCAGTGCACTCTCAGGACTCACTGCACTGCATCCCCAGTGGTGCCAGTGCACTCTCTGGACTCACTGCACTGCATCCCCACTGGTGCCAGTGCACTCTCTGGAGTCACTGCAGTGCATCCCCAGTGGTGCCAGTGCACTCTCTGGACTCACTGCAGTGCATCCCCAGTGGTGCCAGTGCACTCTCTGGACTCACTGAACTGCATCCCCAGTGCTGACAGTGCACTCTCTGGACTCACTGCACTAAAACCCCAGTGGTGCCAGGGCACTCTCCGGACTCACTGCAGTGCATCCGCAGTGGTGCCAGTGCACTCTTTCGAGTCACTGCACTGCATCCCCATTAGTGCCAGTGCACTTTCTGGACTCACTGCACTGCATCCCCAGTGGTGCCAGTGCACTCTCTGGACTCACCGGGGTGCATCCCCAGTGGTGCCAGTGCACTCTCTGGACTCACTGCACTAAAACCCCAGTGGTGCCAGTGCACTCTCTGGACTCACTGCAGTGCATCCCCAGTGGTGCCAGTGCACTCTCTGGACTCACTGAACTGCATCCCCAGTGCTGACAGTGCACTCTCTGGACTCACTGCACTAAAACCCCAGTGGTGCCAGTGCACTCTCTGGACTCACTGCAGTGCATCCCCAGTGGTGCCAGTGCACTCTCTGGAGTCACTGCAGTGCATCCCCAGTGGTGCCAGTGCACTCTCTGGACTCACTGCACTGCATCCCCTGTGGTGCCAGTGCACTCTCTGGAGTCAATGCACTGCATCCCCAGTGGTGCCAGTGCACTCTCTGGACTCACTGCACTGCATCCCCAGTGGTGCTAGTGCACTCTCTGCACTCACTGCACTGCATCCGCAGTGGAGCCAGTGCACTCTCTGGACTCACTGCAGTGCATCCCCAGTGGTGCCAGTGCACTCTCTGGACTCACTGCACTGCATCCCCAGGGGTGCCAGTACACTCTCTGGACTCACTGCACTGCATCCCCAGTGGTGCCAGTGCACACTCTGGAGTCACTGCACTGCATCCCCAGTGGTGCCAGTGCACTCTCTGGACTCACTGCACTGCATCCCCAGTGGTGCCAGTGCACTCTCTGGACTCACTGCACTGCATCCCCAGTGGTGCCAGTGCACTCTCTGGACTCACTGCAGTGCATCCCCAGTGATGCCAGTGCACTCTGTGGACTCACTGCACTGCATCCCCAGTGGTGCCAGTGCACTCTATGTAGTCACTGCAGTGTATCCTCTGTGGTGCCAGTGCACTCTGTGGACTCACTGCACTGCATCCCCAGTGGTGCCAGTGCACTCTCTAGACTCACTGCAGTGTATCCTCTGTGGTGCCAGTGCACTCTGTGGACTCAATGCACTGCATCCCCAGTGGTGCCACTGCACTCTCTGGACTCACTGCAGTGCATCCCCAGTGTTGCCAGTGCACTCTCTGGACTCACTGCACTGCATCCCCAATGGTGCATGTGCAGTCTCTGGACTCACAGCACTGCATCCCCAGTGGTGCCAGTGCACTCTCCGGACTCACTGCAGTGCATCCGCAGTGGTGCCAGTGCACTCTCTGCACTCACTGCAGTGCATCCGCAGTGGTGCCAGTGCACTCTCTGAACTCAGTGCACTGCATCCCCAGTGGTGCCAGTGCACTCTCTGGACTCACTGCAGTGCAGCCTCTGAGGTGCCAGTGCACTCTCTGTACTCACTGCACTGCATCCCCAGTGGTGCCAGTGCACTCTCTGGACTCACTGCAGTGAATCCCCGGTGGTGCCAGTGCACTCTCTGGACTCACTGCAGTGCATCCCCTGTGGTGCCTGTGCAATCTCTGGACTCACTGAACTGCATCCCCAGTGGTGCCAGTGCACTCTCTGGACTCACTGCAGTGCATCCCCAGTGGTGCCAGTGCACTCTCTGGACTCACTGCACTGCATCCCCAGTGGTGCCAGTGCACTCTCTGGACTCACTGCACTAAAACCCCAGTGGTGCCAGTGTAGTCTCCGGACTCACTGCAGTGCATCCCCAGTGGTGCCAGTGCATTCTCTGTAGTCACTGCGCTGCATCCCCAATGGTGACAATGCACTCTCTGGACTCACTGCACTGCATCCCCAGTGGTGAGAGTGCACTGTCTGGACTCACTGCACTGCATCCCCAGTGGTGCCAGTGCACTCTCTGGACTCACTGCAGTGTATCCCCAGTGGTGCCAGGGCACTCTGTGGACTCACTGCACTGCATCCCCAGTGGTGCCAGTGCACTCTCTGGACTCACTGCAGTGCATCCCCAGTGGTGCCAGTGCACTCTCTGCACTCACTGCAGTGCATCCCCAGTGGTGCCAGTGCACTCTCTGGACTCACTGCAGTGCATCCCCAGTGGTGCCAGTGCACTCTCTGGACTCACTGCAGTGCATCCCCTGAGGTGCCAGTGCACTCTCTGGACTCACTGCATTGCATCCCCATTGGTGCCAGTGCACTCTCTGGACTCACTGCACTGCATCCCCAGTGGTGCCAGTGCACTCTCTGGAGTCACTGCACTGCATCCCAAGTGGTGCCAGTGCACACTCTGGACTCACTGCACTGCATCACCATTGGTGCCAGGGCACTCTAAGGACTCACTGCAGTGCATCCCCAGTGGTGCCAGTGCACTCACTGGACTCACTGCAGTGCATCCCCAGTGGTGCCAGTGCACTCTCTGGACTCACTGCAGTGCATCCCCAGTGGTGCCAGGGCACTCTCTGGACTCACTGCACTGCATCCCCAGTGGTGCCAGTGCACTCTCTGGACTCACTGCAGTGCATCCCCAGTGGTGCCACTGCACTCTCTGGACTCACTGCACTGCATCCCCAGTGGTGCCAGTGCACTCTCTGGACTCACTGCACTGCATCCCCACTGGTGCCAGTGCACTCTCTGGACTCACTGCACTGCATCCCCAGTGGTGCCAGTGCACTATCTGGACTCACAGCACTGCATCCCCACTGGTGCCAGTGCACTCTCTGGCCTCACTGCATTGAATTCCCAGTGGTGCCAGTGCACTCTCTGGACTCACTGCACTGCATCCCCAGTGGTGCCAGTGTACTCTGTGGACTCACTGCACTGCATCCCCAGTGGTGCCAGTGCACTCTCTGGACTCACTGCAGTGCATCCCCAGTGGTGCCAGTGCACTCTCTGGACTCACTGCACTGCATCCCCAGTGGTGCCAGTGCACTCTCTGGAGTCACTGCAGTGCATTCCCAAGGTGCCAGTGCACTCTCTGGACTCACTGCACTGCATCCCCAGTGGTGACAGTGCACTCTCTGGACTCACTGCGCTGCATCCCCAGTGGTGCCAGTGCACTCTCTGGACTCACGGCAGTGCATCCCCAGTGGTGCCAGTGCACTCTCTGGACTCACTGCAGTGCATCCCCAGTCGTGCCAGTGCACTCTCTGGACTCACTGCACTACATCCCCAGTGGTCCTAGTGCACTCTCTGCACTCACTGCACTGCATCCGCAGTGGAGCCAGTGCACTCTCTGGACTCACTGCAGTGCATCCCCAGTGGTGACAGTGCACTCTCTGGACTCACTGCACTGCATCCCCAGGGGTGCCAGTACACTCTCTGGACTCACTGCACTGCATCCCCAGTGGTGCCAGTGCACACTCTGGACTCACTGCACTGCATCCCCAGTGGTGCCAGTGCACTCTCTGGACTCACTGCACTGCATCCCCAGTGGTGCCAGTGCACTCTCTGGACTCACCGGGGTGCATCCCCAGTGGTGCCAGTGCACTCTCTGGACTCACTGCACTAAAACCCCAGTGGTGCCAGTGCACTCTCTGGACTCACTGCAGTGCATCCCCAGTGGTGCCAGTGCACTCTCTGGACTCACTGCACTGCATCCCCAGTGGTGCTAGTGCACTCTCTGCACTCACTGCACTGCATCCGCAGTGAAGCCATTGCACTCTCTGGACTCACTGCAGTGCATCCCCAGTGGTGCCAGTGCACTCTCTGGACTCACTGCACTGCATCACCAGGGGTGCCAGTACACTCTCTGGACTCACTGCACGGCATCCCCAGTGGTGCCAGTGCACACTCTGGAGTCACTGCACTGCATCCCCAGTGGTGCCAGTGCACTCTCTGGACTCACTGCACTGCATCCCCAGTGGTGCCAGTGCACTCTCTGGACTCACTGCACTGCATCCCCAGTGGTGCCAGTGCACTCTCTGGACTCACTGCACTGCATCCCCAGTGATGCCAGTGCACTCTCTGGAGTCACTGCACTGCATCCCCAGTGGTGCCAGTGTACTCTCTGGACTCACTGCAGTGCATCCCCAGTGGTGCCAGTGCACTCTCTGGACTCACTGCACTGCATCCCCAGTGGTGGCAGTGCACTCTCTGGACTCACTGCACTCCATCCCCACTGGTGCCAGTGTAGTCTCTGGACTCACTGCAGTGCATCCCCACTGGTGCCAGTGCACTCTCAGGACTCACTGCACTGCATCCCCAGTGGTGCCAGTGCACTCTCTGGACTCACTGCACTGCATCCCCAGTGGTGCACTCTCTGGACTCACTGCAGTGCATCCCCAGTGGTGCCAGTGCACTCTCTGGACTCACTGCACTGCATCCCCAGTGGTGCCAGTGCACTCTCTGGACTCACTGCAGTGCAGCCTCTGAGGTGCCAGTGCACTCTCTGGACTCACTGCACTGCATCCCCAGTGGTGCCAGTGCACTCTCTGTACTCACTGCAGTGAATCCCCGGTGGTGCCAGTGCACTCTCTGGACTCACTGCAGTGCATCCCCTGTGCTGCCAGTGCACTCTCTGGACTCACTGCACTGCATCCCCAGTGGTGCCTGTGCAGTCTCTGGACTCACTGCAGTGCATCCCCAGTGGTGCCAGTGCACTCTCTGGACTCACTGCAGTCCATCCGCAGTGGTGCCAGTGCACTCTCTGGACTCACTGCAGTGCATCCGCAGTGGTGCCAGTGCACTCTCTGGACTCACTGCAGTGCATCCGCAGTGGTGCCAGTGCACTCTCTGGACTCACTGCAGTGCATCCGCAGTGGTGCCAGTGCACTCTCTGGACTCACTGCACTGCACCCCCAGTGGTGCCAGTGCACTCTGTGGACTCACTGCACTGCATCCCCAGTGGTGCCAGTGCACTCTCTGGACTCACTGCAGTGCATCCCCAGTGGTGCCAGTGCACTCTCTGGACTCACTGCACTGCATCCCCAGTGGTGCCAGTGCACTCTGTGGACTCACTGCACTGCATCCCCAGTGGTGCCAGTGCACTCTCTGGACTCACTGCACTGCATCACCAGTGGTGCCAGTGCACTCTCTGGACTCACTGCAGTGCATCCCCAGTGGTGCCAGTGCACTCTCTGGACTCACTGCAGTGCATCCCTAGTGGTGCCAGTGCACTCTCTGGACTCACTGCAGTGTATCCTCTGTGGTGCCAGTGCACTCTCTGGACTCACTGCACTGCATCCCCAGTGGTGCCAGTGCACTCTCTGCACTCACTGCAGTGCATCCCCAGTGGTGCCAGTGCACTCTCTGGACTCACTGCACTTCATCCCCAGTGGTGCCAGTGTAGTCTCTGGACTCACTGCAGTGCATCCCCAGTGGTGCCAGTGCAATCTCTGGACTCACTGCAGTGCAGCTCCAGTGGTGCCAGTGTACTCTCTGGACTCACTGCACTGCATCCCCAGTGGTGCCAATGCACTCTCTGCACTCACTGCACTGCATCCCCAGTGGTGCCAGTGCACTCTCTGAAGTCACTGCAGTGTATCCCCAGTGGTACCAGTGCACTCTCTGGACTCACTGAACTGCATTCCCAGTGGTGCCAGATCACTCTCTGGACTCACTGTAGTGCATCCCCAGTGGTGCCAATGCACTCTCTGGACTCACTGCTCAGCATCCCCAGTGGTGCTAGGGCACTCTCTGGACTCACAGCACTGCATCCCCAGTGGTGCCAGTGCACTCTCTGGACTCACTGCACTAAAACCCCAGTGGTGTCAGTGCACTCTCTGGACTCACTGCAGTGAACACCAGGGGTGCCAGTGCACTCTCTGGACTCACTGCAACGCAATCCTCAGTGGTGCCAGTGCACTCTCTGGAATCACTGCAGTGCATCCCCTGAGGTGCCAGTGCACTCTCTGGACTCACTGCATTGCGTACCAGGTGGTGCCAGTGCACTCTCTGGACTCACTGCACTGCATCCCCAGTGGTGCCAGTGCACTCTCTGGAGTCACTGAACTGCATCCCAAGTGGTGCCAGTGCACTCTCTGGACTCACTGCACTGCATCCCCACTGGAGCCAGTGCACTCTCTGGACTCACTGCACTGCATCCCCAGTGGTGCCAGTGCACTCTCCGGACTCACTGCAGTGCATCCGCAGTGGTGCCAGTGCACTCTTTCGAGTCACTGCACTGCATCCCCATTAGTGCCAGTGCACTCTCTGGACTCACTGCACTGCATCCCCAGTGGTGCCAGTGCACTCTCTGGACTCACCGGGGTGCATCCCCAGTGGTGCCAGTGCACTCTCTGGACTCACTGCACTAAAACCCCAGTGGTGCCAGTGCACTCTCTGGACTCAGTGCAGTGCATCCCCAGTGGGGCCAGTGCACTCTCTGGAGTCACTGCAGTGCATCCCCAGTGGTGCCAGTGCACTCTCTGGACTCACTGCACTGCATCCCCTGTGGTGCCAGTGCACACTCTGGAGTCACTGCACTGCATCCCCAGTGGTGCCAGTGCACTCTGTGGACTCACTGCACTGCATCCCCAGTGGTGCCAGTGCACTCTCTGGACTCATTTCACTGCATCCCCAGTGGTGCCAGTGCACTCTCTGGACTCACTGCACTAAAACCCCAGTGGTGCCAGTGCACTCTCTGGACTCACTGCAGTGTATCCCCAGTGGTGCCAGCGCACTCTCTGGACTCACTGCAGTGCATCCCCAGTGGGGCCAGTGCACTCTCTGGACTCACTGCAGTGCATCCCCAGTGGTGCCAGGGCACTCTCCGGACTCACTGCAGTGCATCCGCAGTGGTGCCAGTGCACTCTTCGAGTCACTGCACTGCATCCCCATTAGTGCCAGTGCACTCTCTGGACTCACTGCACTGCATCCCCAGTGGTGCCAGTGCACTCTCTGGACTCACCGGGGTGCATCCCCAGTGGTGCCAGTGCACTCTCTGGACTCACTGCACTGCATCCCCAGTGGTGCCAGTGCACTCTCTGGACTCACTGCACTGCATCGCCAGTGGTGCCAGTGCACTCTCTGGACTCACTGCACTGCATCCCCAGTGGTGCCAGTGCACTCTCTGGACTCACTGAACTGCATCCCCAGTGCTGACAGTGCACTCTCTGGACTCACTGCACTAAAACCCCAGTGGTGCCAGTGCACTCTCTGGACTCACTGCAGTGCATCCCCAGTGGTGCCAGTGCACTCTCTGGAGTCACTGCAGTGCATCCCCAGTGGTGCCAGAGCACTCTCTGGACTCACTGCACTGCATCCCCTGTGGTGCCAGTGCACTCTCTGGAGTCACTGCACTGCATCCCCAGTGGTGCCAGTGCACTCTCTGGACTCACTGCACTGCATCCCCAGTGGTGCTAGTGCACTCTCTGGACTCACTGCACTGCATCCCCAGTGGTGCCAGTGACCTCTCTGGACTCACTGCAGTGCATCCCCACTGGTGCCAGTGCACTCTCTGGACTCACTGCACTGCATCCCCAGGGGTGCCAGTACACTCTCTGGACTCACTGCACTGCATTCCCAGTGGTGCCAGTGCACACTCTGGAGTCACTGCACTGCATCCCCAGTGGTGCCAGTGCACTCTCTGGACTCACTGCACTGCATCCCCAGTGGTGCCAGTGCACTCTCTGGACTCACCGGGGTGCATCCCCAGTGGTGCCAGTGCACTCTCTGGACTCACTGCACTAAAACCCCAGTGGTGCCAGTGCACTCTCTGGACTCACTGCAGTGCATCCCCAGTGGTGCCAGTGCACTCTCTGGACTCACTGAACTGCATCCCCAGTGCTGACAGTGCACTCTCTGGACTCACTGCAGTGCATCCCCAGTGGTGCCCGTGCACTCTCTGGACTCACTGCAGTGCATCCCCAGTGGGGCCAGTGCACTCTCTGGAGTCACTGCAGTGCATCCCCAGTGGTGCCAGTGCACTCTCTGGACTGACTGCACTGCATCCCCTGTGGTGCCAGTGCACTCTCTGGACTCACTGCACTGCATCCCCAGTGGTGCCAGTGCACTCTCTGGACTCACTGCACTGCATCCCCAGTGGTGCTAGTGATCTCTCTGCACTCACTGCACTGCATCCGCAGTGGAGCCAGTGCACTCTCTGGACTCACTGCAGTGTATCCCCAGTGGTGCCAGTGCACTCTCTGGACTCACTGCACTGCATCCCCAGGGGTGCCAGTACACTCTCTGGACTCACTGCACTGCATCCCCAGTGGTGCCAGTGCACACTCTGGAGTCACTGCACTGCATCCCCTGTGGTGCCAGTGCACTCTCTGGACTCACTGCACTGCATCCCCAGTGGTGCCAGTGCACTCTCTGGACTCACTGCAGTGCATCCCCAGTGGTGCCAGGGCACTCTCTGGACTCACGGCACTGCATCCCCAGTGGTGCCAGTGTAGTCTCTGGACTCAATGCACTCCATCCCCACTGGTGCCAGTGTAGTCTCTGGACTCACTGCACTGCATCCCCACTGGTGCCAGTGCACTCTCTGGACTCACTGCACTGCATCACCAGTGGTGCCAGTGCACTCTCTGGACTCATTGCGCTGCATCCCCAGTGGTGCCAGTGCACTCTCTGGAGTCACTGCACTGCATCCCCAGTGGTGCCAGTGCACTCTCTGGACTCACTGCACTGCACCCCCAGTGGTGCCAGTGCACTCTCTGGACTCACTGCACTGCATCCCCAGTGGTGCCAGTGCACTCTCTGCGCTCACTGCACTGCATCCCCAGTGGTGCCAGTGCACTCTCTGGACTCACTGCACTGCATCCAGAGTGATGCCAGTGCACTCTCTGGACTCACTGCACTGCATCCCCAGTGGTGCCAGTGCAATCTCTGGACTCACTGCAGTGCAGCTCCAGTGGTGCCAGTGCACTCTCTGCACTCACTGCACTGCATCCCCAGTGGTGCCAGTGCACTCTCTGGACTCACTGCACTGCATCCCCAGTGGTGCCAGTGCACTCTCTGGACTCACTGCACTGCATCCCCAGTGGTGCCTGTGCAGTCTCTGGACTCACTGCAGTGCATCCCCAGTGGTGCCAGTGCACTCTATGGAGTCACTGCAGTGTATCCTCTGTGGTGCCAGTGCACTCTGTGGACTCACTGCAGTGCATCCCCAGTGGTGCCAGTGCACTCTCTAGACTCACTGCAGTGTATCCTCTGTGGTGCCAGTGCACTCTGTGGACTCAATGCACTGCATCCCCAGTGGTGCCACTGCACTCTCTGGACTCACTGCAGTGCATCCCCAGTGGTGCCAGTGCACTCTCTGGACTCACTGCACTGCATCCCCAATGGTGCATGTGCAGTCTCTGGACTCACAGCACTGCATCCCCAGTGGTGCCAGTGCACTCTCCGGACTCACTGCACTGCATCCCCAGTGGTGCCAGTGCACTCTCTGCACTCACTGCAGTGCATCCGCAGTGGTGCCAGTGCACTCTCTGGACTCAGTGCACTGCATCCCCAGTGGTGCCAGTGCACTCTCTGGACTCACTGCAGTGCAGCCTCTGAGGTGCCAGTGCACTCTCTGTACTCACTGCACTGCATCCCCAGTGGTGCCAGTGCACTCTCTGGACTCACTGCAGTGAATCCCCGGTGGTGCCAGTGCACTCTCTGGACTCACTGCAGTGCATCCCCTGTGGTGCCAGTGCACTCTCTGGACTCACTGAACTGCATCCCCAGTGGTGCCAGTGCACTCTCTGGACTCACTGCAGTGCATCCCCAGTGGTGCCACTGCACTCTCTGGACTCACTGCACTGCATCCCCAGTGGTGCCAGTGCACTCTCTGGACTCACTGCAGTGTATCCTCTGTGGTTCCAGTGCACTCTCTGGACTCACTGCACTGCATCCCCAGTGGTGCCAGTGCACTCTCTGCACTCACTGCACTGCATCCCCTGTGGTGCCAGTGCACTCTCTGGACTCACTGCACTAAAACCCCAGTGGTGCCAGTGTAGTCTCTGGACTCACTGCAGTGCATCCCCAGTGGTGCCAGTGCATTCTCTGTAGTCACTGCGCTGCATCCCCAATGGTGACAATGCACTCTCTGGACTCACTGCACTGCATCCCCAGTGGTGAGAGTGCACTGTCTGGACTCACTGCACTGCACCCCCAGTGGTGCCAGTGCACTCTCTGGACTCACTGCAGTGTATCCCCAGTGGTGCCAGGGCACTCTGTGGACTCACTGCACTGCATCCCCAGTGGTGCCAGTGCACTCTCTGGACTCAGTGCACTGCATCCCCAGTGGTGCCAGTGCACTCTCTGCACTCACTGCAGTGCATCCCCAGTGGTGCCAGTGCACTCTCTGGACTCACTGCAGTGCATCCCCAGTGGTGCCAGTGCAATCTCTGGGCTCACTGCAGTGCATCCCCCGTGGTGCCAGTGCACTCTCTGGACTCACTGCACTGCATCCCCAGTGGTGCCAGTGCACTCTGTGGACTCACTGCAGTGCATCCCCAGTGGTGCCAGTGCACTCTCTGGACTCACTGAACTGCATCCCCAGTGGTGCCAGTGCAATCTCTGGGCTCACTGCAGTGCATCCCCCGTGGTGCCAGTGCACTCTCTGGACTCACTGCACTGCATCCCCAGTGGTGCCAGTGCACTCTCTGGACTCACGGCACTGCATCCCCAGTGGTGCCAGTGCACTCTGTGGACTCACTGCAGTGCATCCCCAGTGGTGCCAGTGCACTCTCTGGACTCACTGCAGTGCATCCCCAGTGGTGCCAGTGCACTCTCTGGACTCACTGCAGTGCATCCCCAGTGGTGCCAGTGCACTCTCTGGAGTCACTGCAGTGTATCCTCTGTGGTGCCAGTGCACTCTGTGGACTCACTGCACTGCATCCCCAGTGGTGCCAGTGCACTCTCTGGACTCACTGCACTGCATCACCAGAGGTGCCAGTGCACTCTCTGGACTCACTGCACTGCACCCCCAGTGGTGCCAGTGCACTCTCTGGACTCACTGCACTGAATCCTCAGTGGTGCCAGTGCACTCTCTGGACTCACTGCAGTTTATCCCCAGTGGTGCCAGTGCACTCTCTGGACTCACTGCAGTGTATCCTCTGTGGTGCCAGTGCACTCTCTGGACTCACTGCAGTGCATCCCCAGTGGTGCCAGTGCACTCTCTGCACTCACTGCACTGCATCCCCAGTGGTGCCAGTGCACTCTCTGGACTCACTGCACTGCATCCCCAGTGGTGCCAGTGTAGTCTCTGGACTCACTGCAGTGCATTTCCAGTGGTGCCAGTGCAATCTCTGGACTCACTGCAGTGCAGCTCCAGTGGTGCCAGTGCACTCTCTGCACTCACTGCAGTGCATCCCCAGTGGTGCCAATGCACTCTCTGCACTCACTGTACTGCATCCCCAGTGGTGCCAGTGCACTCTCTGGAGTCACTGCAGTGTATCCCCAGTGGTACCAGTGCACTCTCTGGACTCACTGCACTGCATCCCCAGTGGTGCCAGGGTACTCTCTGGACTCACAGCACTGCATCCCCAGTGGTGCCAGTGCACTCTCTGGACTCACTGCACTAAAACCCCAGTGGTGCCAGTGCACTCTCTGGACTCACTGCAGTGAACCCCAGGGGTGCCAGTGCACTCTCTGGACTCACTGCAACGCAATCCTTAGTGGTGCCAGTGCACTCTCTGGAATCACTGCAGTGCATCCCCTGTGGTGCCAGTGCACTCTCTGGACTCACTGCACTGCATCCCCAGGGGTGCCAGTGCACTCTCTGGACTCACTGCAGTGCATCCCCAGTGGTGCCAGGGCACTCTCCGGACTCACTGAAGTGCATCCCCAGTAGTGCCAGTGCACTCTTTCGAGTCACAGCACTGCATCCCCATTAGTGCCAGGTCATTCTCTGGACTCACTGCACTGCATCCCCAGTGGTGCCAGAGCACTCTTTCGAGTCACTGCACTGCATCCCCATTAATGCCTGTGCACTCTCTGAACTCACTGCAGTGCATCCCCAGTGGTGCCAGTGCACTCCCTGGACTCACTGCACTGCATCCCCAGTGGTGCCAGTGCACTCTCTGGACTCACTGAACTGCATCCCCAGTGCTGACAGTGCACTCTCTGGACTCACTGCACTAAAACCCCAGTGGTGCCAGTGCACTCTCTGGACTCACTGCAGTGCATCCCCAGTGGTGCCAGTGCACTCTCTGGAGTCACTGCAGTGCATCCCCAGTGGTGCCAGAGCACTCTCTGGACTCACTGCACTGCATCCCCTGTGGTGCCAGTGCACTCTCTGGAGTCACTGCACTGCATCCCCAGTGGTGCCAGTGCACTCTCTGGACTCACTGCACTGCATCCCCAGGGGTGCTAGTGCACTCTCTGGACTCACTGCACTGCATCCCCAGTGGTGCCAGTGACCTCTCTGGACTCACTGCAGTGCATCCCCACTGGTGCCAGTGCACTCTCTGGACTCACTGCACTGCATCCCCAGGGGTGCCAGTACACTCTCTGGACTCACTGCACTGCATTCCCAGTGGTGCCAGTGCACACTCTGGAGTCACTGCACTGCATCCCCAGTGGTGCCAGTGCACTCTCTGGACTCACTGCACTGCATCCCCAGTGGTGCCAGTGCACTCTCTGGACTCACCGGGGTGCATCCCCAGTGGTGCCAGTGCACTCTCTGGACTCACTGCACTAAAACCCCAGTGGTGCCAGTGCACTCTCTGGACTCACTGCACTAAAACCCCAGTGGTGCCAGTGCACTCTCTGGACTCACTGCAGTGCATCCCCAGTGGTGCCAGTGCACTCTCTGGACTCACTGAACTGCATCCCCAGTGCTGACAGTGCACTCTCTGGACTCACTGCAGTGCATCCCCAGTGGTGCCCGTGCACTCTCTGGACTCACTGCAGTGCATCCCCAGTGGGGCCAGTGCACTCTCTGGAGTCACTGCAGTGCATCCCCAGTGGTGCCAGTGCACTCTCTGGACTCACTGCACTGCATCCCCTGTGGTGCCAGTGCACTCTCTGGAGTCACTGCACTGCATCCCCAGTGGTGCCAGTGCACTCTCTGGACTCACTGCACTGCATCCCCAGTGGTGCTAGTGATCTCTCTGCACTCACTGCACTGCATCCGCAGTGGAGCCAGTGCACTCTCTGGACTCACTGCAGTGTATCCCCAGTGGTGCCAGTGCACTCTCTGGACTCACTGCACTGCATCCCCAGGGGTGCCAGTACACTCTCTGGACTCACTGCACTGCATCCCCAGTGGTGCCAGTGCACACTCTGGACTCACTGCACTGCATCCCCAGTGGTGCCAGTGCACTCTCTGGACTCACTGCACTGCATCCCCAGTGGTGCCAGTGCACTCTCTGGACTCACTGCACTGCATCCCCAGTGGTGCCAGTGCACTCTCTGGACTCACTGCAGTGCATCCCCAGTGGTGCCAGTGCACTCTCTGGACTCACTGCAGTGCATCCCCAGTGGTGCCAGGGCACTCTCTGGACTCACGGCACTGCATCCCCAGTGGTGCCAGTGCAGTCTCTGGACTCAATGCACTCCATCCCCACTGGTGCCAGTGTAGTCTCTGGACTCACTGCACTGCATCCCCACTGGTGCCAGTGCACTCTCAGGACTCACTGCACTGCATCCCCAGTGGTGCCAGTGCACTCTCTGGACTCACTGCAGTGCATCACCAGTGGTGCCAGTGCACTCTCTGGACTCATTGCGCTGCATCCCCAGTGGTGCCAGTGCACTCTCTGGAGTCACTGCACTGCATCCCCAGTGGTGCCAGTGCACTCTCTGGAGTCACTGCACTGCACCCCCAGTGGTGCCAGTGCACTCTCTGGACTCACTGCACTGCATCCCCAGTGGTGCCAGTGCACTCTCTGCACTCACTGCACTGCATCCCCAGTGGTGCCAGTGCACTCTCTGGACTCACTGCACTGCATCCCCAGTGATGCCAGTGCACTCTCTGGACTCACTGCACTGCATCCCCAGTGGTGCCAGTGCAATCTCTGGACTCACTGCAGTGCAGCTCCAGTGGTGCCAGTGCACTCTCTGCACTCACTGCACTGCATCCCCAGTGGTGCCAGTGCACTCTCTTGAGTCACTGCACTGCATCCCCAGTGGTGCCAGTGCACTCTCTGGACTCACTGCACTGCATCCCCAGTGGTGCCTGTGCAGTCTCTGGACTCACTGCAGTGCATCCCCAGTGGTGCCAGTGCACTCTATGGAGTCACTGCAGTGTATCCTCTGTGGTGCCAGTGCACTCTGTGGACTCACTGCACTGCATCCCCAGTGGTGCCAGTGCACTCTCTAGACTCACTGCAGTGTATCCTCTGTGGTGCCAGTGCACTCTGTGGACTCAATGCACTGCATCCCCAGTGGTGCCAGTGCACTCTCTGGACTCACTGCAGTGCTTCCCTAGTGGTGCCAGTGCACTCTCTGGACTCACTGCACTGCATCCCCAATGGTGCATGTGCAGTCTCTGGACTCACAGCACTGCATCCCCAGTGGTGCCAGTGCACTCTCCGGACTCACTGCAGTGCATCCCCAGTGGTGCCAGTGCACTCTCTGCACTCACTGCAGTGCATCCGCAGTGGTGCCAGTGCACTCTCTGGACTCAGTGCACTGCATCCCCAGTGGTGCCAGTGCACTCTCTGGACTCACTGCAGTGCAGCCTCTGAGGTGCCAGTGCACTCTCTGTACTCACTGCACTGCATCCCCAGTGGTGCCAGTGCACTCTCTGGACTCACTGCAGTGAATCCCCAGTGGTGCCAGTGCACTCTCTGGACTCACTGCAGTGCATCCCCTGTGGTGCCTGTGCAATCTCTGGACTCACTGAACTGCATCCCCAGTGGTGCCAGTGCACTCTCTGGACTCACTGCAGTGCATCCCCAGTGGTGCCACTGCACTCTCTGGACTCACTGCACTGCATCCCCAGTGGTGCCAGTGCACTCTCTGGACTCACTGCAGTGTATCCTCTGTGGTTCCAGTGCACTCTCTAGACTCACTGCACTGCATCCCCAGTGGTGCCAGTGCACTCTCTGCACTCACTGCACTGCATCCCCAGTGGTGCCAGTGCACTCTCTGGACTCACTGCACTAAAACCCCAGTGGTGCCAGTGTAGTCTCTGGACTCACTGCAGTGCATCCCCAGTGGTGCCAGTGCATTCTCTATAGTCACTGCGCTGCATCCCCAATGGTGACAATGCACTCTCTGGACTCACTGCACTGCATCCCCAGTGGTGAGAGTGCACTGTCTGGACTCACTGCACTGCACCCCCAGTGGTGCCAGTGCACTCTCTGGACTCACTGCAGTGTATCCCCAGTGGTGCCAGGGCACTCTGTGGACTCACTGCACTGCATCCCCAGTGGTGCCAGTGCACTCTCTGGACTCAGTGCACTGCATCCCCAGTGGTGCCAGTGCACTCTCTGCACTCACTGCACTGCATCCCCAGTGGTGCCAGTGCACTCTGAGGACTCACTGCAGTGCATCCCCAGTGGTGCCAGTGCAATCTCTGGGCTCACTGCAGTGCATCCCCCGTGGTGCCAGTGCACTCTCTGGACTCACTGCACTGCATCCCCAGTGGTGCCAGTGCACTCTCTGGACTCACGGCACTGCATCCCCAGTGGTGCCAGTGCACTCTGTGGACTCACTGCAGTGCATCCCCAGTGGTGCCAGTGCACTCTCTGGACTCACTGAACTGCATCCCCAGTGGTGCCAGTGCAATCTCTGGGCTCACTGCAGTGCATCCCCCGTGGTGCCAGTGCACTCTCTGGACTCACTGCACTGCATCCCCAGTGGTGCCAGTGCACTCTCTGGACTCACGGCACTGCATCCCCAGTGGTGCCAGTGCACTCTGTGGACTCACTGCAGTGCATCCCCAGTGGTGCCAGTGCACTCTCTGGACTCACTGCAGTGCAGCTCCAGTGGTGCCAGTGCACTCTCTGCACTCACTGCAGTGCATCCCCAGTGGTGCCAATGCACTCTCTGCACTCACTGCACTGCATCCCCAGTGGTGCCAGTGCACTCTCTGGACTCACTGCAGTGTATCCCCAGTGGTACCAGTGCACTCTCTGGACTCACTGCACTGCATTCCCAGTGGTGCCAGAGCACTCTCTGGACTCACTGCAGTGCATCCCCAGTGGTGCCAATGCACTCTCTGGACTCACTGCACTGCATCCCCAGTGGTGCCAGGGTACTCTCTGGACTCACAGCACTGCATCCCCAGTGGTGCCAGTGCACTCTCTGGACTCACTGCACTAAAACCCCAGTGGTGCCAGTGCACTCTCTGGACTCACTGCAGTGAACCCCAGGGGTGCCAGTGCACTCTCTGGACTCACTGCAACGCAATCCTTAGTGGTGCCAGTGCACTCTCTGGAATCACTGCAGTGCATCCCCTGTGGTGCCAGTGCACTCTCTGGACTCACTGCAGTGCATCCCCAGGGGTGCCAGTGCACTCTCTGGACTCACTGCAGTGCATCCCCAGTGGTGCCAGGGCACTCTCCGGACTCACTGAAGTGCATCCCCAGTAGTGCCAGTGCACTCTTTCGAGTCACAGCACTGCATCCCCATTAGTGCCAGGTCATTCTCTGGACTCACTGCACTGCATCCCCAGTGGTGCCAGAGCACTCTTTCGAGTCACTGCACTGCATCCCCATTAATGCCTGTGCACTCTCTGAACTCACTGCAGTGCATCCCCAGTGGTGCCAGTGCACTCTCTGGACTCACTGCACTGCATCCCCAGTGGTGCCAGTGCACTCTCTGGACTCACTGCACTAAAACACCAGTGGTGCCAGTGCACTCTCTGGACTCACTGCAGTGCATCCCCAGTGGTGCCAGTGCACTCTCTGGAATCACTGCAGTGTATCCCCTGAGGTGCCAGTGCACTCTCTGGACTCACTGCACTGCATCCCCAGTGGTGCCAGTGCACTCTCTGGAGTCACTGCACTGCATCCCCAGTGGTGCCAGTGCACTCTCTGGAGTCACTGCACTGCATACCAAGTGGTGCCAGTGCACTCTCTGGACTCACTGCACTGCATCACCTTTGGTGCCAGGGCACTCTCAGGACTCACTGCAGTGCATCCACAGTGGTGCCAGTGCACTCTTTCGAATAACTGCACTGCACCCCATTAGTGCCAGTGCACTCTCTGGACTCACGGCACTGCATCCCCAGTGGTGCCAGTGCACTCTCTGGACTCACTGCAGTGCATCCCCAGTGGTGCCAGTGCACTCTCTGGACTCACTGCACTAAAACCCCAGTGGTGCCAGTGCACTCTCTGGACTCACTGCACTGCATCCCCAGTGGTGCCAGTGCACTCTCTGGACTCACTGCAGTGCATCCCCTGAGGTGCCAGTGCACTCTCTGGACTCACTGCATTGCATCCCCCTTGGTGCCAGTGCACTCTCTGGACTCACTGCACTGCATCCCCAGTGGTGCCAGTGCACTCTCTGGAATCACTGCACTGCATCCCCAGTGGTGCCAGTGCACACTCTGGACTCACTGCACTGCATCACCATTGGTGCCAGGGCACTCTAAGGACTCACTGCAGTGCATCCCCCGTGGTGCCAGTGCACTCACTGGACTCACTGCAGTGCATCCCCAGTGGTGCCAGTGCACTCTCTGGACTCACTGCAGTGCATCCCCAGTGGTGCCAGTGCACTCTCTGGACTCACTGCACTGCATCCCCAGTGGTGCCAGTGCACTCTCTGGACTCACTGCAGTGCATCCCCACTGGTGCCAGTGCACTCTCTGGACTAACTGCACTGCATCCCCAGTGGTGCCAGTGCACTCTCTGGACTCACTGCACAGCATCCCCACTGGTGCCAGTGCACTCTCTGGCCTCACTGCATTGAATTCCCAGTGGTGCCAGTGCACTCTCTGGACTCACTGCACTGCATCCCCAGTGGTGCCAGTGTACTCTGTGGACTCACTGCACTGAATCCCCAGTGGTGCCAGTGCACTCTCTGGACTCACTGCAGTGCATCCCCAGTGGTGCCAGTGCAATCTCTGGACTCACTGCACTGCATCCCCAGTGGTGCCAGTGCACTCTCTGGAGTCACTGCAGTGCATTCCCAAGGTGCCAGTGCACTCTCTGGACTCACTGCACTGCATCCCCAGTGGTGACAGTGCACTCTCTGGACTCACTGCGCTGCATCCCCAGTGGTTCCAGTGCACTCTCTGGACTCACGGCAGTGCATCCCCAGTGGTGACAGTGCACTCTGTGGACTCACTGTACTGCATCCCCAGTGGTGCCAGTGCACTCTCTGGCCTCACTGCAATGCATCCCCAGTGGTGCCAGTGCACTCTCTGGACTCACTGCACTGCATCCCCAGTGGTGCCAGTGCACTCTCTGGAGTCACTGCAATGCATCCCCGGTGGTGCCAGTGCACTCTCTGGACTCACTGCAGTGCATCCCCAGTGGTGCCAGTGCACTCTCTGGACTCACTGCAGTGCATCCCCAAGGTGCCAGTGCACTCTCTGGACTCACTGCACTGCATCCCCAGTGGTGCCAGTGCACTCTCTGGACTCACTGCACTGCATCCCCTGTGGTGACAGTGCACTCTCTGCACTCACTGCAGTGCATCCCCAGTGGTGCCAGTGCACTCTCTGGACTCACTGCAGTGCATCCCCAGTGGTGCCAGTGCAATCTCTGGGCTCACCGGGGTGCATCCCCAGTGGTGCCAGTGCACTCTCTGGACTCACTGCACTGCATCCCCAGTGGTGCCAGTGCACTCTCTGGACTCACTGCAGAGCATCCCCAGTGGTGCCAGTGCACTCTCTGGACTCACTGCACTGCATCCCCAGTGGTGCCAGTGCACTCTCTGGACTCACTGCACTGCATCCGCAGTGGTGCCAGTGCACTCTCTGGACTCACTGCAGTGAATCCCCTGTGGTGCCAGTGCACTCTCTGGACTCACTGCAGTGAACCCCAGTGGTGCCAGTGCACTCTCTGGACTCACTGCACTGCATCCCCAGTGGTGACAGTGCACTCTCTGGACTCACTGCAGTGTATCCTCTGTGGTGCAAGTGAACTCTGTGGACTCACTGAACTGCATCCCCAGTGGTGCCAGTGCACTCTCTGGACTCACTGCAGTGCATCCCCAGTGGTGCCAGTGCACTCTCTGGACTCACTGCACTGCAACACCAGTGGTGCCAATGCACTCTCTGGACTCACTGCACTGCATCCCCAGTGTTGACAGTGCACTCTGTGGACTCACTGCACTGCATCCCCAGTGGTGCCACTGCACTCTCTGCACTCATTGCACTGCATCCCCAGTGGTGCCAGTGCACTCTCTGGACTCACTGCACTGCATCCCCAGTGGTCCCAGTGTAGTCTCTGGACTCAGTGCAGTGCATCCCCAGTGGTGCCAGTGCAATCTCTGGACTCACTGCAGTGCAGCTCCAGCGGTGCCAGTGCATTCTCTGGACTCACTGCAGTGCATTCCCAGTGGTGCCAGTACACTCTCTGGACTCACTGCACTGCATTCCCAGTGGTGCCAGTGCACTCTCTGGACTCACTGCACTTCAACCCCAGTGGTGCCAGTGTAGTCTCTGGACTCACTGCAGTGCATCCCCAGTGGTGCCAGTGCAATCTCTGGACTCACTGCAGTGCAGCTCCAGTGGTGCCAGTGTACTCTCTGGACTCACTGCACTGCATCCCCAGTGGTGCCAATGCACTCTCTGCACTCACTGCACTGCATCCCCAGTGGTGCCAGTGCACTCTCTGGAGTCACTGCAGTGTATCCCCAGTGGTGCCAGTGCACTCTCTGGACTCACTGAACTGCATTCCCAGTGGTGCCAGAGCACTCTCTGGACTCACTGCAGTGCATCCCCAGTGGTGCCAATGCACTCTCTGGACTCACTGCTCAGCATCCCCAGTGGTGCCAGGGTACTCTCTGGACTCACAGCACTGCATCCCCAGTGGTGCCAGTGCACTCTCTGGACTCACTGCACTAAAACCCCAGTGGTGCCAGTGCACTCACTGGACTCACTGCAGTGAACCCCAGGGGTGCCAGTGCACTCTCTGGACTCACTGCAACGCAATCCTCAGTGGTGCCAGTGCACTCTCTGGATTCACTGCAGTGCATCCCCTGTGGTGGCAGTGCACTCTCTGGAATCACTGCAGTGCATCCCCTGAGGTGCCAGTGCACTCTCTGGACTCACTGCACTGCATCCCAGGTGGTGCCAGTGCACTCTCTGGACTCACTGCACTGCATCCCCAGTGATGCCAGTGCACTCTCTGGAGTCACTGCACTGCATCCCCAGTGGTGCCAGTGCACTCTCTGGACTCACTGCATTGCATCCCAGGTGGTGCCACTGCACTCTCTGGAGTCACTGCACTGCATCCCCAGTGATGCCAGTGCACTCTCTGGACTCACTGCACTGCATCCCCAGTGGTGCTAGTGCACTCTCTGGAATCACTGCACTGCATCCGCAGTGGAGCCAGTGCACTCTCTGGACTCACTGCAGTGCATCCCCAGTGGTGCCAGTGCACTCTCTGGACTCACTGCACTGCATCCCCAGTGGTGCCAGTGCACTCTCTGGACTCACTGCACTGCATCCCCAGTGGTGCCAGTGCACACTCTGGAGTCACTGCACTGCATCCCCAGTGGTGCCTGTGCACTCTCTGGACTCACTGCACTGCATCCCCAGTGGTGCCAGTGCACTCTCTGGAGTCACTGCACTGCATCCCCACTGGTGCCAGTGCACTCTCTGGAGTCACTGCAGTGCATCCCCAGTGGTGCCAGTGCACTCTCTGGACTCACTGCAGTGCATCCCCAGTGGTGCCAGTGCACTCTCTGGACTCACTGAACTGCATCCCCAGTGCTGACAGTGCACTCTCTGGACTCACTGCACTAAAACCCCAGTGGTGCCAGGGCACTCTCCGGACTCACTGCAGTGCATCCGCAGTGGTGCCAGTGCACTCTTTCGAGTCACTGCACTGCATCCCCATTAGTGCCAGTGCACTTTCTGGACTCACTGCACTGCATCCCCAGTGGTGCCAGTGCACTCTCTGGACTCACCGGGGTGCATCCCCAGTGGTGCCAGTGCACTCTCTGGACTCACTGCACTAAAACCCCAGTGGTGCCAGTGCACTCTCTGGACTCACTGCAGTGCATCCCCAGTGGTGCCAGTGCACTCTCTGGACCCACTGAACTGCATCCCCAGTGCTGACAGTGCACTCTCTGGACTCACTGCACTAAAACCCCAGTGGTGCCAGTGCACTCTCTGGACTCACTGCAGTGCATCCCCAGTGGGGCCAGTGCACTCTCTGGAGTCACTGCAGTGCATCCCCAGTGGTGCCAGTGCACTCTCTGGACTCACTGCACTGCATCCCCTGTGGTGCCAGTGCACTCTCTGGACTCACTGCACTGCATCCCCAGGGGTGCCAGTACACTCTCTGGACTCACTGCACTGCATCCCCAGTGGTGCCAGTGCACACTCTGGAGTCACTGCACTGCATCCCCAGTGGTGCCAGTGCACTCTCTGGACTCACTGCACTGCATCCCCAGTGGTGCCAGTGCACTCTCTGGACTCACTGCACTGCATCCCCAGTGATGCCAGTGCACTCTCTGGAGTCACTGCACTGCATCCCCAGTGGTGCCAGTGCACTCTATGTAGTCACTGCAGTGTATCCTCTGTGGTGCCAGTGCACTCTGTGGACTCACTGCACTGCATCCCCAGTGGTGCCAGTGCACTCTCTAGACTCACTGCAGTGTATCCTCTGTGGTGCCAGTGCACTCTGTGGACTCAATGCACTGCATCCCCAGTGGTGCCACTGCACTCTCTGGACTCACTGCAGTGCATCCCCAGTGGTGCCAGTGCACTCTCTGGACTCACTGCACTGCATCCCCAATCGTGCATGTGCAGTCTCTGGACTCACAGCACTGCATTCCCAGTGGTGCCAGTGCACTCTCCGGACTCACTGCAGTGCATCCCCAGTGGTGCCAGTGCACTCTCTGCACTCACTGCAGTGCATCCGCAGTGGTGCCAGTGCACTCTCTGGACTCAGTGCACTGCATCCCCAGTGGTGCCAGTGCACTCTCTGGACTCACTGCAGTGCAGCCTCTGAGGTGCCAGTGCACTCTCTGTACTCACTGCACTGCATCCCCAGTGGTGCCAGTGCACTCTCTGGACTCACTGCAGTGTATCCCCGGTGGTGCCAGTGCACTCTCTGGACTCACTGCAGTGCATCCCCTGTGGTGCCTGTGCAATCTCTGGACTCACTGAACTGCATCCCCAGTGGTGCCAGTGCACTCTCTGGACTCACTGCACTGCATCCCCAGTGGTGCCAGTGCACTCTCTGGACTCACTGCACTGCATCCCCAGTGGAGCCAGTGCACTCTCTGGACTCACTGCACTAAAACCCCAGTGGTGCCAGTGTAGTCTCCGGACTCACTGCAGTGCATCCCCAGTGGTGCCAGTGCATTCTCTGTAGTCACTGCGCTGCATCCCCAATGGTGACAATGCACTCTCTGGACTCACTGCACTGCATCCCCAGTGGTGAGAGTGCACTGTCTGGACTCACTGCACTGCACCCCCAGTGGTGCCAGTGCACTCTCTGGACTCACTGCAGTGTATCCCCAGTGGTGCCAGGGCACTCTGTGGACTCACTGCACTGCATCCCCAGTGGTGCCAGTGCACTCTCTGGACTCACTGCACTGCATCCCCAGTGGTGCCAGTGCACTCTCTGGACTCACTGCACTGCATCCCCACTGGTGCCAGTGCACTCTCTGGAGTCACTGCAGTGCATCCCCAGTGGTGCCAGTGCACTCTCTGGACTCACTGCAGTGCATCCCCAGTGGTGCCAGTGCACTCTCTGGACTCACTGAACTGCATCCCCAGTGCTGACAGTGCACTCTCTGGACTCACTGCACTAAAACCCCAGTGGTGCCAGGGCACTCTCCGGACTCACTGCAGTGCATCCGCAGTGGTGCCAGTGCACTCTTTCGAGTCACTGCACTGCATCCCCAGTGGTGCCAGTGCACTCTCTGCACTCACTGCAGTGCATCCCCAGTGGTGCCAGTGCACTCTGAGGACTCACTGCAGTGCATCCCCAGTGGTGCCAGTGCAATCTCTGGGCTCACTGCAGTGCATCCCCCGTGGTGCCAGTGCACTCTCTGGACTCACTGCACTGCATCCCCAGTGGTGCCAGTGCACTCTCTGGACTCACGGCACTGCATCCCCAGTGGTGCCAGTGCACTCTGTGGACTCACTGCAGTGCATCCCCAGTGGTGCCAGTGCACTCTCTGGACTCACTGCAGTGCAGCTCCAGTGGTGCCAGTGCACTCTCTGCACTCACTGCAGTGCATCCCCAGTGGTGCCAATGCACTCTCTGCACTCACTGCACTGCATCCCCAGTGGTGCCAGTGCACTCTCTGGACTCACTGCAGTGTATCCCCAGTGGTACCAGTGCACTCTCTGGACTCACTGCACTGCATTCCCAGTGGTGCCAGAGCACTCTCTGGACTCACTGCAGTGCATCCCCAGTGGTGCCAATGCACTCTCTGGACTCACTGCACTGCATCCCCAGTGGTGCCAGGGTACTCTCTGGACTCACAGCACTGCATCCCCAGTGGTGCCAGTGCACTCTCTGGACTCACTGCACTAAAACCCCAGTGGTGCCAGTGCACTCTCTGGACTCACTGCAGTGAACCCCAGGGGTGCCAGTGCACTCTCTGGACTCACTGCAACGCAATCCTTAGTGGTGCCAGTGCACTCTCTGGAATCACTGCAGTGCATCCCCTGTGGTGCCAGTGCACTCTCTGGACTCACTGCAGTGCATCCCCAGGGGTGCCAGTGCACTCTCTGGACTCACTGCAGTGCATCCCCAGTGGTGCCAGGGCACTCTCCGGACTCACTGAAGTGCATCCCCAGTAGTGCCAGTGCACTCTTTCGAGTCACAGCACTGCAACCCCATTAGTGCCAGGTCATTCTCTGGACTCACTGCACTGCATCCCCAGTGGTGCCAGAGCACTCTTTCGAGTCACTGCACTGCATCCCCATTAATGCCTGTGCACTCTCTGAACTCACTGCAGTGCATCCCCAGTGGTGCCAGTGCACTCTCTGGACTCACTGCACTGCATCCCCAGTGGTGCCAGTGCACTCTCTGGACTCACTGCACTAAAACACCAGTGGTGCCAGTGCACTCTCTGGACTCACTGCAGTGCATCCCCAGTGGTGCCAGTGCACTCTCTGGAATCACTGCAGTGTATCCCCTGAGGTGCCAGTGCACTCTCTGGACTCACTGCATTGCATCCCCAGTGGTGCCAGTGCACTCTCTGGAGTCACTGCACTGCATCCCCAGTGGTGCCAGTGCACTCTCTGGAGTCACTGCACTGCATACCAAGTGGTGCCAGTGCACTCTCTGGACTCACTGCACTGCATCACCTTTGGTGCCAGGGCACTCTCAGGACTCACTGCAGTGCATCCGCAGTGGTGCCAGTGCACTCTTTCGAATAACTGCACTGCACCCCATTAGTGCCAGTGCACTCTCTGGACTCACGGCACTGCATCCCCAGTGGTGCCAGTGCACTCTCTGGACTCACTGCAGTGCATCCCCAGTGGTGCCAGTGCACTCTCTGGACTCACTGCACTAAAACCCCAGTGGTGCCAGTGCACTCTCTGGACTCACTGCACTGCATCCCCAGTGGTGCCAGTGCACTCTCTGGACTCACTGCAGTGCATCCCCTGAGGTGCCAGTGCACTCTCTGGACTCACTGCATTGCATCCCCCTTGGTGCCAGTGCACTCTCTGGACTCACTGCACTGCATCCCCAGTGGTGCCAGTGCACTCTCTGGAATCACTGCACTGCATCCCCAGTGGTGCCAGTGCACACTCTGGACTCACTGCACTGCATCACCATTGGTGCCAGGGCACTCTAAGGACTCACTGCAGTGCATCCCCCGTGGTGCCAGTGCACTCACTGGACTCACTGCAGTGCATCCCCAGTGGTGCCAGTGCACTCTCTGGACTCACTGCAGTGCATCCCCAGTGGTGCCAGTGCACTCTCTGGACTCACTGCACTGCATCCCCAGTGGTGCCAGTGCACTCTCTGGACTCACTGCAGTGCATCCCCACTGGTGCCAGTGCACTCTCTGGACTAACTGCACTGCATCCCCAGTGGTGCCAGTGCACTCTCTGGACTCACTGCACAGCATCCCCACTGGTGCCAGTGCACTCTCTGGCCTCACTGCATTGAATTCCCAGTGGTGCCAGTGCACTCTCTGGACTCACTGCACTGCATCCCCAGTGGTGCCAGTGTACTCTGTGGACTCACTGCACTGAATCCCCAGTGGTGCCAGTGCACTCTCTGGACTCACTGCAGTGCATCCCCAGTGGTGCCAGTGCAATCTCTGGACTCACTGCACTGCATCCCCAGTGGTGCCAGTGCACTCTCTGGAGTCACTGCAGTGCATTCCCAAGGTGCCAGTGCACTCTCTGGACTCACTGCACTGCATCCCCAGTGGTGACAGTGCACTCTCTGGACTCACTGCGCTGCATCCCCAGTGGTTCCAGTGCACTCTCTGGACTCACGGCAGTGCATCCCCAGTGGTGACAGTGCACTCTGTGGACTCACTGTACTGCATCCCCAGTGGTGCCAGTGCACTCTCTGGCCTCACTGCAATGCATCCCCAGTGGTGCCAGTGCACTCTCTGGACTCACTGCACTGCATCCCCAGTGGTGCCAGTGCACTCTCTGGAGTCACTGCAATGCATCCCCGGTGGTGCCAGTGCACTCTCTGGACTCACTGCAGTGCATCCCCAGTGGTGCCAGTGCACTCTCTGGACTCACTGCAGTGCATCCCCAAGGTGCCAGTGCACTCTCTGGACTCACTGCACTGCATCCCCAGTGGTGCCAGTGCACTCTCTGGACTCACTGCACTGCATCCCCTGTGGTGACAGTGCACTCTCTGCACTCACTGCAGTGCATCCCCAGTGGTGCCAGTGCACTCTCTGGACTCACTGCAGTGCATCCCCAGTGGTGCCAGTGCAATCTCTGGGCTCACCGGGGTGCATCCCCAGTGGTGCCAGTGCACTCTCTGGACTCACTGCACTGCATCCCCAGTGGTGCCAGTGCACTCTCTGGACTCACTGCAGAGCATCCCCAGTGGTGCCAGTGCACTCTCTGGACTCACTGCACTGCATCCCCAGTGGTGCCAGTGCACTCTCTGGACTCACTGCACTGCATCCGCAGTGGTGCCAGTGCACTCTCTGGACTCACTGCAGTGAATCCCCTGTGGTGCCAGTGCACTCTCTGGACTCACTGCAGTGAACCCCAGTGGTGCCAGTGCACTCTCTGGACTCACTGCACTGCATCCCCAGTGGTGACAGTGCACTCTCTGGACTCACTGCAGTGTATCCTCTGTGGTGCCAGTGAACTCTGTGGACTCACTGAACTGCATCCCCAGTGGTGCCAGTGCACTCTCTGGACTCACTGCAGTGCATCCCCAGTGGTGCCAGTGCACTCTCTGGACTCACTGCACTGCAACACCAGTGGTGCCAATGCACTCTCTGGACTCACTGCACTGCATCCCCAGTGTTGACAGTGCACTCTGTGGACTCACTGCACTGCATCCCCAGTGGTGCCACTGCACTCTCTGCACTCATTGCACTGCATCCCCAGTGGTGCCAGTGCACTCTCTGGACTCACTGCACTGCATCCCCAGTGGTCCCAGTGTAGTCTCTGGACTCAGTGCAGTGCATCCCCAGTGGTGCCAGTGCAATCTCTGGACTCACTGCAGTGCAGATCCAGCGGTGCCAGTGCATTCTCTGGACTCACTGCAGTGCATTCCCAGTGGTGCCAGTACACTCTCTGGACTCACTGCACTGCATTCCCAGTGGTGCCAGTGCACTCTCTGGACTCACTGCACTTCAACCCCAGTGGTGCCAGTGTAGTCTCTGGACTCACTGCAGTGCATCCCCAGTGGTGCCAGTGCAATCTCTGGACTCACTGCAGTGCAGCTCCAGTGGTGCCAGTGTACTCTCTGGACTCACTGCACTGCATCCCCAGTGGTGCCAATGCACTCTCTGCACTCACTGCACTGCATCCCCAGTGGTGCCAGTGCACTCTCTGGAGTCACTGCAGTGTATCCCCAGTGGTGCCAGTGCACTCTCTGGACTCACTGAACTGCATTCCCAGTGGTGCCAGAGCACTCTCTGGACTCACTGCAGTGCATCCCCAGTGGTGCCAATGCACTCTCTGGACTCACTGCTCAGCATCCCCAGTGGTGCCAGGGTACTCTCTGGACTCACAGCACTGCATCCCCAGTGGTGCCAGTGCACTCTCTGGACTCACTGCACTAAAACCCCAGTGGTGCCAGTGCACTCACTGGACTCACTGCAGTGAACCCCAGGGGTGCCAGTGCACTCTCTGGACTCACTGCAACGCAATCCTCAGTGGTGCCAGTGCACTCTCTGGATTCACTGCAGTGCATCCCCTGTGGTGGCAGTGCACTCTCTGGAATCACTGCAGTGCATCCCCTGAGGTGCCAGTGCACTCTCTGGACTCACTGCACTGCATCCCAGGTGGTGCCAGTGCACTCTCTGGACTCACTGCACTGCATCCCCAGTGATGCCAGTGCACTCTCTGGAGTCACTGCACTGCATCCCCAGTGGTGCCAGTGCACTCTCTGGACTCACTGCATTGCATCCCAGGTGGTGCCACTGCACTCTCTGGAGTCACTGCACTGCATCCCCAGTGATGCCAGTGCACTCTCTGGACTCACTGCACTGCATCCCCAGTGGTGCTAGTGCACTCTCTGGAATCACTGCACTGCATCCGCAGTGGAGCCAGTGCACTCTCTGGACTCACTGCAGTGCATCCCCAGTGGTGCCAGTGCACTCTCTGGACTCACTGCACTGCATCCCCAGTGGTGCCAGTGCACTCTCTGGACTCACTGCACTGCATCCCCAGTGGTGCCAGTGCACACTCTGGAGTCACTGCACTGCATCCCCAGTGGTGCCTGTGCACTCTCTGGACTCACTGCACTGCATCCCCAGTGGTGCCAGTGCACTCTCTGGAGTCACTGCACTGCATCCCCACTGGTGCCAGTGCACTCTCTGGAGTCACTGCAGTGCATCCCCAGTGGTGCCAGTGCACTCTCTGGACTCACTGCAGTGCATCCCCAGTGGTGCCAGTGCACTCTCTGGACTCACTGAACTGCATCCCCAGTGCTGACAGTGCACTCTCTGGACTCACTGCACTAAAACCCCAGTGGTGCCAGGGCACTCTCCGGACTCACTGCAGTGCATCCGCAGTGGTGCCAGTGCACTCTTTCGAGTCACTGCACTGCATCCCCATTAGTGCCAGTGCACTTTCTGGACTCACTGCACTGCATCCCCAGTGGTGCCAGTGCACTCTCTGGACTCACCGGGGTGCATCCCCAGTGGTGCCAGTGCACTCTCTGGACTCACTGCACTAAAACCCCAGTGTTGCCAGTGCACTCTCTGGACTCACTGCAGTGCATCCCCAGTGGTGCCAGTGCACTCTCTGGACCCACTGAACTGCATCCCCAGTGCTGACAGTGCACTCTCTGGACTCACTGCACTAAAACCCCAGTGGTGCCAGTGCACTCTCTGGACTCACTGCAGTGCATCCCCAGTGGGGCCAGTGCACTCTCTGGACTCACTGCAGTGCATCCCCAGTGGTGCCAGTGCACTCTCTGGACTCACTGCACTGCATCCCCTGTGGTGCCAGTGCACTCTCTGGACTCACTGCACTGCATCCCCAGGGGTGCCAGTACACTCTCTGGACTCACTGCACTGCATCCCCAGTGGTGCCAGTGCACACTCTGGAGTCACTGCACTGCATCCCCAGTGGTGCCAGTGCACTCTCTGGACTCACTGCACTGCATCCCCAGTGGTGCCAGTGCACTCTCTGGACTCACTGCACTGCATCCCCAGTGATGCCAGTGCACTCTCTGGAGTCACTGCACTGCATCCCCAGTGGTGCCAGTGCACTCTATGTAGTCACTGCAGTGTATCCTCTGTGGTGCCAGTGCACTCTGTGGACTCACTGCACTGCATCCCCAGTGGTGCCAGTGCACTCTCTAGACTCACTGCAGTGTATCCTCTGTGGTGCCAGTGCACTCTGTGGACTCAATGCACTGCATCCCCAGTGGTGCCACTGCACTCTCTGGACTCACTGCAGTGCATCCCCAGTGGTGCCAGTGCACTCTCTGGACTCACTGCACTGCATCCCCAATGGTGCATGTGCAGTCTCTGGACTCACAGCACTGCATTCCCAGTGGTGCCAGTGCACTCTCCGGACTCACTGCAGTGCATCCCCAGTGGTGCCAGTGCACTCTCTGCACTCACTGCAGTGCATCCGCAGTGGTGCCAGTGCACTCTCTGGACTCAGTGCACTGCATCCCCAGTGGTGCCAGTGCACTCTCTGGACTCACTGCAGTGCAGCCTCTGAGGTGCCAGTGCACTCTCTGTACTCACTGCACTGCATCCCCAGTGGTGCCAGTGCACTCTCTGGACTCACTGCAGTGAATCCCCGGTGGTGCCAGTGCACTCTCTGGACTCACTGCAGTGCATCCCCTGTGGTGCCTGTGCAATCTCTGGACTCACTGAACTGCATCCCCAGTGGTGCCAGTGCACTCTCTGGACTCACTGCACTGCATCCCCAGTGGTGCCAGTGCACTCTCTGGACTCACTGCACTGCATCCCCAGTGGAGCCAGTGCACTCTCTGGACTCACTGCACTAAAACCCCAGTGGTGCCAGTGTAGTCTCCGGACTCACTGCAGTGCATCCCCAGTGGTGCCAGTGCATTCTCTGTAGTCACTGCGCTGCATCCCCAATGGTGACAATGCACTCTCTGGACTCACTGCACTGCATCCCCAGTGGTGAGAGTGCACTGTCTGGACTCACTGCACTGCACCCCCAGTGGTGCCAGTGCACTCTCTGGACTCATTGCAGTGTATCCCCAGTGGTGCCAGGGCACTCTGTGGACTCACTGCACTGCATCCCCAGTGGTGCCAGTGCACTCTCTGGACTCACTGCACTGCATCCCCAGTGGTGCCAGTGCACTCTCTGGACTCACTGCACTGCATCCCCACTGGTGCCAGTGCACTCTCTGGAGTCACTGCAGTGCATCCCCAGTGGTGCCAGTGCACTCTCTGGACTCACTGCAGTGCATCCCCAGTGGTGCCAGTGCACTCTCTGGACTCACTGAACTGCATCCCCAGTGCTGACAGTGCACTCTCTGGACTCACTGCACTAAAACCCCAGTGGTGCCAGGGCACTCTCCGGACTCACTGCAGTGCATCCGCAGTGGTGCCAGTGCACTCTTTCGAGTCACTGCACTGCATCCCCATTAGTGCCAGTGCACTTTCTGGACTCACTGCACTGCATCCCCAGTGGTGCCAGTGCACTCTCTGGACTCACCGGGGTGCATCCCCAGTGGTGCCAGTGCACTCTCTGGACTCACTGCACTAAAACCCCAGTGGTGCCAGTGCACTCTCTGGACTCACTGCAGTGCATCCCCAGTGGTGCCAGTGCACTCTCTGGACTCACTGAACTGCATCCCCAGTGCTGACAGTGCACTCTCTGGACTCACTGCACTAAAACCCCAGTGGTGCCAGTGCACTCTCTGGACTCACTGCAGTGCATCCCCAGTGGGGCCAGTGCACTCTCTGGAGTCACTGCAGTGCATCCCCAGTGGTGCCAGTGCACTCTCTGGACTCACTGCACTGCATCCCCTGTGGTGCCAGTGCACTCTCTGGAGTCAATGCACTGCATCCCCAGTGGTGCCAGTGCACTCTCTGGACTCACTGCACTGCATCCCCAGTGGTGCTAGTGCACTCTCTGCACTCACTGCACTGCATCCGCAGTGGAGCCAGTGCACTCTCTGGACTCACTGCAGTGCATCCCCAGTGGTGCCAGTGCACTCTCTGGACTCACTGCACTGCATCCCCAGGGGTGCCAGTACACTCTCTGGACTCACTGCACTGCATCCCCAGTGGTGCCAGTGCACACTCTGGAGTCACTGCACTGCATCCCCAGTGGTGCCAGTGCACTCTCTGGACTCACTGCACTGCATCCCCAGTGGTGCCAGTGCACTCTCTGGACTCACTGCACTGCATCCCCAGTGGTGCCAGTGCACTCTCTGGACTCACTGCAGTGCATCCCCAGTGATGCCAGTGCACTCTGTGGACTCACTGCACTGCATCCCCAGTGGTGCCAGTGCACTCTATGTAGTCACTGCAGTGTATCCTCTGTGGTGCCAGTGCACTCTGTGGACTCACTGCACTGCATCCCCAGTGGTGCCAGTGCACTCTCTAGACTCACTGCAGTGTATCCTCTGTGGTGCCAGTGCACTCTGTGGACTCAATGCACTGCATCCCCAGTGGTGCCACTGCACTCTCTGGACTCACTGCAGTGCATCCCCAGTGTTGCCAGTGCACTCTCTGGACTCACTGCACTGCATCCCCAATGGTGCATGTGCAGTCTCTGGACTCACAGCACTGCATCCCCAGTGGTGCCAGTGCACTCTCCGGACTCACTGCAGTGCATCCCCAGTGGTGCCAGTGCACTCTCTGCACTCACTGCAGTGCATCCGCAGTGGTGCCAGTGCACTCTCTGAACTCAGTGCACTGCATCCCCAGTGGTGCCAGTGCACTCTCTGGACTCACTGCAGTGCAGCCTCTGAGGTGCCAGTGCACTCTCTGTACTCACTGCACTGCATCCCCAGTGGTGCCAGTGCACTCTCTGGACTCACTGCAGTGAATCCCCGGTGGTGCCAGTGCACTCTCTGGACTCACTGCAGTGCATCCCCTGTGGTGCCTGTGCAATCTCTGGACTCACTGAACTGCATCCCCAGTGGTGCCAGTGCACTCTCTGGACTCACTGCAGTGCATCCCCAGTGGTGCCAGTGCACTCTCTGGACTCACTGCACTGCATCCCCAGTGGTGCCAGTGCACTCTCTGGACTCACTGCACTAAAACCCCAGTGGTGCCAGTGTAGTCTCCGGACTCACTGCAGTGCATCCCCAGTGGTGCCAGTGCATTCTCTGTAGTCACTGCGCTGCATCCCCAATGGTGACAATGCACTCTCTGGACTCACTGCACTGCATCCCCAGTGGTGAGAGTGCACTGTCTGGACTCACTGCACTGCATCCCCAGTGGTGCCAGTGCACTCTCTGGACTCACTGCAGTGTATCCCCAGTGGTGCCAGGGCACTCTGTGGACTCACTGCACTGCATCCCCAGTGGTGCCAGTGCACTCTCTGGACTCACTGCACTGCATCCCCAGTGGTGCCAGTGCACTCTCTGGACTCACTGCAGTGCATCCCCAGTGGTGCCAGTGCACTCTCTGGACTCACTGCAGTGCATCCCCAGTGGTGCCAGTGCACTCTCTGGACTCACTGCACTGCATCCCCAGTGGTGCCAGTGCACTCTCTGGACTCACTGCACTAAAACCCCAGTGGTGCCAGTGCACTCTCTGGACTCACTGCAGTGCATCCCCAGTGGTGCCAGTGCACTCTCTGGACTCACTGCAGTGCATCCCCTGAGGTGCCAGTGCACTCTCTGGACTCACTGCATTGCATCCCCATTGGTGCCAGTGCACTCTCTGGACTCACTGCACTGCATCCCCAGTGGTGCCAGTGCACTCTCTGGAGTCACTGCACTGCATCCCAAGTGGTGCCAGTGCACACTCTGGACTCACTGCACTGCATCACCATTGGTGCCAGGGCACTCTAAGGACTCACTGCAGTGCATCCCCAGTGGTGCCAGTGCACTCACTGGACTCACTGCAGTGCATCCCCAGTGGTGCCAGTGCACTCTCTGGACTCACTGCAGTGCATCCCCAGTGGTGCCAGGGCACTCTCTGGACTCACTGCACTGCATCCCCAGTGGTGCCAGTGCACTCTCTGGACTCACTGCAGTGCATCCCCAGTGGTGCCACTGCACTCTCTGGACTCACTGCACTGCATCCCCAGTGGTGCCAGTGCACTCTCTGGACTCACTGCAGTGCATCCCCACTGGTGCCAGTGCACTCTCTGGACTCACTGCACTGCATCCCCAGTGGTGCCAGTGCACTATCTGGACTCACAGCACTGCATCCCCACTGGTGCCAGTGCACTCTCTGGCCTCACTGCATTGAATTCCCAGTGGTGCCAGTGCACTCTCTGGACTCACTGCACTGCATCCCCAGTGGTGCCAGTGTACTCTGTGGACTCACTGCACTGCATCCCCAGTGGTGCCAGTGCACTCTCTGGACTCACTGCAGTGCATCCCCAGTGGTGCCAGTGCACTCTCTGGACTCACTGCACTGCATCCCCAGTGGTGCCAGTGCACTCTCTGGAGTCACTGCAGTGCATTCCCAAGGTGCCAGTGCACTCTCTGGACTCACTGCACTGCATCCCCAGTGGTGACAGTGCACTCTCTGGACTCACTGCGCTGCATCCCCAGTGGTGCCAGTGCACTCTCTGGACTCACGGCAGTGCATCCCCAGTGGTGCCAGTGCACTCTCTGGACTCACTGCAGTGTATCCTCTGTGGTGCCAGTAGACTCTCTGGCCTCACTGCAATGCATCCCCAGTGGTGCCAGTGCACTCTCTGCACTCACTGCACTGCATCCCCAGTGGTGCCAGTGCACTCTCTGGAGTCACTGCACTGCATCCCCAGTGGTGCCAGTGCACTCTCTGGACTCACTGCAGTGCATCCCCAGTGGTGCCAGTGCACTCTCTGGACTCACTGCAGTGCATCCCCAAGGTGCCAGTGCACTCTCTGGACTCACTGCACTGCATCCCCAGTGGTGCCAGTGCACTCTCTGGACTCACTGCACTGCATCCCCAAGGTGCCAGTGCACTCTCTGGACTC
Source organism: Anser anser (assembly GCF_964211835.1). Lineage (NCBI taxonomy): Eukaryota > Metazoa > Chordata > Aves > Anseriformes > Anatidae > Anser > Anser anser. The sequence goes on from NC_139725.1 coordinate 449,085, forward strand.
ACTGCACTGCATCCCCTGTGGTGACAGTGCACTCTCTGCACTCACTGCAGTGCATCCCCAGTGGTGCCAGTGCACTCTCTGGACTCACTGCAGTGCATCCCCAGTGGTGCCAGTGCAATCTCTGGGCTCACCGGGGTGCATCCCCAGTGGTGCCAGTGCACTCTCTGGACTCACTGCACTGCATCCCCAGTGGTGCCAGTGCACTCTCTGGACTCACTGCAGAGCATCCCCAGTGGTGCCAGTGCACTCTCTGGACTCACTGCACTGCATCCCCAGTGGTGCCAGTGCACTCTCTGGACTCACTGCACTGCATCCGCAGTGGTGCCAGTGCACTCTCTGGACTCACTGCAGTGCATCCCCAGTGGTGCCAGTGCACTCTCTGGACTCACTGCACTGCATCCCCAGTGGTGACAGTGCACTCTCTGGACTCACTGCAGTGTATCCTCTGTGGTGCCAGTGAACTCTGTGGACTCACTGCACTGCATCCCCAGTGGTGCCAGTGCACTCTCTGGACTCACTGCAGTGCATCCCCAGTGGTGCCAGTGCACTCTCTAGACTCACTGCACTGCAACACCAGGGGTGCCAGTGCACTCTCTGGACTCACTGCACTGCATCCCCAGTGGTGCCAGTGCACTCTGTGGACTCACTGCACTGCATCCCCAGTGGTGCCACTGCACTCTCTGCACTCATTGCACTGCATCCCCAGTGGTGCCAGTGCACTCTCTGGACTCACTGCACTGCATCCCCAGTGGTGCCAGTGTAGTCTCTGGACTCAGTGCAGTGCATCCCCAGTGGTGCCAGTGCAATCTCTGGACTCACTGCAGTGCAGCTCCAGCGGTGCCAGTGCATTCTCTGGACTCACTGCAGTGCATTCCCAGTGGTGCCAGTACACTCTCTGGACTCACTGCACTGCATTCCCAGTGGTGCCAATGCACTCTCTGGACTCACTGCACTGCATCCCCAGTGGTGCCAGTGTAGTCTCTGGACTCACTGCAGTGCATCCCCAGTGGTGCCAGTGCAATCTCTGGACTCACTGCAGTGCAGCTCCAGTGGTGCCAGTGTACTCTCTGGACTCACTGCACTGCATCCCCAGTGGTGCCAATGCACTCTCTGCACTCACTGCACTGCATCCCCAGTGGTGCCAGTGCACTCTCTGGAGTCACTGCAGTGTATCCCCAGTGGTGCCAGTGCACTCTCTGGACTCACTGAACTGCATTCCCAGTGGTGCCAGAGCACTCTCTGGACTCACTGCAGTGCATCCCCAGTGGTGCCAATGCACTCTCTGGACTCACTGCTCAGCATCCCCAGTGGTGCCAGGGTACTCTCTGGACTCACAGCACTGCATCCCCAGTGGTGCCAGTGCACTCTCTGGACTCACTGCACTAAAACCCCAGTGGTGCCAGTGCACTCACTGGACTCACTGCAGTGAACCCCAGGGGTGCCAGTGCACTCTCTGGACTCACTGCAACGCAATCCTCAGTGGTGCCAGTGCACTCTCTGGAATCACTGCAGTGCATCCCCTGTGGTGGCAGTGCACTCTCTGGAATCACTGCAGTGCATCCCCTGAGGTGCCAGTGCACTCTCTGGACTCACTGCAGTGCATCCCAGGTGGTGCCAGTGCACTCTCTGGACTCACTGCACTGCATCCCCAGTGATGCCAGTGCACCCTCTGGACTCACTGCACTGCATCCCCAGTGGTGCCAGTGCACTCTCTGGACTCACTGCATTGCATCCCAGGTGGTGCCACTGCACTCTCTGGACTCACTGCACTGCATCCCCAGTGATGCCAGTGCACTCTCTGGACTCACTGCAGTGCATCCCCAGTGGTGCCAGTGCACTCTCTGGACTCACTGCACTGCATCCCCAGTGGTACCAGTGCACTCTCTGGACTCACGGCACTGCATTCCCAGTGGTGCCAGGGCACTCTCTGGACTCACAGCACTGCATCCCCAGTGGTGCCAGTGCACTCTCTGGACTCACTGCACTAAAACCCCAGTGGTGCCAGTGCACTCTCTGGACTCACTGCAGTGAACACCAGGGGTGCCAGTGCACTCTCTGTACTCACTGCACTGCATCCTCAGTGGTGCCAGTGCACTCTCTGGAATCACTGCAGTGCATCCCCTGTGGTGCCAGTGCACTCTCTGGACTCACTGCACTGCATCCCCAGTGGGGCCAGTGCACTCTCTGGACTCACTGCAGTGCATCCCCAGTGGTGCCAGGGCACTCTCCGGACTCACTGCACTGCATCCCCTGTGGTGACAGTGCACTCTCTGGACTCTCCGGGGTGCATCCCCAGTGGTGCCAGTGCACTCTCTGGACTCACTGCACTAAAACCCCAGTGGTGCCAGTGCACTCTCTGGACTCACTGCAGTGCATCCCCAGTGGTGCCAGTGCACTCTCTGGACTCACTGAACTGCATTCCCAGTGCTGACAGTGCACTCTCTGGACTCACTGCACTAAAACCCCAGTGGTGCCAGTGCACTCTCTGGACTCACTGCAGTGCATCCCCAGTGGTGCCAGTGCACTCTCTGGACTCACTGCACTGCATCCCCTGTGGTGCCAGTGCACTCTCTGGAGTCACTGCACTGCATCCCAAGTGGTGCCAGTGCACTCTCTGGACTCACTGCACTGCATCCCCAGTGGTGCTAGTGCACTCTCTGCACTCACTGCACTGCATCCGCGGTGGAGCCAGTGCACTCTCTGGACTCACTGCAGTGCATCCCCAGTGGTGCCAGTGCACTCTCCGGACTCACTGCAGTGCATCCGCAGTGGTGCCAGTGCACTCTTTCGAGTCACTGCACTGCATCCCCATTAGTGCCAGTGCACTTTCTGGACTCACTGCACTGCATCCCCAGTGGTGCCAGTGCACTCTCTGGACTCACCGGGGTGCATCACCAGTCGTGCCAGTGCACTCTCTGGACTCACTGCACTAAAACCCCAGTGGTGCCAGTGCACTCTCTGGACTCACTGCAGTGCATCCCCAGTGGTGCCAGTGCACTCTCTGGACTCACTGAACTGCATCCCCAGTGCTGACAGTGCACTCTCTGGACTCACTGCACTAAAACCCCAGTGGTGCCAGTGCACTCTCTGGACTCACTGCAGTGCATCCCCAGTGGGGCCAGTGCACTCTCTGGAGTCACTGCAGTGCATCCCCAGTGGTGCCAGTGCACTCTCTGGACTCACTGCACTGCATCCCCAGTGGTGCTAGTGCACTCTCTGCACTCACTGCACTGCATCCGCATTGGAGCCAGTGCACTCTCTGGACTCACTGCAGTGCATCCCCAGTGGTGCCAGTGCACTCTCTGGACTCACTGCACTGCATCCCCCGTGGTGCCAGTACACTCTCTGGACTCACTGCACTGCATCCCCAGTGGTGCCAGTGCACACTCTGGAGTCACTGCACTGCATCCCTAGTGGTGCCAGTGCACTCTCTGGACTCACTGCACTGCATCCCCAGTGGTGCCAGTGCACTCTCTGGACTCACCGGGGTGCATCCCCAGTGGTGCCAGTGCACTCTCTGGACTCACTGCACTAAAACCCCAGTGGTGCCAGTGCACTCTCTGGACTCACTGCAGTGCATCCCCAGTGGTGCCAGTGCACTCTCTGGACTCACTGCACTGCATCCCCAGGGGTGCCAGTGCACTATCTGTTCTCACGGCACTGCATCTCCATTGGTGCCAGTGCACTCTCTGGACTCACTGCACTGCATCCCCAGTGGTGCTAGTGCACTCTCTGCACTCACTGCACTGCATCCGCAGTGGAGCCATTGCACTCTCTGGACTCACTGCAGTGCATCCCCAGTGGTGCCAGTGCACTCTCTGGACTCACTGCACTGCATCCCCAGGGGTGGCAGTACACTCTCTGGACTCACTGCACTGCATCCCCAGTGGTGCCAGTGCACACTCTTTAGTCACTGCACTGCATCCCCAGTGGTGCCAGTGCACTCTCTGGACTCACTGCACTGCATCCCCAGTGGTGCCAGTGCACTCTCTGGACTCACTGCACTGCATCCCCAGTGGTGCCAGTGCACTCTCTGGACTCACTGCACTGCATCCCCAGTGATGCCAGTGCACTCTCTGGAGTCACTGCACTGCATCCCCAGTGGTGCCAGTGTACTCTCTGGACTCACTGCAGTGCATCCCCAGTGGTGCCAGTGCATTCTCTGGACTCACGGCACTGCATCCCCAGTGGTGGCAGTGCACTCTCTGGACTCACTGCACTCCATCCCCACTGGTGCCAGTGTAGTCTCTGGACTCACTGCAGTGCATCCCCACTGGTGCCAGTGCACTCTCAGGACTCACTGCACTGCATCCCCAGTGGTGCCAGTGCACTCTCTGGACTCACTGCACTGCATCCCCACTGGTGCCAGTGCACTCTCTGGAGTCACTGCAGTGCATCCCCAGTGGTGCCAGTGCACTCTCTGGACTCACTGCAGTGCATCCCCAGTGGTGCCAGTGCACTCTCTGGACTCACTGAACTGCATCCCCAGTGCTGACAGTGCACTCTCTGGACTCACTGCACTAAAACCCCAGTGGTGCCAGTGCACTCTCTGGACTCACTGCAGTGCATCCCCAGTGGGGCCAGTGCACTCTCTGGAGTCACTGCAGTGCATCCCCAGTGGTGCCAGTGCACTCTCTGGACTCACTGCACTGCATCCCCTGTGGTGCCAGTGCACTCTCTGGAGTCAATGCACTGCATCCCCAGTGGTGCCAGTGCACTCTCTGGACTCACTGCACTGCATCCCCAGTGGTGCTAGTGCACTCTCTGCACTCACTGCACTGCATCCGCAGTGGAGCCAGTGCACTCTCTGGACTCACTGCAGTGCATCCCCAGTGGTGCCAGTGCACTCTCTGGACTCACTGCACTGCATCCCCAGGGGTGCCAGTACACTCTCTGGACTCACTGCACTGCATCCCCAGTGGTGCCAGTGCACACTCTGGAGTCACTGCACTGCATCCCCAGTGGTGCCAGTGCACTCTCTGGACTCACTGCACTGCATCCCCAGTGGTGCCAGTGCACTCTCTGGACTCACTGCACTGCATCCCCAGTGGTGCCAGTGCACTCTCTGGACTCACTGCAGTGCATCCCCAGTGATGCCAGTGCACTCTGTGGACTCACTGCACTGCATCCCCAGTGGTGCCAGTGCACTCTATGTAGTCACTGCAGTGTATCCTCTGTGGTGCCAGTGCACTCTGTGGACTCACTGCACTGCATCCCCAGTGGTGCCAGTGCACTCTCTAGACTCACTGCAGTGTATCCTCTGTGGTGCCAGTGCACTCTGTGGACTCAATGCACTGCATCCCCAGTGGTGCCACTGCACTCTCTGGACTCACTGCAGTGCATCCCCAGTGTTGCCAGTGCACTCTCTGGACTCACTGCACTGCATCCCCAATGGTGCATGTGCAGTCTCTGGACTCACAGCACTGCATCCCCAGTGGTGCCAGTGCACTCTCCGGACTCACTGCAGTGCATCCGCAGTGGTGCCAGTGCACTCTCTGCACTCACTGCAGTGCATCCGCAGTGGTGCCAGTGCACTCTCTGAACTCAGTGCACTGCATCCCCAGTGGTGCCAGTGCACTCTCTGGACTCACTGCAGTGCATCCCCAGTGGTGCCAGTGCACTCTCTGGACTCACTGCAGTGAATCCCCGGTGGTGCCAGTGCACTCTCTGGACTCACTGCAGTGCATCCCCTGTGGTGCCTGTGCAATCTCTGGACTCACTGAACTGCATCCCCAGTGGTGCCAGTGCACTCTCTGGACTCACTGCAGTGCATCCCCAGTGGTGCCAGTGCACTCTCTGGACTCACTGCACTGCATCCCCAGTGGTGCCAGTGCACTCTCTGGACTCACTGCACTAAAACCCCAGTGGTGCCAGTGTAGTCTCCGGACTCACTGCAGTGCATCCCCAGTGGTGCCAGTGCATTCTCTGTAGTCACTGCGCTGCATCCCCAATGGTGACAATGCACTCTCTGGACTCACTGCACTGCATCCCCAGTGGTGAGAGTGCACTGTCTGGACTCACTGCACTGCATCCCCAGTGGTGCCAGTGCACTCTCTGGACTCACTGCAGTGTATCCCCAGTGGTGCCAGGGCACTCTGTGGACTCACTGCACTGCATCCCCAGTGGTGCCAGTGCACTCTCTGGACTCACTGCACTGCATCCCCAGTGGTGCCAGTGCACTCTCTGGACTCACTGCAGTGCATCCCCAGTGGTGCCAGTGCACTCTCTGGACTCACTGCAGTGCATCCCCAGTGGTGCCAGTGCACTCTCTGGACTCACTGCACTGCATCCCCAGTGGTGCCAGTGCACTCTCTGGACTCACTGCACTAAAACCCCAGTGGTGCCAGTGCACTCTCTGGACTCACTGCAGTGCATCCCCAGTGGTGCCAGTGCACTCTCTGGACTCACTGCAGTGCATCCCCTGAGGTGCCAGTGCACTCTCTGGACTCACTGCATTGCATCCCCATTGGTGCCAGTGCACTCTCTGGACTCACTGCACTGCATCCCCAGTGGTGCCAGTGCACTCTCTGGAGTCACTGCACTGCATCCCAAGTGGTGCCAGTGCACACTCTGGACTCACTGCACTGCATCACCATTGGTGCCAGGGCACTCTAAGGACTCACTGCAGTGCATCCCCAGTGGTGCCAGTGCACTCACTGGACTCACTGCAGTGCATCCCCAGTGGTGCCAGTGCACTCTCTGGACTCACTGCAGTGCATCCCCAGTGGTGCCAGGGCACTCTCTGGACTCACTGCACTGCATCCCCAGTGGTGCCAGTGCACTCTCTGGACTCACTGCAGTGCATCCCCAGTGGTGCCACTGCACTCTCTGGACTCACTGCACTGCATCCCCAGTGGTGCCAGTGCACTCTCTGGACTCACTGCAGTGCATCCCCACTGGTGCCAGTGCACTCTCTGGACTCACTGCACTGCATCCCCAGTGGTGCCAGTGCACTATCTGGACTCACAGCACTGCATCCCCACTGGTGCCAGTGCACTCTCTGGCCTCACTGCATTGAATTCCCAGTGGTGCCAGTGCACTCTCTGGAGTCACTGCACTGCATCCCCAGTGGTGCCAGTGTACTCTGTGGACTCACTGCACTGCATCCCCAGTGGTGCCAGTGCACTCTCTGGACTCACTGCAGTGCATCCCCAGTGGTGCCAGTGCACTCTCTGGACTCACTGCACTGCATCCCCAGTGGTGCCAGTGCACTCTCTGGAGTCACTGCAGTGCATTCCCAAGGTGCCAGTGCACTCTCTGGACTCACTGCACTGCATCCCCAGTGGTGACAGTGCACTCTCTGGACTCACTGCGCTGCATCCCCAGTGGTGCCAGTGCACTCTCTGGACTCACGGCAGTGCATCCCCAGTGGTGCCAGTGCACTCTCTGGACTCACTGCAGTGTATCCTCTGTGGTGCCAGTGCACTCTCTGGCCTCACTGCAATGCATCCCCAGTGGTGCCAGTGCACTCTCTGCACTCACTGCACTGCATCCCCAGTGGTGCCAGTGCACTCTCTGGAGTCACTGCACTGCATCCCCAGTGGTGCCAGTGCACTCTCTGGACTCACTGCAGTGCATCCCCAGTGGTGCCAGTGCACTCTCTGGACTCACTGCAGTGCATCCCCAAGGTGCCAGTGCACTCTCTGGACTCACTGCACTGCATCCCCAGTGGTGCCAGTGCACTCTCTGGACTCACTGCACTGCATCCCCAAGGTGCCAGTGCACTCTCTGGACTCACTGCACTGCATCCCCTGTGGTGACAGTGCACTCTCTGCACTCACTGCAGTGCATCCCCAGTGGTGCCAGTGCACTCTCTGGACTCACTGCAGTGCATCCCCAGTGGTGCCAGTGCAATCTCTGGGCTCACCGGGGTGCATCCCCAGTGGTGCCAGTGCACTCTCTGGACTCACTGCACTGCATCCCCAGTGGTGCCAGTGCACTCTCTGGACTCACTGCAGAGCATCCCCAGTGGTGCCAGTGCACTCTCTGGACTCACTGCACTGCATCCCCAGTGGTGCCAGTGCACTCTCTGGACTCACTGCACTGCATCCGCAGTGGTGCCAGTGCACTCTCTGGACTCACTGCAGTGCATCCCCAGTGGTGCCAGTGCACTCTCTGGACTCACTGCACTGCATCCCCAGTGGTGACAGTGCACTCTCTGGACTCACTGCAGTGTATCCTCTGTGGTGCCAGTGAACTCTGTGGACTCACTGCACTGCATCCCCAGTGGTGCCAGTGCACTCTCTGGACTCACTGCACTGCATCCCCAGTGGTGCCAGTGCACTCTCTGCACTCACTGCAGTGCATCCCCAGTGGTGCCAGTGCACTCTCTGGACTCACTGCAGTGCATCCCCAGTGGTGCCAGTGCACTCTCTGGACTCACTGCACTGCATCCCCAGTGGTGCCAGTGCACTCTCTGGACTCACTGCACTAAAACCCCAGTGGTGCCAGTGCACTCTCTGGACTCACTGCAGTGCATCCCCAGTGGTGCCAGTGCACTCTCTGGACTCACTGCAGTGCATCCCCTGAGGTGCCAGTGCACTCTCTGGACTCACTGCATTGCATCCCCATTGGTGCCAGTGCACTCTCTGGACTCACTGCACTGCATCCCCAGTGGTGCCAGTGCACTCTCTGGAGTCACTGCACTGCATCCCAAGTGGTGCCAGTGCACACTCTGGACTCACTGCACTGCATCACCATTGGTGCCAGGGCACTCTAAGGACTCACTGCAGTGCATCCCCAGTGGTGCCAGTGCACTCACTGGACTCACTGCAGTGCATCCCCAGTGGTGCCAGTGCACTCTCTGGACTCACTGCAGTGCATCCCCAGTGGTGCCAGGGCACTCTCTGGACTCACTGCACTGCATCCCCAGTGGTGCCAGTGCACTCTCTGGACTCACTGCAGTGCATCCCCAGTGGTGCCACTGCACTCTCTGGACTCACTGCACTGCATCCCCAGTGGTGCCAGTGCACTCTCTGGACTCACTGCAGTGCATCCCCACTGGTGCCAGTGCACTCTCTGGACTCACTGCACTGCATCCCCAGTGGTGCCAGTGCACTATCTGGACTCACAGCACTGCATCCCCACTGGTGCCAGTGCACTCTCTGGCCTCACTGCATTGAATTCCCAGTGGTGCCAGTGCACTCTCTGGACTCACTGCACTGCATCCCCAGTGGTGCCAGTGTACTCTGTGGACTCACTGCACTGCATCCCCAGTGGTGCCAGTGCACTCTCTGGACTCACTGCAGTGCATCCCCAGTGGTGCCAGTGCACTCTCTGGACTCACTGCACTGCATCCCCAGTGGTGCCAGTGCACTCTCTGGAGTCACTGCAGTGCATTCCCAAGGTGCCAGTGCACTCTCTGGACTCACTGCACTGCATCCCCAGTGGTGACAGTGCACTCTCTGGACTCACTGCGCTGCATCCCCAGTGGTGCCAGTGCACTCTCTGGACTCACGGCAGTGCATCCCCAGTGGTGCCAGTGCACTCTCTGGACTCACTGCAGTGTATCCTCTGTGGTGCCAGTGCACTCTCTGGCCTCACTGCAATGCATCCCCAGTGGTGCCAGTGCACTCTCTGCACTCACTGCACTGCATCCCCAGTGGTGCCAGTGCACTCTCTGGAGTCACTGCACTGCATCCCCAGTGGTGCCAGTGCACTCTCTGGACTCACTGCAGTGCATCCCCAGTGGTGCCAGTGCACTCTCTGGACTCACTGCAGTGCATCCCCAAGGTGCCAGTGCACTCTCTGGACTCACTGCACTGCATCCCCAGTGGTGCCAGTGCACTCTCTGGACTCACTGCACTGCATCCCCAAGGTGCCAGTGCACTCTCTGGACTCACTGCACTGCATCCCCTGTGGTGACAGTGCACTCTCTGCACTCACTGCAGTGCATCCCCAGTGGTGCCAGTGCACTCTCTGGACTCACTGCAGTGCATCCCCAGTGGTGCCAGTGCAATCTCTGGGCTCACCGGGGTGCATCCCCAGTGGTGCCAGTGCACTCTCTGGACTCACTGCACTGCATCCCCAGTGGTGCCAGTGCACTCTCTGGACTCACTGCAGAGCATCCCCAGTGGTGCCAGTGCACTCTCTGGACTCACTGCACTGCATCCCCAGTGGTGCCAGTGCACTCTCTGGACTCACTGCACTGCATCCGCAGTGGTGCCAGTGCACTCTCTGGACTCACTGCAGTGCATCCCCAGTGGTGCCAGTGCACTCTCTGGACTCACTGCACTGCATCCCCAGTGGTGACAGTGCACTCTCTGGACTCACTGCAGTGTATCCTCTGTGGTGCCAGTGAACTCTGTGGACTCACTGCACTGCATCCACAGTGGTGCCAGTGCACTCTCTGGACTCACTGCAGTGCATCCCCAGTGGTGCCAGTGCACTCTCTAGACTCACTGCACTGCAACACCAGGGGTGCCAGTGCACTCTCTGGACTCACTGCACTGCATCCCCAGTGGTGCCAGTGCACTCTGTGGACTCACTGCACTGCATCCCCAGTGGTGCCACTGCACTCTCTGCACTCATTGCACTGCATCCCCAGTGGTGCCAGTGCACTCTCTGGACTCACTGCACTGCATCCCCAGTGGTGCCAGTGTAGTCTCTGGACTCAGTGCAGTGCATCCCCAGTGGTGCCAGTGCAATCTCTGGACTCACTGCAGTGCAGCTCCAGCGGTGCCAGTGCATTCTCTGGACTCACTGCAGTGCATTCCCAGTGGTGCCAGTACACTCTCTGGACTCACTGCACTGCATTCCCAGTGGTGCCAGTGCACTCTCTGGACTCACTGCACTGCATCCCCAGTGGTGCCAGTGTAGTCTCTGGACTCACTGCAGTGCATCCCCAGTGGTGCCAGTGCAATCTCTGGACTCACTGCAGTGCAGCTCCAGTGGTGCCAGTGTACTCTCTGGACTCACTGCACTGCATCCCCAGTGGTGCCAATGCACTCTCTGCACTCACTGCACTGCATCCCCAGTGGTGCCAGTGCACTCTCTGGAGTCACTGCAGTGTATCCCCAGTGGTGCCAGTGCACTCTCTGGACTCACTGAACTGCATTCCCAGTGGTGCCAGAGCACTCTCTGGACTCACTGCAGTGCATCCCGAGTGGTGCCAATGCACTCTCTGGACTCACTGCTCAGCATCCCCAGTGGTGCCAGGGTACTCTCTGGACTCACAGCACTGCATCCCCAGTGGTGCCAGTGCACTCTCTGGACTCACTGCACTAAAACCCCAGTGGTGCCAGTGCACTCACTGGACTCACTGCAGTGAACCCCAGGGGTGCCAGTGCACTCTCTGGACTCACTGCAACGCAATCCTCAGTGGTGCCAGTGCACTCTCTGGAATCACTGCAGTGCATCCCCTGTGGTGGCAGTGCACTCTCTGGAATCACTGCAGTGCATCCCCTGAGATGCCAGTGCACTCTCTGGACTCACTGCAGTGCATCCCAGGTGGTGCCAGTGCACTCTCTGGACTCACTGCACTGCATCCCCAGTGATGCCAGTGCACCCTCTGGACTCACTGCACTGCATCCCCAGTGGTGCCAGTGCACTCTCTGGACTCACTGCATTGCATCCCAGGTGGTGCCACTGCACTCTCTGGACTCACTGCACTGCATCCCCAGTGATGCCAGTGCACTCTCTGGACTCACTGCAGTGCATCCCCAGTGGTGCCAGTGCACTCTCTGGACTCACTGCACTGCATCCCCAGTGGTACCAGTGCACTCTCTGGACTCACGGCACTGCATTCCCAGTGGTGCCAGGGCACTCTCTGGACTCACAGCACTGCATCCCCAGTGGTGCCAGTGCACTCTCTGGACTCACTGCACTAAAACCCCAGTGGTGCCAGTGCACTCTCTGGACTCACTGCAGTGAACACCAGGGGTGCCAGTGCACTCTCTGTACTCACTGCACTGCATCCTCAGTGGTGCCAGTGCACTCTCTGGAATCACTGCAGTGCATCCCCTGTGGTGCCAGTGCACTCTCTGGACTCACTGCACTGCATCCCCAGTGGGGCCAGTGCACTCTCTGGACTCACTGCAGTGCATCCCCAGTGGTGCCAGGGCACTCTCCGGACTCACTGCACTGCATCCCCTGTGGTGACAGTGCACTCTCTGGACTCTCCGGGGTGCATCCCCAGTGGTGCCAGTGCACTCTCTGGACTCACTGCACTAAAACCCCAGTGGTGCCAGTGCACTCTCTGGACTCACTGCAGTGCATCCCCAGTGGTGCCAGTGCACTCTCTGGACTCACTGAACTGCATTCCCAGTGCTGACAGTGCACTCTCTGGACTCACTGCACTAAAACCCCAGTGGTGCCAGTGCACTCTCTGGACTCACTGCAGTGCATCCCCAGTGGTGCCAGTGCACTCTCTGGACTCACTGCACTGCATCCCCTGTGGTGCCAGTGCACTCTCTGGAGTCACTGCACTGCATCCCAAGTGGTGCCAGTGCACTCTCTGGACTCACTGCACTGCATCCCCAGTGGTGCTAGTGCACTCTCTGCACTCACTGCACTGCATCCGCGGTGGAGCCAGTGCACTCTCTGGACTCACTGCAGTGCATCCCCAGTGGTGCCAGTGCACTCTCCGGACTCACTGCAGTGCATCCGCAGTGGTGCCAGTGCACTCTTTCGAGTCACTGCACTGCATCCCCATTAGTGCCAGTGCACTTTCTGGACTCACTGCACTGCATCCCCAGTGGTGCCAGTGCACTCTCTGGACTCACCGGGGTGCATCACCAGTCGTGCCAGTGCACTCTCTGGACTCACTGCACTAAAACCCCAGTGGTGCCAGTGCACTCTCTGGACTCACTGCAGTGCATCCCCAGTGGTGCCAGTGCACTCTCTGGACTCACTGAACTGCATCCCCAGTGCTGACAGTGCACTCTCTGGACTCACTGCACTAAAATCCCAGTGGTGCCAGTGCACTCTCTGGACTCACTGCAGTGCATCCCCAGTGGGGCCAGTGCACTCTCTGGAGTCACTGCAGTGCATCCCCAGTGGTGCCAGTGCACTCTCTGGACTCACTGCACTGCATCCCCAGTGGTGCTAGTGCACTCTCTGCACTCACTGCACTGCATCCGCATTGGAGCCAGTGCACTCTCTGGACTCACTGCAGTGCATCCCCAGTGGTGCCAGTGCACTCTCTGGACTCACTGCACTGCATCCCCCGTGGTGCCAGTACACTCTCTGGACTCACTGCACTGCATCCCCAGTGGTGCCAGTGCACACTCTGGAGTCACTGCACTGCATCCCTAGTGGTGCCAGTGCACTCTCTGGACTCACTGCACTGCATCCCCAGTGGTGCCAGTGCACTCTCTGGACTCACCGGGGTGCATCCCCAGTGGTGCCAGTGCACTCTCTGGACTCACTGCACTAAAACCCCAGTGGTGCCAGTGCACTCTCTGGACTCACTGCAGTGCATCCCCAGTGGTGCCAGTGCACTCTCTGTTCTCACGGCACTGCATCTCCATTGGTGCCAGTGCACTCTCTGGACTCACTGCACTGCATCCCCAGTGGTGCTAGTGCACTCTCTGCACTCACTGCACTGCATCCGCAGTGGAGCCATTGCACTCTCTGGACTCACTGCAGTGCATCCCCAGTGGTGCCAGTGCACTCTCTGGACTCACTGCACTGCATCCCCAGGGGTGCCAGTACACTCTCTGGACTCACTGCACTGCATCCCCAGTGGTGCCAGTGCACACTCTTTAGTCACTGCACTGCATCCCCAGTGGTGCCAGTGCACTCTCTGGACTCACTGCACTGCATCCCCAGTGGTGCCAGTGCACTCTCTGGACTCACTGCACTGCATCCCCAGTGGTGCCAGTGCACTCTCTGGACTCACTGCACTGCATCCCCAGTGATGCCAGTGCACTCTCTGGAGTCACTGCACTGCATCCCCAGTGGTGCCAGTGTACTCTCTGGACTCACTGCAGTGCATCCCCAGTGGTGCCAGTGCACTCTCTGGACTCACGGCACTGCATCCCCAGTGGTGGCAGTGCACTCTCTGGACTCACTGCACTCCATCCCCACTGGTGCCAGTGTAGTCTCTGGACTCACTGCAGTGCATCCCCACTGGTGCCAGTGCACTCTCAGGACTCACTGCACTGCATCCCCAGTGGTGCCAGTGCACTCTCTGGACTCACTGCACTGCATCCCCAGTGGTGCACTCTCTGGACTCACTGCAGTGCATCCCCAGTGGTGCCAGTGCACTCTCTGGACTCACTGCACTGCATCCCCAGTGGTGCCAGTGCACTCTCTGGACTCACTGCAGTGCAGCCTCTGAGGTGCCAGTGCACTCTCTGGACTCACTGCACTGCATCCCCAGTGGTGCCAGTGCACTCTCTGGACTCACTGCAGTGAATCCCCGGTGGTGCCAGTGCACTCTCTGGACTCACTGCAGTGCATCCCCTGTGGTGCCAGTGCACTCTCTGGACTCACTGCAGTGCATCCCCAGTGGTGCCTGTGCAGTCTCTGGACTCACTGCAGTGCATCCCCAGTGGTGCCAGTGCACTCTCTGGACTCACTGCAGTGCATCCGCAGTGGTGCCAGTGCACTCTCTGGACTCACTGCAGTGCATCCGCAGTGGTGCCAGTGCACTCTCTGGACTCACTGCAGTGCATCCGCAGTGGTGCCAGTGCACTCTCTGGACTCACAGCACTGCATCCCCACTGGTGCCAGTGCACTCTCTGGACTCACTGCACTGCACCCCCAGTGGTGCCAGTGCACTCTCTGGACTCACTGCACTGCATCCCCAGTGGTGCCAGTGCACTCTCTGGACTCACTGCAGTGCATCCCCAGTGGTGCCAGTGCACTCTCTGGAGTCACTGCACTGCATCCCCATTGGTGCCAGTGCACTCTGTGGACTCACTGCACTGCATCCCCAGTGGTGCCAGTGCACTCTCTGGACTCACTGCACTGCATCACCAGTGGTGCCAGTGCACTCTCTGGACTCACTGCACTGCATCCCCAGTGGTGCCAGTGCACTCTCTGGACTCACTGCAGTGCATCCCCAGTGGTGCCAGTGCACTCTCTGGACTCACTGCAGTGTATCCCCAGTGGTGCCAGTGCACTCTCTGGACTCACTGCACTGCATCCCCAGTGGTGCCAGTGCACTCTCTGCACTCACTGCAGTGCATCCCCAGTGGTGCCAGTGCACTCTCTGGACTCACTGCACTTCATCCCCAGTGGTGCCAGTGTAGTCTCTGGACTCACTGCAGTGCATCCCCAGTGGTGCCAGTGCAATCTCTGGACTCACTGCAGTGCAGCTCCAGTGGTGCCAGTGTACTCTCTGGACTCACTGCACTGCATCCCCAGTGGTGCCAATGCACTCTCTGCACTCACTGCACTGCATCCCCAGTGGTGCCAGTGCACTCTCTGGAGTCACTGCAGTGTATCCCCAGTGGTACCAGTGCACTCTCTGGACTCACTGAACTGCATTCCCAGTGGTGCCAGAGCACTCTCTGGACTCACTGTAGTGCATCCCCAGTGGTGCCAATGCACTCTCTGGACTCACTGCTCAGCATCCCCAGTGGTGCCAGGGCACTCTCTGGACTCACAGCACTGCATCCCCAGTGGTGCCAGTGCACTCTCTGGACTCACTGCACTAAAACCCCAGTGGTGCCAGTGCACTCTCTGGACTCACTGCAGTGAACACCAGGGGTGCCAGTGCACTCTCTGGACTCACTGCAACGCAATCCTCAGTGGTGCCAGTGCACTCTCTGGAATCACTGCAGTGCATCCCCTGAGGTGCCAGTGCACTCTCTGGACTCACTGCATTGCGTACCAGGTGGTGCCAGTGCACTCTCTGGACTCACTGCACTGCATCCCCAGTGGTGCCAGTGCACTCTCTGGAGTCACTGCACTGCATCCCAAGTGGTGCCAGTGCACTCTCTGGACTCACTGCACTGCATCCCCACTGGAGCCAGTGCACTCTCTGGACTCACTGCACTGCATCCCCAGTGGTGCCAGTGCACTCTCCGGACTCACTGCAGTGCATCCGCAGTGGTGCCAGTGCACTCTTTCGAGTCACTGCACTGCATCCCCATTAGTGCCAGTGCACTCTCTGGACTCACTGCACTGCATCCCCAGTGGTGCCAGTGCACTCTCTGTACTCACTGCACTGCATCCCCAGTGGTGCCAGTGCACTCTCTGGACTCACTGCACTAAAACCCCAGTGGTGCCAGTGCACTCTCTGAACTCACTGCAGTGCATCCCCAGTGGTGCCAGTGCACTCTCTGGACTCACTGAACTGCATCCCCAGTGCTGACAGTGCACTCTCTGGACTCACTGCACTAAAACCCCAGTGGTGCCAGTGCACTCTCTGGACTCACTGCAGTGCATCCCCAGTGGGGCCAGTGCACTCTCTGGAGTCACTGCAGTGCATCCCCAGTGGTGCCAGTGCACTCTCTGGACTCACTGCACTGCATCCCCTGTGGTGCCAGTGCACACTCTGGAGTCACTGCACTGCATCCCCAGTGGTGCCAGTGCACTCTGTGGACTCACTGCACTGCATCCCCAGTGGTGCCAGTGCACTCTCTGGACTCATTTCACTGCATCCCCAGTGGTGCCAGTGCACTCTCTGGACTCACTGCACTAAAACCCCAGTGGTGCCAGTGCACTCTCTGGACTCACTGCAGTGTATCCCCAGTGGTGCCAGCGCACTCTCTGGACTCACTGCAGTGCATCCCCAGTGGGGCCAGTGCACTCTCTGGACTCACTGCAGTGCATCCCCAGTGGTGCCAGTGCACTCTCTGGACTCACTGCACTGCATCGCCAGTGGTGCCAGTGCACTCTCTAGACTCACTGCACTGCATCCCCAGTGGTGCCAGTGCACTCTCTGGACTCACTGAACTGCATCCCCAGTGCTGACAGTGCACTCTCTGGACTCACTGCACTAAAACCCCAGTGGTGCCAGTGCACTCTCTGGACTCACTGCAGTGCATCCCCAGTGGTGCCAGTGCACTCTCTGGCCTCACTGCACTGCATCCCCAGTGGTGCCAGAGCACTCTCTGGACTCACTGCACTGCATCCCCTGTGGTGCCAGTGCACTCTCTGGACTCACTGCACTGCATCCCCAGTGGTGCCAGTGCACTCTCTGGACTCACTGCACTGCATCCCCAGTGGTGCTAGTGCACTCTCTGGACTCACTGCACTGCATCCCCAGTGGTGCCAGTGACCTCTCTGGACTCACTGCAGTGCATCCCCACTGGTGCCAGTGCACTCTCTGGACTCACTGCACTGCATCCCCAGGGGTGCCAGTACACTCTCTGGACTCACTGCACTGCATTCCCAGTGGTACCAGTGCACACTCTGGACTCACTGCACTGCATCCCCAGTGGTGCCAGTGCACTCTCTGGACTCACTGCACTGCATCCCCAGTGGTGCCAGTGCACTCTCTGGACTCACCGGGGTGCATCCCCAGTGGTGCCAGTGCACTCTCTGGACTCACTGCACTAAAACCCCAGTGGTGCCAGTGCACTCTCTGGACTCACTGCAGTGCATCCCCAGTGGTGCCAGTGCACTCTCTGGACTCACTGAACTGCATCCCCAGTGCTGACAGTGCACTCTCTGGACTCACTGCACTGCATCCCCAGTGGTGCCCGTGCACTCTCTGGACTCACTGCAGTGCATCCCCAGTGGGGCCAGTGCACTCTCTGGAGTCACTGCAGTGCATCCCCAGTGGTGCCAGTGCACTCTCTGGACTGACTGCACTGCATCCCCAGTGGTGCCAGTGCACTCTCTGGACTCACTGCACTGCATCCCCAGTGGTGCTAGTGATCTCTCTGCACTCACTGCACTGCATCCGCAGTGGAGCCAGTGCACTCTCTGGACTCACTGCAGTGTATCCCCAGTGGTGCCAGTGCACTCTCTGGACTCACTGCACTGCATCCCCAGGGGTGCCAGTACACTCTCTGGACTCACTGCACTGCATCCCCAGTGGTGCCAGTGCACACTCTGGAGTCACTGCACTGCATCCCCTGTGGTGCCAGTGCACTCTCTGGACTCACTGCACTGCATCCCCAGTGGTGCCAGTGCACTCTCTGGACTCACTGCACTGCATCCCCAGTGGTGCCAGTGCACTCTCTGGACTCACTGCACTGCATCCCCAGTGGTGCCAGTGCACTCTCTGGACTCACTGCAGTGCATCCCCAGTGGTGCCAGGGCACTCTCTGGACTCACGGCACTGCATCCCCAGTGGTGCCAGTGCAGTCTCTGGACTCAATGCACTCCATCCCCACTGGTGCCAGTGTAGTCTCTGGACTCACTGCACTGCATCCCCACTGGTGCCAGTGCACTCTCAGGACTCACTGCACTGCATCCCCAGTGGTGCCAGTGCACTCTCTGGACTCACTGCAGTGCATCACCAGTGGTGCCAGTGCACTCTCTGGACTCATTGCGCTGCATCCCCAGTGGTGCCAGTGCACTCTCTGGAGTCACTGCACTGCATCCCCAGTGGTGCCAGTGCACTCTCTGGAGTCATTGCACTGCACCCCCAGTGGTGCCAGTGCACTCTCTGGACTCACTGCACTGCATCCCCAGTGGTGCCAGTGCACTCTCTGCACTCACTGCACTGCATCCCCAGTGGTGCCAGTGCACTCTCTGGACTCACTGCACTGCATCCCCAGTGATGCCAGTGCACTCTCTGGACTCACTGCACTGCATCCCCAGTGGTGCCAGTGCAATCTCTGGACTCACTGCAGTGCAGCTCCAGTGGTGCCAGTGCACTCTCTGCACTCACTGCACTGCATCCCCAGTGGTGCCAGTGCACTCTCTGGACTCACTGCACTGCATCCCCAGTGGTGCCAGTGCACTCTCTGGACTCACTGCACTGCATCCCCAGTGGTGCCTGTGCAGTCTCTGGACTCACTGCAGTGCATCCCCAGTGGTGCCAGTGCACTCTATGGAGTCACTGCAGTGTATCCTCTGTGGTGCCAGTGCACTCTGTGGACTCACTGCAGTGCATCCCCAGTGGTGCCA
Organism: Anser anser; assembly: GCF_964211835.1. NCBI lineage: Eukaryota > Metazoa > Chordata > Aves > Anseriformes > Anatidae > Anser > Anser anser. The sequence continues at coordinate 468,060 of NC_139725.1, forward strand.
GTGCACTCTCTAGACTCACTGCAGTGTATCCTCTGTGGTGCCAGTGCACTCTGTGGACTCAATGCACTGCATCCCCAATGGTGCATGTGCAGTCTCTGGACTCACAGCACTGCATCCCCAGTGGTGCCTTTGCACTCTCCGGACTCACTGCAGTGCATCCCCAGTGGTGCCAGTGCACTCTCTGCACTCACTGCAGTGCATCCGCAGTGGTGCCAGTGCACTCTCTGGACTCACTGCAGTGCAGCCTCTGAGGTGCCAGTGCACTCTCTGTACTCACTGCACTGCATCCCCAGTGGTGCCAGTGCACTCTCTGGACTCACTGCAGTGAATCCCCGGTGGTGCCAGTGCACTCTCTGGACTCACTGCAGTGCATCCCCTGTGGTGCCTGTGCAATCTCTGGACTCACTGAACTGCATCCCCAGTGATGCCAGTGCACTCTCTGGACTCACTGCAGTGCATCCCCAGTGGTGCCACTGCACTCTCTGGACTCACTGCACTGCATCCCCAGTGGTGCCAGTGCACTCTCTGGACTCACTGCAGTGTATCCTCTGTGGTTCCAGTGCACTCTCTGCACTCACTGCACTGCATCCCCAGTGGTGCCAGTGCACTCTCTGGACTCACTGCACTAAAACCCCAGTGGTGCCAGTGTAGTCTCTGGACTCACTGCAGTGCATCCCCAGTGGTGCCAGTGCATTCTCTGTAGTCACTGCGCTGCATCCCCAATGGTGACAATGCACTCTCTGGACTCACTGCACTGCATCCCCAGTGGTGAGAGTGCACTGTCTGGACTCACTGCACTGCACCCCCAGTGGTGCCAGTGCACTCTCTGGACTCACTGCAGTGTATCCCCAGTGGTGCCAGGGCACTCTGTGGACTCACTGCACTGCATCCCCAGTGGTGCCAGTGCACTCTCTGGACTCAGTGCACTGCATCCCCAGTGGTGCCAGTGCACTCTCTGCACTCACTGCAGTGCATCCCCAGTGGTGCCAGTGCACTCTCTGGACTCACTGCAGTGCATCCCCAGTGGTGCCAGTGCAATCTCTGGGCTCACTGCAGTGCATCCCCCGTGGTGCCAGTGCACTCTCTGGACTCACTGCACTGCATCCCCAGTGGTGCCAGTGCACTCTGTGGACTCACTGCAGTGCATCCCCAGTGGTGCCAGTGCACTCTCTGGACTCACTGAACTGCATCCCCAGTGGTGCCAGTGCACTCTCTGGACTCACTGCAGTGCATCCCCAGTGGTGCCAGGGCACTCTCTGGACTCACGGCACTGCATCCCCAGTGGTGCCAGTGCAGTCTCTGGACTCAATGCACTCCATCCCCACTGGTGCCAGTGTAGTCTCTGGACTCACTGCACTGCATCCCCACTGGTGCCAGTGCACTCTCAGGACTCACTGCACTGCATCCCCAGTGGTGCCAGTGCACTCTCTGGACTCACTGCAGTGCATCACCAGTGGTGCCAGTGCACTCTCTGGACTCATTGCGCTGCATCCCCAGTGGTGCCAGTGCACTCTCTGGAGTCACTGCACTGCATCCCCAGTGGTGCCAGTGCACTCTCTGGAGTCATTGCACTGCACCCCCAGTGGTGCCAGTGCACTCTCTGGACTCACTGCACTGCATCCCCAGTGGTGCCAGTGCACTCTCTGCACTCACTGCACTGCATCCCCAGTGGTGCCAGTGCACTCTCTGGACTCACTGCACTGCATCCCCAGTGATGCCAGTGCACTCTCTGGACTCACTGCACTGCATCCCCAGTGGTGCCAGTGCAATCTCTGGACTCACTGCAGTGCAGCTCCAGTGGTGCCAGTGCACTCTCTGCACTCACTGCACTGCATCCCCAGTGGTGCCAGTGCACTCTCTGGACTCACTGCACTGCATCCCCAGTGGTGCCAGTGCACTCTCTGGACTCACTGCACTGCATCCCCAGTGGTGCCTGTGCAGTCTCTGGACTCACTGCAGTGCATCCCCAGTGGTGCCAGTGCACTCTATGGAGTCACTGCAGTGTATCCTCTGTGGTGCCAGTGCACTCTGTGGACTCACTGCAGTGCATCCCCAGTGGTGCCAGTGCACTCTCTAGACTCACTGCAGTGTATCCTCTGTGGTGCCAGTGCACTCTGTGGACTCAATGCACTGCATCCCCAATGGTGCATGTGCAGTCTCTGGACTCACAGCACTGCATCCCCAGTGGTGCCTTTGCACTCTCCGGACTCACTGCAGTGCATCCCCAGTGGTGCCAGTGCACTCTCTGCACTCACTGCAGTGCATCCGCAGTGGTGCCAGTGCACTCTCTGGACTCACTGCAGTGCAGCCTCTGAGGTGCCAGTGCACTCTCTGTACTCACTGCACTGCATCCCCAGTGGTGCCAGTGCACTCTCTGGACTCACTGCAGTGAATCCCCGGTGGTGCCAGTGCACTCTCTGGACTCACTGCAGTGCATCCCCTGTGGTGCCTGTGCAATCTCTGGACTCACTGAACTGCATCCCCAGTGATGCCAGTGCACTCTCTGGACTCACTGCAGTGCATCCCCAGTGGTGCCACTGCACTCTCTGGACTCACTGCACTGCATCCCCAGTGGTGCCAGTGCACTCTCTGGACTCACTGCAGTGTATCCTCTGTGGTTCCAGTGCACTCTCTGCACTCACTGCACTGCATCCCCAGTGGTGCCAGTGCACTCTCTGGACTCACTGCACTAAAACCCCAGTGGTGCCAGTGTAGTCTCTGGACTCACTGCAGTGCATCCCCAGTGGTGCCAGTGCATTCTCTGTAGTCACTGCGCTGCATCCCCAATGGTGACAATGCACTCTCTGGACTCACTGCACTGCATCCCCAGTGGTGAGAGTGCACTGTCTGGACTCACTGCACTGCACCCCCAGTGGTGCCAGTGCACTCTCTGGACTCACTGCAGTGTATCCCCAGTGGTGCCAGGGCACTCTGTGGACTCACTGCACTGCATCCCCAGTGGTGCCAGTGCACTCTCTGGACTCAGTGCACTGCATCCCCAGTGGTGCCAGTGCACTCTCTGCACTCACTGCAGTGCATCCCCAGTGGTGCCAGTGCACTCTCTGGACTCACTGCAGTGCATCCCCAGTGGTGCCAGTGCAATCTCTGGGCTCACTGCAGTGCATCCCCCGTGGTGCCAGTGCACTCTCTGGACTCACTGCACTGCATCCCCAGTGGTGCCAGTGCACTCTGTGGACTCACTGCAGTGCATCCCCAGTGGTGCCAGTGCACTCTCTGGACTCACTGAACTGCATCCCCAGTGGTGCCAGTGCAATCTCTGGGCTCACTGCAGTGCATCCCCAGTGGTGCCAGTGCACTCTCTGGACTCACGGCACTACATCCCCAGTGGTGCCAGTGCACTCTGTGGACTCACTGCAGTGCATCCCCAGTGGTGCCAGTGCACTCTCTGGACTCACTGCAGTGCATCCCCAGTGGTGCCAGTGCACTCTCTGGAGTCACTGCAGTGCATCCCCAGTGGTGCCAGTGCACTCTCTGGAGTCACTGCAGTGTATCCTCTGTGGTGCCAGTGCACTCTGTGGACTCACTGCACTGCATCCCCAGTGGTGCCAGTGCACTCTCTGGACTCACTGCACTGCATCACCAGTGGTGCCAGTGCACTCTCTGGACTCACTGCACTGCACCCCCAGTGGTGCCAGTGCACTCTCTGGACTCACTGCACTGAATCCTCAGTGGTGCCAGTGCACTCTCTGGACTCACTGCAGTTTATCCCCAGTGGTGCCAGTGCACTCTCTGGACTCACTGCAGTGTATCCTCTGTGGTGCCAGTGCACTCTCTGGACTCACTGCACTGCATCCCCAGTGGTGCCAGTGCACTCTCTGGACTCACTGCACTGCATCCCCAGTGGTGCCAGTGTAGTCTCTGGACTCACTGCAGTGCATTTCCAGTGGTGCCAGTGCAATCTCTGGACTCACTGCAGTGCAGCTCCAGTGGTGCCAGTGCACTCTCTGCACTCACTGCAGTGCATCCCCAGTGGTGCCAATGCACTCTCTGCACTCACTGTACTGCATCCCCAGTGGTGCCAGTGCACTCTCTGGAGTCACTGCAGTGTATCCCCAGTGGTACCAGTGCACTCTCTGGACTCACTGCACTGCATTCCCAGTGGTGCCAGAGCACTCTCTGGACTCACTGCAGTGCATCCCCAGTGGTGCCAGTGCAATCTCTGGGCTCACCGGGGTGCATCCCCAGTGGTGCCAGGGTACTCTCTGGACTCACAGCACTGCATCCCCAGTGGTGCCAGTGCACTCTCTGGACTCACTGCACTAAAACCCCAGTGGTGCCAGTGCACTCTCTGGACTCACTGCAGTGAACCCCAGGGGTTCCAGTGCACTCTCTGTACTCACTGCAACGCAATCCTTAGTGGTGCCAGTGCACTCTCTGGAATCACTGCAGTGCATCCCCTGTGGTGCCAGTGCACTCTCTGGACTCACTGCAGTGCATCCCCAGGGGTGCCAGTGCACTCTCTGGACTCACTGCAGTGCATCCCCAGTGGTGCCAGGGCACTCTCCGGACTCACTGAAGTGCATCCCCAGTAGTGCCAGTGCACTCTTTCGAGTCACAGTACTGCATCCCCATTAGTGCCAGGTCATTCTCTGGACTCACTGCACTGCATCCCCAGTGGTGCCAGAGCACTCTTTCGAGTCACTGCACTGCATCCCCATTAATGCCTGTGCACTCTCTGAACTCACTGCAGTGCATCCCCAGTGGTGCCAGTGCACTCTCTGGACTCACTGCACTGCATCCCCAGTGGTGCCAGTGCACTCTCTGGACTCACTGAACTGCATCCCCAGTGCTGACAGTGCACTCCCTGGACTCACTGCACTAAAACCCCAGTGGTGCCAGTGCACTCTCTGGACTCACTGCAGTGCATCCCCAGTGGTGCCAGTGCACTCTCTGGAGTCACTGCAGTGCATCCCCAGTGGTGCCAGAGCACTCTCTGGACTCACTGCACTGCATCCCCTGTGGTGCCAGTGCACTCTCTGGAGTCACTGCACTGCATCCCCAGTGGTGCCAGTGCACTCTCTGGACTCACTGCACTGCATCCCCAGTGGTGCTAGTGCACTCTCTGGACTCACTGCACTGCATCCCCAGTGGTGCCAGTGACCTCTCTGGACTCACTGCAGTGCATCCCCACTGGTGCCAGTGCACTCTCTGGACTCACTGCACTGCATCCCCAGGGGTGCCAGTACACTCTCTGGACTCACTGCACTGCATTCCCAGTGGTGCCAGTGCACACTCTGGAGTCACTGCACTGCATCCCCAGTGGTGCCAGTGCACTCTCTGGACTCACTGCACTGCATCCCCAGTGGTGCCAGTGCACTCTCTGGACTCACCGGGGTGCATCCCCAGTGGTGCCAGTGCACTCTCTGGACTCACTGCACTAAAACCCCAGTGGTGCCAGTGCACTCTCTGGACTCACTGCAGTGCATCCCCAGTGGTGCCAGTGCACTCTCTGGACTCACTGAACTGCATCCCCAGTGCTGACAGTGCACTCTCTGGACTCACTGCAGTGCATCCCCAGTGGTGCCCGTGCACTCTCTGGACTCACTGCAGTGCATCCCCAGTGGGGCCAGTGCACTCTCTGGAGTCACTGCAGTGCATCCCCAGTGGTGCCAGTGCACTCTCTGGACTCACTGCACTGCATCCCCTGTGGTGCCAGTGCACTCTCTGGAGTCACTGCACTGCATCCCCAGTGGTGCCAGTGCACTCTCTGGACTCACTGCACTGCATCCCCAGTGGTGCTAGTGATCTCTCTGCACTCACTGCACTGCATCCGCAGTGGAGCCAGTGCACTCTCTGGACTCACTGCAGTGTATCCCCAGTGGTGCCAGTGCACTCTCTGGACTCACTGCACTGCATCCCCAGGGGTGCCAGTACACTCTCTGGACTCACTGCACTGCATCCCCAGTGGTGCCAGTGCACACTCTGGAGTCACTGCACTGCATCCCCTGTGGTGCCAGTGCACTCTCTGGACTCACTGCACTGCATCCCCAGTGGTGCCAGTGCACTCTCTGGACTCACTGCACTGCATCCCCACTGGTGCCAGTGCACTCTCAGGACTCACTGCACTGCATCCCCAGTGGTGCCAGTGCACTCTCTGGACTCACTGCAGTGCATCACCAGTGGTGCTAGTGCACTCTCTGGACTCATTGCGCTGCATCCCCAGTGGTGCCAGTGCACTCTCTGGAGTCACTGCACTGCATCCCCAGTGGTGCCAGTGCACTCTCTGGAGTCACTGCACTGCACCCCCAGTGGTGCCAGTGCACTCTCTGGACTCACTGCACTGCATCCCCAGTGGTGCCAGTGCACTCTCTGCACTCACTGCACTGCATCCCCAGTGGTGCCAGTGCACTCTCTGGACTCACTGCACTGCATCCCCAGTGATGCCAGTGCACTCTCTGGACTCACTGCACTGCATCCCCAGTGGTGCCAGTGCAATCTCTGGACTCACTGCAGTGCAGCTCCAGTGGTGCCAGTGCACTCTCTGCACTCACTGCACTGCATCCCCAGTGGTGCCAGTGCACTCTCTGGACTCACTGCACTGCATCCCCAGTGGTGCCAGTGCACTCTCTGGACTCACTGCACTGCATCCCCAGTGGTGCCTGTGCAGTCTCTGGACTCACCGCAGTGCATCCCCAGTGGTGCCAGTGCACTCTATGGAGTCACTGCAGTGTATCCTCTGTGGTGCCAGTGCACTCTGTGGACTCACTGCACTGCATCCCCAGTGGTGCCAGTGCACTCTCTAGACTCACTGCAGTGTATCCTCTGTGGTGCCAGTGCACTCTGTGGACTCAATGCACTGCACCCCCAGTGGTGCCACTGCACTCTCTGGACTCACTGCAGTGCATCCCCAGTGGTGCCAGTGCACTCTCTGGACTCACTGCACTGCATCCCCAATGGTGCATGTGCAGTCTCTGGACTCACAGCACTGCATCCCCAGTGGTGCCAGTGCACTCTCCGGACTCACTGCAGTGCATCCCCAGTGGTGCCAGTGCACTCTCTGCACTCACTGCAGTGCATCCGCAGTGGTGCCAGTGCACTCTCTGGACTCAGTGCACTGCATCCCCAGTGGTGCCAGTGCACTCTCTGGACTCACTGCAGTGCAGCCTCTGAGGTGCCAGTGCACTCTCTGTACTCACTGCACTGCATCCCCAGTGGTGCCAGTGCACTCTCTGGACTCACTGCAGTGAATCCCCGGTGGTGCCAGTGCACTCTCTGGACTCACTGCAGTGCATCCCCTGTGGTGCCTATGCAATCTCTGGACTCACTGAACTGCATCCCCAGTGGTGCCAGTGCACTCTCTGGACTCACTGCATTGCATCCCCAGTGGTGCCACTGCACTCTCTGGACTCACTGCACTGCATCCCCAGTGGTGTCAGTGCACTCTCTGGACTCACTGCAGTTTATCCTCTGTGGTTCCAGTGCACTCTCTGGACTCACTGCACTGCATCCCCAGTGGTGCCAGTGCACTCTCTGCACTCACTGCACTGCATCCCCAGTGGTGCCAGTGCACTCTCTGGACTCACTGCACTAAAACCCCAGTGGTGCCAGTGTAGTCTCTGGACTCACTGCAGTGCATCCCCAGTGGTGCCAGTGCATTCTCTGTAGTCACTGCGCTGCATCCCCAATGGTGACAATGCACTCTCTGGACTCACTGCACTGCATCCCCAGTGGTGAGAGTGCACTGTCTGGACTCACTGCACTGCACCCCCAGTGGTGCCAGTGCACTCTCTGGACTCACTGCAGTGTATCCCCAGTGGTGCCAGGGCACTCTGTGGACTCACTGCACTGCATCCCCAGTGGTGCCAGTGCACTCTCTGTACTCAGTGCACTGCATCCCCAGTGGTGCCAGTGCACTCTCTGGACTCACTGCAGTGCATCCCCAGTGGTGCCAGTGCACTCTCTGGACTCACTGCAGTGCATCCCCAGTGGTGCCAGTGCAATCTCTGGGCTCACTGCAGTGCATCCCCCGTGGTGCCAGTGCACTCTCTGGACTCACTGCACTGCATCCCCAGTGGTGCCAGTGCACTCTCTGGATTCACGGCACTGCATCCCCAGTGGTGCCAGTGCACTCTCTGGACTCACGGCACTGCATCCCCAGTGGTGCCAGTGCACTCTGTGGACTCACTGCAGTGCATCCCCAGTGGTGCCAGTGCACTCTCTGGACTCACTGCAGTGCATCCCCAGTGGTGCCAGTGCACTCTCTGGACTCACTGCAGTGCATCCCCAGTGGTGCCAGTGCACTCTCTGGAGTCACTGCAGTGTATCCTCTGTGGTGCCAGTGCACTCTGTGGACTCACTGCACTGCATCCCCAGTGGTGCCAGTGCACTCTCTGGACTCACTGCACTGCATCACCAGTGGTGCCAGTGCACTCTCTGGACTCACTGCACTGCACCCCCAGTGGTGCCAGTGCACTCTCTGGACTCACTGCACTGAATCCTCAGTGGTGCCAGTGCACTCTCTGGACTCACTGCAGTTTATCCCCAGTGGTGCCAGTGCACTCTCTGGACTCACTGCAGTGTATCCTCAGTGGTGCCAGTGCACTCTCTGGACTCACTGCACTGCATCCCCAGTGGTGCCAGTGCACTCTCTGCACTCACTGCACTGCATCCCCAGTGGTGCCAGTGCACTCTCTGGACTCACTGCACTGCATCCCCAGTGGTGCCAGTGTAGTCTCTGGACTCACTGCAGTGCATTTCCAGTGGTGCCAGTGCAATCTCTGGACTCACTGCAGTGCAGCTCCAGTGGTGCCAGTGCACTCTCTGCACTCACTGCAGTGCATCCCCAGTGGTGCCAATGCACTCTCTGCACTCACTGCACTGCATCCCCAGTGGAGCCAGTGCACTCTCTGGAGTCACTGCAGTGTATCCCCAGTGGTACCAGTGCACTCTCTGGACTCACTGCACTGCATTCCCAGTGGTGCCAGAGCACTCTCTGGACTCACTGCAGTGCATCCCCAGTGGTGCCAATGCACTCTCTGGACTCACTGCACTGCATCCCCAGTGGTGCCAGGGTACTCTCTGGACTCACAGCACTGCATCCCCAGTGGTGCCAGTGCACTCTCTGGACTCACTGCAGTGAACCCCAGGGGTGCCAGTGCACTCTCTGGACTCTCTGCAACGCAATCCTTAGTGGTGCCAGTGCACTCTCTGGAATCACTGCAGTGCATCCCCTGTGGTGCCAGTGCACTCTCTGGACTCACTGCAGTGCATCCCCAGGGGTGCCAGTGCACTCTCTGGACTCACTGCAGTGCATCCCCAGTGGTGCCAGGGCACTCTCCGGACTCACTGAAGTGCATCCCCAGTAGTGCCAGTGCACTCTTTCGAGTCACAGCACTGCATCCCCATTAGTGCCAGGTCATTCTCTGGACTCACTGCACTGCATCCCCAGTGGTGCCAGAGCACTCTTTCGAGTCACTGCACTGCATCCCCATTAATGCCTGTGCACTCTCTGAACTCACTGCAGTGCATCCCCAGTGGTGCCAGCGCACTCTCTGGACTCACCGGGGTGCATCCCCAGTGGTGCCAGTGCACTCTCTGGACTCACTGCACTAAAACACCAGTGGTGCCAGTGCACTCTCTGGACTCACTGCAGTGCATCCCCAGTGGTGCCAGTGCACTCTCTGGAATCACTGCAGTGTATCCCCTGAGGTGCCAGTGCACTCTCTGGACTCACTGCATTGCATCCCCAGTGGTGCCAGTGCACTCTCTGGAGTCACTGCACTGCATCCCCAGTGGTGCCAGTGCACTCTCTGGACTCACTGCACTGCATCCCCAGTGGTGCCAGTGCACTCTCTGGACTCACTGCACTGCATCCCCAGTGGTGCCTGTGCAGTCTCTGGACTCACTGCAGTGCATCCCCAGTGGTGCCAGTGCAGTCTCTGGACTCAATGCACTCCATCCCCACTGGTGCCAGTGTAGTCTCTGGACTCACTGCACTGCATCCCCACTGGTGCCAGTGCACTCTCAGGACTCACTGCACTGCATCCCCAGTGGTGCCAGTGCACTCTCTGGACTCACGGCACTGCATCCCCAGTCGTGCCAGTGCACTCTCTGGACTCACCGGGGTGCATCCCCAGTGGTGCCAGTGCACTCTCTGGACTCACTGCACTAAAACCCCAGTGGTGCCAGTGCACTCTCTGGACTCACTGCAGTGCATCCCCAGTGGTGCCAGTGCACTCTCTGGAGTCACTGCAGTGCATCCCCAGTGGTGCCAGAGCACTCTCTGGACTCACTGCACTGCATCCCCTGTGGTGCCAGTGCACTCTCTGGACTCATTGCGCTGCATCCCCAGTGGTGCCAGTGCACTCTCTGGAGTCACTGCACTGCATCCCCAGTGGTGCCAGTGCACTCTCTGGAGTCACTGCACTGCACCCCCAGTGGTGCCAGTGCACTCTCTGGACTCACTGCAGTGCATCCCCACTGGTGCCAGTGCACTCTCTGGACTCACTGCACTGCATCCCCAGGGGTGCCAGTACACTCTCTGGACTCACTGCACTGCATTCCCAGTGGTGCCAGTGCACACTCTGGACTCACTGCACTGCATCCCCAGTGGTGCCAGTGCACTCTCTGGACTCACTGCACTGCATCCCCAGTGGTGCCAGTGCACTCTCTGGACTCACTGCACTGCATCCCCAGTGGTGCCAGTGCACTCTCTGGACTCACTGCACTGCATCCCCAGTGGTGCCAGTGCACTCTCTGGACTCACTGCACTGCATCCCCAGTGGTGCCTGTGCAGTCTCTGGACTCACTGCAGTGCATCCCCAGTGGTGCCAGTGCAGTCTCTGGACTCAATGCACTCCATCCCCACTGGTGCCAGTGTAGTCTCTGGACTCACTGCACTGCATCCCCACTGGTGCCAGTGCACTCTCAGGACTCACTGCACTGCATCCCCAGTGGTGCCAGTGCACTCTCTGGACTCACTGCAGTGCATCACCAGTGGTGCCAGTGCACTCTCTGGACTCATTGCGCTGCATCCCCAGTGGTGCCAGTGCACTCTCTGGAGTCACTGCACTGCATCCCCAGTGGTGCCAGTGCACTCTCTGGAGTCACTGCACTGCACCCCCAGTGGTGCCAGTGCACTCTCTGGACTCACTGCACTGCATCCCCAGTGGTGCCAGTGCACTCTCTGCACTCACTGCACTGCATCCCCAGTGGTGCCAGTGCACTCTCTGGACTCACTGCACTGCATCCCCAGTGATGCCAGTGCACTCTCTGGACTCACTGCACTGCATCCCCAGTGGTGCCAGTGCAATCTCTGGACTCACTGCAGTGCAGCTCCAGTGGTGCCAGTGCACTCTCTGCACTCACTGCACTTCATCCCCAGTGGTGCCAGTGCACTCTCTGGACTCACTGCACTGCATCCCCAGTGGTGCCAGTGCACTCTCTGGACTCACTGCACTGCATCCCCAGTGGTGCCTGTGCAGTCTCTGGACTCACTGCAGTGCATCCCCAGTGGTGCCAGTGCACTCTATGGAGTCACTGCAGTGTATCCTCTGTGGTGCCAGTGCACTCTGTGGACTCACTGCACTGCATCCCCAGTGGTGCCAGTGCACTCTCTAGACTCACTGCAGTGTATCCTCTGTGGTGCCAGTGCACTCTGTGGACTCAATGCACTGCATCCCCAGTGGTGCCACTGAACTCTCTGGACTCACTGCAGTGCATCCCCAGTGGTGCCAGTGCACTCTCTGGACTCACTGCACTGCATCCCCAATGGTGCATGTGCAGTCTCTGGACTCACAGCACTGCATCCCCAGTGGTGCCAGTGCACTCTCCGGACTCACTGCAGTGCATCCCCAGTGGTGCCAGTGCACTCTCTGCACTCACTGCAGTGCATCCGCAGTGGTGCCAGTGCACTCTCTGGACTCAGTGCACTGCATCCCCAGTGGTGCCAGTGCACTCTCTGGACTCACTGCAGTGCAGCCTCTGAGGTGCCAGTGCACTCTCTGTACTCACTGCACTGCATCCCCAGTGGTGCCAGTGCACTCTCTGGACTCACTGCAGTGAATCCCCGGTGGTGCCAGTGCACTCTCTGGACTCACTGCAGTGCATCCCCTGTGGTGTCTGTGCAATCTCTGGACTCACTGAACTGCATCCCCAGTGGTGCCAGTGCACTCTCTGGACTCACTGCATTGCATCCCCAGTGGTGCCACTGCACTCTCTGGACTCACTGCACTGCATCCCCAGTGGTGTCAGTGCACTCTCTGGACTCACTGCAGTGTATCCTCTGTGGTTGCAGTGCACTCTCTGGACTCACTGCACTGCATCCCCAGTGGTGCCAGTGCACTCTCTGGACTCACTGCACTAAAACCCCAGTGGTGCCAGTGTAGTCTCTGGACTCACTGCAGTGCATCCCCAGTGGTGCCAGTGCATTCTCTGTAGTCACTGCGCTGCATCCCCAATGGTGACAATGCACTCTCTGGACTCACTGCACTGCATCCCCAGTGGTGAGAGTGCACTGTCTGGACTCACTGCACTGCACCCCCAGTGGTGCCAGTGCACTCTCTGGACTCACTGCAGTGTATCCCCAGTGGTGCCAGGGCACTCTGTGGACTCACTGCACTGCATCCCCAGTGGTGCCAGTGCACTCTCTGTACTCAGTGCACTGCATCCCCAGTGGTGCCAGTGCACTCTCTGCACTCACTGCAGTGCATCCCCAGTGGTGCCAGTGCACTCTCTGGACTCACTGCAGTGCATCCCCAGTGGTGCCAGTGCAATCTCTGGGCTCACTGCAGTGCATCCCCCGTGGTGCCAGTGCACTCTCTGGACTCACTGCACTGCATCCGCAGTGGTGCCAGTGCACTCTCTGGACTCACGGCACTGCATCCCCAGTGGTGCCAGTGCACTCTGTGGACTCACTGCAGTGCATCCCCAGTGGTGCCAGTGCACTCTCTGGACTCACTGCAGTGCATCCCCAGTGGTGCCAGTGCACTCTCTGGACTCACTGCAGTGCATCCCCAGTGGTGCCAGTGCACTCTCTGGAGTCACTGCAGTGTATCCTCTGTGGTGCCAGTGCACTCTGTGGACTCACTGCACTGCATCCCCAGTGGTGCCAGTGCACCCTCTGGACTCACTGCACTGCATCACCAGTGGTGCCAGTGCACTCTCTGGACTCACTGCACTGCACCCCCAGTGGTGCCAGTGCACTCTCTGGACTCACTGCACTGAATCCTCAGTGGTGCCAGTGCACTCTCTGGACTCACTGCAGTTTATCCCCAGTGGTGCCAGTGCACTCTCTGGACTCACTGCAGTGTATCCTCTGTGGTGCCAGTGCACTCTCTGGACTCACTGCACTGCATCCCCAGTGGTGCCAGTGCACTCTCTGGACTCACTGCACTGCATCCCCAGTGGTGCCAGTGTAGTCTCTGGACTCACTGCAGTGCATTTCCAGTGGTGCCAGTGCAATCTCTGGACTCACTGCAGTGCAGCTCCAGTGGTGCCAGTGCACTCTCTGCACTCACTGCAGTGCATCCCCAGTGGTGCCAATGCACTCTCTGCACTCACTGCACTGCATCCCCAGTGGTGCCAGTGCACTCTCTGGAGTCACTGCAGTGTATCCCCAGTGGTACCAGTGCACTCTCTGGACTCACTGCACTGCATTCCCAGTGGTGCCAGAGCACTCTCTGGACTCACTGCAGTGCATCCCCAGTGGTGCCAATGCACTCTCTGGACTCACTGCACTGCATCCCCAGTGGTGCCAGGGTACTCTCTGGACTCACAGCACTGCATCCCCAGTGGTGCCAGTGCACTCTCTGGACTCACTGCACTAAAACCCCAGTGGTGCCAGTGCACTCTCTGGACTCACTGCAGTGAACCCCAGGGGTGCCAGTGCACTCTCTGGACTCACTGCAACGCAATCCTTAGTGGTGCCAGTGCACTCTCTGGAATCACTGCAGTGCATCCCCTGTGGTGCCAGTGCACTCTCTGGACTCACTGCAGTGCATCCCCAGGGGTGCCAGTGCACTCTCTGGACTCACTGCAGTGCATCCCCAGTGGTGCCAGGGCACTCTCCGGACTCACTGAAGTGCATCCCCAGTAGTGCCAGTGCACTCTTTCGAGTCACAGCACTGCATCCCCATTAGTGCCAGGTCATTCTCTGGACTCACTGCACTGCATCACCTTTGCTGCCAGGGCACTCTCAGGACTCACTGCAGTGCATCCGCAGTGGTGCCAGTGCACTCTTTCGAGTAACTGCACTGCACCCCATTAGTGCCAGTGCACTCTCTGGACTCACTGCACTGCATCCCCAGTGGTGACAGTGCACTCTCTGGACTCACTGCGCTGCATCCCCAGTGGTGCCAGTGCACTCTCTGGACTCACGGCAGTGCATCCCCAGTGGTGACAGTGCACTCTGTGGACTCACTGTACTGCATCCCCACTGGTGCCAGTGCACTCTCTGGCCTCACTGCAATGCATCCCCAGTGGTGCCAGTGCACTCTCTGGACTCACTGCACTGCATCCCCAGTGGTGCCAGTGCACTCTCTGGAGTCACTGCACTGCATCCCCGGTGGTGCCAGTGCACTCTCTGGACTCACTGCAGTGCATCCCCAGTGGTGCCAGTGCACTCTCTGGACTCACTGCAGTGCATCCCCAAGGTGCCAGTGCACTCTCTGGACTCACTGCACTGCATCCCCAGTGGTGCCAGTGCACTCTCTGGACTCACTGCACTGCATCCCCTGTGGTGACAGTGCACTCTCTGCACTCACTGCAGTGCATCCCCAGTGGTGCCAGTGCACTCTCTGGACTCACTGCAGTGCATCCCCAGTGGTGCCAGTGCAATCTCTGGGCTCACCGGGGTGCATCCCCAGTGGTGCCAGTGCACTCTCTGGACTCACTGCAGAGCATCCCCAGTGGTGCCAGTGCACTCTCTGGACTCACTGCACTGCATCCCCAGTGGTGCCAGTGCACTCTCTGGACTCACTGCACTGCATCCGCAGTGGTGCCAGTGCACTCTCTGGACTCACTGCAGTGAATCCCCTGTGGTGCCAGTGCACTCTCTGGACTCACTGCAGTGCATCCCCAGTGGTGCCAGTGCACTCTCTGGACTCACTGCACTGCATCCCCAGTGGTGACAGTGCACTCTCTGGACTCACTGCAGTGTATCCTCTGTGGTGCCAGTGAACTCTGTGGACTCACTGAACTGCATCCCCAGTGGTGCCAGTGCACTCTCTGGACTCACTGCAGTGCATCCCCAGTGGTGCCAGTGCACTCTCTGGACTCACTGCACTGCAACACCAGTGGTGCCAGTGCACTCTCTGGACTCACTGCACTGCATCCCCAGTGGTGCCACTGCACTCTCTGCACTCATTGCACTGCATCCCCAGTGGTGCCAGTGCACTCTCTGGACTCACTGCACTGCATCCCCAGTGGTCCCAGTGTAGTCTCTGGACTCAGTGCAGTGCATCCCCAGTGGTGCCAGTGCACTCTCTGGACTCACTGCAGTGCAGCTCCAGCGGTGCCAGTGCATTCTCTGGACTCACTGCAGTGCATCCCCAGTGGTGCCAGTACACTCTCTGGACTCACTGCACTGCATTCCCAGTGGTGCCAGTGCACTCTCTGGACTCACTGCACTTCAACCCCAGTGGTGCCAGTGTAGTCTCTGGACTCACTGCAGTGCATCCCCAGTGGTGCCAGTGCAATCTCTGGACTCACTGCAGTGCAGCTCCAGTGGTGCCAGTGTACTCTCTGGACTCACTGCACTGCATCCCCAGTGGTGCCAATGCACTCTCTGCACTCACTGCACTGCATCCCCAGTGGTGCCAGTGCACTCTCTGGAGTCACTGCAGTGTATCCCCAGTGGTGCCAGTGCACTCTCTGGACTCACTGAACTGCATTCCCAGTGGTGCCAGAGCACTCTCTGGACTCACTGCAGTGCATCCCCAGTGGTGCCAATGCACTCTCTGGACTCACTGCTCAGCATCCCCAGTGGTGCCAGGGTACTCTCTGGACTCACAGCACTGCATCCCCAGTGGTGCCAGTGCACTCTCTGGACTCACTGCACTAAAACCCCAGTGGTGCCAGTGCACTCACTGGACTCACTGCAGTGAACCCCAGGGGTGCCAGTGCACTCTCTGGACTCACTGCAACGCAATCCTCAGTGGTGCCAGTGCACTCTCTGGAATCACTGCAGTGCATCCCTTGTGGTGGCAGTGCACTCTCTGGAATCACTGCAGTGCATCCCCTGAGGTGCCAGTGCACTCTCTGGACTCACTGCACTGCATCCCAGGTGGTGCCAGTGCACTCTCTGGACTCACTGCACTGCATCCCCAGTGATGCCAGTGCACTCTCTGGAGTCACTGCACTGCATCCCCAGTGGTGCCAGTGCACTCTGTGGACTCACTGCATTGCATCCCAGGTGGTGCCACTGCACTCTCTGGACTCACTGCACTGCATCCCCAGTGATGCCAGTGCACTCTCTGGACTCACTGCACTGCATCCCCAGTGGTGCCAGTGCACTCTCTGGACTCACTGCACTGCATCCCCAGTGGTACCAGTGCACTCTCTGGACTCACGGCACTGCATTCCCAGTGGTGCCAGGGCACTTTCTGGACTCACAGCACTGCATCCCCAGTGGTGCCAGTGCACTCTCTGGACTCACTGCACTAAAACCCCAGTGGTGCCAGTGCACTCTCTGGACTCACTGCAGTGAACCCCAGGGGTGCCAGTGCACTCTCTGTACTCACTGCAGTGCATCCCCAGTGGTGCCAGTGCACTCTCTGGAATCACTGCAGTGCATCCCCTGTGGTGCCAGTGCACTCTCTGGACTCACTGCACTGCATCCCCAGTGGTGCCAGTGCACTCTCTGGACTCACTGCAGTGCATCCCCAGTGGTGCCAGGGCACTCTCCGGACTTACTGCAGTGCATCCGCAGTAGTGCCAGTGCACTCTTTCGAGTCACTGCACTGCATCCCCATTAGTGCAAGGTCATTCTCTGGACTCACTGCACTGCATCCCCAGTGGTGCCAGTGCACTCTCTGGACTCACTGCAGTGAATCCCCAGTGGTGCCAGGGCACTCTCCGGACTCACTGCACTGCATCCCCAGTGGTGCCAGTGCACTCTCTGGACTCACCGGGGTGCATCACCAGTGGTGCCAGTGCACTCTCTGGACTCACTGCACTAAAACCCCAGTGGTGCCAGTGCACTCTCTGGACTCACTGCAGTGCATCCCCAATGGTGCCAGGGCACTCTCTGGACTCACTGAACTGCATTCCCAGTGCTGACAGTGCACTCTCTGGACTCACTGCACTAAAACCCCAGTGGTGCCAGTGCACTCTCTGGACTCACTGCAGTGCATCCCCAGTGGTGCCAGTGCACTCTCTGGACTCACTGCACTGCATCCCCTGTGGTGCCAGTGCACTCTCTGGAGTCACTGCACTGCATCCCCAGTGGTGCCAGTGCACTCTCTGGACTCACTGCACTGCATCCCCAGTGGTGCTAGTGCACTCTCTGCACTCACTGCACTGCATCCGCAGTGGAGCCAGTGCACTCTCTGGACTCACTGCAGTGCATCCCCAGTGGTGCCAGTGCACTCTCTGGACTCACTGCACTGCATCCCCTGTGGTGCCAGTGCACTCTCTGGAGTCACTGCACTGCATCCCCAGTGGTGCCAGTGCACTCTCTGGACTCACTGCACTGCATCCCCAGTGGTGCCAGTGCACTCTCTGGAGTCACTCCACTGCATCCCCACTGGTGCCAGTGCACTCTCTGGAGTCACTGAAGTGCATCCCCAGTGGTGCCAGTGCACTCTCTGGACTCACTGCAGTGCATTCCCAGTGGTGCCAGTGCACTCTCTGGACTCACTGAACTGCATCCCCAGTGCTGACAGTGCACTCTCTGGACTCACTGCACTAAAACCCCAGTGGTGCCAGGGCACTCTCCGGACTCACTGCAGTGCATCCGCAGTGGTGCCAGTGCACTCTTTCGAGTCACTGCACTGCATCCCCATTAGTGCCAGTGCACTTTCTGGACTCACTGCACTGCATCCCCAGTGGTGCCAGTGCACTCTCTGGACTCACCGGGGTGCATCCCCAGTGGTGCCAGTGCACTCTCTGGACTCACTGCACTAAAACCCCAGTGGTGCCAGTGCACTCTCTGGACTCACTGCACTGCATCCCCAGTGGTGCCAGTGCACTCTCTGGACTTACTGAACTGCATCCCCAGTGCTGACAGTGCACTCTCTGGACTCACTGCACTAAAACCCCAGTAGTGCCAGTGCACTCTCTGGACTCACTGCAGTGCATCCCCAGTGGGGCCAGTGCACTCTCTGGAGTCACTGCACTAAAACCCCAGTGGTGCCAGTGCACTCTCTGGACTCACTGCACTGCATCCCCTGTGGTGCCAGTGCACTCTCTGGAGTCAATGCACTGCATCCCCAGTGGTGCCAGTGCACTCTCTGGACTCACTGCACTGCATCCCCAGTGGTGCTAGTGCACTCTCTGCACTCACTGCACTGCATCCGCAGTGGAGCCAGTGCACTCTCTGGACTCACTGCAGTGCATCCCCAGTGGTGCCAGTGCACTCTCTGGACTCACTGCACTGCATCCCCAGGGGTGCCAGTACACTCTCTGGACTCACTGCACTGCATCCCCAGTGGTGCCAGTGCACACTCTGGAGTCACTGCACTGCATCCCCAGTGGTGCCAGTGCACTCTCTGGACTCACTGCACTGCATCCCCAGTGGTGCCAGTGCACTCTCTGGACTCACTGCACTGCATCCCCAGTGGTGCCAGTGCACTCTCTGGACTCACTGCACTGCATCCCCAGTGATGCCAGTGCACTCTCTGGAGTCACTGCACTGCATCCCCAGTGGTGCCAGTGCACTCTATGTAGTCACTGCAGTGTATCCTCTGTGGTGCCAGTGCACTCTGTGGACTCACTGCACTGCATCCCCAGTGGTGCCAGTGCACTCTCTAGACTCACTGCAGTGTATCCTCTGTGGTGCCAGTGCACTCTGTGGACTCAATGCACTGCATCCCCAGTGGTGCCACTGCACTCTCTGGACTCACTGCACTGCATCCCCAGTGGTGCCAGTGCACTCTCTGGACTCACTGCACTGCATCCCCAATGGTGCATGTGCACTCTCTGGACTCACAGCACTGCATCCCCAGTGGTGCCAGAGCACTCTCCGGACTCACTGCAGTGCATCCCCAGTGGTGCCAGTGCACTCTCTGCACTCACTGCAGTGCATCCGCAGTGGTGCCAGTGCACTCTCTGGACTCAGTGCACTGCATCCCCAGTGGTGCCAGTGCACTCTCTGGACTCACTGCAGTGCAGCCTCTGAGGTGCCAGTGCACTCTCTGTACTCACTGCACTGCATCCCCAGTGGTGTCTGTGCACTCTCTGGACTCACTGCAGTGAATCCCCGGTGGTGCCAGTGCACTCTCTGGACTCACTGCAGTGCATCCCCTGTGGTGCCAGTGCACTCTCTGGACTCACTGCACTGCATCCCCAGTGGTGCCAGTGCACTCTCTGGACTCACTGCAGTGTATCCTCTGTGGTTCCAGTGCACTCTCTGGACTCACTGCACTGCATCCCCAGTGGGGCCAGTGCACTCTCTGCACTAACTGCACTGCATCCCCAGTGGTGCCAGTGCACTCTCTGGACTCACTGCACTAAAACCCCAGTGGTGCCAGTGTAGTCTCTGGACTCACTGCAGTGCATCCCCAGTGGTGCCAGTGCATTCTCTGTAGTCACTGCGCTGCATCCCCAATGGTGACAATGCACTCTCTGGACTCACTGCACTGCATCCCCAGTGGTGAGAGTGCACTGTCTGGACTCACTGCACTGCACCCCCAGTGGTGCCAGTGCACTCTCTGGACTCACTGCAGTGTATCCCCAGTGGTGCCAGGGCACTCTGTGGACTCACTGCACTGCATCCCCAGTGGTGCCAGTGCACTCTCTGGACTCAGTGCACTGCATCCCCAGTGGTGCCAGTGCACTCTCTGCACTCACTGCAGTGCATCCCCAGTGGTGCCAGTGCACTCTCTGGACTCACTGCAGTGCATCCCCAGTGGTGCCAGTGCACTCTCTGGACTCACTGCACTGCATCCCCAGTGGTGCCAGTGCACTCTCTGGACTCACTGCACTAAAACCCCAGTGGTGCCAGTGCACTCTCTGGACTCACTGCAGTGCATCCCCAGTGGTGCCAGTGCACTCTCTGGACTCACTGCAGTGCATCCCCTGAGGTGCCAGTGCACTCTCTGGACTCACTGCATTGCATCCCCATTGGTGCCAGTGCACTCTCTGGACTCACTGCACTGCATCCCCAGTGGTGCCAGTGCACTCTCTGGAGTCACTGCACTGCATCCCAAGTGGTGCCAGTGCACACTCTGGACTCACTGCACTGCATCACCATTGGTGCCAGGGCACTCTAAGGACTCACTGCAGTGCATCCCCAGTGGTGCCAGTGCACTCACTGGACTCACTGCAGTGCATCCCCAGTGGTGCCAGTGCACTCTCTGGACTCACTGCAGTGCATCCCCAGTGGTGCCAGGGCACTCTCTGGACTCACTGCACTGCATCCCCAGTGGTGCCAGTGCACTCTCTGGACTCACTGCAGTGCATCCCCAGTGGTGCCAGTGCACTCTCTGGACTCACTGCACTGCATCCCCAGTGGTGCCAGTGCACTCTCTGGACTCACTGCAGTGCATCCCCACTGGTGCCAGTGCACTCTCTGGACTCACGGCACTGCATCCCCAGTGGTGCCAGTGCACTCTCTGGACTCACAGCACTGCATCCCCACTGGTGCCAGTGCACTCTCTGGCCTCACTGCATTGAATTCCCAGTGGTGCCAGTGCACTCTCTGGACTCACTGCACTGCATCCCCAGTGGTGCCAGTGTACTCTGTGGACTCACTGCACTGCATCCCCAGTGGTGCCAGTGCACTCTCTGGACTCACTGCAGTGCATCCCCACTGGTGCCAGTGCACTCTCTGGAGTCACTGCAGTGCATTCCCAAGGTGCCAGTGCACTCTCTGGACTCACTGCACTGCATCCCCAGTGGTGACAGTGCACTCTCTGGACTCACTGCGCTGCATCCCCAGTGGTGCCAGTGCACTCTCTGGACTCACGGCAGTGCATCCCCAGTGGTGACAGTGCACTCTGTGGACTCACTGTACTGCATCCCCAGTGGTGCCAGTGCACTCTCTGGCCTCACTGAACTGCATCCCCAGTGGTGCCAGTGCACTCTCTGCACTCACTGCACTGCATCCCCAGTGGTGCCAGTGCACTCTCTGGAGTCACTGCACTGCATCCCCAGTGGTGCCAGTGCACTCTCTGGACTCACTGCAGTGCATCCCCAGTGGTGCCAGTGCACTCTCTGGACTCACTGCAGTGCATCCCCAAGGTGCCAGTGCACTCTCTGGACTCACTGCACTGCATCCCCAGTGGTGCCAGTGCACTCTCTGGACTCACTGCACTGCATCCCCAAGGTGCCAGTGCACTCTCTGGACTCACTGCACTGCATCCCCTGTGGTGACAGTGCACTCTCTGCACTCACTGCAGTGCATCCCCAGTGGTGCCAGTGGACTCTCTGGACTCACTGCAGTGCATCCCCAGTGGTGCCAGTGCAATCTCTGGGCTCACCGGGGTGCATCCCCAGTGGTGCCAGTGCACTCTCTGGACTCACTGCACTGCATCCCCAGTGGTGCCAGTGCACTCTCTGGACTCACTGCAGAGCATCCCCAGTGGTGCCAGTGCACTCTCTGGACTCACTGCACTGCATCCCCAGTGGTGCCAGTGCACTCTCTGGACTCACTGCACTGCATCCCCAGTGGTGCCAGTGCACTCTCTGGACTCACTGCAGTGCATCCCCAGTGGTGCCAGTGCACTCTCTGGACTCACTGCACTGCATCCCCAGTGGTGACAGTGCACTCTCTGGACTCACTGCAGTGTATCCTCTGTGGTGCCAGTGAACTCTGTGGACTCACTGCACTGCATCCCCAGTGGTGCCAGTGCACTCTCTGGACTCACTGCAGTGCATCCCCAGTGGTGCCAGTGTAGTCTCTGGACTCAGTGCAGTGCATCCCCAGTGGTGCCAGTGCAATCTCTGGACTCACTGCAGTGCAGCTCCAGCGGTGCCAGTGCATTCTCTGGACTCACTGCAGTGCATTCCCAGTGGTGCCAGTACACTCTCTGGACTCACTGCACTGCATTCCCAGTGGTGCCAGTGCACTCTCTGGACTCACTGCACTGCATCCCCAGTGGTGCCAGTGTAGTCTCTGGACTCACTGCAGTGCATCCCCAGTGGTGCCAGTGCAATCTCTGGACTCACTGCAGTGCAGCTCCAGTGGTGCCAGTGTACTCTCTGGACTCACTGCACTGCATCCCCAGTGGTGCCAATGCACTCTCTGGACTCACTGCACTGCATCCCCAGTGGTGCCAGTGCACTCTCTGGAGTCACTGCAGTGTATCCCCAGTGGTGCCAGTGCACTCTCTGGACTCACTGAACTGCATTCCCAGTGGTGCCAGAGCACTCTCTGGACTCACTGCAGTGCATCCCGAGTGGTGCCAATGCACTCTCTGGACTCACTGCTCAGCATCCCCAGTGGTGCCAGGGTACTCTCTGGACTCACAGCACTGCATCCCCAGTGGTGCCAGTGCACTCTCTGGACTCACTGCACTAAAACCCCAGTGGTGCCAGTGCACTCACTGGACTCACTGCAGTGAACCCCAGGGGTGCCAGTGCACTCTCTGGACTCACTGCAACGCAATCCTCAGTGGTGCCAGTGCACTCTCTGGAATCACTGCAGTGCATCCCCTGTGGTGGCAGTGCACTCTCTGGAATCACTGCAGTGCATCCCCTGAGGTGCCAGTGCACTCTCTGGACTCACTGCAGTGCATCCCAGGTGGTGCCAGTGCACTCTCTGGACTCACTGCACTGCATCCCCAGTGATGCCAGTACACTCTCTGGACTCACTGCACTGCATCCCCAGTGGTGCCAGTGCACACTCTGGAGTCACTGCACTGCATCCCCAGTGGTGCCAGTGCACTCTCTGGACTCACTGCACTGCATCCCCAGTGGTGCCAGTGCACTCTCTGGACTCACCGGGGTGCATCCCCAGTGGTGCCAGTGCACTCTCTGGACTCACTGCACTAAAACCCCAGTGGTGCCAGTGCACTCTCTGGACTCACTGCACTGCATCCCCAGTGGTGCCAGTGCACTCTCTGGACTCACTGCACTGCATCCCCAGGGGTGCCAGTGCACTATCTGGACTCACTGCACTGCATCCCCAGTGGTGCCAGTGCACTCTCTGGACTCACTGCACTGCATCCCCAGTGGTGCTAGTGCATGCTCTGGACTCACTGCACTGCATCCGCAGTGGAGCCAGTGCACTCTCTGGACTCACTGCAGTGCATCCCCAGTGGTGCCAGTGCACTCTCTGGACTCACTGCACTGCATCCCCAGGGGTGCCAGTACACTCTCTGGACTCACTGCACTGCATCCCCAGTGGTGCCAGTGCACACTCTGGAGTCACTGCACTGCATCCCCAGTGGTGCCAGTGCACTCTCTGGACTCACTGCACTGCATCCCCAGTGGTGCCAGTGCACTCTCTGGACTCACTGCACTGCATCCCCAGTGGTGCCAGTGCACTCTCTGGACTCACTGCACTGCATCCCCAGTGATGCCAGTGCACTCTCTGGAGTCACTGCACTGCATCCCCAGTGGTGCCAGTGCACTCTCTGGACTCACTGCAGTGCATCCCCAGTGGTGCCAGTGCACTCTCTGGACTCACTGCACTGCATCCCCAGTGGTGGCAGTGCACTCTCTGGACTCACTGCACTCCATCCTCACTGGTGCCAGTGTAGTCTCTGGACTCACTGCACTGCATCCCCACTGGTGCCAGTGCACTCTCAGGACTCACTGCACTGCATCCCCAGTGGTGCCAGTGCACTCTCTGGACTCACTGCAGTGCATCCCGAGTGGTGCCAGTGCACTCTCTGGACTCACTGCACTGCATCACCAGTGGTGCCAGTGCACTCCTGGACTCACTACACTGCATCCCCAGTGGTGCCAGTGCAATCTCTGGACTCACTGCAGTGCATCCCCAGTGGTGCCAGTGCACTCTCTGGACTCACTGCACTGCACCCCCTGTGGTGCCAGTGCACTCTCTGCACTCATTGCACTGCATCCCCAGTGGTGCCAGTGCACTCTCTGGACTCACTGCACTGCATCCCCAGTGGTGCCAGTGCAATTTCTGGACTCACTGCAGTGCATCCCCAGTGGTTCCAGTGCACTCTCTGCACTCACTGCACTGCATCCCCAGTGGTGCCAGTGCACTCTCTGGACTCACTGCACTGCATCCCCAGTGGTGCCAGTGCACTCTCTAGACTCACTGCACTGCATCACCAGTGGTGCCTGTGCAGTCTCTGGACTCACTGCAGTGCATCCCCAGTGGTGCCAGTGCACTCTATGGAGTCACTGCAGTGTATCCCCAGTGGGGCCAGTGCACTCTCTGGACTCACTGCACTGCATCCCCAGTGGTGCCAGTGCACTCTCTGGACTCACTGCACTGCATCCCCAGTGGTGCCAGTGCACTCTCTAGACTCACTGCAGTGTATCCTCTGTGGTGCCAGTGCACTCTGTGGACTCACTGCACTGCATCCCCAGTGGTGCCACTGCACTCTCTGGACTCACTGCAGTACATCCCCAGTGGTGCCAGTGCACTCTCTGGACTCACTGCACTGCATCCCCAGTGGTGCATGTGCAGTCTCTGGACTCACAGCACTGCATCCCCAGTGGTGCCAGTGCACTCTCTGGACTCACTGCACTGCATCCCCAGTGGTGCCAGTGCACTCTCTGGAGTCACTGCAGTGCATCCCCACTGGTGCCAGTGCACTCTCTGGACTCACTGCAGTGCATCCCCAGTGGTGCCAGTGCACTATCTGGACTCACTGCAGTGCATCCCCAGTGGTGCCAGTGCACTCTCTGGCCTCACTGCATTGAATTCCCAGTGGTGCCAGTGCACTCTCTGGACTCACTGCACTGCATCCCCAGTGGTGCCAGTGTACTCTGTGGACTCACTGCACTGCATCCCCAGTGGTGCCAGTGCACTCTCTGGACTCACTGCAGTGCATCCCCAGTGGTGCCAGTGCACTCTCTGGACTCACTGCACTGCATTCCCTGTGCTGCCAGTGCACTCTCTGGAGTCACTGCAGTGCATTCCCAAGGTGCCAGTGCACTCTCTGGACTCACTGCACTGCATCCCCAGTGGTGACAGTGCACTCTCTGGACTCACGGCAGCGCATCCCCAGTGGTGACGGTGCACTCTGTGGACTCACTGTACTGCATCCCCAGTGGTGCCAGTGCACTCTCTGGCCTCACTGCACTGCATCCCCAGTGGTGCCAGTGCACTCTCTGGACTCACTGCACTGCATCCCCAGTGGTGCCAGTGCACTCTCTGGAGTCACTGCACTGCATCCCCAGTGGTGCCAGTGCACTCTCTGGACTCACTGCACTGCATCCCCAGTGGTGCCAGTGCACTCTCTGGACTCACTGCACTGCATCCCCAGTGGTGACAGTGCACTCTGTGGACTCACTGCAGTGCATCCCCAGTGGTGCCAGTGCACTCTCTGGAGTCACTGCAGTGCATCCCCAGTGGTGCCAGTGCAATCTCTGGGCTCACCGGGGTGCATCCCCAGTGGTGCCAGTGCACTCTGTGGACTCACTGCACTGCATCCCCAGTGGTGCCAGTGCACTCTCTGGACTCACTGCAGAGCATCCCCAGTGGTGCCAGTGCACTCTCTGGACTCACTGCACTGCATCCCCAGTGGTGCCAGTGCACTCTCTGGACTCACTGCACTGCATCCGCAGTGGTGCCAGTGCACTCTCTGGACTCACTGCAGTGAATCCCCTGTGGTGCCAGTGCACTCTCTGGACTCACTGCGCTGCATCCCCAGTGGTGCCAGTGCACTCTCTGGACTCACTGCACTGCATTCCCAGTGGTGCCAGTGCACTCTCTGGACTCACTGCAGTGTATCCTCTGTGGTGCCAGTGCTCTCTGTGGACTCACTGCACTGCATCGCCAGTGGTGCCAGTGCACTCTCTGGACTCACTGCACTGCATCCCCAGTGGTGCCAGTGCACTCTGTGGACTCACTGCACTGCATCCCCAGTGGTGCCACTTCACTCTCTGCACTCATTGCACTGCATCCCCAGTGGTGCCAGTGCACTCTCTGGACTCACTGGATTGCATCCCCAGTGGTGCCAGTGTAGTCTCTGGACTCAGTGCATTGCATCCCCAGTGGTGCCAGTGCAATCTCTGGACTCACTGCAGTGAATCCCCGGCGGTGCCAGTGCATTCTCTGGACTCACTGCACTGCACCCCCAGTGGTGCCAGTGCACTCTCTGGAGTCACTGCACTGCATCCCCAGTGGTGCCAGTGAACTCTCTGGAATCACTGCACTCCATCCCCAGTGGTGCCTGTGCAGTCTCTGGACTCACTGCAGTGCATCCCCAGTGGTGCCAGTGCACTCTCTGGACTCACTGCAGTGCATCCGCAGTGGTGCCAGTGCACTCTCTGGACTCACTGCAGTGTATCCCCAGTGGTGCCAGTGCACTCTCTGGACTCACTGAACTGCATCCCCAGTGCTGACAGTGCACTCTCTGGACTCACTGCACTAAAACCCCAGTGGTGCCAGTGCACTCTCTGGACTCACTGCAGTGCATCCCCAGTGGTGCCAGTGCACTCTCTGGAGTCACTGCAGTGCATCCCCAGTGGTGCCAGTGCACTCTCTTGACTCACTGCAGTGCATCCCCAGTGGTGCCAGTGCACTCTCCGGACTCACTGCAGTGCATCCGCAGTGGTGCCAGTGCACTCTTTCGAGTCACTGCACTGCATCCCCATTAGTGCCAGTGCACTTTATGGACTCACTGCACTGCATCCCCAGTGGTGCCAGTGCACTCTCTGGACTCACTGCACTAAAACCCCAGTGGTGCCAGTGCACTCTCTGCACTCACTGCAGTGCATCCCCAGTGGTGCCAGTGCACTCTCTGGACTCACTGAACTGCATCCCCAGTGCTGACAGTGCACTCTCTGGACTCACTGCACTAAAACCCCAGTGGTGCCAGTGCACTCTCTGGACTCACTGCAGTGCATCCCCAGTGGGGCCAGTGCACTCTCTGGAGTCACTGCAGTGCATCCCCAGTGGTGCCAGTGCACTCTCTGGACTCACTGCACTGCATCCCGAGTGGTGCCAATGCACTCTCTGCACTCACTGCACTGCATCCGCAGTGGAGCCAGTGCACTCTCTGGACTCACTGCAGTGCATCCCCAGGGGTGCCAGTACACTCTCTGGAGTCACTGCACTGCATCCCCAGTGGTGCCAGTGCACACTCTGGAGTCACTGCACTGCATCCCCAGTGGTGCCAGTGCACTCTCTGGACTCACTGCACTGCATCCCCAGTGGTGCCAGTGCACTCTCTGGACTCACCGGGGTGCATCCCCAGTGGTGCCAGTGCACTCTCTGGACTCACTGCACTAAAACCCCAGTGGTGCCAGTGCACTCTCTGGACTCACTGCAGTGCATCCCCAGTGGTGCCAGTGCACTCTCTGGACTCACTGCAGTGCATCCCCAGTGGTGCCAGTGCACTATCTGGACTCACTGCACTGCATCCCCAGTGGTGCCAGTGCACTCTCTGGACTCACTGCACTGCATCCCCAGTGGTGCTAGTGCACTCTCTGCACTCACTGCACTGTATCCGCAGTGGAGCCATTGCACTCTCTGGACTCACTGCAGTGCATCCCCAGTGGTGCCAGTGCACTCTCTGGACTCACTGCACTGCATCCCCAGGGGTGCCAGTACACTCTCTGGACTCACTGCACTGCATCCCCAGAGGTGCCAGTGCACACTCTGGAGTCACTGCACTGCATCCCCAGTGGTGCCAGTGCACTCTCTGGACTCACTGCACTGCATCCCCAGTGGTGCCAGTGCACTCTCTGGACTCACTGCACTGCATCCCCAGTGATGCCAGTGCACTCTCTGGAGTCACTGCACTGCATCCCCAGTGGTGCCAGTGCACTCTCTGGACTCACTGCAGTGCATCCCCAGTGGTGCCAGTGCACTCTCTGGACTCACGGCACTGCATCCCCAGTGGTGGCAGTGCACTCTCTGGACTCACTGCACTCCATCCCCACTGGTGACAGTGTAGTCTCTGGACTCACTGCACTGCATCCCCACTGGTGCCAGTGCACTCTCAGGACTCACTGCACTGCATCCCCAGTGGTGCCAGTGCACTCTCTGGACTCACTGCACTGCATCCCCAGTGGTGCACTCTCTGGACTCACTGCAGTGCATCCCCAGTGGTGCCAGTGCACTCTCTGGACTCACTGCACTGCATCCCCAGTGGTGCCAGTGCACTCTCTGGACTCACTGCACTGCATCCCCAGTGGTGCCAGTGCACTCTCTGGACTCACTGCACTGCATCCCCAGTGGTGCCAGTGCACTCTCTGGACTCACTGCAGTGAATCCCCGGTGGTGCCAGTGCACTCTCTGGACTCACTGCAGTGCATCCCCTGTGGTGCCAGTGCACTCTCTGGACTCACTGCACTGCATCCCCAGTGCTGCCTGTGCAGTCTCTGGACTCACTGCAGTGCATCCCCAGTGGTGCCAGTGCACTCTCTGGACTCACTGCAGTGCATCCGCAGTGGTGCCAGTGCACTCTCTGGACTCACTGCAGTGCATCCGCAGTGGTGCCAGTGCACTCTCTGGACTCACTGCAGTGCATCCCCAGTGGTGCCAGTGCACTCTCTGGACTCACTGCAGTGCATCCGCAGTGGTGCCAGTGCACTCTCTGGACTCACTGCACTGCATCCCCAGTGGTGCCAGTGCACTCTCTGGACTCAATGCAGTGCATCCCCAGTGGTGCCAGTACACTCTCTGGACTCACTGCAGTGTATCCTCTGTGGTGCCAGTGCACTCTCTGGACTCACTGCACTGCATCCCCAGTGGTGCCAGTGCACTCTCTGCACTCACTGCAGTGCATCCCCAGTGGTGCCAGTGCACTCTCTGGACTCACTGCACTTCATCCCCAGTGGTGCCAGTGTAGTCTCTGGACTCACTGCAGTGCATCCCCAGTGGTGCCAGTGCAATCTCTGGACTCACTGCAGTGCAGCTCCAGTGGTGCCAGTGTACTCTCTGGACTCACTGCACTGCATCCCCAGTGGTGCCAATGCACTCTCTGCACTCACTGCACTGCATCCCCAGTGGTGCCAGTGCACTCTCTGGAGTCACTGCAGTGTATCCCCAGTGGTACCAGTGCACTCTCTGGACTCACTGAACTGCATTCCCAGTGGTGCCAGAGCACTCTCTGGACTCACTGTAGTGCATCCCCAGTGGTGCCAATGCACTCTCTGGACTCACTGCTCAGCATCCCCAGTGCTGCCAGGGCACTCTCTGGACTCACAGCACTGCGTCCCCAGTGGTGCCAGTGCACTCTCTGGACTCACTGCACTAAAAACCCAGTGGTGCCAGTGCACTCTCTGGACTCACTGCAGTGAACCCCAGGGGTGCCAGTGCACTCTCTGGACTCACTGCAACGCAATCCTCAGTGGTGCCAGTGCACTCTCTGGAATCACTGCAGTGCATCCCCTGTGGTGCCAGTGCACTCTCTGGAATCACTGCACTGCATCCCCTGAGGTGCCAGTGCACTCTCTGGACTCACTGCATTGCGTACCAGGTGGTGCCAGTGCACTCTCTGGACTCACTGCACTGCATCCCCACTGGAGCCAGGGCACTCTCTGGACTCACTGCACTGCATCCCCAGTGGTGCCAGTGCACTCTCCGGACTCACTGCAGTGCATCCGCAGTGGTGCCAGTGCACTCTTTCGAGTCACTGCACTGCATCCCCATTAGTGCCAGTGCACTCTCTGGACTCACTGCACTGCATCCCCAGTGGTGCCAGTGCACTCTCTGGACTCACCGGGGTGCATCCCCAGTGGTGCTAGTGCACTCTCTGCACTCACTGCACTGCATCCGCAGTGGAGCCAGTGCACTCTCCGGACTCACTGCAGTGCATCCCCAGTGGTGCCAGTGCACTCTCTGGGCTCACTGCACTGCATCCCCAGGGGTGCCAGTACACTCTCTGGACTCACTGCACTGCATCCCCAGGGGTGCCACTACACTCTCTGGACTCACTGCACTGCATCCCCAGTGGTGCCAGTGCACACTCTGGAGTCACTGCACTGCATCCCCACTGGTGCCAGTGCACTCTGTGGACTCACTGCACTGCATCCCCAGTGGTGCCAGTGCACTCTCTGGACTCATTTCACTGCATCCCCAGTGGTGCCAGTGCACTCTCTGGACTCACTGCACTAAAACCCCAGTGGTGCCAGTGCACTCTCTGGACTCACTGCAGTGCATCCCCAGTGGTGCCAGTGCACTCTCTGGACTCACTGAACTGCATCCCCAGTGCTGACAGTGCACTCTCTGGACTCACTGCAGTGTATCCCCAGTGGTGCCAGCGCACTCTCTGGACTCACTGCAGTGCATCCCCAGTGGGGCCAGTGCACTCTCTGGAGTCACTGCAGTGCATCCCCAGTGGTGCCAGTGCACTCTCTGGACTCACTGCAGTGCATCCCCAGTGGTGCCAGGGCACTCTCCGGACTCACTGCAGTGCATCCGCAGTGGTGCCAGAGCACTCTTTCGAGTCACTGCACTGCATCCCCATTAGTGCCAGTGCACTCTCTGGACTCACTGCACTGCATCCCCAGTGGTGCCAGTGCACTCTCTGGACTCACTGGGGTGCATCCCTAGTGGTGCCAGTGCACTCTCTGGACTCACTGCACTGCATCCCCAGTGGTGCCAGTGCACTCTCTGGACTCACTGCACTGCATCCCCAGTGGTGCCAGTGCACTCTCTGGACTCACTGAACTGCATCCCCAGTGCTGACAGTGCACTCTCTGGACTCACTGCACTAAAACCCCAGTGGTGCCAGTGCACTCTCTGGACTCACTGAACTGCATCCCCAGTGCTGACAGTGCACTCTCTGGAGTCACTGCAGTGCATCCCCAGTGGTGCCAGTGCACTCTCTGGACTCACTGCACTGCATACCCTGTGGTGCCAGTGCACTCTCTGGAGTCACTGCACTGCATCCCCAGTGGTGCCAGTGCACTCTCTGGACTCACTGCACTGCATCCCCAGTGGTGCTAGTGCACTCTCTGGACTCACTGCACTGCATCCCCAGTGGTGCCAGTGACCTCTCTGGACTCACTGCAGTGCATCCCCACTGGTGCCAGTGCACTCTCTGGACTCACTGCACTGCATCCCCAGGGGTGCCAGTACACTCTCTGGACTCACTGCACTGCATTCCCAGTGGTGCCAGTGCACACTCTGGAGTCACTGCACTGCATCCCCAGTGGTGCCAGTGCACTCTCTGGACTCACTGCACTGCATCCCCAGTGCTGCCAGTGCACTCTCTGGACTCACCGGGGTGCATCCCTAGTGGTGCCAGTGCACTCTCTGGACTCACTGCACTAAAACCCCAGTGGTGCCAGTGCACTCTCTGGACTCACTGCAGTGCATCCCCAGTGGTGCCAGTGCACTCTCTGGACTCACTGAACTGCATCCCCAGTGCTGACAGTGCACTCTCTGGACTCACTGCAGTGCATCCCCAGTGGTGCCAGTGCACTCTCTGGACTCACTGCAGTGCATCCCCAGTGGGGCCAGTGCACTCTCTGGAGTCACTGCAGTGCATCCCCAGTGGTGCCAGTGCACTCTCTGGACTCACTGCACTGCATCCCCTGTGGTGCCAGTGCACTCTCTGGAGTCACTGCACTGCATCCCCAGTGGTGAAGGTGCACTCTCTGGACTCACTGCACTGCATCCCCAGTGGTGCTAGTGATCTCTCTGCACTCACTGCACTGCATCCGCAGTGGAGCCAGTGCACTCTCTGGACTCACTGCAGTGTATCCCCAGTGGTGCCAGTGCACTCTCTGGACTCACTGCACTGCATCCCCAGGGGTGCCAGTACACT
Source organism: Anser anser (assembly GCF_964211835.1). Taxonomy (NCBI): domain Eukaryota; kingdom Metazoa; phylum Chordata; class Aves; order Anseriformes; family Anatidae; genus Anser; species Anser anser. The sequence goes on from NC_139725.1 coordinate 500,045, forward strand.
CTCTTGATCACTGCACTGCATCCCCAGTGGTGCCAGTGCACACTCTGGAGTCACTGCACTGCATCCCCTGTGGTGCCAGTGCACTCTCTGGACTCACTGCACTGCATCCCCAGTGGTGCCAGTGCACTCTCTGGACTCACTGCACTGCATCCCCAGTGGTGCCAGTGCACTCTCTGGACTCACTGCACTGCATCCCCAGTGGTGCCAGTGCACTCTCTGGACTCACTGCACTGCATCCCCAGTGGTGCCAGTGCACTCTCTGGACTCACTGCACTGCATCCCCAGTGGTGCCAGTGCAGTCTCTGGACTCAATGCACTCCATCCCCACTGGTGCCAGTGTAGTCTCTGGACTCACTGCACTGCATCCCCACTGGTGCCAGTGCACTCTCAGGACTCACTGCACTGCATCCCCAGTGGTGCCAGTGCACTCTCTGGACTCACTGCAGTGCATCACCAGTGGTGCCAGTGCACTCTCTGGACTCATTGCGCTGCATCCCCAGTGGTGCCAGTGCACTCTCTGGAGTCACTGCACTGCATCCCCAGTGGTGCCAGTGCACTCTCTGGAGTCACTGCACTGCACCCCCAGTGGTGCCAGTGCACTCTCTGGACTCACTGCACTGCATCCCCAGTGGTGCCAGTGCACTCTCTGCACTCACTGCACTGCATCCCCAGTGGTGCCAGTGCACTCTCTGGACTCACTGCACTGCATCCCCAGTGATGCCAGTGCACTCTCTGGACTCACTGCACTGCATCCCCAGTGGTGCCAGTGCAATCTCTGGACTCACTGCAGTGCAGCTCCAGTGGTGCCAGTGCACTCTCTGCACTCACTGCACTGCATCCCCAGTGGTGCCAGTGCACTCTCTGGACTCACTGCACTGCATCCCCAGTGGTGCCAGTGCACTCTCTGGACTCACTGCACTGCATCCCCAGTGGTGCCTGTGCAGTCTCTGGACTCACTGCAGTGCATCCCCAGTGGTGCCAGTGCACTCTATGGAGTCACTGCAGTGTATCCTCTGTGGTGCCAGTGCACTCTGTGGACTCACTGCACTGCATCCCCAGTGGTGCCAGTGCACTCTCTAGACTCACTGCAGTGTATCCTCTGTGGTGCCAGTGCACTCTGTGGACTCAATGCACTGCATCCCCAGTGGTGCCAGTGCATTCTCTGGAGTCACTGCAGTGCATCCCCAGTGGTGCCAGTGCACTCTCTGGACTCACTGCACTGCATCCCCAATGGTGCATGTGCAGTCTCTGGACTCACAGCACTGCATCCCCAGTGGTGCCAGTGCACTCTCCGGACTCACTGCAGTGCATCCCCAGTGGTGCCAGTGCACTCTCTGCACTCACTGCAGTGCATCCGCAGTGGTGCCAGTGCACTCTCTGGACTCAGTGCACTGCATCCCCAGTGGTGCCAGTGCACTCTCTGGACTCACTGCAGTGCATCCCCTGTGGTGCCTGTGCAATCTCTGGACTCACTGAACTGCATCCCCAGTGGTGCCAGTGCACTCTCTGGACTCACTGCAGTGCATCCCCAGTGGTGCCACTGCACTCTCTGGACTCACTGCACTGCATCCCCAGTGGTGCCAGTGCACTCTCTGGACTCACTGCAGTGTATCCTCTGTGGTTCCAGTGCACTCTCTGGACTCACTGCACTGCATCCCCAGGGGTGCCAGTGCACTCTCTGCACTAACTGCACTGCATCCAAAGTGGTGCCAGTGCACTCTCTGGACTCACTGCACTAAAACCCCAGTGGTGCCAGTGTAGTCTCTGGACTCACTGCAGTGCATCCCCAGTGGTGCCAGTGCATTCTCTGTAGTCACTGCGCTGCATCCCCAATGGTGACAATGCACTCTCTGGACTCACAGCACTGCATCCCCAGTGGTGCCAGTGCACTCTCTGGACTCACTGCAGTGCACCCCCAGTGGTGCCAGTGCACTCTCTGGACTCACTGCAGTGTATCCCCAGTGGTGCCAGGGCACTCTGTGGACTCACTGCACTGCATCCCCAGTGGTGCCAGTGCACTCTCTGGACTCAGTGCACTGCATCCCCAGTGGTGCCAGTGCACTCTCTGCACTCACTGCAGTGCATCCCCAGTGGTGCCAGTGTACTCTCTGGACTCACTGCACTGCATCCCCAGTGGTGCCAGTGCAATCTCTGGGCTCACTGCAGTGCATCCCCCGTGGTGCCAGTGCACTCTCTGGACTCACTGCACTGCATCCCCAGTGGTGCCAGTGCACTCTCTGGACTCACGGCACTGCATCCCCAGTGGTGCCAGTGCACTCTGTGGACTCACTGCAGTGCATCCCCAGTGGTGCCAGTGCACTCTCTGGACTCACTGAACTGCATCCCCAGTGGTGCCAGTGCAATCTCTGGGCTCACTGCAGTGCATCCCCCGTGGTGCCAGTGCACTCTCTGGACTCACTGCACTGCATCCCCAGTGGTGCCAGTGCACTCTCTGGACTCACGGCACTGCATCCCCAGTGGTGCCAGTGCACTCTGTGGACTCACTGCAGTGCATCCCCAGTGGTGCCAGTGCACTCTCTGGACTCACTGCAGTGCATCCCCAGTGGTGCCAGTGCACTCTCTGGACTCACTGCAGTGCATCCCCAGTGGTGCCAGTGCACTCTCTGGACTCACTGCAGTGTATCCTCTGTGGTGCTAGTGCACTCTGTGGACTCACTGCACTGCATCCCCAGTGGTGCCAGTGCACTCTCTGGACTCACTGCAGTGCATCACCAGTGGTGCCAGTGCACTCTCTGGACTCACTGCACTGCGCCCCCAGTGGTGCCAGTGCACTCTCTGGACTCACTGCACTGAATCCTCAGTGGTGCCAGTGCACTCTCTGGACTCACTGCAGTTTATCCCCAGTGGTGCCAGTGCACTCTCTGGACTCACTGCAGTGTATCCTCTGTGGTGCCAGTGCACTCTCTGGACTCACTGCACTGCATCCCCAGTGGTGCCAGTGCACTCTCTGCACTCACTGCACTGCATCCCCAGTGGTGCCAGTGCACTCTCTGGACTCACTGCACTGCATCCCCAGTGGTGCCAGTGTAGTCTCTGGACTCACTGCAGTGCATTTCCAGTGGTGCCAGTGCAATCTCTGGACTCACTGCAGTGCAGCTCCAGTGGTGCCAGTGCACTCTCTGGACTCACTGCACTGCATCCCCAGTGGTGCCAATGCACTCTCTGCACTCACTGCACTGCATCCCCAGTGGTGCCAGTGCACTCTCTGGAGTCACTGCAGTGTATCCCCAGTGGTACCAGTGCACTCTCTGGACTCACTGCACTGCATTCCCAGTGGTGCAAGAGCACTCTCTGGACTCACTGCAGTGCATCCCCAGTGGTGCCAATGCACTCTCTGGACTCACTGCACTGCATCCCCAGTGGTGCCAGGGTACTCTCTGGACTCACAGCACTGCATCCCCAGTGGTGCCAGTGCACTCTCTGGACTCACTGCACTAAAACCCCAGTGGTGCCAGTGCACTCTCTGGACTCACTGCAGTGAACCCCAGGGGTGCCAGTGCACTCTCTGGACTCACTGCAACGCAATCCTTAGTGGTGCCAGTGCACTCTCTGGAATCACTGCAGTGCATCCCCTGTGGTGCCAGTGCACTCTCTGGACTCACTGCAGTGCATCCCCAGGGGTGCCAGTGCACTCTCTGGACTCACTGCACTGCATCCCCAGTGGTGCCAGTGCACTCTCTGCACTCACTGCACTGCATCCCCAGTGGTGCCAGTGCACTATCTGGACTCACTGCACTGCATCCCCAGTGGTGCCAGTGTAGTCTCTGGACTCACTGCAGTGCATTTCCAGTGGTGCCAGTGCAATCTCTGGACTCACTGCAGTGCAGCTCCAGTGGTGCCAGTGCACTCTCTGGACTCACTGCAGTGCATCCCCAGTGGTGCCAGGGCACTCTCTGGACTCACTGCACTAAAACCCCAGTGGTGCCAGTGCACTCTTTCGAGTCACTGCACTGCATCCCCATTAGTGCCAGTGCACTCTCTGGACTCACTGCACTGCATCCCCAGTGGTGCCAGTGCACTCTCTGGACTCACCGGGGTGCATCCCCAGTGGTGCCAGTGCACTCTCTGGACTCACTGCACTGCATCCCCAGTGGTGCCAGTGCACTATCTGGACTCACTGAACTGCATCCCCAGTGCTGACAGTGCACTCTCTGGACTCACTGCACGAAAACCCCAGTGGTGCCAGTGCACTCTCTGGACTCACTGCAGTGCATCCCCAGTGGTGCCAGTGCACTCTCTGGACTCACTGCACTAAAACCCCAGTGGTGCCAGTGCACTCTCTGGACTCACTGCAGTGAACCCCAGGGGTGCCAGTGCACTCTCTGGACTCACTGCAACGCAATCCTTAGTGGTGCCAGTGCACTCTCTGGAATCACTGCAGTGCATCCCCTGTGGTGCCAGTGCACTCTCTGGACTCACTGCAGTGCATCCCCAGGGGTGCCAGTGCACTCTCTGGACTCACTGCACTGCATCCCCAGTGGTGCCAGTGCACTCTCTGCACTCACTGCACTGCATCCCCAGTGGTGCCAGTGCACTATCTGGACTCACTGCACTGCATCCCCAGTGGTGCCAGTGTAGTCTCTGGACTCACTGCAGTGCATTTCCAGTGGTGCCAGTGCAATCTCTGGACTCACTGCAGTGCAGCTCCAGTGGTGCCAGTGCACTCTCTGGACTCACTGCAGTGCATCCCCAGTGGTGCCAGGGCACTCTCTGGACTCACTGCACTAAAACCCCAGTGGTGCCAGTGCACTCTTTCGAGTCACTGCACTGCATCCCCATTAGTGCCAGTGCACTCTCTGGACTCACTGCACTGCATCCCCAGTGGTGCCAGTGCACTCTCTGGACTCACCGGGGTGCATCCCCAGTGGTGCCAGTGCACTCTCTGGACTCACTGCACTGCATCCCCAGTGGTGCCAGTGCACTATCTGGACTCACTGAACTGCATCCCCAGTGCTGACAGTGCACTCTCTGGACTCACTGCACTAAAACCCCAGTGGTGCCAGTGCACTCTCTGGACTCACTGCAGTGCATCCCCAGTGGTGCCAGTGCACTCTCTGGACTCACTGCACTGCATCCCCAGTGGTGCCAGTGCACTCTCTGGACTCACTGCACTGCATCCCCAGTGGTGCCAGTGCACTCTCTGGACTCACTGCACTGCATCCCCAGTGGTGCTAGTGCACTCTCTGGACTCACTGCAGTGCATCCCCAGTGGGGCCAGTGACCTCTCTGGACTCACTGCAGTGCATCCCCAGTGGTGCCTGTGCACTCTCTGGACTCACTGCACTGCATCCCCAGGGGTGCCAGTACACTCTCTGGACTCACTGCAGTGCATTCCCAGTGGTGCCAGTGCACACTCTGGAGTCACTGCACTGCATCCCCAGTGGTGCCAGTGCACTCTCTGGACTCACTGCACTGCATCCCCAGTGGTGCCAGTGCACTCTCTGGACTCACCGGGGTGCATCCCCAGTGGTGCCAGTGCACTCTCTGGACTCACTGCACTAAAACCCCAGTGGTGCCAGTGCACTCTCTGGACTCACTGCAGTGCATCCCCAGTGGTGCCAGTGCACTCTCTGGACTCACTGAACTGCATCCCCAGTGCTGACATTGCACTCTCTGGACTCACTGCACTAAAACCCCAGTGGTGCCAGTGCACTCTCTATACTCACTGCAGTGCATCTCCAGTGGGGCCAGTGCACTCTCTGGAGTCACTGCAGTGCATCCCCAGTGGTGCCAGTGCACTCTCTGGACTCATGGCACTGCATCCCCTGTGGTGCCAGTGCACTCTCTGGAGTCACTGCAGTGCATCCCCAGTGGTGCCAGTGCACTCTCTGGACTCACTGCACTGCATCCCCTGTGGTGCCAGTGCACTCTCTGGAGTCACTGCACTGCATCCCCAGTGGTGCTAGTGATCTCTCTGCACTCACTGCACTGCATCCGCAGTGGAGCCAGTGCACTCTCTGGACTCACTGCAGTGTATCCCCAGTGGTGCCAGTGCACTCTCTGGACTCACTGCACTGCATCCCCAGGGGTGCCAGTACACTCTCTGGACTCACTGCACTGCATCCCCAGTGGTGCCAGTGCACACTCTGGAGTCACTGCACTGCATCCCCTGTGGTGCCAGTGCACTCTCTGGACTCACTGCACTGCATCCCCAGTGGTGCCAGTGCACTCTCTGGACTCACTGCACTGCATCCCCAGTGGTGCCAGTGCACTCTCTGGACTCACTGCACTGCATCCCCAGTGGTGCCAGTGCACTCTCTGGACTCACTGCACTGCATCCCCAGTGGTGCCAGTGCACTCTCTGGACTCACTGCAGTGCATCCCCAGTGGTGCCAGTGCGCTCTCTGGACTCACGGCACTGCATCCCCAGTGGTGCCAGTGCAGTCTCTGGACTCACTGCACTCCATCCCCACTGGTGCCAGTGTAGTCTCTGGACTCACTGAACTGCATCCCCACTGGTGCCAGTGCACTCTCTGGAGTCACTGCACTGCACCCCCAGTGGTGCCAGTGCACTCTCTGGACTCACTGCACTGCATCACAAGTGGTGCCAGTGCACTCTCTGCACTCACTGCACTGCATCCCCAGTGGTGCCAGTGCACTCTCTGGACTCACTGCACTGCATCCCCAGTGATGCCAGTGCACTCTCTGGACTCACTGCACTGCATCCCCAGTGGTGCCAGTGCAATCTCTGGACTCACTGCAGTGCAGCTCCAGTGGTGCCAGTGCACTCTCTGCACTCACTGCACTGCATCCCCAGTGGTGCCAGTGCACTCTCTGGACTCACTGCACTGCATCCCCAGTGGTGCCAGTGCACTCTCTGGACTCACTGCACTGCATCCCCAGTGGTGCCTGTGCAGTCTCTGGACTCACTGCAGTGCATCCCCAGTGGTGCCAGTGCACTCTCTAGACTCACTGCAGTGTATCCTCTGTGGTGCCAGTGCACTCTGTGGACTCAATGCACTGCATCCCCAGTGGTGCCACTGCACTCTCTGGACTCACTGCAGTGCATCCCCAGTGGTGCCAGTGCACTCTCTGGACTCACTGCACTGCATCCCCAATGGTGCATGTGCAGTCTCTGGACTCACAGCACTGCATCCCCAGTGGTGCCAGTGCACTCTCCGGACTCACTGCAGTGCATCCCCAGTGGTGCCAGTGCACTCTCTGCACTCACTGCAGTGCATCCGCAGTGGTGCCAGTGCACTCTCTGGACTCACTGCACTGCATCCCCAGTGGTGCCAGTGCACTCTCTGCACTCACTGCAGTGCAGCCTCTGAGGTGCCAGTGCACTCTCTGTACTCACTGCAGTGCATCCCCAGTGGTGCCAGTGCACTCTCTGGACTCACTGCAGTGAATCCCCGGTGGTGCCAGTGCACTCTCTGGACTCACTGCAGTGCATCCCCTGTGGTGCCTGTGCAATCTCTGGACTCACTGAACTGCATCCCCAGTGGTGCCAGTGCACTCTCTGGACTCACTGCAGTGCATCCCCAGTGGTGCCACTGCACTCTCTGGACTCACTGCACTGCATCCCCAGTGGTGCCAGTGCACTCTCTGGACTCACTGCAGTGTATCCTCTGTGGTTCCAGTGCACTCTCTGGACTCACTGCACTGCATCCCCAGTGGTGCCAGTGCACTCTCTGCACTCACTGCACTGCATCCCCAGTGGTGCCAGTGCACTCTCTGGACTCACTGCACTGCATCCCCAGTGGTGCCAGTGTAGTCTCTGGACTCACTGCAGTGGATCCCCAGTGGTGCCAGTGCATTCTCTGTAGTCACTGCGCTGCATCCCCAATGGTGACAATGCACTCTCTGGACTCACTGCACTGCATCCCCAGTGGTGAGAGTGCACTGTCTGGACTCACTGCACTGCACCCCCAGTGGTGCCAGTGCACTCTCTGGACTCACTGCAGTGTATCCCCAGTGGTGCCAGGGCACTCTGTGGACTCACTGCACTGCATCCCCAGTGGTGCCAGTGCACTCTCTGGACTCAGTGCACTGCATCCCCAGTGGTGCCAGTGCACTCTCTGCACTCACTGCAGTGCATCCCCAGTGGTGCCAGTGCACTCTCTGGACTCACTGCACTGCATCCCCAGTGGTGCCAGTGCAATCTCTGGGCTCACTGCAGTGCATCCCCCATGGTGCCAGTGCACTCTCTGGACTCACTGCACTGCATCCCCAGTGGTGCCAGTGCACTCCCTGGACTCACGGCACTGCATCCCCAGTGGTGCCAGTGCACTCTGTGGACTCACTGCAGTGCATCCCCAGTGGTGCCAGTGCACTCTCTGGGCTCACTGCAGTGCATCCCCAGTGGTGCCAGTGCAATCTCTGGGCTCACTGCAGTGCATCCCCAGTGGTGCCAGTGCACTCTCTGGACTCACTGCACTGCATCCCCAGTGGTGCCAGTGCACTCTCTGGACTCACGGCACTGCATCCCCAGTGGTGCCAGTGCACTCTGTGGACTCACTGCAGTTTATCCCCAGTGGTGCCAGTGCACTCTCTGGACTCACTGCAGTGCATCCCCAGTGGTGCCAGTGCACTCACTGGACTCACTGCAGTGTATCCTCTGTGGTGCCAGTGCACTCTGTGGACTCAAGGCACTGCATCCCCAGTGGTGCCAGTGCACTCTCTGGACTCACTGCACTGCATCACCAGTGGTGCCAGTGCACTCTCTGGACTCACTGCACTGCACCCCCAGTGGTGCCAGTGCACTCTCTGGACTCACTGCACTGAATCCTCAGTGGTGCCACTGCACTCTCTGGACTCACTGCAGTTTATCCCCAGTGGTGCCAGTGCACTCTCTGGACTCACTGCAGTGTATCCTCTGTGGTGCCATTGCACTCTCTGGACTCACTGCACTGCATCCCCAGTGGTGCCAGTGCACTCTCTGCACTCACTGCACTGCATCCCCAGTGGTGCCAGTGCACTCTCTGGACTCACTGCACTGCATCCCCAGTGGTGCCAGTGTAGTCTCTGGACTCACTGCAGTGCATTTCCAGTGGTGCCAGTGCAATCTCTGGACTCACTGCAGTGCAGCTCCAGTGGTGCCAGTGCACTCTCTGGACTCACTGCAGTGCATCCCCAGTGGTGCCAATGCACTCTCTGCACTCACTGCACTGCATCCCCAGTGGTGCCAGTGCACTCTCTGGACTCACTGCAGTGTATCCCCAGTGGTACCAGTGCACTCTCTGGACTCACTGCACTGCATTCCCAGTGGTGCCAGAGCACTCTCTGGACTCACTGCAGTGCATCCCCAGTGGTGCCAGTGCACTCTCTGGAATCACTGCAGTGTATCCCCTGAGGTACCAGTGCACTCTCTGGACTCACTGCATTGCATCCCCAGTGGTGCCAGTGCACTCTCTGGAGTCACTGCACTGCATCCCCAGTGGTGCCAGTGCACTCTCTGGAGTCACTGCACTGCATCCCAAGTGGTGCCAGTGCACTCTCTGGACTCACTGCACTGCATCACCTTTGGTGCCAGGGCACTCTCAGGACTCACTGCAGTGGATCCGCAGTGGTGCCAGTGCACTCTTTCGAGTCACTGCACTGCACCCCATTAGTGCCAGTGCACTCTCTGGACTCACGGCACTGCATCCCCAGTGGTGCCAGTGCACTCTCTGGACTCACCGGGGTGCATCCCCAGTGGTGCCAGTGCACTCTCTGGGCTCACTGCACTAAAATCCCAGTGGTGCCAGTGCACTCTCTGGACTCACTGCAGTGCATCCCCAGTGGTGCCAGTGCACTCTCTGGACTCACTGCAGTGCATCCCCTGAGGTGCCAGTGCACTCTCTGGACTCACTGCATTGCATCCCCATTGGTGCCAGTGCACTCTCTGGACTCACTGCACTGCATCCCCAGTGGTGCCAGTGCACTCTCTGGAGTCACTGCACTGCATCCCAAGTGGTGCCAGTGCACACTCTGGACTCACTGCACTGCATCACCATTGGTGCCAGGGCACTCTAAGGACTCACTGCAGTGCATCCCCAGTGGTGCCAGTGCACTCACTGGACTCACTGCAGTGCATCCCCAGTGGTGCCAGTGCACTCTCTGGACTCACTGCAGTGCATCCCCAGTGGTGCCAGGGCACTCTCTGGACTCACTGCACTGCATCCCCAGTGGTGCCAGTGCACTCTCTGGACTCACTGCAGTGCATCCCCAGTGGTGCCACTGCACTCTCTGGACTCACTGCACTGCATCCCCAGTGGTGCCAGTGCACTCTCTGGACTCACTGCAGTGCATCCCCAGTGGTGCCAGTGTACTCTGTGGACTCACTGCACTGCATCCCCAGTGGTGCCAGTGCACTCTCTGGACTCACTGCACTGCATCCCCAGTGGTGCCTGTGCACTCTCTGGACTCACTGCACTGCATCCCCAGTGGTGCCAGTGCACTCTCTGGAGTCACTGCAGTGCATTCCCAAGGTGCCAGTGCACTCTCTGGACTCACTGCACTGCATCCCCAGTGGTGACCGTGCACTCTCTGGACTCACTGCGCTGCATCCCCAGTGGTGCCAGTGCACTCTCTAGACTCACGGCAGTGCATCCCCAGTGGTGACAGTGCACTCTGTGGACTCACTGTACTGCATCCCCAGTGGTGCCAGTGCACTCTCTGGCCTCACTGCAATGCATCCCCAGTGGTGCCAGTGCACTCTCTGGACTCACTGCACTGCATCCCCAGTGGTGCCAGTGCACTCTCTGGAGTCACTGCACTGCATCCCCGGTGGTGCCAGTGCACTCTCTGGACTCACTGCAGTGCATCCCCAGTGGTGCCAGTGCACTCTCTGGACTCACTGCAGTGCATCCCCAAGGTGCCAGTGCACTCTCTGGACTCACTGCACTGCATCCCCTGTGGTGCCAGTGCACTCTCTGCACTCACTGCAGTGCATCCCCAAGGTGCCAGTGCACTCTCTGGACTCACTGCACTGCATCCCCTGTGGTGACAGTGCACTCTCTGCACTCACTGCAGTGCATCCCCAGTGGTGCCAGTGCACTCTCTGGACTCACTGCAGTGCATCCCCAGTGGTGCCAGTGCAATCTCTGGGCTCACCGGGGTGCATCCCCAGTGGTGCCAGTGCACTCTCTGGACTCACTGCACTGCATCCCCAGTGGTGCCAGTGCACTCTCTGGACTCACTGCAGAGCATCCCCAGTGGTGCCAGTGCACTCTCTGGACTCACTGCACTGCATCCGCAGTGGTGCCAGTGCACTCTCTGGACTCACTGCAGTGAATCCCCTGTGGTGCCAGTGCACTCTCTGGACTCACTGCAGTGCATCCCCAGTGGTGCCAGTGCACTCTCTGGACTCACTGCACTGCATCCCCAGTGGTGACAGTGCACTCTCTGGACTCACTGCAGTGTATCCTCTGTGGTGCCAGTGAACTCTGTGGACTCACTGCACTGCATCCCCAGTGGTGCCAGTGTAGTCTCTGGACTCAGTGCACTGCATCCACAGTGGTGCCAGTGCAATCTCTGGACTCACTGCAGTGCAGCTCCAGCGGTGCCAGTGCATTCTCTGGACTCACTGCAGTGCATTCCCAGTGGTGCCAGTACACTCTCTGGACTCACTGCACTGCATTCCCAGTGGTGCCAGTGCACTCTCTGGACTCACTGCACTTCATCCCCAGTGGTGCCAGTGTAGTCTCTGGACTCACTGCAGTGCATCCCCAGTGGTGCCAGTGCAATCTCTGGACTCACTGCAGTGCAGCTCCAGTGGTGCCAGTGTACTCTCTGGACTCACTGCACTGCATCCCCAGTGGTGCCAATGCACTCTCTGCACTCACTGCACTGCATCCCCAGTGGTGCCAGTGCACTCTCTGGAGTCACTGCAGTGTATCCCCAGTGGTGCCAGTGCACTCTCTGGACTCACTGAACTGCATTCCCAGTGGTGCCAGAGCACTCTCTGGACTCACTGCAGTGCATCCCCAGTGGTGCCAATGCACTCTCTGGACTCACTGCAGTGCATCCACAGTGGTGCCAGGGTACTCTCTGGACTCACAGCACTGCATCCCCAGTGGTGCCAGTGCACTCTCTGGACTCACTGCACTAAAACCCCAGTGGTGCCAGTGCACTCACTGGACTCACTGCAGTGAACCCCAGGGGTGCCAGTGCACTCTCTGGACTCACTGCAACGCAATCCTCAGTGGTGCCAGTGCACTCTCTGGAATCACTGCAGTGCATCCCCTGTGGTGGCAGTGCACTCTCTGGAATCACTGCAGTGCATCCCCTGGGGTGCCAGTGCACTCTCTGGACTCACTGCAGTGCATCCCAGGTGGTGCCAGTGCACTCTCTGGACTCACTGCACTGCATCCCCAGTGATGCCAGTGCACTCTCTGGACTCACTGCACTGCATCCCCAGTGGTGACAGTGCACTCTCTGGACTCACTGCATTGCATCCCAGGTGGTGCCACTGCACTCTCTGGACTCACTGCACTGCATCCCCAGTGATGCCAGTGCACTCTCTGGACTCACTGCACTGCATCCCCAGTGGTGCCAGTGCACTCTCTGGACTCACTGCACTGCATCCCCAGTGGTACCAGTGCACTCTCTGGACTCATGGCACTGCATTCCCAGTGGTGCCAGGGCACTCTCTGGACTCACAGCACTGCATCCCCAGTGGTGCCAGTGCACTCTCTGGACTCACTGCACTAAAACCCCAGTGGTGCCAGTGCACTCTCTGGACTCACTGCAGTGAACCCCAGGGGTGCCAGTGCACTCTCTGTACTCACTGCACTGCATCCTCTGTGGTGCCAGTGCACTCTCTGGAATCACTGCAGTGCATCCCCTGTGGTGCCAGTGCACTCTCTGGACTCACTGCACTGCATCCCCAGTGGTGCCAGTGCACTCTCTGGACTCACTGCAGTGCATCCCCAGTGGTGCCAGGGCACTCTCCGGACTTACTGCAGTGCATCCGCAGTAGTGCCAGTGCACTCTTTCGAGTCACTGCGCTGCATCCCCATTAGTGCAAGGTCATTCTCTGGACTCACTGCACTGCATCCCCAGTGGTGCCAGTGCATTCTCTGGACTCACTGCAGTGCATCCCCAGTGGTGCCAGGGCACTCTCCGGACTCACTGCACTGCATCCCCAGTGGTGCCAGTGCACTCTCTGGACTCTCCGGGGTGCATCCCCAGTGGTGCCAGTGCACTCTCTGGACTCACTGCACTAAAACCCCAGTGGTGCCAGTGCACTCTCTGGAGTCACTGCAGTGCATCCCCAGTGGTGCCAGTGCACTCTCTGGACTCACTGAACTGCATTCCCAGTGCTGACAGTGCACTCTCTGGACTCACTGCACTAAAACCCCAGTGGTGCCAGTGCACTCTCTGGACTCACTGCAGTGCATCCCCAGTGGTGCCAGTGCACTCTCTGGACTCACTGCACTGCATCCCCTGTGGTGCCAGTGCACTCTCTGGAGTCACTGCACTGCATCCCCAGTGGTGCCAGTGCACTCTCTGGACTCACTGCACTGCATCCCCAGTGGTGCTAGTGCACTCTCTGCACTCACTGCACTGCATCCGCAGTGGAGCCAGTGCACTCTCTGGACTCACTGCACTGCATCCCCAGTGGTGCCAGTGCACTCTCTGGACTCACTGCACTGCATCCCCAGTGGTGCCAGTGCACTCTCTGGACTCACTGCACTGCATCCCCAGTGGTGCCTGTGCACACTCTGGAGTCACTGCACTGCATCCCCAGTGGTGCCTGTGCACTCTCTGGACTCACTGCACTGCATCCCCAGTGGTGCCAGTGCACTCTCTGGAGTCACTCCACTGCATCCCCACTGGTGCCAGTGCACTCTCTGGAGTCACTGCAGTGTATCCTCTGTGGTGCCAGTGCACTCCTGGACTCACTACACTGCATCCCCAGTGGTGCCAGTGCAATCTCTGGACTCACTGCAGTGCATCCCCAGTGGTGCCAGTGCACTCTCTGGACTCACTGCACTGCACCCCCTGTGGTGCCAGTGCACTCTCTGGACTCACTGCACTGCATCCCCAGTGGTGCCAGTGCACTCTGTGGACTCACTGCACTGCATCCCCAGTGGTGCCAGTGCACTCTCTGCACTCATTGCACTGCATCCCCAGTGGTGCCAGTGCACTCTCTGGACTCACTGCACTGCATCCCCAGTGGTGCCAGTGCAATTTCTGGACTCACTGCAGTGCATCCCCAGTGGTTCCAGTGCACTCTCTGCACTCACTGCACTGCATCCCCAGTGGTGCCAGTGCACTCTCTGCAGTCACTGTACTGCATCCCCAGTGGTGCCAGTGCACTCTCTGGACTCACTGCACTGCATCACCAGTGGTGCCTGTGCAGTCTCTGGACTCACTGCAGTGCATCCCCAGTGGTGCCAGTGCACTCTATGGAGTCACTGCAGTGTATCCTCTGTGGTGCCAGTGCACTTTGTGGACTCACTGCACTGCATCCCCAGTGGTGCCAGTGCACTCTCTGGACTCACTGCACTGCATCCCCAGTGGTGCCAGTGCACTCTCTAGACTCACTGCAGTGTATCCTCTGTGGTGCCAGTGCACTCTGTGGACTCACTGCACTGCATCCCCAGTGGTGCCACTGCACTCTCTGGACTCACTGCAGTACATCCCCAGTGGTGCCAGTGCACTCTCTGGACTCACTGCACTGCATCCCCAGTGGTGCATGTGCAGTCTCTGGACTCACAGCACTGCATCCCCAGTGGTGCCAGTGCACTCTCTGGACTCACTGCAGTGCATCCCCAGTGGTGCCAGTGCACTCTCTGGACTCACTGCAGTGGATCCGCAGTGGTGCCAGTGCACTCTCTGGACTCAGTGCACTGCATCCCCAGTGGTGCCAGTGCACTCTCTGTACTCACTGCACTGCATCCCCAGTGGTGCCAGTGCACTCCCTGCACTCACTGCAGTGAATCCCCGGTGGTGCCAGTGCACTCTCTGGACTCACTGCAGTGCATCCCCTGTGGTGCCTGTGCAATCTCTGGACTCACTGAACTGCATCCCCAGTGGTGCCAGTGCACTCTCTGGACTCACTGCATTGAATTCCCAGTGGTGCCAGTGCACTCTCTGGACTCACTGCACTGCATCCCCAGTGGTGCCAGTGTACTCTGTGGACTCACTGCACTGCATCCCAAGTGGTGCCAGTGCACTCTCTGGACTCACTGCAGTGCAGCCTCTGAGGTGCCAGTGCACTCTCTGTACTCACTGCACTGCATCCCCAGTGGTGCCAGTGCACTCTCTGGACTCACTGCAGTGAATCCCCGGTGGTGCCAGTGCACTCTCTGGACTCACTGAACTGCATCCCCTGTGGTGCCTGTGCAATCTCTGGACTCACTGAACTGCATCCCCAGTGGTGCCACTGCACTCTCTGGACTCACTGCAGTGCATCCCCAGTGGTGCCAGTGCACTCTCTGGACTCACTGCACTGCATCCCCAGTGGTGCCAGTGCACTCTCTGGACTCACTGCAGTGTATCCTCTGTGGTGCCAGTGCACTCTCTGGACTCACTGCACTGCATCCCCAGTGGTGCCAGTGCACTCTCTGCACTCACTGCACTGCATCCCCAGTGGTGCCAGTGCACTCTCTGGACTCACTGCACTGCATCCCCAGTGGTGACAGTGTAGTCTCTGGACTCACTGCAGTGCATCCCCAGTGGTGCCAGTGCACTCTCTGTAGTCACTGCGCTGCATCCCCAATGGTGACAATGCACTCTCTGGACTCACTGCACTGCACCCCCAGTGGTGCCAGTGCACTCTCTGGACTCACTGCAGTGTATCCCCAGTGGTGCCAGGGCACTCTGTGGACTCACTGCACTGCATCCCCAGTGCTGCCAGTGCACTCTCCGGACTCAGTGCACTGCATCCCCAGTGGTGCCAGTGCACTCTCTGCACTCACTGCAGTGCATCCCCAGTGGTGCCAGTGCACTCTCTGGACTCACTGCAGTGCATCCCCAGTGGTGCCAGTGCAATCTCTGGGCTCACTGCAGTGCATCCCCAGTGGTGCCAGTGCACTCTCTGGACTCACTGCAGTGCATCCCCAGTGGTGCCAGTGCACTCTCTGGACTCACTGCAGTGCATCCGCAGTGGTGCCAGTGCACTCTCTGGACTCACTGCAGTGCATCCCCAGTGGTGCCAGTGCAATCTCTGGGCTCACTGCAGTGCATCCCCAGTGGTGCCAGTGCACTCTCTGGGCTCACTGCAGTGCATCCCCAGTGGTGCCAGTGCACTCTCTGGACTCACTGCAGTGCATCCCCACTGGTGCCAGTGCACTCTCTGGACTCACTGCACTGCATCCCCAGTGGTGCCAGTGCACTATCTGGACTCACTGCAGTGCATCCCCAGTGGTGCCAGTGCACTCTCTGGACTCACTGCACTGCATCCCCACTGGTGCCAGTGCACTCTCTGGACTCACTGCACTGCATCCCCAGTGGTGCCAGTGCACTATCTGGACTCACTGCAGTGCATCCCCAGTGGTGCCAGTGCACTCTCTGGCCTCACTGCATTGAATTCCCAGTGGTGCCAGTGCACTCTCTGGACTCACTGCACTGCATCCCCAGTGGTGCCAGTGTACTCTGTGGACTCACTGCACTGCATCCCCAGTGGTGCCAGTGCACTCTCTGGACTCACTGCACTGCATCCCCAGTGGTGCCAGTGCACTCTCTGGACTCACTGCACTGCATCCCCAGTGCTGCCAGTGCACTCTCTGGAGTCACTGCAGTGCATTCCCAAGGTGCCAGTGCACTCTCTGGACTCACTGCACTGCATCCCCAGTGGTGACAGTGCACTCTCCGGACTCACTGCGCTTCATCCCCAGTGGTGCCAGTGCACTCTCTGGACTCACGGCAGCGCATCCCCAGTGGTGACGGTGCACTCTGTGGACTCACTGTACTGCATCCCCAGTGGTGCCAGTGCACTCTCTGGCCTCACTGCACTGCATCCCCAGTGGTGCCAGTGCACTCTCTGCACTCACTGCACTGCATCCCCAGTGGTGCCAGTGCACTCTCTGGAGTCACTGCACTGCATCCCCAGTGGTGCCAGTGCACTCTCTGGACTCACTGCACTGCATCCCCAGTGGTGCCAGTGCACTCTCTGGACTAACGGCAGTGCATCCCCAAGGTGCCAGTGCACTCTCTGGACTCACTGCACTGCATCCGCAGTGGTGCCAGTGCACTCTCTGGACTCACTGCACTGCATCCCCAGTGGTGCCAGTGCAATCTCTGGGCTCACCGGGGTGCATCCCCTGTGGTGCCAGTGCACTCTCTGGACTCACTGCACTGCATCCCCAGTGGTGCCAGTGCACTCTCTGGACTCACTGCAGAGCATCCCCAGTGGTGCCAGTGCACTCTCTGGACTCACTGCACTGCATCCCCAGTGGTGCCAGTGCACTCTCTGGACTCATGCACTGCATCCGCAGTGGTGCCAGTGCACTCTCTGGACTCACTGCAGTGAATCCCCTGTGGTGCCAGTGCACTCTCTGGACTCACTGCTCTGCATCCCCAGTGGTGCCAGTGCACTCTCTGGACTCACTGCACTGCATCCCCAGTGGTGCCAGTGCACTCTCTGGACTCACTGCAGTGTATCCTCTGTGGTGCCAGTGCTCTCTGTGGACTCACTGCACTGCATCGCCAGTGGTGCCAGTGCACTCTCTGGACTCACTGCACTGCATCCCCAGTGGTGCCAGTGCACTCTCTGGACTCACTGCACTGCACCCCCAGTGGTGCCAGTGCACTCTCTGGACTCACTGCACTGCATCCCCAGTGGTGCCAGTGCACTCTGTGGACTCACTGCACTGCATCCCAAGTGGTGCCAGTGCAGTCTCTGCACTCATTGCACTGCATCCCCAGTGGTGCCAGTGCACTCTCTGGACTCACTGCATTGCATCCCCAGTGGTGCCAGTGTAGTCTCTGGACTCAGTGCAGTGCATCCCCAGTGGTGCCAGTGCAATCTCTGGACTCACTGCAGTGCAGCTCCAGCGGTGCCAGTGCATTCTCAGGACTCAGTGCAGTGCATCCCCTGTGGTGCCAGTGCACTCTCTGGAGTCACTGCACTGCATCCCCAGTGGTGCCAGTGCACTCTCTGGAGTCACTGCACTGCATCCCCAGTGGTGCCAGTGCACTCTCTGGACTCACTGCAGTGCATCCCCAGTGGTGCCAGTGCACTCTCTGGACTCACTGCAGTGCATCCCCAGTGGTGCCAGGGCACTCTCTGGACTCACTGCAGTGTATCCCCAGTGGTGCCAGTGCACTCTCTGGACTCACTGCAGTGCATCCCCAGTGGGGCCAGTGCACTCTCTGGAGTCACTGCAGTGCATCCCCAGTGGTGCCAGTGCACTCTCCGGATTCACTGCAGTGCATCCTCAGTGGTGCCAGTGCACTCTCTGGACTCACTGCACTGCATCCCCAGTGGTGCTAGTGCACTCTCTGGACTCACTGCACTGCATCCCCAGGGGTGCCAGTACACTCTCTGGACTCACTGCACTGCATCCCCAGTGGTGCCAGTGTAGTCTCTGGACTCAGTGCAGTGCATCCCCAGTGGTGCCAGTGCAATCTCTGGACTCACTGCAGTGCAGCTCCAGTGGTGCCAGTGCATTCTCTGGACTCACTGCAGTGCATTCGCAGTGGTGCCAGTACACTCTCTGGACTCACTGCACTGCATTCCCAGTGGTGCCAGTGCACTCTCTGGACTCACTGCAGTGCATCCCCAGTGGTGCCAGTGCACTCTCTGGACTCACTGCACTGCATCCCCAGGGGTGCCAGTGCACTATCTGGACTCACGGCACTGCATCTCCATTGGTGCTAGTGCACTCTCTGGACTCACTGCACTGCATCCCCAGTGGTGCTAGTGCACTCTCTGCACTCACTGCACTGCATCCGCAGTGGAGCCATTGCACTCTCTGGACTCACTGCAGTGCATCCCCAGTGGTGCCAGTGCACTCTCTGGACTCACTGCACTGCATCCCCAGGGGTGCCAGTACACTCTCTGGGCTCACTGCACTGCATCCCCAGTGGTGCCAGTGCACACTCTGGAGTCACTGCAGTGCATCCCCAGTGGTGCCAGTGCACTCTCTGGACTCACTGCACTGCATCCCCAGTGGTGCCAGTGCACTCTCTGGACTCACTGCACTGCATCCCCAGTGGTGCCAGTGCACTCTCTGGACTCACTGCACTGCATCCCCAGTGATGCCAGTGCACTCTCTGGAGTCACTGCACTGCATCCCCAGTGGTGCCAGTGTACTCTCTGGACTCACTGCAGTGCATCCCCAGTGGTGCCAGTGCACTCTCTGGACTCACGGCACTGCATCCCCAGTGGTGGCAGTGCACTCTCTGGACTCACTGCACTCCATCCCCACTGGTGCCTGTGTAGTCTCTGGACTCACTGCAGTGCATCCCCACTGGTGCCAGTGCACTCTCAGGACTCACTGCACTGCATCCCCAGTGGTGCCAGTGCACTCTCTGGACTCACTGCACTGCATCCCCAGTGGTGCACTCTCTGGACTCACTGCACTGCATCCCCAGTGGTGCCAGTGCACTCTCTGGACTCACTGCAGTGCATCCCCAGTGGTGCCAGTGCAATCTCTGGGCTCACCGGGGTGCATCCCCAGTGGTGCCAGTGCACTCTCTGGACTCACTGCACTGCATCCCCAGTGGTGCCAGTGCACTCTCTGGACTCACTGCAGAGCATCCCCAGTGGTGCCAGTGCACTCTCTGGACTCACTGCACTGCATCCCCAGTGGTGCCAGTGCACTCTCTGGACTCACTGCACTGCATCCGCAGTGGTGCCAGTGCACTCTCTGGACTCACTGCAGTGAATCCCCTGTGGTGCCAGTGCACTCTCTGGACTCACTGCAGTGCATCCCCAGTGGTGCCAGTGCACTCTCTGGACTCACTGCACTGCATCCCCAGTGGTGCCAGTGTAGTCTCTGGACTCAGTGCAGTGCATCCCCAGTGGTGCCAGTGCAATCTCTGGACTCACTGCAGTGCAGCTCCAGTGGTGCCAGTGCATTCTCTGGACTCACTGCAGTGCATTCGCAGTGGTGCCAGTACACTCTCTGGACTCACTGCACTGCATTCCCAGTGGTGCCAGTGCACTCTCTGGACTCACTGCACTTCATCCCCAGTGGTGCCAGTGTAGTCTCTGGACTCACTGCAGTGCAGCTCCAGTGGTGCCAGTGTACTCTCTGGACTCACTGCAGTGCATCCCCAGTGGTGCCAATGCACTCTCTGCACTCACTGCACTGCATCCCCAGTGGTGCCAGTGCACTCTCTGGAGTCACTGCAGTGTATCCCCAGTGGTGCCAGTGCACTCTCTGGACTCACTGAACTGCATTCCCAGTGGTGCCAGAGCACTCTCTGGACTCACTGCAGTGCATCCCCAGTGGTGCCAATGCACTCTCTGGACTCACTGCTCAGCATCCCCAGTGGTGCCAGGGTACTCTCTGGACTCACAGCACTGCATCCCCAGTGGTGCCAGTGCACTCTCTGGACTCACTGCACTAAAACCCCAGTGGTGCCAGTGCACTCACTGGACTCACTGCAGTGAACCCCAGGGGTGCCAGTGCACTCTCTGGACTCACTGCAACGCAATCCTCAGTGGTGCCAGTGCACTCTCTGGAATCACTGCAGTGCATCCCCTGTGGTGGCAGTGCACTCTCTGGAATCACTGCAGTGCATCCCCAGTGGTGCCAGTGCACTCTCTGGACTCACTGCAGTGCATCCCAGGTGGTGCCAGTGCACTCTCTGGACTCACTGCACTGCATCCCCAGTGATGCCAGTGCACTCTCTGGACTCACTGCACTGCATCCCCAGTGGTGCCAGTGCACTCTCTGGACTCACTGCACTGCATCCCCAGTGGTACCAGTGCACTCTCTGGACTCATGGCACTGCATTCCCAGTGGTGCCAGGGCACTCTCTGGACTCACAGCACTGCATCCCCAGTGGTGCCAGTGCACTCTCTGGACTCACTGCACTAAAACCCCAGTGGTGCCAGTGCACTCTCTGGACTCACTGCAGTGAACCCCAGGGGTGCCAGTGCACTCTCTGTACTCACTGGACTGCATCCTCAGTGGTGCCAGTGCACTCTCTGGAATCACTGCAGTGCATCCCCTGTGGTGCCAGTGCACTCTCTGGACTCACTGCACTGCATCCCCAGTGGTGCCAGTGCACTCTCTGGACTCACTGCAGTGCATCCCCAGTGGTGCCAGGGCACTCTCCGGACTTACTGCAGTGCATCCGCAGTAGTGCCAGTGCACTCTTTCGAGTCACTGCACTGCATCCCCATTAGTGCAAGGTCATTCTCTGGACTCACTGCACTGCATCCCCAGTGGTGACAGTGCACTCTCTGGACTCACTGCACTACATCCCCAGTGGTGCCAGGGCACTCTCTGGACTCACTGCACTGCATCCCCAGTGGTGCCAGTGCACTCTCTGGACTCACTGCACTAAAACCCCAGTGGTGCCAGTGCACTCTCTGGACTCACTGCAGTGCATCCCCAGTGGTGCCAGTGCACTCTCTGGACTCACTGCAGTGCATTCCCAGTGCTGACAGTGCACTCTCTGGACTCACTGCACTAAAACCCCAGTGGTGCCAGTGCACTCTCTGGACTCACTGCAGTGCATCCCCAGTGGTGCCAGTGCACTCTCTGGACTCACTGCACTGCATCCCCAGTGGTGCCAGTGCACTCTCTGGAGTCACTGCACTGCATCCCCAGTGGTGCCAGTGCACTCTCTGGACTCACTGCACTGCATCCCCAGTGCTGCCAGTGCACTCTCTGGACTCACTGCACTGCATCCCCAGTGGTGCCAGTGCACACTCTGGAGTCACTGCACTGCATCCCCAGTGGTGCCTGTGCACTCTCTGGACTCACTGCACTGCATCCCCAGTGGTGCCAGTGCACTCTCTGGAGTCACTCCACTGCATCCCCAGTGGTGCCAGTGCACTCTCTGGAGTCACTGCAGTGTATCCTCTGTGGTGCCAGTGCACTCCTGGACTCACTACACTGCATCTCCAGTGGTGCCAGTGCAATCTCTGGACTCACTGCAGTGCATCCCCAGTGGTGCCAGTGCACTCTCTGGACTCACTGCACTGCACCCCCTGTGGTGCCAGTGCACTCTCTGGACTCACTGCACTGCATCCCCAGTGGTGCCAGTGCACTCTCTGGACTCACTGCACTGCATCCCCAGTGGTGCCAGTGCACTCTCTGCACTCATTGCACTGCATCCCCAGTGGTGCCAGTGCACTCTCTGGACTCACTGCACTGCATCCCCAGTGGTGCCAGTGCAATTTCTGGACTCACTGCAGTGCATCCCCAGTGGTTCCAGTGCACTCTCTGCACTCACTGCACTGCATCCCCAGTGGTGCCAGTGCACTCTCTGCAGTCACTGCACTGCATCCCCAGTGGTGCCAGTGCACTCTCTGGACTCACTGCACTGCATCACCAGTGGTGCCTGTGCAGTCTCTGGACTCACTGCAGTGCATCCCCAGTGGTGCCAGTGCACTCTATGGAGTCACTGCAGTGTATCCTCTGTGTTGCCAGTGCACTCTGTGGACTCACTGCACTGCATCCCCAGTGGTGCCAGTGCACTCTCTGGACTCACTGCACTGCATCCCCAGTGGTGCCAGTGCACTCTCTAGACTCACTGCAGTGTATCCTCTGTGGTGCCAGTGCACTCTGTGGACTCACTGCACTGCATCCCCAGTGGTGCCACTGCACTCTCTGGACTCACTGCAGTACATCCCCAGTGGTGCCAGTGCACTCTCTGGACTCACTGCACTGCATCCCCAGTGGTGCATGTGCAGTCTCTGGACTCACAGCACTGCATCCCCAGTGGTGCCAGTGCACTCTCCGGACTCACTGCAGTGCATCCCCAGTGGTGCCAGTGCACTCTCTGGACTCACTGCAGTGGATCCGCAGTGGTGCCAGTGCACTCTCTGGACTCAGTGCACTGCATCCCCAGTGGTGCCAGTGCACTCTCTGGACTCACTGCAGTGCAGCCTCTGAGGTGCCAGTGCACTCTCTGTACTCACTGCACTGCATCCCCAGTGGTGCCAGTGCACTCTCTGCACTCACTGCAGTGAATCCCCGGTGGTGCCAGTGCACTCTCTGGACTCACTGCAGTGCATCCCCTGTGGTGCCTGTGCAATCTCTGGACTCACTGAACTGCATCCCCAGTGGTGCCAGTGCACTCTCTGGACTCACTGCATTGAATTCCCAGTGGTGCCAGTGCACTCTCTGGACTCACTGCACTGCATCCCCAGTGGTGCCAGTGTACTCTGTGGACTCACTGCACTGCATCCCAAGTGGTGCCAGTGCACTCTCTGGACTCACTGCAGTGCAGCCTCTGAGGTGCCAGTGCACTCTCTGTACTCACTGAACTGCATCCCCTGTGGTGCCTGTGCAATCTCTGGACTCACTGAACTGCATCCCCAGTGGTGCCACTGCACTCTCTGGACTCACTGCAGTGCATCCCCAGTGGTGCCACTGCACTCTCTGGACTCACTGCACTGCATCCCCAGTGGTGCCAGTGCACTCTCTGGACTCACTGCAGTGTATCCTCTGTGGTGCCAGTGCACTCTCTGGACTCACTGCACTGCATCCCCAGTGGTGCCAGTGCACTCTCTGCACTCACTGCACTGCATCCCCAGTGGTGCCAGTGCACTCTCTGGACTCACTGCACTGCATCCCCAGTGGTGACAGTGTAGTCTCTGCACTCACTGCAGTGCATCCCCAGTGGTGCCAGTGCACTCTCTGTAATCACTGCGCTGCATCCCCAATGGTGACAATGCACTCTCTGGACTCACTGCACTGCACCCCCAGTGGTGCCAGTGCACTCTCTGGACTCACTGCAGTGTATCCCCAGTGGTGCCAGGGCACTCTGTGGACTCACTGCACTGCATCCCCAGTGCTGCCAGTGCACTCTCCGGACTCAGTGCACTGCATCCCCAGTGGTGCCAGTGCACTCTCTGCACTCACTGCAGTGCATCCCCAGTGGTGCCAGTGCACTCTCTGGACTCACTGCAGTGCATCCCCAGTGGTGCCAGTGCAATCTCTGGGCTCACTGCAGTGCATCCCCAGTGGTGCCAGTGCACTCTCTGGACTCACTGCACTGCATCCCCAGTGGTGCCAGTGCACTTTCTGCACTCACTGCAGTGCATCCCCAGTGGTGCCAGTGCACTCTCTGGACTCACTGCAGTGCATCCCCAGTGGTGCCAGTGCAATCTCTGGGCTCACTGCAGTGCATCCCCAGTGGTGCCAGTGCACTCTCTGGGCTCACTGCAGTGCATCCCCACTGGTGCCAGTGCACTCTCTGGACTCACTGCACTGCATCCCCAGTGGTGCCAGTGCACTATCTGGACTCACTGCAGTGCATCCCCAGTGGTGCCAGTGCACTCTCTGGACTCACTGCAGTGCATCCCCACTGGTGCCAGTGCACTCTCTGGACTCACTGCACTGCATCCCCAGTGGTACCAGTGCACTATCTGGACTCACTGCAGTGCATCCCCAGTGGTGCCAGTGCACTCTCTGGCCTCACTGCATTGAATTCCCAGTGGTGCCAGTGCACTCTCTGGACTCACTGCACTGCATCCCCAGTGGTGCCAGTGTACTCTGTGGACTCACTGCACTGCATCCCCAGTGGTGCCAGTGCACTCTCTGGACTCACTGCAGTGCATCCCCAGTGGTGCCAGTGCACTCTCTGGACTCACTGCACTGCATCCCCAGTGCTGCCAGTGCACTCTCTGGAGTCACTGCAGTGCATTCCCAAGGTGCCAGTGCACTCTCTGGACTCACTGCACTGCATCCCCAGTGGTGACAGTGCACTCTCTGGACTCACTGCGCTGCATCCCCAGTGGTGCCAGTGCACTCTCTGGACTCACTGCAGTGCATCCCCACTGGTGCCAGTGCACTCTCTGGACTCACTGCACTGCATCCCCAGTGGTGCCAGTGCACTATCTGGACTCACTGCAGTGCATCCCCAGTGGTGCCAGTGCACTCTCTGGACTCACTGCAGTGCATCCCCACTGGTGCCAGTGCACTCTCTGGACTCACTGCACTGCATCCCCAGTGGTGCCAGTGCACTATCTGGACTCACTGCAGTGCATCCCCAGTGGTGCCAGTGCACTCTCTGGCCTCACTGCATTGAATTCCCAGTGGTGCCAGTGCACTCTCTGGACTCACTGCACTGCATCCCCAGTGGTGCCAGTGTACTCTGTGGACTCACTGCACTGCATCCGCAGTGGTGCCAGTGCACTCTCTGGACTCACTGCATTGCATCCCCAGTGGTGCCAGTGCACTCTCTGGACTCACTGCACTGCATCCCCAGTGCTGCCAGTGCACTCTCTGGAGTCACTGCAGTGCATTCCCAAGGTGCCAGTGCACTCTCTGGACTCACTGCACTGCATCCCCAGTGGTGACAGTGCACTCTCTGGACTCACTGCGCTGCATCCCCAGTGGTGCCAGTGCACTCTCTGGACTCACGGCAGCGCATCCCCAGTGGTGACGGTGCACTCTGTGGACTCACTGTACTGCATCCCCAGTGGTGCCAGTGCACTCTCTGGACTCACTGCACTGCATCTCCAGTGGTGCCAGTGCACTCTCTGGACTCACTGCACTGCATCCCCAGTGGTGCCAGTGCACTCTCTGGAGTCACTGCACTGCATCCCCAGTGGTGCCAGTGCACTCTCTGGACTCACTGCACTGCATCCCCAGTGGTGCCAGTGCACTCTCTGGACTAACGGCAGTGCATCCCCAAGGTGCCAGTGCACTCTCTGGACTCACTGCACTGCATCCGCAGTGGTGCCAGTGCACTCTCTGGACTCACTGCAGTGCATCCCCAGTGGTGCCAGTGCAATCTCTGGGCTCACCGGGGTGCATCCCCAGTGGTGCCAGTGCACTCTCTGGACTCACTGCACTGCATCCCCAGTGGTGCCAGTGCACTCTCTGGACTCACTGCAGAGCATCCCCAGTGGTGCCAGTGCACTCTCTGGACTCACTGCACTGCATCCCCAGTGGTGCCAGTGCACTCTCTGGACTCACTGCACTGCATCCGCAGTGGTGCCAGTGCACTCTCTGGACTCACTGCAGTGAATCCCCTGTGGTGCCAGTGCACTCTCTGGACTCACTGCGCTGCATCCCCAGTGGTGCCAGTGCACTCTCTGGACTCACTGCACTGCATCCCCAGTGGTGCCAGTGCACTCTCTGGACTCACTGCACTGCATCCCCAGTGGTGCCAGTGCACTCTGTGGACTCACTGCACTGCATCCCCAGTGGTGCCAGTGCACTCTCTGCACTCACTGCAGTGCATCCCCAGTGGTGCCAGTGCACTCTCTGGACTCACTGCATTGCATCCCCAGTGGTGCCAGTGTAGTCTCTGGACTCAGTGCAGTGCATCCCCAGTGGTGCCAGTGCAATCTCTGGACTCACTGCAGTGCAGCTCCAGCGGTGCCAGTGCATTCTCTGGACTCAGTGCAGTGCATCCCCAGTGGTGCCAGTGCACTCTCTGGACTCACTGCACTGCATCCCCAGTGGTGCCAGTGCACTCTCTGGAGTCACTGCACTGCATCCCCAGTGGTGCCTGTGCAGTCTCTGGACTCACTGCAGTGCATCCCCAGTGGTGCCAGTGCACTCTCTGGACTCACTGCAGTGCATCCGCAGTGGTGCCAGTGCACTCTCTGGACTCACTGCATTGCATCCCCAGTGGTGCCAGTGCACTCTCTGGACTCACTGCACTGCATCCCCAGTGGTGCCAGTGCACTCTGTGGACTCACTGCACTGCATCCCCAGTGGTGCCAGTGCACTCTCTGCACTCATTGCACTGCATCCCCAGTGGTGCCAGTGCACTCTCTGGACTCACTGCATTGCATCCCCAGTGGTGCCAGTGTAGTCTCTGGACTCAGTGCAGTGCATCCCCAGTGGTGCCAGTGCAATCTCTGGACTCACTGCAGTGCAGCTCCAGCGGTGCCAGTGCATTCTCTGGACTCACTGCACTGCATCCCCAGTGGTGCCAGTGCACTCTCTGGACTCACTGCACTGCATCCCCAGTGGTGCCAGTGCACTCTCTGGAGTCACTGCACTGCATCCCCAGTGGTGCCTGTGCAGTCTCTGGACTCACTGCAGTGCATCCCCAGTGGTGCCAGTGCACTCTCTGGACTCACTGCAGTGCATCCGCAGTGGTGCCAGTGCACTCTCTGGACTCACTGCAGTGTATCCCCAGTGGTGCCAGTGCACTCTCTGGACTCACTGAACTGCATCCCCAGTGCTGACAGTGCACTCTCTGGACTCACTGCACTAAAACCCCAGTGGTGCCAGTGCACTCTCTGGACTCACTGCAGTGCATCCCCAGTGGGGCCAGTGCACTCTCTGGAGTCACTGCAGTGCATCCCCAGTGGTGCCAGTGCACTCTCTTGACTCACTGCAGTGCATCCCCAGTGGTGCCAGTGCACTCTCCGGATTCACTGCAGTGCATCCGCAGTGGTGCCAGTGCACTCTTTCGAGTCACTGCACTGCATCCCCATTAGTGCCAGTGCACTTTCTGGACTCACCGGGGTGCATCCCCAGTGGTGCCAGTGCACTCTATGGACTCACTGCACTAAAACCCCAGTGGTGCCAGTGCACTCTCTGGACTCACTGCAGTGCATCCCCAGTGGGGCCAGTGCACTCTCTGGAGTCACTGCAGTGCATCCCCAGTGGTGCCAGTGCACTCTCTGGACTCACTGCACTGCATCCCCAGTGGTGCTAGTGCACTCTCTGGACTCACTGCACTGCATCCCCAGGGGTGCCAGTACACTCTCTGGACTCACTGCACTGCATCCCCAGTGGTGCCAGTGCACACTCTGGAGTCACTGCACTGCATCCCCAGTGGTGCCAGTGCACTCTCTGGACTCACTGCACTGCATCCCCAGTGGTGACAGTGCACTCTCTGGACTCACCGGGGTGCATCCCCAGTGGTGCCAGTGCACTCTCTGGACTCACTGCACTAAAACCCCAGTGGTGCCAGTGCACTCTCTGGACTCACTGCAGTGCATCCCCAGTGGTGCCAGTGCACTCTCTGGACTCACTGCACTGCATCCCCAGGGGTGCCAGTGCACTATCTGGACTCACGGCACTGCATCTCCATTGGTGCCAGTGCACTCTCTGGACTCACTGCACTGCATCCCCAGTGGTGCTAGTGCACTCTCTGCACTCACTGCACTGCATCCGCAGTGGAGCCATTGCACTCTCTGGACTCACTGCAGTGCATCCCCAGTGGTGCCAGTGCACTCTCTGGACTCACTGCACTGCATCCCCAGGGGTGCCAGTACACTCTCTGGACTCACTGCACTGCATCCCCAGTGGTGCCAGTGCACACTCTGGAGTCACTGCACTGCATCCCCAGTGGTGCCAGTGCACTCTCTGGACTCACTGCACTGCATCCCCAGTGGTGCCAGTGCACTCTCTGGACTCACTGCACTGCATCCCCAGTGGTGCCAGTGCACTCTCTGGACTCACTGCACTGCATCCCCAGTGATGCCAGTGCACTCTCTGGAGTCACTGCACTGCATCCCCAGTGGTGCCAGTGTACTCTCTGGACTCACTGCAGTGCATCCCCAGTGGTGCCAGTGCACTCTCTGGACTCACGGCACTGCATCCCCAGTGGTGGCAGTGCACTCTCTGGACTCACTGCACTCCATCCCCACTGGTGCCAGTGTAGTCTCTGGACTCACTGCAGTGCATCCCCAGTGGTGCCAGTGCACTCTCTGCAGTCACTGCACTGCATCCCCAGTGGTGCCAGTGCACTCTCTGGACTCACTGCACTGCATCCCCAGTGGTGCACTCTCTGGACTCACTGCAGTGCATCCCCAGTGGTGCCAGTGCACTCTCTGGACTCACTGCACTGCATCCCCAGTGGTGCCAGTGCACTCTCTGGACTCACTGCAGTGCAGCCTCTGAGGTGCCAGTGCACTCTCTGGACTCACTGCACTGCATCCCCAGTGGTTCCAGTGCACTCTCTGGACTCACTGCAGTGAATCCCCGGTGGTGCCAGTGCACTCTCTGGACTCACTGCAGTGCATCCCCTGTGGTGCCAGTGCACTCTCTGGACTCCCTGCACTGCATCCCCAGTGGTGCCTGTGCAGTCTCTGGACTCACTGCAGTGCATCCCCAGTGGTGCCAGTGCACTCTCTGGACTCACTGCAGTGCATCCGCAGTGATGCCAGTGCACTCCCTGGACTCACTGCAGTGCATCCGCAGTGGTGCCAGTGCACTCTCTGGACTCACTGCAGTGCATCCGCAGTGGTGCCAGTGCACTCTCTGGACTCACTGCAGTTCATCCGCAGTGGTGCCAGTGCACTCTCTGGACTCACTGCACTGCACCCCCAGTGGTGCCAGTGCACTCTGTGGACTCACTGCACTGCATCCCCAGTGGTGCCAGTGCACTCTCTGGAGTCACTGCAGTGCATCCCCAGTGGTGCCAGTGCACTCTCTGGACTCACTGCACTGCATCCCCAGTGGTGCCAGTGCACTCTGTGGACTCACTGCACTGCATCCCCAGTGGTGCCAGTGCACTCTCTGGACTCACTGCACTGCATCACCAGTGGTGCCAGTGCACTCTCTGGACTCACTGCAGTGCATCCCCAGTGGTGCCAGTGCACTCTCTGGACTCACTGCAGTGCATCCCCAGTGGTGCCAGTGCACTCTCTGGACTCACTGCACTGCATCCCCAGTGGTGCCAGTGCACTCTCTGGACTCACTGCAGTGTATCCTCTGTGGTGCCAGTGCACTCTCTGGACTCACTGCACTGCATCCCCAGTGGTGCCAGTGCACTCTCTGCACTCACTGCAGTGCATCCCCAGTGGTGCCAGTGCACTCTCTGGACTCACTGCACTTCATCCCCAGTGGTGCCAGTGTAGTCTCTGGACTCACTGCAGTGCATCCCCAGTGGTGCCAATGCAATCTCTGGACTCACTGCAGTGCAGCTCCAGTGGTGCCAGTGTACTCTCTGGACTCACTGCACTGCATCCCCAGTGGTGCCAATGCACTCTCTGCACTCACTGCACTGCATCCCCAGTGGTGCCAGTGCACTCTCTGGACTCACTGCAGTGCATCCCCAGTGGTACCAGTGCACTCTCTGGACTCACTGAACTGCATTCCCAGTGGTGCCAGAGCACTCTCTGGACTCACTGCAGTGCATCCCCAGTGGTGCCAATGCACTCTCTGGACTCACTGCTCAGCATCCCCAGTGGTGCCAGGGCACTCTCTGGACTCACAGCACTGCATCCCCAGTGGTGCCAGTGCACTCTCTGGACTCACTGCACTAAAACCCCAGTGGTGCCAGTGCACTCTCTGGACTCACTGCAGTGAACACCAGGGGTGCCAGTGCACTCTCTGGACTCACTGCAACGCAATCCTCAGTGGTGCCAGTGCACTCTCTGGAATCACTGCAGTGCATCCCCTGAGGTGCCAGTGCACTCTCTGGACTCACTGTACTGCATCCCCAGTGGTGCCAGTGCACTCTCTGGAGTCACTGCACTGCATCCCAAGTGGTGCCAGTGCACTCTCTGGACTCACTGCACTGCATCCCCACTGGAGCCAGTGCACTCTCTGGACTCACTGCACTGCATCCCCAGTGGTGCTAGTGCACTCTCCGGACTCACTGCAGTGCATCCGCAGTGGTGCCAGTGCACTCTTTCGAGTCACTGCACTGCATCCCCAGTGGTGACAGTGCACTCTCTGGACTCACTGCACTGCATCCCCAGTGGTGCCAGTGCACTCTCTGGACTCACCGGGGTGCATCCCCAGTGGTGCCAGTGCACTCTCAGGACTCACTGCACTGCATCGCCAGTGGTGCCAGTGCACTCTCTGGACTCACTGCACTGCATCCCCAGTGGTGCCAGTGCACTCTCTGGACTCACTGAACTGCATCCCCAGTGCTGACAGTGCACTCTCTGGACTCACTGCACTGCATCCCCAGTGGTGACAGTGCACTCTCTGGACTCACTGCAGTGCATCCCCAGTGGTGCCAGTGCACTCTCTGGAGTCACTGCAGTGCATCCCCAGTGGTGCCAGTGCACTCTCTGGACTCACTGCACTGCATCCCCTGTGGTGCCAGTGCACTCTCTGGAGTCACTGCACTGCATCCCCAGTGGTGCCAGTGCACTCTCTGGACTCACTGCACTGCATCCCCAGTGGTGCCAGTGCACTCTCTGGACTCACTGCACTGCATCCCCAGTGGTGCCTGTGACCTCTCTGGACTCACTGCACTGCATCCCCACTGGTGCCAGTGCACTCTCTGGACTCACTGCACTGCATCCCCAGGGGTGCCAGTACACTCTCTGGACTCACTGCACTGCATTCCCAGTGGTGCCAGTGCACACTCTGGAGTCACTGCACTGCATCCCCAGTGGTGCCAGTGCACTCTCTGGACTCACTGCACTGCATCCCCAGTGCTGCCAGTGCACTCTCTGGACTCACCGGGGTGCATCCCCAGTGGTGCCAGTGCACTCTCTGGACTCACTGCACTAAAACCCCAGTGGTGCCAGTGCACTCTCTGGACTCACTGCAGTGCATCCCCAGTGGTGCCAGTGCACTCTCTGGACTCACTGAACTGCATCCCCAGTGCTGACAGTGCACTCTCTGGACTCACTGCAGTGCATCCCCAGTGGTGCCCGTGCACTCTCTGGACTCACTGCACTGCATCCCCAGTGGGGCCAGTGCACTCTCTGGACTCACTGCACTGCATCCCCAGTGGTGCCAGTGCACTCTCTGGAGTCACTGCACTGCATCCCCTGTGGTGCCAGTGCACTCTCTGGAGTCACTGCACTGCATCCCCAGTGGTGCCAGTGCACTCTCTGGACTCACTGCACTGCATCCCCAGTGGTGCTAGTGATCTCTCTGCACTCACTGCACTGCATCCGCAGTGGAGCCAGTGCACTCTCTGGACTCACTGCAGTGTATCCCCAGTGGTGCCAGTGCACTCTCTGGACTCACTGCACTGCATCCCCAGGGGTGCCAGTACACTCTCTGGACTCACTGCACTGCATCCCCAGTGGTGCCAGTGCACACTCTGGAGTCACTGCACTGCATCCCCTGTGGTGCCAGTGCACTCTCTGGACTCACTGCACTGCATCCCCAGTGGTGCCAGTGCACTCTCTGGACTCACTGCACTGCATCCCCAGTGGTGCCAGTGCACTCTCTGGACTCACTGCACTGCATCCCCAGTGGTGCCAGTGCACTCTCTGGACTCACTGCACTGCATCCCCAGTGGTGCCAGTGCACTCTCTGGACTCTCTGCACTGCATCCCCAGTGGTGCCAGTGACCTCTCTGGACTCACTGCACTGCATCCCCACTGGTGCCAGTGCACTCTCTGGACTCACTGCACTCCATCCCCACTGGTGCCAGTGTAGTCTCTGGACTCACTGCACTGCATCCCCAGTGGTGCCAGTGCACTCTCTGGACTCACTGCACTGCATCCCCAGTGGTGCCAGTGCACTCTCTGGACTCACTGCAGTGCATCACCAGTGGTGCCAGTGCACTCTCTGGACTCATTGCGCTGCATCCCCAGTGGTGCCAGTGCACTCTCTGGAGTCACTGCACTGCATCCCCAGTGGTGCCAGTCCACTCTCTGGAGTCACTGCACTGCACCCCCAGTGGTGCCAGTGCACTCTCTGGACTCACTGCACTGCATCCCCAGTGGTGCCAGTGCACTCTCTGCACTCACTGCACTGCATCCCCAGTGGTGCCAGTGCACTCTCTGGACTCACTGCACTGCATCCCCAGTGATGCCAGTGCACTCTCTGGACTCACTGCAGTGCATCCCCAGTGGTGCCAGTGCAATCTCTGGACTCACTGCAGTGCAGCTCCAGTGGTGCCAGTGCACTCTCTGCACTCACTGCACTGCATCCCCAGTGGTGCCAGTGCACTCTCTGGACTCACTGCACTGCATCCCCAGTGGTGCCAGTGCACTCTCTGGACTCACTGCACTGCATCCCCAGTGGTGCCTGTGCAGTCTCTGGACTCACTGCAGTGCATCCGCAGCGGTGCCTGTGCACTCTATGGAGTCACTGCAGTGTATCCTCTGTGGTGCCAGTGCACTCTGTGGACTCACTGCACTGCATCCCCAGTGGTGCCAGTGCACTCTCTAGACTCACTGCAGTGTATCCTCTGTGGTGCCAGTGCACTCTGTGGACTCAATGCACTGCATCCCCAGTGGTGCCACTGCACTCTCTGGACTCACTGCAGTGCATCCCCAGTGGTGCCAGTGCACTCTCTGGACTCACTGCACTGCATCCCCAATGGTGCATGTGCAGTCTCTGGACTCACAGCACTGCATCCCCAGTGGTGCCAGTGCACTCTCCGGACTCACTGCAGTGCATCCCCAGTGGTGCCAGTGCACTCTCTGCACTCACTGCAGTGCATCCGCAGTGGTGCCAGTGCACTCTCTGGGCTCAGTGCACTGCATCCCCAGTGGTGCCAGTGCACTCTCTGGACTCACTGCAGTGCAGCCTCTGAGGTGCCAGTGCACTCTCTGTACTCACTGCACTGCACCCCCAGTGGTGCCAGTGCACTCTCTGCACTCACTGCACTGCATCCGCAGTGGAGCCATTGCACTCTCTGGACTCACTGCAGTGCATCCCCAGTGGTGCCAGTGCACTCTCTGGACTCACGGCAGTGCATCCCCAGTGGTGACTGTGCACTCTGTGGACTCACTGTATTGAATCCCCATTGGTCCAGTGCACTCTCTGGCCTCACTGCAATGCATCCCCAGTGGTGCCAGTGCACTCTCTGGACTCACTGCACTGCATCCCCAGTGGTGCCAGTGCACTCTCTGGAGTCACTGCACTGCATCCCCGGTGGTGCCACTGCACTCTCTGGACTCACTGCAGTGCATCCCCAGTGGTGCCAGTGCACTCTCTGGACTCACTGCACTGCATCCCCAAGGTGCCAGTGCACACTCTGGACTCACTGCACTGCATCCCCAGTGGTGCCAGTGCACTCTCTGCACTCACTGCAGTGCATCCCCAAGGTGCCAGTGCACTCTCTGGACTCACTGCACTGACCCCCTGTGGTGACAGTGCACTCTCTGCACTCACTGCAGTGCATCCCCAGTGGTGCCAGTGCACTCTCTGGACTCACTGCAGTGCATCCCCAGTGGTGCCAGTGCAATCTCTGGGCTCACCGGGGTGCATCCCCAGTGGTGCCAGTGCACTCTCTGGACTCACTGCACTGCATCCCCAGTGGTGCCAGTGCACTCTCTGGACTCACTGCAGAGCATCCCCAGTGGTGCCAGTGCACTCTCTGGACTCACTGCACTGCATCCCCAGTGGTGCCAGTGCACTCTCTGGACTCACTGCACTGCATCCGCAGTGGTGCCAGTGCACTCTCTGGACTCACTGCAGTGAATCCCCTGTGGTGCCAGTGCACTCTCTGGACTCACTGCAGTGCATCCCCAGTGGTGCCAGTGCACTCTCTGGACTCACTGCACTGCATCCCCAGTGGTGCCAGTGTAGTCTCTGGACTCAGTGCAGTGCATCCCCAGTGGTGCCAGTGCAATCTCTGGACTCACTGCAGTGCAGCTCCAGCGGTGCCAGTGCATTCTCTGGACTCACTGCAGTGCATTCGCAGTGGTGCCAGTACACTCTCTGGACTCACTGCACTGCATTCCCAGTGGTGCCAGTGCACTCTCTGGACTCACTGCACTTCATCCCCAGTGGTTCCAGTGTAGTCTCTGGACTCACTGCAGTGCAGCTCCAGTGGTGCCAGTGTACTCTCTGGACTCACTGCACTGCATCCCCAGTGGTGCCAATGCACTCTCTGCACTCACTGCACTGCATCCCCAGTGGTGCCAGTGCACTCTCTGGAGTCACTGCAGTGTATCCCCAGTGGTGCCAGTGCACTCTCTGGACTCACTGAACTGCATTCCCAGTGGTGCCAGAGCACTCTCTGGACTCACTGCAGTGCATCCCCAGTGGTGCCAATGCACTCTCTGGACTCACTGCTCAGCATCCCCAGTGGTGCCAGGGTACTCTCTGGACTCACAGCACTGCATCCCCAGTGGTGCCAGTGCACTCTCTGGACTCACTGCACTAAAACCCCAGTGGTGCCAGTGCACTCACTGGACTCACTGCAGTGAACCCCAAGGGTGCCAGTGCACTCTCTGGACTCACTGCAACGCAATCCTCAGTGGTGCCAGTGCACTCTCTGGAATCACTGCAGTGCATCCCCTGTGGTGGCAGTGCACTCTCTGGAATCACTGCAGTGCATCCCCTGAGGTGCCAGTGCACTCTCTGGACTCACTGCAGTGCATCCCAGGTGGTGCCAGTGCACTCTCTGGACTCACTGCACTGCATCCCCAGTGATGCCAGTGCACTCTCTGGACTCACTGCACTGCATCCCCAGTGGTGCCAGTGCACTCTCTGGACTCACTGCATTGCATCCCAGGTGGTGCCACTGCACTCTCTGGACTCACTGCACTGCATCCCCAGTGATGCCAGTGCACTCTCTGGACTCACTGCACTGCATCCCCAGTGGTGCCAGTGCACTCTCTGGACTCACTGCACTGCATCCCCAGTGGTACCAGTGCACTCTCTGGACTCATGGCACTGCATTCCCAGTGGTGCCAGGGCACTCTCTGGACTCAGTGCACTGCATCCCCAGTGGTGCCAGTGCACTCTCTGGACTCACTGCACTAAAACCCCAGTGGTGCCAGTGCACTCTCTGGACTCACTGCAGTGAACCCCAGGGGTGCCAGTGCACTCTCTGTACTGACTGCACTGCATCCTCAGTGGTGCCAGTGCACTCTCTGGAATCACTGCAGTGCATCCCCTGTGGTGCCAGTGCACTCTCTGGACTCACTGCACTGCATCCCCAGTGGTGCCAGTGCACTCTCTGGACTCACTGCAGTGCATCCCCAGTGGTGCCAGGGCACTCTCCGGACTTACTGCAGTGCATCCGCAGTAGTGCCAGTGCACTCTTTCGAGTCACTGCACTGCATCCCCATTAGTGCAAGGTCATTCTCTGGACTCACTGCACTGCATCCCCAGTGGTGCCAGTTCACTCTCTGGACTCACTGCAGTGCATCCCCAGTGGTGCCAGGGCACTCTCCGGACTCACTGCACTGCATCCCCAGTGGTGCCAGTGCACTCTCTGGACTCACTGCACTAAAACCCCAGTGGTGCCAGTGCACTCTCTGGACTCACTGCAGTGCATCCCCAGTGGTGCCAGTGCACTCTCTGGACTCACTGAACTGCATTCCCAGTGCTGACAGTACACTCTCTGGACTCACTGCACTAAAACCCCAGTGGTGCCAGTGCACTCTCTGGACTCACTGCAGTGCATCCCCAGTGGTGCCAGTGCACTCTCTGGACTCACTGCACTGCATCCCCTGTGGTGCCAGTGCACTCTCTGGAGTCACTGCACTGCATCCCCAGTGGTGCCAGTGCACTCTCTGGACTCACTGCACTGCATCCCCAGTGGTGCTAGTGCACTCTCTGCACTCACTGCACTGCATCCGCAGTGGAGCCAGTGCAGTCTCTGGACTCACTGCACTGCATCCCCAGTGGTGCCAGTGCACTCTCTGGACTCACTGCACTGCATCCCCAGTGGTGCCAGTGCACTCTCTGGACTCACTGCACTGCATCCCCAGTGGTGCCAGTGCACACTCTGGAGTCACTGCACTGCATCCCCAGTGGTGCCTGTGCACTCTCTGGACTCACTGCACTGCATCCCCAGTGGTGCCAGTGCACTCTCTGGAGTCACTCCACTGCATCCCCACTGGTGCCAGTGCACTCTCTGGAGTCACTGCAGTGTATCCTCTGTGGTGCCAGTGCACTCCTGGACTCACTACACTGCATCTCCAGTGGTGCCAGTGCAATCTCTGGACTCACTGCAGTGCATCCCCAGTGGTGCCAGTGCACTCTCTGGACTCACTGCACTGCACCCCCTGTGGTGCCAGTGCACTCTCTGGACTCACTGCACTGCATCCCCAGTGGTGCCAGTGCACTCTCTGGACTCACTGCACTGCATCCCCAGTGGTGCCAGTGCACTCTCTGCACTCATTGCACTGCATCCCCAGTGGTGCCAGTGCACTCTCTGGACTCACTGCACTGCATCCCCAGTGGTGCCAGTGCAATTTCTGGACTCAATGCAGTGCATCCCCAGTGGTTCCAGTGCACTCTCTGCACTCACTGCACTGCATCCCCAGTGGTGCCAGTGCACTCTCTGCAGTCACTGCACTGCATCCCCAGTGGTGCCAGTGCACTCTCTGGACTCACTGCACTGCATCACCAGTGGTGCCTGTGCAGTCTCTGGACTCACTGCAGTGCATCCCCAGTGGTGCCAGTGCACTCTATGGAGTCACTGCAGTGTATCCTCTGTGGTGCCAGTGCACTCTGTGGACTCACTGCACTGCATCCCCAGTGGTGCCAGTGCACTCTCTGGACTCACTGCACTGCATCCCCAGTGGTGCCAGTGCACTCTCTAGACTCACTGCAGTGTATCCTCTGTGGTGCCAGTGCACTCTGTGGACTCACTGCACTGCATCCCCAGTGGTGCCACTGCACTCTCTGGACTCACTGCAGTACATCCCCAGTGGTGCCAGTGCACTCTCTGGACTCACTGCACTGCATCCCCAGTGGTGCATGTGCAGTCTCTGGACTCACAGCACTGCATCCCCAGTGGTGCCAGTGCATTCTCCGGACTCACTGCAGTGCATCCCCAGTGGTGCCAGTGCACTCTCTGGACTCACTGCAGTGGATCCGCAGTGGTGCCAGTGCACTCTCTGGACTCAGTGCACTGCATCCCCAGTGGTGCCAGTGCACTCTCTGGACTCACTGCAGTGCAGCCTCTGAGGTGCCAGTGCACTCTCTGTACTCACTGCAGTGCATGCCCAGTGGTGCCAGTACAATCTCTGGACTCACTGCAATGCAGCTCACTGGTGCCAGAGCACTCTCTGGACTCACTGCACTGCATCCCCAGTGGTGCCAGTGTACTCTCTGGACTCACCGGAGTGTAACCCTAATGGTGCCAGTGCACTCTCTGGACTCACTGCACTAAAACTCCAGTGGTGCCAGTGCACTCTATGGACTCACTGCACTGCATCCCCAGTGGTGCCAGTGCACTCTCTGGACTCACTGCACTGCATCCCCAATGGTGCCAGTGCACTCTCTGGAATCACTGCAGTGCAACCCCTTTGGTGCCAGTGCACTCTCTGGAGTCACTGCACTGCATCCCCAGTGGTGCCAGTGCATTCTCTAGACTCACTGCACTGCATCCCCAGTGGTGCCAGTGCACTCTCTGGACTCACTGCACTGCATCCCCTGTGGTGCCATTGCACTCTCTGGACTCCCTGCACTGCATCCCCAGTGGTGCCACTGCACTCTCTGGACTCACTGCAGTGTATCCCTATTGGAGCCGGTGCACTCTCTGGACTCACTAAACTGCATCCCCAGTGGTGCC
Organism: Anser anser; assembly: GCF_964211835.1. Lineage (NCBI taxonomy): Eukaryota > Metazoa > Chordata > Aves > Anseriformes > Anatidae > Anser > Anser anser. Next base: position 538,445 of record NC_139725.1, read on the forward strand.
AGAGAACTCTCTGGAGTCACTGCAGTGCATCCCCAGTGGTGCCAGTGCACTGTCTGGACTCACTGCAGTTTATCCCCAGTGGTGCAAGGGCACTCTCTGGACTCACTGCACTGCATCCCCATTGGTGCCAGTGCACTCTCTGGACTCACTGCGCTTCGTCCCCAGGGGTGCCAGTGCACTCTCTGGACTCACTGCACTGCATCTCCAGGGGTGCCAGTGCACTCTCAGGAGTCACTGCAGTGCCTCCCCACTGGTGCCAGTGCACTCTCTGGACTCACTGCACTGCATCCCCAGTGGTGCCAGTGCACTCTCTGGACTCACTGCAGTGCATCCCCAGTGGTGCCAGTGCAATCTTTCGAGTCACTGCACTGCATCCGCAGTGGTGCCAGTGCACTCTCTGGACTCACTGCAGTGCATCCCCAGTGGTGCCAGTGCACTCACTGGACTCACTGCAGTGCATCCCCAGTGGTGCCAGTGCACTCACTGGACTCACTGTACTGCATCACCAGTGGTGCCAGTGCACACTCTGGACTCACTGAACTTCATCCCCTTGGTGCCAGTGCACTCTCAGGACTCACTGCACAGCATCCCCAGTGGTGCTAGTGCACTCTCTGGACTCACTGCATTGCATCCCCAGTGGTGCCAGTGCACTCTCTGGACTCACTGCACTGCATCCGCAGTGGTGCCTGTGCACTCTCTGGAGTCACTGCGCTGCATCCCCAGGGGTGCCACTGCACTCTCTGGACTCACTGCAGTGCATCACCAGTGGTGCCAGTGCACTCTCTGGACTCACTACACTTCATCCCCAGTGGTGCCAGTGCACTCTCTGGACTCACTGCACTGCATCCCCAATGGTGCCAGTGCACTCTATGACCTCACTGCAGTGCATCCCCAGTGGTGCTAGTGCACTCTCTGGACTCACTGCAGTGCATCCCCAGTGGTGCCACTGCACTCTCTGGACTCACTGCACTGCATCCCCAGTGGTGCCAGTGCACTCTCTGGACTCACTGCAGTGCATCCCCAGTGGTGCCAGTGCACTCTCTGGACTCACTGCAGTGCATCCCCTGTTGTGCCAGTGCACTCTCTGGAGTCACTGCACTGCATCCCCAGTGGTGCCAGTGCATTCTCTAGACTAACTGCACTGCATCCCGAGTTGTGCCAGTGCACTCTCTGGACTCACTGCAGTGCATCACCAGTGATGCCAGTGCACTGTATGGCCTCACTGCACTGCATTCCCAGTGGTGCCAGTGCACTCTCTGGACTCACTGCACTGCATCCCCAGTGGTGCCAGTGTACTCACTGCACTGCATCCCCAGTGGTGCCAGTGCACTCTCTGGCCTCACTGCACTGCATCACCATTGCTGCCAGTGCACTCTCTGGACTCACTGCACTGCATCCCCAGTGGTGCCAGAGCACTCTCTGGACTTACTGCAGTGCAACCCCAGTGAAGCCAGTGAACTCTCTGGACTCACTGCACTGCATCCCCAGTGGTGCCAGTGCACTCTCTGGACTCACTGCAGTGCATCCCCAGTGGTGCCAGTGTACTCTCTGGACTCACAGCACTGCATCCCCTGTGGTGCCAGTGCACTCTCTGGACTCACTGCAGTGCATCCCCAGTGGTGCCAGTGCACTCTCTGGCCTCAGTGCACTGCATTCCCAGTGGTGCCAGTGCACTCTCTGGACTCACTAGAGTGCATCCCCAGTGGTGCCAGTTTACTCACTGCAGTGCATCCCCAGTGGTGCCAGTGCACTCTCTGGACTCACTGCACTGGTCCCCAGTGGTTCCAGTGCACTCTCTGGAGTCACTGCACTGCATCCCCAGTGGTTCCAGTGCACTCTCTGGATCACTGCACTGCATCACCATTGGTGCCAGTGCACTCTCTGGAGTCACTGCAGTGCATCCCCTGTTGTGCCAGTGCACTCTCTGGACTCACCGCACTGCATCCACAGTGGTGCCAGTGCACTCTCTGGAGTCACTGCAGTGCATCCCCTGTTGTGCCAGTGCACTCTCTGCACTCACTGCACTGCATCCCCAGTGGTGCCAGTGCACTCTCTGGACTCACTGCACTGCATCCCCAGTGGTGCCAGTGCACTCTCTGGATTCACTGCATTGCATCCCCAGTGGTGCCAGTGCACTCTCTGGACTCACTGCACTGCATCCCCAGTGATGACAGTGTACTCCCTGGACTCACTGCACTGCATCACCAGTGGTGCCAGTGCACTCTCTGGACTCACTGCACTGCATCCCCAGTGGAGACAGTGCACTCTCTGTAGTCACTGCGATGCATCCCCAGTGGTGCCAGTGCACTCTCTGGACTCACTGCACTGCATCCCCAGTGGAGCCAATGCACTCTCTGGACTCACTGCAGTGCATCCCCAGTGGTGCCAGTGGCTCTCTGTACTCACTGCACTGCATCCCCAGTGTTGCCATTGCACTCTCTGGACTCACTGCACTGCATCCCCAGTGGTGCCAGTGCACTCTCTGGAGTCACTGCACTGCGTCAACAGTGGTGCCAGTGCACTCTCTGGACTCACTGCACTGAATCCCCAGTGGTGCCAGTGTAGTCTCTGGACTCACTGCAGTGCATCCCCAGTGGTGCCAGTACAATCTCTGGACTCACTGCAATGCAGCTCACTGGTGCCAGAGCACTCTCTGGACTCACTGCACTGCATCCCCAGTGGTGCCAGTGTACTCTCTGGACTCACCGGAGTGTAACCCCAGTGGTGCCAGTGCACTCTCTGGACTCACTGCACTGCATCCCCAGTGGTGCCAGTGCACTCTCTGGACTCACTGCACTGCATCCCCAATGGTGCCAGTGCACTCTCTGGAATCACTGCAGTGCAATCCCTGTGGTGCCAGTGCACTCTCTGGAGTCACTGCACTGCATCCCGAGTGGTGCCAGTGCATTATCTAGACTCACTGCACTGCATCCCCACTGGTGCCAGTGCACTCTCTGGACTCACTGCACTGCATCCCCAGTGGTGCCATTGCACTCTCTGGACTCCCTGCACTGCATCCCCAGTGGTGCCAGTGCAATCTCTGGACTCACTGCAGTGTATCCCTATTGGAGCCGGTGCACTCTCTGGACTCACTAAACAGCATCCCCAGTGGTGGCAGAGAACTCTCTGGAGTCACTGCAGTGCATCCCCAGTGGTGCCAGTGCACTGTCTGGACTCACTGTAGTTTATCCCCAGTGGTGCCAGTGCACTCTCTGGACTCACTGCACAGCATCCCCAGTGGTGCCAGTGCACTCTCTGGACTCACTGCACAGCATCCCCAGTGGTGCTAGTGCACTCTCTGGACTCACTGCAGTGCATCCCCAGTGGTGCCAGTGGCTCTCTGTACTCACTGCACTGCATCCCCTGTGTTGCCATTGCACTCTCTGGACTCACTGCACTGCATCCCCAGTGGTGCCAGTGTAGTCTCTGGACTCACTGCACTGCATCCCCAGTGGTGCCAGTGCACTCTCTGGACTCACTGCACTGAATCCCCAGTGGTGCCAGTGTAGTCTCTGGACTCACTGCACTGCATCCCCAGTGGTGCCAGTGCACTCTCTGGACTCACTGCACTGCATCCCCAGTGGTGCCAGTGTACTCTCTGGACTCACCGGCGTGTAACACCAGTGGTGCCAGTGCACTCTCTGGACTCACTGCACTAAAACTCCTGTGGTGCCACTGCACTCTATGGACTCACTGCACTGCATCCCCAGTGGTGCCAGTGCACTCTCTGGACTCACAGCAGTGCATCCCCAATGGTGCCAGTGCTCTCTCTGGAATCACTGCAGTGCAACTCCTCTGGTGCCAGTGCACTCTCTGGAGTCACTGCACTGCATCCCCAGTGGTGCCAGTGCATTCTCTAGACTCACTGCAGTGCATCCCCAGTGGTGCCAGTACAATCTCTGGACTCACTGCAGTGCATCACCAGTGGTGCCAGTACACTCTCTGGACTCACTGCACTGCATCCCCAGTGGTGCCATTGCACTCTCTTGACTCACTAAACTGAATCCCCAGTGGTGCCAGAGAACTCTCTGGAATCACTGCAGTGCATCCCCAGTGGTGCCAGTGCACTGTCTGGACTCACTGCAGTTTATCCCCAGTGGTACAAGGGCACTCTCTGTACTCACTGCAGTGCATCCCCAGTGGTGCCAGTGCAATCTTTCGAGTCACTGCACTGCATCCCCAGTGGTGCCAGTGCACTCTCTGGACTCACTGCACTGCTTCCCCAGTGGTGCCAGTGCACTCTCTGGACTCACTGCACTGCATCCCCAGTGTTTCCAGTGCACTCTCCGGACTCACTGCAGTGCATTCCCGGTGGTGCCAGTGCACTCTCTGGACTCACTGCACTGCATCCGCAGTGGTGCCAGTGCACTCTCTGGAGTCGCTGCACTGCAGTCCCAATGGTGCCAGTGCATTCTCTAGACTCACTGCAGTGCATCCCCATTTGTGCCAGGGCACTCTCTGGACTCACTGCAGTGCATCACCAGTGGTGCCAGTGCACTCTATGGCCTCACTGCACTGCATCCCCAGTGGTGCCAGTGCACTCTCTAGAGTCACTGCATTGCATCCACAGTGGTGCCAGTGCACTCTCTGGACTCACTGCAGTGCATCCCCAGAAGTGCCAGTGCACTCTCTGGACTCACTGCAGTGCATCCCCAGTGGTGCCAGTGCACTCTCTGGACTCACTGCACTGCATCCCCAGTGGTGCCAGTGCACTCTCTGGACTCACTGCACTGCATCCCCAGTGGTGCCAGTGACCTCTCTGGACTCACTGCAGTGCATCCCCAGTGGTGCCAGGGCACTCTCTGCAGACAATGCAGTGCATCCCCAGAGGTGACAGTGCACTCTCTGGACGCACTGTACTGCTCCAACCGCAGCAGCCGCTTCAGCCGCGATAGCCCCTCCAGCCTCGGCAGCCGCTCCAGCCGCTCCAGCCGCGGCAGCCGCGGCAGCCGGTCCAGTCGCGGCAGCCGCTCCATCCGCGGCATACGCGGCAGACGCTCCAGCCGCTCCAGCCGCAGCAGCCGCTCCAACCGCGACAGGCGCTCCAGCCGCGGCAGCCGCTCCAGCCGCTCCAGCCGCGGCAGCCGCTCCAACCGCGGCAGCCGCTCCAGCCGTGGCAGCCGCTTCACTCGGTAGCGGCTTTAGCGGCTGCCGCGGCTGGAGCGGCTGACGCGGCTGGAGCGGATGCCGCGGCTGGAGCAGTGCAGTGAGTGCACAGAGTGCACTGGCACTACTGGCGATGCACTGCAGTGAGTCCAGAGAGTGTAATGGCACCACTGGGGATGCAGTGCAGTCAGTCCAGAGAGTGCACTGGCACCACTGGGGATGCAGTGCACTGAGTCCAGAGAGTGCACTGGCACCACTGGGGATGCAGTGCAGTGAGTCCAGAGAGGTCACTGGCACCACTGGGGATGCAGTGCATTGAGTCCAGAGAGTGCACTGGCACCACTGGGGATGCACCCCGGTGACTCCAGAGGGTGCACCGGCACACTGGGGATGCACTGCAGTGAGTCCATAGAGTGCACTGACACCACTGGGGATGCAGTGCCGTGAGTACAGAGAGTTCACTGTCACCACTGGGGATGCACTGCAGTGAGTCCAGAGAGTGCAGTGGCACCACTGGGGATGCAGTGCAGTGAGTCCAGACAGGGCACTGGCACCACTGGGGATGCAGTACAGTGAGTCCAGAGAGTGTACTGGCTCCACTGGGGATGCACTGCAGTGAGTCCAGGGAGTGCACTGGCACCACTGGGGATGCACTGCAGTGAGTCCAGAGAGTGCACTGGCACCACTGGGGATGCACTGCAGTGAGTCCAGAGAGTGCACTGGCACCACTGGGGATGCACTGTAGTGAGTCCAGATATTAGCGTAGCAACCACATAATCACCAAGTGATTATATGAAGGTGCTTTATTCAGCGCTGGAAGCCGGGGCAGGTGCCCAAATCTGGCTTCAAGTCCCGTTACTTCCCAGCCGTTATTTATACATACAATATTGCGTCAGGTATACATATTCATTACAGGTTGCAACATCAGCCTCGCTTTTCGTTCTAATTAGCTCCCCTCCCCTTTGCACATGCGTGGCGCACTCTGGTGGTCGTCCAGATGAAGTAAGGAGTCTTCCTCTCCGCTAAACTTTTCACCTTTCTTACTCGACGCATGCTCCCTCCACTTCTTGGTTCTGCTTCAACTCATTTCATCATTTTCAGGCCCTTATCCAAGGTCAGGTTGTACCTGTTCCCTCCCAAGGTTCCCCTTCAATGATTCTTTTGATTGTTCAATGTACTCCCTAAGTATCCAGTATACATAGATTAATTGATAATGTAAGTACATTTGGCAATGCTTAATTATACTGATAGGTCCCATTACCTAAGAGACATTAGTAAAACATCCAGTCGATTCTCCCCAACACTAACATCCCCCCCCTTTGAAAATACTTCACTCATACCAAGAGCAAGTATTTTCATTACTGTTAGGTTGAATCAGGTTAGTAGAGGTTAGTGAGTATAACTTGATATAGAGATTAGTAAGTATAATCTTAACGCATCTTCGTTAGTCTACTATCTTATTGATTCCTCTATGCCTGCTTGTTAACGCTAGTACTATAGGATGGGGGTGGAGTAAGTGGGATAGGGTGTTCTGGGTGATTCCCAGTAACCTACTAACCTCCTTGACCACGTTGGCAATGAAATGTGGTCCCCTGTCTGAAGAAATACCCAACGGTACACCAAATCTAGGGATTATTTCCCGTAGTAACCATTTTACCGTTTCCTTTGCTTAGTTGGTGTGACAGGGAAGGGCCTCTGGCCATCCTGAAAAAGTATCAACCCCTACCAATCGGTATTTATAACCTCTTGCTTTAGGCAGTTCCACGAAGTCTATTTGCCAGTAATCTCCAGGCTCTATTCCAGCTCTAGTTCTTCCCATCTCAGCATGTTTCCTTGCTACCGGATTATTCTTTAAGCAAAGCTCACATTTTGACATTACTGACTTTGCCATTGTTAACATGTGTACCGAGATGACACCTCGTTTCAAATAGGTCACCATTGCTTCTGCACCCCAGTGACATTCATTATGTTTTATTTGTAAGATTTCTCGCATTATTATAGGAGGTACTATGAGTTGTCCTGTCGTAGTCACATACCACCCGTCAGGATTCTTCTGGGCCTTCATCAAATTTGCAAGTCTCTCATCTTCCGCTGAATACTTTGGGTCTTTAGGTAATTTAAAACAAGAGAGGCCTACCTTCGATGGAATTAGAGCCATTACTTTCCATACTTCACGTGCAACCTTCCGGGCCGTCAAATCCGCCAGTCTGTTACCTTCTGCAATCTCTGACACCCCTCCTTGATGAGCTTTACAATGCATTATGGCCACCTGTTGGGGTTTCTGTACAGCTGTTATTAATTTCAATAGTTCTTCCTGGTATTTTATATTAGTCCCTTGTGAGGATAGCATTCCCCTTTCTTTCCATAATGCCCCATGTACGTGGACTACCCCGAATGCATATTTTGAATCTGTCCAAATATTCACGTTCTTACCCTCGCTTAGTTCCAGGGCTCGTGTCAGGGCGACTATTTCTGCTCGTTGGGCTGAAGTCCCCGGAGGTAGGGAATTTGCCTCAATCACTACCTTTGATGTAGTTGCCGCGTATCCTGCGTAACGAGTCCCATTTTCCACAAAGCTGCTTCCATCCGTGAAAAGTTCCCAATCCGGTCTCCCCCGAGGCTGATCCTTTAAGTCTGTTCTGCTGGCATAGGTATGTTCGATGATCTCCACGCAATCATGACTGAGGTCTCCTTCCTCCATAGTTGTTCCTAGAAACACTGCTGGGTTCAATAAGTTAGTAGTTCTTAAGATTACATCATCTTGCTCAGTTCGTATAGCTTGATATTTCATCATTCGGCTGGGCGATAGCCAATGGCCCCCCTTTTGCTCCAATACCGTAGTCACCATATGTGGCACGAACACTCAATTTGCTTCCCTAATGTGAGCTTCCTGGCTTCCTGTATTAAAAGGACTGTGGCTGCCACGGCCCTTAAACACGAGGGCCATCCAGCGCTTACTGCATCCAATTGTTTAGAAAAATACCCCACAGGTCTTTTCCAGCTCCCAAGTCGCTGGGTCAGTACTCCTAATGCCAATCGTTGTCTCTCATGCACAAACAGCTGGAAGTCCTTTGATAAGTCCGGGGCATGGCATTCTGTACCCCGACTTGTACCCAATCTTGATATCTCTTCAGCCTCCTTATTCCATCCCCTGTGTTATAATCCCATTGGGGATCCTCGGTGGGGAAGTTTTGATCTAGATTTCCAAGCACTAATCCATTACGTATATCTTCTCGGGCTCTCTCTCTGGCTGCCCGCAATACCATGTCTTTTTCTGTCGAGTCCATCAAAGTATCCAGGATCACCTGGAGATCATCCCAATCGGGATTTTGGGTTTTAATTATCATTTTCATTACCCTAGCTACTTTATCTGGGTTTTCCCTGTAGGTGCCGGCTGCTTGTTTCCATATCATTAAATCCCCAGCTGAAAAAGGCACCTTAACATATACCGGTCCTTCTGTCCCCACTCCTTGCCTGAGGGGAGCGATTATTTTCCCTCCCTGTTCATTTATAGTTTCTCCTGCCCTTCGCTGTTGCCGGGTCCTATGTGACACAGGGGAGACTAAAGTCGGGGATTCTCCATCACTACTGCTGTCTTCCTTTTCTCTTTTCCCTCCCTGTCCTGGCTCTTCCGGCGGAGCCGACGGCGCAACTTCCAAATCAATATTTCCATTATTCATTTCCCCATAATACTTATTATTCTCTATTGCCTGATGCTGTATACAGTGTCCCTCCTTAGTACATGCACAACAACGTTCCTCAGTTGAAACCTCAAGCACCATTATTCCACAAGCATGCTGCCATTCAGGCTTTCGGCGCAAATAAAAGAATAATTCCACATACGGCAGTTCATCATATTTTCCTTCCCGCTTACAGAATAGCATCAATTGTAAAATTGTATTATATTGCAATGTTCCATTCTCAGGCCAAGTTTCTTGGTCCTCTAGCTTATACTGTGGCCACCAAATATTACAATAATCAATCAGCTTTCCTTTCCGCATTTCTTGACCAAAACCTCCCTCTTTCCAGTGTGCTGGCAAACACCCCAGCGGGGATGTCCGCGGGATAGGTACATCTTTTCCCAGAATTCCTTTGATCTTTTTCATTTTGAGCTTATGATACAAACCCAAAAGCTGCCAGAGCAGCAGCACACTTTCCCAGAAGCTGCCGGAGCAGCAGTACACTCTCCCAAAAGCTGCCGGAGCAGCAGCGTGCTCTCCCAGAAGCTGCCGGAGCAGCAGCACGCTTTCCCAAAAGCTGCCGGAGCAGCAGCACACTCTCCCAAAAGCTGCCGGAGCAGCAGCGTGCTCTCCCAGAAGCTGCCGGAGCAGCAGCACGCTTTCCCAAAAGCTGCCAGAGCAGCAGCGTGCTCTCCCAAAAGCTGCCGGAGCAGCAGCACGCTTTCCCAAAAGCTGCCGGAGCAGCAGCGTGCTCTCCCAAAAGCTGCCGGAGCAGCAGCGTGCTCTCCCAGAAGCTGCCGGAGCAGCAGCACGCTTTCCCAAAAGCTGCCGGAGCAGCAGCGTGCTCTCCCAAAAGCTGCCGGAGCAGCAGCGTGCTCTCCCAAAAGCTGCCGGAGCAGCAGCACGCTTTCCCAGAAGCTGCCGGAACAGCAGCGTGCTCTCCCAAAAGCTGCCGGAGCAGCAGCACGCTTTCCCAGAAGCTGCCGGAGCAGCAGTGTGCTTACTACATACCAATAATACCAAGTGCTGACCCTTCAGCACAAACCAATACAATTACCAATACCAAACCACCAATGCCGAACCTGCAGAGCTTTCGCTCTGTCTAACGGACGGCGCCTAGGCTTACCCCGGGAGCTCCCTGCCCAACCGAGCGTGGCTTTCGCCGCGTCTGACCGGCAGGCTTTCCCAACCAAATCGGTACCGAATACCCAAAGTTGAAAGCACCTTTGCTTACCACTCCAGTGGTACGTCGTGAGCAGCGGAGGTCGGTCGTGGTCGACTGCTCCCCGAGAATCCCTCGGTGCCGGCTGGAGCGAAACCGAGACACGAGCCGCCTCAGCAGTGCCCACGCTGTCCCACCCGGGTCGCCAAAATGTTAGCGTAGCAACCACATAACCACCAAGTGATTATATGAAGGTGCTTTATTCAGCGCTGGAAGCCGGGGCAGGTGCCCAAATCTGGCTTCAAGTCCCGTTACTTCCCAGCCGTTATTTATACATACAATATTGCGTCAGGTCTACATATTCATTACAGGTTGCAACATCAGCCTCGCTTTTCATTCTGATTAGCTCCCCTCCCCTTTGCACATGCGTGGCGCACTCTGGTGGTCGTCCAGGTGGTCGTCCAGATGAAGTAAGGAGTCTTCCTCTCCGCTAAACTTTTCACCTTTCTTACTCGACGCATGCTCCCTCCGCTTCTTGGTTCTGCTTCAACTCATTTCATCATTTCCAGGCCCTTATCCAAGGTCAGGTTGTACCTGTTCCCTCCCAAGGTCCCCCTTCAATGATTCTTTTGATTGTTCAATGTACTCCCTAAGTATCCAGTATACATAGATTAATTGATAATGTAAGTACATTTGGCAATGCTTAATTATACTGTAGGTCCCATTACCTAAGAGACATTAGTAAAACATCCATTCGATTCTCCCCAACACTAACACAGAGACTGCACTGGCACCACTAGGGATGCAGTGCAGTGAGTCCAGAGAGGGCACTGGCACCACTGGCGATGCACTGCAGTGAGTCCAGAGAGTGCACTGGCACCACTGGGGATGCACTGCAGTGAGTCCAGAGAGTGCACTGGCACCACTGGGGATGCAGAGCAGTGAGTCCAGAGAGTGCACTGGCACCACCTGGGATGCAGTGCAGTGAGTCCAGAGAGGGCACTGGCACCACTGGCAATGCACTGCAGTGAGTCCAGAGAGTGCACTGGCACCACTGGGGATGCACTGCAGTGAGTCCAGAGAGTGCACTGGCACCACTGGAGTTGCAGTGCAGTGAGTCCAGAGAGTTCTCTGGCACCACTGGGGATGCAGTTAGTGACTCCAGAGAGTGCACTGGCACCACTGGGGATGCAGTGCAGTGAGTCCAGAGAGTGCATTGGCACCACTGGGGATGCACTGCAATGAGTCCAGAGAGTGCACTGGCACCAATAGCAACGCAGTGCAGTGAGTCCAGAGAGTGCCTTGGCACCACTGGGGATGCAGTGCAGTGAGTCCAGAGAGTACCCCGGCAGCACTGGGGATGCAGTGCAGTGATTCCAGAGAGTGCACTGGCACCACTGGGGATGCAGTGCCGTTGGTCCAGAGAGTGCACTAGCACCACTGGGGATGCAGTGCAGTGAGTCCAGAGTGTGCACTGGCACCACTGGGGATGCAGTGCTGTGAGTCCAGAGAGTGCACTGGCACCACTGGTGATGCACCCCCGTGAGTCCAGAGAGTGCAATGGCACCACTGGGGATGTAGTGCAGTGAGTCCACAGAGGGCACTGGCACCACTGGGGATGCAGTGCAGTGAGTACAGAGAGTGCCCCGGCACCACTGGGGATGCAGTGCAGTGAGTCCAGAGAGTACAGTGGCACCACTGGGGATGCAGTGCAGTGAGTCCAAAGAGTGCACTGGCACCATTGGGGATGCACTGCAGTGAGTCCAGAGAGTGCACTGGCACCACTGGGAATGCAGTTCAGTGAGTCCAGAGAGTGCACTGGCACCACTGGGGATGCAGTGCAGTGAGCTCAGAGAGTGCACTGGCACCACTGGGGATGCAGTGCAGTGAGTCCGGAGAGTGCACTGGCACCACTGGGGATGCAGTGCAGTGAGTCCAGAGAGTGCACTGTCAGCACTGGGGATGCACTGCAGTGAGTCCAGAGAGTGCACTGGCACCACTGGGGATGCAGTGCGGTGAGTCCAGAGAGTGCACTGGCGCCACTGGGGATGCAGTGCAGTGAGTCCAGAGAGGTCACTGGCACCACTGGGGATGCACTGCAGTGAGTCCAGAGAGTGCACTGGCACCACTGGGGATGCACCCCGGTGAGTCCAGAGAGTGCACTGGCACCACTGGGGATGCACCCCGGCAAGTCCAGAGAGTGCACTGTCACCACTGGGAATGCAGTACAGTGAGTCCAGAAAGTGCACTGGCCCCACTGGGGATGCACTGCAGTGAGTCCAGAGAGTGCACTGGCACCACTGGGGATGCAGTGCAGAGAGTCCACAGAGTGCACTGGCACCACTGGGGATGCAGTGCAGTGAGCTCAGAGAGTGCACTGGCACCACTGGGGATGCAGTGCAGTGAGTCCAGAGAGTGTACTGGCACCACTGGGGATGCAAGTGCGGTGAGTCCAGAGAGTGCACTGGCACCACTGGGGATGCAGTGCAGTGAGTCCAGAGAGGTCACTGGCACCACTGGGGATGCAGTGCCGTGAGTCCAGAGAGTGCACTGGCACCACTGGGGATGCACTGCAGTGAGTCCAGAGAGTGCACTGGCACCACTGGGGATGCACCCCGGCAAGTCCAGAGAGTGCACTGTCACCACTGGGGATGCAGTGCAGTGAGTCCACAGAGTGCACTGGCACCACTGGGGATACAGTGCAGTGAGTCCAGAGAGTGCACTGGCACCACTGGGGATGCACTGCAGTGACTCCAGAGAGTGCACTGGTACCACTGGGGATGCACTGCGTGAGTCCAGAGAGTGCACTGGCACCACTGGGGATGCAGTGCCGTGAGTCCAGAGAGTGCACTGGCACCACTGGAGATGCACTGCAATGAGTCCAGAGAGTGCTCTGGCACCACTGGGGATGCAGTGCAGTGAGTCCAGAGAGTGCACTGGCACCACTGAGGATGCAGTGCAGTGAGTCCAGAGAGTGCAGTGGCACCACTGGGGATGCACTGCAGTGAGTCCAGAGAGTGCACTGGTACCACTGGGGATGCACTGCGTGAGTCCAGAGAGTGCACTGGCACCACAGGTGATGCAGTGCAGTGAGTCCAGAGAGTGCACTGGCACCACTGGAGATGCACTGCAATGAGTCCAGAGAGTGCAGTGGCACCACTGGGGATGCAGTGTAGTGAGTCCAGAGAAGTGCTCTGGCACCAGTGAGCTGCATTGCAGTGAGTCCAGAGAGTGCACTGGCACCACTGGGGATGCACTGCAGTGAGTCCAGAGAGTGCACTGGCACCACTGGGGATGCACTCCGGTGAGTCCAGAGAGTGCACTGGCACCACTGGGGATGCAGTGCGGTGAGTCCAGAGAGTGCACTGGCACCACAGGGGATGCAGTGCCGTGAGTCCAGAGAGTGCACTGGCACCACTGGCAATGCACTGCAGTGAGTCCAGAGAGTGCACTGGCACCACTGGGGATGCAGTGCAGTGAGTCCAGAGAGTGCACTGGCACCACTGGGGATGCAGTACAGTGAGTCCAGAGAGTGCACTGTCACCACTGGAGATGCAGTGCAGTGAGTCCAGAGAGTGCACTGGCACCACTGGGGATGCAGTGCAGTGAGTCCAGTGAGTGCACTGGCACCACTGGGGATGCAGTGCAGTAAGCTCAGCGAGTGCACTGGCACCACTGGGGATGCAGTGCAGTGAGTCCAGAGAGTGCACTGGCACCACTGGGGATGCAGTGCAGTGAGTCCACAGAGGGCACTGGCACCACTGGGGATGCACTGCAGTGAGTCCAGAGAGGGCACTGGCACCACTGGGGATGCAGTTCAGTGAGTCCAGAGAGTGCCCCGGCACCACTGGGGATGCAGTGCAGTGAGTCCAGAGAGTGCAGTGGCACCACAGGGGATGTAGTGCAGTGAGTCCAAAGAGTGCACGGGCACCATTGGGGATGCACTGTAGTGAGTCCAGAGAGTGCACTGGCACCACTGGGGATGCACTGCAGTGAGTCCAGAGAGTGCAGTGCCACCACTGGGGATGCAGTGCAGTGAGTCCAGAGAGTGCACTGGCACCACTGGGGATGCACTGCAGTGAGTCCAGAGAGTGTACTGGCACCACTGGGGATGCAGTGCAGTGAGTCCAGAGAGTGCACTGGCACCACTGGGGATGCAGTGCAGTGAGTCCAGAGAGTGCACTGGCACCACTGGGGATGCAGTGCAGTGAGTCCACAGAGTGCACTGGCACCACTGGGGATGCAGTGCAGTGAGTCCAGAGAGGTCACTGGCACCACTGGGGATGCAGTGCAGTGAGTCCAGAGAGTGCACTGGCACCACTGGGGATGCACCCCGGTGAGTCCAGAGAGTGCACTGGCACCACTGGGGATGCACCGCGGCAAGTCCAGAGAGTGCACTGTCACCACTGGGGATGCAGTGCAGTGAGTCCAGTGAGTGCACTGGCACCACTGGGGATGCAGTGCAGTGAGTCCAGAGAGTGCACTGGCACCACTGGGGATGCAGTGCAGTGAGACCAGAGATTGCAGTGACACCACTGGGGATGGAGTGCAATGAGTCCAGAGAGTGCACTGGTACGATTGGGGATGCAGTGCAGTGAGTACAGATAGTGCACTGGCACCACTGGGGATGCAATGCAGTGAGTCCAGAGAGTGCACTGGCACCACTGGGATGCAGTGCAGTGACTCAAGAGAGTGCACTGGCACCACTGGGGATGCAGTGCAGTGAGACCAGAGAGTGCACTGGCACCACTGGGGATGCAGAGCAGTGAGTCCAGAGAGTACACTGGCACCACTGGGGATACAAGCCGGCAAGTCCAGAGAGTCCACTGGCACCACAGGGGATGCAGTGCAGTGAGTCCAGAGAGTGCACTGGCACCACTGGGGATGCACCCCGGCAAGTCCAGAGAGTGCACTCTCTGGACTCACTGCAGTGCATGCCCAGTGGTGCCAGTTCACTCTCTGGAATCACTGCAGTGCATTCCCTGTGGTGCCAGTGCACTCTCTGGAGTCACTGCAGTGCATCCCCAGTGGTGCCAGTGCACTCTCTGGACTCACTGCACTGCATCCCCAGTGGTGCCAGTGCACTCTCTGGACTCACTGCACTGCATCCCCAGTGGTGCCAGTATACTCTCTGGGCTCACTTCAGTGTATCCCCATTGAGCCGGTGCACTCTCTGGACTCACTAAACTGCATCCCCAGTGGTTCCAGAGAGCTCTCTGGAGTCACTGCACTGCATCCCCAGAGGTGCCAGTGCACTGTCTGGACTCACTGCAGTTTATCCCCAGTGGTGCAAGGGCACTCTCTGGACTCACAGCACTGCATCCCCATTGGTGCCAGTGCACTCTCTGGACTCACTGCACTAAAACCCCAGTGGTGCCAGTGCAGTCTCTGGACTCACTGCAGTGCATCTCCAGTGGTGCCAGTGCACTCTCTGGACTCACTGCACTGCATCCCCAGTGGTGCCAGTGCACTCTCTGGACTCACTGCAGTGCATCCCCAGTGGTGCCAGTGCACTCTCTGGACTCACTGCGCTGCATCCCCAGTGGTGCCAGTGCACTCTCTGGACTCACTGCAGTGCCTCCCCACTGGTGCCATTGCGCTCTCTGGACTCACTGCACTGCATCTCCAGTGGTGCCAGTGCACTCTCTGGACTCACTGCACTGCATCCCCAGTGGTGCCAGTGAACTCTCTGGACTCACTGCACTGCATCCCCAGTGGTTCCAGTGCACTCTCTGGATCACTGCACTGCATCCCCAGTGGTGCCAGTGCACTCTTTCGAGTCACTGCACTGCATCCTCAGTGGTGCCAGTGCACTCTCTGGACTCACTGCACTTCATCCCCAGTGGTGCCAGTGCACTCTCTGGACTCACTGCACTGCATCCCCAGTGGTGCATGTGCACTCTCTGCACTCACTACAATGCATCCCCAGTGGTGCCAGTGCACTCTCTGGAGTCACTGCACTGCATCCCCAGTGGTGCCAGTGCACTCACTGGACTCACTGCAGTGCATCCCCAGTGGTGCCAGAGCACTCACTGCACTCACTGTACTGCATCACCAGTGTTGCCAGTGTAGTCTCTGGACTCACTGCACTGCATCCCCAGTGGTGCCAGTGCACTCTCTGGACTCACTGCAGTGCATCTCCAGTGGTGCCAGTGCACTCTCTGAACTCACTGCAGTGCATCCCCAGTGGTGTTAGCGCACTCTCTGGACTCACTGCAGTGCATCCCCAGTGGTGCCACTGCACTCTCTGGACTCACTGCACTGCATCCGCAGTGGTGCCAGTGCACTCTCTGGACTCACTGCACTGCATCCCCAGTGGTGCCAGTGCACTCTCTGGACTCACTGCACTGCATCCCCAGTGGTGCCAGTGCACTCTCTGGACTCACTGCAGTGCATCCCCAGTGGTGCCAGTGCACTCTCTGGACTCACTGCACTGCATTCCCAGTGCTGACAGTGTACTCCCTGGACTCACTGCACTGCATCACCAGTGGTGCCAGTACACTCTCTGGACTCACTGCAGTGCATCCCCAGTGGTGCCAGTGCACTCTCTGGACTCACTGCACTGCATCCCCAGTGGAGACAGTGCACTCTCTGGACTCACTGCAGTGCATCCCCAGTGGTGCCAGTGGCTCTCTGTACTCACTGCACTGCATCCCCAGTGGTGCCAGTGCACTCTCTGGAGTCACTGCACTGCATCAACAGTGGTGCCAGTGCACTCTCTGGACTCACTGCACTGAATCCCCAGTCGTGCCAGTGTAGTGTCTGGACTCACTGCAGTGCATCCCCAGTGGTGCCAGTACAATCTCTGGACTCACTGCAATGCAGCTCACTGGTGCCAGAGCACTCTCTGGACTCACTGGACTGCATCACCAGTGGTGCCAGTGTACTCTCTGGACTCACCGGAGTGTAACCCCAGTGGTACCAGTGCACTCTCTGGACTCACTGCACTGCATCCCCAGTGGTGCCAGTGCACTCTCTGGACTCACTGCACTGCATCCCCAATGGTGCCAGTGCACTCTCTGGAATCACTGCAGTGCAACCCCTGTGGTGCCAGTGCCCTCTCTGGAGTCACTGCACTGCATCCCCAGTGGTGCCAGTGCATTCTCTAGACTCAATGCAGTGCATCCCCAGTGGTGCCAGTGCACTCTCTGGACTCACTGCACTGCATCCCCAGTGGTGCCATTGCACTCTCTGGACTCCCTGCACTGCATCCCCAGTGGTGCCAGTGCACTCTCTGGACTCACTGCAGTGTATCCCTATTGGAGCCGGTGCACTCTCTGGACTCACTAAACTGCATCCCCACTGGTTCCAGAGAACTCTCTGGAGTCACTGCAGTGCATCCCCAGTGCTGCCAGTGCACTGTCTGGACTCACTGCAGTTTATCCCCAGTGGTGCAATGGCACTCTCTGGACTCACTGCACTGCATCCCCAGTGGTGCCAGTGCACTCTCTGGACTCACTGCGCTGCGTCCCCAGGGGTGCCAGTGCACTCTCTGGACTCACTGCACTGCATCCCCAGTGGTGCCAGTGCACTCTCTGGACTCACTGCAGTGCCTCCCCACTGGTGCCAGTGCACTCTCTGGACTCACTGCACTGCATCCCCAGTGGTGCCAGTGCACTCTCTGGACTCACTGCACTGCATCCGCAGTGGTTCCAGTGCACTCTCTGGATCACTGCACTGCATCACCATTGGTGCCACGGCACTCTCCGGACTCACTGCAGTGCATCACCAGTGGTGCCAGTGCAATCTTTCGAGTCACTGCACTGCATCCCCATTGGTGCCAGTGCACTCTCTGGAGTCACTGCACTGCATCCCCAGTGG
This sequence comes from Anser anser, assembly GCF_964211835.1. Lineage (NCBI taxonomy): Eukaryota > Metazoa > Chordata > Aves > Anseriformes > Anatidae > Anser > Anser anser. Next base: position 556,214 of record NC_139725.1, read on the forward strand.
TGCCAGTGCACTCACTGGACTCACTGCATTGCATCCCCAGTGGTGCCAGTGCACTCTCTGGACTCACTGCACTGCATTCCCAGTGCTGACAGTGTACTCCCTGGACTCACTGCACTGCATCACCAGTGGTGCCAGTACACTCTCTGGACTCACTGCAGTGCATCCACAGTGGTGCCAGTGCACTCTCTGGACTCACTGCACTGCATCCCCAGTGGAGACAGTGCACTCTCTGGACTCACTGCAGTGCATCCCCAGTGGTGCCAGTGGCTCTCTGTACTCACTGCACTGCATCCCCAGTGTTGCCATTGCACTCTCTGGACTCACTGCACTGCATCCCCAGTGGTGCCAGTGCACTCTCTGGAGTCACTGCACTGCATCAACAGTGGTGCCAGCGCACTCTCTGGACACACTGCAATGCAGCTCACTGGTGCCAGTGCACTCTCTGGACTCACTGCACTGCATCCCCAGTGTTGCCAGTGTACTCTCTGGACTCACCGGAGTGTAACCCCAGTGGTACCAGTGCACTCTCTGGACTCACTGCACTAAAACTCCAGTGGTGCCAGTGCACTCTCTGGACTCACTGCACTGCATCCCCAGTGGTGCCAGTGCACTCTCTGGACTCACTGCACTGCATCCCCAATGGTGCCAGTGCACTCTCTGGAATCACTGCAGTGCAACCCCTGTGGTGCCAGTGCCCTCTCTGGAGTCACTGCACTGCATCCCCAGTGGTGCCAGTGCATTCTCTAGACTCAATGCAGTGCATCCCCAGTGGTGCCAGTGCACTCTCTGGACTCACTGCACTGCATCCCCAGTGGTGCCATTGCACTCTCTGGACTCCCTGCACTGCATCCCCAGTGGTGCCACTGCACTCTCTGGACTCACTGCAGTGTATCCCTATTGGAGCCGGTGCACTCTCTGGACTCACTGCAGTGCCTCCCCACTGGTGCCAGTGCACTCTCTGGACTCACTGCACTGCATCCCCAGTGGTGCCAGTGCACTCTCTGGACTCACTGCACTGCATCCGCAGTGGTTCCAGTGCACTCTCTGGATCACTACACTGCATCACCATTGGTGCCACGGCACTCTCCGGACTCACTGCAGTGCATCCCCAGTGGTGCCAGTGCAATCTTTCGAGTCACTGCACTGCATCCCCATTGGTGCCAGTGCACTCTCTGGAGTCACTGCACTGCATCCCCAGTGGTGCCAGTGCCCTCACTGGACTCACTGCAGTGCATCCCCTCTGGTGCCAGTGCACTCACTGGACTCACTGTACTGCATCACCAGTGGTGCCAGTGCACTCTCTGGACTCACTGCACTTCATCCCCAGTGGTGCCAGTGCACTCTCTGGACTCACTGCGCTGCATCCCCTGTGGTGCCAGTGCACTCTCTGAACTCACTGCAGTGCATCCCCAGTGGTGCTAGCGCACTCTCTGGACTCACTGCAGTGCATCCCCAGTGGTGCCACTGCACTCTCTGGACTCACTGCACTGCATCCGCAGTGGTGCCAGTGCACTCTCTGGACTCACTGCAGTGCATCCCCAGTGGTGCCAGTGCACTCTCTGGACTCACTGCACTGCATCCCCAGTGGTGCCAGTGCACTCTCTGGACTCACTGCAGTGCATCCCCAGTGGTGCCAGTGCACTCTCTGGACTCACTGCATTGCATCCCCAGTGGTGCCAGTGCACTCTCTGGACTCACTGCACTGCATCCCCAGTGGAGACAGTGCACTCTCTGGACTCACTGCAGTGCATCCCCAGTGGTGCCAGTGGCTCTCTGTACTCACTGCACTGCATCCCATGTGTTGCCATTGCACTCTCTGGACTCACTGCACTGCATCCCCAGTGGTGCCAGTGCACTCTCTGGAGTCACTGCACTGCATCAACAGTGGTGCCAGTGCACTCTCTGGACTCACTGCACTGAATCCCCAGTCGTGCCAGTGTAGTCTCTGGACTCACTGCAGTGCATCCCCAGTGGTGCCAGTGCACTCTCTGGCTTCAGTGCACTGCATTTCCTGTGGTGCCAGTGCACTCTCTGGACTCACTAGAGTGCATCCCCAGTGGTGCCAGTTTACTCACTGCACTGCATCCCCAGTGGTGCCAGTGCACTCTCTGGACTCACTCCACTGCATCCCCAGTGGAGACAGTGCACTCTCTGTACTCACTGCACTGCATCCCCAGTGTTGCCATTGCACTCTCTGGACTCACTGCACTGCATCCCCAGTGGTGCCAGTGCACTCTCTGGACTCACTGCAGTGCATCCCCAGTGGTGCAAGTGCACTCTCTGGACTCACTGCGCTGCATCCCCAGGGGTGCCAGTGCACTCTCTGGACTCACTGCAGTGCATCCCCAGTGGTGCCAGTGCACTCTCTGGACTCACTGCAGTGCCTCCCCACTGGTGCCATTGCGCTCTCTGGACTCACTGCACTGCATCCCCAGTGGTGCCAGTGCACTCTCTGGACTCACTGCACTGCATCCCCAGTGGTGCCACTGCACTCTCTGGATCACTGCACTGCATCCCCAGTGGTGCCAGTGCACTCTTTCGAGTCACTGCACTGCATCCCCAGTGGTGCCAGTGCACTCTCTGGACTCACTGTAGTACATCCCCAGTGGTGCCAGTGCACTCACTGGACTCACTGCAGTGCATCCCCAGTGGTGCCAGTGCACTCACTGGACTCACTGTACTGCATCCCCAGTGGTGCCAGTGCACTCTCTGGACTCACTGCAGTGCATCACCAGTGGTGCCAGTGCACTCTATGGCCTCACTGCACTGCATTCCCAGTGGTGCCAGTGCACTCTCTGGACTCACTGCACTGCATCCCCAGTGGTGCCAGTGTACTCACTGCACTGCATCCCCAGTGGTGCCAGTGCACTCTCTGGCCTCACTGCACTGCATCACCAGTGCTGCCAGTGCACTCTCTGGACTCACTGCACTGCATCCCCAGTGGTGCCAGTGCACTCTCTGGACTCACTGCAGTGCAACCCCAGTGATGCCAGTGCACTCTCTGGACTCACTACACTGCATCCCCAGTGGTGCCAGTGCACTCTCTGGACTCACTGCAGTGCATCCCCAGTGGTGCCAGTGCACTCTCTGGACTCACTGCACTGCATCCCCAGTGGTGCCAGTGCACTCTCTGGACTCACTGCAGTGCATCCCCAGTGGTGCCAGTGCACTCTCTGGCCTCAGTGCACTGCATTCCCTGTGGTGCCAGTGCACTCTCTGGACTCACTAGAGTGCATCCCCAGTGGTGCCAGTGTACTCACTGCACTGCATCCCCAGTGGTGCCAGTGCACTGTCTGGACTCACTGCAGTGCATCACCAGTGGTGCCAGTGCACTCTCTGGAGTCACTGCACTGCATCCCCAGTGGTTCCAGTGCACTCTCTGGATCACTGCACTGCATCACCATTGGTGCCACTGCACTCTCTGCAGTCACTGCAGTGCATCCCCTGTTGTGCCAGTGCACTCTCTGCACTCACTGCACTGCATCCCCAGTGGTGCCAGTGCACTCACTGGACTCACTGCAGTGCATCCCCTGTTGTGCCAGTGCACTCTCTGCACTCACTGCATTGCATCCCCAGTGGTGCCAGTGCACTCTCTGGACTCACTGCAGTGTATCCCCAGTGGTGCCAGTGCACTCTCTGGACTCACTGCACTGCATCCCCAGTGGAGACAGTGCACTCTCTGTAGTCACTGCGCTGCATCCCCAGTGGTGCCAGTGCACTCTCTGGACTCACTGCACTGCATCCCCAGTGGAGCCAATGCACTCTCTGGACTCACTGCAGTGCATCCCCAGTGGTGCCAGTGGCTCTCTGTACTCACTGCACTGCATCCCCAGTGTTGCCATTGCACTCTCTGGACTCACTGCACTGCATCCCCAGTGGTGCCAGTGCACTCTCTGGAGTCACTGCACTGCATCAACAGTGGTGCCAGTGCACTCTCTGGACTCACTGCACTGAATCCCCAGTGGTGCCAGTGTAGTCTCTGGACTCACTGCAGTGCATCCCCAGTGGTGCCAGTGCACTCTCTGGACTCACTGCAATGCAGCTCACTGGTGCCAGAGCACTCTCTGGACTCACTACACTGCATCCCCAGTGGTGCCAGTGTACTCTCTGGACTCACCGGAGTGTAACACCAGTGGTGCCAGTGCACTCTCTGGACTCACTGCACTAAAACTCCAGTGGTGCCAGTGCACTCTATGGACTCACTGCACTGCATCCCCAGTGGTGCCAGTGCACTCTCTGGACTCACTGCACTGCATCCCCAATGGTGCCAGTGCACTCTCTGGACTCACTGCAGTGCATCCCCAGTGGTGCAAGTGCACTCTCTGGACTCACTGCGCTGCATCCCCAGGGGTGCCAGTGCACTCTCTGGACTCACTGCAGTGCATCCCCAGTGGTGCCAGTGCACTCTCTGGACTCACTGCAGTGCCTCCCCACTGGTGCCATTGCGCTCTCTGGACTCACTGCACTGCATCCCCAGTGGTGCCAGTGCACTCTCTGGACTCACTGCACTGCATCCCCAGTGGTGCCACTGCACTCTCTGGATCACTGCACTGCATCCCCAGTGGTGCCAGTGCACTCTTTCGAGTCACTGCACTGCATCCCCAGTGGTGCCAGTGCACTCTCTGGACTCACTGTAGTACATCCCCAGTGGTGCCAGTGCACTCACTGGACTCACTGCAGTGCATCCCCAGTGGTGCCAGTGCACTCACTGGACTCACTGTACTGCATCCCCAGTGGTGCCAGTGCACTCTCTGGACTCACTGCAGTGCATCACCAGTGGTGCCAGTGCACTCTATGGCCTCACTGCACTGCATTCCCAGTGGTGCCAGTGCACTCTCTGGACTCACTGCACTGCATCCCCAGTGGTGCCAGTGTACTCACTGCACTGCATCCCCAGTGGTGCCAGTGCACTCTCTGGCCTCACTGCACTGCATCACCAGTGCTGCCAGTGCACTCTCTGGACTCACTGCACTGCATCCCCAGTGGTGCCAGTGCACTCTCTGGACTCACTGCAGTGCAACCCCAGTGATGCCAGTGCACTCTCTGGACTCACTGCACTGCATCCCCAGTGGTGCCAGTGCACTCTCTGGACTCACTGCAGTGCATCCCCAGTGGTGCCAGTGCACTCTCTGGACTCACTGCACTGCATCCCCAGTGGTGCCAGTGCACTCTCTGGACTCACTGCAGTGCATCCCCAGTGGTGCCAGTGCACTCTCTGGCCTCAGTGCACTGCATTCCCTGTGGTGCCAGTGCACTCTCTGGACTCACTAGAGTGCATCCCCAGTGGTGCCAGTGTACTCACTGCACTGCATCCCCAGTGGTGCCAGTGCACTGTCTGGACTCACTGCAGTGCATCACCAGTGGTGCCAGTGCACTCTCTGGAGTCACTGCACTGCATCCCCAGTGGTTCCAGTGCACTCTCTGGATCACTGCACTGCATCACCATTGGTGCCACTGCACTCTCTGCAGTCACTGCAGTGCATCCCCTGTTGTGCCAGTGCACTCTCTGCACTCACTGCACTGCATCCCCAGTGGTGCCAGTGCACTCACTGGACTCACTGCAGTGCATCCCCTGTTGTGCCAGTGCACTCTCTGCACTCACTGCATTGCATCCCCAGTGGTGCCAGTGCACTCTCTGGACTCACTGCAGTGTATCCCCAGTGGTGCCAGTGCACTCTCTGGACTCACTGCACTGCATCCCCAGTGGAGACAGTGCACTCTCTGTAGTCACTGCGCTGCATCCCCAGTGGTGCCAGTGCACTCTCTGGACTCACTGCACTGCATCCCCAGTGGAGCCAATGCACTCTCTGGACTCACTGCAGTGCATCCCCAGTGGTGCCAGTGGCTCTCTGTACTCACTGCACTGCATCCCCAGTGTTGCCATTGCACTCTCTGGACTCACTGCACTGCATCCCCAGTGGTGCCAGTGCACTCTCTGGAGTCACTGCACTGCATCAACAGTGGTGCCAGTGCACTCTCTGGACTCACTGCACTGAATCCCCAGTGGTGCCAGTGTAGTCTCTGGACTCACTGCAGTGCATCCCCAGTGGTGCCAGTGCACTCTCTGGACTCACTGCAATGCAGCTCACTGGTGCCAGAGCACTCTCTGGACTCACTACACTGCATCCCCAGTGGTGCCAGTGTACTCTCTGGACTCACCGGAGTGTAACACCAGTGGTGCCAGTGCACTCTCTGGACTCACTGCACTAAAACTCCAGTGGTGCCAGTGCACTCTATGGACTCACTGCACTGCATCCCCAGTGGTGCCAGTGCACTCTCTGGACTCACTGCACTGCATCCCCAATGGTGCCAGTGCACTCTCTGGAATCACTGCAGTGCAACCCCTGTGGTGCCAGTGCACTCTCTGGAGTCACTGCACTGCATCCCCAGTGGTGCCAGTGCATTCTCCAGACTCACTGCAGTGCATCCCCAGTGGTGCCAGTGCACTCTCTGGACTCACTGCAGTGCATCACCAGTGGTGCCAGTGCACTCTCTGGACTCACTGCACTGCATCCCCAGTGGTGCCATTGCACTCACTGGACTCCCTGCACTGCATCCAGAGTGGTGCCACTGCACTCTCTGGACTCACTGCAGTGTATCCCCATTGGAGCCGGTGCACTCTCTGGACTCACTGCACTGCATCCCCAGGGGTGCCAGTGCACTCTCTGGACTCACTGCACTGCATCCCCAGTGGTGCCACTGCACTCTCTGGACTCAGTGCACTGCATCCCCAGTGGTGCCAGTGCACTCTCTGGACTCACTGCACTGCATCCCCAGTGGTGCCAGTGCACTCTCTGGACTCACTGCACTGCATCCCCAGTGGTGCCAGTGCACTCTCTGGAGTCACTGCAGTGCATCCCCAGTGGTGCCAGTGCACTCTCTCGCCTCAGTGCACTGCATTCCCAGTGGTGCCAGTGCACTCTCTGGACTCACTAGAGTGCATCCCCAGTGGTGCCAGTGTACTCACTGCACTGCATCCCCAGTGGTGCCAGTGCACTCTCTGGACTCACTGTAGTACATCCCCAGTGGTGCCAGTGCACTCTCTGGACTCACTGCACTGCATCCCCAGTGGTCCCAGTGCACTCTCTGGACTCACGGCACTGCATCCCCTGTGGTGCCAGTGCACTCTCTGGACTCACCGCACTGCATCCCCAGTGGTGCCAGTGCACTCTCTGGACTCACCGGAGTGCATCCCCAGTGGTGCCAGTGCACTCTCTGGACTCACTGCAGTGCATCCCCAGTGGTGCCAGTGACCTCTCTGGACTCACTGCACTGCATCCCCAGTGGTGCCACTGCACTCTCTGGACTCACTGCACTGCATCCCCAGTGGTGCCAGTGCACTCTCTGGACTCACTGCACTGCATCCCCAGTGGAGACAGTGCACTCTCTGTAGTCACTGCGCTGCATCCCCAGTGGTGCCAGTGCACTCTCTGGACTCACTGCACTGCATCCCCAGTGGAGGCAATGCACTCTCTGGACTCACTGCAGTGCACCCCAGTGTTGCCAGTGGCTCTCTTTACTCACTGCACTGCATCCCCAGTGTTGCCAGTGCACTCTCTGGACTCACTGCACTGCATCGCCAGTGGTGCCAGTGCACTCTCTGGACTCACTGCACTGCATCCCCAGTGGTGCCAGTGTACTCTCTGGACTCACAGCACTGCATCCCCAGTGGTGCCAGTGCACTCTCTGGACTCACTGCACTAAAACTCCAGTGGTGCCAGTGCACTCTCTGGACTCACTGCACTAAAACTCCACTGGTGCCAGTGCACTCTCTGGACTCACTGCACTGCATCCCCAGTGGTGCCAGTGCACTCTCTGGAATCACTGCAGTGCATCCCCTGTGGTGCCAGTGCACTCTCTGGACTCACTGCACTGCATCCCCAGTGGTGCCAGTGCATTCTCTAGACTCACTGCACTGCATCCCCAGTGGTGCCAGTGCACTCTCTGGACTCACTGCAGTGCATCACCAGTGGTGCCAGTGCACTCTCTGGACTCACTGCACTGCATCCCCATTGGTGCCAGTGCACTCTCTGGACTCCCTGCACTGCATCCCCAGTGGTGCCAGTGTACTCTCTGGACTCACTGCAGTGTATCCCCATTGGAGCCGGTGCACTCTCTGGACTCACTAAACTGCATCCCCAGTGGTGCCAGAGAACTCTCTGGAGTCACTGCAGTGCATCCCCATTGGTGCCAGTGCACTCTCTGGACTCACTGCAGTGCATCCCCAGTGGTGCAAGGGCACTCTCTGGACTCACTGCACTGCATCCCCAGTGGTGCCAGTGCACTCTCTGGTCTCACTGCGCTGCATCCCCAGTGGTGCTAGTGCACTCTCTGGACTCACTGCACTGCATCCCCAGTGGTGCCAGTGTACTCACAGCACTGCATCCCCAGTGGTGCCAGTGCACTCTCTGGAATCACTGCACTGCATCCCCAGTGGTGCCAGTTCACTCTTTCGAGTCACTGAACTGCATCCCCAGTGGTGCCAGTGCACTCTCTGGACTCACTGCACTTCATCCCCAGTGGTGCCACTGCACTCTCTGGACTCACTGCACTGCATCCCCAGTGGTGCCAGTGCACTCTATGGACTCACTGCACTGCATCCCCAGTGGTGCCAGTGCACTCTCTGGAATCACTGCACTGCATCCCCAGTGGTGCCAGTGCATTCTCTAGACTCACTGCAGTGCATCCCCAGTTGTGCCAGTGCACTCTCTGGACTCACTGCACTGCATCACCTGTGGTGCCAGTGCACTCTATGGCCTCACTGCACTGCATCCCCAGTGGTGCCAGTGTACTCACAGCACTGCATCCCCAGTGGTGCCAGTGCACTCTCTGGCCTCACTGCACTGCATCCCCAGTGGTGCCCCTGCACTCTCTGGACTCACTGCACTGCATCCCCAGTGGTGCCAGTGCACTCTCTGGACTCATTGCAGTGCATCCCAAGTGGTGCCAGTGCACTCTCTGGACTCACTGCACTGCATCCCCAGTGGTGCCAGTGCACTCTCTGGACTCACTGCACTGCATCCCCAGTGGTGCCAGTGCACTCTCTGGACTCACTGCAGTGCATCCCCAGTGGTGCCAGTGCACTCTCTGGCCTCAGTGCACTGCATTCCCAGTGGTGCCAGTACACTCTCTGGACTCACTAGAGTGCATCCCCAGTGGTGCCAGTGTACTCACTGCACTGCATCCCCAGTGGTGCCAGTGCACTCTCTGGACTCACTGTAGTGCATCCCCAGTGGTGCCAGTGCACTCTCTGGACTCACTGCACTGCATCCCCAGTGGTGCCAGTGCACTCTCTGGAGTCACTGCACTGCATCACCAGTGGTGCCAGTGCATTCTTTAGACTCACTGTAGTGCATCCCCAGTGGTGCCAGTGCACTCTCTGGACTCACTGCACTGCATCCCCAGTGGTGCCAGTGCACTCTCTGGACTCACTGCACTGCATCACCAGTGGTGCCAGTGCATTCTCTAGACTCACTGCAGTGCATCCCCAGTTGTGCCAGTGCACTCTCTGGACTCACTGCACTGCATCACCAGTGGTGCCAGTGCACTCTATGGCCTCACTGCACTGCATCCCCAGTGGTGCCAGTGTACTCACAGCACTGCATCCCCAGTGGTGCCAGTGCACTCTCTGGCCTCACTGCACTGCATCCCCAGTGGTGCCCCTGCACTCTCTGGACTCACTGCACTGCATCCCCAGTGGTGCCAGTGCACTCTCTGGACTCACTGCAGTGCATCCCCAGTGGTGCCAGTGCACTCTCTGGACTCACTGCACTGCATCCCCAGTGGTGCCAGTGCACTCTCTGGACTCACTAGAGTGCATCCCCAGTGGTGCCAGTGTACTCTCTGGAATCACTGCACTGCATCCCCAGTGGTGCCAGTGCATTCTCTAGACTCACTGCAGTGCATCCCCAGTGGTGCCAGTGCACTCTCTGGACTCACTTCAGTGCATCCCCAGTGGTGCCAGTGCACTCTCTGGACTCACTGCACTGCATCCCCAGTGGTGCCAGTGCACTCTCTGGACTCACTGCAGTGCATCCCCAGTGGTGCCAGTGCACTCTCTGGACTCACTGCAGTGCCTCCCCACTGGTGCCATTGCGCTCTCTGGACTCACTGCACTGCATCCCCAGTGGTGCCAGTGCACTCTCTGGACTCACTGCACTGCATCCCCAGTGGTGCCAGTGCACTCTCTGGAGTCACTGCAGTGCATCCCCAGTGGTGCCACTGCACTCTCTGGACTCACTGCACTGCATTCCCAGTGGTGCCAGTGCACTCTCTGGTCTCACTAGAGTGCATCCCCAGTTGTGCCAGTGTACTCACTGGACTGCATCCCCAGTGGTGCCAGTGCACTCTCTGGACTCACTGTAGTACATCCCCAGTGGTGCCAGTGCACTCTCTGGACTCACTGCACTGCATCCCCAGTGTAGCCAGTGCACTCTCTGGACTCACGGCACTGCATCCCCTGTGGTGCCAGTGCACTCTCTGGACTCACCGCACTGCATCCCCAGTGGTGCCAGTGCACTCTCTGGACTCGGCGGAGTGCATCCCCAGTGGTGCCAGTGCACTCTCTGGAGTCACTGCACTGCCTCCCAAGTGGTGCCAGTGCACTCTCTGGACTCACTGCACTGCATCCCCAGTGGTGCCACTGCACTCTCTGGACTCACTGCACTGCATCCCCAGTGGAGACAGTGCACTCTCTGTAGTCACTGCGCTGCATCCCCAGTGGTGCCAGTGCACTCTCTGGACTCACTGCACTGCATCCCCAGTGGAGGCAATGCACTCTCTGGACTCACTGCAGTGCATCCCCAGTGGTGCCAGTGGCTCTCTTTACTCACTGCACTGCATCCCCAGTGTTGCCAGTGCACTCTCTGGACTCACTGCACTGCATCGCCAGTGGTGCCAGTGCACTCTCTGGACTCACTGCACTGCATCCCCAGTGGTGCCAGTGCACTCTCTGGACTCACTGCACTGCATCCCCAGTGGTGCCAGTGTACTCTCTGGACTCACAGCACTGCATCCCCAGTGGTGCCAGTGCACTCTCTGGACTCACTGCACTAAAACTCCACTGTTGCCAGTGCACTCTCTGGACTCACTGCACTAAAACTCCAGTGGTGCCAGGGCACTCTCTGGACTCACTGCACTGCATCCCCAGTGGTGCCAGTGCACTCTCTGGAATCACTGCAGTTCATCCCCTGTGGTGCCAGTGCACTCTCTGGACTCACTGCACTGCATCCCCAGTGGTGCCAGTGCACTGTCTGGACTCACTGCACTGCATCCCCATTGGTGCCAGTGCACTCTCTGGACTCCCTGCACTGCATCCCCAGTGGTGCCAGTGTACTCTCTGGACTCACTGCAGTGTATCCGCATTGGAGCCGGTGCACTCTCTGGACTCACTAAACTGCATCCCCAGTGGTGCCAGAAAACTCTCTGGAGTCACTGCAGTGCATTCCCAGTGGTGCCAGTGCACTCTCTGGACTCACTGCAGTGCATCCCCAGTGGTGCAAGGGCACTCTCTGGACTCACTGCACTGCATCCCCAGTGGTGCCAGTGCACTCTCTGGTCTCACTGCGCTGCATCCCCAGTGGTGCTAGTGCACTCTCTGGACTCACTGCACTGCATCCCCAGTGGTGCCAGTGTACTCACAGCACTGCATCCCCAGTGGTGCCAGTGCACTCTCTGGAATCACTGCACTGCATCCCCAGTGGTGCCAGTTCACTCTTTCGAGTCACTGCACTGCATCCCCAGTGGTGCCAGTGCACTCTCTGGACTCACTGCACTTCATCACCAGTGGTGCCACTGCACTCTCTGGACTCACTGCACTGCATCCCCAGTGGTGCCAGTGCACTCTATGGACTCACTGCACTGCATCCCCAGTGGTGCCAGTGCACTCTCTGGAATCACTGCACTGCATCCCCAGTGGTGCCAGTGCATTCTCTAGACTCACTGCAGTGCATCCCCAGTTGTGCCAGTGCACTCTCTGGCCTCACTGCACTGCATCCCCAGTGGTGCCAGTGCACTCTATGGCCTCACTGCACTGCATCCCCAGTGGTGCCAGTGTACTCACAGCACTGCATCCCCAGTGGTGCCAGTGCATTCTCTAGACTCACTGCAGTGCATCCCCAGTTGTGCCAGTGCACTCTATGGACTCACTGCACTGCATCCCCAGTGGTGCCAGTGCACTCTATGGCCTCACTGCACTGCATCCCCAGTGGTGCCAGTGTACTCACAGCACTGCATCCCCAGTGGTGCCAGTGCACTCTCTGGACTCACTGCACTGCATCCCCAGTGGTGCCCCTGCACTCTCTGGACTCACTGCACTGCATCCCCAGTGGTGCCAGTGCACTCTCTGGACTCATTGCAGTGCATCCCAAGTGGTGCCAGTGCACTCTCTGGACTCACTGCACTGCATCCCCAGTGGTGCCAGTGCACTCTCTGGCCTCACTGCACTGCATCCCCAGTGGTGCCCCTGCACTCTCTGGCCTCAGTGCACTGCATTCCCAGTGGTGCCAGTGCACTCTCTGGACTCACTAGAGTGCATCCCCAGTGGTGCCAGTGTACTCACTGCACTGCCTCCCCAGTGGTGCCAGTGCACTCTCTGGACTCACTGTAGTGCATCCCCAGTGGTGCCAGTGCACTCTCTGGACTCACTGCACTGCATCCCCAGTGGTGCCAGTGCACTCTCTGGAATCACTGCAGTGCATCCCCTGTGGTGCCAGTGCACTCTCTGGAGTCACTGCAGTGCATCCCCAGTGGTGCCACTGCATTCTCTAGACTCACTGCAGTGCATCCCCAGTGGTGCCAGTGCACTCTCTGGACTCACTGCAGTGCATCCCCAGTGGTGCCAGTGCACTCTCTGGACTCACTGCAGTGCATCCCCAGAAGTGCCACTGCACTCTCTGGACTCACTGCACTGCATCCCCAGTGGTGCCAGTGCACTCTCTAGAGTCACTGCAGTGCATCCCTTGTTGTGCTAGTGCACTCTCTGCACTCAATACACTGCATCCCCAAAAGTGCCACTGCACTCTCTGGACTCACTGCACTGCATCCCCGGTGGTTCCATTGCACTCTCTGGACTCACTGCATTGCATCCCCAGTGGTGCCAGTGCACTCTCTGGACTCACTGCAGTGCATCCCCAGAAGTGCCAGTGCACTCTCTGGACTCACTGCACTGCATCCCCAATGGTGCCAGTGCACTCTCTGGACTCACTGCACTGCATCCCCAGTGGTGCCAGTGCACTCTCTGGACTCACTGCACTGCATCCCCAGAAGTGCCACTGCACTCTCTGGACTCACTGCACTGCATCCCCAGTGGTGCCAGTGCACTCTCTAGAGTCACTGCAGTGCATCCCTTGTTGTGCTAGTGCACTCTCTGCACTCATTACACTGCACCCCAGAAGTACCAGTGCACTCTCTGGACTCACTGCACTGCATCCCCAGTGGTTCCATTGCACTCTCTGGACTCACTGCATTGCATCCCCAGTGGTGCCAGTGCACTCTCTGGACTCACTGCAGTGCATCCCCAGAAGTGCCAGTGCACTCTCTGGGCTCACTGCAGTGCATCCCCAATGGTGCCAGTGCACTCTCTGGACTCACTGCACTGCATCCCCATTGGTGCCAGTGCACTCTCTGGACTCACAGGGGTGCATCCCCAGTGGTGCCAGTGCACTCTCTGGACTCACTGCAGTGCATCCCCAGTGGTGCCAGTGCACTCACTGCACTGCCTCCCCAGTGGTGCCAGTGCACTCTCTGGACTCACTGTAGTGCATCCCCAGTGGTGCCAGTGCACTCTCTGGACTCACTGCACTGCATCCCCAGTGGTGCCAGTGCACTCTCTGGACTCACTGCATTGCATCCCCAGTGGTGCCAGTGCACTCTCTGGACTCACTGCAGTGCATCCCCAATGGTGCCAGTGCACTCTCTGGACTCACTGCACTGCATCCCCATTGGTGCCAGTGCACTCTCTGGACTCACAGGGGTGCATCCCCAGTGGTGCCAGTGCACTCTCTGGACTCACTGCAGTGCATCCCCAGTGGTGCGAGTGTACTCACTGCACTGCCTCCCCAGTGGTGCCAGTGCACTCTCTGGACTCACTGTAGTGCATCCCCAGTGGTGCCAGTGCACTCTCTGGACTCACTGCACTGCATCCCCAGTGGTGCCAGTGCACTCTCTGGAATCACTGCAGTGCATCCCCTGTGGTGCCAGTGCACTCTCTGGAGTCACTGCAGTGCATCCCCAGTGGTGCCACTGCATTCTCTAGACTCACTGCAGTGCATCCCCAGTGGTGCCAGTGCACTCTCTGGACTCACTGCAGTGCATCCCCAGTGGTGCCAGTGCACCCTCTGGACTCACTGCAGTGCATCCCCAGAAGTGCCACTGCACTCTCTGGACTCACTGCACTGCATCCCCAGTGGTGCCAGTGCACTCTCTAGAGTCACTGCAGTGCATCCCTTGTTGTGCTAGTGCACTCTCTGCACTCACTACACTGCATCCCCAAAAGTGCCACTGCACTCTCTGGACTCACTGCACTGCATCCCCGGTGGTTCCATTGCACTCTCTGGACTCACTGCATTGCATCCCCAGTGGTGCCAGTGCACTCTCTGGACTCACTGCAGTGCATCCCCAGAAGTGCCAGTGCACTCTCTGGACTCACTGCACTGCATCCCCAATGGTGCCAGTGCACTCTCTGGACTCACTGCACTGCATCCCCAGTGGTGCCAGTGCACTCTCTGGACTCACTGCACTGCATCCCCAGAAGTGCCACTGCACTCTCTGGACTCACTGCACTGCATCCCCAGTGGTGCCAGTGCACTCTCTAGAGTCACTGCAGTGCATCCCTTGTTGTGCTAGTGCACTCTCTGCACTCATTACACTGCACCCCAGAAGTACCAGTGCACTCTCTGGACTCACTGCACTGCATCCCCAGTGGTTCCATTGCACTCTCTGGACTCACTGCATTGCATCCCCAGTGGTGCCAGTGCACTCTCTGGACTCACTGCATTGCATCCCCAATGGTGCCAGTGCACTCTCTGGACTCACTGCACTGCATCCCCATTGGTGCCAGTGCACTCTCTGGACTCACTGCACTGCATCCCCAGTGGTGCCAGTGCACTCTCTGGACTCACTGCACTGCATCCCCAGTGGTGCCAGTGCACTCTCTGGACTCACTGCACTGCATCCCCAGTGGTGCCAGTGCACTCTCTGGACTCACTGCACTGCATCCCCAATGGTGCCAGTGCACTCTTTGGACTCACTGCACTGCATCCCCAGTGGTGCCAGTGCCGTCTCTGGACTCACTGCAGTGCATCCCAACTGGTGCAAGTGCACTCTCTGGACTCACTGCACTGCATCCCCAGTGGTGCCAGTACACTCTCTGGAATCACTGCACTGGATCCCCAGTGGTGCCAGTGCACTCTGTGGAGTCACTGCACTGCATCCCCAGTGGTTCCAGTGCACTCTCTGGATCACTGCACTGCATCCCCAATGGTGCCAGTGCACTCTCTGGACTCACTGCACTGCATCCCCAGAGGTGCCAGTGCACTCTCTGGACTCACTGCAGTGCATCCCCAGTGCTGCCAGTGCACTCTCTGGACTCACTGCACCGCATCCCCAGTGGTGCCAGTGCACTCTCTGGACTCACTACACTGCATCCCCAGTGCTGACAGTGTACACCCTGGACTCACTGCACTGCATCACCACTGGTGCCAGTACACTCTCTGGACTCACTGCAGTGAATCCCCAGTGGTGACAGTGCGCTCTCTAGACTCACTGCACTGCATCCCCAGTGGTGCCAGTGCACTCTCTGCACTCACTGCGCTGCATCCCCAGTGGTGCCAGTGCACTCTCTGGACTCACTGCACTGCATCCCCAGTGGAGCCAATGCACTCTCTGGACTCACTGCAGTGCATCCCCAGTGGTGCCAGTGCACTCTCTGGACTCACAGCACTGCATTCCCATTGGTGCCAGTGCACTCTCTGGACTCACTGCAGTGCATCCCCAGTGGTGCCAGTGCACTCTCTGGACTCACTGTACTGCATCCCCATTTGTGCCAGTGCACTCTCTGCACTCACTGCGCTGCATCCCCAGTGGTGACAGTGCACGCTCTGGACTCACTGCACTGCATCCCCTGTGGTGCCAGTGCCGTCTGTGGACTCACTGCACTGCATCCCCAGTGGTGCCAGTGCACTCTCTGGACTCACTGCACTAAAACCCCAGTGGTGCCAGTGCAGTCTCTGGACTCACTGCAGTGCATCTCCAGTGGTGCCAGTGCACTCTCTGGACTCACTGCACTGCATCCCCAGTGGTGCCAGTGCACTCTCTGGACTCACTGCGCTGCATCCCCAGTGGTGCCAGTGCACTCTCTGGACTCACTGCAGTGCCTCCCCACTGGTGCCATTGCGCTCTCTGGACTCACTGCACTGCATCCCCAGTGGTGCCAGTGCACTCTCTGGACTCACTGCACTGCATCCCCAGTGGTGCCAGTGTACTCACAGCACTGCATCCCCAGTGGTGCCAGTGCATTCTCTAGACTCACTGCAGTGCATCCCCAGTTGTGCCAGTGCACTCTATGGACTCACTGCACTGCATCCCCAGTGGTGCCAGTGCACTCTATGGCCTCACTGCACTGCATCCCCAGTGGTGCCAGTGTACTCACAGCACTGCATCCCCAGTGGTGCCAGTGCACTCTCTGGACTCATTGCAGTGCATCCCAAGTGGTGCCAGTGCACTCTCTGGACTCACTGCACTGCATCCCCAGTGGTGCCAGTGCACTCTCTGGCCTCACTGCACTGCATCCCCAGTGGTGCCCCTGCACTCTCTGGCCTCAGTGCACTGCATTCCCAGTGGTGCCAGTGCACTCTCTGGACTCACTAGAGTGCATCCCCAGTGGTGCCAGTGTACTCACTGCACTGCCTCCCCAGTGGTGCCAGTGCACTCTCTGGACTCACTGTAGTGCATCCCCAGTGGTGCCAGTGCACTCTCTGGACTCACTGCACTGCATCCCCAGTGGTGCCAGTGCACTCTCTGGAATCACTGCAGTGCATCCCCTGTGGTGCCAGTGCACTCTCTGGAGTCACTGCAGTGCATCCCCAGTGGTGCCACTGCATTCTCTAGACTCACTGCAGTGCATCCCCAGTGGTGCCAGTGCACTCTCTGGACTCACTGCAGTGCATCCCCAGTGGTGCCAGTGCACTCTCTGGACTCACTGCAGTGCATCCCCAGAAGTGCCACTGCACTCTCTGGACTCACTGCACTGCATCCCCAGTGGTGCCAGTGCACTCTCTAGAGTCACTGCAGTGCATCCCTTGTTGTGCTAGTGCACTCTCTGCACTCACTACACTGCATCCCCAAAAGTGCCACTGCACTCTCTGGACTCACTGCACTGCATCCCCGGTGGTTCCATTGCACTCTCTGGACTCACTGCATTGCATCCCCAGTGGTGCCAGTGCACTCTCTGGACTCACTGCAGTGCATCCCCAGAAATGCCAGTGCACTCTCTGGACTCACTGCACTGCATCCCCAATGGTGCCAGTGCACTCTCTGGACTCACTGCACTGCATCCCCAGTGGTGCCAGTGCACTCTCTGGACTCACTGCACTGCATCCCCAGAAGTGCCACTGCACTCTCTGGACTCACTGCACTGCATCCCCAGTGGTGCCAGTGCACTCTCTAGAGTCACTGCAGTGCATCCCTTGTTGTGCTAGTGCACTCTCTGCACTCATTACACTGCACCCCAGAAGTACCAGTGCACTCTCTTGACTCACTGCACTGCATCCCCAGTGGTTCCATTGCACTCTCTGGACTCACTGCATTGCATCCCCAGTGGTGCCAGTGCACTCTCTGGACTCACTGCAGTGCATCCCCAGAAGTGCCAGTGCACTCTCTGGGCTCACTGCAGTGCATCCCCAATGGTGCCAGTGCACTCTCTGGACTCACTGCACTGCATCCCCAGTGGTGCCAGTGCACTCTCTGGACTCACAGGGGTGCATCCCCAGTGGTGCCAGTGCACTCTCTGGACTCACTGCAGTGCATCCCCAGTGGTGCCAGTGCACTCTCTGGACTCACTGCACTGCATCCCCAATGGTGCCAGTGCACCCCCTGGACTCACTGCACAGCATCCCCAATGGTGCCAGTGCACTCTTTGGACTCACTGCACTGCATCCCCAGTGGTGCCACTGCACTCTCTGGACTCACTGCATTGCATCCCCAGTGGTGCCAGTGCACTCTCTGGACTCACTTCAGTGCATCCCCAGTGGTGCCAGTGCACTCTCTGGACTCACTGCACTGCATCCCCAGTGGTGCCAGTGCACTCTCTGGACTCACTGCACTGCATCCCCAATGGTGCCAGTGCACTCTTTGGACTCACTGCACTGCATCCCCAGTGGTGCCAGTGCCGTCTCTGGACTCACTGCAGTGCATCCCAACTGGTGCAAGTGCACTCTCTGGACTCACTGCACTGCATCCCCAGTGGTGCCAGTGCACTCTCTGGAATCACTGCACTGGATCCCCAGTGGTGCCAGTGCACTCTGTGGAGTCACTGCACTGCATCCCCAGTGGTTCCAGTGCACTCTCTGGATCACTGCACTGCATCCCCAATGGTGCCAGTGCACTCTCTGGACTCACTGCACTGCATCCCCAGAGGTGCAAGTGCACTCTCTGGACTCACTGCAGTGCATCCCCAGTGGTGCCAGTGCACTCTCTGGACTCACTGCAGTGCATCCCCAGTGGTGCCAGTGCACTCTCTGGACTCACTGCACCGCATCCCCAGTGGTGCCAGTGCACTCTCTGGACTCACTACACTGCATCCCCAGTGCTGACAGTGTACACCCTGGACTCACTGCACTGCATCACCAGTGGTGCCAGTACACTCTCTGGACTCACTGCAGTGAATCCCCAATGGTGACAGTGCGCTCTCTAGACTCACTGCACTGCATCCCCAGTGGTGCCAGTGCACTCTCTGCACTCACTGCGCTGCATCCCCAGTGGTGCCAGTGCACTCTCTGGACTCACTGCACTGCATCCCCAGTGGAGCCAATGCACTCTCTGGACTCACTGCAGTGCATCCCCAGTGGTGCCAGTGCACTCTCTGGACTCACAGCACTGCATTCCCATTGGTGCCAGTGCACTCTCTGGACTCACTGCAGTGCATCTCCAGTGGTGCCAGTGCACTCTCTGGACTCACTGTACTGCATCCCCATTTGTGCCAGTGCACTTTCTGGACTCACTGCAGTGCATCCCCAGTGGTGCCAGTGCACTCTCTGGAATCACTGCAGTGCATCACCAGTGGTGACAGTGCACTCTCTGGACTCACTGCACTGCATCCCCTGTGGTGCCAGTGCCGTCTGTGGACTCACTGCACTGCATCCCCAGTGGTGCCAGTGCACTCTCTGGACTCACTGCACTAAAACCCCAGTGGTGCCAGTGCAGTCTCTGGACTCACTGCACTGCATCCCCAGTGGTGCCAGTGAACTCTCTGGACTCACTGCACTGCATCCCCAGTGGTTCCAGTGCACTCTCTGGATCACTGCACTGCATCCCCAGTGGTGCCAGTGCACTCTTTCGAGTCACTGCACTGCATCGTCAGTGGTGCCAGTGCACTCTCTGGACTCACTGCACTTCATCCCCAGTGGTGCCAGTGCACTCTCTGGACTCACTGCACTGCATCCCCAGTGGTGCATGTGCACTCTCTGCACTCACTACAATGCATCCCCAGTGGTGCCAGTGCACTCTCTGGAGTCACTGCACTGCATCCCCAGTGGTGCCAGTGCACTCACTGGACTCACTGCAGTGCATCCCCAGTGGTGCCAGTGCACTCACTGCACTCACTGTACTGCATCACCAGTGTTGCCAGTGTAGTCTCTGGACTCACTGCAGTGCATCCCCAGTGGTGCCAGTGCACTCTCTGGACTCACTGCAGTGCATCCCCAGTGGTGCCAGTGCACTCTCTGAACTCACTGCAGTGCATCCCCAGTGGTGCTAGCGCACTCTCTGGACTCACTGCAGTGCATCCCCAGTGGTGCCACTGCACTCTCTGGACTCACTGCACTGCATCCCCAGTGGTGCCAGTGCACTCTCTGGACTCACTGCAGTGCATCCCCAGTGGTGCCAGTGCACTCTCTGGACTCACTGCACTGCATCCCCAGTGGTGCCAGTGCACTCTCTGGACTCACTGCACTGCATCCCCAGTGGTGCCAGTGCACTCTCTGGACTCACTACAGTGCATCCCCAGTGGTGCCAGTGCACTCTCTGGACTCACTGCACTGCATCCCCAGTGGAGACAGTGCACTCTCTGGACTCACTGCAGTGCATCCCCAGTGGTGCCAGTGGCTCTCTGTACTCACTGCACTGCATCCCCAGTGGTGCCAGTGCACTCTCTGGAGTCACTGCACTGCATCAACAGTGGTGCCAGTGCACTCTCTGGACTCACTGCACTGAATCCCCAGTCGTGCCAGTGTAGTGTCTGGACTCACTGCAGTGCATCCCCAGTGGTGCCAGTAAAATCTCTGGACTCACTGCAATGCAGCTCACTGGTGCCAGAGCACTCTCTGGACTCACTGGACTGCATCACCAGTGGTGCCAGTGTACTCTCTGGACTCACCGGAGTGTAACCCCAGTGGTACCAGTGCACTCTCTGGACTCACTGCACTGCATCCCCAGTGGTGCCAGTGCACTCTCTGGACTCACTGCACTGCATCCCCAATGGTGCCAGTGCACTCTCTGGAATCACTGCAGTGCAACCCCTGTGGTGCCAGTGCCCTCTCTGGAGTCACTGCACTGCATCCCCAGTGGTGCCAGTGCATTCTCTAGACTCAACGCAGTGCATCCCCAGTGGTGCCAGTGCACTCTCTGGACTCACTGCACTGCATCCCCAGTGGTGCCATTGCACTCTCTGGACTCCGTGCACTGCATCCCCAGTGGTGCCACTGCACTCTCTGGACTCACTGCAGTGTATCCCTATTGGAGCCGGTGCACTCTCTGGACTCACTAAACTGCATCCCCACTGGTTCCAGAGAACTCTCTGGAGTCACTGCAGTGCATCCCCAGTGGTGCCAGTGCACTGTCTGGACTCACTGCAGTTTATCCCCAGTGGTGCAAGGGCACTCTCTGGACTCACTGCACTGCATCCCCAGTGGTGCCAGTGCACTCTCTGGACTCACTGCGCTGCGTCCCCAGGGGTGCCAGTGCACTCTCTGGACTCACTGCAGTGCATCCCCAGTGGTGCCAGTGCACTCTCTGGACTCACTGCAGTGCCTCCCCACTGGTGCCAGTGCACTCTCTGGACTCACTGCACTGCATCCCCAGTGGTGCCAGTGCACTCTCTGGACTCACTGCACTGCATCCGCAGTGGTTCCAGTGCACTCTCTGGATCACTGCACTGCATCACCATTGGTGCCACGGCACTCTCCGGACTCACTGCAGTGCATCACCAGTGGTGCCAGTGCAATCTTTCGAGTCACTGCACTGCATCCCCATTGGTGCCAGTGCACTCTCTGGAGTCACTGCACTGCATCCCCAGTGGTGCCAGTGCACTCACTGGACTCACTGCATTGCATCCCCAGTGGTGCCAGTGCACTCTCTGGACTCACTGCACTGCATTCCCAGTGCTGACAGTGTACTCCCTGGACTCACTGCACTGCATCACCAGTGGTGCCAGTACACTCTCTGGACTCACTGCAGTGCATCCCCAGTGGTGCCAGTGCACTCTCTGGACTCACTGCACTGCATCCCCAGTGGAGACAGTGCACTCTCTGGACTCACTGCACTGCATCCCCAGTGGTGCCAGTGGCTCTCTGTACTCACTGCACTGCATCCCCAGTGTTGCCATTGCACTCTCTGGAGTCACTGCACTGCATCCCCAGTGGTGCCAGTGCACTCTCTGGAGTCACTGCACTGCATCAACAGTGGTGCCAGCGCACTCTCTGGACTCACTGCACTGAATCCCCAGTGGTGCCTGTGTAGTGTCTGGACTCACTGCAGTGCATCCCCAGTGGTGCCAGTACAATCTCTGGACACACTGCAATGCAGCTCACTGGTGCCAGAGCACTCTCTGGACTCACTGCACTGCATCCCCAGTGGTGCCAGTGTACTCTCTGGACTCACCGGAGTGTAACCCCAGTGGTACCAGTGCACTCTCTGGACTCACTGCACTAAAACTCCAGTGGTGCCAGTGCACTCTCTGGACTCACTGCACTGCATCCCCAGTGGTGCCAGTGCACTCTCTGGACTCACTGCACTGCATCCCCAATGGTGCCAGTGCACTCTCTGGAATCACTGCAGTGCAACCCCTGTGGTGCCAGTGCCCTCTCTGGAGTCACTGCACTGCATCCCCAGTGGTGCCAGTGCATTCTCTAGACTCAATGCAGTGCATCCCCAGTGGTGCCAGTGCACTCTCTGGACTCACTGCACTGCATCCCCAGTGGTGCCATTGCACTCTCTGGACTCCCTGCACTGCATCCCCAGTGGTGCCACTGCACTCTCTGGACTCACTGCAGTGTATCCCTATTGGAGCCGGTGCACTCTCTGGACTCACTAAACTGCATCCCCAGTGGTTCCAGAGAACTCTCTGGAGTCACTGCAGTACATCCCCAGTGGTGCCAGTGCACTGTCTGGACTCACTGCAGTTTATCCCCAGTGGTGCCAGTGCACTCTCTGGACTCACTGCACTGCATCCCCAGTGGTGCCAGTGCACTCTCTGGACTCACTGCAGTGCCTCCCCACTGGTGCCAGTGCACTCTCTGGACTCACTGCACTGCATCCCCAGTGGTGCCAGTGCACTCTCTGGACTCACTGCACTGCATCCCCAGTGGTTCCAGTGCACTCTCTGGATCACTGCACTGCATCACCATTGGTGCCACGGCACTCTCCGGACTCACTGCAGTGCATCCCCAGTGGTGCCAGTGCAATCTTTCGAGTCACTGCACTGCATCCCCATTGGTGCCAGTGCACTCTCTGGAGACACTGCACTGCATCCCCAGTGGTGCCAGTGCCCTCACTGGACTCACTGCAGTGCATCCCCTCTGGTGCCAGTACACTCACTGGACTCACTGTACTGCATCACCAGTGGTGCCAGTGCACTCTCTGGACTCACTGCACTTCATCCCCAGTGGTGCCAGTGCACTCTCTGGACTCACTGCGCTGCATCCCCTGTGGTGCCAGTGCACTCTCTGCACTCACTGCAGTGCATCCCCAGTGATGCCACTGCACTCTCTGGACTCACTGCACTGCATCCGCAGTGGTGCCAGTGCACTCTCTGGACTCACTGCACTGCATCCCCAGTGGTGCCAGTGCACTCTCTGGACTCACTGCACTGCATCCCCAGTGGTGCCAGTGCACTCTCTGGACTCACTGCACTGCATCCCCAGTGGTGCCAGTGCACTCTCTGGACTCACTGCATTGCATCCCCAGTGGTGCCAGTGCACTCTCTGGACTCACTGCACTGCATCCCCAGTGGAGACAGTGCACTCTCTGGACTCACTGCAGTGCATCCCCAGTGGTGCCAGTGGCTCTCTGTACTCACTGCACTGCATCCCATGTGTTGCCATTGCACTCTCTGGACTCACTGCACTGCATCCCCAGTGGTGCCAGTGCACTCTCTGGAGTCACTGCACTGCATCAACAGTGGTGCCAGTGCACTCTCTGGACTCACTGCACTGAATCCCCAGTCCTGCCAGTGTAGTCTCTGGACTCACTGCAGTGCATCCCCAGTGGTGCCAGTGCACTCTCTGGCCTCAGTGCACTGCATTTCCTGTGGTGCCAGTGCACTCTCTGGACTCACTAGAGTGCATCCCCAGTGGTGCCAGTTTACTCACTGCACTGCATCCCCAGTGGTGCCAGTGCACTCTCTGGACTCACTGCACTGCATCCCCAGTGCTGACAGTGTACTCCCTGGACTCACTGCACTGCATCACCAGTGGTGCCAGTACACTCTCTGGACTCACTGCAGTGTATCCCCAGTGGTGCCAGTGCACTCTCTGGACTCATTGCACTGCATCCCCAGTGGAGACAGTGCACTCTCTGTAGTCACTGCGCTGCATCCCCAGTGGTGCCAGTGCACTCTCTGGACTCACTGGACTGCATCCCCAGTGGAGCCAATGCACTCTCTGGACTCACTGCAGTGCATCCCCAGTGGTGCCAGTGGCTCTCTGTACTCACTGCACTGCATCCCCAGTGTTGCCATTGCACTCTCTGGACTCACTGCACTGCATCCCCAGTGGTGCCAGTGCACTCTCTGGACTCACTGCAGTGCATCCCCAGTGGTGCAAGTGCACTCTCTGGACTCACTGCGCTGCATCCCCAGGGGTGCCAGTGCACTCTCTGGACTCACTGCAGTGCATCCCCAGTGGTGCCAGTGCACTCTCTGGACTCACTGTAGTGCCTCCCCACTGGTGCCATTGCGCTCTCTGGAATCACTGCACTGCATCCCCAGTGGTGCCAGTGCACTCTCTGGACTCACTGCACTGCATCCCCAGTGGTTCCAGTGCACTCTCTGGATCACTGCACTGCATCCCCAGTGGTGCCAGTGCACTCTTTCGAGTCACTGCACTGCATCCCCAGTGGTGCCAGTGCACTCTCTGGAGTCACTGCACTGCATCCCCAGTGGTGCCAGTGCACTCACTGGACTCACTGCAGTGCATCCCCAGTGGTGCCAGTGCACTCACTGGACTCACTGTACTGCATCCCCAGTGGTGCCAGTGCACTCTCTGGACTCACTGCAGTGCATCACCAGTGGTGCCAGTGCACTCTATGGCCTCACTGCACTGCATTCCCAGTGGTGCCAGTGCACTCTCTGGACTCACTGCACTGCATCCCCAGTGGTGCCAGTGTACTCACTGCACTGCATCCCCAGTGGTGCCAGTGCACTCTCTGGCCTCACTGCACTGCATCACCAGTGCTGCCAGTGCACTCTCTGGACTCACTGCACTGCATCCCCAATGGTGCCAGTGCACTCTCTGGACTCACTGCAGTGCAACCCCAGTGATGCCAGTGCACTCTCTGGACTCACTGCACTGCATCCCCAGTGGTGCCAGTGCACTCTCTGGACTCACTGCACTGCATCCCCAGTGGTGCCAGTGCACTCTCTGGACTCACTGCAGTGCATCCCCAGTGGTGCCAGTGCACTCTCTGGAGTCACTGCAGTGCATCCCCAGTGGTGCAAGTGCACTCTCTGGCCTCAGTGCACTGCATTCCCTGTGGTGCCAGTGCACTCTCTGGACTCACTAGAGTGCATCCCCAGTGGTGCCAGTGTACTCACTGCACTGCATCCCCAGTGGTGCCAGTGCACTGTCTGGACTCACTGCAGTGCATCACCAGTGGTGCCAGTGCACTCTCTGGAGTCACTGCACTGCATCCCCAGTGGTTCCAGTGCACTCTCTGGATCACTGCACTGCATCACCATTGGTGCCACTGCACTCTCTGCAGTCACTGCAGTGCATCCCCTGTTGTGCCAGTGCACTCTCTGCACTCACTGCACTGCATCACCAGTGGTGCCAGTGCACTCTCTGGAGTCACTGCAGTGCATCCCCTGTTGTGCCAGTGCACTCTCTGCACTCACTGCATTGCATCCCCAGTGGTGCCAGTGCACTCTCTGGACTCACTGCACTGCATCCCCAGTGCTGACAGTGTACTCCCTGGACTCACTGCACTGCATCACCAGTGGTGCCAGTACACTCTCTGGACTCACTGCAGTGTATCCCCAGTGGTGCCAGTGCACTCTCTGGACTCACTGCACTGCATCCCCAGTGGAGACAGTGCACTCTCTGTAGTCACTGCGCTGCATCCCCAGTGGTGCCAGTGCACTCTCTGGACTCACTGCACTGCATCCCCAGTGGAGCCAATGCACTCTCTGGACTCACTGCAGTGCATCCCCAGTGGTGCCAGTGGCTCTCTGTACTCACTGCACTGCATCCCCAGTGTTGCCATTGCACTCTCTGGACTCACTGCACTGCATCCCCAGTGGTGCCAGTGCACTCTCTGGAGTCACTGCACTGCATCAACAGTGGTGCCAGTGCACTCTCTGGACTCACTGCACTGAATCCCCAGTGGTGCCAAAGTAGTCTCTGGACTCACTGCAGTGCATCCCCAGTGGTGCCAGTGCACTCTCTGGACTCACTGCAATGCAGCTCACTGGTGCCAGAGCACTCTCTGGACTCACTACACTGCATCCCCAGTGGTGTCAGTGTACTCTCTGGACTCACCGGAGTGTAACACCAGTGGTGCCAGTGCACTCTCTGGACTCACTGTACTAAAACTCCAGTGGTGCCAGTGCACTCTCTGGACTCACTGCAGTGCATCCCCAGTGGTGCCAGTGCACTCTCTGGACTCACTGCACTTCATCCCCAATGGTGCCAGTGCACTCTCTGGAATCACTGCAGTGCAACCCCTGTGGTGCCAGTGCACTCTCTGGAGTCACTGCACTGCATCCCCAGTGGTGCCAGTGCATTCTCTAGACTCACTGCAGTGCATCCCCAGTGGTGCCAGTGCACTCTCTGGACTCACTGCACTGCATCCCCAGTGGTGACAGTGCACTCTCTGGACTCACTGCACTGCATCCCCTCTGGTGCCAGTGCACTCACTGGACTCCCTGCACTGCATCCAGAGTGGTGCCACTGCACTCTCTGGACTCACTGCAGTGTATCCCCATTGGAGCCGGTGCACTCTCTGGACTCACTGCACTGCATCCCCATTGGTGCCAGTGCACTCTCTGGACTCACTGCACTGCATCCCCAGTGGTGCCACTGCACTCTCTGGACTCAGTGCACTGCATCCCCAGTGGTGCCAGTGCACTCTCTGGACTCACTGCACTGCATCCCCAGTGGTGCCAGTGCACTCTCTGGACTCACTGCACTGCATCCCCAGTGGTGCCAGTGCACTCTCTGGAGTCACTGCAGTGCATCCCCAGTGGTGCCAGTGCACTCTCTGGCCTCAGTGCACTGCATTCCCAGTGGTGCCAGTGCACTCTCTGGACTCACTAGAGTGCATCCCCAGTGGTGCCAGTGTACTCACTGCACTGCATCCCCAGTGGTGCCAGTGCAGTCTCTGGACTCACTGTAGTACATCCCCAGTGGTGCCAGTGCACTCTCTGGACTCAGTGCACTGCATCCCCATTGGTGCCAGTGCACTCTCTGGACTCACTGCACTGCATCCCCAGTGGTGCCAGTGCACTCTCTGGACTCACTGCACTGCATCCCCAGTGGTGCCAGTGCACTCTCTGGAGTCACTGCAGTGCATCCCCAGTGGTGCCAGTGCACTCTCTGGCCTCAGTGCACTGCATTCCCAGTGGTGCCAGTGCACTCTCTGGACTCACTGCAGTGCATCCCCAGTGGTGCCAGTGTACTCACTGCACTGCATCCCCAGTGGTGCCAGTGCACTCTCTGGACTCACTGTAGTACATCCCCAGTGGTGCCAGTGCACTCTCTGGACTCATGGCACTGCATCCCCTGTGGTGCCAGTGCACTCTCTGGACTCACCGCACTGCATCCCCAGTGGTGCCAGTGCACTCTCTGGACTCACCGGAGTGCATCCCCAGTGGTGCCAGTGCACTCTCTGGACTCACTGCAGTGCATCCCCAGTGGTGCCAGTGCACTCTCTGGACTCACTGCACTGCATCCACAGTGGTGCCACTGCACTCTCTGGACTCACTGCACTGCATCCCCAGTGGTGCCAGTGCACTCTCTGGACTCACTGCACTGCATCCCCAGTGGTGCCAGTGCACTCTCTGGACTCACTGCACTGCATCCCCAGTGGTGCCACTGCACTCTCTGGACTCAGTGCACTGCATCCCCAGTGGTGCCAGTGCACTCTCTGCACTCACTGCACTGCATCCCCAGTGGTGCCAGTGCACTCTCTGGACTCACTGCACTGCATGCCCAGTGGTGCCAGTGCACTCTCTGGACTCACTGCAGTGCATCCCCAGTGGTGCCAGTGCACTCTCTGGCCTCAGTGCACTGCATTCCCAGTGGTGCCAGTGCACTCTCTGGACTCACTAGAGTGCATCCCCAGTGGTGCCAGTGTACTCACTGCACTGCATCCCCAGTGGTGCCACTGCACTCTCTGGACTCACTGTAGTACATCCCCAGTGGTGCCAGTGCACTCTCTGGACTCACTGCACTGCATCCCCAGTGGTGCCAGTGCACTCTCTGGACTCACGGCACTGCATCCCCTGTGGTGCCAGTGCACTCTCTGGACTCACCGCACTGCATCCCCAGTGGTGCCAGTGCACTCTCTGGACTCACCGGAGTGCATCCCCAGTGGTGCCAGTGCACTCTCTGGACTCACTGCAGTGCATCCCCAGTGGTGCCAGTGCACTCTCTGGACTCACTGCACTGCATCCCCAGTGGTGCCACTGCACACTCTGGACTCACTGCACTGTATCCCCAGTGGTGCCAGTGCACTCTCTGGACTCACTGCACTGCATCCCCAGTGGAGACAGTGCACTCTCTGTAGTCACTGCGCTGCATCCCCAGTGGTGCCAGTGCACTCTCTGGACTTACTGCACTGCATCCCCAGTGGAGGCAATGCACTCTCTGGACTCACTGCAGTGCACCCCAGTGTTGCCAGTGGCTCTCTTTACTCACTGCACTGCATCCCCAGTGTTGCCAGTGCACTCTCTGGACTCACTGCACTGCATCGCCAGTGGTGCCAGTGCACTCTCTGGACTCACTGCACTGCATCCCCAGTGGTGCCAGTGCACTCTCTGGACTCACTGCACTGCATCCCCAGTGGTGCCAGTGTACTCTCTGGACTCACAGCACTGCATCCCCAGTGGTGCCAGTGCACTCTCTGGACTCACTGCACTAAAACTCCAGTGGTGCCAGTGCACTCTCTGGACTCACTGCACTAAAACTCCACTGGTGACAGTGCACTCTCTGGACTCACTGCACTGCATCCCCAGAAGTGCCAGTGCACTCTCTGGAATCACTGCAGTGCATCCCCTGTGGTGCCAGTGCACTCTCTGGACTCACTGCACTGCATCCCCAGTGGTGCCAGTGCATTCTCTAGACTCACTGCACTGCATCCCCAGTGGTGCCAGTGCACTCTCTGGACTCACTGCAGTGCATCACCAGTGGTGTCAGTGCACTCTCTGGACTCACTGCACTGCATCCCCATTGGTGCCAGTGCACTCTCTGGACTCCCTGCACTGCATCCCCAGTGGTGCCAGTGTACTCTCTGGACTCACTGCAGTGTATCCCCATTGGAGCCGGTGCACTCTCTGGACTCACTAAACTGCATCCCCAGTGGTGCCAGAGAACTCTCTGGAGTCACTGCAGTGCATCCCCAGTGGTGCCAGTGCACTCTCTGGACTCACTGCACTGCATCCCCAGTGGTGCCAGTGCACTCTCTGGTCTCACTGCGCTGCATCCCCAGTGGTGCTAGTGCACTCTCTGGACTCACTGCACTGCATCCCCAGTGGTGCCAGTGTACTCACAGCACTGCATCCCCAGTGGTGCCAGTGCACTCTCTGGAATCACTGCACTGCATCCCCAGTGGTGCCAGTTCACTCTTTCGAGTCACTGCACTGCATCCCCAGTGGTGCCAGTGCACTCTCTGGACTCACTGCACTTCATCCCCAGTGGTGCCACTGCACTCTCTGGACTCACTGCACTGCATCCCCAGTGGTGCCAGTGCACTCTATGGACTCACTGCACTGCATCCCCAGTGGTGCCAGTGCACTCTCTGGACTCACTAGAGTGCATCCCCAGTGGTGCCAGTGCATTCTCTAGACTCACTGCACTGCATCCCCAGTGGTGCCAGTGCACTCTCTGGACTCACTGCACTGCATCCCCAGTGGTGCCAGTGCACTCTATGGCCTCACTGCACTGCATCCCCAGTGGTGCCAGTGTACTCACAGCACTGCATCCCCAGTGGTGCCAGTGCACTCTCTGGACTCACTGCACTGCATCCCCAGTGGTGCCCCTGCACTCTCTGGACTCACTGCACTGCATCTCCAGTGGTGCCAGTGCACTCTCTGGACTCATTGCAGTGCATCCCAAGTGGTGCCAGTGCACTCTCTGGACTCACTGCACTGCATCACCATTGGTGCCAGTGCACTCTCTGGACTCACTGCACTGCATCCCCAGTGGTGCCAGTGCACTCTCTGGACTCACTGCAGTGCATCCCCAGTGGTGCCAGTGCACTCTCTGGCCTCAGTGCACTGCATTCCCAGTGGTGCCAGTGCACTCTCTGGACTCACTAGAGTGCATCCCCATTGGTGCCAGTGTACTCACTGCACTGCATCCCCAGTGGTGCCAGTGCACTCTCTGGACTCACTGTAGTGCATCCCCAGTGGTGCCAGTGCACTCTCTGGACTCACTGCACTGCATCCCCAGTGGTGCCAGTGCACTCTCTGGAGTCACTGCACTGCATCACCAGTGGTGCCAGTGCATTCTCTAGACTCACTGTAGTGCATCCCCAGTGGTGCCAGTGCACTCTCTGGACTCACTGCACTGCATCCCCAGTGGTGCCAGTGCACTCTCTGGAGTCACTGCACTGCATCACCAGTGGTGCCAGTGCATTCTCTAGACTCACTGCAGTGCATCCCCAGTTGTGCCAGTGCACTCTCTGGACTCACTGCACTGCATCACCAGTGGTGCCAGTGCACTCTATGGCCTCACTGCACTGCATCCCCAGTGGTGCCAGTGTACTCACAGCACTGCATCCCCAGTGGTGCCAGTGCACTCTCTGGCCTCACTGCACTGCATCCCCAGTGGTGCCAGTGCACTCTCTGGACTCACTGCACTGCATCCCCAGTGGTGCCAGTGCACTCTCTGGACTCACTGCAGTGCATCCCCAGTGGTGCCAGTGCACTCTCTGGACTCACTGCACTGCATCACCAGTGGTGCCAGTGCACTCTCTGGACTCACTAGAGTGCATCCCCAGTGGTGCCAGTGTACTCTCTGGAGTCACTGCACTGCATCCCCAGTGGTGCCAGTGCATTCTCTAGACTCACTGCAGTGCATCCCCAGTGGTGCCAGTGCACTCTCTGGACTCACTGCAGTGCATCCCCAGTGGTGCCAGTGCACTCTCTGGACTCACTGCACTGCATCCCCAGTGGTGCCAGTGCACTCTCTGGACTCACTGCAGTGCATCCCCAGTGGTGCCAGTGCACTCTCTGGAGTCACTGCACTGCATCCCCAGTGGTGCCAGTGCATTCTCTAGACTCACTGCAGTGCATCCCCAGTGGTGCCAGTGCACTCTCTGGACTCACTGCACTGCATCCCCAGTGGTGCCAGTGCACTCTCTGGAGTCACTGCAGTGCATCCCCAGTGGTTCCACTGCACTCTCTGGACTCACCGCACTGCATTCCCAGTGGTGCCAGTGCACTCTCTGGTCTCACTAGAGTGCATCCCCAGTTGTGCCAGTGTACTCACTGGACTGCATCCCCAGTGGTGCCAGTGCACTCTCTGGACTCACTGTAGTACATCCCCAGTGGTGCCAGTGCACTCTCTGGACTCACTGCACTGCATCCCCAGTGCAGCCAGTGCACTCTCTGGACTCACGGCACTGCATCCCCTCTGGTGCCAGTGCACTCTCTGGACTCACCGCACTGCATCCCCAGTGGTGCCAGTGCACTCTCTGGAGTCACTGCACTGCATCAACAGTGGTGCCAGTGCACTCTCTGGACTCACTGCACTGCATCCCCAGTGGTGCCACTGCACTCTCTGGACTCACTGCACTGCATCCCCAGTGGTGCCAGTGCACTCTCTGGACTCACTGCGCTGCATCCCCAGTGGTGCCAGTGCACTCTCTGGACTCACTGCACTGCATCCCCAGTGGAGGCAATGCACTCTCTGGACTCACTGCAGTGCATCCCCAGTGGTGCCAGTGGCTCTCTTTACTCACTGCACTGAATCCCCAGTGTTGCCAGTGCACTCTCTGGACTCAGTGCACTGCATCCCCAGTGGTGCCAGTGCACTCTCTGGACTCACTGCAGTGCATCCCCAGTGGTGCCAGTGTACTCTCTGGACTCACAGCACTGCATCCCCAGTGGTGCCAGTGCACTCTCTGGACTCACTGCACTAAAACTCCAGTGTTGCCAGTGCACTCTCGGGACTCACTGCACTAAAACTCCAGTGGTGCCAGGGCACTCTCTGGACTCACTGCACTGCATCCCCAGTGGTGCCAGTGCACTCTCTGGAATCACTGCAGTGCATCCCCTGAGGTGCCAGTGCACTCTCTGGACTCACTGCACTGCATCCCCAGTGGTGCCAGTGCATTCTCTAGACTCACTGCACTGCATCCCCAGTGGTGCCAGTGCACTCTCTGGACTCACTGCAGTGCATCACCAGTGGTGACAGTGCACTGTCTGGACTCACTGCACTGCATCCCCATTGGTGCCAGTGCACTCTCTGGACTCCCTGCACTGCATCCCCAGTGGTGCCAGTGTACTCTCTGGACTCACTGCAGTGTATCCCCATTGGAGCCGGTGCACTCTCTGGACTCACTAAACTGCATCCCCAGTGGTGTCAGAGAACTCTCTGGAGTCACTGCAGTGTATCCCCAGTGGTGCCAGTGCACTCTCTGGACTCACTGCAGTGCATCCCCAGTGGTGCAAGGGCACTCTCTGGACTCACTGCACTGCATCCCCAGTGGTGCCAGTGCACTCTCTGGTCTCACTGCGCTGCATCCCCAGTGGTACTAGTGCACTCTCTGGACTCACTGCACTGCATCCCCAGTGGTGCCAGTGTACTCACAGCACTGCATCCCCAGTGGTGCCAGTGCACTCTCTGGAATCACTGCACTGCATCCCCAGTGGTGCCAGTTCACTCTTTCGAGTCACTGCACTGCATCCCCAGTGGTGCCAGTGCACTCTCTGGACTCACTGCACTTCATCACCAGTGGTGCCACTGCACTCTCTGGACTCACTGCACTGCATCCCCAGTGGTGCCAGTGCACTCTATGGACTCACTGCACTGCATCCCCAGTGGTGCCAGTGCACTCTCTGGAATCACTGCACTGCATCCCCAGTGGTGCCAGTGCATTCTCTAGACTCACTGCAGTGCATCCCCAGTTGTGCCAGTGCACTCTCTGGACTCACTGCACTGCATCACCTGTGGTGCCAGTGCACTCTATGGCCTCACTGCACTGCATCCCCAGTGGTGCCAGTGTACTCACAGCACTGCATCCCCAGTGGCGCCAGTGCACTCTCTGGACTCACTGCACTGCATCCCCAGTGGTGCCAGTGCACTCTCTGGACTCACTGCAGTGCATCCCCAGTGGTGCCAGTGCACTCTCTGGACTCACTGCATTGCATCCCCAGTGGTGCCAGTGCACTCTCTGGACTCACTGCACTGCATCCCCAGTGGAGACAGTGCACTCTCTGGACTCACTGCAGTGCATCCCCAGTGGTGCCAGTGGCTCTCTGTACTCACTGCACTGCATCCCATGTGTTGCCATTGCACTCTCTGGACTCACTGCACTGCATCCCCAGTGGTGCCAGTGCACTCTCTGGAGTCACTGCACCGCATCAACAGTGGTGCCAGTGCACTCTCTGGACTCACTGCACTGAATCCCCAGTCCTGCCAGTGTAGTCTCTGGACTCACTGCAGTGCATCCCCAGTGGTGCCAGTGCACTCTCTGGCCTCAGTGCACTGCATTTCCTGTGGTGCCAGTGCACTCTCTGGACTCACTAGAGTGCATCCCCAGTGGTGCCAGTTTACTCACTGCACTGCATCCCCAGTGGTGCCAGTGCACTCTCTGGACTCACTGCACTGCATCCCCAGTGCTGACAGTGTACTCCCTGGACTCACTGCACTGCATCACCAGTGGTGCCAGTACACTCTCTGGACTCACTGCAGTGTATCCCCAGTGGTGCCAGTGCACTCTCTGGACTCATTGCACTGCATCCCCAGTGGAGACAGTGCACTCTCTGTAGTCACTGCGCTGCATCCCCAGTGGTGCCAGTGCACTCTCTGGACTCACTGGACTGCATCCCCAGTGGAGCCAATGCACTCTCTGGACTCACTGCAGTGCATCCCCAGTGGTGCCAGTGGCTCTCTGTACTCACTGCACTGCATCCCCAGTGTTGCCATTGCACTCTCTGGACTCACTGCACTGCATCCCCAGTGGTGCCAGTGCACTCTCTGGACTCACTGCAGTGCATCCCCAGTGGTGCAAGTGCACTCTCTGGACTCACTGCGCTGCATCCCCAGGGGTGCCAGTGCACTCTCTGGACTCACTGCAGTGCATCCCCAGTGGTGCCAGTGCACTCTCTGGACTCACTGTAGTGCCTCCCCACTGGTGCCATTGCGCTCTCTGGAATCACTGCACTGCATCCCCAGTGGTGCCAGTGCACTCTCTGGACTCACTGCACTGCATCCCCAGTGGTTCCAGTGCACTCTCTGGATCACTGCACTGCATCCCCAGTGGTGCCAGTGCACTCTTTCGAGTCACTGCACTGCATCCCCAGTGGTGCCAGTGCACTCTCTGGAGTCACTGCACTGCATCCCCAGTGGTGCCAGTGCACTCACTGGACTCACTGCAGTGCATCCCCAGTGGTGCCAGTGCACTCACTGGACTCACTGTACTGCATCCCCAGTGGTGCCAGTGCACTCTCTGGACTCACTGCAGTGCATCACCAGTGGTGCCAGTGCACTCTATGGCCTCACTGCACTGCATTCCCAGTGGTGCCAGTGCACTCTCTGGACTCACTGCACTGCATCCCCAGTGGTGCCAGTGTACTCACTGCACTGCATCCCCAGTGGTGCCAGTGCACTCTCTGGCCTCACTGCACTGCATCACCAGTGCTGCCAGTGCACTCTCTGGACTCACTGCACTGCATCCCCAATGGTGCCAGTGCACTCTCTGGACTCACTGCAGTGCAACCCCAGTGATGCCAGTGCACTCTCTGGACTCACTGCACTGCATCCCCAGTGGTGCCAGTGCACTCTCTGGACTCACTGCACTGCATCCCCAGTGGTGCCAGTGCACTCTCTGGACTCACTGCAGTGCATCCCCAGTGGTGCCAGTGCACTCTCTGGAGTCACTGCAGTGCATCCCCAGTGGTGCAAGTGCACTCTCTGGCCTCAGTGCACTGCATTCCCTGTGGTGCCAGTGCACTCTCTGGACTCACTAGAGTGCATCCCCAGTGGTGCCAGTGTACTCACTGCACTGCATCCCCAGTGGTGCCAGTGCACTGTCTGGACTCACTGCAGTGCATCACCAGTGGTGCCAGTGCACTCTCTGGAGTCACTGCACTGCATCCCCAGTGGTTCCAGTGCACTCTCTGGATCACTGCACTGCATCACCATTGGTGCCACTGCACTCTCTGCAGTCACTGCAGTGCATCCCCTGTTGTGCCAGTGCACTCTCTGCACTCACTGCACTGCATCCCCAGTGGTGCCAGTGCACTCTCTGGAGTCACTGCAGTGCATCCCCTGTTGTGCCAGTGCACTCTCTGCACTCACTGCATTGCATCCCCAGTGGTGCCAGTGCACTCTCTGGACTCACTGCACTGCATCCCCAGTGCTGACAGTGTACTCCCTGGACTCCCTGCACTGCATCACCAGTGGTGCCAGTACACTCTCTGGACTCACTGCAGTGTATCCCCAGTGGTGCCAGTGCACTCTCTGGACTCACTGCACTGCATCCCCAGTGGAGACAGTGCACTCTCTGTAGTCACTGCGCTGCATCCCCAGTGGTGCCAGTGCACTCTCTGGACTCACTGCACTGCATCCCCAGTGGAGCCAATGCACTCTCTGGACTCACTGCAGTGCATCCCCAGTGGTGCCAGTGGCTCTCTGTACTCACTGCACTGCATCCCCAGTGTTGCCATTGCACTCTCTGGACTCACTGCACTGCATCCCCAGTGGTGCCAGTGCACTCTCTGGAGTCACTGCACTGCATCAACAGTGGTGCCAGTGCACTCTCTGGACTCACTGCACTGAATCCCCAGTGGTGCCAAAGTAGTCTCTGGACTCACTGCAGTGCATCCCCAGTGGTGCCAGTGCACTCTCTGGACTCACTGCAATGCAGCTCACTGGTGCCAGAGCACTCTCTGGACTCACTACACTGCATCCCCAGTGGTGTCAGTGTACTCTCTGGACTCACCGGAGTGTAACACCAGTGGTGCCAGTGCACTCTCTGGACTCACTGTACTAAAACTCCAGTGGTGCCAGTGCACTCTCTGGACTCACTGCAGTGCATCCCCAGTGGTGCCAGTGCACTCTCTGGACTCACTGCACTTCATCCCCAATGGTGCCAGTGCACTCTCTGGAATCACTGCAGTGCAACCCCTGTGGTGCCAGTGCACTCTCTGGAGTCACTGCACTGCATCCCCAGTGGTGCCAGTGCATTCTCTAGACTCACTGCAGTGCATCCCCAGTGGTGCCAGTGCACTCTCTGGACTCACTGCACTGCATCCCCAGTGGTGACAGTGCACTCTCTGGACTCACTGCACTGCATCCCCAGTGGTGCCATTGCACTCACTGGACTCCCTGCACTGCATCCAGAGTGGTGCCACTGCACTCTCTGGACTCACTGCAGTGTATCCCCATTGGAGCCGGTGCACTCTCTGGACTCACTGCACTGCATCCCCATTGGTGCCAGTGCACTCTCTGGACTCACTGCACTGCATCCCCAGTGGTGCCACTGCACTCTCTGGACTCAGTGCACTGCATCCCCAGTGGTGCCAGTGCACTCTCTGGACTCACTGCACTGCATCCCCAGTGGTGCCAGTGCACTCTCTGGACTCACTGCACTGCATCCCCAGTGGTGCCAGTGCACTCTCTGGAGTCACTGCAGTGCATCCCCAGTGGTGCCAGTGCACTCTCTGGCCTCAGTGCACTGCATTCCCAGTGGTGCCAGTGCACTCTCTGGACTCACTAGAGTGCATCCCCAGTGGTGCCAGTGTACTCACTGCACTGCATCCCCAGTGGTGCCAGTGCAGTCTCTGGACTCACTGTAGTACATCCCCAGTGGTGCCAGTGCACTCTCTGGACTCAGTGCACTGCATCCCCATTTTTGCCAGTGCACTCTCTGGACTCACTGCACTGCATCCCCAGTGGTGCCAGTGCACTCTCTGGACTCACTGCACTGCATCCCCAGTGGTGCCAGTGCACTCTCTGGAGTCACTGCAGTGCATCCCCAGTGGTGCCAGTGCACTCTCTGGCCTCAGTGCACTGCATTCCCAGTGGTGCCAGTGCACTCTCTGGACTCACTGCAGTGCATCCCCAGTGGTGCCAGTGTACTCACTGCACTGCATCCCCAGTGGTGCCAGTGCACTCTCTGGACTCACTGTAGTACATCCCCAGTGGTGCCAGTGCACTCTCTGGACTCATGGCACTGCATCCCCTGTGGTGCCAGTGCACTCTCTGGACTCACCGCACTGCATCCCCAGTGGTGCCAGTGCACTCTCTGGACTCACCGGAGTGCATCCCCAGTGGTGCCAGTGCACTCTCTGGACTCACTGCAGTGCATCCCCAGTGGTGCCAGTGCACTCTCTGGACTCACTGCACTGCATCCACAGTGGTGCCACTGCACTCTCTGGACTCACTGCACTGCATCCCCAGTGGTGCCAGTGCACTCTCTGGACTCACTGCACTGCATCCCCAGTGGTGCCAGTGCACTCTCTGGACTCACTGCACTGCATCCCCAGTGGTGCCACTGCACTCTCTGGACTCAGTGCACTGCATCCCCAGTGGTGCCAGTGCACTCTCTGCACTCACTGCACTGCATCCCCAGTGGTGCCAGTGCACTCTCTGGACTCACTGCACTGCATCCCCAGTGGTGCCAGTGCACTCTCTGGACTCACTGCAGTGCATCCCCAGTGGTGCCAGTGCACTCTCTGGCCTCAGTGCACTGCATTCCCAGTGGTGCCAGTGCACTCTCTGGACTCACTAGAGTGCATCCCCAGTGGTGCCAGTGTACTCACTGCACTGCATCCCCAGTGGTGCCAGTGCACTCTCTGGACTCACTGTAGTACATCCCCAGTGGTGCCAGTGCACTCTCTGGACTCACTGCACTGCATCCCCAGTGGTGCCAGTGCACTCTCTGGACTCACGGCACTGCATCCCCTGTGGTGCCAGTGCACTCTCTGGACTCACCGCACTGCATCCCCAGTGGTGCCAGTGCACTCTCTGGACTCACCGGAGTGCATCCCCAGTGGTGCCAGTGCACTCTCTGGACTCACTGCAGTGCATCCCCAGTGGTGCCAGTGCACTCTCTGGACTCACTGCACTGCATCCCCAGTGGTGCCACTGCACACTCTGGACTCACTGCACTGCATCCCCAGTGGTGCCAGTGCACTCTCTGGACTCACTGCACTGCATCCCCAGTGGAGACAGTGCACTCTCTGTAGTCACTGCGCTGCATCCCCAGTGGTGCCAGTGCACTCTCTGGACTCACTGCACTGCATCCCCAGTGGAGGCAATGCACTCTCTGGACTCACTGCAGTGCACCCCAGTGTTGCCAGTGGCTCTCTTTACTCACTGCACTGCATCCCCAGTGTTGCCAGTGCACTCTCTGGACTCACTGCACTGCATCGCCAGTGGTGCCAGTGCACTCTCTGGACTCACTGCACTGCATCCCCAGTGGTGCCAGTGCACTCTCTGGACTCACTGCACTGCATCCCCAGTGGTGCCAGTGTACTCTCTGGACTCACAGCACTGCATCCCCAGTGGTGCCAGTGCACTCTCTGGACTCACTGCACTAAAACTCCAGTGGTGCCAGTGCACTCTCTGGACTCACTGCACTAAAACTCCACTGGTGACAGTGCACTCTCTGGACTCACTGCACTGCATCCCCAGAAGTGCCAGTGCACTCTCTGGAATCACTGCAGTGCATCCCCTGTGGTGCCAGTGCACTCTCTGGACTCACTGCACTGCATCCCCAGTGGTGCCAGTGCATTCTCTAGACTCACTGCACTGCATCCCCAGTGGTGCCAGTGCACTCTCTGGACTCACTGCAGTGCATCACCAGTGGTGTCAGTGCACTCTCTGGACTCACTGCACTGCATCCCCATTGGTGCCAGTGCACTCTCTGGACTCCCTGCACTGCATCCCCAGTGGTGCCAGTGTACTCTCTGGACTCACTGCAGTGTATCCCCATTGGAGCCGGTGCACTCTCTGGACTCACTAAACTGCATCCCCAGTGGTGCCAGAGAACTCTCTGGAGTCACTGCAGTGCATCCCCAGTGGTGCCAGTGCACTCTCTGGACTCACTGCACTGCATCCCCAGTGGTGCCAGTGCACTCTCTGGTCTCACTGCGCTGCATCCCCAGTGGTGCTAGTGCACTCTCTGGACTCACTGCACTGCATCCCCAGTGGTGCCAGTGTACTCACAGCACTGCATCCCCAGTGGTGCCAGTGCACTCTCTGGAATCACTGCACTGCATCCCCAGTGGTGCCAGTTCACTCTTTCGAGTCACTGCACTGCATCCCCAGTGGTGCCAGTGCACTCTCTGGACTCACTGCACTTCATCCCCAGTGGTGCCACTGCACTCTCTGGACTCACTGCACTGCATCCCCAGTGGTGCCAGTGCACTCTATGGACTCACTGCACTGCATCCCCAGTGGTGCCAGTGCACTCTCTGGACTCACTAGAGTGCATCCCCAGTGGTGCCAGTGCATTCTCTAGACTCACTGCACTGCATCCCCAGTGGTGCCAGTGCACTCTCTGGACTCACTGCACTGCATCCCCAGTGGTGCCAGTGCACTCTATGGCCTCACTGCACTGCATCCCCAGTGGTGCCAGTGTACTCACAGCACTGCATCCCCAGTGGTGCCAGTGCACTCTCTGGACTCACTGCACTGCATCCCCAGTGGTGCCCCTGCACTCTCTGGACTCACTGCACTGCATCTCCAGTGGTGCCAGTGCACTCTCTGGACTCATTGCAGTGCATCCCAAGTGGTGCCAGTGCACTCTCTGGACTCACTGCACTGCATCACCATTGGTGCCAGTGCACTCTCTGGACTCACTGCACTGCATCCCCAGTGGTGCCAGTGCACTCTCTGGACTCACTGCAGTGCATCCCCAGTGGTGCCAGTGCACTCTCTGGCCTCAGTGCACTGCATTCCCAGTGGTGCCAGTGCACTCTCTGGACTCACTAGAGTGCATCCCCATTGGTGCCAGTGTACTCACTGCACTGCATCCCCAGTGGTGCCAGTGCACTCTCTGTACTCACTGTAGTGCATCCCCAGTGGTGCCAGTGCACTCTCTGGACTCACTGCA
This sequence comes from Anser anser, assembly GCF_964211835.1. Classification (NCBI taxonomy): domain Eukaryota; kingdom Metazoa; phylum Chordata; class Aves; order Anseriformes; family Anatidae; genus Anser; species Anser anser. The sequence goes on from NC_139725.1 coordinate 596,369, forward strand.
CTGCATCCCCAGTGGTGCCAGTGCACTCTCTGGAGTCACTGCACTGCATCACCAGTGGTGCCAGTGCATTCTCTAGACTCACTGTAGTGCATCCCCAGCGGTGCCAGTGCACTCTCTGGACTCACTGCACTGCATCCCCAGTGGTGCCAGTGCACTCTCTGGAGTCACTGCACTGCATCACCAGTGGTGCCAGTGCATTCTCTAGACTCACTGCAGTGCATCCCCAGTTGTGCCAGTGCACTCTCTGGACTCACTGCACTGCATCACCAGTGGTGCCAGTGCACTCTATGGCCTCACTGCACTGCATCCCCAGTGGTGCCAGTGTACTCACAGCACTGCATCCCCAGTGGTGCCAGTGCACTCTCTGGCCTCACTGCACTGCATCCCCAGTGGTGCCAGTGCACTCTCTGGACTCACTGCACTGCATCCCCAGTGGTGCCAGTGCACTCTCTGGACTCACTGCAGTGCATCCCCAGTGGTGCCAGTGCACTCTCTGGACTCACTGCACTGCATCACCAGTGGTGCCAGTGCACTCTCTGGACTCACTAGAGTGCATCCCCAGTGGTGCCAGTGTACTCTCTGGAGTCACTGCACTGCATCCCCAGTGGTGCCAGTGCATTCTCTAGACTCACTGCAGTGCATCCCCAGTGGTGCCAGTGCACTCTCTGGACTCACTGCAGTGCATCCCCAGTGGTGCCAGTGCACTCTCTGGACTCACTGCACTGCATCCCCAGTGGTGCCAGTGCACTCTCTGGACTCACTGCAGTGCATCCCCAGTGGTGCCAGTGCACTCTCTGGAGTCACTGCACTGCATCCCCAGTGGTGCCAGTGCATTCTCTAGACTCACTGCAGTGCATCCCCAGTGGTGCCAGTGCACTCTCTGGACTCACTGCACTGCATCCCCAGTGGTGCCAGTGCACTCTCTGGAGTCACTGCAGTGCATCCCCAGTGGTGCCACTGCACTCTCTGGACTCACCGCACTGCATTCCCAGTGGTGCCAGTGCACTCTCTGGTCTCACTAGAGTGCATCCCCAGTTGTGCCAGTGTACTCACTGGACTGCATCCCCAGTGGTGCCAGTGCACTCTCTGGACTCACTGTAGTACATCCCCAGTGGTGCCAGTGCACTCTCTGGACTCACTGCACTGCATCCCCAGTGCAGCCAGTGCACTCTCTGGACTCACGGCACTGCATCCCCTCTGGTGCCAGTGCACTCTCTGGACTCACCGCACTGCATCCCCAGTGGTGCCAGTGTACTCTCTGGAGTCACTGCACTGCATCAACAGTGGTGCCAGTGCACTCTCTGGACTCACTGCACTGCATCCCCAGTGGTGCCACTGCACTCTCTGGACTCACTGCACTGCATCCCCAGTGGTGCCAGTGCACTCTCTGGACTCACTGCGCTGCATCCCCAGTGGTGCCAGTGCACTCTCTGGACTCACTGCACTGCATCGCCAGTGGAGGCAATGCACTCTCTGGACTCACTGCAGTGCATCCCCAGTGGTGCCAGTGGCTCTCTTTACTCACTGCACTGAATCCCCAGTGTTGCCAGTGCACTCTCTGGACTCAGTGCACTGCATCCCCAGTGGTGCCAGTGCACTCTCTGGACTCACTGCAGTGCATCCCCAGTGGTGCCAGTGTACTCTCTGGACTCACAGCACTGCATCCCCAGTGGTGCCAGTGCACTCTCTGGACTCACTGCACTAAAACTCCAGTGTTGCCAGTGCACTCTCGGGACTCACTGCACTAAAACTCCAGTGGTGCCAGGGCACTCTCTGGACTCACTGCACTGCATCCCCAGTGGTGCCAGTGCACTCTCTGGAATCACTGCAGTGCATCCCCTGAGGTGCCAGTGCACTCTCTGGACTCACTGCACTGCATCCCCAGTGGTGCCAGTGCATTCTCTAGACTCACTGCACTGCATCCCCAGTGGTGCCAGTGCACTCTCTGGACTCACTGCAGTGCATCACCAGTGGTGACAGTGCACTGTCTGGACTCACTGCACTGCATCCCCATTGGTGCCAGTGCACTCTCTGGACTCCCTGCACTGCATCCCCAGTGGTGCCAGTGTACTCTCTGGACTCACTGCAGTGTATCCCCATTGGAGCCGGTGCACTCTCTGGACTCACTAAACTGCATCCCCAGTGGTGTCAGAGAACTCTCTGGAGTCACTGCAGTGTATCCCCAGTGGTGCCAGTGCACTCTCTGGACTCACTGCAGTGCATCCCCAGTGGTGCAAGGGCACTCTCTGGACTCACTGCACTGCATCCCCAGTGGTGCCAGTGCACTCTCTGGTCTCACTGCGCTGCATCCCCAGTGGTACTAGTGCACTCTCTGGACTCACTGCACTGCATCCCCAGTGGTGCCAGTGTACTCACAGCACTGCATCCCCAGTGGTGCCAGTGCACTCTCTGGAATCACTGCACTGCATCCCCAGTGGTGCCAGTTCACTCTTTCGAGTCACTGCACTGCATCCCCAGTGGTGCCAGTGCACTCTCTGGACTCACTGCACTTCATCACCAGTGGTGCCACTGCACTCTCTGGACTCACTGCACTGCATCCCCAGTGGTGCCAGTGCATTCTCTAGACTCACTGCAGTGCATCCCCAGTTGTGCCAGTGCACTCTCTGGACTCACTGCACTGCATCACCTGTGGTGCCAGTGCACTCTATGGCCTCACTGCACTGCATCCCCAGTGGTGCCAGTGTACTCACAGCACTGCATCCCCAGTGGCGCCAGTGCACTCTCTGGCCTCACTGCACTGCATCCCCAGTGGTGCCCCTGCACTCTCTGGACTCACTGCACTGCATCCCCAGTGGTGCCAGTGCACTCTCTGGACTCATTGCAGTGCATCCCCAGTGGTGCCAGTGCACTCTCTGGACTCACTGCACTGCATCCCCAGTGGTGCCAGTGCACTCTCTGGACTCACTGTAGTGCATCCCTAGTGGTGCCAGTGCACTCTCTGGACTCACTGCACTGCATCCCCAGTGGTGCCAGTGCACTCTCTGGAATCACTGCAGTGCATCCCAAGTGGTGCCACTGCATTCTCTAGACTCACTGCAGTGCATCCCCAGTGGTGCCAGTGCACTCTCTGGACTCACTGCAGTGCATCCCCAGTGGTGCCAGTGCACTCTCTGGACTCACTGCAGTGCATCCCCAGACGTGCCACTGCACTCTCTGGACTCACTGCACTGCATCACCAGTGGTGCCAGTGCACTCTCTAGAGTCACTGCAGTGCATCCCTTGTTGTGCTAGTGCTCTCTCTGCACTCACTACACTGCATCCCCAAAAGTGCCACTGCACTCTCTGGACTCACTGCACTGCATTCCCGGTGGTTCCATTGCACTCTCTGGACTCACTGCATTGCATCCCCAGTGGTGCCAGTGCACTCTCTGGACTCACTGCACTGCATCCCCAGAAGTGCCAGTGCACTCTCTGGACTCACTGCACTGCATCCCCAATGGTGCCAGTGCACTCTCTGGACTCACTGCACTGCATCCCCAGTGGTGCCAGTGCACTCTCTAGAGTCACTGCAGTGCATCCCTTGTTGTGCTAGTGCACTCTCTGCACTCATTACACTGCACCCCAGAAGTACCAGTGCACTCTCTGGACTCACTGCAGTGCATCCCCAATGGTGCCAGTGCACTCTCTGGACTCACTGCACTGCATCCCCATTGGTGCCAGAGCACTCTCTGGACTCACCGGGGTGCATCCCCAGTGGTGCCAGTGCACTCTCTGGACTCACTGCAGTGCATCCCCAGTGGTGCCAGTGCACTCTCTGGACTCACTGCACTGCATCCCCAATGGTGCCAGTGCACTCCCTGGACTCACTGCACTGCATCCCCAATGGTGCCAGTGCAGTCTTTGGACTCACTGCACTGCATCCCCAGTGGTGCCAGTGCACTCTCTGGACTCACTGCATTGCATCCCCAGTGGTGCCAGTGCACTCTCTGGACTCACTTCAGTGCATCCCCAATGGTGCCAGTGCACTCTCTGGACTCACTGCATTGCATCCCCAATGGTGCCAGTGCACTCTCTGGACTCACTGCACTGCATCCCTATTGGTGCCAGTGCACTCTCTGGACTCACTGCACTGCATCCCCAGTGGTGCCAGTGCACTCTCTGGACTCACTGCACTGCATCCCCAGTGGTGCCAGTGCACTCTCTGGACTCACTGCACTGCATCCCCATTGGTGCCAGTGCACTCTCTGGACTCACTGCACTGCATCCCCAGTGGTGCCAGTGCACTCTTTGGACTCACTGCACTGCATCCCCAGTGGTGCTAGTGCCGTCTCTGGACTCACTGCAGTGCATCCCCACTTGTGCAAGTGCACTCTCTGGACTCACTGCACTGCATCCCCAGTGGTGCCAGTGCACTCTCTGGAATCACTGCACAGGATCCCCAGTGGTGCCAGTGCACTCTGTGGAGTCAGTGCACTGCATCCCCAGTGGTTCCAGTGCACTCTCTGGATCACTGCACTGCATCCCCAGTGGTGCCAGTGCACTCTCTGGACTCACTGCACTGCATCCCCAGAGGTGCCAGTGCACTCTCTGGACTCACTGCAGTGCATCCCCAGTGGTTCCAGTGCACTCTCTGGATCACTGCACTGCATCCCCAGTGGTGCCAGTGCACTCTCTGGACTCACTGCACTGCATCCCCAGAGGTGCCAGTGCACTCTCTGGACTCACTGCAGTGCATCCCCAGTGGTGCCAGTGCACTCTCTGGACTCACTGCAGTGCATCCCCAGTGGTGCCAGTGCACTCTCTGGACTCACTGCACTGCATCCCCAGTGGTGCCAGTGCACTCTCTGGACTCACTGCACTGCATCCCCAGTGGTGCCAGTGCACTCCCTGGACTCACTGCACTGCATCCCCATTGGTGCCAGTGCACTCTCTGGACTCACTGCACTGCATCCCAATTGGTGCCAGTGCACTCTCTGGACTCAGTGCACTGCATCCCCATTGGTGCCAGTGCACTCTCTGGACTCACTGCAGTGCATCCCCAGTGGTGCCAGTGCACTCTCTGGAATCACTGCAGTGCATCACCAGTGGTGACAGTGCACTCTCTGGACTCACTGCACTGCATCCCCAGTGGTGCCAGTGCCGTCTGTGGACTCACTGCACTGCATCCCCAGTGGTGCCAGTGCATTCTCTAGACTCACTGCACTGCATCCCCAGTGGTGCCAGTGCACTCTCTGGACTCACTGCAGTGCATCCCCAGTGGTGCCAGTGCACTCTCTGGTCTCACTGCGCTGCATCCCCAGTGGTGCCAGTGCACTCTCTGGACTCACTGCACTGCATCCCCAGTGGTGCCAGTGTACTCACTGCACTGCATCCCCAGTGGTGCCAGTGCACTCTCTGGAATCACTGCACTGCATCCCCAGTGGTGCCAGTGCACTCTCTGGACTCATTGCAGTGCATCCCAAGTGGTGCCAGTGCACTCTCTGGACTCACTGCACTGCATTCCCAATGGTGCCAGTGCACTCTCTGGACTCACTAGAGTGCATCCCCAGTGGTGCCAGTGTACTCACTGCACTGCATCCCCAGTGGTGCCAGTGCACTCTCTGGACTCACTGTAGTGCATCTCCAGTGGTGCCAGTGTACTCTCTGGACTCACTGCACTGCATCCCCAGTGGTGCCAGTGCACTCTCTGGAGTCACTGCACTGCATCACCAGTGGTGCCAGTGCATTCTCTAGACTCACTGTAGTGCATCCCCATTGGTGCCAGTGCACTCTCTGGACTCACTGCACTGCATCCCCAGTGGTGCCAGTGCACTCTCTGGAGTCACTGCACTGCATCACCAGTGGTGCCAGTCCATTCTCTAGACTCACTGCAGTGCATCCCCAGTTGTGCCAGTGCACTCTCTGGACTCACTGCACTGCATCACCAGTGGTGCCAGTGCACTCTATGGCCTCACTGCACTGCATCCCCAGTGGTGCCAGTGTACTCACAGCACTGCATCCCCAGTGGTGCCAGTGCACTCTCTGGCCTCACTGCACTGCATCCCCAGTGGTGCCCCTGCACTCTCTGGACTCACTGCAGTGCATCCCCAGTGGTGCCAGTGCACTCTCTGGACTCACTGCACTGCATCCCCAGTGGTGCCAGTGCACTCTCTGGACTCACTAGAGTGCATCCCCAGTGGTGCCAGTGTACTCTCTGGAGTCACTGCACTGCATCCCCAGTGGTGCCAGTGCACTCTCTGGACTCACTGCACTGCATCCCCAGTGGTGCCAGTGCACTCTCTGGACTCACTGCAGTGCATCCCCAGTGGTGCCAGTGCACTTTCTGGAGTTACTGCAGTGCATCCCCTGTTGTGCTAGTGCACTCTCTGCACTCACTGCACTGCATCCCCAGTGGTGCCAATGCAATCTCTGGACTCACTGCACTGCATCCCCAAGGGTTCCAGTGCACTCTCTTGACCCACTGCAGTCCATCCCCACTGGTGCCAGTGCACTGTCTGGACTCACTGCAGTGCATCCCCAATGGTGCCAGTGCACTCTCTGCAGACAATGCAGTGCAGCATCCCCAAAGGTGACAGTGCACTCTCTGGACTCACTGCACTGCTCCAACCGCGGTAGCCGCTTCAGCCGCGATAGCCCCTCCAGCCTCGGCAGCCGCACCAGCCGCTCCAGCCGCGGCAGCCGCGGCAGCCGGTCCAGCCGCGCCAGCCGCTCCATCCGCGGCATACGCGGCAGACACTCCAGCCGCTCCAGCCGCTCCAACCGCGGCAGGCGCTCCAGCCGCGGCAGCCGCTCCAGCCGCTCCAGCCGCGACAGCCGCTCCAACCGCGGCAGCCGCTCCAGCCGTGGCAGCCGCTCCACTCGGTAGCGGCTTTAGCGGCTGCCGCGGCTGTAGCGGCTTTAGCGGCTGCCGCGGCTGGAGCGGCTGACGCTGCTGGAGCGGATGCCGCGGCTGGAGCAGTGCAGTGAGTGCAGAGAGTGCACTGGCACCTTGGGGATGCAGTGCAGTGAGTCCAGACAGTCAACTGGCACCACTGGGGATGCAGTACAGTGAGTCCAGAGAGTGCACTGGCACCAATGGTGATGCACTGCAGTTACTCCAGAGAGTGCACTGGCACCACCGGGGATTCAGATACATTCTCACTGCAGTGAGATCCCCAGTGGTGCCAGTGCACTCTCTGGACTCACTGCACTGCATCCCCAGTGGTGCCAGTGCACTCTCTGGACTCACTGCACTGCATCCCCAGTGGTGCCACTGCACTCTCTGGACTCAGTGCACTGCATCCCCAGTGGTGCCAGTGCACTCTCTGGACTCACTGCACTGCATCCCCAATGGTGCCAGTGCACTCTCTGGACTCACTGCAGTGCATCCCCAGTGGTGCCAGTGCACTCTCTGGAGTCACTGCAGTGCATCCCCAGTGGTCCCAGTGCACTCTCTGGCCTCAGCGCACTGCAATCCCAGTGGTGCCAGGGCACTCTCTGGACTCACTAGAGTGCATCCCCAGTGGTGCCAGTGTACCCACTGCACTGCATCCCCAGTGGTGCCAGTGCACTCTCTGGACTCACTGTAATACATCCCCAGTGGTGCCAGTGCACTCTCTGGACTCACTGCACTGCATCCCCAGTGGTGCCAGTGCACTCCCTGGACCCACGGCACTGCATCCCCTGTGGTGCCAGTGCACTCTCTGGACTCACCGCACTGCATCCCCAGTGGTGCCAGTGCACTCTCTGGACTCACCGGAGTGCATCCCCAGTGGTGCCAGTGCACTCTCTGGACTCACTGCAGTGCATCCCCAGTGGTGCCACTGCACTCTCTGGACTCACTGCACTGCATCCCCAGTGGTGCCAGTGCACTCTCTGGACTCACTGCACTGCATCCCCAGTGGAGACAGTGCACTCTCTGTAGTCACTGCGCTGCATCCCCAGTGGTGCCAGTGCACTCTCTGGACTCACTGCACTGCATCCCCAGTGGAGGCAATGCACTCTCTGGACTCACTGCAGTGCACCCCAGTGTTGCCAGTTGCTCTCTTTACTCACTGCACTGCATCCCCAGTGTTGCCAGTGCACTCTCTGGACTCACTGCACTGCATCGCCAGTGGTGCCAGTGCACTCTCTGGACTCACTGCACTGCATCCCCAGTGGTGTCAGTGCACTCTCTGGACTCACTGCACTGCATCCCCAGTGGTGCCAGTGTACTCTCTGGACTCACAGCACTGCATCCCCAGTGGTGCCAGTGCACTCTCTGGACTCACTGCACCAAAACTCCAGTGGTGCCAGTGCACTCTCTGGACTCACTGCACTAAAACTCCACTGGTGCCAGTGTACTCTCTGGACTCACTGCACTGCATCCCCAGTGGTGCCAGTGCACTCTCTGGAATCACTGCAGTGCATCCCCTGTGGTGCCAGTGCACTCTCTGGATTCACTGCACTGCATCCCCAGTGGTGCCAGTGCATTCTCTAGACTCACTGCACTGCATCCCCAGTGGTGCCAGTGCACTCTCTGGACTCACTGCAGTGCATCACCGGTGGTGACAGTGCACTCTCTGGACTCACTGCACTGCATCCCCATTGGTGCCAGTGCACTCTCTGGACTCCCTGCACTGCATCCCCAGTGGTGCCAGTGTACTCTCTGGACTCACTGCAGTGTATCCCCATTGGAGCCGGTGCACTCTCTGGACTCACTAAACTGCATCCCCAGTGGTGTCAGTGCACTTTCTGGACTCACTGCAGTGCATCCCCAGTGGTGCAAGGGCACTCTCTGGACTCACTGCACTGCATCCCCAGTGGTGCCAGTGCACTCTCTGGTCTCACTGCGCTGCATCCCCAGTGGTGCCAGTGCACTCTCTGGACTCACTGCACTGCATCCCCAGTGGTGCCAGTGTACTCACTGCACTGCATCCCCAGTGGTGCCAGTGCACTCTCTGGAATCACTGCACTGCATCCCCAGTGGTGCCAGTGCACTCTCTGGACTCATTGCAGTGCATCCCTAGTGGTGCCAGTGCACTCTCTGGACTCACTGCACTGCATCCCCAGTGGTGCCAGTGCACTCTCTGGAATCACTGCAGTGCATCCCCAGTGGTGTCAGTGCACTCTCTGGCCTCAGTGCACTGCATTCCCAATGGTGCCAGTGCACTCTCTGGACTCACTAGAGTGCATCCCCAGTGGTGCCAGTGTACTCACTGCACTGCATCCCCAGTGGTGCCAGTGCACTCTCTGGACTCACTGAAGTGCATCCCCAGTGGTGCCAGTGTACTCTCTGGACTCACTGCACTGCATCCCCAGTGGTGCCAGTGCACTCTCTGGAGTCACTGCACTGCATCACCAGTGGTGCCAGTGCATTCTCTAGACTCACTGTAGTGCATCCCCAGTGGTGCCAGTGCACTCTCTGGACTCACTGCACTGCATCCCCAGTGGTGCCAGTGCACTCTCTGGAGTCACTGCACTGCATCACCAGTGGTGCCAGTCCATTCTCTAGACTCACTGCAGTGCATCCCCAGTTGTGCCAGTGCACTCTCTGGACTCACTGCACTGCATCACCAGTGGTGCCAGTGCACTCTATGGCCTCACTGCACTGCATCCCCAGTGGTGCCAGTGTACTCACAGCACTGCATCCCCAGTGGTGCCAGTGCACTCTCTGGCCTCACTGCACTGCATCCCCAGTGGTGCCCCTGCACTCTCTGGACTCACTGCAGTGCATCCCCAGTGGTGCCAGTGCACTCTCTGGACTCACTGCACTGCATCCCCAGTGGTGCCAGTGCACTCTCTGGACTCACTAGAGTGCATCCCCAGTGGTGCCAGTGTACTCTCTGGAGTCACTGCACTGCATCCCCAGTGGTGCCAGTGCATTCTCTAGACTCACTGCAGTGCATCCCCAGTGATGCCAGTGCACTCTCTGGACTCACTTCAGTGCATCCCCAGTGGTGCCAGTGCACTCTCTGGACTCACTGCACTGCATCCCCAGTGGTGCCAGTGCACTCTCTGGACTCACTGCAGTGCATCCCCAGTGGTGCCACTGCACTCTCTGGACTCACCGCACTGCATTCCCAGTGGTGCCAGTGCACTCTCTGGTCTCACTAGAGTGCATCCCCAGTTGTGCCAGTGTACTCACTGGACTGCATCCCCAGTGGTGCCAGTGCACTCTCTGGACTCACTGTAGTACATCCCCAGTGGTGCCAGTGCACTCTCTGGACTCACTGCACTGCATCCCCAGTGGTGCCAGTGCACTCTCTGGACTCACTGCACTGCATCCCCAGTGTAGCCAGTGCACTCTCTGGACTCACTGCATTGCATCCCCAGTGGTGCCAGTGCACTCTCTGGACTCACTGCACTGCATCGCCAGTGGTGCGAGTGCACTCTCTGGACTCACTGCACTGCATCCCCAGTGGTGCCAGTGCACTCTCTGGACTCACTGCACTGCATCCCCAGTGGTGCCAGTGTACTCTCTGGACTCACAGCACTGCATCCCCAGTGGTGCCAGTGCACTCTCTGGACTCACTGCACCAAAACTCCAGTGGTGCCAGTGCACTCTCTGGACTCACTGCACTAAAACTCCACTGGTGCCAGTGTACTCTCTGGACTCACTGCACTGCATCTCCAGTGGTGCCAGTGCACTCTCTGGAATCACTGCAGTGCATCCCCTGTGGTGCCAGTGCACTCTCTGGATTCACTGCACTGCATCCCCAGTGGTGCCAGTGCATTCTCTAGACTCACTGCACTGCATCCCCAGTGGTGCCAGTGCACTCTCTGGACTCACTGCAGTGCATCACCGGTGGTGACAGTGCACTCTCTGGACTCACTGCACTGCATCCCCAGTGGTGCCAGTGCACTCTCTGGACTCCCTGCACTGCATCCCCAGTGGTGCCAGTGTACTCTCTGGACTCACTGCAGTGTATCCCCATTGGAGCCGGTGCACTCTCTGGACTCACTAAACTGCATCCCCAGTGGTGTCAGTGCACTTTCTGGACTCACTGCAGTGCATCCCCAGTGGTGCAAGGGCACTCTCTGGACTCACTGCACTGCATCCCCAGTGGTGCCAGTGCACTCTCTGGTCTCACTGCGCTGCATCCCCAGTGGTGCCAGTGCACTCTCTGGACTCACTGCACTGCATCCCCAGTGGTGCCAGTGTACTCACTGCACTGCATCCCCAGTGGTGCCAGTGCACTCTCTGGAATCACTGCACTGCATCCCCAGTGGTGCCAGTGCACTTTCTGGACTCATTGCAGTGCATCCCTAGTGGTGCCAGTGCACTCTCTGGACTCACTGCACTGCATCCCCAGTGGTGCCAGTGCACTCTCTGGAATCACTGCAGTGCATCCCCAGTGGTGTCAGTGCACTCTCTGGCCTCAGTGCACTGCATTCCCAATGGTGCCAGTGCACTCTCTGGACTCACTAGAGTGCATCCCCAGTGGTGCCAGTGTACTCACTGCACTGCATCCCCAGTGGTGCCAGTGCACTCTCTGGACTCACTGAAGTGCATCCCCAGTGGTGCCAGTGTACTCTCTGGACTCACTGCACTGCATCCCCAGTGGTGCCAGTGCACTCTCTGGAGTCACTGCACTGCATCACCAGTGGTGCCAGTGCATTCTCTAGACTCACTGTAGTGCATCCCCAGTGGTGCCAGTGCACTCTCTGGACTCACTGCACTGCATCCCCAGTGGTGCCAGTGCACTCTCTGGAGTCACTGCACTGCATCACCAGTGGTGCCAGTCCATTCTCTAGACTCACTGCAGTGCATCCCCAGTTGTGCCAGTGCACTCTCTGGACTCACTGCACTGCATCACCAGTGGTGCCAGTGCACTCTATGGCCTCACTGCACTGCATCCCCAGTGGTGCCAGTGTACTCACAGCACTGCATCCCCAGTGGTGCCAGTGCACTCTCTGGCCTCACTGCACTGCATCCCCAGTGGTGCCCCTGCACTCTCTGGACTCACTGCAGTGCATCCCCAGTGGTGCCAGTGCACTCTCTGGACTCACTGCACTGCATCCCCAGTGGTGCCAGTGCACTCTCTGGACTCACTAGAGTGCATCCCCAGTGGTGCCAGTGTACTCTCTGGAGTCACTGCACTGCATCCCCAGTGGTGCCAGTGCATTCTCTAGACTCACTGCAGTGCATCCCCAGTGATGCCAGTGCACTCTCTGGACTCACTTCAGTGCATCTCCAGTGGTGCCAGTGCACTCTCTGGACTCACTGCACTGCATCCCCAGTGGTGCCAGTGCACTCTCTGGACTCACTGCAGTGCATCCCCAGTGGTGCCACTGCACTCTCTGGACTCACCGCACTGCATTCCCAGTGGTGCCAGTGCACTCTCTGGTCTCACTAGAGTGCATCCCCAGTTGTGCCAGTGTACTCACTGGACTGCATCCCCAGTGGTGCCAGTGCACTCTCTGGACTCACTGTAGTACATCCCCAGTGGTGCCAGTGCACTCTCTGGACTCACTGCACTGCATCCCCAGTGTAGCCAGTGCACTCTCTGGACTCACCGCACTGCATCCCCAGTGGTGCCAGTGCACTCTCTGGACTCAGCGGAGTGCATCCCCAGTGGTGCCAGTGCACTCTCTGGAGTCACTGCACTGCATCAACAGTGGTGCCAGGGCACTCTCTGGACTCACTGCACTGCATCCCCAGTGGTGCCACTGCACTCTCTGGACTCACTGCACCCCCAGTGGAGACAGTGCACTCTCTGTAGTCACTGCGCTGCATCCCCAGTGGTGCCAGTGCACTCTCTGGACTCACTGCACTGCATCCTCAGTGGAGGCAATGCACTCTCTGGACTCACTGCAGTGCATCCCCAGTGGTGCCAGTGGCTCTCTTTACTCACTGCACTGCATCCCCAGTGTTGCCAGTGCACTCTCTGGACTCACTGCACTGCATCGCCAGTGGTGCCAGTGCACTCTCTGGACTCACTGCACTGCATCCCCAGTGGTGCCAGTGTACTCTCTGGACTCACAGCACTGCATCCCCAATGGTGCCAGTGCACTCTCTGGACTCACTGCACTAAAACTCCAGTGTTGCCAGTGCACTCTCTGGACTCACTGCACTAAAACTCCAGTGGTGCCAGGGCACTCTCTGGACTCACTGCACTGCATCCCCAGTGGTGCCAGTGCACTCTCTGAAATCACTGCAGTTCATCCCCTGTGGTGCCAGTGCACTCTCTGGACTCACTGCAGTGCATCCCCAGTGGTGCCAGTGCACTCTCTGGACTCACTGCACTGCATCCCCATTGGTGCCAGTGCACTCTCTGGACTCCCTGCACTGCATCCCCAGTGGTGCCAGTGTACTCTCTGGACTCACTGCAGTGTATCCCCATTGGAGCCGGTGCTCTCTCTGGACTCACTAAAATGCATCCCCAGTGGTGCCAGAGAACTCTCTGGAGTCACTGCAGTGCATCCCCAGTGGTGCCAGTGCACTCTCTGGACTCACTGCAGTGCATCCCCAGTGGTGCAAGGGCACTCTCTGGACTCACTGCACTGCATCCCCAGGGGTGCCAGTGCACTCTCTGATCTCACTGCGCTGCATCCCCAGTGGTGCTAGTGCACTCTCTGGACTCACTGCACTGCATCCCCAGTGGTGCCAGTGTACTCACAGCACTGCATCCCCAGTGGTGCCAGTGCACTCTCTGGAACACTGCCCTGCATCCCCAGTGGTGCCAGTTCACTCTTTCGAGTCACTGCACTGCATCTCCAGTGGTGCCAGTGCACTCTATGGACTCACTGCACTGCATCCCCAGTGGTGCCAGTGCACTCTCTGGAATCACTGCACTGCATCCCCAGTGGTGCCAGTGCATTCTCTAGACTCACTGCAGTGCATCCCCAGTGGTGCCAGTACACTCTCTGGAATCACTGCACTGCATCCCCAGTGGTGCCAGTGCATTCTCTAGACTCACTGCAGTGCATCCCCATTTGTGCCAGTGCACTCTCTGGCCTCACTGCACTGCATCCCCAGTGGGGCCAGTGCACTCTATGGCCTCACTGCACTGCATCCCCAGTGGTGCCAGTGTACTCACAGCACTGCATCCCCAGTGGTGCCAGTGCATTCTCTAGACTCACTGCAGTGCATCCCCAGTTGTGCCATTGCACTCTATGGACTCACTGCACTGCATCCCCAGTGGTGCCAGTGCACTCTATTGCCTCACTGCACTGCATCCCCAGTGGTGCCAGCGTACTCACAGCACTGCATCCCCAGTGGTGCCAGTGCACTCTCTGGCCTCACTGCACTGCATCCCCAGTGGTGCCCCTGCACTCTCTGGACTCACTGCACTGCATCCCCAGTGGTGCCAGTGCACTCTCTGGACTCATTGCAGTGCATCCCAAGTGGTGCCAGTGCACTCTCTGGACTCACTGCACTGCATCCCCAGTGGTGCTAGTGCACTCTCTGGACTCACTGCACTGCATCCCCAGTGGTGCCAGTGCACTCTCTGGCCTCACTGCACTGCATCCCCAGTGGTGCCCCTGCTATCTCTGGCCTCACTAGAGTGCATCCCCAGTGGTGCCAGTGTACTCACTGCACTGCCTCCCCAGTGGTGCCAGTGCACTCTCTGGACTCACTGCACTGCATCCCCAGTGGTGCCAGTGCACTCTCTGGACTCACTGCACTGCATCCCCAGTGGTGCCAGTGCACTCTCTGGAATCACTGCAGTGCATCCCCTGTGGTGCCAGTGCACTCTCTGGAGTCACTGCAGTGCATCCCCAGTGGTGCCACTGCATTATCTAGACTCACTGCAGTGCATCCCCAATGGTGCCAGTGCACTCTCTGGACTCACTGCACTGCATCCCCAGTGGTGTAGTGCACTCTCTGGACTCACTGCACTGCATCCCCAGAAGTGCCACTGCACTCTCTGGACTCACTGCACTGCATCCCCAGTGGTGCCAGTGCACTCTCTAGAGTCACTGCAGTGCATCCCTTGTTGTGCTAGTGCACTCTCTGCACTCATTACACTGCACCCCAGAAGTACCAGTGCACTCTCTGGACTCACTGCACTGCATCCCCAGTGGTTTCATTGCACTCTCTGGACTCAGTGCATTGCATCCCCAGTGGTGCCAGTGCACTCTCTGGACTCACTGCAGTGCATCCCCAGAAAAGCCAGTGCACTCTCTGGACTCACTGCAGTGCATCCCCAATGGTGCCAGTGCACTCTCTGGACTCACTGCACTGCATCCCCATTGGTGCCAGTGCACTCTCTGGACTCACGGGGTGCATCCCCAGTGGTGCCAGTGCACTCTCTGGACTCACTGCAGTGCATCCCCAGTGGTGCCAATGCACTCTCTGGACTCACTGCACTGCATCCCCAATGGTGCCAGTGCACCCCCTGGACTCACTGCACTGCATCCCCAATGGTGCCAGTGCACTCTTTGGACTCACTGCACTGCATCCCCAGTGGTGCCAGTGCACTCTCTGGACTCACTGCATTGCATCCCCAGTGGTGCCAGTGCACTCTCTGGACTCACTTCAGTGCATCCCCAGAAGTGCCAGTGCACTCTGGACTCACTGCATTGCATCCCCAGTGGTGCCAGTGCACTCTCTGGACTCACTGCACTGCATCCCCATTGGTGCCAGTGCACTCTCTGGACTCACTGCACTGCATCCCCAGTGGTGCCAGTGCACTCTCTGGACTCACTGCACTGCATCCCCAGCGGTGACAGTGCACTCTCTGGACTCACTGCACTGCATCCCCAGTGGTGCCAGTGCCGTCTCTGGACTCACTGCAGTGCATCCCCAATGGTGCCAGTGCACTCTCTGGACTCACTGCACTGCATCCCCAGTGGTGCCAGTGCACTCTCTGGAATCACTGCACTGGATCCCCAGTGGTGCCAGTGCACTCTGTGGAGTCACTGCACTGCATCCCCAGTGGTTCCAGTGCACTCTCTGGATCACTGCACTGCATCCCCAGTGGTGCCAGTGCACTCTCTGGATCACTGCACTGCATCCCCAGAGGTGCCAGTGCACTCTCTGGACTCACTGCACTGCATCCCCAGATGTGCCAGTGCACTCTCTGGATTCACTGCAGTGCATCCCCAGTGGTGCCAGTGCACTCTCTGGACTCACTGCAGTGCATCCCCAGTAGTGCCAGTGCACTCTCTGGACTCACTGCACTGCATCCCCAGTGGTGCCAGTGCACTCTCTGGACTCACTGCACTGCATCCCCAGTGGTGCCAGTGCACTCTCTAGTCTCACTGCGCTGCATCCCCAGTGGTGCCAGTGCACTCTCTGGACTCACTGCACTGCATCCCCAGTGGTGCCAGTGTACTCACTGCACTGCATCCCCAGTGGTGCCAGTGCACTCTCTGGAATCACTGCACTGCATCCCCAGTGGTGCCAGTGCACTCTCTGGACTCATTGCAGTGCATCCCAAGTGGTGCCAGTGCACTCTCTGGACTCACTGCACTGCATCCCCAGTGGAGCCAGTGCACTCTCTGGACTCACTGCTCTGCATCCCCAGTGGTGCCAGTGCACTCTCTGGACTCACTGCAGTGCATCCCCAGTGGTGTCAGTGCACTCTCTGGCCTCAGTGCACTGCATTCCCAATGGTGCCAGTGCACTCTCTGGACTCACTAGAGTGCATCCCCAGTGGTGCCAGTGTACTCACTGCACTGCATCCCCAGTGGTGCCAGTGCACTCTCTGGACTCACTGTAGTGCATCCCCAGTGGTGCCAGTGTACTCTCTGGACTCACTGCACTGCATCCCCAGTGGTGCCAGTGCACTCTCTGGAGTCACTGCACTGCATCACCAGTGGTGCCAGTGCATTCTCTAGACTCACTGTAGTGCATCCCCTGTGGTGCCAGTGCACTCTCTGGACTCACTGCACTGCATCCCCAGTGGTGCCAGTGCACTCTCTGGAGTCACTGCACTGCATCACCAGTGGTGCCAGTCCATTCTCTAGACTCATGCAGTGCATCCCCAGTTGTGCCAGTGCACTCTCTGGACTCACTGCACTGCATCACCAGTGGTGCCAGTGCACTCTATGGCCTCACTGCACTGCATCCCCAGTGGTGCCAGTGTACTCACAGCACTGCATCCCCAGTGGTGCCAGTGCACTCTCTGGCCTCACTGCACTGCATCCCCTGTGGTGCCCCTGCACTCTCTGGACTCACTGCAGTGCATCCCCAGTGGTGCCAGTGCACTCTCTGGACTCACTGCACTGCATCCCCAGTGGTGCCAGTGCACTCTCTGGACTCACTAGAGTGCATCCCCAGTGGTGCCAGTGTACTCTCTGGAGTCACTGCACTGCATCCCCAGTGGTGCCAGTGCATTCTCTAGACTCACTGCACTGCATCCCCAGTGGTGCCAGTGCACTCTCTGGACTCACTGCAGTGCATCCCCAGTGGTGCCAGTGCACTTTCTGGAGTTACTGCAGTGCATCCCCTGTTGTGCTAGTGCACTCTCTGCACTCACTGCACTGCATCCCCAGTGGTGCCAATGCACTCTCTGGACTCACTGCACTGCATCCCCAAGGGTTCCAGTGCACTCTCTTGACCCACTGCAGTCCATCCCCACTGGTGCCAGTGCACTGTCTGGACTCACTGCAGTGCATCCCCAATGGTGCCAGTGCACTCTCTGCAGACAATGCAGTGCAGCATCCCCAAAGGTGACAGTGCACTCTCTGGACTCACTGCACTGCTCCAACCGCGGCAGCCGCTTCAGCCGCGATAGCCCCTCCAGCCTCGGCAGCCGCACCAGCCGCTCCAGCCGCGGCAGCCGCGGCAGCCGGTCCAGCCGCGCCAGCCGCTCCATCCGCGGCATACGCGGCAGACACTCCAGCCGCTCCAGCCGCTCCAACCGCGGCAGGCGCTCCAGCCGCGGCAGCCGCTCCAGCCGCTCCAGCCGCGACAGCCGCTCCAACCGCGGCAGCCGCTCCAGCCGTGGCAGCCGCTCCACTCGGTAGCGGCTTTAGCGGCTGCCGCGGCTGGAGCGGCTGCCGCGGCTGCCGCGGCTGTAGCGGCTTTAGCGGCTGCCGCGGCTGGAGCGGCTGACGCTGCTGGAGCGGATGCCGCGGCTGGAGCAGTGCAGTGAGTGCAGAGAGTGCACTGGCACCTTGGGGATGAAGTGCAGTGAGTCCAGACAGTCAACTGGCACCACTGGGGATGCAGTACAGTGAGTCCAGAGTGTGCACTGGCACCACTGGTGATGCACTGCAGTTACTCCAGAGAGTGCACTGGCACCACCGGGGATTCAGATACATTCTCACTGCAGTGAGATCCCCAGTGGTGCCAGTGCACTCTCTGGACTCACTGCACTGCATCCCCAGTGGTGCCAGTGCACTCTCTGGACTCACTGCACTGCATCCCCAGTGGTGCCACTGCACTCTCTGGACTCAGTGCACTGCATCCCCAGTGGTGCCAGTGCACTCTCTGGCCTCAGTGCACTGCAATCCCAGTGGTGCCAGTGCACTCTCTGGACTCACTAGAGTGCATCCCCAGTGGTGCCAGTGTACCCACTGCACTGCATCCCCAGTGGTGCCAGTGCACTCTCTGGACTCACTGTAATACATCCCCAGTGGTGCCAGTGCACTCTCTGGACTCACTGCACTGCATCCCCAGTGGTGCCAGTGCACTCTCTGGACTCACTGCACTGCATCCCCAGTGGAGACAGTGCACTCTCTGAAGTCACTGCGCTGCATCCCCAGTGGTGCCAGTGCACTCTCTGGACTCACTGCACTGCATCCCCAGTGGAGGCAATGCACTCTCTGGACTCACTGCAGTGCACCCCAGTGTTGCCAGTTGCTCTCTTTACTCACTGCACTGCATCCCCAGTGTTGCCAGTGCACTCTCTGGACTCACTGCACTGCATCGCCAGTGGTGCCAGTGCACTCTCTGGACTCACTGCACTGCATCCCCAGTGGTGCCAGTGCACTCTCTGGACTCACTGCACTGCATCCCCAGTGGTGCCAGTGTACTCTCTGGACTCACAGCACTGCATCCCCAGTGGTGCCAGTGCACTCTCTGGACTCACTGCACTAAAACTCCAGTGGTGCCAGTGCACTCTCTGGACTCACTGCACTAAAACTCCACTGGTGCCAGTGTACTCTCTGGACTCACTGCACTGCATCCCCAGTGGTGCCAGTGCACTCTCTGGAATCACTGCAGTGCATCCCCTGTGGTGCCAGTGCACTCTCTGGATTCACTGCACTGCATCCCCAGTGGTGCCAGTGCATTCTCTAGACTCACTGCACTGCATCCCCAGTGGTGCCAGTGCACTCTCTGGACTCACTGCAGTGCATCACCGGTGGTGACAGTGCACTCTCTGGACTCACTGCACTGCATCCCCATTGGTGCCAGTGCACTCTCTGGACTCCCTGCACTGCATCCCAAGTGGTGCCAGTGCACTCTCTGGACTCACTGCAGTGTATCCCCATTGGAGCCGGTGCACTCTCTGGACTCACTAAACTGCATCCCCAGTGGTGCCAGAGAACTCTCTGGACTCACTGCACTGCATCCCCATTGGTGCCAGTGCACTTTCTGGACTCACTGCAGTGCATCCCCAGTGGTGCAAGGGCACTCTCTGGACTCACTGCACTGCATCCCCAGTGGTGCCAGTGCACTCTCTGGTCTCACTGCGCTGCATCCCCAGTGGTGCCAGTGCACTCTCTGGACTCACTGCACTGCATCCCCAGTGGTGCCAGTGTACTCACTGCACTGCATCCCCAGTGGTGCCAGTGCACTCTCTGGAATCACTGCACTGCATCCCCAGTGGTGCCAGTGCACTCTCTGGACTCATTGCATTGCATCCCTAGTGGTGCCAGTGCACTCTCCTGACTCACTGCACTGCATCCCCAGTGGTGCCAGTGCACTCTCTAGACTCACTGCACTGCATCCCCAGTGGTGCCAGTGCACTCTCTGGACTCACTGCAGTGCATCCCCAGTGGTGTCAGTGCACTCTCTGGCCTCAGTGCACTGCATTCCCAATGGTGCCAGTGCACTCTCTGGACTCACTAGAGTGCATCCCCAGTGGTGCCAGTGTACTCACTGCACTGCATCCCCAGTGGTGCCAGTGCACTCTCTGGACTCACTGCACTGCATCCCCAGTGGTGCCAGTGTACTCTCTGGACTCACTGCACTGCATCCCCAGTGGTGCCAGTGCACTCTCTGGAGTCACTGCACTGCATCACCAGTGGTGCCAGTGCATTCTCTAGACTCATTGTAGTGCATCCCCAGTGGTGCCAGTGCACTCTCTGGACTCACTGCACTGCATCTCCAGTGGTGCCAGTGCACTCTCTGGAGTCACTGCACTGCATCACCAGTGGTGCCAGTCCATTCTCTAGACTCACTGCACTGCATCACCAGTGGTGCCAGTGCACTCTATGGCCTCACTGCACTGCATCCCCAGTGGTGCCAGTGTACTCACTGCACTGCATCCCCAGTGGTGCCAGTGCACTCTCTGGCCTCACTGCACTGCATCCCCAGTTGTGCCCCTGCACTCTCTGGACTCACTGCAGTGCATCCCCAGTGGTGCCAGTGCACTCTCTGGACTCACTGCACTGCATCCCCAGTGGTGCCAGTGCACTCTCTGGACTCACTAGAGTGCATCCCCAGTGGTGCCAGTGTACTCTCTGGAGTCACTGCACTGCATCCCCAGTGGTGCCAGTGCATTCTCTAGACTCACTGCAGTGCATCCACAGTGGTGCCAGTGCACTCTCTGGACTCACTTCAGTGCATCCCCAGTGGTGCCAGTGCACTCTCTGGACTCACTGCACTGCATCCCCAGTGGTGCCAGTGCACTCTCTGGACTCACTGCAGTGCATCCCCAGTGGTGCCACT
Organism: Anser anser; assembly: GCF_964211835.1. Classification (NCBI taxonomy): domain Eukaryota; kingdom Metazoa; phylum Chordata; class Aves; order Anseriformes; family Anatidae; genus Anser; species Anser anser. Next base: position 617,079 of record NC_139725.1, read on the forward strand.
GCACTCTCTGGACTCACCGCACTGCATTCCCAGTGGTGCCAGTGCACTCTCTGGTCTCACTAGAGTGCATCCCCAGTTGTGCCAGTGTACTCACTGGACTGCATCCCCAGTGGTGCCAGTGCACTCTCTGGACTCACTGTAGTACATCCCCAGTGGTGCCAGTGCACTCTCTGGACTCACTGCACTGCATCCCCAGTGTAGCCAGTGTACTCTCTGGACTCACCGCACTGCATCCCCAGTGGTGCCAGTGCACTCTCTGGACTCAGCGGAGTGCATCCCCAGTGGTGCCAGTGCACTCTCTGGAGTCACTGCACTGCATCAACAGTGGTGCCAGGGCACTCTCTGGACTCACTGCACTGCATCCCCAGTGGTGCCACTGCACTCTCTGGACTCACTGCACTGCATCCCCAGTGGAGACAGTGCACTCTCTGTAGTCACTGCGCTGCATCCCCAGTGGTGCCAGTGCACTCTCTGGACTCACTGCACTGCATCCTCAGTGGAGGCAATGCACTCTCTGGACTCACTGCAGTGCATCCCCAGTGGTGCCAGTGGCTCTCTTTACTCACTGCACTGCATCCCCAGTGTTGCCAGTGCACTCTCTGGACTCACTGCACTGCATCGCCAGTGGTGCCAGTGCACTCTCTGGACTCACTGCACTGCATCCCCAGTGGTGCCAGTGTACTCTCTGGACTCACAGCACTGCATCCCCAATGGTGCCAGTGCACTCTCTGGACTCACTGCACTAAAACTCCAGTGGTGCCAGGGCACTCTCTGGACTCACTGCACTGCATCCCCAGTGGTGCCAGTGCACTCTCTGAAATCACTGCAGTTCATCCCCTGTGGTGCCAGTGCACTCTCTGGACTCACTGCACTGCATCCCCATTGGTGCCAGTGCACTCTCTGGACTCCCTGCACTGCATCCCCAGTGGTGCCAGTGTACTCTCTGGACTCACTACAGTGTATCCCCATTGGAGCCGGTGCACTCTCTGGACTCACTAAACTGCATCCCCAGTGGTGCCAGAGAACTCTCTGGAGTCACTGCAGTGCATCCCCAGTGGTGCCAGTGCACTCTCTGGACTCACTGCAGTGCATCCCCAGTGGTGCAAGGGCACTCTCTGGACTCACTGCACTGCATCCCCAGGGGTGCCAGTGCACTCTCTGATCTCACTGCGCTGCATCCCCAGTGGTGCTAGTGCACTCTCTGGACTCACTGCACTGCATCCCCAGTGGTGCCAGTGTACTCACAGCACTGCATCCCCAGTGGTGCCAGTGCACTCTCTGGAACACTGCCCTGCATCCCCAGTGGTGCCAGTTCACTCTTTCGAGTCACTGCACTGCATCCCCAGTGGTGCCAGTGCACTCTCTGGACTCACTGCACTTCATCACCAGTGGTGCCACTGCACTCTCTGGACTCACTGCACTGCATCCCCAGTGGTGCCAGTGCACTCTATGGACTCACTGCACTGCATCCCCAGTGGTGCCAGTGCACTCTCTGGAATCACTGCACTGCATCCCCAGTGGTGCCAGTGCATTCTCTAGACTCACTGCAGTGCATCCCCAGTGGTGCCAGTGCACTCTCTGGACTCACTGCACTGCATCCCCAGTGGTGCCAGTGCATTCTCTAGACTCACTGCAGTGCATCCCCAGTTGTGCCAGTGCACTCTCTGGCCTCACTGCACTGCATCCCCAGTGGGGTCAGTGCACTCTATGGCCTCACTGCACTGCATCCCCAGTGGTGCCAGTGTACTCACAGCACTGCATCCCCAGTGGTGCCAGTGCATTCTCTAGACTCACTGCAGTGCATCCCCAGTTGTGCCATTGCACTCTATGGACTCACTGCACTGCATCCCCAGTGGTGCCAGTGCACTCTATTGCCTCACTGCACTGCATCCCCAGTGGTGCCAGCGTACTCACAGCACTGCATCCCCAGTGGTGCCAGTGCACTCTCTGGCCTCACTGCACTGCATCCCCAGTGGTGCCCCTGCACTTTCTGGACTCACTGCACTGCATCCCCAGTGGTGCCAGTGCACTCTCTGGACTCATTGCAGTGCATCCCAAGTGGTGCCAGTGCACTCTCTGGACTCACTGCACTGCATCCCCAGTGGTGCCAGTGCACTCTCTGGACTCACTGCACTGCATCCCCAGTGGTGCCAGTGCACTCTCTGGCCTCACTGCACTGCATCCCCAGTGGTGCCCCTGCACTCTCTGGCCTCACTAGAGTGCATCCCCAGTGGTGCCAGTGTACTCACTGCACTGCCTCCCCAGTGGTGCCAGTGCACTCTCTGGACTCACTGTAGTGCATCCCCAGTGGTGCCAGTGCACTCTCTGGACTCACTGCACTGCATCCCCAGTGGTGCCAGTGCACTCTCTGGAATCACTGCAGTGCATCCCCTGTGGTGCCAGTGCACTCTCTGGAGTCACTGCAGTGCATCCCCAGTGGTGCCAGTGCACTCTCTGGACTCACTGCAGTGCATCCCCAGTGGTGCCAGTGCACTCTCTGGACTCACTGCAGTGCATCCCCAGAAGTGCCACTGCACTCTCTGGACTCACTGCACTGCATCCCCAGTGGTTCCATTGCACTCTCTGGACTCACTGCATTGCATCCCCAGTGGTGCCAGTGCACTCTCTGGACTCAGTGCAGTGCATCCCCAGAAGTGCCAGTGCACTCTCTGGACTCACTGCACTGCATCCCCAATGGTGCCAGTGCACTCTCTGGACTCACTGCACTGCATCCCCAGTGGTGTAGTGCACTCTCTGGACTCACTGCACTGCATCCCCAGAAGTGCCACTGCACTCTCTGGACTCACTGCACTGCATCCCCAGTGGTGCCAGTGCACTCTCTAGAGTCACTGCAGTGCAACCCTTGTTGTGCTAGTGCACTCTCTGCACTCATTACACTGCACCCCAGAAGTACCAGTGCACTCTCTGGACTCACTGCACTGCATCCCCAGTGGTTTCATTGCACTCTCTGGACTCAGTGCATTGCATCCCCAGTGGTGCCAGTGCACTCTCTGGACTCACTGCAGTGCATCCCCAGAAGTGCCAGTGCACTCTCTGGACTCACTGCAGTGCATCCCCAATGGTGCCAGTGCACTCTCTGGACTCACTGCACTGCATCCCCATTGGTGCCAGTGCACTCTCTGGACTCACAGGGGTGCATCCCCAGTGGTGCCAGTGCACTCTCTGGACTCACTGCAGTGCATCCCCAGTGGTGCCAGTGCACTCTCTGGACTCACTGCACTGCATCCCCTATGGTGCCAGTGCACCCCCTGGACTCACTGCACTGCATCCCCAATGGTGCCAGTGCACTCTTTGGACTCACTGCACTGCATCCCCAGTGGTGCCAGTGCACTCTCTGGACTCACTGCATTGCATCCCCAGTGGTGCCAGTGCACTCTCTGGACTCACTTCAGTGCATCCCCAGAAGTGCCAGTGCACTCTGGACTCACTGCATTGCATCCCCAGTGGTGCCAGTGCACTCTCTGGACTCACTGCAGTGCATCCCCATTGTTGCCAGTGCACTCTCTGGACTCACTGCACTGCATCCCCAGTGGTGCCAGTGCACTCTCTGGACTCATTGCACTGCATCCCCAGTGGTGACAGTGCACTCTCTGGACTCACTGCACTGCATCCCCAGTGGAGCCAGTGCACTCTCTGGACTCATTGCACTGCATCCCCAGTGGTGCCAGTGCCGTCTCTGGACTCACTGCAGTGCATCCCCAATGGTGCCAGTGCACTCTCTGGACTCACTGCACTGCATCCCCAGTGGTGCCAGTGCACTCTCTGGAATCACTGCACTGGATCCCCAGTGGTGCCAGTGCACTCTGTGGAGTCACTGCACTGCATCCCCAGTGGTTCCAGTGCACTCTCTGGATCACTGCACTGCATCCCCAGTGGTGCCCCTGCACTCTCTGGACTCACTGCACTGCATCCCCAGAGGTGCCAGTGCACTCTCTGGATTCACTGCAGTGCATCCCCAGTGGTGCCAGTGCACTCTCTGGACTCACTGCAGTGCATCCCCAGAAGTGCCACTGAACTCTCTGGACTCACTGCACTGCATCCCCAGTGGTTCCATTGCACTCTCTGGACTCACTGCATTGCATCCCCAGTGGTGCCAGTGCACTCTCTGGACTCACTGCAGTGCATCCCCAGAAGTGCCAGTGCACTCTCTGGACTCACTGCACTGCATCCCCAATGGTGCCAGTGCACTCTCTGGACTCACTGCACTGCATCCCCAGTGGTGTAGTGCACTCTCTGGACTCACTGCACTGCATCCCCAGAAGTGCCACTGCACTCTCTGGACTCACTGCACTGCATCCCCAGTGGTGTAGTGCACTCTCTGGACTCACTGCACTGCATCCCCAGAAGTGCCACTGCACTCTCTGGACTCACTGCACTGCATCCCCAGAAGTACCAGTGCACTCTCTGGACTCACTGCACTGCATCCCCAGTGGTTTCATTGCACTCTCTGGACTCAGTGCATTGCATCCCCAGTGGTGCCAGTGCACTCTCTGGACTCACTGCAGTGCATCCCCAGAAGTGCCAGTGCACTCTCTGGACTCACTGCAGTGCATCCCCAATGGTGCCAGTGCACTCTCTGGACTCACTGCACTGCATCCCCATTGGTGCCAGTGCACTCTCTGGACTCACAGGGGTGCATCCCCAGTGGTGCCAGTGCACTCTCTGGACTCACTGCAGTGCATCCCCAGTGGTGCCAGTGCACTCTCTGGACTCACTGCACTGCATCCCCAATGGTGCCAGTGCACCCCCTGGACTCACTGCACTGCATCCCCAATGGTGCCAGTGCACTCTTTGGACTCACTGCACTGCATCCCCAGTGGTGCCAGTGCACTCTCTGGACTCACTGCATTGCATCCCCAGTGGTGCCAGTGCACTCTCTGGACTCACTTCAGTGCATCCCCAGAAGTGCCAGTGCACTCTGGACTCACTGCATTGCATCCCCAGTGGTGCCAGTGCACTCTCTGGACTCACTGCACTGCATCCCCACTGGTGCCAGTGCACTCTCTGGACTCACTGCACTGCATCCCCAGTGGTGCCAGTGCACTCTCTGGACTCACTGCACTGCATCCCCAGTGGTGACAGTGCACTCTCTGTAGTCACTGCGCTGCATCCCCAGTGGTGCCAGAGCACTCTCTGGACTCACTGCAGTGTATCCCCTGTGGTGCCAGTGCACTCTGTGGACTAACTGCACTGCATCCCAGTCGTGCCAGTGCACTCTCTGGACTCACTGCAGTGCATCCCCAGCGGTGCCAGTGCACTCTCTTGACTCACTGCACTGCATCCCCAGTGGAGCCAATGCACTCTCTGGACTCACTGCAGTGCATCCCCAGTGGTGCCAGTGCACTCTCTGGAGTCACTGCACTGCATCCCCAGTGGTACCAGTGCATTCTCTAGACTCACTGCAGTGCATCCCCAGTGGTGCCAGTGCACTCTCTGGACTCCCTGCACTGCATCCCCAGTGGTGCCAGTGCACTCTCTGGACTCACTGCACGGCATGCCCAGTGGTGCAAGTGCACTCTCTGGCCTCAGTGCACTGCATTCCCAGTGGTGCCAGTGCACTCTCTGGACTCACTAGAGTGCATCCCCAGTGGTGCCAGTGTACTCACTGCACTGCATCCCCAGTGGTGCCAGTGCACTCTCTGGACTCACTGCACTGCATCCCCAATGGTGCCAGTGCACTCTTTGGACTCACTGCACTGCATCCCCAGTGGTGCCAGTGCACTCTCTGGACTCACTGCAGTGCATCCCCACTGGTGCAAGTGCACTCTCTGCACTCACTGCACTGCATCCCCAGTGGTGCCAGTGCACTCTCTGGAATCACTGCAGTGCATCCCCACTGGTGCAAGTGCACTCTCTGCACTCACTGCACTGCATCCCCAGTGGTGCCAGTGCACTCTCTGGAATCACTGCACTGGATCCCCAGTGGTGCCAGTGCACTCTCTGGATCACTGCACTGCATCCCCAGAGGTGCCAGTGCACTCTCTGGACTCACTGCAGTGCATCACCAGTGGTGCCAGTGCACTCTCTGGACTCACTGCAGTGCATCCCCAGTGGTGCCAGTGCACTCTCTGGACTCACTGCACCGCATCCTCAGTGGTGCCAGTGCACTCTCTGGACTCACTGCACCGCATCCCCAGTGGTGCCATTGCACTCTCTGGACTCACGGGGGTGCATCCCCAGTGGTGCCAGTGCACTCTCTGGACTCACTGCACTGCATCCCCAGTGGTGCCAGTGCACTCTCTGGACTCACTGCACTGCATCCCCAATGGTGCCAGTGCACTCTCTGGACTCACTGCACTGCATCCCCAGTGGTGCCAGTGCACTCTCTGGACTCACTGCACTGCATCCCCAGTGCTGACAGTGTACACCCTGGACTCACTGCACTGCATCCCCAGTGGTGCCAGTGCACTCTATGGACTCACTGCACTGCATCCCCAGTGGTGCTAGTGCATTCTCTAGACTCACTGCACTGCATCCCCAGTGGTGCCAGTGCACTCTCTGGACTCACTGCACTGCATCACCTGTGGTGCCAGTGCACTCTATGGCCTCACTGCACTGCATCCCCAGTGGTGCCAGTGTACTCACAGCACTGCATCACCAGTGGTGCCAGTGCACTCTCTGGCCTCACTGCACTGCATCCCCAGTGGTGCCCCTGCACTCTCTGGACTCACTGCACTGCATCCCCAGTGTTGCCAGTGCACTCTCTGGACTCATTGCAGTGCATCCCAAGTGGTGCCAGTGCACTCTCTGGACTCACTGCACTGCATCCCCAGTGGTGCCAGTGCACTCTCTGGACTCACTGTAGTGCATCCCTAGTGGTGCCAGTGCACTCTCTGGACTCACTGCACTGCATCCCCAGTGGTGCCAGTGCACTCTCTGGAATCACTGCAGTGCATCCCAAGTGGTACCACTGCATTCTCTAGACTCACTGCAGTGCATCCCCAGTGGTGCCAGTGCACTCTCTGGACTCACTGCAGTGCATCCCCAGTGGTGCCAGTGCACTCTCTGGACTCACTGCATTGCATCCCCAGACGTGCCACTGCACTCTCTGGACTCACTGCACTGCATCACCAGTGGTGCCAGTGTACTCTCTAGAGTCACTGCAGTGCATCCCTTGTTGTGCTAGTGCACTCTCTGCACTCACTACACTGCATCACCAAAAGTGCCACTGCACTCTCTGGACTCACTGCACTGCATCCCCGGTGGTTCCATTGCACTCTCTGGACTCACTGCATTGCATCCCCAGTGGTGCCAGTGCACTCTCTGGACTCACTGCAGTGCATCCCCAGAAGTGCCAGTGCACTCTCTGGACTCACTGCACTGCATCCCCAATGGTGCCAGTGCACTCTCTGGACTCACTGCACTGCATCCCCAGTGGTGCCAGTGCACTCTCTGGACTCACTGCACTGCATCCCCAGTGGTGCCAGTGCACTCTCTAGAGTCACTGCAGTGCATCCCTTGTTGTGCTAGTGCACTCTCTGCACTCATTACACTGCACCCCAGAAGTACCAGTGCACTCTCTGGACTCACTGCAGTGCATCCCCAATGGTGCCAGTGCACTCTCTGGACTCACTGCACTGCATCCCCATTGGTGCCAGAGCACTCTCTGGACTCACCGGGGTGCATCCCCAGTGGTGCCAGTGCACTCTCTGGACTCACTGCAGTGCATCCCCAGTGGTGCCAGTGCACTCTCTGGACTCACTGCACTGCATCCCCAATGGTGCCAGTGCACTCCCTGGACTCACTGCACTGCATCCCCAATGGTGCCAGTGCACTCTTTGGACTCACTGCACTGCATCCCCAGTGGTGCCAGTGCACTCTCTGGACTCACTGCAGTGCATCCCCAGAAGTGCCAGTGCACTCTCTGGACTCACTTCAGTGCATCCCCAGAAGTGCCAGTGCACTCTCTGGACTCACTGCATTGCATCCCCAATGGTGCCAGTGCACTCTCTGGACTCACTGCACTGCATCCCTATTGGTGCCAGTGCACTCTCTGGACTCACTGCACTGCATCCCCAGTGGTGCCAGTGCACTCTCTGGACTCACTGCACTGCATCTCCAGTGGTGCCAGTGCACTCTCTGGACTCACTGCACTGCATCCCCAGTGGTGCCAGTGCACTCTCTGGACTCACTGCACTGCATCCCCATTGGTGCCAGTGCACTCTCTGGACTCACTGCACTGCATCCCCAGTGGTGCCAGTGCACTCTTTGGACTCACTGCACTGCATCCCCAGTGGTGCCAGTGCCGTCTCTGGACTCACTGCAGTGCATCCCCACTGGTGCAAGTGCACTCTCTGCACTCACTGCACTGCATCCCCAGTGGTGCCAGTGCACTCTCTGGAATCACTGCACTGGATCCCCAGTGGTGCCAGTGCACTCTGTGGAGTCAGTGCACTGCATCCCCAGTGGTTCCAGTGCACTCTCTGGATCACTGCACTGCATCCCCAGTGGTGCCAGTGCACTCTCTGGACTCACTGCACTGCATCCCCAGAGGTGCCAGTGCACTCTCTGGACTCACTGCAGTGCATCCCCAGTGGTGACAGTGCACTCTCTGGATCACTGCACTGCATCCCCAGTGGTGCCAGTGCACTCTCTGGACTCACTGCACTGCATCCCCAGAGGTGCCAGTGCACTCTCTGGACTCACTGCAGTGCATCACCGGTGGTGACAGTGCACTCTCTGGACTCACTGCAGTGCATCCCCATTGGTGCCAGTGCACTCTCTGGACTCCCTGCACTGCATCCCCAGTGGTGCCAGTGTACTCTCTGGACTCACTGCAGTGTATCCCCATTGGAGCCGGTGCACTCTCTGGACTCACTAAACTGCATCCCCAGTGGTGCCAGAGAACTCTCTGGAGTCACTGCAGTGCATCCCCATTGGTGCCAGTGCACTTTCTGGACTCACTGCAGTGCATCCCCAGTGGTGCAAGGGCACTCTCTGGACTCACTGCACTGCATCCCCAGTGGTGCCAGTGCACTCTCTAGTCTCACTGCGCTGCATCCCCAGTGGTGCCAGTGCACTCTCTGGACTCACTGCACTGCATCCCCAGTGGTGCCAGTGTACTCACTGCACTGCATCCCCAGTGGTGCCAGTGCACTCTCTGGAATCACTGCACTGCATCCCCAGTGGTGCCAGTGCACTCTCTGGACTCATTGCAGTGCATCCCAAGTGGTGCCAGTGCACTCTCTGGACTCACTGCACTGCATCCCCGGTGGTGCCAGTGCACTCTCTGGACTCACTGCACTGCATCCCCAGTGGTGCCAGTGCACTCTCTGGACTCACTGCAGTGCATCCCCAGTGGTGTCAGTGCACTCTCTGGCCTCAGTGCACTGCATTCCCAATGGTGCCAGTGCACTCTCTGGACTCACTAGAGTGCATCCCCAGTGGTGCCAGTGTACTCACTGCACTGCATCCCCAGTGGTGCCAGTGCACTCTCTGGACTCACTGTAGTGCATCCCCAGTGGTGCCAGTGTACTCTCTGGACTCACTGCACTGCATCCCCAGTGGTGCCAGTGCACTCTCTGGAGTCACTGCACTGCATCACCAGTGGTGCCAGTGCATTCTCTAGACTCACTGTAGTGCATCCCCTGTGGTGCCAGTGCACTCTCTGGACTCACTGCACTGCATCCCCAGTGGTGCCAGTGCACTCTCTGGAGTCACTGCACTGCATCACCAGTGGTGCCAGTCCATTCTCTAGACTCACTGCAGTGCATCCCCAGTTGTGCCAGTGCACTCTCTGGACTCACTGCACTGCATCACCAGTGGTGCCAGTGCACTCTATGGCCTCACTGCACTGCATCCCCAGTGGTGCCAGTGTACTCACAGCACTGCATCCCCAGTGGTGCCAGTGCACTCTCTGGCCTCACTGCACTGCATCCCCAGTGGTGCCCCTGCACTCTCTGGACTCACTGCAGTGCATCCCCAGTGGTGCCAGTGCACTCTCTGGACTCACTGCACTGCATCCCCAGTGGTGCCAGTGCACTCTCTGGACTCACTAGAGTGCATCCCCAGTGGTGCCAGTGTACTCTCTGGAGTCACTGCACTGCATCCCCAGTGGTGCCAGTGCATTCTCTAGACTCACTGCACTGCATCCCCAGTGGTGCCAGTGCACTCTCTGGACTCACTGCAGTGCATCCCCAGTGGTGCCAGTGCACTTTCTGGAGTTACTGCAGTGCATCCCCTGTTGTGCTAGTGCACTCTCTGCACTCACTGCACTGCATCCCCAGTGGTGCCAATGCACTCTCTGGACTCACTGCACTGCATCCCCAAGGGTTCCAGTGCACTCTCTTGACCCACTGCAGTCCATCCCCACTGGTGCCAGTGCACTGTCTGGACTCACTGCAGTGCATCCCCAATGGTGCCAGTGCACTCTCTGCAGACAATGCAGTGCAGCATCCCCAAAGGTGACAGTGCACTCTCTGGACTCACTGCACTGCTCCAACCGCGGCAGCCGCTTCAGCCGCGATAGCCCCTCCAGCCTCGGCAGCCGCACCAGCCGCTCCAGCCTCGGCAGCCGCGGCAGCCGGTCCAGCCGCGCCAGCCGCTCCATCCGCGGCATACGCGGCAGACACTCCAGCCGCTCCAGCCGCTCCAACCGCGGCAGGCGCTCCAGCCGCGGCAGCCGCTCCAGCCGCTCCAGCCGCGACAGCCGCTCCAACCGCGGCAGCCGCTCCAGCCGTGGCAGCCGCTCCACTCGGTAGCGGCTTTAGCGGCTGCCGCGGCTGGAGCGGCTGCCGCGGCTGCCGCGGCTGTAGCGGCTTTAGCGGCTGCCGCGGCTGGAGCGGCTGACGCTGCTGGAGCGGATGCCGCGGCTGGAGCAGTGCAGTGAGTGCAGAGAGTGCACTGGCACCTTGGGGATGAAGTGCAGTGAGTCCAGACAGTCAACTGGCACCACTGGGGATGCAGTACAGTGAGTCCAGAGTGTGCACTGGCACCACTGGTGATGCACTGCAGTTACTCCAGAGAGTGCACTGGCACCACCGGGGATTCAGATACATTCTCACTGCAGTGAGATCCCCAGTGGTGCCAGTGCACTCTCTGGACTCACTGCACTGCATCCCCAGTGGTGCCAGTGCACTCTCTGGACTCACTGCACTGCATCCCCAGTGGTGCCACTGCACTCTCTGGACTCAGTGCACTGCATCCCCAGTGGTGCCAGTGCACTCTCTGGACTCACTAGAGTGCATCCCCAGTGGTGCCAGTGTACCCACTGCACTGCATCCCCAGTGGTGCCAGTGCACTCTCTGGACTCACTGTAATACATCCCCAGTGGTGCCAGTGCACTCTCTGGACTCACTGCACTGCATCCCCAGTGGTGCCAGTGCACTCTCTGGACTCACTGCACTGCATCCCCAGTGGAGACAGTGCACTCTCTGTAGTCACTGCGCTGCATCCCCAGTGGTGCCAGTGCACTCTCTGGACTCACTGCACTGCATCCCCAGTGGAGGCAATGCACTCTCTGGACTCACTGCAGTGCACCCCAGTGTTGCCAGTTGCTCTCTTTACTCACTGCACTGCATCCCCAGTGTTGCCAGTGCACTCTCTGGACTCACTGCACTGCATCGCCAGTGGTGCCAGTGCACTCTCTGGACTCACTGCACTGCATCCCCAGTGGTGCCAGTGCACTCTCTGGACTCACTGCACTGCATCCCCAGTGGTGCCAGTGTACTCTCTGGACTCACAGCACTGCATCCCCAGTGGTGCCAGTGCACTCTCTGGAATCACTGCAGTGCATCCCCTGTGGTGCCAGTGCACTCTCTGGATTCACTGCACTGCATCCCCAGTGGTGCCAGTGCATTCTCTAGACTCACTGCACTGCATCCCCAGTGGTGCCAGTGCACTCTCTGGACTCACTGCAGTGCATCACCGGTGGTGACAGTGCACTCTCTGGACTCACTGCACTGCATCCCCATTGGTGCCAGTGCACTCTCTGGACTCCCTGCACTGCATCCCCAGTGGTGCCAGTGTACTCTCTGGACTCACTGCAGTGTATCCCCATTGGAGCCGGTGCACTCTCTGGACTCACTAAACTGCATCCCCAGTGGTGCCAGAGAACTCTCTGGACTCACTGCAATGCATCCCCATTGGTGCCAGTGCACTCTCTGGACTCACTGCAGTGCATCCCCAGTGGTGCAAGGGCACTCTCTGGACTCACTGCACTGCATCCCCAGTGGTGCCAGTGCACTCTCTGGTCTCACTGCGCTGCATCCCCAGTGGTGCCAGTGCACTCTCTGGACTCACTGCACTGCATCCCCAGTGGTGCCAGTGTACTCACTGCACTGCATCCCCAGTGGTGCCAGTGCACTCTCTGGAATCACTGCACTGCATCCCCAGTGGTGCCAGTGCACTCTCTGGACTCATTGCAGTGCATCCCTAGTGGTGCCAGTGCACTCTCTGGACTCACTGCACTGCATCCCCAGTGGTGCCAGTGCACTCTCTAGACTCACTGCACTGCATCCCCAGTGGTGCCAGTGCACTCTCTGGACTCACTGCAGTGCATCCCCAGTGGTGTCAGTGCACTCTCTGGCCTCAGTGCACTGCATTCCCAATGGTGCCAGTGCACTCTCTGGACTCACTAGAGTGCATCCCCAGTGGTGCCAGTGTACTCACTGCACTGCATCCCCAGTGGTGCCAGTGCACTCTCTGGACTCACTGTAGTGCATCCCCAGTGGTGCCAGTGTACTCTCTGGACTCACTGCACTGCATCCCCAGTGGTGCCAGTGCACTCTCTGGAGTCACTGCACTGCATCACCAGTGGTGCCAGTGCATTCTCTAGACTCACTGTAGTGCATCCCCAGTGGTGCCAGTGCACTCTCTGGACTCACTGCACTGCATCCCCAGTGGTGCCAGTGCACTCTCTGGAGTCACTGCACTGCATCACCAGTGGTGCCAGTCCATTCTCTAGACTCACTGCAGTGCATCCCCAGTTGTGCCAGTGCACTCTCTGGACTCACTGCACTGCATCACCAGTGGTGCCAGTGCACTCTATGGCCTCACTGCACTGCATCCCCAGTGGTGCCAGTGTACTCACTGCACTGCATCCCCAGTGGTGCCAGTGCACTCTCTGGCCTCACTGCACTGCATCCCCAGTTGTGCCCCTGCACTCTCTGGACTCACTGCAGTGCATCCCCAGTGGTGCCAGTGCACTCTCTGGACTCACTGCACTGCATCCCCAGTGGTGCCAGTGCACTCTCTGGACTCACTAGAGTGCATCCCCAGTGGTGCCAGTGTACTCTCTGGAGTCACTGCACTGCATCCCCAGTGGTGCCAGTGCATTCTCTAGACTCACTGCAGTGCATCCACAGTGATGCCAGTGCACTCTCTGGACTCACTTCAGTGCATCCCCAGTGGTGCCAGTGCACTCTCTGGACTCACTGCACTGCATATCCAGTGGTGCCAGTGCACTCTCTGGACTCACTGCAGTGCATCCCCAGTGGTGCCACTGCACTCTCTGGACTCACCGCACTGCATTCCCAGTGGTGCCAGTGCACTCTCTGGTCTCACTAGAGTGCATCCCCAGTTGTGCCAGTGTACTCACTGGACTGCATCCCCAGTGGTGCCAGTGCACTCTCTGGACTCACTGTAGTACATCCCCAGTGGTGCCAGTGCACTCTCTGGACTCACTGCACTGCATCCCCAGTGTAGCCAGTGTACTCTCTGGACTCACCGCACTGCATCCCCAGTGGTGCCAGTGCACTCTCTGGACTCAGCGGAGTGCATCCCCAGTGGTGCCAGTGTACTCTCTGGACTCACAGCACTGCATCCCCAATGGTGCCAGTGCACTCTCTGGACTCACTGCACTAAAACTCCAGTGGTGCCAGGGCACTCTCTGGACTCACTGCACTGCATCCCCAGTGGTGCCACTGCACTCTCTGGACTCACTGCACTGCATCCCCAGTGGAGACAGTGCACTCTCTGTAGTCACTGCGCTGCATCCCCAGTGGTGCCAGTGCACTCTCTGGACTCACTGCACTGCATCCTCAGTGGAGGCAATGCACTCTCTGGACTCACTGCAGTGCATCCCCAGTGGTGCCAGTGGCTCTCTTTACTCACTGCACTGCATCCCCAGTGTTGCCAGTGCACTCTCTGGACTCACTGCACTGCATCGCCAGTGGTGCCAGTGCACTCTCTGGACTCACTGCACTGCATCCCCAGTGGTGCCAGTGTACTCTCTGGACTCACAGCACTGCATCCCCAATGGTGCCAGTGCACTCTCTGGACTCACTGCACTAAAACTCCAGTGGTGCCAGGGCACTCTCTGGACTCACTGCACTGCATCCCCAGTGGTGCCAGTGCACTCTCTGAAATCACTGCAGTTCATCCCCTGTGGTGCCAGTGCACTCTCTGGACTCACTGCAGTGCATCCCCAGTGGTGCCAGTGCACTCTCTGGACTCACTGCACTGCATCCCCATTGGTGCCAGTGCACTCTCTGGACTCCCTGCACTGCATCCCCAGTGGTGCCAGTGTACTCTCTGGACTCACTGCAGTGTATCCCCATTGGAGCCGGTGCACTCTCTGGACTCACTAAACTGCATCCCCAGTGGTGCCAGAGAACTCTCTGGAGTCACTGCAGTGCATCCCCAGTGGTGCCAGTGCACTCTCTGGACTCACTGCAGTGCATCCCCAGTGGTGCAAGGGCACTCTCTGGACTCACTGCACTGCATCCCCAGGGGTGCCAGTGCACTCTCTGATCTCACTGCGCTGCATCCCCAGTGGTGTAGTGCACTCTCTGGACTCACTGCACTGCATCCCCAGAAGTGCCACTGCACTCTCTGGACTCACTGCACTGCATCCCCAGTGGTGCCAGTGCACTCTCTAGAGTCACTGCAGTGCAACCCTTGTTGTGCTAGTGCACTCTCTGCACTCATTACACTGCACCCCAGAAGTACCAGTGCACTCTCTGGACTCACTGCACTGCATCCCCAGTCGTTTCATTGCACTCTCTGGACTCAGTGCATTGCATCCCCAGTGGTGCCAGTGCACTCTCTGGACTCACTGCAGTGCATCCCCAGAAGTGCCAGTGCACTCTCTGGACTCACTGCAGTGCATCCCCAATGGTGCCAGTGCACTCTCTGGACTCACTGCACTGCATCCCCATTGGTGCCAGTGCACTCTCTGGACTCACAGGGGTGCATCCCCAGTGGTGCCAGTGCACTCTCTGGACTCACTGCAGTGCATCCCCAGTGGTGCCAGTGCACTCTCTGGACTCACTGCACTGCATCCCCTATGGTGCCAGTGCACCCCCTGGACTCACTGCACTGCATCCCCAATGGTGCCAGTGCACTCTTTGGACTCACTGCACTGCATCCCCAGTGGTGCCAGTGCACTCTCTGGACTCACTGCAGTGCATCCCCAGTGGTGCCAGTGCACTCTCTGGACTCACTTCAGTGCATCCCCAGAAGTGCCAGTGCACTCTGGACTCACTGCATTGCATCCCCAGTGGTGCCAGTGCACTCTCTGGACTCACTGCACTGCATCCCCATTGGTGCCAGTGCACTCTCTGGACTCACTGCACTGCATCCCCAGTGGTGCCAGTGCACTCTCTGGACTCACTGCACTGCATCCCCAGTGGTGACAGTGCACTCTCTGGACTCACTGCACTGCATCCCCAGTGGAGCCAGTGCACTCTCTGGACTCACTGCACTGCATCCCCAGTGGTGCCAGTGCCGTCTCTGGACTCACTGCAGTGCATCCCCAATGGTGCCAGTGCACTCTCTGGACTCACTGCACTGCATCCCCAGTGGTGCCAGTGCACTCTCTGGAATCACTGCACTGGATCCCCAGTGGTGCCAGTGCACTCTGTGGAGTCACTGCACTGCATCCCCAGTGGTTCCAGTGCACTCTCTGGATCACTGCACTGCATCCCCAGTGGTGCCCCTGCACTCTCTGGACTCACTGCACTGCATCCCCAGAGGTGCCAGTGCACTCTCTGGATTCACTGCAGTGCATCCCCAGTGGTGCCAGTGCACTCTCTGGACTCACTGCAGTGCATCCCCAGAAGTGCCACTGCACTCTCTGGACTCACTGCACTGCATCCCCAGTGGTTCCATTGCACTCTCTGGACTCACTGCATTGCATCCCCAGTGGTGCCAGTGCACTCTCTGGACTCACTGCAGTGCATCCCCAGAAGTGCCAGTGCACTCTCTGGACTCACTGCACTGCATCCCCAATGGTGCCAGTGCACTCTCTGGACTCACTGCACTGCATCCCCAGTGGTGTAGTGCACTCTCTGGACTCACTGCACTGCATCCCCAGAAGTGCCACTGCACTCTCTGGACTCACTGCACTGCATCCCCAGTGGTGCCAGTGCACTCTCTAGAGTCACTGCAGTGCAACCCTTGTTGTGCTAGTGCACTCTCTGCACTCATTACACTGCACCCCAGAAGTACCAGTGCACTCTCTGGACTCACTGCACTGCATCCCCAGTGGTTTCATTGCACTCTCTGGACTCAGTGCATTGCATCCCCAGTGGTGCCAGTGCACTCTCTGGACTCACTGCAGTGCATCCCCAGTGGTGCCAGTGCACTCTCTGGACTCACTGCAGTGCATCCCCAATGGTGCCAGTGCACTCTCTGGACTCACTGCACTGCATCCCCATTGGTGCCAGTGCACTCTCTGGACTCACAGGGGTGCATCCCCAGTGGTGCCAGTGCACTCTCTGGACTCACTGCAGTGCATCCCCAGTGGTGCCAGTGCACTCTCTGGACTCACTGCACTGCATCCCCAATGGTGCCAGTGCACCCCCTGGACTCACTGCACTGCATCCCCAATGGTGCCAGTGCACTCTTTGGACTCACTGCACTGCATCCCCAGTGTTGCCAGTGCACTCTCTGGACTCACTGCATTGCATCCCCAGTGGTGCCAGTGCACTCTCTGGACTCACTTCAGTGCATCCCCAGAAGTGCCAGTGCACTCTGGACTCACTGCATTGCATCCCCAGTGGTTCCAGTGCACTCTCTGGACTCACTGCACTGCATCCCCATTGGTGCCAGTGCACTCTCTGGACTCACTGCACTGCATCCCCAGTGGTGCCAGTGCACTCTCTGGACTCACTGCACTGCATCCCCAGTGGTGACAGTGCACTCTCTGGACTCACTGCACTGCATCCCCAGTGGTGCCAGTGCACTCTCTGGACTCACTTCAGTGCATCCCCAGAAGTGCCAGTGCACTCTGGACTCACTGCATTGCATCCCCAGTGGTGCCAGTGCACTCTCTGGACTCACTGCACTGCATCCCCATTGGTGCCAGTGCACTCTCTGGACTCACTGCACTGCATCCCCAGTGGTGCCAGTGCACTCTCTGGACTCACTGCACTGCATCCCCAGTGGTGACAGTGCACTCTCTGGACTCACTGCACTGCATCCCCAGTGGAGCCAGTGCACTCTCTGGACTCACTGCACTGCATCCCCAGTGGTGCCAGTGCCGTCTCTGGACTCACTGCAGTGCATCCCCAATGGTGCCAGTGCACTCTCTGGACTCACTGCACTGCATCCCCAGTGGTGCCAGTGCACTCTCTGGAATCACTGCACTGGATCCCCAGTGGTGCCAGTGCACTCTGTGGAGTCACTGCACTGCATCCCCAGTGGTTCCAGTACACTCTCTGGATCACTGCACTGCATCCCCAGTGGTGCCCCTGCACTCTCTGGACTCACTGCACTGCATCCCCAGAGGTGCCAGTGCACTCTCTGGATTCACTGCAGTGCATCCCCAGTGGTGCCAGTGCACTCTCTGGACTCACTGCAGTGCATCCCCAGAAGTGCCACTGCACTCTCTGGACTCACTGCACTGCATCCCCAGTGGTTCCATTGCACTCTCTGGACTCACTGCATTGCATCCCCAGTGGTGCCAGTGCACTCTCTGGACTCACTGCAGTGCATCCCCAGAAGTGCCAGTGCACTCTCTGGACTCACTGCACTGCATCCCCAATGGTGCCAGTGCACTCTCTGGACTCACTGCACTGCATCCCCAGTGGTGTAGTGCACTCTCTGGACTCACTGCACTGCATCCCCAGAAGTGCCACTGCACTCTCTGGACTCACTGCACTGCATCCCCAGTGGTGCCAGTGCACTCTCTAGAGTCACTGCAGTGCAACCCTTGTTGTGCTAGTGCACTCTCTGCACTCATTACACTGCACCCCAGAAGTACCAGTGCACTCTCTGGACTCACTGCACTGCATCCCCAGTGGTTTCATTGCACTCTCTGGACTCAGTGCATTGCATCCCCAGTGGTGCCAGTGCACTCTCTGGACTCACTGCAGTGCATCCCCAGTGGTGCCAGTGCACTCTCTGGACTCACTGCAGTGCATCCCCAATGGTGCCAGTGCACTCTCTGGACTCACTGCACTGCATCCCCATTGGTGCCAGTGCACTCTCTGGACTCACAGGGGTGCATCCCCAGTGGTGCCAGTGCACTCTCTGGACTCACTGCAGTGCATCCCCAGTGGTGCCAGTGCACTCTCTGGACTCACTGCACTGCATCCCCAATGGTGCCAGTGCACCCCCTGGACTCACTGCACTGCATCCCCAATGGTGCCAGTGCACTCTTTGGACTCACTGCACTGCATCCCCAGTGGTGCCAGTGCACTCTCTGGACTCACTGCATTGCATCCCCAGTGGTGCCAGTGCACTCTCTGGACTCACTTCAGTGCATCCCCAGAAGTGCCAGTGCACTCTGGACTCACTGCATTGCATCCCCAGTGGTTCCAGTGCACTCTCTGGACTCACTGCACTGCATCCCCATTGGTGCCAGTGCACTCTCTGGACTCACTGCACTGCATCCCCAGTGGTGCCAGTGCACTCTCTGGACTCACTGCACTGCATCCCCAGTGGTGACAGTGCACTCTCTGGACTCACTGCACTGCATCCCCAGTGGAGCCAGTGCACTCTCTGGACTCACTGCACTGCATCCCCAGTGGTGCCAGTGCCGTCTCTGGACTCACTGCAGTGCATCCCCAATGGTGCCAGTGCACTCTCTGGACTCACTGCACTGCATCCCCAGTGGTGCCAGTGCACTCTCTGGAATCACTGCACTGGATCCCCAGTGGTGCCAGTGCACTCTGTGGAGTCACTGCACTGCATCCCCAGTGGTTCCAGTGCACTCTCTGGATCACTGCACTGCATCCCCAGTGGTGCCAGTGCACTCTCTGGATTCACTGCACTGCATCCCCAGAGGTGCCAGTGCACTCTCTGGATTCACTGCAGTGCATCCCCAGTGGTGCCAGTGCACTCTCTGGACTCACTGCACCGCATCCCCAGTGGTGCCAGTGCACTCTCTGGACTCACTGCACTGCATCCGCAGTGGTGCCAGTGCACTCTCTGGACTCACTGCACTGCATCCCCAGTGGTGCCAGAGCACTCTCTGGACTCACTGCACTGCATCCCCAGTCGTGCCTGTGTACTCTCTGGACTCACAGCACTGCATCCCCAGTTGTGCCAGTGCACTCTCTGGAATCACTGCACTAAAACTCCAGTGGTGCCAGTGAACTCTCTGTACTCACTGCACTGCATCCCCAGTGGTGCCAGTGCACTCTCTGGACTCACTGCACTGCATCCCCAGTGGTGCCACTGCACTCTCTGGACTCACTGCACTGCATCCCCAGTGGAGACAGTGCACTCTCTGTAGTCACTGCGCTGCATCCCCAGTGGTGCCAGTGCACTCTCTGGACTCACTGCACTGCATCCCCAGTGGAGGCAATGCACTCTCTGGACTCACTGCACTGCATCGCCAGTGGTGCCAGTGTACTCTCTGGACTCACAGCACTGCATCCCCAGTGGTGCCAGTGCACTCTCTGGACTCACTGCACTAAAACTCCAGTGTTGCCAGTGCACTCTCTGGACTCACTGCACTAAAACTCCAGTGGTGCCAGGGCACTCTCTGGACTCACTGCACTGCATCCCCAGTGGTGCCAGTGCACTCTCTGGACTCACTGCAGTGCATCACCAGTGGTGACAGTGCACTGTCTGGACTCACTGTACTGCATCCCCATTGGTGCCAGTGCACTCTCTGGACTCCCTGCACTGCATCCCCAGTGGTGCCAGTGTACTCTCTGGACTCACTGCAGTGTATCCCCATTGGAGCCGGTGCACTCTCTGGACTCACTAAACTGCATCCCCAGTGGTGCCAGAGAACTCTCTGGAGTCACTGCAGTGCATCCCCAGTGGTGCCAGTGCACTCTCTGGACTCACTGCAGTGCATCCCCAGTGGTGCAAGGGCACTCTCTGGACTCACTGCACTGCATCCACAGTGGTGCCAGTGCACTCTCTGGTCTCACTGCGCTGCATCCCCAGTGGTGCTAGTGCACTCTCTGGACTCACTGCACTGCATCCCCAGTGGTGCCAGTGTACTCACAGCACTGCATCCCCAGTGGTGCCAGTGCACTCTCTGGAATCACTGCACTGCATCCCCAGTGGTGCCAGTTCACTCTTTCGAGTCACTGCACTGCATCCCCAGTGGTGCCAGTGCACTCTCTGGACTCACTGCACTTCATCCCCAGTGGTGCCAGTGCACTCTCTGGACTCACTGCACTGCATCCCCAGTGGTGCCAGTGCACTCTATGGACTCACTGCACTGCATCCCCAGTGGTGCCAGTGCACTCTCTGGAATCACTGCAGTGCATCCCCAGTGGTGCCAGTGCATTCTCTAGACTCACTGCAGTGCATCCCCAGTTGTGCCAGTGCACTCTCTGGACTCACTGCACTGCATCACCTGTGGTGCCAGTGCACTCTATGGCCTCACTGCACTGCATCCCCAGTGGTGCCAGTGTACTCACAGCACTGCATCCCCAGTGGTGCCAGTGCACTCTCTGGCCTCACTGCACTGCATCCCCAGTGGTGCCCCTGCACTCTCTGGACTCACTGCACTGCATCCCCAGTGGTGCCAGTGCACTCTCTGGACTCATTGCAGTGCATCCCAAGTGGTGCCAGTGCACTCTCTGGACTCACTGCACTGCATCCCCAGTGGTGCCAGTGCACTCTCTGGACTCACTGCACTGCATCCCCAGTGGTGCCAGTGCACTCTCTGGACTCACTGCAGTGCATCCCCAGTGGTGCCAGTGCACTCTCTGGCCTCAGTGCACTGCATTCCCGATGGTGCCAGTGCACTCTCTGGACTCACTAGAGTGCATCCCCAGTGGTGCCAGTGTACTCACTGCACTGCATCCCCAGTGGTGCCAGTGCACTCTCTGGAGTCACTGCACTGCATCAACAGTGGTGCCAGTGCATTCTCTAGACTCACTGTAGTGCATCCCCAGTGGTGCCAGTGCACTCTCTGGACTCACTGCACTGCATCCCCAGTGGTGCCAGTGCACTCTCTGGAGTCACTGCACTGCATCACCAGTGGTGCCAGTCCATTCTCTAGACTCACTGCAGTGCATCCCCAGTTGTGCCAGTGCATTCTCTGGACTCACTGCACTGCATCACCAGTGGTGCCAGTGCACTCTATGGCCTCACTGCACTGCATCCCCAGTGGTGCCAGTGTACTCACAGCACTGCATCCCCAGTGGTGCCAGTGCACTCTCTGGCCTCACTGCACTGCATCCCCAGTGGTGCCCCTGCACTCTCTGGACTCACTGCACTGCATCCCCAGTGGTGCCAGTGCACTCTCTGGACTCACTGCAGTGCATCCCCAGTGGTGCCAGTGCACTCTCTGGACTCACTAGAGTGCATCCCCAGTGGTGCCAGTGCACTCTCTGGACTCACTAGAGTGCATCCCCAGTGGTGCCAGTGTACTCTCTGGAGTCACTGCACTGCATCCCCAGTGGTGCCAGTGCATTCTCTAGACTAACTGCAGTGCATCCCCAGTGATGCCAGTGCACTCTCTGGACTCACTTCAGTGCATCCCCAGTGGTGCCAGTGCACTCTCTGGACTCACTGCACTGCATCCCCAGTGGTGCCAGTGCACTCTCTGGACTCACTGCAGTGCATCCCCAGTGGAGCCACTGCACTCTCTGGACTCACCGCACTGCATTCCCAGTGGTGCCAGTGCACTCTCTGGTCTCACTAGAGTGCATCCCCAGTTGTGCCAGTGTACTCACTGGACTGCATCCCCAGTGGTGCCAGTGCACTCTCTGGACTCACGGCACTGCATCCCCTGTGGTGCCAGTGCACTCTCTGGACTCACTGCACTGCATCCCCAGTGTAGCCAGTGCACTCTCTGGACTCACGGCACTGCATCCCCTGTGGTGCCAGTGCACTCTCTGGACTCACCGCACTGCATCCCCAGTGGTGCCAGTGAACTCTCTGGACTCAGCGGAGTGCATCCCCAGTGGTGCCAGTGCACTCTCCGGAGTCACTGCACTGCATCAACAGTGGTGCCAGGGCACTCTCTGGACTCACTGCACTGCATCCCCAGTGGTGCCAGTGCACTCTCTGGACTCACTGCACTGCATCCCCAGTGGAGACAGTGCACTCTCTGTAGTCACTGCGCTGCATCCCCAGTGGTGCCAGTGCACTCTCTGGACTCACTGCACTGCATCCCCAGTGGAGGCAATGCACTCTCTGGACTCACTGCAGTGCATCCCCAGTGGTGCCATTGGCTCTCTTTACTCACTGCACTGCATCCCCAGTGTTGCCAGTGCACTCTCTGGACTCACTGCACTGCATCGCCAGTGGTGCCAGTGCACTCTCTGGACTCACTGCACTGCATCCCCAGTGGTGCCAGTGCACTCTCTGGACTCACTGCACTGCATCCCCAGTGGTGCCAGTGTACTCTCTGGACTCACAGCACTGCATCCCCAGTGGTGCCAGTGCACTCTCTGGACTCACTGCACTGCATCCCCATTTGTGCCAGTGCACTTTCTGGACTCACTGCAGTGCATCCCCAGTGGTGCCAGTGCACTCTCTGGAATCACTGCAGTGCATCACCAGTGGTGACAGAGCACTCTCTGGACTCACTGCACTGCATCCCCTGTGGTGCCAGTGCCGTCTGTGGACTCACTGCACTGCATCCCCAGTGGTGCCAGTGCATTCTCTAGACTCACTGCACTGCATCCCCAGTGGTGCCAGTGCACTCTCTGGACTCACTGCACTGCATCCCCAGTGGTGCCAGTGCACTTTCTGGAGTTACTGCAGTGCATCCCCTCTTGTGCTACTGCACTCTCTGCACTCACTGCACTGCATCCCCAAGGGTGCCAGTGCACTCTCTGCACTCACTGCACTGCATCCCCAATGGTGCCAGTGCACTCTCTGGACTCACTGCAGTGCATCCCCAGTGGTGCCAGTGCACTCTCTGCAGACAATGCAGTGCAGCATCCCCAAAGGTGACAGTGCACTCTCTGGACTCACTGCACTGCTCCAACCGCGGCAGCCGCTTCAGCCGCGATAGCCCCTCCAGCCTCGGCAGCCGCACCAGCCGCTCCAGCCACGGCAGCCGCGGCAGCCGGTCCAGCCACGCCAGCCGCTCCATCCGCGGCATACGCGGCAGACACTCCAGCCGCTCCAGCCGCGGCAGCCGCTCCAGCCGCTCCAGCCGCGACAGCCGCTCCAACCGCGGCAGCCGCTCCAGCCGTGGCAGCCGCTCCACTCGGTAGCGGCTTTAGCGGCTGCCGCGGCTGGAGCGGCTGACGCTGCTGGAGCGGATGCCGCGGCTGGAGCAGTGCAGTGAGTGCAGAGAGTGCACTGGCACCTTGGGGATGCAGTGCAGTGAGTCCAGAGAGTGCACTGGCACCACTGGGGATGCAGTGCAGTGAGTCCAGAGAGTGCACTGTCACCACTGGGGATGCAGTGCAGTGAGTCCAGAGAGCGCAATGGCACCAGTGGGGAGGCACTGCAGTGAGTCCAGAGAGTGCAGTGGCACCACTGGGGATGCACTGCAGTGAGTCCAGAGAGTGCACTGGCACCACTGGGGATGCACTCCGGTGAGTCCAGACAGTCAACCGGCACCACTGGGGATGCAGTACAGTGAGTCCAGAGAGTGCACTGGCACCACTGGTGATGCACTGCAGTTACTCCAGAGAGTGCACTGGCACCACCGGGGATTCAGATACATTCTCACTGCAGTGAGATCCCCAGTGGTGCCAGTGCATTCTCTGGACTCACTGCAGTTCATCCCCAGTGGTGCCAGTGCACTCTCTGTAGTCACTGTGCTGCATCCCCAGTGGTGCCAGAGCACTCTCTGGACTCACTGCAGTGTATCCCCTGTGGTGCCAGTGCACTCTGTGGACTAACTGCACTGCATCCCAGTCGTGCCAGTGCACTCTCTTGACTCACTGCACTGCATCCCCAGTGGAGCCAATGCACTCTCTGGACTCACTGCAGTGCATCCCCAGTGGTGCCAGTGCACTCTCTGTAGTCACTGCGCTGCATCCCCAGTGGTGACAGTGCACTTTCTGGACTCACTGTGCTACATCCCCAGTGGTGCCAGAGCACTCTCTGGACTCACTGCAGTGCATCCCCAGTGGTGGAGTGCACTCTCTGGACTCACTGCACTGGATCCCCAGTGGAGCCAATGCACTCTCTGGACTCACTGCAGTGCATCCCCAGTGGTGCCAGTGCACTCTCTGGAGTCACTGCACTGCATCCCCAGTGGTTCCAGTGCATTCTCTAGACTCACTGCAGTGCATCCCCAGTGGTGCCTGTGCACTCTCTGGACTCACTGCACTGCATCCCCAGTTGTGCCAGTGCACTCTCTGGACTCACTGCACGGCATCCCCAGTGGTGCCAGTGCACTCTCTGGCCTCAGTGCACTGCATTCCCAGTGGTGCCAGTGCACTCTCTGGACTCACTAGAGTGCATCCCCAGTGGTGCCAGTGTACTCACTGCACTGCATCCCCAGTGGTGCCAGTGCACTCTCTGGACTCACTGTAGTACATCCCCAGTGGTGCCAGTGCACTCTCTGGACTCACTGCACTGCATCCCCAGTGTAGCCAGTGCACTCTCTGGACTCACGGCACTGCATCCCCTGTGGTGCCAGTGCACTCTCTGGACTCACTGCACTGCATCCCCAGTGGTGCCAGTGCACTCTCTGGACTCACCGGAGTGCATCCCCAGTGGTGCCAGTGCACTCTCTGGACTCACTGCACTGCATCCCCAGTGGTGCCAGTGCACTCTCTGGACTCACTGCACTGCATCCCCAGTGGAGACAGTGCACTCTCTGTAGTCACTGCGCTGCATCCCCAGTGGTGCCAGTGCACTCTCTGGACTCACTGCACTGCATCCCCAGTGGAGGCAATGCACTCTCTGGACTCACTGCAGTGCACCCCAGTGTTGCCAGTTGCCCTCTTTACTCACTGCACTGCATCCCCAGTGTTGCCAGTGCACTCTCTGGACTCACTGCACTGCATCGCCAGTGGTGCCAGTGCACTCTCTGGACTCACTGCACTGCATCCCCAGTGGTGCCAGTGCACTCTCTGGACTCACTGCACTGCATCACCAGTGGTGCCAGTGTACTCTCTGGACTCACAGCACTGCATCCCCAGTGGTGCCAGTGCACTCTCTGGACTCACTGCACTAAAACTCCAGTGGTGCCAGTGCACTCTCTGGACTCACTGCACTAAAACTCCACTGGTGCCAGTGTACTCTCTGGACTCACTGCACTGCATCCCCAGTGGTGCCAGTGCACTCTCGGGAATCACTGCAGTGCATCCCCTGTGGTGCCAGTGCACTCTGTGGACTCACTGCACTGCATCCCCAGTGGTGCAAGTGCATTCTCTAGACTCACTGCACTGCATCCCCAGTTGTGCCAGGGCACTCTCTGGACTCACTGCAGTGCATCACCGGTGGTTACAGTGCACTCTCTGGACTCACTGCACTGCATCCCCATTGGTGCCAGTGCACTCTCTGGACTCCCTGCACTGCATCCCCAGTGGTGCCAGTGTACTCTCTGGACTCACTGCAGTGTATCCCCATTGGAGCCGGTGCACTCTGTGGACTCACTAAACTGCATCCCCAGTGGTGCCACAGAACTCTCTGGAGTCACTGCAGTGCATCCCCATTGGTGCCAGTGCACTCTCTGGACTCACTGCAGTGCATCCCCAGTGGTGCAAGGGCACTCTCTGGACTCACTGCACTGCATCCCCAGTGGTGCCAGTGCACTCTCTGGTCTCACTGCGCTGCATCCCCAGTGGTGCCAGTGCACTCTCTGGCCTCACTGCACTGCATCCCCAGTTGTGCCCCTGCACTCTCTGGACTCACTGCAGTGCATCCCCAGTGGTGCCAGTGCACTCTCTGGACTCACTGCACTGCATCCCCAGTGGTGCCAGTGCACTCTCTGGACTCACTAGAGTGCATCCCCAGTGGTGCCAGTGTACTCTCTGGAGTCACTGCACTGCATCCCCAGTGGTGCCAGTGCATTCTCTAGACTCACTGCAGTGCATCCCCAGTGATGCCAGTGCACTCTCTGGACTCACTTCAGTGCATCCCCAGTGGTGCCAGTGCACTCTCTGGACTCACTGCACTGCATCCCCAGTGGTGCCAGTGCACTCTCTGGACTCACTGCACTGCATCCCCAGTGTAGCCAGTGTACTCTCTGGACTCACTAGAGTGCATCCCCAGTGGTGCCAGTGCACTCTCTGGACTCAGCGGAGTGCATCCCCAGTGGTGCCAGTGCACTCTCTGGAGTCACTGCACTGCATCAACAGTGGTGCCAGGGCACTCTCTGGACTCACTGCACTGCATCCCCAGTGGTGCCACTGCACTCTCTGGACTCACTGCACTGCATCCCCAGTGGAGACAGTGCACTCTCTGTAGTCACTGCGCTGCATCCCCAGTGGTGCCAGTGCACTCTCTGGACTCACTGCACTGCATCCTCAGTGGAGGCAATGCACTCTCTGGACTCACTGCAGTGCATCCCCAGTGGTGCCAGTGGCTCTCTTTACTCACTGCACTGCATCCCCAGTGTTGCCAGTGCACTCTCTGGACTCACTGCACTGCATCGCCAGTGGTGCCAGTGCACTCTCTGGACTCACTGCACTAAAACTCCAGTGTTGCCAGGGCACTCTCTGGACTCACTGCACTGCATCCCCAGTGGTGCCAGTGCACTCTCTGAAATCACTGCAGTTCATCCCCTGTGGTGCCAGTGCACTCTCTGGACTCACTGCAGTGCATCCCCAGTGGTGCCAGTGCACTCTCTGGACTCACTGCACTGCATCCCCATTGGTGCCAGTGCACTCTCTGGACTCCCTGCACTGCATCCCCAGTGGTGCCAGTGTACTCTCTGGACTCACTGCAGTGTATCCCCATTGGAGCCGGTGCACTCTCTGGACTCACTAAACTGCATCCCCAGTGGTGCCAGAGAACTCTCTGGAGTCACTGCAGTGCATCCCCAGTGGTGCCAGTGCACTCTCTGGACTCACTGCAGTGCATCCCCAGTGGTGCAAGGGCACTCTCTGGACTCACTGCACTGCATCCCCAGGGGTGCCAGTGCACTCTCTGGACTCACTGCGCTGCATCCCCAGTGGTGCTAGTGCACTCTCTGGACTCACTGCACTGCATCCCCAGTGGTGCCAGTGTACTCACAGCACTGCATCCCCAGTGGTGCCAGTGCACTCTCTGGAACACTGCCCTGCATCCCCAGTGGTGCCAGTTCACTCTTTCGAGTCACTGCACTGCATCCCCAGTGGTGCCAGTGCACTCTCTGGACTCACTGCACTTCATCACCAGTGGTGCCACTGCACTCTCTGGACTCACTGCACTGCATCCCCAGTGGTGCCAGTGCACTCTATGGACTCACTGCAGTGCATCCCCAGTGGTGCCAGTGCACTCTCTGGAATCACTGCACTGCATCCCCAGTGGTGCCAGTGCATTCTCTAGACTCACTGCAG
This sequence comes from Anser anser, assembly GCF_964211835.1. Lineage (NCBI taxonomy): Eukaryota > Metazoa > Chordata > Aves > Anseriformes > Anatidae > Anser > Anser anser. Next base: position 644,855 of record NC_139725.1, read on the forward strand.
TGCATCCCCAGTTGTGCCAGTGCACTCTCTGGCCTCACTGCACTGCATCCCCAGTGGGGTCAGTGCACTCTATGGCCTCACTGCACTGCATCCCCAGTGGTGCCAGTGTACTCACAGCACTGCATCCCCAGTGGTGCCAGTGCATTCTCTAGACTCACTGCAGTGCATCCCCAGTTGTGCCATTGCACTCTATGGACTCACTGCACTGCATCCCCAGTGGTGCCAGTGCACTCTATTGCCTCACTGCACTGCATCCCCAGTGGTGCCAGCGTACTCACAGCACTGCATCCCCAGTGGTGCCAGTGCACTCTCTGGCCTCACTGCACTGCATCCCCAGTGGTGCCCCTGCACTCTCTGGACTCACTGCACTGCATCCCCAGTGGTGCCAGTGCACTCTCTGGACTCATTGCAGTGCATCCCCAGTGGTGCCAGTGCACTCTCTGGACTCACTGCACTGCATCCCCAGTGGTGCCAGTGCACTCTCTGGACTCACTGCACTGCATCCCCAGTGGTGCCAGTGCACTCTCTGGCCTCACTGCACTGCATCCCCAGTGGTGCCCCTGCACTCTCTGGCCTCACTAGAGTGCATCCCCAGTGGTGCCAGTGTACTCACTGCACTGCCTCCCCAGTGGTGCCAGTGCACTCTCTGGACTCACTGTAGTGCATCCCCAGTGGTGCCAGTGCACTCTCTGGACTCACTGCACTGCATCCCCAGTGGTGCCAGTGCACTCTCTGGAATCACTGCAGTGCATCCCCTGTGGTGCCAGTGCACTCTCTGGAGTCACTGCAGTGCATCCCCAGTGGTGCCACTGCATTCTCTAGACTCACTGCAGTGCATCCCCAGTGGTGCCAGTGCACTCTCTGGACTCACTGCAGTGCATCCCCAGTGGTGCCAGTGCACTCTCTGGACTCACTGCAGTGCATCCCCAGAAGTGCCACTGCACTCTCTGGACTCACTGCACTGCATCCCCAGTGGTTCCATTGCACTCTCTGGACTCACTGCATTGCATCCCCAGTGGTGCCAGTGCACTCTCTGGACTCACTGCAGTGCATCCCCAGAAGTGCCAGTGCACTCTCTGGACTCACTGCACTGCATCCCCAATGGTGCCAGTGCACTCTCTGGACTCACTGCACTGCATCCCCAGTGGTGTAGTGCACTCTCTGGACTCACTGCACTGCATCCCCAGAAGTGCCACTGCACTCTCTGGACTCACTGCACTGCATCCCCAGTGGTGCCAGTGCACTCTCTAGAGTCACTGCAGTGCATCCCTTGGTGTGCTAGTGCACTCTCTGCACTCATTACACTGCACCCCAGAAGTACCAGTGCACTCTCTGGACTCACTGCACTGCATCCCCAGTGGTTTCATTGCACTCTCTGGACTCAGTGCATTGCATCCCCAGTGGTGCCAGTGCACTCTCTGGACTCACTGCAGTGCATCCCCAGAAGTGCCAGTGCACTCTCTGGACTCACTGCAGTGCATCCCCAATGGTGCCAGTGCACTCTCTGGACTCACTGCACTGCATCCCCATTGGTGCCAGTGCACTCTCTGGACTCACAGGGGTGCATCCCCAGTGGTGCCAGTGCACTCTCTGGACTCACTGCAGTGCATCCCCAGTGGTGCCAGTGCACTCTCTGGACTCACTGCACTGCATCCCCAATGGTGCCAGTGCACCCCCTGGACTCACTGCACTGCATCCCCAATGGTGCCAGTGCACTCTTTGGACTCACTGCACTGCATCCCCAGTGGTGCCAGTGCACTCTCTGGACTCACTGCATTGCATCCCCAGTGGTGCCAGTGCACTCTCTGGACTCACTTCAGTGCATCCCCAGAAGTGCCAGTGCACTCTGGACTCACTGCATTGCATCCCCAGTGGTGCCAGTGCACTCTCTGGACTCACTGCACTGCATCCCCATTGGTGCCAGTGCACTCTCTGGACTCACTGCGCTGCATCCCCAGTGGTGCCAGTGCACTCTCTGGACTCACTGCACTGCATCCCCAGTGGTGACAGTGCACTCTCTGGACTCACTGCACTGCATCCCCAGTGGTGCCAGTGCACTCTCTGGACTCACTGCACTGCATCCCCAGTGGTGCCAGTGCCGTCTCTGGACTCACTGCAGTGCATCCCCAATGGTGCCAGTGCACTCTCTGGACTCACTGCACTGCATCCCCAGTGGTGCCAGTGCACTCTCTGGAATCACTGCACTGGATCCCCAGTGGTGCCAGTGCACTCTGTGGAGTCACTGCACTGCATCCCCAGTGGTTCCAGTGCACTCTCTGGATCACTGCACTGCATCCCCAGTGGTGCCAGTGCACTCTCTGGACTCACTGCACTGCATCCCCAGAGGTGCCAGTGCACTCTCTGGATTCACTGCAGTGCATCCCCAGTGGTGCCAGTGCACTCTCTGGACTCACTGCAGTGCATCCCCAGTGGTGCCAGTGCACTCTCTGTAGTCACTGCGCTGCATCCCCAGTGGTGACAGTGCACTTTCTGGACTCACTGTGCTGCATCCCCAGTGGTGCCAGAGCACTCTCTGGACTCACTGCAGTGCATCCCCAGTGGTGGAGTGCACTCTCTGGACTCACTGCACTGCATCCCCAGTGGAGCCAATGCACTCTCTGGACTCACTGCACTGCATCCCCAGTGGTGCCAGTGCACTCTCTGGAGTCACTGCACTGCATCCCCAGTGGTGCCAGTGCATTCTCTAGACTCACTGCAGTGCATCCCCAGTGGTGCCAGTGCACTCTCTGGACTCACTGCACTGCATCCCCAGTGGTGCCAGTGCACTCTCTGGACTCACTGCACGGCATCCCCAGTGGTGCCAGTGCACTCTCTGGCCTCAGTGCACTGCATTCCCAGTGGTGCCAGTGCACTCTCTGGACTCACTAGAGTGCATCCCCAGTGGTGCCAGTGTACTCACTGCACTGCATCCCCAGTGGTGCCAGTGCACTCTCTGGACTCACTGTAGTACATCCCCAGTGGTGCCAGTGCACTCTCTGGACTCACTGCACTGCATCCCCAGTGTAGCCAGTGCACTCTCTGGACTCACGGCACTGCATCCCCTGTGGTGCCAGTGCACTCTCTGGACTCACTGCACTGCATCCCCAGTGGTGCCAGTGCACTCTCTGGACTCACTGCACTGCATCCCCAGTGGAGACAGTGCACTCTCTGTAGTCACTGCGCTGCATCCCCAGTGGTGCCAGTGCACTCTATGGCCTCACTGCACTGCATCCCCAGTGGAGGCAATGCACTCTCTGGACTCACTGCAGTGCACCCCAGTGTTGCCAGTTGCTCTCTTTACTCACTGCACTGCATCCCCAGTGTTGCCAGTGCACTCTCTGGACTCACTGCACTGCATCGCCAGTGGTGCCAGTGCACTCTCTGGACTCACTGCACTGCATCCCCAGTGGTGCCAGTGCACTCTCTGGACTCACTGCACTGCATCCCCAGTGGTGCCAGTGTACTCTCTGGACTCACAGCACTGCATCCCCAGTGGTGCCAGTGCACTCTCTGGACTCACTGCACTAAAACTCCAGTGGTGCCAGTGCACTCTCTGGACTCACTGCACTAAAACTCCACTGGTGCCAGTGTACTCTCTGGACTCACTGCACTGCATCCCCAGTGGTGCCAGTGCACTCTCTGGAATCACTGCAGTGCATCCCCTGTGGTGCCAGTGCACTCTGTGGACTCACTGCACTGCATCCCCAGTGGTGCCAGTGCATTCTCTAGACTCACTGCACTGCATCCCCAGTGGTGCCAGTGCACTCTCTGGACTCACTGCAGTGCATCACCGGTGGTGACAGTGCACTCTCTGGACTCACTGCACTTCATCCCCATTGGTGCCAGTGCACTCTCTGGACTCCCTGCACTGCATCCCCAGTGGTGCCAGTGTACTCTCTGGACTCACTGCAGTGTATCCCCATTGGAGCCGGTGCACTCTGTGGACTCACTAAACTGCATCCCCAGTGGTGCCACAGAACTCTCTGGAGTCACTGCAGTGCATCCCCATTGGTGCCAGTGCACTCTCTGGACTCACTGCAGTGCATCCCCAGTGGTGCAAGGGCACTCTCTGGACTCACTGCACTGCATCCCCAGTGGTGCCAGTGCACTCTCTGGTCTCACTGCGCTGCATCCCCAGTGGTGCTAGTGCACTCTCTGGACTCACTGCACTGCATCCCCAGTGGAGCCAGTGTACTCACAGCACTGCATCACCAGTGGTGCCAGTGCACTCTATGGCCTCACTGCACTGCATCCCCAGTGGTGCCAGTGTACTCACAGCACTGCATCCCCAGTGGTGCCAGTGCACTCTCTGGCCTCACTGCACTGCATCCCCAGTTGTGCCCCTGCACTCTCTGGACTCACTGCAATGCATCCCCAGTGGTGCCAGTGCACTCTCTGGACTCACTGCACTGCATCCCCAGTGGTGCCAGTGCACTCTCTGGACTCACTAGAGTGCATCCCCAGTGGTGCCAGTGTACTCTCTGGAGTCACTGCACTGCATCCCCAGTGGTGCCAGTGCATTCTCTAGACTCACTGCAGTGCATCCCCAGTGATGCCAGTGCACTCTCTGGACTCACTTCAGTGCATCCCCAGTGGTGCCAGTGCACTCTCTGGACTCACTGCACTGCATCCCCAGTGGTGCCAGTGCACTCTCTGGACTCACTGCAGTGCATCCCCAGTGGTGCCAGTGCACTCTCTGGACTCACCGCACTGCATTCCCAGTGGTGCCAGTGCACTCTCTGGTCTCACTAGAGTGCATCCCCAGTTGTGCCAGTGTACTCACTGGACTGCATCCCCAGTGGTGCCAGTGCACTCTCTGGACTCACTGTAGTACATCCCCAGTGGTGCCAGTGCACTCTCTGGACTCACTGCACTGCATCCCCAGTGTAGCCAGTGTACTCTCTGGACTCACCGCACTGCATCCCCAGTGGTGCCAGTGCACTCTCTGGACTCAGCGGAGTGCATCCCCAGTGGTGCCAGTGCACTCTCTGGACTCACTGCACTGCATCCCCAGTGGTGCCACTGCACTCTCTGGACTCACTGCACTGCATCCCCAGTGGAGACAGTGCACTCTCTGTAGTCACTGCGCTGCATCCCCAGTGGTGCCAGTGCACTCTCTGGACTCACTGCACTGCATCCTCAGTGGAGGCAATGCACTCTCTGGACTCACTGCAGTGCATCCCCAGTGGTGCCAGTGGCTCTCTTTACTCACTGCACTGCATCCCCAGTGTTGCCAGTGCACTCTCTGGACTCACTGCACTGCATCGCCAGTGGTGCCAGTGCACTCTCTGGACTCACTGCACTGCATCCCCAGTGGTGCCAGTGTACTCTCTGGACTCACAGCACTGCATCCCCAATGGTGCCAGTGCACTCTCTGGACTCACTGCACTAAAACTCCAGTGTTGCCAGTGCACTCTCTGGACTCACTGCACTAAAACTCCAGTGGTGCCAGGGCACTCTCTGGACTCACTGCACTGCATCCCCAGTGGTGCCAGTGCACTCTCTGAAATCACTGCAGTTCATCCCCTGTGGTGCCAGTGCACTCTCTGGACTCACTGCAGTGCATCCCCAGTGGTGCCAGTGCACTCTCTGGAGTCACTGCACTGCATCAACAGTGGTGCCAGGGCACTCTCTGGACTCACTGCACTGCATCCCCAGTGGTGCCACTGCACTCTCTGGACTCACTGCACTGCATCCCCAGTGGAGACAGTGCACTCTCTGTAGACACTGCGCTGCATCCCCAGTGGTGCCAGTGCACTCTCTGGACTCACTGCACTGCATCCTCAGTGGAGGCAATGCACTCTCTGGACTCACTGCAGTGCATCCCCAGTGGTGCCAGTGGCTCTCTTTACTCACTGCACTGCATCCCCAGTGTTGCCCCTGCACTCTCTGGACTCACTGCACTGCATCGCCAGTGGTGCCAGTGCACTCTCTGGACTCACTGCACTGCATCCCCAGTGGTGCCAGTGTACTCTCTGGACTCACAGCACTGCATCCCCAATGGTGCCAGTGCACTCTCTGGACTCACTGCACTAAAACTCCAGTGTTGCCAGGGCACTCTCTGGACTCACTGCACTGCATCCCCAGTGGTGCCAGTGCACTCTCTGAAATCACTGCAGTTCATCCCCTGTGGTGCCAGTGCACTCTCTGGACTCACTGCAGTGCATCCCCAGTGGTGCCAGTGCACTCTCTGGACTCACTGCACTGCATCCCCATTGGTGCCAGTGCACTCTCTGGACTCCCTGCACTGCATCCCCAGTGGTGCCAGTGTACTCTCTGGACTCACTGCAGTGTATCCCCATTGGAGCCGGTGCACTCTCTGGACTCACTAAACTGCATCCCCAGTGGTGCCAGAGAACTCTCTGGAGTCACTGCAGTGCATCCCCAGTGGTGCCAGTGCACTCTCTGGACTCACTGCAGTGCATCCCCAGTGGTGCAAGGGCACTCTCTGGACTCACTGCACTGCATCCCCAGGGGTGCCAGTGCACTCTCTGGACTCACTGCGCTGCATCCCCAGTGGTGCTAGTGCACTCTCTGGACTCACTGCACTGCATCCCCAGTGGTGCCAGTGTACTCACAGCACTGCATCCCCAGTGGTGCCAGTGCACTCTCTGGAACACTGCCCTGCATCCCCAGTGGTGCCAGTTCACTCTTTCGAGTCACTGCACTGCATCCCCAGTGGTGCCAGTGCACTCTCTGGACTCACTGCACTTCATCACCAGTGGTGCCACTGCACTCTCTGGACTCACTGCACTGCATCCCCAGTGGTGCCAGTGCACTCTATGGACTCACTGCAGTGCATCCCCAGTGGTGCCAGTGCACTCTCTGGAATCACTGCACTGCATCCCCAGTGGTGCCAGTGCATTCTCTAGACTCACTGCAGTGCATCCCCAGTTGTGCCAGTGCACTCTCTGGCCTCACTGCACTGCATCCCCAGTGGGGTCAGTGCACTCTATGGCCTCACTGCACTGCATCCCCAGTGGTGCCAGTGTACTCACAGCACTGCATCCCCAGTGGTGCCAGTGCATTCTCTAGACTCACTGCAGTGCATCCCCAGTTGTGCCATTGCACTCTATGGACTCACTGCACTGCATCCCCAGTGGTGCCAGTGCACTCTATTGCCTCACTGCACTGCATCCCCAGTGGTGCCAGCGTACTCACAGCACTGCATCCCCAGTGGTGCCAGTGCACTCTCTGGCCTCACTGCACTGCATCCCCAGTGGTGCCCCTGCACTCTCTGGACTCACTGCACTGCATCCCCAGTGGTGCCAGTGCACTCTCTGGACTCATTGCAGTGCATCCCAAGTGGTGCCAGTGCACTCTCTGGACTCACTGCACTGCATCCCCAGTGGTGCCAGTGCACTCTCTGGACTCACTGCACTGCATCCCCAGTGGTGCCAGTGCACTCTCTGGCCTCACTGCACTGCATCCCCAGTGGTGCCCCTGCACTCTCTGGCCTCACTAGAGTGCATCCCCAGTGGTGCCAGTGTACTCACTGCACTGCCTCCCCAGTGGTGCCAGTGCACTCTCTGGACTCACTGTAGTGCATCCCCAGTGGTGCCAGTGCACTCTCTGGACTCACTGCACTGCATCCCCAGTGGTGCCAGTGCACTCTCTGGAATCACTGCAGTGCATCCCCTGTGGTGCCAGTGCACTCTCTGGAGTCACTGCAGTGCATCCCCAGTGGTGCCACTGCATTCTCTAGACTCACTGCAGTGCATCCCCAGTGGTGCCAGTGCACTCTCTGGACTCACTGCAGTGCATCCCCAGTGGTGCCAGTGCACTCTCTGGACTCACTGCAGTGCATCCCCAGAAGTGCCACTGCACTCTCTGGACTCACTGCACTGCATCCCCAGTGGTTCCATTGCACTCTCTGGACTCACTGCATTGCATCCCCAGTGGTGCCAGTGCACTCTCTGGACTCACTGCAGTGCATCCCCAGAAGTGCCAGTGCACTCTCTGGACTCACTGCACTGCATCCCCAATGGTGCCAGTGCACTCTCTGGACTCACTGCACTGCATCCCCAGTGGTGTAGTGCACTCTCTGGACTCACTGCACTGCATCCCCAGAAGTGCCACTGCACTCTCTGGACTCACTGCACTGCATCCCCAGTGGTGCCAGTGCACTCTCTAGAGTCACTGCAGTGCATCCCTTGGTGTGCTAGTGCACTCTCTGCACTCATTACACTGCACCCCAGAAGTACCAGTGCACTCTCTGGACTCACTGCACTGCATCCCCAGTGGTTTCATTGCACTCTCTGGACTCAGTGCATTGCATCCCCAGTGGTGCCAGTGCACTCTCTGGACTCACTGCAGTGCATCCCCAGAAGTGCCAGTGCACTCTCTGGACTCACTGCAGTGCATCCCCAATGGTGCCAGTGCACTCTCTGGACTCACTGCACTGCATCCCCATTGGTGCCAGTGCACTCTCTGGACTCACAGGGGTGCATCCCCAGTGGTGCCAGTGCACTCTCTGGACTCACTGCAGTGCATCCCCAGTGGTGCCAGTGCACTCTCTGGACTCACTGCACTGCATCCCCAATGGTGCCAGTGCACCCCCTGGACTCACTGCACTGCATCCCCAATGGTGCCAGTGCACTCTTTGGACTCACTGCACTGCATCCCCAGTGGTGCCAGTGCACTCTCTGGACTCACTGCATTGCATCCCCAGTGGTGCCAGTGCACTCTCTGGACTCACTTCAGTGCATCCCCAGAAGTGCCAGTGCACTCTGGACTCACTGCATTGCATCCCCAGTGGTGCCAGTGCACTCTCTGGACTCACTGCACTGCATCCCCATTGGTGCCAGTGCACTCTCTGGACTCACTGCGCTGCATCCCCAGTGGTGCCAGTGCACTCTCTGGACTCACTGCAGTGCATCCCCAGTGGTGACAGTGCACTCTCTGGACTCACTGCACTGCATCCCCAGTGGTGCCAGTGCACTCTCTGGACTCACTGCACTGCATCCCCAGTGGTGCCAGTGCCGTCTCTGGACTCACTGCAGTGCATCCCCAATGGTGCCAGTGCACTCTCTGGACTCACTGCACTGCATCCCCAGTGGTGCCAGTGCACTCTCTGGAATCACTGCACTGGATCCCCAGTGGTGCCAGTGCACTCTGTGGAGTCACTGCACTGCATCCCCAGTGGTTCCAGTGCACTCTCTGGATCACTGCACTGCATCCCCAGTGGTGCCAGTGCACTCTCTGGACTCACTGCACTGCATCCCCAGAGGTGCCAGTGCACTCTCTGGATTCACTGCAGTGCATCCCCAGTGGTGCCAGTGCACTCTCTGGACTCACTGCAGTGCATCCCCAGTGGTGCCAGTGCACTCTCTGTAGTCACTGCGCTGCATCCCCAGTGGTGACAGTGCACTTTCTGGACTCACTGTGCTGCATCCCCAGTGGTGCCAGAGCACTCTCTGGACTCACTGCAGTGCATCCCCAGTGGTGGAGTGCACTCTCTGGACTCACTGCACTGCATCCCCAGTGGAGCCAATGCACTCTCTGGACTCACTGCAGTGCATCCCCAGTGGTGCCAGTGCACTCTCTGGAGTCACTGCACTGCATCCCCAGTGGTGCCAGTGCATTCTCTAGACTCACTGCAGTGCATCCCCAGTGGTGCCAGTGCACTCTCTGGACTCACTGCACTGCATCCCCAGTGGTGCCAGTGCACTCTCTGGACTCACTGCACGGCATCCCCAGTGGTGCCAGTGCACTCTCTGGCCTCAGTGCACTGCATTCCCAGTGGTGCCAGTGCACTCTCTGGACTCACTAGAGTGCATCCCCAGTGGTGCCAGTGTACTCACTGCACTGCATCCCCAGTGGTGCCAGTGCACTCTCTGGACTCACTGTAGTACATCCCCAGTGGTGCCAGTGCACTCTCTGGACTCACTGCACTGCATCCCCAGTGTAGCCAGTGCACTCTCTGGACTCACGGCACTGCATCCCCTGTGGTGCCAGTGCACTCTCTGGACTCACTGCACTGCATCCCCAGTGGTGCCAGTGCACTCTCTGGACTCACTGCACTGCATCCCCAGTGGAGACAGTGCACTCTCTGTAGTCACTGCGCTGCATCCCCAGTGGTGCCAGTGCACTCTATGGCCTCACTGCACTGCATCCCCAGTGGAGGCAATGCACTCTCTGGACTCACTGCAGTGCACCCCAGTGTTGCCAGTTGCTCTCTTTACTCACTGCACTGCATCCCCAGTGTTGCCAGTGCACTCTCTGGACTCACTGCACTGCATCGCCAGTGGTGCCAGTGCACTCTCTGGACTCACTGCACTGCATCCCCAGTGGTGCCAGTGCACTCTCTGGACTCACTGCACTGCATCCCCAGTGGTGCCAGTGTACTCTCTGGACTCACAGCACTGCATCCCCAGTGGTGCCAGTGCACTCTCTGGACTCACTGCACTAAAACTCCAGTGGTGCCAGTGCACTCTCTGGACTCACTGCACTAAAACTCCACTGGTGCCAGTGTACTCTCTGGACTCACTGCACTGCATCCCCAGTGGTGCCAGTGCACTCTCTGGAATCACTGCAGTGCATCCCCTGTGGTGCCAGTGCACTCTGTGGACTCACTGCACTGCATCCCCAGTGGTGCCAGTGCATTCTCTAGACTCACTGCACTGCATCCCCAGTGGTGCCAGTGCACTCTCTGGACTCACTGCAGTGCATCACCGGTGGTGACAGTGCACTCTCTGGACTCACTGCACTTCATCCCCATTGGTGCCAGTGCACTCTCTGGACTCCCTGCACTGCATCCCCAGTGGTGCCAGTGTACTCTCTGGACTCACTGCAGTGTATCCCCATTGGAGCCGGTGCACTCTGTGGACTCACTAAACTGCATCCCCAGTGGTGCCACAGAACTCTCTGGAGTCACTGCAGTGCATCCCCATTGGTGCCAGTGCACTCTCTGGACTCACTGCAGTGCATCCCCAGTGGTGCAAGGGCACTCTCTGGACTCACTGCACTGCATCCCCAGTGGTGCCAGTGCACTCTCTGGTCTCACTGCGCTGCATCCCCAGTGGTGCTAGTGCACTCTCTGGACTCACTGCACTGCATCCCCAGTGGAGCCAGTGTACTCACAGCACTGCATCACCAGTGGTGCCAGTGCACTCTATGGCCTCACTGCACTGCATCCCCAGTGGTGCCAGTGTACTCACAGCACTGCATCCCCAGTGGTGCCAGTGCACTCTCTGGCCTCACTGCACTGCATCCCCAGTTGTGCCCCTGCACTCTCTGGACTCACTGCAATGCATCCCCAGTGGTGCCAGTGCACTCTCTGGACTCACTGCACTGCATCCCCAGTGGTGCCAGTGCACTCTCTGGACTCACTAGAGTGCATCCCCAGTGGTGCCAGTGTACTCTCTGGAGTCACTGCACTGCATCCCCAGTGGTGCCAGTGCATTCTCTAGACTCACTGCAGTGCATCCCCAGTGATGCCAGTGCACTCTCTGGACTCACTTCAGTGCATCCCCAGTGGTGCCAGTGCACTCTCTGGACTCACTGCACTGCATCCCCAGTGGTGCCAGTGCACTCTCTGGACTCACTGCAGTGCATCCCCAGTGGTGCCACTGCACTCTCTGGACTCACCGCACTGCATTCCCAGTGGTGCCAGTGCACTCTCTGGTCTCACTAGAGTGCATCCCCAGTTGTGCCAGTGTACTCACTGGACTGCATCCCCAGTGGTGCCAGTGCACTCTCTGGACTCACTGTAGTACATCCCCAGTGGTGCCAGTGCACTCTCTGGACTCACTGCACTGCATCCCCAGTGTAGCCAGTGTACTCTCTGGACTCACCGCACTGCATCCCCAGTGGTGCCAGTGCACTCTCTGGACTCAGCGGAGTGCATCCCCAGTGGTGCCAGTGCACTCTCTGGACTCACTGCACTGCATCCCCAGTGGTGCCACTGCACTCTCTGGACTCACTGCACTGCATCCCCAGTGGAGACAGTGCACTCTCTGTAGTCACTGCGCTGCATCCCCAGTGGTGCCAGTGCACTCTCTGGACTCACTGCACTGCATCCTCAGTGGAGGCAATGCACTCTCTGGACTCACTGCAGTGCATCCCCAGTGGTGCCAGTGGCTCTCTTTACTCACTGCACTGCATCCCCAGTGTTGCCAGTGCACTCTCTGGACTCACTGTACTGCATCGCCAGTGGTGCCAGTGCACTCTCTGGACTCACTGCACTGCATCCCCAGTGGTGCCAGTGTACTCTCTGGACTCACAGCACTGCATCCCCAATGGTGCCAGTGCACTCTCTGGACTCACTGCACTAAAACTCCAGTGTTGCCAGTGCACTCTCTGGACTCACTGCACTAAAACTCCAGTGGTGCCAGGGCACTCTCTGGACTCACTGCACTGCATCCCCAGTGGTGCCAGTGCACTCTCTGAAATCACTGCAGTTCATCCCCTGTGGTGCCAGTGCACTCTCTGGACTCACTGCAGTGCATCCCCAGTGGTGCCAGTGCACTCTCTGGACTCACTGCACTGCATCCCCATTGGTGCCAGTGCACTCTCTGGACTCCCTGCACTGCATCCCCAGTGGTGCCAGTGTACTCTCTGGACTCACTGCAGTGTATCCCCATTGGAGCCGGTGCACTCTCTGGACTCACTAAACTGCATCCCCAGTGGTGCCAGAGAACTCTCTGGAGTCACTGCAGTGCATCCCCAGTGGTGCCAGTGCACTCTCTGGACTCACTGCAGTGCATCCCCAGTGGTGCAAGGGCACTCTCTGGACTCACTGCACTGCATCCCCAGGGGTGCCAGTGCACTCTCTGATCTCACTGCGCTGCATCCCCAGTGGTGCTAGTGCACTCTCTGGACTCACTGCACTGCATCCCCAGTGGTGCCAGTGCACTCTCTGGAACACTGCCCTGCATCCCCAGTGGTGCCAGTTCACTCTTTCGCGTCACTGCACTGCATCCCCAGTGGTGCCAGTGCACTCTCTGGACTCACTGCACTTCATCACCAGTGGTGCCACTGCACTCTCTGGACTCACTGCACTGCATCCCCAGTGGTGCCAGTGCACTCTATGGACTCACTGCAGTGCATCCCCAGTGGTGCCAGTGCACTCTCTGGAATCACTGCACTGCATCCCCAGTGGTGCCAGTGCATTCTCTAGACTCACTGCAGTGCATCCCCAGTTGTGCCAGTGCACTCTCTGGCCTCACTGCACTGCATCCCCAGTGGGGTCAGTGCACTCTATGGCCTCACTGCACTGCATCCCCAGTGGTGCCAGTGTACTCACAGCACTGCATCCCCAGTGGTGCCAGTGCATTCTCTAGACTCACTGCAGTGCATCCCCAGTTGTGCCATTGCACTCTATGGACTCACTGCACTGCATCCCCAGTGGTGCCAATGTACTCTATTGCCTCACTGCACTGCATCCCCAGTGGTGCCAGCGTACTCACAGCACTGCATCCCCAGTGGTGCCAGTGCACTCTCTGGCCTCACTGCACTGCATCCCCAGTGGTGCCCCTGCACTCTCTGGACTCACTGCACTGCATCCCCAGTGGTGCCAGTGCACTCTCTGGACTCATTGCAGTGCATCCCAAGTGGTGCCTGTGCACTCTCTGGACTCACTGCACTGCATCCCCAGTGGTGCCAGTGCACTCTCTGGCCTCACTGCACTGCATCCCCAGTGGTGCCCCTGCACTCTCTGGCCTCACTAGAGTGCATCCCCAGTGGTGCCAGTGTACTCACTGCACTGCCTCCCCAGTGGTGCCAGTGCACTCTCTGGACTCACTGTAGTGCATCCCCAGTGGTGCCAGTGCACTCTCTGGACTCACTGCACTGCATCCCCAGTGGTGCCAGTGCACTCTCTGGAATCACTGCAGTGCATCCCCTGTGGTGCCAGTGCACTCTCTGGACTCACTGCAGTGCATCCCCAGTGGTGCCACTGCATTCTCTAGACTCACTGCAGTGCATCCCCAGTGGTGCAAGTGCACTCTCTGGACTCACTGCACTGCATCCCCAGTGGAGCCAGTGCACTCTCTGGACTCACTGCACTGCATCCCCAGTGGTGCCAGTGCCGTCTCTGGACTCACTGCAGTGCATCCCCAATGGTGCCAGTGCACTCTCTGGACTCACTGCACTGCATCCCCAGTGGTGCCAGTGCACTCTCTGGAATCACTGCACTGGATCCCCAGTGGTGCCAGTGCACTCTGTGGAGTCACTGCACTGCATCCCCAGTGGTTCCAGTGCACTCTCTGGATCACTGCACTGCATCCCCAGTGGTGCCAGTGCACTCTCTGGACTCACTGCACTGCATCCCCAGAGGTGCCAGTGCACTCTCTGGATTCACTGCAGTGCATCCCCAGTGGTGCCAGTGCACTCTCTGGACTCACTGCACCGCATCCCCAGTGGTGCCAGTGCACTCTCTGGACTCACTGCACTGCATCCGCAGTGGTGCCAGTGCACTCTCTGGACTCACTGCACTGCATCCCCAGTGGTGCCAGAGCACTCTCTGGACTCACTGCACTGCATCCCCAGTCGTGCCTGTGTACTCTCTGTACTCACAGCACTGCATCCCCAGTTGTGCCAGTGCACTCTCTGGAATCACTGCACTAAAACTCCAGTGGTGCCAGTGAACTCTCTGTACTCACTGCACTGCATCCCCAGTGGTGCCAGTGCACTCTCTGGACTCACTGCACTGCATCCCCAGTGGTGCCACTGCACTCTCTGGACTCACTGCACTGCATCCCCAGTGGAGACAGTGCACTCTCTGTAGTCACTGCGCTGCATCCCCAGTGGTGCCAGTGCACTCTCTGGACTCACTGCACTGCATCCCCAGTGGAGGCAATGCACTCTCTGGACTCACTGCAGTGCATCCCCAGTGGTGCCAGTGGCTCTCTTTACTCACTGCACTGCATCCCCAGTGTTGCCAGTGCACTCTCTGGACTCACTGCACTGCATCGCCAGTGGTGCCAGTGTACTCTCTGGACTCACAGCACTGCATCCCCAGTGGTGCCAGTGCACTCTCTGGACTCACTGCACTAAAACTCCAGTGTTGCCAGTGCACTCTCTGGACTCACTGCACTAAAACTCCAGTGGTGCCAGGGCACTCTCTGGACTCACTGCACTGCATCCCCAGTGGTGCCAGTGCACTCTCTGGACTCACTGCAGTGCATCACCAGTGGTGACAGTGCACTGTCTGGACTCACTGTACTGCATCCCCATTGGTGCCAGTGCACTCTCTGGACTCCCTGCACTGCATCCCCAGTGGTGCCAGTGTACTCTCTGGACTCACTGCAGTGTATCCCCATTGGAGCCGGTGCACTCTCTGGACTCACTAAACTGCATCCCCAGTGGTGCCAGAGAACTCTCTGGAGTCACTGCAGTGCATCCCCAGTGGTGCCAGTGCACTCTCTGGACTCACTGCACTGCATCCCCAGTGGTGCAAGGGCACTCTCTGGACTCACTGCACTGCATCCACAGTGGTGCCAGTGCACTCTCTGGTCTCACTGCGCTGCATCCCCAGTGGTGCTAGTGCACTCTCTGGACTCACTGCACTGCATCCCCAGTGGTGCCAGTGTACTCACAGCACTGCATCCCCAGTGGTGCCAGTGCACTCTCTGGAATCACTGCACTGCATCCCCAGTGGTGCCAGTTCACTCTTTCGAGTCACTGCACTGCATCCCCAGTGGTGCCAGTGCACTCTCTGGACTCACTGCACTTCATCCCCAGTGGTGCCAGTGCACTCTCTGGACTCACTGCACTGCATCCCCAGTGGTGCCAGTGCACTCTATGGAC
Organism: Anser anser; assembly: GCF_964211835.1. Taxonomy (NCBI): domain Eukaryota; kingdom Metazoa; phylum Chordata; class Aves; order Anseriformes; family Anatidae; genus Anser; species Anser anser. The sequence continues at coordinate 660,605 of NC_139725.1, forward strand.
TCACTGCACTGCATCCCCAGTGGTGCCAGTGCACTCTCTGGAATCACTGCAGTGCATCCCCAGTGGTGCCAGTGCATTCTCTAGACTCACTGCAGTGCATCCCCAGTTGTGCCAGTGCACTCTCTGGACTCACTGCACTGCATCACCTGTGGTGCCAGTGCACTCTATGGCCTCACTGCACTGCATCCCCAGTGGTGCCAGTGTACTCACAGCACTGCATCCCCAGTGGTGCCAGTGCACTCTCTGGCCTCACTGCACTGCATCCCCAGTGGTGCCCCTGCACTCTCTGGACTCACTGCACTGCATCCCCAGTGGTGCCAGTGCACTCTCTGGACTCATTGCAGTGCATCCCAAGTGGTGCCAGTGCACTCTCTGGACTCACTGCACTGCATCCCCAGTGGTGCCAGTGCACTCTCTGGACTCACTGCACTGCATCCCCAGTGGTGCCAGTGCACTCTCTGGACTCACTGCAGTGCATCCCCAGTGGTGCCAGTGCACTCTCTGGCCTCAGTGCACTGCATTCCCGATGGTGCCAGTGCACTCTCTGGACTCACTAGAGTGCATCCCCAGTGGTGCCAGTGTACTCACTGCACTGCATCCCCAGTGGTGCCAGTGCACTCTCTGGAGTCACTGCACTGCATCAACAGTGGTGCCAGTGCATTCTCTAGACTCACTGTAGTGCATCCCCAGTGGTGCCAGTGCACTCTCTGGACTCACTGCACTGCATCCCCAGTGGTGCCAGTGCACTCTCTGGAGTCACTGCACTGCATCACCAGTGGTGCCAGTCCATTCTCTAGACTCACTGCAGTGCATCCCCAGTTGTGCCAGTGCATTCTCTGGACTCACTGCACTGCATCACCAGTGGTGCCAGTGCACTCTATGGCCTCACTGCACTGCATCCCCAGTGGTGCCAGTGTACTCACAGCACTGCATCCCCAGTGGTGCCAGTGCACTCTCTGGCCTCACTGCACTGCATCCCCAGTGGTGCCCCTGCACTCTCTGGACTCACTGCACTGCATCCCCAGTGGTGCCAGTGCACTCTCTGGACTCACTGCAGTGCATCCCCAGTGGTGCCAGTGCACTCTCTGGACTCACTAGAGTGCATCCCCAGTGGTGCCAGTGCACTCTCTGGACTCACTAGAGTGCATCCCCAGTGGTGCCAGTGTACTCTCTGGAGTCACTGCACTGCATCCCCAGTGGTGCCAGTGCATTCTCTAGACTAACTGCAGTGCATCCCCAGTGATGCCAGTGCACTCTCTGGACTCACTTCAGTGCATCCCCAGTGGTGCCAGTGCACTCTCTGGACTCACTGCACTGCATCCCCAGTGGTGCCAGTGCACTCTCTGGACTCACTGCAGTGCATCCCCAGTGGAGCCACTGCACTCTCTGGACTCACCGCACTGCATTCCCAGTGGTGCCAGTGCACTCTCTGGTCTCACTAGAGTGCATCCCCAGTTGTGCCAGTGTACTCACTGGACTGCATCCCCAGTGGTGCCAGTGCACTCTCTGGACTCACGGCACTGCATCCCCTGTGGTGCCAGTGCACTCTCTGGACTCACTGCACTGCATCCCCAGTGTAGCCAGTGCACTCTCTGGACTCACGGCACTGCATCCCCTGTGGTGCCAGTGCACTCTCTGGACTCACCGCACTGCATCCCCAGTGGTGCCAGTGAACTCTCTGGACTCAGCGGAGTGCATCCCCAGTGGTGCCAGTGCACTCTCCGGAGTCACTGCACTGCATCAACAGTGGTGCCAGGGCACTCTCTGGACTCACTGCACTGCATCCCCAGTGGTGCCAGTGCACTCTCTGGACTCACTGCACTGCATCCCCAGTGGAGACAGTGCACTCTCTGTAGTCACTGCGCTGCATCCCCAGTGGTGCCAGTGCACTCTCTGGACTCACTGCACTGCATCCCCAGTGGAGGCAATGCACTCTCTGGACTCACTGCAGTGCATCCCCAGTGGTGCCATTGGCTCTCTTTACTCACTGCACTGCATCCCCAGTGTTGCCAGTGCACTCTCTGGACTCACTGCACTGCATCGCCAGTGGTGCCAGTGCACTCTCTGGACTCACTGCACTGCATCCCCAGTGGTGCCAGTGCACTCTCTGGACTCACTGCACTGCATCCCCAGTGGTGCCAGTGTACTCTCTGGACTCACAGCACTGCATCCCCAGTGGTGCCAGTGCACTCTCTGGACTCACTGCACTGCATCCCCATTTGTGCCAGTGCACTTTCTGGACTCACTGCAGTGCATCCCCAGTGGTGCCAGTGCACTCTCTGGAATCACTGCAGTGCATCACCAGTGGTGACAGAGCACTCTCTGGACTCACTGCACTGCATCCCCTGTGGTGCCAGTGCCGTCTGTGGACTCACTGCACTGCATCCCCAGTGGTGCCAGTGCATTCTCTAGACTCACTGCACTGCATCCCCAGTGGTGCCAGTGCACTCTCTGGACTCACTGCACTGCATCCCCAGTGGTGCCAGTGCACTTTCTGGAGTTACTGCAGTGCATCCCCTCTTGTGCTACTGCACTCTCTGCACTCACTGCACTGCATCCCCAAGGGTGCCAGTGCACTCTCTGCACTCACTGCACTGCATCCCCAATGGTGCCAGTGCACTCTCTGGACTCACTGCAGTGCATCCCCAGTGGTGCCAGTGCACTCTCTGCAGACAATGCAGTGCAGCATCCCCAAAGGTGACAGTGCACTCTCTGGACTCACTGCACTGCTCCAACCGCGGCAGCCGCTTCAGCCGCGATAGCCCCTCCAGCCTCGGCAGCCGCACCAGCCGCTCCAGCCACGGCAGCCGCGGCAGCCGGTCCAGCCACGCCAGCCGCTCCATCCGCGGCATACGCGGCAGACACTCCAGCCGCTCCAGCCGCGGCAGCCGCTCCAGCCGCTCCAGCCGCGACAGCCGCTCCAACCGCGGCAGCCGCTCCAGCCGTGGCAGCCGCTCCACTCGGTAGCGGCTTTAGCGGCTGCCGCGGCTGGAGCGGCTGACGCTGCTGGAGCGGATGCCGCGGCTGGAGCAGTGCAGTGAGTGCAGAGAGTGCACTGGCACCTTGGGGATGCAGTGCAGTGAGTCCAGAGAGTGCACTGGCACCACTGGGGATGCAGTGCAGTGAGTCCAGAGAGTGCACTGTCACCACTGGGGATGCAGTGCAGTGAGTCCAGAGAGCGCAATGGCACCAGTGGGGAGGCACTGCAGTGAGTCCAGAGAGTGCAGTGGCACCACTGGGGATGCACTGCAGTGAGTCCAGAGAGTGCACTGGCACCACTGGGGATGCACTCCGGTGAGTCCAGACAGTCAACCGGCACCACTGGGGATGCAGTACAGTGAGTCCAGAGAGTGCACTGGCACCACTGGTGATGCACTGCAGTTACTCCAGAGAGTGCACTGGCACCACCGGGGATTCAGATACATTCTCACTGCAGTGAGATCCCCAGTGGTGCCAGTGCATTCTCTGGACTCACTGCAGTTCATCCCCAGTGGTGCCAGTGCACTCTCTGTAGTCACTGTGCTGCATCCCCAGTGGTGCCAGAGCACTCTCTGGACTCACTGCAGTGTATCCCCTGTGGTGCCAGTGCACTCTGTGGACTAACTGCACTGCATCCCAGTCGTGCCAGTGCACTCTCTTGACTCACTGCACTGCATCCCCAGTGGAGCCAATGCACTCTCTGGACTCACTGCAGTGCATCCCCAGTGGTGCCAGTGCACTCTCTGTAGTCACTGCGCTGCATCCCCAGTGGTGACAGTGCACTTTCTGGACTCACTGTGCTACATCCCCAGTGGTGCCAGAGCACTCTCTGGACTCACTGCAGTGCATCCCCAGTGGTGGAGTGCACTCTCTGGACTCACTGCACTGGATCCCCAGTGGAGCCAATGCACTCTCTGGACTCACTGCAGTGCATCCCCAGTGGTGCCAGTGCACTCTCTGGAGTCACTGCACTGCATCCCCAGTGGTTCCAGTGCATTCTCTAGACTCACTGCAGTGCATCCCCAGTGGTGCCTGTGCACTCTCTGGACTCACTGCACTGCATCCCCAGTTGTGCCAGTGCAGTCTCTGGCCTCAGTGCACTGCATTCCCAGTGGTGCCAGTGCACTCTCTGGACTCACTAGAGTGCATCCCCAGTGGTGCCAGTGTACTCACTGCACTGCATCCCCAGTGGTGCCAGTGCACTCTCTGGACTCACTGTAGTACATCCCCAGTGGTGCCAGTGCACTCTCTGGACTCACTGCACTGCATCCCCAGTGTAGCCAGTGCACTCTCTGGACTCACGGCACTGCATCCCCTGTGGTGCCAGTGCACTCTCTGGACTCACTGCACTGCATCCCCAGTGGTGCCAGTGCACTCTCTGGACTCACCGGAGTGCATCCCCAGTGGTGCCAGTGCACTCTCTGGACTCACTGCACTGCATCCCCAGTGGTGCCAGTGCACTCTCTGGACTCACTGCACTGCATCCCCAGTGGAGACAGTGCACTCTCTGTAGTCACTGCGCTGCATCCCCAGTGGTGCCAGTGCACTCTCTGGACTCACTGCACTGCATCCCCAGTGGAGGCAATGCACTCTCTGGACTCACTGCAGTGCACCCCAGTGTTGCCAGTTGCCCTCTTTACTCACTGCACTGCATCCCCAGTGTTGCCAGTGCACTCTCTGGACTCACTGCACTGCATCGCCAGTGGTGCCAGTGCACTCTCTGGACTCACTGCACTGCATCCCCAGTGGTGCCAGTGCACTCTCTGGACTCACTGCACTGCATCCCCAGTGGTGCCAGTGTACTCTATGGACTCACTGCACTGCATCCCCAGTGGTGCCAGTGCACTCTCTGGACTCACTGCACTAAAACTCCAGTGGTGCCAGTGCACTCTCTGGACTCACTGCACTAAAACTCCACTGGTGCCAGTGTACTCTCTGGACTCACTGCACTGCATCCCCAGTGGTGCCAGTGCACTCTCGGGAATCACTGCAGTGCATCCCCTGTGGTGCCAGTGCACTCTGTGGACTCACTGCACTGCATCCCCAGTGGTGCCAGTGCATTCTCTAGACTCACTGCACTGCATCCCAAGTTGTGCCAGGGCACTCTCTGGACTCACTGCAGTGCATCACCGGTGGTTACAGTGCACTCTCTGGACTCACTGCACTGCATCCCCATTGGTGCCAGTGCACTCTCTGGACTCCCTGCACTGCATCCCCAGTGGTGCCAGTGTACTCTCTGGACTCACTGCAGTGTATCCCCATTGGAGCCGGTGCACTCTGTGGACTCACTAAACTGCATCCCCAGTGGTGCCACAGAACTCTCTGGAGTCACTGCAGTGCATCCCCATTGGTGCCAGTGCACTCTCTGGACTCACTGCAGTGCATCCCCAGTGGTGCAAGGGCACTCTCTGGACTCACTGCACTGCATCCCCAGTGGTGCCAGTGCACTCTCTGGTCTCACTGCGCTGCATCCCCAGTGGTGCCAGTGCACTCTCTGGCCTCACTGCACTGCATCCCCAGTTGTGCCCCTGCACTCTCTGGACTCACTGCAGTGCATCCCCAGTGGTGCCAGTGCACTCTCTGGACTCACTGCACTGCATCCCCAGTGGTGCCAGTGCACTCTCTGGACTCACTAGAGTGCATCCCCAGTGGTGCCAGTGTACTCTCTGGAGTCACTGCACTGCATCCCCAGTGGTGCCAGTGCATTCTCTAGACTCACTGCAGTGCATCCCCAGTGATGCCAGTGCACTCTCTGGACTCACTTCAGTGCATCCCCAGTGGTGCCAGTGCACTCTCTGGACTCACTGCACTGCATCCCCAGTGGTGCCAGTGCACTCTCTGGACTCACTGCACTGCATCCCCAGTGTAGCCAGTGTACTCTCTGGACTCACTAGAGTGCATCCCCAGTGGTGCCAGTGCACTCTCTGGACTCAGCGGAGTGCATCCCCAGTGGTGCCAGTGCACTCTCTGGAGTCACTGCACTGCATCAACAGTGGTGCCAGGGCACTCTCTGGACTCACTGCACTGCATCCCCAGTGGTGCCACTGCACTCTCTGGACTCACTGCACTGCATCCCCAGTGGAGACAGTGCACTCTCTGTAGTCACTGCGCTGCATCCCCAGTGGTGCCAGTGCACTCTCTGGACTCACTGCACTGCATCCTCAGTGGAGGCAATGCACTCTCTGGACTCACTGCAGTGCATCCCCAGTGGTGCCAGTGGCTCTCTTTACTCACTGCACTGCATCCCCAGTGTTGCCAGTGCACTCTCTGGACTCACTGCACTGCATCGCCAGTGGTGCCAGTGCACTCTCTGGACTCACTGCACTGCATCCCCAGTGGTGCCAGTGTACTCTCTGGACTCACAGCACTGCATCCCCAATGGTGCCAGTGCACTCTCTGGACTCACTGCACTAAAACTCCAGTGTTGCCAGGGCACTCTCTGGACTCACTGCACTGCATCCCCAGTGGTGCCAGTGCACTCTCTGAAATCACTGCAGTTCATCCCCTGTGGTGCCAGTGCACTCTCTGGACTCACTGCAGTGCATCCCCAGTGGTGCCAGTGCACTCTCTGGACTCACTGCACTGCATCCCCATTGGTGCCAGTGCACTCTCTGGACTCCCTGCACTGCATCCCCAGTGGTGCCAGTGTACTCTCTGGACTCACTGCAGTGTATCCCCATTGGAGCCGGTGCACTCTCTGGACTCACTAAACTGCATCCCCAGTGGTGCCAGAGAACTCTCTGGAGTCACTGCAGTGCATCCCCAGTGGTGCCAGTGCACTCTCTGGACTCACTGCAGTGCATCCCCAGTGGTGCAAGGGCACTCTCTGGACTCACTGCACTGCATCCCCAGGGGTGCCAGTGCACTCTCTGGACTCACTGCGCTGCATCCCCAGTGGTGCTAGTGCACTCTCTGGACTCACTGCACTGCATCCCCAGTGGTGCCAGTGTACTCACAGCACTGTATCCCCAGTGGTGCCAGTGCACTCTCTGGAACACTGCCCTGCATCCCCAGTGGTGCCAGTTCACTCTTTCGAGTCACTGCACTGCATCCCCAGTGGTGCCAGTGCACTCTCTGGACTCACTGCACTTCATCACCAGTGGTGCCACTGCACTCTCTGGACTCACTGCACTGCATCCCCAGTGGTGCCAGTGCACTCTATGGACTCACTGCACTGCATCCCCAGTGGTGCCAGTGCACTCTCTGGAATCACTGCACTGCATCCCCAGTGGTGCCAGTGCATTCTCTAGACTCACTGCAGTGCATCCCCAGTTGTGCCAGTGCACTCTCTGGCCTCACTGCACTGCATCCCCAGTGGGGTCAGTGCACTCTATGGCCTCACTGCACTGCATCCCCAGTGGTGCCAGTGTACTCACAGCACTGCATCCCCAGTGGTGCCAGTGCATTCTCTAGACTCACTGCAGTGCATCCCCAGTTGTGCCATTGCACTCTATGGACTCACTGCACTGCATCCCCAGTGGTGCCAGTGCACTCTATTGCCTCACTGCACTGCATCCCCAGTGGTGCCAGCGTACTCACAGCACTGCATCCCCAGTGGTGCCAGTGCACTCTCTGGCCTCACTGCACTGCATCCCCAGTGGTGCCCCTGCACTCTCTGGACTCACTGCACTGCATCCCCAGTGGTGCCAGTGCACTCTCTGGACTCATTGCAGTGCATCCCAAGTGGTGCCAGTGCACTCTCTGGACTCACTGCACTGCATCCCCAGTGGTGCCAGTGCACTCTCTGGACTCACTGCACTGCATCCCCAGTGGTGCCAGTGCACTCTCTGGCCTCACTGCACTGCATCCCCAGTGGTGCCCCTGCACTCTCTGGCCTCACTAGAGTGCATCCCCAGTGGTGCCAGTGTACTCACTGCACTGCCTCCCCAGTGGTGCCAGTGCACTCTCTGGACTCACTGTAGTGCATCCCCAGTGGTGCCAGTGCACTCTCAGGACTCACTGCACTGCATCCCCAGTGGTGCCAGTGCACTCTCTGGAATCACTGCAGTGCATCCCCTGTGGTGCCAGTGCACCCTCTGGCCTCACTGCCGTGCATCCCCAGTGGTGCCACTGCATTCTCTAGACTCACTGCAGTGCATCCCCAGTGGTGCCAGTGCACTCTCTGGACTCACTGCAGTGCATCCCCAGTGGTGCCAGTGCACTCTCTGGACTCACTGCAGTGCATCCCCAGAAGTGCCACTGCACTCTCTGGACTCACTGCACTGCATCCCCAGTGGTTCCATTGCACTCTCTGGACTCACTGCATTGCATCCCCAGTGGTGCCAGTGCACTCTCTGGACTCACTGCAGTGCATCCCCAGAAGTGCCAGTGCACTCTCTGGACTCACTGCACTGCATCCCCAATGGTGCCAGTGCACTCTCTGGACTCACTGCACTGCATCCCCAGTGGTGTAGTGCACTCTCTGGACTCACTGCACTGCATCCCCAGAAGTGCCACTGCACTCTCTGGACTCACTGCACTGCATCCCCAGTGGTGCCAGTGCACTCTCTAGAGTCACTGCAGTGCATCCCTTGGTGTGCTAGTGCACTCTCTGCACTCATTACACTGCACCCCAGAAGTACCAGTGCACTCTCTGGACTCACTGCACTGCATCCCCAGTGGTTTCATTGCACTCTCTGGACTCAGTGCATTGCATCCCCAGTGGTGCCAGTGCACTCTCTGGACTCACTGCAGTGCATCCCCAGAAGTGCCAGTGCACTCTCTGGACTCACTGCAGTGCATCCCCAATGGTGCCAGTGCACTCTCTGGACTCACTGCACTGCATCCCCATTGGTGCCAGTGCACTCTCTGGACTCACAGGGGTGCATCCCCAGTGGTGCCAGTGCACTCTCTGGACTCACTGCAGTGCATCCCCAGTGGTGCCAGTGCACTCTCTGGACTCACTGCACTGCATCCCCAATGGTGCCAGTGCACCCCCTGGACTCACTGCACTGCATCCCCAATGGTGCCAGTGCACTCTTTGGACTCACTGCACTGCATCCCCAGTGGTGCCAGTGCACTCTCTGGACTCACTGCATTGCATCCCCAGTGGTGCCAGTGCACTCTCTGGACTCACTTCAGTGCATCCCCAGAAGTGCCAGTGCACTCTGGACTCACTGCATTGCATCCCCAGTGGTGCCAGTGCACTCTCTGGACTCACTGCACTGCATCCCCATTGGTGCCAGTGCACTCTCTGGACTCACTGCGCTGCATCCCCAGTGGTGCCAGTGCACTCTCTGGACTCACTGCACTGCATCCCCAGTGGTGACAGTGCACTCTCTGGACTCACTGCACTGCATCCCCAGTGGTGCCAGTGCACTCTCTGGACTCACTGCACTGCATCCCCAGTGGTGCCAGTGCCGTCTCTGGACTCACTGCAGTGCATCCCCAATGGTGCCAGTGCACTCTCTGGACTCACTGCACTGCATCCCCAGTGGTGCCAGTGCACTCTCTGGAATCACTGCAATGGATCCCCAGTGGTGCCAGTGCACTCTGTGGAGTCACTGCACTGCATCCCCAGTGGTTCCAGTGCACTCTCTGGATCACTGCACTGCATCCCCAGTGGTGCCAGTGCACTCTCTGGACTCACTGCACTGCATCCCCAGAGGTGCCAGTGCACTCTCTGGATTCACTGCAGTGCATCCCCAGTGGTGCCAGTGCACTCTCTGGACTCACTGCAGTGCATCCCCAGTGGTGCCAGTGCACTCTCTGTAGTCACTGCGCTGCATCCCCAGTGGTGACAGTGCACTTTCTGGACTCACTGTGCTGCATCCCCAGTGGTGCCAGAGCACTCTCTGGACTCACTGCAGTGCATCCCCAGTGGTGGAGTGCACTCTCTGGACTCACTGCACTGCATCCCCAGTGGAGCCAATGCACTCTCTGGACTCACTGCAGTGCATCCCCAGTGGTGCCAGTGCACTCTCTGGAGTCACTGCACTGCATCCCCAGTGGTGCCAGTGCATTCTCTAGACTCACTGCAGTGCATCCCCAGTGGTGCCAGTGCACTCTCTGGACTCACTGCACTGCATCCCCAGTGGTGCCAGTGCACTCTCTGGACTCACTGCACGGCATCCCCAGTGGTGCCAGTGCACTCTCTGGCCTCAGTGCACTGCATTCCCAGTGGTGCCAGTGCACTCTCTGGACTCACTAGAGTGCATCCCCAGTGGTGCCAGTGTACTCACTGCACTGCATCCCCAGTGGTGCCAGTGCACTCTCTGGACTCACTGTAGTACATCCCCAGTGGTGCCAGTGCACTCTCTGGACTCACTGCACTGCATCCCCAGTGTAGCCAGTGCACTCTCTGGACTCACGGCACTGCATCCCCTGTGGTGCCAGTGCACTCTCTGGACTCACTGCACTGCATCCCCAGTGGTGCCAGTGCACTCTCTGGACTCACTGCACTGCATCCCCAGTGGAGACAGTGCACTCTCTGTAGTCACTGCGCTGCATCCCCTGTGGTGCCAGTGCACTCTATGGCCTCACTGCACTGCATCCCCAGTGGAGGCAATGCACTCTCTGGACTCACTGCAGTGCACCCCAGTGTTGCCAGTTGCTCTCTTTACTCACTGCACTGCATCCCCAGTGTTGCCAGTGCACTCTCTGGACTCACTGCACTGCATCGCCAGTGGTGCCAGTGCACTCTCTGGACTCACTGCACTGCATCCCCAGTGGTGCCAGTGCACTCTCTGGACTCACTGCACTGCATCCCCAGTGGTGCCAGTGTACTCTCTGGACTCACAGCACTGCATCCCCAGTGGTGCCAGTGCACTCTCTGGACTCACTGCACTAAAACTCCAGTGGTGCCAGTGCACTCTCTGGACTCACTGCACTAAAACTCCACTGGTGCCAGTGTACTCTCTGGACTCACTGCACTGCATCCCCAGTGGTGCCAGTGCACTCTCTGGAATCACTGCAGTGCATCCCCTGTGGTGCCAGTGCACTCTGTGGACTCACTGCACTGCATCCCCAGTGGTGCCAGTGCATTCTCTAGACTCACTGCACTGCATCCCCAGTGGTGCCAGTGCACTCTCTGGACTCACTGCAGTGCATCACCGGTGGTGACAGTGCACTCTCTGGACTCACTGCACTTCATCCCCATTGGTGCCAGTGCACTCTCTGGACTCCCTGCACTGCATCCCCAGTGGTGCCAGTGTACTCTCTGGACTCACTGCAGTGTATCCCCATTGGAGCCGGTGCACTCTGTGGACTCACTAAACTGCATCCCCAGTGGTGCCACAGAACTCTCTGGAGTCACTGCAGTGCATCCCCATTGGTGCCAGTGCACTCTCTGGACTCACTGCAGTGCATCCCCAGTGGTGCAAGGGCACTCTCTGGACTCACTGCACTGCATCCCCAGTGGTGCCAGTGCACTCTCTGGTCTCACTGCGCTGCATCCCCAGTGGTGCTAGTGCACTCTCTGGACTCACTGCACTGCATCCCCAGTGGAGCCAGTGTACTCACAGCACTGCATCACCAGTGGTGCCAGTGCACTCTATGGCCTCACTGCACTGCATCCCCAGTGGTGCCAGTGTACTCACAGCACTGCATCCCCAGTGGTGCCAGTGCACTCTCTGGCCTCACTGCACTGCATCCCCAGTTGTGCCCCTGCACTCTCTGGACTCACTGCAATGCATCCCCAGTGGTGCCAGTGCACTCTCTGGACTCACTGCACTGCATCCCCAGTGGTGCCAGTGCACTCTCTGGACTCACTAGAGTGCATCCCCAGTGGTGCCAGTGTACTCTCTGGAGTCACTGCACTGCATCCCCAGTGGTGCCAGTGCATTCTCTAGACTCACTGCAGTGCATCCCCAGTGATGCCAGTGCACTCTCTGGACTCACTTCAGTGCATCCCCAGTGGTGCCAGTGCACTCTCTGGACTCACTGCACTGCATCCCCAGTGGTGCCAGTGCACTCTCTGGACTCACTGCAGTGCATCCCCAGTGGTGCCACTGCACTCTCTGGACTCACCGCACTGCATTCCCAGTGGTGCCAGTGCACTCTCTGGTCTCACTAGAGTGCATCCCCAGTTGTGCCAGTGTACTCACTGGACTGCATCCCCAGTGGTGCCAGTGCACTCTCTGGACTCACTGTAGTACATCCCCAGTGGTGCCAGTGCACTCTCTGGACTCACTGCACTGCATCCCCAGTGTAGCCAGTGTACTCTCTGGACTCACCGCACTGCATCCCCAGTGGTGCCAGTGCACTCTCTGGACTCAGCGGAGTGCATCCCCAGTGGTGCCAGTGCACTCTCTGGACTCACTGCACTAAAACTCCAGTGGTGCCAGTGCACTCTCTGGACTCACTGCACTGCATCCCCAGTGGAGACAGTGCACTCTCTGTAGTCACTGCACTGCATCCCCAGTGGTGCCAGTGCACTCTCTGGACTCACTGCACTGCATCCTCAGTGGAGGCAATGCACTCTCTGGACTCACTGCAGTGCATCCCCAGTGGTGCCAGTGGCTCTCTTTACTCACTGCACTGCATCCCCAGTGTTGCCAGTGCACTCTCTGGACTCACTGCACTGCATCGCCAGTGGTGCCAGTGCACTCTCTGGACTCACTGCACTGCATCCCCAGTGGTGCCAGTGTACTCTCTGGACTCACAGCACTGCATCCCCAATGGTGCCAGTGCACTCTCTGGACTCACTGCACTAAAACTCCAGTGTTGCCAGTGCACTCTCTGGACTCACTGCACTAAAACTCCAGTGGTGCCAGGGCACTCTCTGGACTCACTGCACTGCATCCCCAGTGGTGCAAGGGCACTCTCTGGACTCACTGCACTGCATCCCCAGGGGTGCCAGTGCACTCTCTGATCTCACTGCGCTGCATCCCCAGTGGTGCTAGTGCACTCTCTGGACTCACTGCACTGCATCCCCAGTGGTGCCAGTGTACTCACAGCACTGCATCCCCAGTGGTGCCAGTGCACTCTCTGGAACACTGCCCTGCATCCCCAGTGGTGCCAGTTCACTCTTTCGAGTCACTGCACTGCATCCCCAGTGGTGCCAGTGCACTCTCTGGACTCACTGCACTTCATCACCAGTGGTGCCACTGCACTCTCTGGACTCACTACACTGCATCCCCAGTGGTGCCAGTGCACTCTATGGACTCACTGCAGTGCATCCCCAGTGGTGCCAGTGCACTCTCTGGAATCACTGCACTGCATCCCCAGTGGTGCCAGTGCATTCTCTAGACTCACTGCAGTGCATCCCCAGTTGTGCCAGTGCACTCTCTGGCCTCACTGCACTGCATCCCCAGTGGGGTCAGTGCACTCTATGGCCTCACTGCACTGCATCCCCAGTGGTGCCAGTGTACTCACAGCACTGCATCCCCAGTGGTGCCAGTGCATTCTCTAGACTCACTGCAGTGCATCCCCAGTTGTGCCATTGCACTCTATGGACTCACTGCACTGCATCCCCAGTGGTGCCAATGCACTCTATTGCCTCACTGCACTGCATCCCCAGTGGTGCCAGCGTACTCACAGCACTGCATCCCCAGTGGTGCCAGTGCACTCTCTGGCCTCACTGCACTGCATCCCCAGTGGTGCCCCTGCACTCTCTGGACTCACTGCACTGCATCCCCAGTGGTGCCAGTGCACTCTCTGGACTCATTGCAGTGCATCCCCAGTGGTGCCTGTGCACTCTCTGGACTCACTGCACTGCATCCCCAGTGGTGCCAGTGCACTCTCTGGACTCACTGCACTGCATCCCCACTGGTGCCAGTGCACTCTCTGGCCTCACTGCACTGCATCCCCAGTGGTGCCCCTGCACTCTCTGGCCTCACTGCAGTGCATCCCCAGTGGTGCCACTGCATTCTCTAGACTCACTGCAGTGCATCCCCAGTGGTGCAAGTGCACTCTCTGGACTCACTGCACTGCCTCCCCAGTGGTGCCAGTGCACTCTCTGGACTCACTGTAGTGCATCCCCAGTGGTGCCAGTGCACTCTCTGGACTCACTGCACTGCATCCCCAGTGGTGCCAGTGCACTCTCTGGAATCACTGCAGTGCATCCCCTGTGGTGCCAGTGCACTCTCTGGACTCACTGCAGTGCATCCCCAGTGGTGCCACTGCATTCTCTAGACTCACTGCAGTGCATCCCCAGTGGTGCAAGTGCACTCTCTGGACTCACTGCAGTGCATCCCCAGTGGTGCCAGTGCACTCTCTGGACTCACTGCAGTGCATCCCCAGAAGTGCCACTGCACTCTCTGGACTCACTGCACTGCATCCCCAGTGGTTCCATTGCACTCTCTGGACTCACTGCATTGCATCCCCAATGGTGCCAGTGCACTCTCTGGACTCACTGCACTGCATCCCCAGTGGTGTAGTGCACTCTCTGGACTCACTGCACTGCATCCCCAGAAGTGCCACTGCACTCTCTGGACTCACTGCACTGCATCCCCAGTGGTGCCAGTGCACTCTCTAGAGTCACTGCAGTGCATCCCTTGTTGTGCTAGTGCACTCTCTGCACTCATTACACTGCACCCCAGAAGTACCAGTGCACTCTCTGGACTCACTGCACTGCATCCCCAGTGGTTTCATTGCACTCTCTGGACTCAGTGCATTGCATCCCCAGTGGTGCCAGTGCACTCTCTGGACTCACTGCAGTGCATCCCCAGAAGTGCCAGTGCACTCTCTGGACTCACAGCAGTGCATCCCCAATGGTGCCAGTGCACTCTCTGGACTCACTGCACTGCATCCCCATTGGTGCCAGTGCACTCTCTGGACTCACAGGGGTGCATCCCCAGTGGTGCCAGTGCACTCTCTGGACTCACTGCAGTGCATCCCCAGTGGTGCCAGTGCACTCTCTGGACTCACTGCACTGCATCCCCAATGGTGCCAGTGCACCCCCTGGACTCACTGCACTGCATCCCCTGTGGTGCCAGTGCACTCTTTGGACTCACTGCACTGCATCCCCAGTGGTGCCAGTGCACTCTCTGGACTCACTGCATTGCATCCCCAGTGGTGCCAGTGCACTCTCTGGACTCACTTCAGTGCATCCCCAGAAGTGCCAGTGCACTCTGGACTCACTGCATTGCATCCCCAGTGGTGCCAGTGCACTCTCTGGACTCACTGCACTGCATCCCCATTGGTGCCAGTGCACTCTCTGGACTCACTGCACTGCATCCCCAGTGGTGCCAGTGCACTCTCGGGACTCACTGCACTGCATCCCCAGTGGTGACAGTGCACTCTCTGGACTCACTGCACTGCATCCCCAGTGGTGCCAGTGCACTCTCTGGACTCACTGCAGTGCATCCCCAGTGGTGCCAGTGCCGTCTCTGGACTCACTGCAGTGCATCCCCAATGGTGCCAGTGCACTCTCTGGACTCACTGCACTGCATCCCCAGTGGTGCCAGTGCACTCTCTGGAATCACTGCACTGGATCCCCAGTGGTGCCAGTGCACTCTGTGGAGTCACTGCACTGCATCCCCAGTGGTTCCAGTGCACTCTCTGGATCACTGCACTGCATACCCAGTGGTGCCAGTGCACTCTCTGGACTCACTGCACTGCATCCCCAGAGGTGCCAGTGCACTCTCTGGATTCACTGCAGTGCATCCCCAGTGGTGCCAGTGCACTCTCTGGACTCACTGCAGTGCATCCCCGGTGGTGCCAGTGCACTCTCTGGACTCACTGCACCGCATCCCCAGTGGTGCCAGTGCACTCTCTGGACTCACTGCACTGCATCCCCAGTGGTGCCAGTGCACTCTCTGGACTCACTGCACTGCATCCCCAGTGGTGCCAGTGCACTCTCTGGACTCACAGGGGTGCATCCCCAGTGGTGCCAGTGCACTCTCTGGACTCACTGCAGTGCATCCCCAGTGGTGCCAGTGCACTCTCTGGACTCACTGCACTGCATCCCCAATGGTGCCAGTGCACCCCCTGGACTCACTGCACTGCATCCCCTGTGGTGCCAGTGCACTCTTTGGACTCACTGCACTGCATCCCCAGTGGTGCCAGTGCACTCTCTGGACTCACTGCATTGCATCCCCAGTGGTGCCAGTGCACTCTCTGGACTCACTTCAGTGCATCCCCAGAAGTGCCAGTGCACTCTGGACTCACTGCATTGCATCCCCAGTGGTGCCAGTGCACTCTCTGGACTCACTGCACTGCATCCCCATTGGTGCCAGTGCACTCTCTGGACTCACTGCACTGCATCCCCAGTGGTGCCAGTGCACTCTCGGGACTCACTGCACTGCATCCCCAGTGGTGACAGTGCACTCTCTGGACTCACTGCACTGCATCCCCAGTGGTGCCAGTGCACTCTCTGGACTCACTGCAGTGCATCCCCAGTGGTGCCAGTGCCGTCTCTGGACTCACTGCAGTGCATCCCCAATGGTGCCAGTGCACTCTCTGGACTCACTGCACTGCATCCCCAGTGGTGCCAGTGCACTCTCTGGAATCACTGCACTGGATCCCCAGTGGTGCCAGTGCACTCTGTGGAGTCACTGCACTGCATCCCCAGTGGTTCCAGTGCACTCTCTGGATCACTGCACTGCATCCCCAGTGGTGCCAGTGCACTCTCTGGACTCACTGCACTGCATCCCCAGTGGTGCCAGTGCACTCTCTGGACTCACTGCAGTGCATCCCCAGTGGTGCCAGTGCACTCTCTGGCCTCAGTGCACTGCATTCCCGATGGTGCCAGTGCACTCTCTGGACTCACTAGAGTGCATCCCCAGTGGTGCCAGTGTACTCACTGCACTGCATCCCCAGTGGTGCCAGTGCACTCTCTGGAGTCACTGCACTGCATCAACAGTGGTGCCAGTGCATTCTCTAGACTCACTGTAGTGCATCCCCAGTGGTGCCAGTGCACTCTCTGGACTCACTGCACTGCATCCCCAGTGGTGCCAGTGCACTCTCTGGAGTCACTGCACTGCATCACCAGTGGTGCCAGTCCATTCTCTAGACTCACTGCAGTGCATCCCCAGTTGTGCCAGTGCATTCTCTGGACTCACTGCACTGCATCACCAGTGGTGCCAGTGCACTCTATGGCCTCACTGCACTGCATCCCCAGTGGTGCCAGTGTACTCACAGCACTGCATCCCCAGTGGTGCCAGTGCACTCTCTGGCCTCACTGCACTGCATCCCCAGTGGTGCCCCTGCACTCTCTGGACTCACTGCACTGCATCCCCAGTGGTGCCAGTGCACTCTCTGGACTCACTGCAGTGCATCCCCAGTGGTGCCAGTGCACTCTCTGGACTCACTAGAGTGCATCCCCAGTGGTGCCAGTGCACTCTCTGGACTCACTAGAGTGCATCCCCAGTGGTGCCAGTGTACTCTCTGGAGTCACTGCACTGCATCCCCAGTGGTGCCAGTGCATTCTCTAGACTAACTGCAGTGCATCCCCAGTGATGCCAGTGCACTCTCTGGACTCACTTCAGTGCATCCCCAGTGGTGCCAGTGCACTCTCTGGACTCACTGCACTGCATCCCCAGTGGTGCCAGTGCACTCTCTGGACTCACTGCAGTGCATCCCCAGTGGAGCCACTGCACTCTCTGGACTCACCGCACTGCATTCCCAGTGGTGCCAGTGCACTCTCTGGTCTCACTAGAGTGCATCCCCAGTTGTGCCAGTGTACTCACTGGACTGCATCCCCAGTGGTGCCAGTGCACTCTCTGGACTCACGGCACTGCATCCCCTGTGGTGCCAGTGCACTCTCTGGACTCACTGCACTGCATCCCCAGTGTAGCCAGTGCACTCTCTGGACTCACGGCACTGCATCCCCTGTGGTGCCAGTGCACTCTCTGGACTCACCGCACTGCATCCCCAGTGGTGCCAGTGAACTCTCTGGACTCAGCGGAGTGCATCCCCAGTGGTGCCAGTGCACTCTCCGGAGTCACTGCACTGCATCAACAGTGGTGCCAGGGCACTCTCTGGACTCACTGCACTGCATCCCCAGTGGTGCCAGTGCACTCTCTGGACTCACTGCACTGCATCCCCAGTGGAGACAGTGCACTCTCTGTAGTCACTGCGCTGCATCCCCAGTGGTGCCAGTGCACTCTCTGGACTCACTGCACTGCATCCCCAGTGGAGGCAATGCACTCTCTGGACTCACTGCAGTGCATCCCCAGTGGTGCCATTGGCTCTCTTTACTCACTGCACTGCATCCCCAGTGTTGCCAGTGCACTCTCTGGACTCACTGCACTGCATCGCCAGTGGTGCCAGTGCACTCTCTGGACTCACTGCACTGCATCCCCAGTGGTGCCAGTGCACTCTCTGGACTCACTGCACTGCATCCCCAGTGGTGCCAGTGTACTCTCTGGACTCACAGCACTGCATCCCCAGTGGTGCCAGTGCACTCTCTGGACTCACTGCACTGCATCCCCATTTGTGCCAGTGCACTTTCTGGACTCACTGCAGTGCATCCCCAGTGGTGCCAGTGCACTCTCTGGAATCACTGCAGTGCATCACCAGTGGTGACAGAGCACTCTCTGGACTCACTGCACTGCATCCCCTGTGGTGCCAGTGCCGTCTGTGGACTCACTGCACTGCATCCCCAGTGGTGCCAGTGCATTCTCTAGACTCACTGCACTGCATCCCCAGTGGTGCCAGTGCACTCTCTGGACTCACTGCACTGCATCCCCAGTGGTGCCAGTGCACTTTCTGGAGTTACTGCAGTGCATCCCCTCTTGTGCTACTGCACTCTCTGCACTCACTGCACTGCATCCCCAAGGGTGCCAGTGCACTCTCTGCACTCACTGCACTGCATCCCCAATGGTGCCAGTGCACTCTCTGGACTCACTGCAGTGCATCCCCAGTGGTGCCAGTGCACTCTCTGCAGACAATGCAGTGCAGCATCCCCAAAGGTGACAGTGCACTCTCTGGACTCACTGCACTGCTCCAACCGCGGCAGCCGCTTCAGCCGCGATAGCCCCTCCAGCCTCGGCAGCCGCACCAGCCGCTCCAGCCACGGCAGCCGCGGCAGCCGGTCCAGCCACGCCAGCCGCTCCATCCGCGGCATACGCGGCAGACACTCCAGCCGCTCCAGCCGCGGCAGCCGCTCCAGCCGCTCCAGCCGCGACAGCCGCTCCAACCGCGGCAGCCGCTCCAGCCGTGGCAGCCGCTCCACTCGGTAGCGGCTTTAGCGGCTGCCGCGGCTGGAGCGGCTGACGCTGCTGGAGCGGATGCCGCGGCTGGAGCAGTGCAGTGAGTGCAGAGAGTGCACTGGCACCTTGGGGATGCAGTGCAGTGAGTCCAGAGAGTGCACTGGCACCACTGGGGATGCAGTGCAGTGAGTCCAGAGAGTGCACTGTCACCACTGGGGATGCAGTGCAGTGAGTCCAGAGAGCGCAATGGCACCAGTGGGGAGGCACTGCAGTGAGTCCAGAGAGTGCAGTGGCACCACTGGGGATGCACTGCAGTGAGTCCAGAGAGTGCACTGGCACCACTGGGGATGCACTCCGGTGAGTCCAGACAGTCAACCGGCACCACTGGGGATGCAGTACAGTGAGTCCAGAGAGTGCACTGGCACCACTGGTGATGCACTGCAGTTACTCCAGAGAGTGCACTGGCACCACCGGGGATTCAGATACATTCTCACTGCAGTGAGATCCCCAGTGGTGCCAGTGCATTCTCTGGACTCACTGCAGTTCATCCCCAGTGGTGCCAGTGCACTCTCTGTAGTCACTGTGCTGCATCCCCAGTGGTGCCAGAGCACTCTCTGGACTCACTGCAGTGTATCCCCTGTGGTGCCAGTGCACTCTGTGGACTAACTGCACTGCATCCCAGTCGTGCCAGTGCACTCTCTTGACTCACTGCACTGCATCCCCAGTGGAGCCAATGCACTCTCTGGACTCACTGCAGTGCATCCCCAGTGGTGCCAGTGCACTCTCTGTAGTCACTGCGCTGCATCCCCAGTGGTGACAGTGCACTTTCTGGACTCACTGTGCTACATCCCCAGTGGTGCCAGAGCACTCTCTGGACTCACTGCAGTGCATCCCCAGTGGTGGAGTGCACTCTCTGGACTCACTGCACTGGATCCCCAGTGGAGCCAATGCACTCTCTGGACTCACTGCAGTGCATCCCCAGTGGTGCCAGTGCACTCTCTGGAGTCACTGCACTGCATCCCCAGTGGTTCCAGTGCATTCTCTAGACTCACTGCAGTGCATCCCCAGTGGTGCCTGTGCACTCTCTGGACTCACTGCACTGCATCCCCAGTTGTGCCAGTGCACTCTCTGGACTCACTGCACGGCATCCCCAGTGGTGCCAGTGCACTCTCTGGCCTCAGTGCACTGCATTCCCAGTGGTGCCAGTGCACTCTCTGGACTCACTAGAGTGCATCCCCAGTGGTGCCAGTGTACTCACTGCACTGCATCCCCAGTGGTGCCAGTGCACTCTCTGGACTCACTGTAGTACATCACCAGTGGTGCCAGTGCACTCTCTGGACTCACTGCACTGCATCCCCAGTGTAGCCAGTGCACTCTCTGGACTCACGGCACTGCATCCCCTGTGGTGCCAGTGCACTCTCTGGACTCACTGCACTGCATCCCCAGTGGTGCCAGTGCACTCTCTGGACTCACCGGAGTGCATCCCCAGTGGTGCCAGTGCACTCTCTGGACTCACTGCACTGCATCCCCAGTGGTGCCAGTGCACTCTCTGGACTCACTGCACTGCATCCCCAGTGGAGACAGTGCACTCTCTGTAGTCACTGCGCTGCATCCCCAGTGGTGCCAGTGCACTCTCTGGACTCACTGCACTGCATCCCCAGTGGAGGCAATGCACTCTCTGGACTCACTGCAGTGCACCCCAGTGTTGCCAGTTGCCCTCTTTACTCACTGCACTGCATCCCCAGTGTTGCCAGTGCACTCTCTGGACTCACTGCACTGCATCGCCAGTGGTGCCAGTGCACTCTCTGGACTCACTGCACTGCATCCCCAGTGGTGCCAGTGCACTCTCTGGACTCACTGCACTGCATCCCCAGTGGTGCCAGTGTACTCTCTGGACTCACAGCACTGCATCCCCAGTGGTGCCAGTGCACTCTCTGGACTCACTGCACTAAAACTCCAGTGGTGCCAGTGCACTCTCTGGACTCACTGCACTAAAACTCCACTGGTGCCAGTGTACTCTCTGGACTCACTGCACTGCATCCCCAGTGGTGCCAGTGCACTCTCGGGAATCACTGCAGTGCATCCCCTGTGGTGCCAGTGCACTCTGTGGACTCACTGCACTGCATCCCCAGTGGTGCCAGTGCATTCTCTAGACTCACTGCACTGCATCCCCAGTTGTGCCAGGGCACTCTCTGGACTCACTGCAGTGCATCACCGGTGGTTACAGTGCACTCTCTGGACTCACTGCACTGCATCCCCATTGGTGCCAGTGCACTCTCTGGACTCCCTGCACTGCATCCCCAGTGGTGCCAGTGTACTCTCTGGACTCACTGCAGTGTATCCCCATTGGAGCCGGTGCACTCTGTGGACTCACTAAACTGCATCCCCAGTGGTGCCACAGAACTCTCTGGAGTCACTGCAGTGCATCCCCATTGGTGCCAGTGCACTCTCTGGACTCACTGCAGTGCATCCCCAGTGGTGCAAGGGCACTCTCTGGACTCACTGCACTGCATCCCCAGTGGTGCCAGTGCACTCTCTGGTCTCACTGCGCTGCATCCCCAGTGGTGCCAGTGCACTCTCTGGCCTCACTGCACTGCATCCCCAGTTGTGCCCCTGCACTCTCTGGACTCACTGCAGTGCATCCCCAGTGGTGCCAGTGCACTCTCTGGACTCACTGCACTGCATCCCCAGTGGTGCCAGTGCACTCTCTGGACTCACTAGAGTGCATCCCCAGTGGTGCCAGTGTACTCTCTGGAGTCACTGCACTGCATCCCCAGTGGTGCCAGTGCATTCTCTAGACTCACTGCAGTGCATCCCCAGTGATGCCAGTGCACTCTCTGGACTCACTTCAGTGCATCCCCAGTGGTGCCAGTGCACTCTCTGGACTCACTGCACTGCATCCCCAGTGGTGCCAGTGCACTCTCTGGACTCACTGCACTGCATCCCCAGTGTAGCCAGTGTACTCTCTGGACTCACTAGAGTGCATCCCCAGTGGTGCCAGTGCACTCTCTGGACTCAGCGGAGTGCATCCCCAGTGGTGCCAGTGCACTCTCTGGAGTCACTGCACTGCATCAACAGTGGTGCCAGGGCACTCTCTGGACTCACTGCACTGCATCCCCAGTGGTGCCACTGCACTCTCTGGACTCACTGCACTGCATCCCCAGTGGAGACAGTGCACTCTCTGTAGTCACTGCGCTGCATCCCCAGTGGTGCCAGTGCACTCTCTGGACTCACTGCACTGCATCCTCAGTGGAGGCAATGCACTCTCTGGACTCACTGCAGTGCATCCCCAGTGGTGCCAGTGGCTCTCTTTACTCACTGCACTGCATCCCCAGTGTTGCCAGTGCACTCTCTGGACTCACTGCACTGCATCGCCAGTGGTGCCAGTGCACTCTCTGGACTCACTGCACTGCATCCCCAGTGGTGCCAGTGTACTCTCTGGACTCACAGCACTGCATCCCCAATGGTGCCAGTGCACTCTCTGGACTCACTGCACTAAAACTCCAGTGTTGCCAGGGCACTCTCTGGACTCACTGCACTGCATCCCCAGTGGTGCCAGTGCACTCTCTGAAATCACTGCAGTTCATCCCCTGTGGTGCCAGTGCACTCTCTGGACTCACTGCAGTGCATCCCCAGTGGTGCCAGTGCACTCTCTGGACTCACTGCACTGCATCCCCATTGGTGCCAGTGCACTCTCTGGACTCCCTGCACTGCATCCCCAGTGGTGCCAGTGTACTCTCTGGACTCACTGCAGTGTATCCCCATTGGAGCCGGTGCACTCTCTGGACTCACTAAACTGCATCCCCAGTGGTGCCAGAGAACTCTCTGGAGTCACTGCAGTGCATCCCCAGTGGTGCCAGTGCACTCTCTGGACTCACTGCAGTGCATCCCCAGTGGTGCAAGGGCACTCTCTGGACTCACTGCACTGCATCCCCAGGGGTGCCAGTGCACTCTCTGGACTCACTGCGCTGCATCCCCAGTGGTGCTAGTGCACTCTCTGGACTCACTGCACTGCATCCCCAGTGGTGCCAGTGTACTCACAGCACTGCATCCCCAGTGGTGCCAGTGCACTCTCTGGAACACTGCCCTGCATCCCCAGTGGTGCCAGTTCACTCTTTCGAGTCACTGCACTGCATCCCCAGTGGTGCCAGTGCACTCTCTGGACTCACTGCACTTCATCACCAGTGGTGCCACTGCACTCTCTGGACTCACTGCACTGCATCCCCAGTGGTGCCAGTGCACTCTATGGACTCACTGCACTGCATCCCCAGTGGTGCCAGTGCACTCTCTGGAATCACTGCACTGCATCCCCAGTGGTGCCAGTGCATTCTCTAGACTCACTGCAGTGCATCCCCAGTTGTGCCAGTGCACTCTCTGGCCTCACTGCACTGCATCCCCAGTGGGGTCAGTGCACTCTATGGCCTCACTGCACTGCATCCCCAGTGGTGCCAGTGTACTCACAGCACTGCATCCCCAGTGGTGCCAGTGCATTCTCTAGACTCACTGCAGTGCATCCCCAGTTGTGCCATTGCACTCTATGGACTCACTGCACTGCATCCCCAGTGGTGCCAGTGCACTCTATTGCCTCACTGCACTGCATCCCCAGTGGTGCCAGCGTACTCACAGCACTGCATCCCCAGTGGTGCCAGTGCACTCTCTGGCCTCACTGCACTGCATCCCCAGTGGTGCCCCTGCACTCTCTGGACTCACTGCACTGCATCCCCAGTGGTGCCAGTGCACTCTCTGGACTCATTGCAGTGCATCCCAAGTGGTGCCAGTGCACTCTCTGGACTCACTGCACTGCATCCCCAGTGGTGCCAGTGCACTCTCTGGACTCACTGCACTGCATCCCCAGTGGTGCCAGTGCACTCTCTGGCCTCACTGCACTGCATCCCCAGTGGTGCCCCTGCACTCTCTGGCCTCACTAGAGTGCATCCCCAGTGGTGCCAGTGTACTCACTGCACTGCCTCCCCAGTGGTGCCAGTGCACTCTCTGGACTCACTGTAGTGCATCCCCAGTGGTGCCAGTGCACTCTCAGGACTCACTGCACTGCATCCCCAGTGGTGCCAGTGCACTCTCTGGAATCACTGCAGTGCATCCCCTGTGGTGCCAGTGCACCCTCTGGCCTCACTGCCGTGCATCCCCAGTGGTGCCACTGCATTCTCTAGACTCACTGCAGTGCATCCCCAGTGGTGCCAGTGCACTCTCTGGACTCACTGCAGTGCATCCCCAGTGGTGCCAGTGCACTCTCTGGACTCACTGCAGTGCATCCCCAGAAGTGCCACTGCACTCTCTGGACTCACTGCACTGCATCCCCAGTGGTTCCATTGCACTCTCTGGACTCACTGCATTGCATCCCCAGTGGTGCCAGTGCACTCTCTGGACTCACTGCAGTGCATCCCCAGAAGTGCCAGTGCACTCTCTGGACTCACTGCACTGCATCCCCAATGGTGCCAGTGCACTCTCTGGACTCACTGCACTGCATCCCCAGTGGTGTAGTGCACTCTCTGGACTCACCGCACTGCATCCCCAGAAGTGCCACTGCACTCTCTGGACTCACTGCACTGCATCCCCAGTGGTGCCAGTGCACTCTCTAGAGTCACTGCAGTGCATCCCTTGGTGTGCTAGTGCACTCTCTGCACTCATTACACTGCACCCCAGAAGTACCAGTGCACTCTCTGGACTCACTGCACTGCATCCCCAGTGGTTTCATTGCACTCTCTGGACTCAGTGCATTGCATCCCCAGTGGTGCCAGTGCACTCTCTGGACTCACTGCAGTGCATCCCCAGAAGTGCCAGTGCACTCTCTGGACTCACTGCAGTGCATCCCCAATGGTGCCAGTGCACTCTCTGGACTCACTGCACTGCATCCCCATTGGTGCCAGTGCACTCTCTGGACTCACAGGGGTGCATCCCCAGTGGTGCCAGTGCACTCTCTGGACTCACTGCAGTGCATCCCCAGTGGTGCCAGTGCACTCTCTGGACTCACTGCACTGCATCCCCAATGGTGCCAGTGCACCCCCTGGACTCACTGCACTGCATCCCCAATGGTGCCAGTGCACTCTTTGGACTCACTGCACTGCATCCCCAGTGGTGCCAGTGCACTCTCTGGACTCACTGCATTGCATCCCCAGTGGTGCCAGTGCACTCTCTGGACTCACTTCAGTGCATCCCCAGAAGTGCCAGTGCACTCTGGACTCACTGCATTGCATCCCCAGTGGTGCCAGTGCACTCTCTGGACTCACTGCACTGCATCCCCATTGGTGCCAGTGCACTCTCTGGACTCACTGCGCTGCATCCCCAGTGGTGCCAGTGCACTCTCTGGACTCACTGCACTGCATCCCCAGTGGTGACAGTGCACTCTCTGGACTCA
This sequence comes from Anser anser, assembly GCF_964211835.1. Taxonomy (NCBI): domain Eukaryota; kingdom Metazoa; phylum Chordata; class Aves; order Anseriformes; family Anatidae; genus Anser; species Anser anser. The sequence goes on from NC_139725.1 coordinate 685,991, forward strand.
CTGCACTGCATCCCCAGTGGTGCCAGTGCACTCTCTGGACTCACTGCACTGCATCCCCAGTGGTGCCAGTGCCGTCTCTGGACTCACTGCAGTGCATCCCCAATGGTGCCAGTGCACTCTCTGGACTCACTGCACTGCATCCCCAGTGGTGCCAGTGCACTCTCTGGAATCACTGCACTGGATCCCCAGTGGTGCCAGTGCACTCTGTGGAGTCACTGCACTGCATCCCCAGTGGTTCCAGTGCACTCTCTGGATCACTGCACTGCATCCCCAGTGGTGCCAGTGCACTCTCTGGACTCACTGCACTGCATCCCCAGAGGTGCCAGTGCACTCTCTGGATTCACTGCAGTGCATCCCCAGTGGTGCCAGTGCACTCTCTGGACTCACTGCACTGCATCCCCAGTGGTGCCAGTGCACTCTCTGTAGTCACTGCGCTGCATCCCCAGTGGTGACAGTGCACTTTCTGGACTCACTGTGCTGCATCCCCAGTGGTGCCAGAGCACTCTCTGGACTCACTGCAGTGCATCCCCAGTGGTGGAGTGCACTCTCTGGACTCACTGCACTGCATCCCCAGTGGAGCCAATGCACTCTCTGGACTCACTGCAGTGCATCCCCAGTGGTGCCAGTGCACTCTCTGGAGTCACTGCACTGCATCCCCAGTGGTGCCAGTGCATTCTCTAGACTCACTGCAGTGCATCCCTAGTGGTGCCAGTGCACTCTCTGGACTCACTGCACTGCATCCCCAGTGGTGCCAGTGCACTCTCTGGACTCACTGCACGGCATCCCCAGTGGTGCCAGTGCACTCTCTGGCCTCAGTGCACTGCATTCCCAGTGGTGCCAGTGCACTCTCTGGACTCACTAGAGTGCATCCCCAGTGGTGCCAGTGTACTCACTGCACTGCATCCCCAGTGGTGCCAGTGCACTCTCTGGACTCACTGTAGTACATCCCCAGTGGTGCCAGTGCACTCTCTGGACTCACTGCACTGCATCCCCAGTGTAGCCAGTGCACTCTCTGGACTCACGGCACTGCATCCCCTGTGGTGCCAGTGCACTCTCTGGACTCACTGCACTGCATCCCCAGTGGTGCCAGTGCACTCTCTGGACTCACTGCACTGCATCCCCAGTGGAGACAGTGCACTCTCTGTAGTCACTGCGCTGCATCCCCTGTGGTGCCAGTGCACTCTATGGCCTCACTGCACTGCATCCCCAGTGGAGGCAATGCACTCTCTGGACTCACTGCAGTGCACCCCAGTGTTGCCAGTTGCTCTCTTTACTCACTGCACTGCATCCCCAGTGTTGCCAGTGCACTCTCTGGACTCACTGCACTGCATCGCCAGTGGTGCCAGTGCACTCTCTGGACTCACTGCACTGCATCCCCAGTGGTGCCAGTGCACTCTCTGGACTCACTGCACTGCATCCCCAGTGGTGCCAGTGTACTCTCTGGACTCACAGCACTGCATCCCCAGTGGTGCCAGTGCACTCTCTGGACTCACTGCACTAAAACTCCAGTGGTGCCAGTGCACTCTCTGGACTCACTGCACTAAAACTCCACTGGTGCCAGTGTACTCTCTGGACTCACTGCACTGCATCCCCAGTGGTGCCAGTGCACTCTCTGGAATCACTGCAGTGCATCCCCTGTGGTGCCAGTGCACTCTGTGGACTCACTGCACTGCATCCCCAGTGGTGCCAGTGCATTCTCTAGACTCACTGCACTGCATCCCCAGTGGTGCCAGTGCACTCTCTGGACTCACTGCAGTGCATCACCGGTGGTGACAGTGCACTCTCTGGACTCACTGCACTTCATCCCCATTGGTGCCAGTGCACTCTCTGGACTCCCTGCACTGCATCCCCAGTGGTGCCAGTGTACTCTCTGGACTCACTGCAGTGTATCCCCATTGGAGCCGGTGCACTCTGTGGACTCACTAAACTGCATCCCCAGTGGTGCCACAGAACTCTCTGGAGTCACTGCAGTGCATCCCCATTGGTGCCAGTGCACTCTCTGGACTCACTGCAGTGCATCCCCAGTGGTGCAAGGGCACTCTCTGGACTCACTGCACTGCATCCCCAGTGGTGCCAGTGCACTCTCTGGTCTCACTGCGCTGCATCCCCAGTGGTGCTAGTGCACTCTCTGGACTCACTGCACTGCATCCCCAGTGGAGCCAGTGTACTCACAGCACTGCATCACCAGTGGTGCCAGTGCACTCTATGGCCTCACTGCACTGCATCCCCAGTGGTGCCAGTGTACTCACAGCACTGCATCCCCAGTGGTGCCAGTGCACTCTCTGGCCTCACTGCACTGCATCCCCAGTTGTGCCCCTGCACTCTCTGGACTCACTGCAATGCATCCCCAGTGGTGCCAGTGCACTCTCTGGACTCACTGCACTGCATCCCCAGTGGTGCCAGTGCACTCTCTGGACTCACTAGAGTGCATCCCCAGTGGTGCCAGTGTACTCTCTGGAGTCACTGCACTGCATCCCCAGTGGTGCCAGTGCATTCTCTAGACTCACTGCAGTGCATCCCCAGTGATGCCAGTGCACTCTCTGGACTCACTTCAGTGCATCCCCAGTGGTGCCAGTGCACTCTCTGGACTCACTGCACTGCATCCCCAGTGGTGCCAGTGCACTCTCTGGACTCACTGCAGTGCATCCCCAGTGGTGCCACTGCACTCTCTGGACTCACCGCACTGCATTCCCAGTGGTGCCAGTGCACTCTCTGGTCTCACTAGAGTGCATCCCCAGTTGTGCCAGTGTACTCACTGGACTGCATCACCAGTGGTGCCAGTGCACTCTCTGGACTCACTGTAGTACATCCCCAGTGGTGCCAGTGCACTCTCTGGACTCACTGCACTGCATCCCCAGTGTAGCCAGTGTACTCTCTGGACTCACCGCACTGCATCCCCAGTGGTGCCAGTGCACTCTCTGGACTCAGCGGAGTGCATCCCCAGTGGTGCCAGTGCACTCTCTGGACTCACTGCACTGCATCCCCAGTGGTGCCACTGCACTCTCTGGACTCACTGCACTGCATCCCCAGTGGAGACAGTGCACTCTCTGTAGTCACTGCGCTGCATCCCCAGTGGTGCCAGTGCACTCTCTGGACTCACTGCACTGCATCCTCAGTGGAGGCAATGCACTCTCTGGACTCACTGCAGTGCATCCCCAGTGGTGCCAGTGGCTCTCTTTACTCACTGCACTGCATCCCCAGTGTTGCCAGTGCACTCTCTGGACTCACTGCACTGCATCGCCAGTGGTGCCAGTGCACTCTCTGGACTCACTGCACTGCATCCCCAGTGGTGCCAGTGTACTCTCTGGACTCACAGCACTGCATCCCCAATGGTGCCAGTGCACTCTCTGGACTCACTGCACTAAAACTCCAGTGTTGCCAGTGCACTCTCTGGACTCACTGCACTAAAACTCCAGTGGTGCCAGGGCACTCTCTGGACTCACTGCACTGCATCCCCAGTGGTGCCAGTGCACTCTCTGAAATCACTGCAGTTCATCCCCTGTGGTGCCAGTGCACTCTCTGGACTCACTGCAGTGCATCCCCAGTGGTGCCAGTGCACTCTCTGGACTCACTGCACTGCATCCCCATTGGTGCCAGTGCACTCTCTGGACTCCCTGCACTGCATCCCCAGTGGTGCCAGTGTACTCTCTGGACTCACTGCAGTGTATCCCCATTGGAGCCGGTGCACTCTCTGGACTCACTAAACTGCATCCCCAGTGGTGCCAGAGAACTCTCTGGAGTCACTGCAGTGCATCCCCAGTGGTGCCAGTGCACTCTCTGGACTCACTGCAGTGCATCCCCAGTGGTGCAAGGGCACTCTCTGGACTCACTGCACTGCATCCCCAGGGGTGCCAGTGCACTCTCTGATCTCACTGCGCTGCATCCCCAGTGGTGCTAGTGCACTCTCTGGACTCACTGCACTGCATCCCCAGTGGTGCCAGTGTACTCACAGCACTGCATCCCCAGTGGTGCCAGTGCACTCTCTGGAACACTGCCCTGCATCCCCAGTGGTGCCAGTTCACTCTTTCGAGTCACTGCACTGCATCCCCAGTGGTGCCAGTGCACTCTCTGGACTCACTGCACTTCATCACCAGTGGTGCCACTGCACTCTCTGGACTCACTGCACTGCATCCCCAGTGGTGCCAGTGCACTCTATGGACTCACTGCAGTGCATCCCCAGTGGTGCCAGTGCACTCTCTGGAATCACTGCACTGCATCCCCAGTGGTGCCAGTGCATTCTCTAGACTCACTGCAGTGCATCCCCAGTTGTGCCAGTGCACTCTCTGGCCTCACTGCACTGCATCCCCAGTGGGGTCAGTGCACTCTATGGCCTCACTGCACTGCATCCCCAGTGGTGCCAGTGTACTCACAGCACTGCATCCCCAGTGGTGCCAGTGCATTCTCTAGACTCACTGCAGTGCATCCCCAGTTGTGCCATTGCACTCTATGGACTCACTGCACTGCATCCCCAGTGGTGCCAATGCACTCTATTGCCTCACTGCACTGCATCCCCAGTGGTGCCAGCGTACTCACAGCACTGCATCCCCAGTGGTGCCAGTGCACTCTCTGGCCTCACTGCACTGCATCCCCAGTGGTGCCCCTGCACTCTCTGGACTCACTGCACTGCATCCCCAGTGGTGCCAGTGCACTCTCTGGACTCATTGCAGTGCATCCCAAGTGGTGCCTGTGCACTCTCTGGACTCACTGCACTGCATCCCCAGTGGTGCCAGTGCACTCTCTGGACTCACTGCACTGCATCCCCACTGGTGCCAGTGCACTCTCTGGCCTCACTGCACTGCATCCCCAGTGGTGCCCCTGCACTCTCTGGCCTCACTGCAGTGCATCCCCAGTGGTGCCACTGCATTCTCTAGACTCACTGCAGTGCATCCCCAGTGGTGCAAGTGCACTCTCTGGACTCACTGCACTGCCTCCCCAGTGGTGCCAGTGCACTCTCTGGACTCACTGTAGTGCATCCCCAGTGGTGCCAGTGCACTCTCTGGACTCACTGCACTGCATCCCCAGTGGTGCCAGTGCACTCTCTGGAATCACTGCAGTGCATCCCCTGTGGTGCCAGTGCACTCTCTGGACTCACTGCAGTGCATCCCCAGTGGTGCCACTGCATTCTCTAGACTCACTGCAGTGCATCCCCAGTGGTGCAAGTGCACTCTCTGGACTCACTGCAGTGCATCCCCAGTGGTGCCAGTGCACTCTCTGGACTCACTGCAGTGCATCCCCAGAAGTGCCACTGCACTCTCTGGACTCACTGCACTGCATCCCCAGTGGTTCCATTGCACTCTCTGGACTCACTGCATTGCATCCCCAATGGTGCCAGTGCACTCTCTGGACTCACTGCACTGCATCCCCAGTGGTGTAGTGCACTCTCTGGACTCACTGCACTGCATCCCCAGAAGTGCCACTGCACTCTCTGGACTCACTGCACTGCATCCCCAGTGGTGCCAGTGCACTCTCTAGAGTCACTGCAGTGCATCCCTTGTTGTGCTAGTGCACTCTCTGCACTCATTACACTGCACCCCAGAAGTACCAGTGCACTCTCTGGACTCACTGCACTGCATCCCCAGTGGTTTCATTGCACTCTCTGGACTCAGTGCATTGCATCCCCAGTGGTGCCAGTGCACTCTCTGGACTCACTGCAGTGCATCCCCAGAAGTGCCAGTGCACTCTCTGGACTCACAGCAGTGCATCCCCAATGGTGCCAGTGCACTCTCTGGACTCACTGCACTGCATCCCCATTGGTGCCAGTGCACTCTCTGGACTCACAGGGGTGCATCCCCAGTGGTGCCAGTGCACTCTCTGGACTCACTGCAGTGCATCCCCAGTGGTGCCAGTGCACTCTCTGGACTCACTGCACTGCATCCCCAATGGTGCCAGTGCACCCCCTGGACTCACTGCACTGCATCCCCTGTGGTGCCAGTGCACTCTTTGGACTCACTGCACTGCATCCCCAGTGGTGCCAGTGCACTCTCTGGACTCACTGCATTGCATCCCCAGTGGTGCCAGTGCACTCTCTGGACTCACTTCAGTGCATCCCCAGAAGTGCCAGTGCACTCTGGACTCACTGCATTGCATCCCCAGTGGTGCCAGTGCACTCTCTGGACTCACTGCACTGCATCCCCATTGGTGCCAGTGCACTCTCTGGACTCACTGCACTGCATCCCCAGTGGTGCCAGTGCACTCTCGGGACTCACTGCACTGCATCCCCAGTGGTGACAGTGCACTCTCTGGACTCACTGCACTGCATCCCCAGTGGTGCCAGTGCACTCTCTGGACTCACTGCAGTGCATCCCCAGTGGTGCCAGTGCCGTCTCTGGACTCACTGCAGTGCATCCCCAATGGTGCCAGTGCACTCTCTGGACTCACTGCACTGCATCCCCAGTGGTGCCAGTGCACTCTCTGGAATCACTGCACTGGATCCCCAGTGGTGCCAGTGCACTCTGTGGAGTCACTGCACTGCATCCCCAGTGGTTCCAGTGCACTCTCTGGATCACTGCACTGCATACCCAGTGGTGCCAGTGCACTCTCTGGACTCACTGCACTGCATCCCCAGAGGTGCCAGTGCACTCTCTGGATTCACTGCAGTGCATCCCCAGTGGTGCCAGTGCACTCTCTGGACTCACTGCAGTGCATCCCCGGTGGTGCCAGTGCACTCTCTGGACTCACTGCACCGCATCCCCAGTGGTGCCAGTGCACTCTCTGGACTCACTGCACTGCATCCCCAGTGGTGCCAGTGCACTCTCTGGACTCACTGCACTGCATCCCCAGTGGTGCCAGTGCACTCTCTGGACTCACAGGGGTGCATCCCCAGTGGTGCCAGTGCACTCTCTGGACTCACTGCAGTGCATCCCCAGTGGTGCCAGTGCACTCTCTGGACTCACTGCACTGCATCCCCAATGGTGCCAGTGCACCCCCTGGACTCACTGCACTGCATCCCCTGTGGTGCCAGTGCACTCTTTGGACTCACTGCACTGCATCCCCAGTGGTGCCAGTGCACTCTCTGGACTCACTGCATTGCATCCCCAGTGGTGCCAGTGCACTCTCTGGACTCACTTCAGTGCATCCCCAGAAGTGCCAGTGCACTCTGGACTCACTGCATTGCATCCCCAGTGGTGCCAGTGCACTCTCTGGACTCACTGCACTGCATCCCCATTGGTGCCAGTGCACTCTCTGGACTCACTGCACTGCATCCCCAGTGGTGCCAGTGCACTCTCGGGACTCACTGCACTGCATCCCCAGTGGTGACAGTGCACTCTCTGGACTCACTGCACTGCATCCCCAGTGGTGCCAGTGCACTCTCTGGACTCACTGCAGTGCATCCCCAGTGGTGCCAGTGCCGTCTCTGGACTCACTGCAGTGCATCCCCAATGGTGCCAGTGCACTCTCTGGACTCACTGCACTGCATCCCCAGTGGTGCCAGTGCACTCTCTGGAATCACTGCACTGGATCCCCAGTGGTGCCAGTGCACTCTGTGGAGTCACTGCACTGCATCCCCAGTGGTTCCAGTGCACTCTCTGGATCACTGCACTGCATACCCAGTGGTGCCAGTGCACTCTCTGGACTCACTGCACTGCATCCCCAGAGGTGCCAGTGCACTCTCTGGATTCACTGCAGTGCATCCCCAGTGGTGCCAGTGCACTCTCTGGACTCACTGCAGTGCATCCCCGGTGGTGCCAGTGCACTCTCTGGACTCACTGCACCGCATCCCCAGTGGTGCCAGTGCACTCTCTGGACTCACTGCACTGCATCCCCAGTGGTGCCAGTGCACTCTCTGGACTCACTGCACTGCATCCCCAGTGGTGCCAGTGCACTCTCTGGTCTCACTGCACTGCATCCCCAGTGGTGCCAGTGCACTCTCTGGACTCACTGAACTGCATCCCCATTGGTGCCAGTGCACTCTCTGGACTCAGTGCACTGCATCCCCATTGGTGCCAGTGCACTCTCTGGACTCACTGCACTGCATCCCCAGTGCTGACAGTGTACACCCTGGACTCACTGCACTGCATCACCAGTGGTGCCAGTACACTCTCTGGACTCACTGCAGTGAATCCCCGGTGGTGCCAGTGCACTCTCTGGACTCACTGCACTGCATCCCCAGTGCAGCCAATGCACTCTCTGGACTCACTGCAGTGCATCCCCAGTGGTGCCAGTGCACTCTCTGGACTCACAGCACTGCATCCCCAGTGGTGCCAGTGCACTCTCTGGACTCACTGCAGTGCATCCCCAGTGGTGCCAGTGGCTCTCTTTACTCACTGCACTGCATCCCCAGTGTTGCCAGTGCACTCTCTGGACTCACTGCACTGCATCGCCAGTGGTGCCAGTGCACTCTCTGGAATCACTGCAGTGCATCACCAGTGGTGACAGTGCACTCTCTGGACTCACTGCACTGCATCCCCTGTGGTGCCAGTGCCGTCTGTGGACTCACTGCACTGCATCCCCAGTGGTGCCAGTGCATTCTCTAGACTCACTGCACTGCATCCCCAGTGGTGCCAGTGCACTCTCTGGACTCACTGCACTGCATCCCCAGTGGTGCCAGTGCACTTTCTGGAGTTACTGCAGTGCATCCCCTGTTGTGCTAGTGCACTCTCTGCACTCACTGCACTGCATCCCCAGTGGTGCCAATGCACTCTCTGCACTCACTGCACTGCATCCCCAGTGGTGCCAGTGCACTCTCTGGACTCACTGCAGTGCATCCCCAGTGGTGCCAGTGCACTCTCTGCAGACAATGCAGTGCAGCATCCCCAAAGGTGCCAGTGCACTCTCTGGACTCACTGCACGGCATGCCCAGTGGTGCAAGTGCACTCTCTGGCCTCAGTGCACTGCATTCCCAGTGGTGCCAGTGCACTCTCTGGACTCACTAGAGTGCATCCCCAGTGGTGCCAGTGTACTCACTGCACTGCATCCCCAGTGGTGCCAGTGCACTCTCTGGACTCACTGCACTGCATCCCCAATGGTGCCAGTGCACTCTTTGGACTCACTGCACTGCATCCCCAGTGGTGCCAGTGCACTCTCTGGACTCACTGCAGTGCATCCCCACTGGTGCAAGTGCACTCTCTGCACTCACTGCACTGCATCCCCAGTGGTGCCAGTGCACTCTCTGGAATCACTGCAGTGCATCCCCACTGGTGCAAGTGCACTCTCTGCACTCACTACACTGCATCCCCAGTGGTGCCAGTGCACTCTCTGGAATCACTGCACTGGATCCCCACTGGTGCCAGTGCACTCTGTGGAGTCACTGCACTGCATCCCCAGTGTTCCCAGTGCACTCTCTGGATCACTGCACTGCATCCCCAGTGGTGCCAGTGCACTCTCTGGACTCACTGCACTGCATCCCCAGAGGTGCCAGTGCACTCTCTGGACTCACTGCAGTGCATCCCCAGTGGTGCCAGTGCACTCTCTGGACTCACTGCAGTGCATCCCCAGTGGTGCCAGTGCACTCTCTGGACTCACTGCACCGCATCCCCAGTGGTGCCAGTGCACTCTCTGGACTCACTGCACCGCATCCCCAGTGGTGCCAGTGCACTCTCTGGACTCACTGCACTGCATCCCCAGTGGTGCCAGTGCACTCTCTGGACTCACTGCACTGCATCCCCAGTGGTGCCAGTGCACTCTCTGGACTCACTGCACGGCATCCCCAATGGTGCCAGTGCACTCTCTGGACTCACTGCACTGCATCCCCAGTGGTGCCAGTGCACTCTCTGGACTCAGTGCACTGCATCCCCATTGGTGCCAGTGCACTCTCTGGACTCACTGCACTGCATCCCCAGTGCTGACAGTGTACACCCTGGACTCACTGCACTGCATCACCAGTGGTGCCAGTACACTCTCTGGACTCACTGCAGTGAATCCCCAGTGGTGACAGTGCGCTCTCTAGACTCACTGCACTGCATCCCCAGTGGTGCCAGTGCACTCTCTGCACTCACTGCGCTGCATCCCCAGTGGTGCCAGTGCACTCTCTGGACTCACTGCACTGCATCCCCAGTGGAGCCAATGCACTCTCTGGACTCACTGCACTGCATCCCCAGTGGTGCCAGTGCACTCTCTGGACTCACTGCACTGCATCCCCAGTTGTGCCAGTGTAGTCTCTGGACTCACTGCAGTGCATCCCCATTGTGCCAGGACAATCTCTGGACTCACTGCAATGCAGCTCACTGGTGCCAGAGCACTCTCTGGACTCACTGCACTGCATCCCCAGTCGTGCCTGTGTACTCTCTGGACTCACAGCACTGCATCCCCAGTTGTGCCAGTGCACTCTCTGGAATCACTGCACTAAAACTCCAGTGGTGCCAGTGAACTCTCTGTACTCACTGCACTGCATCCCCAGTGGTGCCAGTGCACTCTCTGGACTCACTGCACTGCATCCCCAGTGGTGCCACTGCACTCTCTGGACTCACTGCACTGCATCCCCAGTGGAGACAGTGCACTCTCTGTAGTCACTGCGCTGCATCCCCAGTGGTGCCAGTGCACTCTCTGGACTCACTGCACTGCATCCCCAGTGGAGGCAATGCACTCTCTGGACTCACTGCAGTGCATCCCCAGTGGTGCCAGTGCACTCTCTGGACTCACAGCACTGCATCCCCAGTGGTGCCAGTGCACTCTCTGGACTCACTGCACTAAAACTCCAGTGTTGCCAGTGCACTCTCTGGACTCACTGCACTAAAACTCCAGTGGTGCCAGGGCACTCTCTGGACTCACTGCACTGCATCCCCAGTGGTGCCAGTGCACTCTCTGGAATCACTGCAGTGCATCCCCTGTGGTGCCAGTGCACTCTCTGGACTCACTGCACTGCATCCCCAGTGGTGCCAGTGCATTCTCTAGACTCACTGCACTGCATCCCCAGTGGTGCCAGTGCACTCTCTGGACTCACTGCAGTGCATCACCAGTGGTGACAGTGCACTGTCTGGACTCACTGCACTGCATCCCCATTGGTGCCAGTGCACTCTCTGGACTCCCTGCACTGCATCCCCAGTGGTGCCAGTGTACTCTCTGGACTCACTGCAGTGTATCCCCATTGGAGCCGGTGCACTCTCTGGACTCACTAAACTGCATCCCCAGTGGTGCCAGAGAACTCTCTGGAGTCACTGCAGTGCATCCCCAGTGGTGCCAGTGCACTCTCTGGACTCACTGCAGTGCATCCCCAATGGTGCAAGGGCACTCTCTGGACTCACTGCACTGCATCCACAGTGGTGCCAGTGCACTCTCTGGTCTCACTGCGCTGCATCCCCAGTGGTGCTAGTGCACTCTCTGGACTCACTGCACTGCATCCCCAGTGGTGCCAGTGTACTCACAGCACTGCATCCCCAGTGGTGCCAGTGCACTCTCTGGAATCACTGCACTGCATCCCCAGTGGTGCCAGTTCACTCTTTCGAGTCACTGCACTGCATCCCCAGTGGTGCCAGTGCACTCTCTGGACTCACTGCACGGCATCCCCAATGGTGCCAGTGCACTCTCTGGACTCACTGCACTGCATCCCCAGTGGTGCCAGTGCACTCTCTGGCCTCACTGCACTGCATCCCCAGTGGTGCCAGTGCACTCTCTGGACTCACTGCAGTGCATCCCCAGTGGTGCCAGTGCACTCTCTGGACTCACTGCACTGCATCCCCAGTGGTGCCAGTGCACTCTCTGGACTCACGGCACTGCATCCCCAGTGGTGCCAGTGTACTCTCTGGAGTCACTGCACTGCATCCCCAGTGGTGCCAGTGCATTCTCTAGACTCACTGCAGTGCATCCCCAGTGATGCCAGCGCACTCTCTGGACTCACTTCAGTGCATCCCCAGTGGTGCCAGTGCACTCTCTGGACTCACTGCACTGCATCCCCAGTGGTGCCAGTGCACTCTCTGGACTCACTGCACTGCATCCCCAGTGGTGCCAGTGCACTCTCTGGAATCACTGCACTGCATCCCCAGTGGTGCCAGTGCATTCTCTAGACTCACTGCAGTGCATCCCCAGTTGTGCCAGTGCACTCTCTGGACTCACTGCACTGCATCACCTGTGGTGCCAGTGCACTCTATGGCCTCACTGCACTGCATCCCCAGTGGTGCCAGTGTACTCACAGCACTGCATCCCCAGTGGTGCCAGTGCACTCTCTGGCCTCACTGCACTGCATCCCCAGTGGTGCCCCTGCACTCTCTGGACTCACTGCACTGCATCCCCAGTGGTGCCAGTGCACTCTCTGGACTCATTGCAGTGCATCCCAAGTGGTGCCAGTGCACTCTCTGGACTCACTGCACTGCATCCCCAGTGGTGCCAGTGCACTCTCTGGACTCACTGCACTGCATCCCCAGTGGTGCCAGTGCACTCTCTGGACTCACTGCACTGCATCCCCATTGGTGCCAGTGCACTCTCTGGCCTCAGTGCACTGCATTCCCGATGGTGCCAGTGCACTCTCTGGACTCACTAGAGTGCATCCGCAGTGGTGCCAGTGTACTCACTGCACTGCATCCCCAGTGGTGCCAGTGCACTCTCTGGACTCACTGTAGTGCATCCCCAGTGGTGCCAGTGTACTCTCTGGACTCACTGCACTGCATCCCCAGTGGTGCCAGTGCACTCTCTGGAGTCACTGCACTGCATCACCAGTGGTGCCAGTGCATTCTCTAGACTCACTGTAGTGCATCCCCAGTGGTGCCAGTGCACTCTCTGGACTCACTGCACTGCATCCCCAGTGGTGCCAGTGCACTCTCTGGAGTCACTGCACTGCATCACCAGTGGTGCCAGTCCATTCTCTAGACTCACTGCAGTGCATCTCCAGTTGTGCCAGTGCACTCTCTGGACTCACTGCACTGCATCACCAGTGGTGCCAGTGCACTCTATGGCCTCACTGCACTGCATCCCCAGTGGTGCCAGTGTACTCACAGCACTGCATCCCCAGTGGTGCCAGTGCACTCTCTGGCCTCACTGCACTGCATCCCCAGTGGTGCCCCTGCACTCTCTGGACTCACTGCACTGCATCCCCAGTGGTGCCAGTGCACTCTCTGGACTCACTGCAGTGCATCCCCAGTGGTGCCAGTGCACTCTCTGGACTCACTGCACTGCATCCCCAGTGGTGCCAGTGCACTCTCTGGACTCACTAGAGTGCATCCCCAGTGGTGCCAGTGTACTCTCTGGAGTCACTGCACTGCATCCCCAGTGGTGCCAGTGCATTCTCTAGACTCACTGCAGTGCATCCCCAGTGATGCCAGTGCACTCTCTGGACTCACTGCACTGCATCCCCAGTGGTGCCAGTGCACTCTCTGGACTCACTGCACTGCATCCCCAGTGCTGACAGTGTACACCCTGGACTCACTGCACTGCATCACCAGTGGTGCCAGTACACTCTCTGGACTCACTGCAGTGAATCCCCGGTGGTGCCCCTGCACTCTCTGGACTCACTGCACTGCATCCCCAGTGCAGCCCATGCACTCTCTGGACTCACTGCAGTGCATCCCCAGTGGTGCCAGTGCACTCTCTGGACTCACTGCAGTGCATCCCCACTGATGCAAGTGCACTCTCTGCACTCACTGCACTGCATCCCCAGTGGTGCCAGTGCACTCTCTGGAATCACTGCAGTACATCCCCACTGGTGCAAGTGCACTCTCTGCACTCACTGCACTGCATCCCCAGTGGTGCCAGTGCACTCTCTGGAATCACTGCACTGGATCCCCAGTGGTGCCAGTGCACTCTGTGGAGTCACTGCACTGCATCCCCAGTGTTCCCAGTGCACTCTCTGGATCACTGCACTGCATCCCCAGTGGTGCCAGTGCACTCTCTGGACTCACTACACTGCATCCCCAGAGGTGCCAGTGCACTCTCTGGACTCACTGCAGTGCATCCCCAGTGGTGCCAGTGCACTCTCTGGACTCACTGCAGTGCATCCCCAGTGGTGCCAGTGCACTCTCTGGACTCACTGCACCGCATCCCCAGTGGTGCCAGTGCACTCTCTGGACTCACTGCACCGCATCCCCAGTGGTGCCAGTGCACTCTCTGGACTCACTGCACTGCATCCCCAGTGGTGCCAGTGCACTCTCTGGACTCACTGCACTGCATCCCCAGTGGTGCCAGTGCACTCTCTGGACTCACTGCACTGCATCCCCAATGGTGCCAGTGCACTCTCTGGACTCACTGCACTGCATCCCCAGTGGTGCCAGTGCACTCTCTGGACTCAGTGCACTGCATCCCCATTGGTGCAAGTGCACTCTCTGGACTCCCTGCACTGCATCCCCAGTGGTGCCAGTGTACTCCCTGGACTCACTGCAGTGTATCCCCATTGGAGCCGGTGCACTCTGGACTCACTAAACTGCATCCCCAGTGGTGCCAGAGAACTCTCTGGAGTCACTGCAGTGCATCCCCAGTGGTGCCAGTGCACTCTCTGGACTCACTGCAGTGCATCCCCAGTGGTGCAAGGGCACTCTCTGGACTCACTCCACTGCATCACCAGGGGTGCCAGTGCACTCTCTGGTCTCACTGCGCTGCATCCCCAGTGGTGCTAGTGCACTCTCTGGACTCACTGCACTGCATCCCCAGTGGTGCCAGAGTACTCACAGCACTGCATCCCCAGTGGTGCCAGTGCACTCTCTGGAACACTGCACTGCATCCCCAGTGGTGCCAGTTCACTCTTTCGAGTCACTGCATTGCATCCCCAGTGGTGCCAGTGCACTCTCTGGACTCACTGCACTTCATCACCAGTGGTGCCAGTGCACTCTCTGGACTCACTGCACTGCATCCCCAGTGGTGCCAGTGCACTCTCTGGAATCACTGCACTGCATCCCCAGTGGTGCCAGTGCACTCTCTGGAATCACTGCACTGCATCCCCAGTGGTGCCAGTGCATTCTCTAGACTCACTGCAGTGCATCCCCAGTGGTGCCAGTGCACTCTCTGGTCTCACTGCGCTGCATCCCCAGTGGTGCTAGTGCACTCTCTGGACTCACTGCACTGCATCCCCAGTGGTGCCAGTGTACTCACAGCACTGCATCCCCAGTGGTGCCAGTGCACTCTCTGGAATCACTGCACTGCATCCCCAGTGGTGCCAGTTCACTCTTTCGAGTCATTGCACTGCATCCCCAGTGGTGCCAGTGCACTCTCTGGACTCACTGCACTTCATCCCCAGTGGTGCCACTGCACTCTCTGGACTCACTGCACTGCATCCCCAGTGGTGCCAGTGCACTCTCTGGAATCACTGCAGTGCATCCCCAGTGGTGCCAGTGCATTCTCTAGACTCACTGCAGTGCATCCCCAGTTGTGCCAGTGCAATCTCTGGACTCACTGCACTGCATCACCTGTGGTGCCAGTGCACTCTATGGCCTCACTGCACTGCATCCCCAGTGGTGCCAGTGTACTCACAGCACTGCATCCCCAGTGGTGCCAGTGCACTCTCTGGCCTCACTGCACTGCATCCCCAGTGGTGCCCCTGCACTCTCTGGACTCACTGCACTGCATCCCCAGTGGTGCCAGTGCACTCTCTGGACTCATTGCAGTGCATCCCAAGTGGTGCCAGTGCACTCTCTGGACTCACTGCACTGCATCGCCAGTGGTGCCAGTGCAGTCTCTGGACTCACTGCACTGCATCCCCAGTGGTGCCAGTGCACTCTCTGGACTCACTGCAGTGCATCCCCAGTGGTGCCAGTGCACTCTCTGGCCTCAGTGCACTGCATTCCCGATGGTGCCAGTGCACTCTCTGGACTCACTAGAGTGCATCCCCAGTGGTGCCAGTGTACTCACTGCACTGCATCCCCAGTGGTGCCAGTGCACTCTCTGGACTCACTGTAGTGCATCCCCAGTGGTGCCAGTGCACTCTCTGGACTCACTGCATTGCATCCCCAGTGGTGCCAGTGCACTCTCTGGACTCACTTCAGTGCATCCCCAGAAGTGCCAGTGCACTCTCTGGACTCAGTGCATTGCATCCCCAGTGGTGCCAGTGCACTCTCTGGACTCACTGCACTGCATCCCCATTGGTGCCAGTGCACTCTCTGGACTCACTGCACTGCATCCCCAGTGGTTCCAGTGCACTCTCTGGACTCACTGCACTGCATCCCCTGTGGTGCCAGTGCACTCTCTGGACTCACTGCACTGCATCCCCAGTGGAGACAGTGCACTCTCTGTAGTCACTGCGCTGCATCCCCAGTGGTGCCAGTGCACTCTCTGGACTCACTGCACTGCATCCCCAGTGGAGGCAATGCACTCTCTGGACTCACTGCAGTGCATCCCCAGTGGTGCCAGTGGCTCTCTTTACTCACTGCACTGCATCCCCAGTGTTGCCAGTGCACTCTCTGGACTCACTTCACTGCATCGCCAGTGGTGCCAGTGCACTCTCTGAACTCACTGCACTGCATCCCCAGTGGTGCCAGTGCACTCTCTGGACTCACTGCACTGCATCCCCAGTGGTGCCAGTGTACTCTCTGGACTCACAGCACTGCATCCCCAGTGGTGCCAGTGCACTCTCTGGACTCACTGCACTAAAACTCCAGTGTTGCCAGTGCACTCTCTGGACTCACTGCACTAAAACTCCAGTGTTGCCAGGGCACTCTCTGGACTCACTGCACTGCATCCCCAGTGGTGCCAGTGCACTCTCTGGAATCACTGCATTTCATCCCCTGTGGTGCCAGTGCACTCTCTGGACTCACTGCAGTGCATCCCCAGTGGTGCCAGTGCACTCTCTGGACTCACTGCACTGCATCCCCAGTGGTGCCAGTGCACTCTCTGGACTCCCTGCACTGCATCCCCAGTGTTGCCAGTGTACTCTCTGGACTCACTGCAGTGTATCCCCATTGAAGCCGGTGCACTCTCTGGACTCCCTGCACTGCATCCCCAGTGGTGCCAGAGAACTCTCTGGACTCACTGCACTGCATCCCCAGTGGTGCCAGTGCACTCTCTGGACTCACTGCAGTGCATCCCCAGCGGTGCCAGTGCACTCTCTTGACTCACTGCACTGCATCCCCAGTGGAGCCAATGCACTCTCTGGACTCACTGCAGTGCATCCCCAGTGGTGCCAGTGCACTCTCTGGAGTCACTGCACTGCATCCCCAGTGGTACCAGTGCATTCTCTAGACTCACTGCAGTGCATCCCCAGTGGTGCCAGTGCACTCTCTGGACTCACTGCACTGCATCCCCAGTGGTGCCAGTGTACTCACAGCACTGCATCCCCAGTGGTGCCAGTGTACTCTCTGGACTCACTGCAGTGTATCCCCATTGGAGCCGGTGCACTCTCTGGACTCACTAAACTGCATCCCCAGTGGTGCCAGAGAACTCTCTGAAGTCACTGCAGTGCATCCCCAGTGGTGCCAGTGCACTCTCTGGACTCACTGCAGTGCATCCCCAGTGGTGCAAGGGCACTCTCTGGACTCACTGCACTGCATCCCCAGGGGTGCCAGTGCACTCTCTGGTCTCACTGCGCTGCATCCCCAGTGGTGCTAGTGCACTCTCTGGACTCACTGCACTGCATCCCCAGTGGTGCCAGTGTACTCACAGCACTGCATCCCCAGTGGTGCCAGTGCACTCTCTGGAACACTGCACTGCATCCCCAGTGGTGCCAGTTCACTCTTTCGAGTCACTGCACTGCATCCCCAGTGGTGCCAGTGCACTCTCTGGACTCACTGCACTTCAACACCAGTGGTGCCACTGCACTCTCTGGACTCACTGCACTGCATCCCCAGTGGTGCCAGTGCACTCTCTGGAATCACTGCACTGCATCCCCAGTGGTGCCAGTGCACTCTCTGGACTCACTGCATTGCATCCCCAGTGGTGCCAGTGCACTCTTTGGACTCACTGCACTGCATCCCCAGTGGTGCCAGTGCACTCTCTGGACTCACTGCATTGCATCCCCAGTGGTGCCAGTGCACTCTCTGGACTCACTTCAGTGCATCCCCAGAAGTGCCAGTGCACTCTCTGGACTCACTGCATTGCACCCCAGTGGTGCCAGTGCACTCTCTGGACTCACTGCACTGCATCCCCATTGGTGCCAGTGCACTCTCTGGACTCACTGCACTGCATCCCCAGTGGTGCCAGTGTACTCTCTGGACTCACTGCACTGCATCCCCAGTGGTGACAGTGCACTCTCTGGACTCAATGCACTGCATCCCCAGTGGTGCCAGTGCACTCTCTGGACTCACTGCACTGCATCCCCAGTGGTGCCAGTGCACTCTCTGGACTCACTGCAGTGCATCCCCAGTGGTGCCAGTGCACTCTCTGGACTCACTGCAGTGCATCCCCAGTGGTGCCAGTGCACTCTCTGGACTCACAGCACTGCATTCCCAGTGGTGCCAGTGCACTCTCTGGACTCACTGCAGTGCATACCCAGTGGTGCCAGTGCACTCTCTGGACTCACTGCACTGCATCCCCATTTGTGCCAGTGCACTTTCTGGACTCACTGCAGTGCATCCCCAGTGGTGCCAGTGCACTCTCTGGAATCACTGCAGTGCATCACCAGTGGTGACAGTGCACTCTCTGGACTCACTGCACTGCATCCCCTGTGGTGCCAGTGCCGTCTGTGGACTCACTGCACTGCATCCCCAGTGGTGCCAGTGCATTCTCTAGACTCACTGCACTGCATCCCCAGTGGTGCCAGTGCACTCTCTGGACTCACTGCACTGCATCCCCAGTGGTGCCAGTGCACTTTCTGGAGTTACTGCAGTGCATCCCCTGTTGTGCTAGTGCACTCTCTGCACTCACTGCACTGCATCCCCAGTGGTGCCAATGCACTCTCTGCACTCACTGCACTGCATCCCCAATGGTGCCAGTGCACTCTCTGGACTCACTGCAGTGCATCCCCAGTGGTGCCAGTGCACTCTCTGCAGACAATGCAGTGCAGCATCCCCAAAGGTGACAGTGCACTCTCTGGACTCACTGCACTGCTCCAACCGCGGCAGCCGCTTCAGCCGCGATAGCCCCTCCAGCCTCGGCAGCCGCACCAGCCGCTCCAGCCACGGCAGCCGCGGCAGCCGGTCCAGCCGCGCCAGCCGCTCCATCCGCGGCATACGCGGCAGACACTCCAGCCGCTCCAGCCGCGGCAGCCGCTCCAACCGCGGCAGGCGCTCCAGCCGCGGCAGCCGCTCCAGCCGCTCCAGCCGCGACAGCCGCTCCAACCGCGGCAGCCGCTCCAGCCGTGGCAGCCGCTCCACTCGGTAGCGGCTTTAGCGGCTGCCGCGGCTGGAGCGGCTGCCGCGGCTGCCGCGGCTGTAGCGGCTTTAGCGGCTGCCGCGGCTAGAGCGGCTGACGCTGCTGGAGCGGATGCCGCGGCTGGAGCAGTGCAGTGAGTGCAGAGAGTGCACTGGCACCTTGGGGATGCAGTGCAGTGAGTCCAGACAGTCAACTGGCACCACTGGGGATGCAGTACAGTGAGTCCAGAGAGTGCACTGGCACCACTAGTGATGCACTGCAGTTACTCCAGAGAGTGCACTGGCACCACCGGGGATTCAGATACATTCTCACTGCAGTGAGATCCCCATTGGTGCCAGTGCATTCTCTGGACTCACTGCACTGCATCCCCAGTGGTGCCAGTGCACTCTCTGTAGTCACTGCGCTGCATCCCCAGTGGTGACAGTGCACTTTCTGGACTCACTGTGCTGCATCCCCAGTGGTGCCAGAGCACTCTCTGGACTCACTGCAGTGTATCCCCTGTGGTGCCAGTGCACTCTGTGGACTAACTGCACTGCATCCCAGTCGTGCCAGTGCACTCTCTGGACTCACTGCACTGCATCCCCAGCGGTGCCAGTGCACTCTCTTGACTCACTGCACTGCATCCCCAGTGGAGCCAATGCACTCTCTGGACTCACTGTAGTGCATCCCCAGTGGTGCCAGTGCACTCTCTGTAGTCACTGCGCTGCATCCCCAGTGGTGACAGTGCACTTTCTGGACTCACTGTGCTGCATCCCCAGTGGTGCCAGAGCACTCTCTGGACTCACTGCAGTGCATCCCCAGTGGTGGAGTGCACTCTCTGGACTCACTGCACTGCATCCCCAGTGGAGCCAATGCACTCTCTGGACTCACTGCAGTGCATCCCCAGTGGTGCCAGTGCATTCTCTAGACTCACTGCAGTGCATCCCCAGTGGTGCCAGTGCACTCTCTGGACTCACTGCACTGCATCCCCAGTGGTGCCAGTGCACTCTCTGGACTCACTGCACGGCATCCCCAGTGGTGCCAGTGCACTCTCTGGCCTCAGTGCACTGCATTCCCAGTGGTGCCAGTGCACTCTCTGGACTCAGTAGAGTGCATCCCCAGTGGTGCCAGTGTACTCACTGCACTGCATCCCCAGTGGTGCCAGTGCACTCTCTGGACTCACTGTAGTACATCCCCAGTGGTGCCAGTGCACTCTCTGGACTCACTGCACTTCATCCCCAGTGGTGCCACTGCACTCTCTGGACTCACTGCACTGTATCCCCAGTGGTGCCAGTGCACTCTATGGACTCACTGCACTGCATCCCCAGTGGTGCCAGTGCACTCTCTGGACTCACCGGAGTGCATCCCCAGTGGTGCCAGTGCACTCTCTGGACTCACTGCACTGCATCCCCAGTGGTGCCAGTGCACTCTCTGGACTCACTGCACTGCATCCCCAGTGGAGGCAATGCACTCTCTGGACTCACTGCAGTGCACCCCAGTGTTGCCAGTTGCTCTCTTTACTCACTGCACTGCATCCCCAGTGTTGCCAGTGCACTCTCTGGACTCACTGCACTGCATCGCCAGTGGTGCCAGTGCACTCTCTGGACTCACTGCACTGCATCCCCAGTGGTGCCAGTGCACTCTCTGGACTCACTGCACTGCATCCCCAGTGGTGCCAGTGTACTCTCTGGACTCACAGCACTGCATCCCCAGTGGTGCCAGTGCACTCTCTGGACTCACTGCACTAAAACTCCAGTGGTGCCAGTGCACTCTCTGGACTCACTGCACTAAAACTCCACTGGTGCCAGTGTACTCTCTGGACTCACTGCACTGCATCCCCAGTGGTGCCAGTGCACTCTCTGGAATCACTGCAGTGCATCCCCTGTGGTACCAGTGCACTCTCTGGACTCACTGCACTGCATCCCCAGTGGTGCCAGTGCATTCTCTAGACTCACTGCACTGCATCCCC
This sequence comes from Anser anser, assembly GCF_964211835.1. NCBI lineage: Eukaryota > Metazoa > Chordata > Aves > Anseriformes > Anatidae > Anser > Anser anser. The sequence goes on from NC_139725.1 coordinate 707,037, forward strand.
AGTGGTGCCAGTGCACTCTCTGGACTCACTGCAGTGCATCACCGGTGGTGACAGTGCACTCTCTGGACTCACTGCACTGCATCCCCATTGGTGCCAGTGCACTCTCTGGACTCCCTGCACTGCATCCCCAGTGGTGCCAGTGTACTCTCTGGACTCACTGCAGTGTATCCCCATTGGAGCCGGTGCACTCTCTGGACTCACTAAACTGCATCCCCAGTGGTGCCAGAGAACTCTCTGGAGTCACTGCAGTGCATCCCCATTGGTGCCAGTGCACTCTCTGGACTCACTGCAGTGCATCCCCAGTGGTGCAAGGGCACTCTCTGGACTCACTGCACTGCATCCCCAGTGGTGCCAGTGCACTCTCTGGTCTCACTGCGCTGCATCCCCAGTGGTGCTAGTGCACTCTCTGGACTCACTGCACTGCATCCCCAGTGGTGCCAGTGTACTCACAGCACTGCATCCCCAGTGGTGCCAGTGCACTCTCTGGAATCACTGCACTGCATCCCCAGTGGTGCCAGTTCACTCTTTCGAGTCACTGCACTGCATCCCCAGTGGTGCCAGTGCACTCTCTGGACTCACTGCACTTCATCCCCAGTGGTGCCACTGCACTCTCTGGACTCACTGCACTGCATCCCCAGTGGTGCCAGTGCACTCTATGGACTCACTGCACTGCATCCCCAGTGGTGCCAGTGCACTCTCTGGAATCACTGCAGTGCATCCCCAGTGGTGCCAGTGCATTCTCTAGACTCACTGCAGTGCATCCCCAGTTGTGCCAGTGCACTCTCTGGACTCACTACACTGCATCACCTGTGGTGCCAGTGCACTCTATGGCCTCACTGCACTGCATCCCCAGTGGTGCCAGTGTACTCACAGCACTGCATCCCCAGTGGTGCCAGTGCACTCTCTGGCCTCACTTTACTGCATCCCCAGTGGTGCCCCTGCACTCTCTGGACTCACTGCACTGCATCCCCAGTGGTGCCAGTGCACTCTCTGGACTCATTGCAGTGCATCCCAAGTGGTGCCAGTGCACTCTCTGGGCTCACTGCACTGCATCCCCAGTGGTGCCAGTGCACTCTCTGGACTCACTGCACTGCATCCCCAGTGGTGCCAGTGCACTCTCTGGACTCACTGCAGTGCATCCCCAGTGGTGCCAGTGCACTCTCTGGCCTCAGTGCACTGCATTCCCGATGGTGCCAGTGCACTCTCTGGACTCACTAGAGTGCATCCCCAGTGGTGCCTGTGTACTCACTGCACTGCATCCCCAGTGGTGCCAGTGCACTCTCTGGACTCACTATAGTGCATCCCCAGTGGTGCCAGTGTACTCTCTGGACTCACTGCACTGCATCACCAGTGGTGCCAGTGCATTCTCTAGACTCACTGTAGTGCATCCCCAGTGGTGCCAGTGCACTCTCTGGACTCACTGCACTGCATCCCCAGTGGTGCCAGTGCACTCTCTGGAGTCACTGCACTGCATCACCAGTGGTGCCAGTCCATTCTCTAGACTCACTGCAGTGCATCCCCAGTTGTGCCAGTGCACTCTCTGGACTCACTGCACTGCATCACCAGTGGTGCCAGTGCACTCTATGGCCTCACTGCACTTCATCCCCAGTGGTGCCAGTGTACTCACAGCACTGCATCCCCAGTGGTGCCAGTGCACTCTCTGGCCTCACTGCACTGCATCCCCAGTGGTGCCCCTGCAATCTCTGGACTCACTGCACTGCATCCCCAGTGGTGCCAGTGCACTCTCTGGACTCACTGCAGTGCATCCCCAGTGGTGCCAGTGCACTCTCTGGACTCACTGCACTGCATCCCCAGTGGTGCCAGTGCACTCTCTGGACTCACTTCAGTGCATCCCCAGTGGTGCCAGTGCACTCTCTGGACTCACTGCACTGCATCCCCAGTGGTGCCAGTGCACTCTCTGGACTCACTGCAGTGCATCCCCAGTGGTGCCACTGCACTCTCTGGACTCACCGCACTGCATTCCCAGTGGTGCCAGTGCACTCTCTGGTCTCACTAGAGTGCATCCCCAGTTGTGCCAGTGTACTCACTGCACTGCATCCCCAGTGGTGCCAGTGCACTCTCTGGACTCACTGTAGTACATCCCCAGTGGTGCCAGTGCACTCTCTGGACTCACTGCACTGCATCCCCAGTGTAGCCAGTGCACTCTCTGGACTCACGGCACTGCATCCCCTGTGGTGCCAGTGCACTCTCTGGACTCACCGCACTGCATCCCCAGTGGTGCCAGTGCACTCTCTGGACTCAGCGGAGTGCATCCCCAGTGGTGCCAGTGCACTCTCTGGAGTCACTGCACTGCATCAACAGTGGTGCCAGGGCACTCTCTGGACTCACTGCACTGCATCCCCAGTGGTGCCAGTGCACTCTCTGGACTCACTGCACTGCATCCCCAGTGGAGACAGTGCACTCTCTGTAGTCACTGCGCTGCATCCCCAGTGGTGCCAGTGCACTCTCTGGACTCACTGCACTGCATCCCCAGTGGAGGCAATGCACTCTCTGGACTCACTGCAGTGCATCCCCAGTGGTGCCAGTGGCTCTCTTTACTCACTGCACTGCATCCCCAGTGTTGCCAGTGCACTCTCTGGACTCACTGCACTGCATCGCCAGTGGTGCCAGTGCACTCTCTGGACTCACTGCACTGCATCCCCAGTGGTGCCAGTGCACTCTCTGGACTCACTGCAGTGCATCCCCAGTGGTGCCAGGGCACTCTCTGGACTCACTGCACTGCATCCCCAGTGGTGCCAGTGCACCCTCTGGAATCACTGCAGTTCATCCCCTGTGGTGCCAGTGCACTCTCTGGACTCACTGCAGTGCATCCCCAGTGGTGCCAGTGCACTCTCTGGACTCACTGCACTGCATCCCCATTGGTGCCAGTGCACTCTCTGGACTCCCTGCACTGCATCCCCAGTGGTGCCAGTGTACTCTCTGGACTCACTGCAGTGTATCCCCATTGGAGCCGGTGCACTCTCTGGACTCACTAAACTGCATCCCCAGTGGTGCCAGAGAACTCTCTGGAGTCACTGCAGTGCATCCCCAGTGGTGCCAGTGCACTCTCTGGACTCACTGCAGTGCATCCCCAGTGGTGCCAGTGCACTCTCTGGACTCACTGCACTGCATCCCCAGTGGTGCCAGTGCACTCTCTGGACTCACTGCAGTGCATCCCCAGTGGTGCCACTGCACTCTCTGGACTCACCGCACTGCATTCCCAGTGGTGCCAGTGCACTCTCTGGTCTCACTAGAGTGCATCCCCAGTTGTGCCAGTGTACTCACGGGACTGCATCCCCAGTGGTGCCAGTGCACTCTCTGGACTCACTGTAGTACATCCCCAGTGGTGCCAGTGCACTCTCTGGACTCACTGCACTGCATCCCCAGTGTAGCCAGTGCACTCTCTGGACTCACGGCACTGCATCCCCTGTGGTGCCAGTGCACTCTCTGGACTCACCGCACTGCATCCCCAGTGGTGCCAGTGCACTCTCTGGACTCAGCGGAGTGCATCCCCAGTGGTGCCAGTGCACTCTCTGGAGTCACTGCACTGCATCAACAGTGGTGCCAGGGCACTCTCTGGACTCACTGCACTGCATCCCCAGTGGTGCCAGTGCACTCTCTGGACTCACTGCACTGCATCCCCAGTGGAGACAGTGCACTCTCTGTAGTCACTGCGCTGCATCCCCAGTGGTGCCAGTGCACTCTCTGGACTCACTGCACTGCATCCCCAGTGGAGGCAATGCACTCTCTGGACTCACTGCAGTGCATCCCCAGTGGTGCCAGTGGCTCTCTTTACTCACTGCACTGCATCCCCAGTGTTGCCAGTGCACTCTCTGGACTCACTGCACTGCATCGCCAGTGGTGCCAGTGCACTCTCTGGACTCACTGCACTGCATCCCCAGTGGTGCCAGTGCACTCTCTGGACTCACTGCAGTGCATCCCCAGTGGTGCCAGGGCACTCTCTGGACTCACTGCACTGCATCCCCAGTGGTGCCAGTGCACCCTCTGGAATCACTGCAGTTTATCCCCTGTGGTGCCAGTGCACTCTCTGGACTCACTGCAGTGCATCCCCAGTGGTGCCAGTGCACTCTCTGGACTCACTGCACTGCATCCCCATTGGTGCCAGTGCACTCTCTGGACTCCCTGCACTGCATCCCCAGTGGTGCCAGTGTACTCTCTGGACTCACTGCAGTGTATCCCCATTGGAGCCGGTGCACTCTCTGGACTCACTAAACTGCATCCCCAGTGGTGCCAGAGAACTCTCTGGAGTCACTGCAGTGCATCCCCAGTGGTGCCAGTGCACTCTCTGGACTCACTGCAGTGCATCCCCAGTGGTGCCAGTGCACTCTCTGGACTCACTGCACTGCATCCCCAGTGGTGCCAGTGCAGTCTCTGGACTCACTGCAGTGCATCCCCAGTGGTGCCACTGCACTCTCTGGACTCACCGCACTGCATTCCCAGTGGTGCCAGTGCACTCTCTGGTCTCACTAGAGTGCATCCCCAGTTGTGCCAGTGTACTCACTGGACTGCATCCCCAGTGGTGCCAGTGCACTCTCTGGACTCACTGTAGTACATCCCCAGTGGTGCCAGTGCACTCTCTGGACTCACTGCACTGCATCCCCAGTGTAGCCAGTGCACTCTCTGGACTCACGGCACTGCATCCCCTGTGGTGCCAGTGCACTCTCTGGACTCACCGCACTGCATCCCCAGTGGTGCCAGTGCACTCTCTGGACTCAGCGGAGTGCATCCCCAGTGGTGCCAGTGCACTCTCTGGAGTCACTGCACTGCATCAACAGTGGTGCCAGGGCACTCTCTGGACTCACTGCACTGCATCCCCAGTGGTGCCAGTGCACTCTCTGGACTCACTGCACTGCATCCCCAGTGGAGACAGTGCACTCTCTGTAGTCACTGCGCTGCATCCCCAGTGGTGCCAGTGCACTCTCTGGACTCACTGCACTGCATCCCCAGTGGAGGCAATGCACTCTCTGGACTCACTGCAGTGCATCCCCAGTGGTGCCAGTGGCTCTCTTTACTCACTGCACTGCATCCCCAGTGTTGCCAGTGCACTCTCTGGACTCACTGCACTGCATCGCCAGTGGTGCCAGTGCACTCTCTGGACTCACTGCACTGCATCCCCAGTGGTGCCAGTGCACTCTCTGGACTCACTGCACTGCATCCCCAGTGGTGCCAGTGTACTCTCTGGCCTCACAGCACTGCATCCCCAGTGGTGCCAGTGCACTCTCTGGACTCACTGCACTAAAACTCCAGTGTTGCCAGTGCACTCTCTGGACTCACTGCACTAAAACTCCAGTGGTGACAGGGCACTCTCTGGACTCACTGCACTGCATCCCCAGCGGTGCCAGTGCACTCTCTGGAATCACTGCAGTTCATCCCCTGTGGTGCCAGTGCACTCTCTGGACTCACTGCAGTGCATCCCCAGTGGTGCCACTGCACTCTCTGGACTCACTGCACTGCATCCCCATTGGTGCCAGTGCACTCTCTGGACTCCCTGCACTGCATCCCCAGTGGTGCCAGTGTACTCTCTGGACTCACTGCAGTGTATCCCCATTGGAGCCGGTGCACTCTCTGCACTCACTAAACTGCATCCCCAGTGGTGCCAGAGAACTCTCTGGAGTCACTGCAGTGCATCCCCAGTGGTGCCAGTGCACTCTCTGGACTCACTGCAGTGCATCCCCAGTGGTGCAAGGGCACTCTCTGGACTCACTGCACTGCATCCCCAGTGGTGCTAGTGCACTATCTGGACTCACTGCACTGCATCCCCAGTGGTGCCAGTGTACTCACAGCACTGCATCCCCAGTGGTGCCAGTGCACTCTCTGGAACACTGCACTGCATCCCCAGTGGTGCCAGTTCACTCTTTCGAGTCACTGCACTGCATCCCCAGTGGTGCCAGTGCACTCTCTGGAATCACTGCACTTCATCACCAGTGGTGCAAATGCACTCTCTGGACTCACTGCACTGCATCCCCTGTGGTGCCAGTGCACTCTATGGACTCACAGCACTGCATCCCCAGTGGTGCCAGTGCACTCTCTGGAATCACTGCACTGCATCCCCAGTGGTGCCAGTGCATTCTCTAGACTCACTGCAGTGCATCCCCAGTTGTGCCAGTGCACTCTCTGGCCTCACTGCACTGCATCCCCAGTGGTGCCAGTGCACTCTATGGCCTCACTGCACTGCATCCCCAGTGGTGCCAGTGTACTCACAGCACTGCATCCCCAGTGGTGCCAGTGTATTCTCTAGACTCACTGCACTGCATCCCCAGTTGTGCCAGTGCACTCTATGGACTCACTGCACTGCATCCCCAGTGGTGCCAGTGCACTCTATGGCCTCACTGCACTGCATCCCCAGTGGTGCCAGCGTACTCACAGCACTGCATCCCCAGTGGTGCCAGTGCACTCTCTGGCCTCACTGCACTGCATCCCCAGTGGTGCCCCTGCACTCTCTGGACTCACTGCACTGCATCCCCAGGGGTGCCAGTGCACTCTCTGGACTCATTGCAGTGCATCCCAAGTGGTGCCAGTGCACTCTCTGGACTCACTGCACTGCATCCCCAGTGGTGCCAGTGCACTCTCTGGACTCACTGCACTGCATCCCCAGTGGTGCCAGTGCACTCTCTGGCCTCACTGCACTGCATCCCCAAGGGTGCCAGTGCACTCTCTGCACTCACTGCACTGCATCCCCAATGGTGCCAGTGCACTCTCTGGACTCACTGCAGTGCATCCCCAGTGGTGCCAGTGCACTCTCTGCAGACAATGCAGTGCAGCATCCCCAAAGGTGACAGTGCACTCTCTGGACTCATTGCACTGCTCCAACCGCGGCAGCCGCTTCAGCCGCGATAGCCCCTCCAGCCTCGGCAGCCGCACCAGCCGCTCCAGCCACGGCAGCCGCGGCAGCCGGTCCAGCCGCGCCAGCCGCTCCATCCGCGGCATACGCGGCAGACACTCCAGCCGCTCCAGCCGCGGCAGCCGCTCCAACCGCGGCAGGCGCTCCAGCCGCGGCAGCCGCTCCAGCCGCTCCAGCCGCGACAGCCGCTCCAACCGCGGCAGCCGCTCCAGCCGTGGCAGCCGCTCCACTCGGTAGCGGCTTTAGCGGCTGCCGCGGCTGGAGCGGCTGCCGCGGCTGCCGCGGCTGTAGCGGCTTTAGCGGCTGCCGCGGCTAGAGCGGCTGACGCTGCTGGAGCGGATGCCGCGGCTGGAGCAGTGCAGTGAGTGCAGAGAGTGCACTGGCACCTTGGGGATGCAGTGCAGTGAGTCCAGACAGTCAACTGGCACCACTGGGGATGCAGTACAGTGAGTCCAGAGAGTGCACTGGCACCACTGGTGATGCACTGCAGTTACTCCAGAGAGTGCACTGGCACCACCGGGGATTCAGATACATTCTCACTGCAGTGAGATCCCCAGTGGTGCCAGTGCATTCTCTGGACTCACTGCAGTGCATCCCCAGTGGTGCCAGTGCACTCTCTGTAGTCACTGCGCTGCATCCCCAGTGGTGACAGTGCACTTTCTGGACTCACTGTGCTGCATCCCCAGTGGTGCCAGAGCACTCTCTGGACTCACTGCAGTGTATCCCCTGTGGTGCCAGTGCACTCTGTGGACTAACTGCACTGCATCCCAGTCGTGCCAGTGCACTCTCTGGACTCACTGCAGTGCATCCCCAGCGTTGCCAGTGCACTCTCTTGACTCACTGCACTGCATCCCCAGTGGAGCCAATGCACTCTCTGGACTCACTGCAGTGCATCCCCAGTGGTGCCAGTGCACTCTCTGTAGTCACTGCGCTGCATCCCCAGTGGTGACAGTGCACTTTCTGGACTCACTGTGCTGCATCCCCAGTGGTGCCAGAGCACTCTCTGGACTCACTGCAGTGCATCCCCAGTGGTGGAGTGCACTCTCTGGACTCACTGCACTGCATCCCCAGTGGAGCCAATGCACTCTCTGGACTCACTGCAGTGCATCCCCAGTGGTGCCAGTGCACTCTCTGGAGTCACTGCACTGCATCCCCAGTGGTGCCAGTGCATTCTCTGGACTCACTGCACTGCATCCCCAGTGGTGCCAGTGCACTCTCAGGACTCACTGCACGGCATCCCCAGTGGTGCCAGTGCACTCTCTGGCCTCAGTGCACTGCATTCCCAGTGGTGCCAGTGCACTCTCTGGACTCACTAGAGTGCATCCCCAGTGGTGCCAGTGTACTCACTGCACTGCATCCCCAGTGGTGCCAGTGCACTCTCTGGACTCACTGTAGTACATCCCCAGTGGTGCCAGTGCACTCTCTGGACTCACTGCACTGCATCCCCAGTGTAGCCAGTGCACTCTCTGGACTCACGGCACTGCATCCCCTGTGGTGCCAGTGCACTCTCTGGACTCACTGCACTGCATCCCCAGTGGTGCCAGTGCACTCTCTGGACTCACCGGAGTGCATCCCCAGTGGTGCCAGTGCACTCTCTGGACTCACCGGAGTGCATCCCCAGTGGTGCCAGTGCACTCTCTGGACTCACTGCACTGCATCCCCAGTGGTGCCAGTGCACTCTCTGGACTCACTGCACTGCATCCCCAGTGGAGACAGTGCACTCTCTGTAGTCACTGCGCTGCATCCCCAGTGGTGCCAGTGCACTCTCTGGACTCACTGCACTGCATCCCCAGTGGAGGCAATGCACTCTCTGGACTCACTGCAGTGCACCCCAGTGTTGCCAGTTGCTCTCTTTACTCACTGCACTGCATCCCCAGTGGTGCCAGTGCACTCTCTGGACTCACTGCACTGCATCGCCAGTGGTGCCAGTGCACTCTCTGGACTCACTGAACTGCATCCCCAGTGGTGCCAGTGCACTCTCTGGACTCACTGCACTGCATCCCCAGTGGTGCCAGTGTACTCTCTGGACTCACAGCACTGCATCCCCAGTGGTGCCAGTGCACTCTCTGGACTCACTGCACTAAAACTCCAGTGGTGCCAGTGCACTCTCTGGACTCACTGCACTAAAACTCCACTGGTGCCAGTGTACTCTCTGGACTCACTGCACTGCATCCCCAGTGGTGCCAGTGCACTCTCTGGAATCACTGCAGTGCATCCCCTGTGGTGCCAGTGCACTCTCTGGACTCACTGCACTGCATCCCCAGTGGTGCCAGTGCATTCTCAAGACTCACTGCACTGCATCCCCAGTGGTGCCAGTGCACTCTCTGGACTCACTGCAGTGCATCACCGCTGGTGACAGTGCACTCTCTGGACTCACTGCACTGCATCCCCATTGGTGCCAGTGCACTCTCTGGACTCCCTGCACTGCATCCCCAGTGGTGCCAGTGTACTCTCTGGACTCACTGCAGTGTATCCCCATTGGAGCCGGTGCACTCTCTGGACTCACTAAACTGCATCCCCAGTGGTGCCAGAGAACTCTCTGGAGTCACTGCAGTGCATCCCCATTGGTGCCAGTGCACTCTCTGGACTCACTGCAGTGCATCCCCAGTGGTGCAAGGGCACTCTCTGGACTCACTGCACTGCATCCCCAGTGGTGCCAGTGCACTCTCTGGTCTCACTGCGCTGCATCCCCAGTGGTGCTAGTGCACTCTCTGGACTCACTGCACTGCATCCCCAGTGGTGCCAGTGTACTCACAGCACTGCATCCCCAGTGGTGCCAGTGCACTCTCTGGAATCACTGCACTGCATCCCCAGTGGTGCCAGTTCACTCTTTCGAGTCACTGCACTGCATCCCCAGTGGTGCCAGTGCACTCTCTGGACTCACTGCACTTCATCCCCAGTGGTGCCACTGCACTCTCTGGACTCACTGCACTGCATCCCCAGTGGTGCCAGTGCACTCTATGGACTCACTGCACTGCATACCCAGTGGTGCCAGTGCACTCTCTGGAATCACTGCAGTGCATCCCCAGTGGTGCCAGTGCATTCTCTAGACTCACTGCAGTGCATCCCCAGTTGTGCCAGTGCACTCTCTGGACTCACTGCACTGCATCACCTGTGGTGCCAGTGCACTCTATGGCCTCACTGCACTGCATCCCCAGTGGTGCCAGTGTACTCACAGCACTGCATCCCCAGTTGTGCCAGTGCACTCTCTGGCCTCACTGCACTGCATCCCCAGTGGTGCCCCTGCACTCTCTGGACTCACTGCACTGCATCCCCAGTGGTGCCAGTGCACTCTCTGAACTCATTGCAGTGCATCCCAAGTGGTGCCAGTGCACTCTCTGGGCTCACTGCACTGCATCCCCAGTGGTGCCAGTGCACTCTCTGGACTCACTGCACTGCATCCCCAGTGGTGCCAGTGCACTCTCTGGACTCACTACAGTGCATCCCCAGTGGTGCCAGTGCACTCTCTGGCCTCAGTGCACTGCATTCCCGATGGTGCCAGTGCACTCTCTGGACTCACTAGAGTGCATCCCCAGTGGTGCCTGTGTACTCACTGCACTGCATCCCCAGTGGTGCCAGTGCACTCTCTGGACTCACTGTAGTGCATCCCCAGTGGTGCCAGTGTACTCTCTGGACTCACTGCACTGCATCACCAGTGGTGCCAGTGCATTCTCTAGACTCACTGTAGTGCATCCCCAGTGGTGCCAGTGCACTCTCTGGACTCACTGCAATGCATCCCCAGTGGTGCCAGTGCACTCTCTGGAGTCACTGCACTGCATCACCAGTGGTGCCAGTCCATTCTCTAGACTCACTGCAGTGCATCCCCAGTTGTGCCAGTGCACTCTCTGGACTCACTGCACTGCATCACCAGTGGTGCCAGTGCACTCTATGGCCTCACTGCACTTCATCCCCAGTGGTGCCAGTGTACTCACAGCACTGCATCCCCAGTGGTGCCAGTGCACTCTCTGGCCTCACTGCACTGCATCCCCAGTGGTGCCCCTGCACTCTCTGGACTCACTGCACTGCATCCCCAGTGGTGCCAGTGCACTCTCTGGACTCACTGCAGTGCATCCCCAGTGGTGCCAGTGCACTCTCTGGACTCACTGCACTGCATCCCCAGTGGTGCCAGTGCACTCTCTGGACTCACTAGAGTGCATCCCCAGTGGTGCCAGTGTACTCTCTGGACTCACTGCACTGCATCCCCAGTGGTGCCAGTGCACTCTCTGGACTCACTAGAGTGCATCCCCAGTGATGCCAGTGCACTCTCTGGACTCACTTCAGTGCATCCCCAGTGGTGCCAGTGCACTCTCTGGACTCACTGCACTGCATCCCCAGTGGTGCCAGTGCACTCTCTGGACTCACTGCAGTGCATCCCCAGTGGTGCCACTGCACTCTCTGGACTCACCGCACTGCATTCCCAGTGGTGCCAGTGCACTCTCTGGTCTCACTAGAGTGCATCCCCAGTTGTGCCAGTGTACTCACTGGACTGCATCCCCAGTGGTGCCAGTGCACTCTCTGGACTCACTGTAGTACATCCCCAGTGGTGCCAGTGCACTCTCTGGACTCACTGCACTGCATCCCCAGTGTAGCCAGTGCACTCTCTGGACTCACGGCACTGCATCCCCTGTGGTGCCAGTGCACTCTCTGGACTCACCGCACTGCATCCCGGTGGTGCCAGTGCACTCTCTGGAGTCACTCCACTGCATCAACAGTGGTGCCAGGGCACTCTCTGGACTCACTGCACTGCATCCCCAGTGGTGCCAGTGCACTCTCTGGACTCACTGCACTGCATCCCCAGTGGAGACAGTGCACTCTCTGTAGTCACTGCGCTGCATTCCCAGTGGTGCCAGTGCACTCTCTGGACTCACTGCACTGCATCCCCAGTGGAGGCAATGCACTCTCTGGACTCACTGCAGTGCATCCCCAGTGGTGCCAGTGGCTCTCTTTACTCACTGCACTGCATCCCCAGTGTTGCCAGTGCACTCTCTGGACTCACTGCACTGCATCGCCAGTGGTGCCAGTGCACTCTCTGGACTCACTGCACTGCATCCCCAGTGGTGCCAGTGCACTCTCTGGACTCACTGCACTGCATCCCCAGTGGTGCCAGTGTACTCTCTGGACTCAGAGCACTGCATCCCCAGTGGTGCCAGTGCACTCTCTGGACTCACTGCACTAAAACTCCAGTGTTGCCAGTGCACTCTCTGGACTCACTGCACTAAAACTCCAGTGGTGCCAGGGCACTCTCTGGACTCACTGCACTGCATCCCCAGTGGTGCCAGTGCACCCTCTGGAATCACTGCAGTTCATCCCCTGTGGTGCCAGTGCACTCTCTGGACTCACTGCACTGCATCCCCAGTGGTGCCAGTGCACTCTCTGGACTCACTGCACTGCATCCCCATTGGTGCCAGTGCACTCTCTGGACTCCCTGCACTGCATCCCCAGTGGTGCCAGTGTACTCTCTGGACTCACTGCAGTGTATCCCCATTGGAGCCGGTGCACTCTCTGGACTCACTAAACTGCATCCCCAGTGGTGCCAGAGAACTCTCTGGAGTCACTGCAGTGCATCCCCAGTGGTGCCAGTGCACTCTCTGGACTCACTGCAGTGCATCCCCAGTGGTGCCAGTGCACTCTCTGGACTCACTGCACTGCATCCCCAGTGGTGCCAGTGCACTCTCTGGCCTCACTGCACTGCATCCCCAGTGGTGCCACTGCACTCTCTGGACTCACATAACTGCATTCCCAGTGGTGCCAGTGCACTCTCTGGTCTCACTAGAGTGCATCCCCAGTTGTGCCAGTGTACTCACTGGACTGCATCCCCAGTGGTGCCAGTGCACTCTCTGGACTCACTGCACTGCATCCCCAGTGTAGCCAGTGCACTCTCTGGACTCACGGCACTGCATCCCCTGTGGTGCCAGTGCACTCTCTGGACTCACCGCACTGCATCCCGGTGGTGCCAGTGCACTCTCTGGAGTCACTCCACTGCATCAACAGTGGTGCCAGGGCACTCTCTGGACTCACTGCACTGCATCCCCAGTGGTGCCAGTGCACTCTCTGGACTCACTGCACTGCATCAACAGTGGAGACAGTGCACTCTCTGTAGTCACTGCGCTGCATTCCCAGTGGTGCCAGTGCACTCTCTGGACTCACTGCACTGCATCCCCAGTGGAGGCAATGCACTCTCTGGACTCACTGCAGTGCATCCCCAGTGGTGCCAGTGGCTCTCTTTACTCACTGCACTGCATCCCCAGTGTTGCCAGTGCACTCTCTGGACTCACTGCACTGCATCGCCAGTGGTGCCAGTGCACTCTCTGGACTCACTGCACTGCATCCCCAGTGGTGCCAGTGCACTCTCTGGACTCACTGCACTGCATCCCCAGTGGTGCCAGTGTACTCTCTGGACTCAGAGCACTGCATCCCCAGTGGTGCCAGTGCACTCTCTGGACTCACTGCACTAAAACTCCAGTGTTGCCAGTGCACTCTCTGGACTCACTGCACTAAAACTCCAGTGGTGCCAGGGCACTCTCTGGACTCACTGCACTGCATCCCCAGTGGTGCCAGTGCACCCTCTGGAATCACTGCAGTTCATCCCCTGTGGTGCCAGTGCACTCTCTGGACTCACTGCACTGCATCCCCAGTGGTGCCAGTGCACTCTCTGGACTCACTGCACTGCATCCCCATTGGTGCCAGTGCACTCTCTGGACTCCCTGCACTGCATCCCCAGTGGTGCCAGTGTACTCTCTGGACTCACTGCAGTGTATCCCCATTGGAGCCGGTGCACTCTCTGGACTCACTAAACTGCATCCCCAGTGGTGCCAGAGAACTCTCTGGAGTCACTGCAGTGCATCCCCAGTGGTGCCAGTGCACTCTCTGGACTCACTGCAGTGCATCCCCAGTGGTGCCAGTGCACTCTCTGGACTCACTGCACTGCATCCCCAGTGGTGCCAGTGCACTCTCTGGCCTCACTGCACTGCATCCCCAGTGGTGCCACTGCACTCTCTGGACTCACATAACTGCATTCCCAGTGGTGCCAGTGCACTCTCTGGTCTCACTAGAGTGCATCCCCAGTTGTGCCAGTGTACTCACTGGACTGCATCCCCAGTGGTGCCAGTGCACTCTCTGGACTCACTGTAGTACATCCCCAGTGGTGCCAGTGCACTCTCTGGACTCACTGCACTGCATCCCCAGTGTAGCCAGTGCACTCTCTGGACTCACGGCACTGCATCCCCTGTGGTGCCAGTGCACTCTCTGGACTCACCGCACTGCATCCCCAGTGGTGCCAGTGCACTCTCTGGACTCAGCGGAGTGCATCCCCAGTGGTGCCAGTGCACTCTCTGGAGTCACTGCACTGCATCAACAGTGGTGCCAGGGCACTCTCTGGACTCACTGCACTGCATCCCCAGTGGTGCCAGTGCACTCTCTGGACTCACTGCACTGCATCCCCAGTGGAGACAGTGCACTCTCTGTAGTCACTGCGCTGCATCCCCAGTGGTGCCAGTGCACTCTCTGGACTCACTGCACTACATCCCCAGTGGAGGCAATGCACTCTCTGGACTCACTGCAGTGCATCCCCAGTGGTGCCAGTGGCTCTCTTTACTCACTGCACTGCATCCCCAGTGTTGCCAGCGCACTCTCTGGACTCACTGCACTGCATCGCCAGTGGTGCCAGTGCACTCTCTGGACTCACTGCAGTGCATCCCCAGTGGTGCCAGTGCACTCTCTGGACTCACTGCACTGCATCCCCAGTGGTGCCAGTGTACTCTCTGGCCTCACAGCACTGCATCCCCAGTGGTGCCAGTGCACTCTCTGGACTCACTGCACTAAAACTCCAGTGGTGACAGGGCACTCTCTGGACTCACTGCACTGCATCCCCAGCGGTGCCAGTGCACTCTCTGGAATCACTGCAGTTCATCCCCTGTGGTGCCAGTGCACTCTCTGGACTCACTGCAGTGCATCCCCAGTGGTGCCAGTGCACTCTCTGGACTCACTGCACTGCATCCCCATTGGTGCCAGTGCACTCTCTGGACTCCCTGCACTGCATCCCCAGTGGTGCCAGTGTACTCTCTGGACTCACTGCAGTGTATCCCCATTGGAGCCGGTGCACTCTCTGGACTCACTAAGCTGCATCCCCAGTGGTGCCAGAGAACTCTCTGGAGTCACTGCAGTGCATCCCCAGTGGTGCCAGTGCACTCTCTGGACTCACTGCAGTGCATCCCCAGTGGTGCAAGGGCACTCTCTGGACTCACTGCACTGCATCCCCAGGGGTGCCAGTGCACTCTCTGGTCTCACTGCGCTGCATCCCCAGTGGTGCTAGTGCACTCTCTGGACTCACTGCACTGCATCCCCAGTGGTGCCAGTGTACTCACAGAACTGCATCCCCAGTGGTGCCAGTGCACTCTCTGGAACACTGCACTGCATCCCCAGTGGTGCCAGTTCACTCTTTCGAGTCACTGCACTGCATCCCCAGTGGTGCCAGTGCACTCTCTGGACTCACTGCACTTCATCACCAGTGGTGCCAATGCACTCCCTGGACTCACTGCACTGCATCCCCAGTGGTGCCAGTGCACTCTATGGACTCACTGCACTGCATCCCCAGTGGTGCCAGTGCACTCTCTGGAATCACTGCACTGCATCCCCAGTGGTGCCAGTGCATTCTCTAGACTCACTGCAGTTCATCCCCAGTTGTGCCAGTGCACTCTCTGGCCTCACTGCACTGCATCCCCAGTGGTGCCAGTGCACTCTATAGCCTCACTGCACTGCATCCCCAGTGGTGCCAGTGTACTCACAGCACTGCATCCCCAGTGGTGCCAGTGTATTCTCTAGACTCACTGCAGTGCATCCCCAGTTGTGCCAGTGCACTCTATGGACTCACTGCACTGCATCCCCAGTGGTGCCAGTGCACTCTATGGCCTCACTGCACTGCATCCCCAGTGGTGCCAGCGTACTCACAGCACTGCATCCCCAGTGGTGCCAGTGCACTCTCTGGCCTCACTGCACTGCATCCCCAGTGGTGCCCCTGCACTCTCTGGACTCACTGCACTGCATCCCCAGTGGTGCCAGTGCACTCTCTGGACTCATTGCAGTGCATCCCAAGTGGTGCCAGTGCACTCTCTGGACTCACTGCACTGCATCCCCAGTGGTGCCAGTGCACTCTCTGGACTCACTGCACTGCATCCCCAGTGGTGCAAGGGCACTCTCTGGCCTCACTGCACTGCATCCCCAGTGGTGCCCCTGCACTCTCTGGCCTCAGTGCACTGCATTCCCAGTTGTGCCAGTGCACTCCCTGGACTCACTAGAGTGCATCCCCAGTGGTGCCAGTGTACTCACTGCACTGCCTCCCCAGTGGTGCCAGTGCACTCTCTGGACTCACTGTAGTGCATCCCCAGTGGTGCCAGTGCACTCTCTGGACTCACTGCACTGCATCCCCAGTGGTGCCAGTGCACTCTCTGGAATCACTGCAGTGCATCCCCTGTGGTGCCAGTGCACTCTCTGGAGTCACTGCAGTGCATCCCCAGTGGTGCCACTGCATTCTCTAGACTCACTGCAGTGCATCCCCAGTGGTGCCAGTGCACTCTCTGGACTCACTGCAGTGCATCCCCAGTGGTGCCAGTGCACTCTCTGGACTCACTGCAGTGCATCCCCAGAAGTGCCACTGCACTCTCTGGACTCACTGCACTGCATCCCCAGTGGTTCCATTGCACTCTCTGGACTCACTGCATTGCATCCCCAGTGGTGCCAGTGCACTCTCTGGACTCACTTCAGTGCATCCCCAGAAGTGCCAGTGCACTCTCTGGACTCACTGCACTGCATCCCCAATGGTGCCAGTGCACTCTCTGGACTCACTGCACTGCATCCCCAGTGGTGTAGTGCACTCTCTGGACTCACTGCACTGCATCCCCAGTGGTGCCAGTGCACTCTCTAGAGTCACTGCAGTGCATCCCTTGTTGTGCTAGTGCACTCTCTGCACTCATTACACTGCACCCCAGAAGTACCAGTGCACTCTCTGGACTCACTGCACTGCATCCCCAGTGGTTCCATTGCACTCTCTGGACTCACTGCATTGCATCCCCAGTGGTGCCAGTGCACTCTCTGGACTCACTGCAGTGCATCCCCAGAAGTGCCAGTGCACTCTCTGGACTCACTGCAGTGCATCCCCAATGGTGCCAGTGCACTCTCTGGACTCACTGCACTGCATCCCCATTGGTGCCAGTGCACTCTCTGGACTCACAGGGTTGGCATCCCCATTGGTGCCAGTGCACTCTCTGGACTCACTGCAGTGCATCCCCAGTGGTTCCAGTGCACTCTCTGGACTCACTGCACTGCATCCCCAATGGTGCCAGTGCACCCCCTGGACTCACTGCACTGCATCCCCAGTGGTGCCAGTGCACTCTCTGGACTCACTGCATTGCATCCCCAGTGGTGCCAGTGCACTCTCTGGACTCACTTCAGTGCATCCCCAGAAGTGCCAGTGCACTCTCTGGACTCACTGCATTGCATCCCCAGTGGTGCCAGTGCACTCTCTGGACTCACTGCACTGCATCCCCATTGGTGCCAGTGCACTCTCTGGACTCACTGCACTGCATCCCCAGTGGTTCCAGTGCACTCTCTGGATCACTGCACTGCATCCCCAGTGGTGCCAGTGCACTCTCTGGACTCACTGCACTGCATCCCCAGTGGTGCCAGTGCACTCTCTGGACTCACTGCAGTGCATCCCCAGTGGTGCCAGTGCACTCTCTGGACTCACTGCAGTGCATCCCCAGTGGTGCCAGTGCACTCTCTGGACTCACTGCACCGCATCCCCAGTGGTGCCAGTGCACTCTCTGGACTCACTGCACTGCATCCCCAGTGGTGCCAGTGCACTCTCTGGACTCACTGCACTGCATCCCCAGTGGTGCCAGTGCACTCTCTGGTCTCACTGCACTGCATCCCCAGTGGTGCCAGTGCACTCTCTGGACTCACTGGACTGCATCCCCATTGGTGCCAGTGCACTCTCTGGACTCAGTGCACTGCATCCCCATTGGTGCCAGTGCACTCTCTGGACTCACTGCACTGCATCCCCAGTGCTGACAGTGTACACCCTGGACTCACTGCACTGCATCACCAGTGGTGCCAGTACACTCTCTGGACTCACTGCAGTGAATCCCCGGTGGTGCCAGTGCACTCTCTGGACTCACTGCACTGCATCCCCAGTGCAGCCAATGCACTCTCTGGACTCACTGCAGTGCATCCCCAGTGGTGCCAGTGCACTCTCTGGACTCACAGCACTGCATTCCCAGTGGTGCCAGTGCACTCTCTGGACTCACTGCAGTGCATCCCCAGTGGTGCCAGTGCACTCTCTGGACTCACTGCACTGCATCCCCATTTGTGCCAGTGCACTTTCTGGACTCACTGCAGTGCATCCCCAGTGGTGCCAGTGCACTCTCTGGAATCACTGCAGTGCATCACCAGTGGTGACAGTGCACTCTCTGGACTCACTGCACTGCATCCCCAGTGGAGCCAATGCACTCTCTGGACTCACTGCAGTGCATCCCCAGTGGTGCCAGTGCACTCTCTGTAGTCACTGCGCTGCATCCCCAGTGGTGACAGTGCACTTTCTGGACTCACTGTGCTGCATCCCCAGTGGAGCCAATGCACTCTCTGGACTCACTGCAGTGCATCCCCAGTGGTGCCAGTGCACTCTCTGGACTCACTGCACTGCATCCCCAGTGGTGCCAGTGCATTCTCTAGACTCACTGCAGTGCATCCCCAGTGGTGCCAGTGCACTCTCTGGACTCACTGCACTGCATCCCCAGTGGTGCCAGTGCACTCTCTGGACTCACTGCACGGCATCCCCAGTGGTGCCAGTGCACTCTCTGGCCTCAGTGCACTGCATTCCCAGTGGTGCCAGTGCACTCTCTGGACTCACTAGAGTGCATCCCCAGTGGTGCCAGTGTACTCACTGCACTGCATCCCCAGTGGTGCCAGTGCACTCTCTGGACTCACTGTAGTACATCCCCAGTGGTGCCAGTGCACTCTCTGGACTCACTGCACTGCATCCCCAGTGTAGCCAGTGCACTCTCTGGACTCACGGCACTGCATCCCCTGTGGTGCCAGTGCACACTCTGGACTCACTGCACTGCATCCCCAGTGGAGCCAGTGCACTCTCTGGACTCACCGGAGTGCATCCCCAGTGGTGCCAGTGCACTCTCTGGACTCACTGCACTGCATCCCCAGTGGTGCCAGTGCACTCTCTGGACTCACTGCACTGCATCCCCAGTGGTGCCAGTGCACTCTCTGGAGTCACTGCACTGCATCCCCAGTGGTGCCAGTGCACTCTCTGGACTCACTGCACTGCATCCCCAGTGGAGACAGTGCACTCTCTGTAGTCACTGCGCTGCATCCCCAGTGGTGCCAGTGCACTCTCTGGACTCACTGCACTGCATCCCCAGTGGAGGCAATGCACTCTCTGGACTCACTGCAGTGCATCCCCAGTGGTGCCAGTGGCTCTCTTTACTCACTGCACTGCATCCCCAGTGTTGCCAGTGCACTCTCTGGACTCACTGCACTAAAACTCCAGTGGTGCCAGGGCACTCTCTGGACTCACTGCACTGCATCCCCTGTGGTGCCAGTGCACTCTCTGGACTCACTGCACTGCATCCCCAGTGGTGCCAGTGCACTCTCTGGACTCACTGCAGTGCATCACCAGTGGTGACAGTGCACTCTCTGGACTCACTGCACTGCATCCCCATTGGTGCCAGTGCACTCTCTGGACTCACTAAACTGCATCCCCAGTGGTGCCAGAGAACTCTCTGGAGTCACTGCAGTGCATCCCCAGTGGTGCCAGTGCACTCTCTGAACTCACTGCGCTGCATCCCCAGTGGTGCTAGTGCACTCTCTGGACTCACTGCACTGCATCCCCAGTGGTGCCAGTGTACTCACAGCACTGCATCCCCAGTGGTGCCAGTGCACTCTCTGGAATCACTGCACTGCATCCCCAGTGGTGCCAGTGCACTCTCTGGACTCAGTGCACTGCATCCCCATTGGTGCCAGTGCACTCTCTGGACTCACTGCACTGCATCCCCAGTGCTGACAGTGTACACCCTGGACTCACTGCACTGCATCACCAGTGGTGCCAGTACACTCTCTGGACTCACTGCAGTGAATCCCCGGTGGTGCCAGTGCACTCTCTGGACTCACTGCACTGCATCCCCAGTGGTGCCAGTGCACTCTCTGGACTCACTGCAGTGCATCCCCAGTGGTGCCAGTGCACTCTCTGGACTCACAGCACTGCATTCCCAGTGGTGCCAGTGCACTCTCTGGACTCACTGCAGTGCATCCCCAGTGGTGCCAGTGCACTCTCTGGACTCACTGCACTGCATCCCCATTTGTGCCAGTGCACTTTCTGGACTCACTGCAGTGCATCCCCAGTGGTGCCAGTGCACTCTCTGGAATCACTGCAGTGCATCACCAGTGGTGACAGTGCACTCTCTGGACTCACTGCACTGCATCCCCAGTGGAGCCAATGCACTCTCTGGACTCACTGCAGTGCATCCCCAGTGGTGCCAGTGCACTCTCTGGAGTCACTGCACTGCATCCCCAGTGGTGCCAGTGCATTCTCTAGACTCACTGCAGTGCATCCCCAGTGGTGCCAGTGCACTCTCTGGACTCACTGCACTGCATCCCCAGTGGTGCCAGTGCACTCTCTGGACTCACTGCACGGCATCCCCAGTGGTGCCAGTGCACTCTCTGGCCTCAGTGCACTGCATTCCCAGTGGTGCCAGTGCACTCTCTGGACTCACTAGAGTGCATCCCCAGTGGTGCCAGTGTACTCACTGCACTGCATCCCCAGTGGTGCCAGTGCACTCTCTGGACTCACTGTAGTACATCCCCAGTGGTGCCAGTGCACTCTCTGGACTCACTGCACTGCATCCCCAGTGTAGCCAGTGCACTCTCTGGACTCACGGCACTGCATCCCCTGTGGTGCCAGTGCACTCTCTGGACTCACTGCACTGCATCCCCAGTGGTGCCAGTGCACTCTCTGGAATCACCGGAGTGCATCCCCAGTGGTGCCAGTGCACTCTCTGGACTCACTGCACTGCATCCCCAGTGGTGCCACTGCACTCTCTGGACTCACTGCACTGCATCCCCAGTGGTGCCAGTGCACTCTCTGGACTCACTGCACTGCATCCCCAGTGGAGACAGTGCACTCTCTGTAGTCACTGCGCTGCATCCCCAGTGGTGCCAGTGCACTCTCTGGACTCACTGCACTGCATCCCCAGTGGAGGCAATGCACTCTCTGGACTCACTGCAGTGCATCCCCAGTGGTGCCAGTGGCTCTCTTTACTCACTGCACTGCATCCCCAGTGTTGCCAGTGCACTCTCTGGACTCACTGCACTAAAACTCCAGTGGTGCCAGGGCACTCTCTGGACTCACTGCACTGCATCCCCTGTGGTGCCAGTGCACTCTCTGGACTCACTGCACTGCATCCCCAGTGGTGCCAGTGCACTCTCTGGACTCACTGCAGTGCATCACCAGTGGTGACAGTGCACTCTCTGGACTCACTGCACTGCATCCCCATTGGTGCCAGTGCACTCTCTGGACTCACTAAACTGCATCCCCAGTGGTGCCAGAGAACTCTCTGGAGTCACTGCAGTGCATCCCCAGTGGTGCCAGTGCACTCTCTGAACTCACTGCGCTGCATCCCCAGTGGTGCTAGTGCACTCTCTGGACTCACTGCACTGCATCCCCAGTGGTGCCAGTGTACTCACAGCACTGCATCCCCAGTGGTGCCAGTGCACTCTCTGGAATCACTGCACTGCATCCCCAGTGGTGCCAGTTCACTCTTTCGAGTCACTGCACTGCATCCCCAGTGGTGCCAGTGCACTCTCTGGACTCACTGCACTTCATCGCCATTGGTGCTAGTGCACTCTCTGGACTCACTGCACTGCATCCCCAGTGGTGCCACTGCACTCTCTGGACTCACTGCACTGCATCCCCAGTGGTGCCAGTGCACTCTATGGACTCACTGCACTGCATCCCCAGTGGTGCCAGTGCACTCTCTGGAATCACTGCACTGCATGCCCAGTGGTGCCAGTGCACTCTCTGGAGTCACTGCACTGCATCCCCAGTGGTGCGAGTGCATTCTCTAGACTCACTGCAGTGCATCCCCAGTTGTGCCAGTGCACTCTCTGGACTCACTGCACTGCATCACCTGTGTGTCAGTGCACTCTATGGCCTCACTGCACTGCATCCCCAGTGGTGCCAGTGTACTCACAGCACTGCATCCCCAGTGGTGCCAGTGCACTCTCTGGCCTCACTGCACTGCATCCCCAGTGGTGCCCCTGCACTCTCTGGACTCACTGCACTGCATCCCCAGTGGTGCCAGTGAACTCTCTGGACTCACTGCACTGCATCCCCAGTGGTGCCAGTGCACTCTCTGGACTCACTGCACTGCATCCCCAGTGGTGCCAGTGCACTCTCTGGACTCACTGCACTGCATCCCCAGTGGTGCCTCTGCACTCTCTAGACTCACTGCAGTGCATCCCCAGTGGTGCCAGTGCACTCTCTGGCCTCAGTGCACTGCATTCCCAGTGGTGCCAGTGCACTCTCTGGACTCACTAGAGTGCATCCCCAGTGTTGCCAGTGTACTCACTGCACTGCATCCCCAGTGGTGCCAGTGCACTCTCTGGACTCACTGTAGTGCATCTCCAGTGGTGCCAGTGCACTCTCTGGACTCACTGCACTACATCCTCTGTGGTTCCAGTGCACTCTCTGGAGTCACTGCAGTGCATCCCCAGTGGTGCCACTGCATTCTCTAGACTCACTGCAGTGCATCCCCAGTGGTGCCAGTGCACTCTCTGGACTCACTGCAGTGCATCCCCAGAAGTGCCACTGCACTCTCTGGACTCACTGCACTGCATCCCCAGTGGTGCCAGTGCACTCT
Source organism: Anser anser (assembly GCF_964211835.1). Classification (NCBI taxonomy): domain Eukaryota; kingdom Metazoa; phylum Chordata; class Aves; order Anseriformes; family Anatidae; genus Anser; species Anser anser. Next base: position 729,819 of record NC_139725.1, read on the forward strand.
CTAGAGTCACTGCAGTGCATCCCTTGTTGTGCTAGTGCACTCTCTGCACTCACTACACTGCATCCCCAGAAGTGCCAGTGCACTCTCTGGACTCACTGCACTGCATCCCCGGTGGTTCCATTGCACTCTCTGGACTCACTGCATTGCATCCCCAGTGGTGCCAGTGCACTCTCTGGACTCACTGCAGTGCATCCCCAGAAGTGCCAGTGCACTCTCTGGACTCACTGCAGTGCATCCCCAATGGTGCCAGTGCACTCTCTGGACTCACTGCACTGCATCCCCAGTGGTGCCATTGCACTCTCTGGACTCACTGCACTGCATCCCCAGAAGTGCCACTGCACTCTCTGGACTCACTGCACTGCATCCCCAGTGGTGCCAGTGCACTCTCTAGAGTCACTGCAGTGCATCCCTTGTTGTGCTAGTGCACTCTCTGCACTCACTACACTGCACCCCAGAAGTGCCAGTGCACGCTCTGGACTCACTGCACTGCATCCCCAGTGGTTCCATTGCACTCTCTGGACTCACTGCATTGCATCCCCAGTGGTGCCAGTGCACTCTCTGGACTCACTGCAGTGCATCCCCAGAAGTGCCAGTGCACTCTCTGGACTCACTGCAGTGCATCCCCAATGGTGCCAGTGCACTCTCTGGACTCACTGCACTGCATCCCCATTGGTGCCAGTGCACTCTCTGGACTCAATGCAGTGCCTCCCCAGTGGTGCCAGTGCACTCTCTGGACTGACTGCACTGCATCCCCAGTGGTGCCAGTGCACTCTCTGGACTCACCGGGGTGCATCCCCAGTGGTGCCAGTGCACTCTCTGGACTCACTGCAGTGCATCCCCAGTGGTGCCAGTGCACTCTCTGGACTCACTGCACTGCATCCCCAATGGTGCCAGTGCACTCTCTGGACTCACTGCACTGCATCCCCAATGGTGCCAGTGCCCTCTGTGGACTCACTGCACTGCATCCCCAGTGGTGCCAGTGCACTCTCTGGACTCACTGCATTGCATCCCCAGTGGTGCCAGTGCACTCTCTGGACTCACTGCAGTGCATCCCCAGTGGTGACAGTGCACTCTCTGGACTCACTGCACTGCATCCCCAGTGGTGCCAGTGCACTCACTGGACTCACTGCACTGCATCCTCTGTGGTTCCAGTGCACTCTCTGGAGTCACTGCAGTGCATCCCCAGTGGTGCCACTGCATTCTCTAGACTCACTGCAGTGCATCCCCAGTGGTGCCAGTGCACTCTCTGGACTCACTGCACTGCATCCCCAGAAGTGCCACTGCACTCTCTGGACTCACTGCAGTGCATCCCCAGTGGTGCCAGTGCACTCTCTAGAGTCACTGCAGTGCATCCCTTGTTGTGCTAGTGCACTCTCTGCACTCACTACACTGCATCCCCAGAAGTGCCAGTGCACTCTCTGGACTCACTGCACTGCATCCCCGGTGGTTCCATTGCACTCTCTGGACTCACTGCATTGCATCCCCAGTGGTGCCAGTGCACTCTCTGGACTCACTGCACTGCATCCCCAGAAGTGCCAGTGCACTCTCTGGACTCACTGCAGTGCATCCCCAATGGTGCCAGTGCACTCTCTGGACTCACTGCACTGCATCCCCAGTGGTGCCAGTGCACTCTCTGGACTCACTGCACTGCATCCCCAGAAGTGCCACTGCACTCTCTGGACTCACTGCACTGCATCCCCAGTGGTGCCAGTGCACTCTCTAGAGTCACTGCAGTGCATCCCTTGTTGTGCTAGTGCACTCTCTGCACTCACTACACTGCACCCCAGAAGTGCCAGTGCACTCTCTGGACTCACTGCACTGCATCCCCAGTGGTTCCATTGCACTCTCTGGACTCACTGCATTGCATCCCCAGTGGTGCCAGTGCACTCTCTGGACTCACTGCAGTGCATCCCCAGAAGTGCCAGTGCACTCTCTGGACTCACTGCAGTGCATCCCCAATGGTGCCAGTGCACTCTCTGGACTCACTGCACTGCATCCCCATTGGTGCCAGTGCACTCTCTGGACTCAATGCAGTGCCTCCCCAGTGGTGCCAGTGCACTCTCTGGACTCACTGCACTGCATCCCCAGTGGTGCCAGTGCACTCTCTGGACTCACGGCACTGCATCCCCAGTGGTGCCAGTGCACTCTCTGGACTCACTGCAGTGCATCCCCAGTGGTGCCAGTGCACTCTCTGGACTCACTGCACTGCATCCCCAATGGTGCCAGTGCACTCTCTGGACTCACTGCACTGCAGCTCACTGGTGCCAGAGCACTCTCTGGACTCACTGGACTGCATCACCAGTGGTGCCAGTGTACTCTCTGGACTCACCGGAGTGTAACCCCAGTGGTACCAGTGCACTCTCTGGACTCACTGCACTGCATCCCCAGTGGTGCCAGTGCACTCTCTGGACTCACTGCACTGCATCCCCAATGGTGCCAGTGCACTCTCTGGAATCACTGCAGGGCAACCCCTGTGGTGCCAGTGCCCTCTCTGGAGTCACTGCACTGCATCCCAATGGTGCCAGTGCATTCTCTAGACTCACTGCAGTGCATCCCCAGTTGTGCCAGTGCACTCTCTGGACTCACTGCAGTTTATCCCCAGTGGTGCAAGGGCACTCTCTGGACTCACTGCACTGCATCCCCAGTGGTGCCAGTGCACTCTGTGGACTCACTGCGCTGCGTCCCCAGGGGTGCCAGTGCACTCTCTGGACTCACTGCACTGCATCCCCAGTGGTGCCAGTGCACTCTCTGGACTCACTGCACTGCATCCCCACTGGTGCCAGTGCACTCTCTGGACTCACTGCAGTGCATCCCCAGTGGTGCCAGTGCACTCTCTGGACTCACTGCACTGCATCCGCAGTGGTTCCAGTGCACTCTCTGGATCACTGCACTGCATCACCATTGGTGCCACGGCACTCTCCGGACTCACTGCAGTGCATCACCAGTGGTGCCAGTGCAATCTTTCGAGTCACTTCACTGCATCCCCATTGGTGCCAGTGCACTCTCTGGACTCACTGCAGTGCATCCCCAGTGGTGCCAGTGCACTCACTGGACTCACTGCATTGCATCCCCAGTGGTGCCAGTGCACTCTCTGGACTCACTGCACTGCATTCCCAGTGCTGACAGTGTACTCCCTGGACTCACTGCACTTCATCACCAGTGGTGCCAGTACACTCTCTGGACTCACTGCAGTGCATCCCCAGTGGTGCCACTGCACTCTCTGGACTCACTGCACTGCATCCCCAGTGGAGACAGTGCACTCTCTGGACTCACTGCCGTGCATCCCCAGTGGTGCCAGTGGCTCTCTGTACTCACTGCACTGCATCCCCAGTGTTGCCATTGCACTCTCTGGACTCACTGCACTGCATCCCCAGTGGTGCCAGTGCACTCTCTGGAGTCACTGCACTGCATCAACAGTTGTGCCAGCGCACTCTCTGGACTCACTGCACTGAATCCCCAGTGGTGCCAGTGTAGTGTCTGGACTCACTGCAGTGCATCCCCAGTGGTGCCAGTACAATCTCTGGACACACTGCAATGCAGCTCACTGGTGCCAGAGCACTCTCTGGACTCACTGCACTGCATCCCCAGTGGTGCCAGTGTACTCTCTGGACTCACCGGAGTGTAACCCCAGTGGTACCAGTGCACTCTCTGGACTCACTGCACTAAAACTCCAGTGGTGCCAGTGCACTCTCTGGACTCACTGCACTGCATCCCCAGTGGTGCCAGTGCACTCTCTGGACTCACTGCACTGCATCCCCAATGGTGCCAGTGCACTCTCTGGAATCACTGCAGTGCAACCCCTGTGGTGCCAGTGCCCTCTCTGGAGTCACTGCACTGCATCCCCAGTGGTGCCAGTGCATTCTCTAGACTCAATGCAGTGCATCCCCAGTGGTGCCAGTGCACTCTCTGGACTCACTGCACTGCATCCCCAGTGGTGCCATTGCACTCTCTGGACTCCCTGCACTGCATCCCCAGTGGTGCCACTGCACTCTCTGGACTCACTGCAGTGTATCCCTATTGGAGCCGGTGCACTCTCTGGACTCACTAAACTGCATCCCCAGTGGTTCCAGAGAACTCTCTGGAGTCACTGCAGTACATCCCCAGTGGTGCCAGTGCACTGTCTGGACTCACTGCAGTTTATCCCCAGTGGTGCAAGGGCACTCTCTGGACTCACTGCACTGCATCCCCAGTGGTGCCAGTGCACTCTCTGGACTCACTGCGCTGCGTCCCCAGGGGTGCCAGTGCACTCTCTGGACTCACTGCACTGCATCCCCAGTGGTGCCAGTGCACTCTCTGGACTCACTGCAGTGCCTCCCCACTGGTGCCAGTGCACTCTCTGGACTCACTGCACTGCATCCCCAGTGGTTCCAGTGCACTCTCTGGATCACTGCACTGCATCACCATTGGTGCCACGGCACTCTCCGGACTCACTGCAGTGCATCCCCAGTGGTGCCAGTGCAATCTTTCGAGTCACTGCACTGCATCCCCATTGGTGCCAGTGCACTCTCTGGAGTCACTGCACTGCATCCCCAGTGGTGCCAGTGCCCTCACTGGACTCACTGCAGTGCATCCACACTGGTGCCAGTGCACTCACTGGACTCACTGTACTGCATCACCAGTGGTGCCAGTGCACTCTCTGGACTCACTGCACTTCATCCCCAGTGGTGCCAGTGCACTCTCTGGACTCACGGCACTGCATCCCCTGTGGTGCCAGTGCACTCTCTGAACTCACTGCAGTGCATCCCCAGTGGTGCTAGCGCACTCTCTGGACTCACTGCAGTGCATCCCCAGTGGTGCCACTGCACTCTCTGGACTCACTGCACTGCATCCGCAGTGGTGCCAGTGCACTCTCTGGACTCACTGCAGTGCATCCCCAGTGGTGCCAGTGCACTCTCTGGACTCACTGCACTGCATCCCCAGTGGTGCCAGTGCACTCTCTGGACTCACTGCAGTGCATCCCCAGTGGTGCCAGTGCACTCTCTGGACTCACTGCATTGCATCCCCAGTGGTGCCAGTGCACTCTCTGGACTCACTGCACTGCATCCCCAGTGGAGACAGTGCACTCTCTGGACTCACTGCAGTGCATCCCCAGTGGTGCCAGTGGCTCTCTGTACTCACTGCACTGCATCCCCAGTGTTGCCATTACACACTCTCTGGACTCACTGCACTGCATCCCCAGTGGTGCCAGTGCACTCTCTGGAGTCACTGCAGTGCATCAACAGTGGTGCCAGTGCACTCTCTGGACTCACTGCACTGAATCCCCAGTCGTGCCAGTGTAGTCTCTGGACTCACTGCAGTGCATCCCCAGTGGTGCCAGTGCACTCTCTGGCCTCAGTGCACTGCATTTCCTGTGGTGCCAGTGCACTCTCTGGACTCACTAGAGTGCATCCCCAGTGGTGCCAGTTTACTCACTGCACTGCATCCCCAGTGGTGCCAGTGCACTCTCTGGACTCACTGCACTGCATCCCCAGTGCTGACAGTGTACTCCCTGGACTCACTGCACTGCATCACCAGTGGTGCCAGTACACTCTCTGGACTCACTGCAGTGTATCCCCAGTGGTGCCAGTGCACTCTATGGACTCACTGCACTGCATCCCCAGTGGAGACAGTGCACTCTCTGTAGTCACTGCGCTGCATCCCCAGTGGTGCCAGTGCACTCTCTGGACTCACTGCACTGCATCCCCAGTGGAGCCAATGCACTCTCTGGACTCACTGCAGTGCATCCCCAGTGGTGCCAGTGGCTCTCTGTACTCACTGCACTGCATCCCCAGTGTTGCCATTGCACTCTCTGGACTCACTGCACTGCATCCCCAGTGGTGCCAGTGCACTCTCTGGACTCACTGCAGTGCATCCCCAGTGGTGCAAGTGCACTCTCTGGACTCACTGCGCTGCATCCCCAGGGGTGCCAGTGCACTCTCTGGACTCACTGCAGTGCATCCCCAGTGGTGCCAGTGCACTCTCTGGACTCACTGTAGTGCCTCCCCACTGGTGCCATTGCGCTCTCTGGACTCACTGCACTGCATCCCCAGTGGTGCCAGTGCACTCTCTGGACTCACTGCACTGCATCCCCAGTGGTTCCAGTGCACTCTCTGGATCACTGCACTGCATCCCCAGTGGTGCCAGTGCACTCTTTCGAGTCACTGCACTGCATCCCCAGTGGTGTCAGTGCACTCTCTGGAGTCACTGCACTGCATCCCCAGTGGTGCCAGTGCACTCTATGGCCTCACTGCACTGCATCCCCAGTGGTGCCAGTGCACTCACTGGACTCACTGTACTGCATCCCCAGTGGTGCCAGTGCACTCTCTGGACTCACTGCAGTGCATCACCAGTGGTGCCAGTGCACTCTATGGCCTCACTGCACTGCATTCCCAGTGGTGCCAGTGCACTCTCTGGACTCACTGCACTACATCCCCAGTGGTGCCAGTGTACTCACTGCACTGCATCCCCAGTGGTGCCAGTGCACTCTCTGGCCTCACTGCACTGCATCACCAGTGCTGCCAGTGCACTCTCTGGACTCACTGCACTGCATCCCCAGTGGTGCCAGTGCACTCTCTGGACTCACTGCAGTGCAACCCCAGTGATGCCAGTGCACTCTCTGGACTCACTGCACTGCATCCCCAGTGGTGCCAGTGCACTCTCTGGACTCACTGCAGTGCATCCCCAGTGGTGCCAGTGCACTCTCTGGACTCACTGCAGTGCATCCCCAGTGGTGCCAGTGCACTCTCTGGACTCACTGCAGTGCATCCCCAGTGGTGCCAGTGCACTCTCTGGCCTCAGTGCACTGCATTCCCTGTGGTGCCAGTGCACTCTCTGGACTCACTAGAGTGCATCCCCAGTGGTGCCAGTGTACTCACTGCACTGCATACCCAGTGGTGCCAGTGCACTGTCTGGACTCACTGCAGTGCATCACCAGTGGTGCCAGTGCACTCTCTGGAGTCACTGCACTGCATCCCCAGTGGTTCCAGTGCACTCTCTGGATCACTGCACTGCATCACCATTGGTGCCAGTGCACTCTCTGCAGTCACTGCAGTGCATCCCCTGTTGTGCCAGTGCACTCTCTGCACTCACTGCACTGCATCCCCAGTGGTGCCAGTGCACTCTCTGGAGTCACTGCAGTGCATCCCCTGTTGTGCCAGTGCACTCTCTGCACTCACTGCATTGCATCCCCAGTGGTGCCAGTGCACTCTCTGGACTCACTGCACTGCATCCCCAGTGCTGACAGTGTACTCCCTGGACTCACTGCACTGCATCACCAGTGGTGCCAGTACACTCTCTGGACTCACTGCAGTGTATCCCCAGTGGTGCCAGTGCACTCTCTGGACTCACTGCACTGCATCCCCAGTGGAGACAGTGCACTCTCTGTAGTCACTGCGCTGCATCCCCAGTGGTGCCAGTGCACTCTCTGGACTCACTGCACTGCATCCCCAGTGGAGCCAATGCACTCTCTGGACTCACTGCAGTGCATCCCCAGTGGTGCCAGTGGCTCTCTGTACTCACTGCACTGCATCCCCAGTGTTGCCATTGCACTCTCTGGACTCACTGCACTGCATCCCCAGTGGTGCCAGTGCACTCTCTGGAGTCACTGCACTGCATCAACAGTGGTGCCAGTGCACTCTCTGGACTCACTGCACTGAATCCCCAGTGGTGCCAGTGTAGTCTCTGGACTCACTGCAGTGCATCCCCAGTGGTGCCAGTGCACTCTCTGGACTCACTGCACTGCAGCTCACTGGTGCCAGAGCACTCTCTGGACTCACTACACTGCATCCACAGTGGTGCCAGTGTACTCTCTGGACTCACCGGAGTGTAACACCAGTGGTGCCAGTGCACTCTCTGGACTCACTGCACTAAAACTCCAGTGGTGCCAGTGCACTCTATGGACTCACTGCACTGCATCCCCAGTGGTGCCAGTGCACTCTCTGGACTCACTGCACTGCATCCCCAATGGTGCCAGTGCACTCTCTGGAATCACTGCAGTGCAACCCCTGTGGTGCCAGTGCACTCTCTGGAGTCACTGCACTGCATCCCCAGTGGTGCCAGTGCATTCTCTAGACTCACTGCAGTGCATCCCCAGTGGTGCCAGTGCACTCTCTGGACTCACCGGGGTGCATCCCCAGTGGTGACAGTGCACTCTCTGGACTCACTGCACTGCATCCCCAGTAGTGCCATTGCACTCACTGGACTCCCTGCACTGCATCCAGAGTGGTGCCACTGCACTCTCTGGACTCACTGCAGTGTATCCCCATTGGAGCCGGTGCACTCTCTGGACTCACTGCACTGCATCCCCAGTGGTGCCAGTGCACTCTCTGGACTCACTGCACTGCATTCCCAGTGGTGCCACTGCACTCTCTGGACTCAGTGCACTGCATCCCCAGTGGTGCCAGTGCACTCTCTGGACTCACTGCACTGCATCCCCAGTGGTGCCAGTGCACTCTCTGGACTCACTGCACTGCATCCCCAGTGGTGCCAGTGCACTCTCTGGAGTCACTGCAGTGCATCCCCAGTGGTGCCAGTGCACTCTCTGGCCTCAGTGCACTGCATTCCCAGTGGTGCCAGTGCACTCTCTGGACTCACTAGAGTGCATCCCCAGTGGTGCCAGTGTACTCACTGCACTGCATCCCCAGTGGTGCCAGTGCACTCTCTGGACTCACTGTAGTACATCCCCAGTGGTGCCAGTGCACTCTCTGGACTCACTGCACTGCATCCCCAGTGGTGCCAGTGCACTCTCTGGACTCACGGCACTGCATCCCCTGTGGTGCCAGTGCACTCTCTGGACTCACCGCACTGCATCCCCAGTGGTGCCAGTGCACTCTCTGGACTCACCGGAGTGCATCCCCAGTGGTGCCAGTGCACTCTCTGGACTCACTGCAGTGCATCCCCAGTGGTGCCAGTGCACTCTCTGGAGTCACTGCACTGCATCCACAGTGGTGCCACTGCACTCTCTGGACTCACTGCACTGCATCCCCAGTGGTGCCAGTGCACTCTCTGGACTCACTGCAGTGCATCCCCAGTGGTGCCAGTGCACTCTCTGGACTCACTGCACTGCATCCCCAGTGGTGCCACTGCACTCTCTGGACTCAGTGCACTGCATCCCCAGTGGTGCCAGTGCACTCTCTGCACTCACTGCACTGCATCCCCAGTGGTGCCAGTGCACTCTCTGGACTCACTGCACTGCATCCCCAGTGGTGCCAGTGCACTCTCTGGACTCACTGCAGTGCATCCCCAGTGGTGCCAGTGCACTCTCTGGCCTCAGTGCACTGCATTCCCAGTGGTGCCAGTGCACTCTCTGGACTCACTAGAGTGCATCCCCAGTGGTGCCAGTGTACTCACTGCACTGCATCCCCAGTGGTGCCAGTGCACTCTCTGGACTCACTGTAGTACATCCCCAGTGGTGCCAGTGCACTCTCTGGACTCACTGCACTGCATCCCCAGTGGTGCCAGTGCACTCTCTGGACTCACGGCACTGCATCCCCTGTGGTGCCAGTGCACTCTCTGGACTCACCGTACTGCATCCCCAGTGGTGCCAGTGCACTCTCTGGACTCACTGCAGTGCACCCCAGTGTTGCCAGTGGCTCTCTTTACTCACTGCACTGCATCCCCAGTGTTGCCAGTGCACTCTCTGGACTCACTGCACTGCATCGCCAGTGGTGCCAGTGCACTCTCTGGACTCACTGCACTGCATCCCCAGTGGTGCCAGTGCACTCTCTGGACTCACTGCACTGCATCCCCAGTGGTGCCAGTGTACTCTCTGGACTCACAGCACTGCATCGCCAGTGGTGCCAGTGCACTCTCTGGACTCACTGCACTAAAACTCCAGTGGTGCCAGTGCACTCTCTGGACTCACTACACTAAAACTCCACTGGTGCCAGTGCACTCTCTGGACTCACTGCACTGCATCCCCAGTGGTGCCAGTGCACTCTCTGGAATCACTGCAGTGCATCCCCTGTGGTGCCAGTGCACTCTCTGGACTCACTGCACTGCATCCCCAGTGGTGCCAGTGCATTCTCTAGACTCACTGCACTGCATCCCCAGTGGTGCCAGTGCACTCTCTGGACTCACTGCAGTGCATCACCAGTGGTGACAGTGCACTCTCTGGACTCACTGCACTGCATCCCCATTGGTGCCAGTGCACTCTCTGGACTCCCTGCACTGCATCCCCAGTGGTGCCAGTGTACTCTCTGGACTCACTGCAGTGTATCCCCATTGGAGCCGGTGCACTCTCTGGACTCACTAAACTGCATCCCCAGTGGTGCCAGAGAACTCTCTGGAGTCACTGCAGTGCATCCCCAGTGGTGCCAGTGCACTCTCTGGACTCACTGCAGTGCATCCCCAGTGGTGCCAGTGCACTCTCTGGACTCACCGTACTGCATCCCCAGTGGTGCCAGTGCACTCTCTGGACTCACCGGAGTGCATCCCCAGTGGTGCCAGTGCACTCTCTCGACTCACTGCAGTGCATCCCCAGTGGTGCCAGTGCACTCTCTGGACTCACTGCACTGCATCCCCAGTGGTGCCAGTGCACTCTCTAGAATCACTGCACTGCATCCCCAGTGGTGCCAGTTCACTCTTTCGAGTCACTGCACTGCATCCCCAGTGGTGCCAGTGCACTCTCTGGACTCACTGCACTGCATCCCCAGTGGTGCCACTGCACTCTCTGGACTCACTGCACTGCATCCCAAGTGGTGCCAGTGCACTCTATGGACTCACTGCACTGCATCCCCAGTGGTGCCAGTGCACTCTCTGGAATCACTGCACTGCATCCCCAGTGGTGCCAGTGCATTCTCTAGACTCACTGCAGTGCATCCCCAGTTGTGCCAGTGCACTCTCTGGACTCATTGCACTGCATCACCTGTGGTGCCAGTGCACTCTATGGCCTCACTGCACTGCATCCCCAGTGGTGCCAGTGTACTCACAGCACTGCATCCCCAGTGGTGCCAGTGCACCCTCTGGCCTCACTGCACTGCATCCCCAGTGGTGCACCTGCACTCTCTGGACTCACTGCACTGCATCGCCAGTGGTGCCAGTGCACTCTCTGGACTCATTGCAGTGCATCCCAAGTGGTGCCAGTGCACTCTCTGGACTCACTGCACTGCATCCCCAGTGGTGCCAGTGCACTCTCTGGACTCACTGCAGTGCATCCCCAGTGGTGCCAGTGCACTCTCTGGCCTCAGTGCACTGCATTCCCAGTGGTGCCAGTGCACTCTCTGGACTCACTAGAGTGCATCCCCATTGGTGCCAGTGTACTCACTGCACTGCATCCCCAGTGGTGCCAGTGCACTCTCTGGACTCACTGTAGTGCATCCCCAGTGGTGCCAGTGCACTCTCTGGACTCACTGCACTGCATCCCCATTGGTGCCAGTGCACTCTCTGGAGTCACTGCACTGCATCCCCAGTGGTGCCAGTGCACTCTATGGCCTCACTGCACTGCATCCCCAGTGGTGCCCCTGCACTCTCTGGACTCACTGCACTGCATCCCCAGTGGTGCCAGTGCACTCTCTGGACTCACTGCACTGCATCCCCAGTGGTGCCAGTGCACTCTCTGGACTCACTGCACTGCATCCCCAGTGGTGCCAGTGCACTCTCTGGACTCACTAGAGTGCATCCCCAGTGGTGCCAGTGCACTCTCTGGAGTCACTGCACTACATCCCCAGTGGTGCCAGTGCATTCTCTAGACTCACTGCAGTGCATCCCCAGTGGTGCCAGTGCACTCTCTGGACTCACTGCAGTGCATCCCCAGTGGTGCCAGTGCACTCTCTGGACTCACTGCACTGCATCACCAGTGGTGCCAGTGCACTCTCTGGACTCACTGCAGTGCATCCCCAGTGGTGCCAGTGCACTCTCTGGAGTCACTGCACTGCATCCCCAGTGGTGCCAGTGCATTCTCTAGACTCACTGCAGTGCATCCCCAGTGGTGCCAGTGCACTCTCTGGACTCACTGCACTGCATCCCCAGTGGTGCCAGTGCACTCTCTGGAGTCACTGCAGTGCATCCCCAGTGGTGCCACTGCACTCTCTGGACTCACCGCACTGCATTCCCAGTGGTGCCAGTGCACTCTCTGGTCTCACTAGAGTGCATCCCCAGTTGTGCCAGTGTACTCACTGGACTGCATCCCCAGTGGTGCCAGTGCACTCTCTGGACTCACTGTATTACATCCCCAGTGGTGCCAGTGCACTCTCTGGACTCACTGCACTGCATCCCCAGTGTAGCCAGTGCACTCTCTGGACTCACGGCACTGCATCCCCTGTGGTGCCAGTGCACTCTCTGGACTCACTGCACTGCATCCCCAGTGGTGCCAGTGCACTCTCTGGACTCAGCGGAGTGCATCCCCAGTGGTGCCAGCGCACTCTCTGGAGTCACTGCACTGCATCAACAGTGGTGCCAGTGCACTCTCTGGACTCACTGCACTGCATCCCCAGTGGTGCCACTGCACTCTCTGGACTCACTGCAGTGCATCCCCAGTGGTGCCAGTGGCTCTCTTTACTCACTGCACTGCATCCCCAGTGTTGCCAGTGCACTCTCTGGACTCACTGCACTGCATCCCCAGTGGTGCCAGTGCACTCTCTGGACTCACTGCACTGCATCCCCAGTGGTGCCAGTGTACTCTCTGGACTCACAGCACTGCATCCCCAGTGGTGCCAGTGCACTCTCTGGACTCACTGCACTAAAACTCCAGTGTTGCCAGTGCACTCTCTGGACTCACTGCACTAAAACTCCAGTGGTGCCAGGGCACTCTCTGGACTCACTGCACTGCATCCCCAGTGGTGCCAGTGCACTCTCTGGAATCACTGCAGTGCATCCCCTGTGGTGCCAGTGCACTCTCTGGACTCACTGCACTGCATCCCCAGTGGTGCCAGTGCATTCTCTAGACTCACTGCACTGCATCCCCAGTGGTGCCAGTGCACTCTCTGGACTCACTGCAGTGCATCACCAGTGGTGAAAGTGCACTGTCTGGACTCACTGCACTGCATCCCCATTGGTGCCAGTGCACTCTCTGGACTCCCTGCACTGCATCCCCAGTGGTGCCAGTGTACTCTCTGGACTCACTGCAGTGTATCCCCATTGGAGCTGGTGCACTCTCTGGACTCACTAAACTGCATCCCCAGTGGTGCCAGAGAACTCTCTGGAGTCACTGCAGTGCATCCCCAGTGGTGCCAGTGCACTCTCTGGACTCACTGCAGTGCATCCCCAGTGGTGCAAGGGCACTCTCTGGACTCACTGCACTGCATCCCCAGTGGTGCCAGTGCACTCTCTGGTCTCACTGCGCTGCATCCCCAGTGGTGCTAGTGCACTCTCTGGACTCACTGCACTGCATCCCCAGTGGTGCCAGTGTACTCACAGCACTGCATCCCCAGTGGTGCCAGTGCACTCTCTGGAATCACTGCACTGCATCCCCAGTGGTGCCAGTTCACTCTTTCGAGTCACTGCACTGCATCCCCAGTGGTGCCAGTGCACTCTCTGGACTCACTGCACTTCATCACCAGTGGTGCCACTGCACTCTCTGGACTCACTGCACTGCATCCCCAGTGGTGCCAGTGCACTCTATGGACTCACTGCACTGCATCCCCAGTGGTGCAAGTGCACTCTCTGCACTCACTGCACTGCATCCCCAGTGGTGCCAGTGCATTCTCTAGACTCACTGCAGTGCATCCCCAGTTGTGCCAGTGCACTCTCTGGACTCACTGCACTGCATCACCTGTGGTGCCAGTGCACTCTATGGCCTCACTGCACTGCATCCCCAGTGGTGCCAGTGTACTCACAGCACTGCATCCCCAGTGGTGCCAGTGCACTCTCTGGCCTCACTGCACTGCATCCCCAGTGGTGCCCCTGCACTCTCTGGACTCACTGCACTGCATCCCCAGTGGTGCCAATGCACTCTCTGGACTCATTGCAGTGCATCCCAAGTGGTGCCAGTGCACTCTCTGGACTCACTGCACTGCATCCCCAGTGGTGCCAGTGCACTCTCTGGACTCACTGCACTGCATCCCCAGTGGTGCCAGTGCACTCTCTGGCCTCACTGCACTGCATCCCCAGTGGTTCCCCTGCACTCTCTGGCCTCAGTGCACTGCATTCCCAGTGGTGCCAGTGCACTCTCTGGACTCACTGTAGTGCATCCCTAGTGGTGCCAGTGCACTCTCTGGACTCACTGCACTGCATCCCCAGTGGTGCCAGTGCACTCTCTGGAATCACTGCAGTGCATCCCCTGTGGTGCCAGTGCACTCTCTGGAGTCACTGCAGTGCATCCCAAGTGGTGCCACTGCATTCTCTAGACTCACTGCAGTGCATCCCCAGTGGTGCCAGTGCACTCTCTGGACTCACTGCAGTGCATCCCCAGTGGTGCCAGTGCACTCTCTGGACTCACTGCAGTGCATCCCCAGAAGTGCCACTGCACTCTCTGGACTCACTGCACTGCATCACCAGTGGTGCCAGTGCACTCTCTAGAGTCACTGCAGTGCATCCCTTGTTGTGCTAGTGCACTCTCTGCACTCACTACACTGCATCCCCAAAAGTGCCACTGCACTCTCTGGACTCACTGCACTGCATCCCCGGTGGTTCCATTGCACTCTCTGGACTCACTGCATTGCATCCCCAGTGGTGCCAGTGCACTCTCTGGACTCACTGCAGTGCATCCCCAGAAGTGCCAGTGCACTCTCTGGACTCACTGCACTGCATCCCCAATGGTGCCAGTGCACTCTCTGGACTCACTGCACTGCATCCCCAGTGGTGCCAGTGCACTCTCTGGACTCACTGCACTGCATCCCCAGAAGTGCCACTGCACTCTCTGGACTCACTGCACTGCATCCCCAGTGGTGCCAGTGCACTCTCTAGAGTCACTGCAGTGCATCCCTTGTTGTGCTAGTGCACTCTCTGCACTCATTACACTGCACCCCAGAAGTACCAGTGCACTCTCTGGACTCACTGCACTGCATCCCCAGTGGTTCCATTGCACTCTCTGGACTCACTGCATTGCATCCCCAGTGGTGCCAGTGCACTCTCTGGACTCACTGCAGTGCATCCCCAGAAGTGCCAGTGCACTCTCTGGACTCACTGCAGTGCATCCCCAATGGTGCCAGTGCACTCTCTGGACTCACTGCACTGCATCCCCATTGGTGACAGTGCACTCTCTGGACTCACCGGGGTGCATCCCCAGTGGTGCCAGTGCACTCTCTGGACTCACTGCAGTGCATCCCCAGTGGTGCCAGTGCACTCTCTGGACTCACTGCACTGCATCCCCAATGGTGCCAGTGCACTCCCTGGACTCACTGCACTGCATCCCCAATGGTGCCAGTGCACTCTTTGGACTCACTGCACTGCATCCCCAGTGGTGCCAGTGCACTCTCTGGACTCACTGCATTGCATCCCCAGTGGTGCCAGTGCACTCTCTGGACTCACTTCAGTGCATCCCCAGAAGTGCCAGTGCACTCTCTGGACTCACTGCATTGCATCCCCAATGGTGCCAGTGCACTCTCTGGACTCACTGCACTGCATCCCTATTGGTGCCAGTGCACTCTCTGGACTCACTGCACTGCATCCCCAGTGGTGCCAGTGCACTCTCTGGACTCACTGCACTGCATCCCCAGTGGTGACAGTGCACTCTCTGGACTCACTGCACTGCATCCCCAGTGGTGCCAGTGCACTCTCTGGACTCACTGCACTGCATCCCCATTGGTGCCAGTGCACTCTCTGGACTCACTGCACTGCATCCCCAGTGGTGCCAGTGCACTCTCTGGACTCACTGCACTGCATCCCCAATGGTGCCAGTGCACTCTTTGGACTCACTGCACTGCATCCCCAGTGGTGCCAGTGCCGTCTCTGGACTCACTGCAGTGCATCCCCACTGGTGCAAGTGCACTCTCTGCACTCACTGCACTGCATCCCCAGTGGTGCCAGTGCACTCTCTGGAATCACTGCACTGGATCCCCAGTGGTGCCAGTGCACTCTGTGGAGTCAGTGCACTGCATCCCCAGTGGTTCCAGTGCACTCTCTGGATCACTGCACTGCATCCCCAGTGGTGCCAGTGTACTCTCTGGACTCACTGCACTGCATCCCCAGAGGTGCCAGTGCGCTCTCTGGACTCACTGCAGTGCATCCCCAGTGGTGCCAGTGCACTCTCTGGACTCACTGCAGTGCATCCCCAGTGGTGCCAGTGCACTCTCTGGACTCACTGCACCGCATCCCCAGTGGTGCCAGTGCACTCTCTGGACTCACTGCACTGCATCCCCAGTGGTGCCAGTGCACTCTCTGGACTCACTGCACTGCATCCCCAGTGGTGCCAGTGCACTCTCTGGACTCACTGCACTGCATCCCCAGTGGTGCCAGTGCACTCTCTGGACTCAGTGCACTGCATCACCATTGGTGCCAGTGCACTCTCTGGACTCACTGCACTGCATCCCCAGTGCTGACAGTGTACACCCTGGACTCACTGCACTGCATCACCAGTGGTGCCAGTACACTCTCTGGACTCACTGCAGTGAATCCCCAGTGGTGACAGTGCGCTCTCTAGACTCACTGCACTGCATCCCCAGTGGTGCCAGTGCACTCTCTGCACTCACTGCGCTGCATCCCCAGTGGTGCCAGTGCACTCTCTGGACTCACTAGAGTGCATCCCCATTGGTGCCAGTGTACTCACTGCACTGCATCCCCAGTGGTGCCAGTGCACTCTCTGGACTCACTGTAGTGCATCCCCAGTGGTGCCAGTGCGCTCTCTGGACTCACTGCACTGCATCCCCATTGGTGCCAGTGCACTCTCTGGAGTCACTGCACTGCATCCCCAGTGGTGCCAGTGCACTCTATGGCCTCACTGCACTGCATCCCCAGTGGTGCCCCTGCACTCTCTGGACTCACTGCACTGCATCCCCAGTGGTGCCAGTGCACTCTCTGGACTCACTGCAGTGCATCCCCAGTGGTGCCAGTGCACTCTCTGGACTCACTGCACTGCATCCCCAGTGGTGCCAGTGCACTCTCTGGACTCACTAGAGTGCATCCCCAGTGGTGCCAGTGTACTCTCTGGAGTCACTGCACTGCATCCCCAGTGGTGCCAGTGCATTCTCTAGACTCACTGCAGTGCATCCCCAGTGGTGCCAGTGCACTCTCTGGACTCACTGCAGTGCATCCCCAGTGGTGCCAGTGCACTCTCTGGACTCACTGCACTGCATCCCCAGTGGTGCCAGTGCACTCTCTGGGCTCACTGCAGTGCATCCCCAGTGGTGCCAGTGCACTCTCTGGACTCACTGCACTGCATTCCCAGTGGTGCCAGTGCACTCTCTGGACTCACTGCACTGCATCCCCAGTGGTGCCAGTGCACTCTCTGGACTCACTGCACTGCATCCCCAGTGGTGCCAGTGCACTCTCTGGACTCACTGCAGTGCATCCCCAGTGGTGCCACTGCACTCTCTGGACTCACAGCACTGCATTCCCAGTGGTGCCAGTGCACTCTCTGGTCTCACTAGAGTGCATCCCCAGTTGTGCCAGTGTACTCACTGGACTGCATCCCCAGTGGTGCCAGTGCACTCTCTGGACTCACTGTATTACATCCCCAGTGGTGCCAGTGCACTCTCTGGACTCACTGCACTGCATCCCCAGTGTAGCCAGTGCACTCTCTGGACTCACGGCACTGCAACCCCTGTGGTGCCAGTGCACTCTCTGGACTCACTGTACTGCATCCCCAGTGGTGCCAGTGCACTCTCTGGACTCAGCGGAGTGCTTCCCAGTGGTGCCAGTTCACTCTCTGGAGTCACTGCACTGCATCAACAGTGGTGCCAGTGCACACTCTGGACTCACTGCACTGCATCCCCAGTGGTGCCACTGCACTCTCTGGACTCACTGCACTGCATCCCCAGTGGAGACAGTGCACTCTCTGTAGTCACTGCGCTGCATCCCCAGTGGTGCCAGTGCACTCTCTGGACTCACTGCACTGCATCCCCAGTGGAGGCAATGCACTCTCTGGACTCACTGCAGTGCATCCCCAGTGGTGCCAGTGGCTCTCTTTACTCACTGCACTGCATCCCCAGTGTTGCCAGTGCACTCTCTGGACTCACTGCACTGCATCCCCAGTGGTGCCAGTGCACTCTCTGGACTCACTGCACTGCATCCCCAGTGGTGCCAGTGTACTCTCTGGACTCACAGCACTGCATCCCAAGTGGTGCCAGTGCACTCTCTGGACTCACTGCACTAAAACTCCAGTGTTGCCAGTGCACTCTCTGGACTCACTGCACTAAAACTCCAGTGGTGCCAGGGCACTCTCTGGACTCACTGCACTGCATCCCCAGTGGTGCCAGTGCACTCTCTGGAATCACTGCAGTGCATCCCCTGTGGTGCCAGTGCACTCTCTGGACTCACTGCACTGCATCCCCAGTGGTGCCAGTGCATTCTCTAGACTCACTGCACTGCATCCCCAGTGGTGCCAGTGCACTCTCTGGACTCACTGCAGTGCATCACCAGTGGTGACAGTGCACTCTCTGGACTCACTGCACTGCATCCCCATTGGTGCCAGTGCACTCTCTGTACTCCCTGCACTGCATCCCCAGTGGTGCCAGTGTACTCTCTGGACTCACTGCAGTGTATCCCCATTGGAGCCGGTGCACTCTCTGGACTCACTAAACTGCATCCCCAGTGGTGCCAGAGAACTCTCTGGAGTCACTGCAGTGTATCCCCAGTGGTGCCAGTGCACTCTCTGGACTCACTGCACTGCATCCCCAGTGGTGCAAGGGCACTCTCTGGACTCACTGCACTGCATCGCCAGTGGTGCCAGTGTACTCACAGCACTGCATCCCCAGTGGTGCCAGTGCACTCTCTGGAATCACTGCACTGCATCCCCAGTGGTGCCAGTGCACTCTCTGGAATCACTGCAGTGCATCCCCTGTGGTGCCAGTGCACTCTCTGGAGTCACTGCAGTGCATCCCAAGTGGTGCCACTTCATTCTCTAGACTCACTGCAGTGCATCCCCAGTGGTGCCAGTGCACTCTCTGGACTCACTGCACTTCATCACCAGTGGTGCCACTGCACTCTCTGGACTCACTGCACTGCATCACCAGTGGTGCCAGTGCACTCTATGGACTCACTGCACTGCATCCCCAGTGGTGCCAGTGCACTCTCTGGAATCACTGCACTGCATCCCCAGTGGTGCCAGTGCACTCTCTGGCCTCACTGCACTGCATCCCCAGTGGTGCCCCTGCACTCTCTGGACTCACTGCACTGCATCCCCAGTGGTGCCAGTGCACTCTCTGGACTCATTGCAGTGCATCCCAAGTGGTGCCAGTGCACTCTCTGGACTCACTGCACTGCATCCCCAGTGGTGCCAGTGCACTCTCTGGACTCACTGCACTGCATCCCCAGTGGTGCCAGTGCACTCTCTGGCCTCACTGCACTGCATCCCCAGTGGTGCCCCTGCACTCTCTGGCCTCAGTGCACTGCATTCCCAGTGGTGCCAGTGCACTCTCTGGACTCACTAGAGTGCATCCCCAGTGGTGCCAGTGTACTCACTGCACTGCATCCCCAGTGGTGCCAGTGCACTCTCTGGACTCACTGCACTGCATCCCCAGTGGAGGCAATGCACTCTCTGGACTCACTGCAGTGCATCCCCAGTGGTGCCAGTGGCTCTCTTTACTCACTGCACTGCATCCCCAGTGTTGCCAGTGCACTCTCTGGACTCACTGCACTGCATCGCCAGTGGTGCCAGTGCACTCTCTGGACTCACTGCACTGCATCGCCAGTGGTGCCAGTGCACTCTCTGGACTCACTGCACTGCATCCCCAGTGGTGCCAGTGTACTCTCTGGACTCACAGAACTGCATCCCCAGTGGTGCCAGTGCACTCTCTGGACTCACTGCACTAAAACTCCAGTGTTGCCAGTGCACTCTCTGGACTCACTGCACTAAAACTCCAGTGGTGCCAGGGCACTCTCTGGACTCACTGCACTGCATCACCAGTGGTGCCAGTGCACTCTCTGGAATCACTGCAGTTCATCCCCTGTGGTGCCAGTGCACTCTCTGGACTCACTGCACTGCATCCCCAGAGGTGCCAGTGCATTCTCTAGACTCACTGCACTGCATCCCCAGTGGTGCCAGTGCACTCTCTGGACTCACTGCAGTGCATCCCCAGTGGTGACAGTGCACTGTCTGGACTCACTGCACTGCATCCCCATTGGTGCCAGTGCACTCTCTGGACTCCCTGCACTGCATCCCCAGTGGTGCCAGTGTACTCTCTGGACTCACTGCAGTGTATCCCCATTGGAGCCGGTGCACTCTCTGGACTCACTAAACTGCATCCCCAGTGGTGCCAGAGAACTCTCTGGAGTCACTGCAGTGCATCCCCAGTGGTGCCAGTGCACTCTCTGGACTCACTGCAGTGCATCCCCAGTGGTGCAAGGGCACTCTCTGTACTCACTGCACTGCATCCCCAGTGGTGCCAGTGCACTCTCTGGTCTCACTGCGCTGCATCCCCAGTGGTGCTAGTGCACTCTCTGGACTCACTGCACTGCATCCCCAGTGGTGCCAGTGTACTCACAGCACTGCATCCCCAGTGGTGCCAGTGCACTCTCTGGAATCACTGCACTGCATCCCCAGTGGTGCCAGTTCACTCTTTCGAGTCACTGCACTGCATCCCCAGTGGTGCCAGTGCACTCTCTGGACTCACTGCACTTCATCACCAGTGGTGCCACTGCACTCTCTGGACTCACTGCACTGCATCCCCAGTGGTGCCAGTGCACTCTATGGACTCACTGCACTGCATCCCCAGTGGTGCAAGTGCACTCTCTGGACTCACTGCACTGCATCCCCAGTGGTGCCAGTGCATTCTCTAGACTCACTGCAGTGCATCCCCAGTTGTGCCAGTGCACTCTCTGGACTCACTGCACTGCATCACCTGTGGTGCCAGTGCACTCTATGGCCTCACTGCACTGCATCCCCAGTGGTGCCAGTGTACTCACAGCACTGCATCCCCAGTGGTGCCAGTGCACTCTCTGGCCTCACTGCACTGCATCCCCAGTGGTGCCCCTGCACTCTCTGGACTCACTGCACTGCATCCCCAGTGGTGCCAGTGCACTCTCTGGACTCATTGCAGTGCATCACAAGTGGTGCCAGTGCACTCTCTGGACTCACTGCACTGCATCCCCAGTGGTGCCAGTGCACTCTCTGGACTCACTGCACTGCATCCCCAGTGGTGCCCCTGCACTCTCTGGCCTCAGTGCACTGCATTCCCAGTGGTGCCAGTGCACTCTCTGGACTCACTAGAGTGCATCCCCAGTGGTGCCAGTGTACTCACTGCACTGCATCCCCAGTGGTGCCAGTGCACTCTCTGGACTCACTGTAGTGCATCCCTAGTGGTGCCAGTGCACTCTCTGGACTCACTGCACTGCATCCCCAGTGGTGCCAGTGCACTCTCTGGAATCACTGCAGTGCATCCCCTGTGGTGCCAGTGCACTCTCTGGAGTCACTGCAGTGCATCCCAAGTGGTGCCACTGCATTCTCTAGACTCACTGCAGTGCATCCCCAGTGGTGCCAGTGCACTCTCTGGACTCACTGCAGTGCATCCCCAGTGGTGCCAGTGCACTCTCTGGACTCACTGCAGTGCATCCCCAGAAGTGCCACTGCACTCTCTGGACTCACTGCACTGCATCACCAGTGGTGCCAGTGCACTCTCTAGAGTCACTGCAGTGCATCCCTTGTTGTGCTAGTGCACTCTCTGCACTCACTACACTGCATCCCCAAAAGTGCCACTGCACTCTCTGGACTCACTGCACTGCATCCCCGGTGGTTCCATTGCACTCTCTGGACTCACTGCATTGCATCCCCAGTGGTGCCAGTGCACTCTCTGGACTCACTGTAGTGCATCCCCAGAAGTGCCAGTGCACTCTCTGGACTCACTGCACTGCATCCCCAATGGTGCCAGTGCACTCTCTGGACTCACTGCACTGCATCCCCAGTGGTGCCAGTGCACTCTCTGGACTCACTGCACTGCATCCCCAGTGGTGCCAGTGCACTCTCTAGAGTCACTGCAGTGCATCCCTTGTTGTGCTAGTGCACTCTCTGCACTCATTACACTGCACCCCAGAAGTACCAGTGCACTCTCTGGACTCACTGCACTGCATCCCCAGTGGTTCCATTGCACTCTCTGGACTCACTGCATTGCATCCCCAGTGGTGCCAGTGCACTCTCTGGACTCACTGCAGTGCATCCCCAGAAGTGCCAGTGCACTCTCTGGACTCACTGCAGTGCATCCCCAATGGTGCCAGTGCACTCTCTGGACTCACTGCACTGCATCCCCATTGGTGCCAGTGCACTCTCTGGACTCACCGGTGTGCATCCCCAGTGGTGCCAGTGCACTCTCTGGACTCACTGCAGTGCATCCCCAGTGGTGCCAGTGCACTCTCTGGACTCACTGCACTGCATCCCCAATGGTGCCAGTGCACTCCCTGGACTCACTGCACTGCATCCCCAATGGTGCCAGTGCACTCTTTGGACTCACTGCACTGCATCCCCAGTGGTGCCAGTGCACTCTCTGGACTCACTTCAGTGCATCCCCAAAAGTGCCAGTGCACTCTCTGGACTCACTGCACTGCATCCCCAGTGGTGCCAGTGCACTCTCTGGTCTCACTGCGCTGCATCCCCAGTGGTGCTAGTGCACTCTCTGGACTCACTGCACTGCATCCCCAGTGGTGCCAGTGTACTCACAGCACTGCATCCCCAGTGGTGCCAGTGCACTCTCTGGAATCACTGCACTGCATCCCCAGTGGTGCCAGTTCACTCTTTCGAGTCACTGCACTGCATCCCCAGTGGTGCCAGTGCACTCTCTGGACTCACTGCACTTCATCACCAGTGGTGCCACTGCACTCTCTGGACTCACTGCACTGCATCCCCAGTGGTGCCAGTGCACTCTATGGACTCACTGCACTGCATCCCCAGTGGTGCAAGTGCACTCTCTGCACTCACTGCACTGCATCCCCAGTGGTGCCAGTGCATTCTCTAGACTCACTGCAGTGCATCCCCAGTTGTGCCAGTGCACTCTCTGGACTCACTGCACTGCATCACCTGTGGTGCCAGTGCACTCTATGGCCTCACTGCACTGCATCCCCAGTGGTGCCAGTGTACTCACAGCACTGCATCCCCAGTGGTGCCAGTGCACTCTCTGGCCTCACTGCACTGCATCCCCAGTGGTGCCCCTGCACTCTCTGGACTCACTGCACTGCATCCCCAGTGGTGCCAGTGCACTCTCTGGACTCATTGCAGTGCATCCCAAGTGGTGCCAGTGCACTCTCTGGACTCACTGCACTGCATCCCCAGTGGTGCCAGTGCACTCTCTGGACTCACTGCACTGCATCACCAGTGGTGCCAGTGCACTCTCTGGCCTCACTGCACTGCATCCCCAGTGGTGCCCCTGCACTCTCTGGCCTCAGTGCACTGCATTCCCAGAGGTGCCAGTGAACTCTCTGGACTCACTAGAGTGCATCCCCAGTGGTGCCAGTGTACTCACTGCACTGCATCCCCAGTGGTGCCAGTGCACTCTCTGGACTCACTGTAGTGCATCCCTAGTGGTGCCAGTGCACTCTCTGGACTCACTGCACTGCATCCCCAGTGGTGCCAGTGCACTCTCTGGAATCACTGCAGTGCATCCCCTGTGGTGCCAGTGCACTCTCTGGAGTCATCGCAGTGCATTCCAAGTGGTGCCACTGCATTCTCTAGACTCACTGCACTGCATCCCCAGTGGTGCCAGTGCACTCTCTGGACTCACTGCAGTGCATCCCCAGTGGTGCCAGTGCACTCTCTGGACTCACTGCAGTGCATCCCCAGAAGTGCCACTGCACTCTCTGGACTCACTGCACTGCATCACCAGTGGTGCCAGTGCACTCTCTAGAGTCACTGCAGTGCATCCCTTGTTGTGCTAGTGCACTCTCTGCACTCACTACACTGCATCCCCAAAAGTGCCACTGCACTCTCTGGACTCACTGCACTGCATCCCCGGTGGTTCCATTGCACTCTCTGGACTCACTGCATTGCATCCCCAGTGGTGCCAGTGCACTCTCTGGACTCACTGCAGTGCATCCCCAGAAGTGCCACTGCACTCTCTGGACTCACTGCACTGCATCACCAGTGGTGCCAGTGCACTCTCTAGAGTCACTGCAGTGCATCCCTTGTTGTGCTAGTGCACTCTCTGCACTCACTACACTGCATCCCCAAAAGTGCCACTGCACTCTCTGGACTCACTGCACTGCATCCCCGGTGGTTCCATTGCACTCTCTGGACTCACTGCATTGCATCCCCAGTGGTGCCAGTGCACTCTCTGGACTCACTGTAGTGCATCCCCAGAAGTGCCAGTGCACTCTCTGGACTCACTGCACTGCATCCCCAATGGTGCCAGTGCACTCTCTGGACTCACTGCACTGCATCCCCAGTGGTGCCAGTGCACTCTCTGGACTCACTGCACTGCATCCCCAGTGGTGCCAGTGCACTCTCTAGAGTCACTGCAGTGCATCCCTTGTTGTGCTAGTGCACTCTCTGCACTCATTACACTGCACCCCAGAAGTACCAGTGCACTCTCTGGACTCACTGCACTGCATCCCCAGTGGTTCCATTGCACTCTCTGGACTCACTGCATTGCATCCCCAGTGGTGCCAGTGCACTCTCTGGACTCACTGCAGTGCATCCCCAGAAGTGCCAGTGCACTCTCTGGACTCACTGCAGTGCATCCCCAATGGTGCCAGTGCACTCTCTGGACTCACTGCACTGCATCCCCATTGGTGCCAGTGCACTCTCTGGACTCACCGGTGTGCATCCCCAGTGGTGCCAGTGCACTCTCTGGACTCACTGCAGTGCATCCCCAGTGGTGCCAGTGCACTCTCTGGACTCACTGCACTGCATCCCCAATGGTGCCAGTGCACTCCCTGGACTCACTGCACTGCATCCCCAATGGTGCCAGTGCACTCTTTGGACTCACTGCACTGCATCCCCAGTGGTGCCAGTGCACTCTCTGGACTCACTTCAGTGCATCCCCAAAAGTGCCAGTGCACTCTCTGGACTCACTGCACTGCATCCCCAGTGGTGCCAGTGCACTCTCTGGTCTCACTGCGCTGCATCCCCAGTGGTGCTAGTGCACTCTCTGGACTCACTGCACTGCATCCCCAGTGGTGCCAGTGTACTCACAGCACTGCATCCCCAGTGGTGCCAGTGCACTCTCTGGAATCACTGCACTGCATCCCCAGTGGTGCCAGTTCACTCTTTCGAGTCACTGCACTGCATCCCCAGTGGTGCCAGTGCACTCTCTGGACTCACTGCACTTCATCACCAGTGGTGCCACTGCACTCTCTGGACTCACTGCACTGCATCCCCAGTGGTGCCAGTGCACTCTATGGACTCACTGCACTGCATCCCCAGTGGTGCAAGTGCACTCTCTGCACTCACTGCACTGCATCCCCAGTGGTGCCAGTGCATTCTCTAGACTCACTGCAGTGCATCCCCAGTTGTGCCAGTGCACTCTCTGGACTCACTGCACTGCATCACCTGTGGTGCCAGTGCACTCTATGGCCTCACTGCACTGCATCCCCAGTGGTGCCAGTGTACTCACAGCACTGCATCCCCAGTGGTGCCAGTGCACTCTCTGGCCTCACTGCACTGCATCCCCAGTGGTGCCCCTGCACTCTCTGGACTCACTGCACTGCATCCCCAGTGGTGCCAGTGCACTCTCTGGACTCATTGCAGTGCATCCCAAGTGGTGCCAGTGCACTCTCTGGACTCACTGCACTGCATCCCCAGTGGTGCCAGTGCACTCTCTGGACTCACTGCACTGCATCACCAGTGGTGCCAGTGCACTCTCTGGCCTCACTGCACTGCATCCCCAGTGGTGCCCCTGCACTCTCTGGCCTCAGTGCACTGCATTCCCAGAGGTGCCAGTGAACTCTCTGGACTCACTAGAGTGCATCCCCAGTGGTGCCAGTGTACTCACTGCACTGCATCCCCAGTGGTGCCAGTGCACTCTCTGGACTCACTGTAGTGCATCCCTAGTGGTGCCAGTGCACTCTCTGGACTCACTGCACTGCATCCCCAGTGGTGCCAGTGCACTCTCTGGAATCACTGCAGTGCATCCCCTGTGGTGCCAGTGCACTCTCTGGAGTCATCGCAGTGCATTCCAAGTGGTGCCACTGCATTCTCTAGACTCACTGCACTGCATCCCCAGTGGTGCCAGTGCACTCTCTGGACTCACTGCAGTGCATCCCCAGTGGTGCCAGTGCACTCTCTGGACTCACTGCAGTGCATCCCCAGAAGTGCCACTGCACTCTCTGGACTCACTGCACTGCATCACCAGTGGTGCCAGTGCACTCTCTAGAGTCACTGCAGTGCATCCCTTGTTGTGCTAGTGCACTCTCTGCACTCACTACACTGCATCCCCAAAAGTGCCACTGCACTCTCTGGACTCACTGCACTGCATCCCCGGTGGTTCCATTGCACTCTCTGGACTCACTGCATTGCATCCCCAGTGGTGCCAGTGCACTCTCTGGACTCACTGCAGTGCATCCCCAGAAGTGCCAGTGCACTCTCTGGACTCACTGCACTGCATCCCCAATGGTGCCAGTGCACTCTCTGGACTCACTGCACTGCATCCCCAGTGGTGCCAGTGCACTCTCTGGACTCACTGCACTGCATCCCCAGAAGTGCCACTGCACTCTCTGGACTCACTGCACTGCATCCCCAGTGGTGCCAGTGCACTCTGTAGAGTCACTGCAGTGCATCCCTTGTTGTGCTAGTGCACTCTCTGCACTCATTACACTGCACCCCAGAAGTACCAGTGCACTCTCTGGACTCACTGCACTGCATCCCCAGTGGTTCCATTGCACTCTCTGGACTCACTGCATTGCATCCCCAGTGGTGCCAGTGCACTCTCTGGACTCACTGCAGTGCATCCCCAGAAGTGCCAGTGCACTCTCTGGACTCACTGCAGTGCATCCCCAATGGTGCCAGTGCACTCTCTGGACTCACTGCACTGCATCCCCATTGGTGCCAGTGCACTCTCTGGACTCACCGGGGTGCATCCCCAGTGGTGCCAGTGCACTCTCTGGACTCACTGCAGTGCATCCCCACTGGTGCCAGTGCACTCTCTGGACTCACTGCACTGCATCCCCAATGGTGCCAGTGCACTCCCTGGACTCACTGCACTGCATCCCCAATGGTGCCAGTGCACTCTTTGGACTCACTGCACTGCATCCCCAGTGGTGCCAGTGCACTCTCTGGACTCACTGCATTGCATCCCCAGTGGTGCCAGTGCACTCTCTGGACTCACTTCAGTGCATCCCCAGAAGTGCCAGTGCACTCTCTGGACTCACTGCATTGCATCCCCAATGGTGCCAGTGCACTCTCTGGACTCACTGCACTGCATCCCTATTGGTGCCAGTGCACTCTCTGGACTCACTGCACTGCATCCCCAGTGGTGCCAGTGCACTCTCTGGACTCCCTGCACTGCATCCCCAGTGGTGCCAGTGTACTCTCTGGACTCACTGCAGTGTATCCCCATTGGAGCCGGTGCACTCTCTGGACTCACTAAACTGCATCCCCAGTGGTGCCAGAGAACTCTCTGGAGTCACTGCAGTGCATCCCCAGTGGTGCCAGTGCACTCTCTGGACTCACTGCAGTGCATCCCCAGTGGTGCAAGGGCACTCTCTGGACTCACTGCACTGCATCCCCAGTGGTGCCAGTGCACTCTCTGGTCTCACTGCGCTGCATCCCCAGTGGTGCTAGTGCACTCTCTGGACTCACTGCACTGCATCCCCAGTGGTGCCAGTGTACTCACAGCACTGCATCCCCAGTGGTGCCAGTGCACTCTCTGGAATCACTGCACTGCATCCCCAGTGGTGCCAGTTCACTCTTTCGAGTCACTGCACTGCATCCCCAGTGGTGCCAGTGCACTCTCTGGACTCACTGCACTTCATCCCCAGTGGTGCCACTGCACTCTCTGGACTCACTGCACTGCATCCCCAGTGGTGCCAGTGCACTCTATGGACTCACTGCACTGCATCCCCAGTGGTGCCAGTGCACTCTCTGGAATCACTGCACTGCATCCCCAGTGGTGCCAGTGCATTCTCTAGACTCACTGCAGTGCATCCACAGTTGTGCCAGTGCACTCTCTGGACTCACTGCACTGCATCACCTGTGGTGCCAGTGCACTCTATGGCCTCACTGCACTGCATCCCCAGTGGTGCCAGTGTACTCACAGCACTGCATCCCCAGTGGTGCCAGTGCACCCTCTGGCCTCACTGCACTGCATCCCCAGTGGTGCCCCTGCACTCTCTGGACTCACTGCACTGCATCGCCAGTGGTGCCAGTGCACTCTCTGGACTCATTGCAGTGCATCCCAAGTGGTGCCAGTGCACTCTCTGGACTCACTGCACTGCATCCCCAGTGGTGCCAGTGCACTCTCTGGACTCACTGCACTGCATCCCCAGTGGTGCCAGTGCACTCTCTGGACTCACTGCAGTGCATCCCCAGTGGTGCCAGTGCACTCTCTGGCCTCAGTGCACTGCATTCCCAGTGGTGCCAGTGCACTCTCTGGACTCCCTAGAGTGCATCCCCATTGGTGCCAGTGTACTCACTTCACTGCATCCCCAGTGGTGCCAGTGCACTCTCTGGACTCACTGTAGTGCATCCCCTTGGTGCCAGTGCACTCTCTGGACTCACTGCACTGCATCCCCATTGGTGCCAGTGCACTCTCTGGAGTCACTGCACTGCATCCCCAGTGGTGCCAGTGCACTCTATGGCCTCACTGCACTGCATCCCCAGTGGTGCCCCTGCACTCTCTGGACTCACTGCACTGCATCCCCAGTGGTGCCAGTGCACTCTCTGGACTCACTTCCGTGCATCCCCAGTGGTGCCAGTGCACTCTCTGGACTCACTGCACTGCATCCCCAGTGGTGCCAGTGCACTCTCTGGACTCACTAGAGTGCATCCCCAGTGGTGCCAGTGTACTCTCTGGAGTCACTGCACTGCATCCCCAGTGGTGCCAGTGCATTCTCTAGACTCACTGCAGTGCATCCCCAGTGGTGCCAGTGCACTCTCTGGACTCACTGCAGTGCATCCCCAGTGGTGCCAGTGCACTCTCTGGACTCACTGCACTGCATCCCCAGTGGTGCCAGTGCACTCTCTGGACTCACTGCAGTGCATCCCCAGTGGTGCCAGTGCACTCTCTGGAGTCACTGCACTGCATCCCCAGTGGTGCCAGTGCATTCTCTAGACTCACTGCAGTGCATCCCCAGTGGTGCCAGTGCACTCTCTGGACTCACTGCACTGCATCCCCAGTGGTGCCAGTGCACTCTCTGGAGTCACTGCAGTGCATCCCCAGTGGTGCCACTGCACTCTCTGGACTCACCGCACTGCATTCCCAGTGGTGCCAGTGCACTCTCTGGTCTCACTAGAGTGCATCCCCAGTTGTGCCAGTGTACTCACTGGACTGCATCCCCAGTGGTGCCAGTGCACTCTCTGGACTCACTGTATTACATCCCCAGTGGTGCCAGTGCACTCTCTGGACTCACTGTAGTGCATCCCTAGTGGTGCCAGTGCACTCTCTGGACTCACTGCACTGCATCCCCAGTGGTGCCAGTGCACTCTCTGGAATCACTGCACTGCATCCCCAGTGGTGCCAGTGCACTCTCTGGCCTCACTGCACTGCATCCCCAGTGGTGCCCCTGCACTCTCTGGACTCACTGCACTGCATCCCCAGTGGTGCCAGTGCACTCTCTGGACTCATTGCAGTGCATCCCAAGTGGTGCCAGTGCACTCTCTGGACTCACTGCACTGCATCCCCAGTGGTGCCAGTGCACTCTCTGGACTCACTGCACTGCATCCCCAGTGGTGCCAGTGCACTCTCTGGCCTCACTGCACTGCATCCCCAGTGGTGCCCCTGCACTCTCTGGCCTCAGTGCACTGCATTCCCAGTGGTGCCAGTGCACTCTCTGGACTCACTGCACTGCATCCCCGGTGGTTCCATTGCACTCTCTGGACTCACTGCATTGCATCCCCAGTGGTGCCAGTGCACTCTCTGGACTCACTGCAGTGCATCCCCAGAAGTGCCAGTGCACTCTCTGGACTCACTGCACTGCATCCCCAATGGTGCCAGTGCACTCTCTGGACTCACTGCACTGCATCCCCAGTGGTGCCAGTGCACTCTCTGGACACACTGCACTGCATCCCCAGAAGTGCCACTGCACTCTCTGGACTCACTGCACTGCATCCCCAGTGGTGCCAGTGCACTCTCTAGAGTCACTGCAGTGCATCCCTTGTTGTGCTAGTGCACTCTCTGCACTCATTACACTGCACCCCAGAAGTACCAGTGCACTCTCTGGACTCACTGCACTGCATCCCCAGTGGTTCCATTGCACTCTCTGGACTCACTGCATTGCATCCCCAGTGGTGCCAGTGCACTCTCTGGACTCACTGCAGTGCATCCCCAGAAGTGCCAGTGCACTCTCTGGACTCACTGCAGTGCATCCCCAATGGTGCCAGTGCACTCTCTGGACTCACTGCACTGCATCCCCATTGGTGCCAGTGCACTCTCTGGACTCACCGGGGTGCATCCCCAGTGGTGCCAGTGCACTCTCTGGACTCACTGCAGTGCATCCCCAGTGGTGCCAGTGCACTCTCTGGACTCACTGCACTGCATCCCCAATGGTGCCAGTGCACTCCCTGGACTCACTGCACTGCATCCCCAATGGTGCCAGTGCACTCTTTGGACTCACTGCACTGCATCCCCAGTGGTGCCAGTGCACTCTCTGGACTCACTGCATTGCATCCCCAGTGGTGCCAGTGCACTCTCTGGACTCACTTCAGTGCATCCCCAGAAGTGCCAGTGCACTCTCTGGACTCACTGCATTGCATCCCCAATGGTGCCAGTGCACTCTCTGGACTCACTGCACTGCATCCCTATTGGTGCCAGTGCACTCTCTGGACTCACTGCACTGCATCCCCAGTGGTGCCAGTGCACTCTCTGGACTCCCTGCACTGCATCCCCAGTGGTGCCAGTGTACTCTCTGGACTCACTGCAGTGTATCCCCATTGGAGCCGGTGCACTCTCTGGACTCACTAAACTGCATCCCCAGTGGTGCCAGAGAACTCTCTGGAGTCACTGCAGTGCATCCCCAGTGGTGCCAGTGCACTCTCTGGACTCACTGCAGTGCATCCCCAGTGGTGCAAGGGCACTCTCTGGACTCACTGCACTGCATCCCCAGTGGTGCCAGTGCACTCTCTGGTCTCACTGCGCTGCATCCCCAGTGGTGCTAGTGCACTCTCTGGACTCACTGCACTGCATCCCCAGTGGTGCCAGTGTACTCAGAGCACTGCATCCCCAGTGGTGCCAGTGCACTCTCTGGAATCACTGCACTGCATCCCCAGTGGTGCCAGTTCACTCTTTCGAGTCACTGCACTGCATCCCCAGTGGTGCCAGTGCACTCTCTGGACTCACTGCACTTCATCCCCAGTGGTGCCACTGCACTCTCTGGACTCACTGCACTGCATCCCCAGTGGTGCCAGTGCACTCTATGGACTCACTGCAGTGCATCCCCAGTGGTGCCAGTGCACTCTCTGGAGTCACTGCACTGCATCCCCAGTGGTGCCAGTGCATTCTCTAGACTCACTGCAGTGCATCCCCAGTGGTGCCAGTGCACTCTCTGGACTCACTGCACTGCATCCCCAGTGGTGCCAGTGCACTCTCTGGAGTCACTGCAGTGCATCCCCAGTGGTGCCACTGCACTCTCTGGACTCACCGCACTGCATTCCCAGTGGTGCCAGTGCACTCTCTGGTCTCACTAGAGTGCATCCCCAGTTGTGCCAGTGTACTCACTGGACTGCATCCCCAGTGGTGCCAGTGCACTCTCTGGACTCACTGTATTACATCCCCAGTGGTGCCAGTGCACTCTCTGGACTCACTGTAGTGCATCCCTAGTGGTGCCAGTGCACTCTCTGGACTCACTGCACTGCATCCCCAGTGGTGCCAGTGCACTCTCTGGAATCACTGCACTGCATCCCCAGTGGTGCCAGTGCACTCTCTGGCCTCACTGCACTGCATCCCCAGTGGTGCCCCTGCACTCTCTGGACTCACTGCACTGCATCCCCAGTGGTGCCAGTGCACTCTCTGGACTCATTGCAGTGCATCCCAAGTGGTGCCAGTGCACTCTCTGGACTCACTGCACTGCATCCCCAGTGGTGCCAGTGCACTCTCTGGACTCACTGCACTGCATCCCCAGTGGTGCCAGTGCACTCTCTGGCCTCACTGCACTGCATCCCCAGTGGTGCCCCTGCACTCTCTGGCCTCAGTGCACTGCATCCCCAGTGGTGCCAGTGCACTCTCTGGCCTCACTGCACTGCATCCCCAGTGGTGCCCCTGCACTCTCTGGCCTCAGTGCACTGCATTCCCAGTGGTGCCAGTGCACTCTCTGGACTCACTGCACTGCATCCCCGGTGGTTCCATTGCACTCTCTGGACTCACTGCATTGCATCCCCAGTGGTGCCAGTGCACTCTCTGGACTCACTGCACTGCATCCCCAGAGGTGCCAGTGCGCTCTCTGGACTCACTGCAGTGCATCCCCAGTGGTGCCAGTGCACTCTCTGGACTCACTGCAGTGCATCCCCAGTGGTGCCAGTGCACTCTCTGGACTCACTGCACCGCATCCCCAGTGGTGCCAGTGCACTCTCTGGACTCACTGCACTGCATCCCCAGTGGTGCCAGTGCACTCTCTGGACTCACTGCACTGCATCCCCAGTGGTGCCAGTGCACTCTCTGGACTCACTGCACTGCATCCCCAGTGGTGCCAGTGCACTCTCTGGACTCAGTGCACTGCATCCCCATTGGTGCCAGTGCACTCTCTGGACTCACTGCACTGCATCCCCAGTGCTGACAGTGTACACCCTGGACTCACTGCACTGCATCACCAGTGGTGCCAGTACACTCTCTGGACTCACTGCAGTGAATCCCCAGTGGTGACAGTGCGCTCTCTAGACTCACTGCACTGCATCCCCAGTGGTGCCAGTGCACTCTCTGCACTCACTGCGCTGCATCCCCAGTGGTGCCAGTGCACTCTCTGGACTCACTAGAGTGCATCCCCATTGGTGCCAGTGTACTCACTGCACTGCATCCCCAGTGGTGCCAGTGCACTCTCTGGACTCACTGTAGTGCATCCCCAGTGGTGCCAGTGCGCTCTCTGGACTCACTGCACTGCATCCCCATTGGTGCCAGTGCACTCTCTGGAGTCACTGCACTGCATCCCCAGTGGTGCCAGTGCACTCTATGGCCTCACTGCACTGCATCCCCAGTGGTGCCCCTGCACTCTCTGGACTCACTGCACTGCATCCCCAGTGGTGCCAGTGCACTCTCTGGACTCACTGCAGTGCATCCCCAGTGGTGCCAGTGCACTCTCTGGACTCACTGCACTGCATCCCCAGTGGTGCCAGTGCACTCTCTGGACTCACTAGAGTGCATCCCCAGTGGTGCCAGTGTACTCTCTGGAGTCACTGCACTGCATCCCCAGTGGTGCCAGTGCATTCTCTAGACTCACTGCAGTGCATCCCCAGTGGTGCCAGTGCACTCTCTGGACTCACTGCAGTGCATCCCCAGTGGTGCCAGTGCACTCTCTGGACTCACTGCACTGCATCCCCAGTGGTGCCAGTGCACTCTCTGGGCTCACTGCAGTGCATCCCCAGTGGTGCCAGTGCACTCTCTGGACTCACTGCACTGCATTCCCAGTGGTGCCAGTGCACTCTCTGGACTCACTGCACTGCATCCCCAGTGGTGCCAGTGCACTCTCTGGACTCACTGCACTGCATCCCCAGTGGTGCCAGTGCACTCTCTGGACTCACTGCAGTGCATCCCCAGTGGTGCCACTGCACTCTCTGGACTCACAGCACTGCATTCCCAGTGGTGCCAGTGCACTCTCTGGTCTCACTAGAGTGCATCCCCAGTTGTGCCAGTGTACTCACTGGACTGCATCCCCAGTGGTGCCAGTGCACTCTCTGGACTCACTGTATTACATCCCCAGTGGTGCCAGTGCACTCTCTGGACTCACTGCACTGCATCCCCAGTGTAGCCAGTGCACTCTCTGGACTCACGGCACTGCAACCCCTGTGGTGCCAGTGCACTCTCTGGACTCACTGTACTGCATCCCCAGTGGTGCCAGTGCACTCTCTGGACTCAGCGGAGTGCATCCCCAGTGGTGCCAGTTCACTCTCTGGAGTCACTGCACTGCATCAACAGTGGTGCCAGTGCACACTCTGGACTCACTGCACTGCATCCCCAGTGGTGCCACTGCACTCTCTGGACTCACTGCACTGCATCCCCAGTGGAGACAGTGCACTCTCTGTAGTCACTGCGCTGCATCCCCAGTGGTGCCAGTGCACTCTCTGGACTCACTGCACTGCATCCCCAGTGGAGGCAATGCACTCTCTGGACTCACTGCAGTGCATCCCCAGTGGTGCCAGTGGCTCTCTTTACTCACTGCACTGCATCCCCAGTGTTGCCAGTGCACTCTCTGGACTCACTGCACTGCATCCCCAGTGGTGCCAGTGCACTCTCTGGACTCACTGCACTGCATCCCCAGTGGTGCCAGTGTACTCTCTGGACTCACAGCACTGCATCCCAAGTGGTGCCAGTGCACTCTCTGGACTCACTGCACTAAAACTCCAGTGTTGCCAGTGCACTCTCTGGACTCACTGCACTAAAACTCCAGTGGTGCCAGGGCACTCTCTGGACTCACTGCACTGCATCCCCAGTGGTGCCAGTGCACTCTCTGGAATCACTGCAGTGCATCCCCTGTGGTGCCAGTGCACTCTCTGGACTCACTGCACTGCATCCCCAGTGGTGCCAGTGCATTCTCTAGACTCACTGCACTGCATCCCCAGTGGTGCCAGTGCACTCTCTGGACTCACTGCAGTGCATCACCAGTGGTGACAGTGCACTCTCTGGACTCACTGCACTGCATCCCCATTGGTGCCAGTGCACTCTCTGGACTCCCTGCACTGCATCCCCAGTGGTGCCAGTGTACTCTCTGGACTCACTGCAGTGTATCCCCATTGGAGCCGGTGCACTCTCTGGACTCACTAAACTGCATCCCCAGTGGTGCCAGAGAACTCTCTGGAGTCACTGCAGTGTATCCCCAGTGGTGCCAGTGCACTCTCTGGACTCACTGCACTGCATCCCCAGTGGTGCAAGGGCACTCTCTGGACTCACTGCACTGCATCGCCAGTGGTGCCAGTGTACTCACAGCACTGCATCCCCAGTGGTGCCAGTGCACTCTCTGGAATCACTGCACTGCATCCCCAGTGGTGCCAGTGCACTCTCTGGAATCACTGCAGTGCATCCCCTGTGGTGCCAGTGCACTCTCTGGAGTCACTGCAGTGCATCCCAAGTGGTGCCACTTCATTCTCTAGACTCACTGCAGTGCATCCCCAGTGGTGCCAGTGCACTCTCTGGACTCACTGCACTTCATCACCAGTGGTGCCACTGCACTCTCTGGACTCACTGCACTGCATCACCAGTGGTGCCAGTGCACTCTATGGACTCACTGCACTGCATCCCCAGTGGTGCCAGTGCACTCTCTGGAATCACTGCACTGCATCCCCAGTGGTGCCAGTGCACTCTCTGGCCTCACTGCACTGCATCCCCAGTGGTGCCAGTGCACTCTCTGGACTCACTGCACTGCATCCCCAGTGGTGCCAGTGCACTCTCTGGACTCATTGCAGTGCATCCCAAGTGGTGCCAGTGCACTCTCTGGACTCACTGCACTGCATCCCCAGTGGTGCCAGTGCACTCTCTGGACTCACTGCACTGCATCCCCAGTGGTGCCAGTGCACTCTCTGGCCTCACTGCACTGCATCCCCAGTGGTGCCCCTGCACTCTCTGGCCTCAGTGCACTGCATTCCCAGTGGTGCCAGTGCACTCTCTGGACTCACTAGAGTGCATCCCCAGTGGTGCCAGTGTACTCACTGCACTGCATCCCCAGTGGTGCCAGTGCACTCTCTGGACTCACTGCACTGCATCCCCAGTGGAGGCAATGCACTCTCTGGACTCACTGCAGTGCATCCCCAGTGGTGCCAGTGGCTCTCTTTACTCACTGCACTGCATCCCCAGTGTTGCCAGTGCACTCTCTGGACTCACTGCACTGCATCGCCAGTGGTGCCAGTGCACTCTCTGGACTCACTGCACTGCATCGCCAGTGGTGCCAGTGCACTCTCTGGACTCACTGCACTGCATCCCCAGTGGTGCCAGTGTACTCTCTGGACTCACAGAACTGCATCCCCAGTGGTGCCAGTGCACTCTCTGGACTCACTGCACTAAAACTCCAGTGTTGCCAGTGCACTCTCTGGACTCACTGCACTAAAACTCCAGTGGTGCCAGGGCACTCTCTGGACTCACTGCACTGCATCACCAGTGGTGCCAGTGCACTCTCTGGAATCACTGCAGTTCATCCCCTGTGGTGCCAGTGCACTCTCTGGACTCACTGCACTGCATCCCCAGAGGTGCCAGTGCATTCTCTAGACTCACTGCACTGCATCCCCAGTGGTGCCAGTGCACTCTCTGGACTCACTGCAGTGCATCCCCAGTGGTGACAGTGCACTGTCTGGACTCACTGCACTGCATCCCCATTGGTGCCAGTGCACTCTCTGGACTCCCTGCACTGCATCCCCAGTGGTGCCAGTGTACTCTCTGGACTCACTGCAGTGTATCCCCATTGGAGCCGGTGCACTCTCTGGACTCACTAAACTGCATCCCCAGTGGTGCCAGAGAACTCTCTGGAGTCACTGCAGTGCATCCCCAGTGGTGCCAGTGCACTCTCTGGACTCACTGCAGTGCATCCCCAGTGGTGCAAGGGCACTCTCTGTACTCACTGCACTGCATCCCCAGTGGTGCCAGTGCACTCTCTGGTCTCACTGCGCTGCATCCCCAGTGGTGCTAGTGCACTCTCTGGACTCACTGCACTGCATCCCCAGTGGTGCCAGTGTACTCACAGCACTGCATCCCCAGTGGTGCCAGTGCACTCTCTGGAATCACTGCACTGCATCCCCAGTGGTGCCAGTTCACTCTTTCGAGTCACTGCACTGCATCCCCAGTGGTGCCAGTGCACTCTCTGGACTCACTGCACTTCATCACCAGTGGTGCCACTGCACTCTCTGGACTCACTGCACTGCATCCCCAGTGGTGCCAGTGCACTCTATGGACTCACTGCACTGCATCCCCAGTGGTGCAAGTGCACTCTCTGGACTCACTGCACTGCATCCCCAGTGGTGCCAGTGCATTCTCTAGACTCACTGCAGTGCATCCCCAGTTGTGCCAGTGCACTCTCTGGACTCACTGCACTGCATCACCTGTGGTGCCAGTGCACTCTATGGCCTCACTGCACTGCATCCCCAGTGGTGCCAGTGTACTCACAGCACTGCATCCCCAGTGGTGCCAGTGCACTCTCTGGCCTCACTGCACTGCATCCCCAGTGGTGCCCCTGCACTCTCTGGACTCACTGCACTGCATCCCCAGTGGTGCCAGTGCACTCTCTGGACTCATTGCAGTGCATCACAAGTGGTGCCAGTGCACTCTCTGGACTCACTGCACTGCATCCCCAGTGGTGCCAGTGCACTCTCTGGACTCACTGCACTGCATCCCCAGTGGTGCCCCTGCACTCTCTGGCCTCAGTGCACTGCATTCCCAGTGGTGCCAGTGCACTCTCTGGACTCACTAGAGTGCATCCCCAGTGGTGCCAGTGTACTCACTGCACTGCATCCCCAGTGGTGCCAGTGCACTCTCTGGACTCACTGTAGTGCATCCCTAGTGGTGCCAGTGCACTCTCTGGACTCACTGCACTGCATCCCCAGTGGTGCCAGTGCACTCTCTGGAATCACTGCAGTGCATCCCCTGTGGTGCCAGTGCACTCTCTGGAGTCACTGCAGTGCATCCCAAGTGGTGCCACTGCATTCTCTAGACTCACTGCAGTGCATCCCCAGTGGTGCCAGTGCACTCTCTGGACTCACTGCAGTGCATCCCCAGTGGTGCCAGTGCACTCTCTGGACTCACTGCAGTGCATCCCCAGAAGTGCCACTGCACTCTCTGGACTCACTGCACTGCATCACCAGTGGTGCCAGTGCACTCTCTAGAGTCACTGCAGTGCATCCCTTGTTGTGCTAGTGCACTCTCTGCACTCACTACACTGCATCCCCAAAAGTGCCACTGCACTCTCTGGACTCACTGCACTGCATCCCCGGTGGTTCCATTGCACTCTCTGGACTCACTGCATTGCATCCCCAGTGGTGCCAGTGCACTCTCTGGACTCACTGTAGTGCATCCCCAGAAGTGCCAGTGCACTCTCTGGACTCACTGCACTGCATCCCCAATGGTGCCAGTGCACTCTCTGGACTCACTGCACTGCATCCCCAGTGGTGCCAGTGCACTCTCTGGACTCACTGCACTGCATCCCCAGTGGTGCCAGTGCACTCTCTAGAGTCACTGCAGTGCATCCCTTGTTGTGCTAGTGCACTCTCTGCACTCATTACACTGCACCCCAGAAGTACCAGTGCACTCTCTGGACTCACTGCACTGCATCCCCAGTGGTTCCATTGCACTCTCTGGACTCACTGCATTGCATCCCCAGTGGTGCCAGTGCACTCTCTGGACTCACTGCAGTGCATCCCCAGAAGTGCCAGTGCACTCTCTGGACTCACTGCAGTGCATCCCCAATGGTGCCAGTGCACTCTCTGGACTCACTGCACTGCATCCCCATTGGTGCCAGTGCACTCTCTGGACTCACCGGTGTGCATCCCCAGTGGTGCCAGTGCACTCTCTGGACTCACTGCAGTGCATCCCCAGTGGTGCCAGTGCACTCTCTGGACTCACTGCACTGCATCCCCAATGGTGCCAGTGCACTCCCTGGACTCACTGCACTGCATCCCCAATGGTGCCAGTGCACTCTTTGGACTCACTGCACTGCATCCCCAGTGGTGCCAGTGCACTCTCTGGACTCACTTCAGTGCATCCCCAAAAGTGCCAGTGCACTCTCTGGACTCACTGCACTGCATCCCCAGTGGTGCCAGTGCACTCTCTGGTCTCACTGCGCTGCATCCCCAGTGGTGCTAGTGCACTCTCTGGACTCACTGCACTGCATCCCCAGTGGTGCCAGTGTACTCACAGCACTGCATCCCCAGTGGTGCCAGTGCACTCTCTGGAATCACTGCACTGCATCCCCAGTGGTGCCAGTTCACTCTTTCGAGTCACTGCACTGCATCCCCAGTGGTGCCAGTGCACTCTCTGGACTCACTGCACTTCATCACCAGTGGTGCCACTGCACTCTCTGGACTCACTGCACTGCATCCCCAGTGGTGCCAGTGCACTCTATGGACTCACTGCACTGCATCCCCAGTGGTGCAAGTGCACTCTCTGCACTCACTGCACTGCATCCCCAGTGGTGCCAGTGCATTCTCTAGACTCACTGCAGTGCATCCCCAGTTGTGCCAGTGCACTCTCTGGACTCACTGCACTGCATCACCTGTGGTGCCAGTGCACTCTATGGCCTCACTGCACTGCATCCCCAGTGGTGCCAGTGTACTCACAGCACTGCATCCCCAGTGGTGCCAGTACACTCTCTGGCCTCACTGCACTGCATCCCCAGTGGTGCCCCTGCACTCTCTGGACTCACTGCACTGCATCCCCAGTGGTGCCAGTGCACTCTCTGGACTCATTGCAGTGCATCCCAAGTGGTGCCAGTGCACTCTCTGGACTCACTGCACTGCATCCCCAGTGGTGCCAGTGCACTCTCTGGACTCACTGCACTGCATCACCAGTGGTGCCAGTGCACTCTCTGGCCTCACTGCACTGCATCCCCAGTGGTGCCCCTGCACTCTCTGGCCTCAGTGCACTGCATTCCCAGAGGTGCCAGTGAACTCTCTGGACTCACTAGAGTGCATCCCCAGTGGTGCCAGTGTACTCACTGCACTGCATCCCCAGTGGTGCCAGTGCACTCTCTGGACTCACTGTAGTGCATCCCTAGTGGTGCCAGTGCACTCTCTGGACTCACTGCACTGCATCCCCAGTGGTGCCAGTGCACTCTCTGGAATCACTGCAGTGCATCCCCTGTGGTGCCAGTGCACTCTCTGGAGTCATCGCAGTGCATTCCAAGTGGTGCCACTGCATTCTCTAGACTCACTGCACTGCATCCCCAGTGGTGCCAGTGCACTCTCTGGACTCACTGCAGTGCATCCCCAGTGGTGCCAGTGCACTCTCTGGACTCACTGCAGTGCATCCCCAGAAGTGCCACTGCACTCTCTGGACTCACTGCACTGCATCACCAGTGGTGCCAGTGCACTCTCTAGAGTCACTGCAGTGCATCCCTTGTTGTGCTAGTGCACTCTCTGCACTCACTACACTGCATCCCCAAAAGTGCCACTGCACTCTCTGGACTCACTGCACTGCATCCCCGGTGGTTCCATTGCACTCTCTGGACTCACTGCATTGCATCCCCAGTGGTGCCAGTGCACTCTCTGGACTCACTGCAGTGCATCCCCAGAAGTGCCAGTGCACTCTCTGGACTCACTGCACTGCATCCCCAATGGTGCCAGTGCACTCTCTGGACTCACTGCACTGCATCCCCAGTGGTGCCAGTGCACTCTCTGGACTCACTGCACTGCATCCCCAGAAGTGCCACTGCACTCTCTGGACTCACTGCACTGCATCCCCAGTGGTGCCAGTGCACTCTGTAGAGTCACTGCAGTGCATCCCTTGTTGTGCTAGTGCACTCTCTGCACTCATTACACTGCACCCCAGAAGTACCAGTGCACTCTCTGGACTCACTGCACTGCATCCCCAGTGGTTCCATTGCACTCTCTGGACTCACTGCATTGCATCCCCAGTGGTGCCAGTGCACTCTCTGGACTCACTGCAGTGCATCCCCAGAAGTGCCAGTGCACTCTCTGGACTCACTGCAGTGCATCCCCAATGGTGCCAGTGCACTCTCTGGACTCACTGCACTGCATCCCCATTGGTGCCAGTGCACTCTCTGGACTCACCGGGGTGCATCCCCAGTGGTGCCAGTGCACTCTCTGGACTCACTGCAGTGCATCCCCACTGGTGCCAGTGCACTCTCTGGACTCACTGCACTGCATCCCCAATGGTGCCAGTGCACTCCCTGGACTCACTGCACTGCATCCCCAATGGTGCCAGTGCACTCTTTGGACTCACTGCACTGCATCCCCAGTGGTGCCAGTGCACTCTCTGGACTCACTGCATTGCATCCCCAGTGGTGCCAGTGCACTCTCTGGACTCACTTCAGTGCATCCCCAGAAGTGCCAGTGCACTCTCTGGACTCACTGCATTGCATCCCCAATGGTGCCAGTGCACTCTCTGGACTCACTGCACTGCATCCCTATTGGTGCCAGTGCACTCTCTGGACTCACTGCACTGCATCCCCAGTGGTGCCAGTGCACTCTCTGGACTCCCTGCACTGCATCCCCAGTGGTGCCAGTGTACTCTCTGGACTCACTGCAGTGTATCCCCATTGGAGCCGGTGCACTCTCTGGACTCACTAAACTGCATCCCCAGTGGTGCCAGAGAACACTCTGGAGTCACTGCAGTGCATCCCCAGTGGTGCCAGTGCACTCTCTGGACTCACTGCAGTGCATCCCCAGTGGTGCAAGGGCACTCTCTGGACTCACTGCACTGCATCCCCAGTGGTGCCAGTGCACTCTCTGGTCTCACTGCGCTGCATCCCCAGTGGTGCTAGTGCACTCTCTGGACTCACTGCACTGCATCCCCAGTGGTGCCAGTGTACTCACAGCACTGCATCCCCAGTGGTGCCAGTGCACTCTCTGGAATCACTGCACTGCATCCCCAGTGGTGCCAGTTCACTCTTTCGAGTCACTGCACTGCATCCCCAGTGGTGCCAGTGCACTCTCTGGACTCACTGCACTTCATCCCCAGTGGTGCCACTGCACTCTCTGGACTCACTGCACTGCATCCCCAGTGGTGCCAGTGCACTCTATGGACTCACTGCACTGCATCCCCAGTGGTGCCAGTGCACTCTCTGGAATCACTGCACTGCATCCCCAGTGTTGCCAGTGCATTCTCTAGACTCACTGCAGTGCATCCACAGTTGTGCCAGTGCACTCTCTGGACTCACTGCACTGCATCACCTGTGGTGCCAGTGCACTCTATGGCCTCACTGCACTGCATCCCCAGTGGTGCCAGTGTACTCACAGCACTGCATCCCCAGTGGTGCCAGTGCACCCTCTGGCCTCACTGCACTGCATCCCCAGTGGTGCCCCTGCACTCTCTGGACTCACTGCACTGCATCGCCAGTGGTGCCAGTGCACTCTCTGGACTCATTGCAGTGCATCCCAAGTGGTGCCAGTGCACTCTCTGGACTCACTGCACTGCATCCCCAGTGGTGCCAGTGCACTCTCTGGACTCACTGCACTGCATCCCCAGTGGTGCCAGTGCACTCTCTGGACTCACTGCAGTGCATCCCCAGTGGTGCCAGTGCACTCTCTGGCCTCAGTGCACTGCATTCCCAGTGGTGCCAGTGCACTCTCTGGACTCCCTAGAGTGCATCCCCATTGGTGCCAGTGTACTCACTTCACTGCATCCCCAGTGGTGCCAGTGCACTCTCTGGACTCACTGTAGTGCATCCCCTTGGTGCCAGTGCACTCTCTGGACTCACTGCACTGCATCCCCATTGGTGCCAGTGCACTCTCTGGAGTCACTGCACTGCATCCCCAGTGGTGCCAGTGCACTCTATGGCCTCACTGCACTGCATCCCCAGTGGTGCCCCTGCACTCTCTGGACTCACTGCACTGCATCCCCAGTGGTGCCAGTGCACTCTCTGGACTCACTTCCGTGCATCCCCAGTGGTGCCAGTGCACTCTCTGGACTCACTGCACTGCATCCCCAGTGGTGCCAGTGCACTCTCTGGACTCACTAGAGTGCATCCCCAGTGGTGCCAGTGTACTCTCTGGAGTCACTGCACTGCATCCCCAGTGGTGCCAGTGCATTCTCTAGACTCACTGCAGTGCATCCCCAGTGGTGCCAGTGCACTCTCTGGACTCACTGCAGTGCATCCCCAGTGGTGCCAGTGCACTCTCTGGACTCACTGCACTGCATCCCCAGTGGTGCCAGTGCACTCTCTGGACTCACTGCAGTGCATCCCCAGTGGTGCCAGTGCACTCTCTGGAGTCACTGCACTGCATCCCCAGTGGTGCCAGTGCATTCTCTAGACTCACTGCAGTGCATCCCCAGTGGTGCCAGTGCACTCTCTGGACTCACTGCACTGCATCCCCAGTGGTGCCAGTGCACTCTCTGGAGTCACTGCAGTGCATCCCCAGTGGTGCCACTGCACTCTCTGGACTCACCGCACTGCATTCCCAGTGGTGCCAGTGCACTCTCTGGTCTCACTAGAGTGCATCCCCAGTTGTGCCAGTGTAC
This sequence comes from Anser anser, assembly GCF_964211835.1. NCBI lineage: Eukaryota > Metazoa > Chordata > Aves > Anseriformes > Anatidae > Anser > Anser anser. Next base: position 773,225 of record NC_139725.1, read on the forward strand.
TCACTGGACTGCATCCCCAGTGGTGCCAGTGCACTCTCTGGACTCACTGTATTACATCCCCAGTGGTGCCAGTGCACTCTCTGGACTCACTGTAGTGCATCCCTAGTGGTGCCAGTGCACTCTCTGGACTCACTGCACTGCATCCCCAGTGGTGCCAGTGCACTCTCTGGAATCACTGCACTGCATCCCCAGTGGTGCCAGTGCACTCTCTGGCCTCACTGCACTGCATCCCCAGTGGTGCCCCTGCACTCTCTGGACTCACTGCACTGCATCCCCAGTGGTGCCAGTGCACTCTCTGGACTCATTGCAGTGCATCCCAAGTGGTGCCAGTGCACTCTCTGGACTCACTGCACTGCATCCCCAGTGGTGCCAGTGCACTCTCTGGACTCACTGCACTGCATCCCCAGTGGTGCCAGTGCACTCTCTGGCCTCACTGCACTGCATCCCCAGTGGTGCCCCTGCACTCTCTGGCCTCAGTGCACTGCATTCCCAGTGGTGCCAGTGCACTCTCTGGACTCACTGCACTGCATCCCCGGTGGTTCCATTGCACTCTCTGGACTCACTGCATTGCATCCCCAGTGGTGCCAGTGCACTCTCTGGACTCACTGCAGTGCATCCCCAGAAGTGCCAGTGCACTCTCTGGACTCACTGCACTGCATCCCCAATGGTGCCAGTGCACTCTCTGGACTCACTGCACTGCATCCCCAGTGGTGCCAGTGCACTCTCTGGACACACTGCACTGCATCCCCAGAAGTGCCACTGCACTCTCTGGACTCACTGCACTGCATCCCCAGTGGTGCCAGTGCACTCTCTAGAGTCACTGCAGTGCATCCCTTGTTGTGCTAGTGCACTCTCTGCACTCATTACACTGCACCCCAGAAGTACCAGTGCACTCTCTGGACTCACTGCACTGCATCCCCAGTGGTTCCATTGCACTCTCTGGACTCACTGCATTGCATCCCCAGTGGTGCCAGTGCACTCTCTGGACTCACTGCAGTGCATCCCCAGAAGTGCCAGTGCACTCTCTGGACTCACTGCAGTGCATCCCCAATGGTGCCAGTGCACTCTCTGGACTCACTGCACTGCATCCCCATTGGTGCCAGTGCACTCTCTGGACTCACCGGGGTGCATCCCCAGTGGTGCCAGTGCACTCTCTGGACTCACTGCAGTGCATCCCCAGTGGTGCCAGTGCACTCTCTGGACTCACTGCACTGCATCCCCAATGGTGCCAGTGCACTCCCTGGACTCACTGCACTGCATCCCCAATGGTGCCAGTGCACTCTTTGGACTCACTGCACTGCATCCCCAGTGGTGCCAGTGCACTCTCTGGACTCACTGCATTGCATCCCCAGTGGTGCCAGTGCACTCTCTGGACTCACTTCAGTGCATCCCCAGAAGTGCCAGTGCACTCTCTGGACTCACTGCATTGCATCCCCAATGGTGCCAGTGCACTCTCTGGACTCACTGCACTGCATCCCTATTGGTGCCAGTGCACTCTCTGGACTCACTGCACTGCATCCCCAGTGGTGCCAGTGCACTCTCTGGACTCCCTGCACTGCATCCCCAGTGGTGCCAGTGTACTCTCTGGACTCACTGCAGTGTATCCCCATTGGAGCCGGTGCACTCTCTGGACTCACTAAACTGCATCCCCAGTGGTGCCAGAGAACTCTCTGGAGTCACTGCAGTGCATCCCCAGTGGTGCCAGTGCACTCTCTGGACTCACTGCAGTGCATCCCCAGTGGTGCAAGGGCACTCTCTGGACTCACTGCACTGCATCCCCAGTGGTGCCAGTGCACTCTCTGGTCTCACTGCGCTGCATCCCCAGTGGTGCTAGTGCACTCTCTGGACTCACTGCACTGCATCCCCAGTGGTGCCAGTGTACTCAGAGCACTGCATCCCCAGTGGTGCCAGTGCACTCTCTGGAATCACTGCACTGCATCCCCAGTGGTGCCAGTTCACTCTTTCGAGTCACTGCACTGCATCCCCAGTGGTGCCAGTGCACTCTCTGGACTCACTGCACTTCATCCCCAGTGGTGCCACTGCACTCTCTGGACTCACTGCACTGCATCCCCAGTGGTGCCAGTGCACTCTATGGACTCACTGCAGTGCATCCCCAGTGGTGCCAGTGCACTCTCTGGAGTCACTGCACTGCATCCCCAGTGGTGCCAGTGCATTCTCTAGACTCACTGCAGTGCATCCCCAGTGGTGCCAGTGCACTCTCTGGACTCACTGCACTGCATCCCCAGTGGTGCCAGTGCACTCTCTGGAGTCACTGCAGTGCATCCCCAGTGGTGCCACTGCACTCTCTGGACTCACCGCACTGCATTCCCAGTGGTGCCAGTGCACTCTCTGGTCTCACTAGAGTGCATCCCCAGTTGTGCCAGTGTACTCACTGGACTGCATCCCCAGTGGTGCCAGTGCACTCTCTGGACTCACTGTATTACATCCCCAGTGGTGCCAGTGCACTCTCTGGACTCACTGTAGTGCATCCCTAGTGGTGCCAGTGCACTCTCTGGACTCACTGCACTGCATCCCCAGTGGTGCCAGTGCACTCTCTGGAATCACTGCACTGCATCCCCAGTGGTGCCAGTGCACTCTCTGGCCTCACTGCACTGCATCCCCAGTGGTGCCCCTGCACTCTCTGGACTCACTGCACTGCATCCCCAGTGGTGCCAGTGCACTCTCTGGACTCATTGCAGTGCATCCCAAGTGGTGCCAGTGCACTCTCTGGACTCACTGCACTGCATCCCCAGTGGTGCCAGTGCACTCTCTGGACTCACTGCACTGCATCCCCAGTGGTGCCAGTGCACTCTCTGGCCTCACTGCACTGCATCCCCAGTGGTGCCCCTGCACTCTCTGGCCTCAGTGCACTGCATTCCCAGTGGTGCCAGTGCACTCTCTGGACTCACTGCACTGCATCCCCGGTGGTTCCATTGCACTCTCTGGACTCACTGCATTGCATCCCCAGTGGTGCCAGTGCACTCTCTGGACTCACTGCAGTGCATCCCCAGAAGTGCCAGTGCACTCTCTGGACTCACTGCACTGCATCCCCAATGGTGCCAGTGCACTCTCTGGACTCACTGCACTGCATCCCCAGTGGTGCCAGTGCACTCTCTGGACACACTGCACTGCATCCCCAGAAGTGCCACTGCACTCTCTGGACTCACTGCACTGCATCCCCAGTGGTGCCAGTGCACTCTCTAGAGTCACTGCAGTGCATCCCTTGTTGTGCTAGTGCACTCTCTGCACTCATTACACTGCACCCCAGAAGTACCAGTGCACTCTCTGGACTCACTGCACTGCATCCCCAGTGGTTCCATTGCACTCTCTGGACTCACTGCATTGCATCCCCAGTGGTGCCAGTGCACTCTCTGGACTCACTGCAGTGCATCCCCAGAAGTGCCAGTGCACTCTCTGGACTCACTGCAGTGCATCCCCAATGGTGCCAGTGCACTCTCTGGACTCACTGCACTGCATCCCCATTGGTGCCAGTGCACTCTCTGGACTCACCGGGGTGCATCCCCAGTGGTGCCAGTGCACTCTCTGGACTCACTGCAGTGCATCCCCAGTGGTGCCAGTGCACTCTCTGGACTCACTGCACTGCATCCCCAATGGTGCCAGTGCACTCCCTGGACTCACTGCACTGCATCCCCAATGGTGCCAGTGCACTCTTTGGACTCACTGCACTGCATCCCCAGTGGTGCCAGTGCACTCTCTGGACTCACTGCATTGCATCCCCAGTGGTGCCAGTGCACTCTCTGGACTCACTTCAGTGCATCCCCAGAAGTGCCAGTGCACTCTCTGGACTCACTGCATTGCATCCCCAATGGTGCCAGTGCACTCTCTGGACTCACTGCACTGCATCCCTATTGGTGCCAGTGCACTCTCTGGACTCACTGCACTGCATCCCCAGTGGTGCCAGTGCACTCTCTGGACTCCCTGCACTGCATCCCCAGTGGTGCCAGTGTACTCTCTGGACTCACTGCAGTGTATCCCCATTGGAGCCGGTGCACTCTCTGGACTCACTAAACTGCATCCCCAGTGGTGCCAGAGAACTCTCTGGAGTCACTGCAGTGCATCCCCAGTGGTGCCAGTGCACTCTCTGGACTCACTGCAGTGCATCCCCAGTGGTGCAAGGGCACTCTCTGGACTCACTGCACTGCATCCCCAGTGGTGCCAGTGCACTCTCTGGTCTCACTGCGCTGCATCCCCAGTGGTGCTAGTGCACTCTCTGGACTCACTGCACTGCATCCCCAGTGGTGCCAGTGTACTCAGAGCACTGCATCCCCAGTGGTGCCAGTGCACTCTCTGGAATCACTGCACTGCATCCCCAGTGGTGCCAGTTCACTCTTTCGAGTCACTGCACTGCATCCCCAGTGGTGCCAGTGCACTCTCTGGACTCACTGCACTTCATCCCCAGTGGTGCCACTGCACTCTCTGGACTCACTGCACTGCATCCCCAGTGGTGCCAGTGCACTCTATGGACTCACTGCACTGCATCCCCAGTGGTGCCAGTGCACTCTCTGGAATCACTGCACTGCATCCCCAGTGGTGCCAGTGCATTCTCTAGACTCACTGCAGTGCATCCCCAGTTGTGCCAGTGCACTCTCTGGACTCACTGCACTGCATCACCTGTGGTGCCAGTGCACTCTATGGCCTCACTGCACTGCATCCCCAGTGGTGCCAGTGTACTCACAGCACTGCATCCCCAGTGGTGCCAGTGCACCCTCTGGCCTCACTGCACTGCATCCCCAGTGGTGCCCCTGCACTCTCTGGAGTCACTGCACTGCATCGCCAGTGGTGCCAGTGCACTCTCTGGACTCATTGCAGTGCATCCCAAGTGGTGCCAGTGCACTCTCTGGACTCACTGCACTGCATCCCCAGTGGTGCCAGTGCACTCTCTGGACTCACTGCACTGCATCCCCAGTGGTGCCAGTGCACTCTCTGGACTCACTGCAGTGCATCCCCAGTGGTGCCAGTGCACTCTCTGGCCTCAGTGCACTGCATTCCCAGTGGTGCCAGTGCACTCTCTGGACTCACTAGAGTGCATCCCCATTGGTGCCAGTGTACTCACTGCACTGCATCCCCAGTGGTGCCAGTGCACTCTCTGGACTCACTGTAGTGCATCCCCAGTGGTGCCAGTGCACTCTCTGGACTCACTGCACTGCATCCCCATTGGTGCCAGTGCACTCTCTGGAGTCACTGCACTGCATCCCCAGTGGTGCCAGTGCACTCTATGGCCTCACTGCACTGCATCCCCAGTGGTGCCCCTGCACTCTCTGGACTCACTGCACTGCATCCCCAGTGGTGCCAGTGCACTCTCTGGACTCACTGCACTGCATCCCCAGTGGTGCCAGTGCACTCTCTGGACTCACTGCACTGCATCCCCAGTGGTGCCAGTGCACTCTCTGGACTCACTAGAGTGCATCCCCAGTGGTGCCAGTGTACTCTCTGGAGTCACTGCACTGCATCCCCAGTGGTGCCAGTGCATTCTCTAGACTCACTGCAGTGCATCCCCAGTGGTGCCAGTGCACTCTCTGGACTCACTGCAGTGCATCCCCAGTGGTGCCAGTGCACTCTCTGGACTCACTGCACTGCATCCCCAGTGGTGCCAGTGCACTCTCTGGACTCACTGCAGTGCATCCCCAGTGGTGCCAGTGCACTCTCTGGAGTCACTGCACTGCATCCCCAGTGGTGCCAGTGCATTCTCTAGACTCACTGCAGTGCATCCCCAGTGGTGCCAGTGCACTCTCTGGACTCACTGCACTGCATCCCCAGTGGTGCCAGTGCACTCTCTGGAGTCACTGCAGTGCATCCCCAGTGGTGCCACTGCACTCTCTGGACTCACCGCACTGCATTCCCAGTGGTGCCAGTGCACTCTCTGGTCTCACTAGAGTGCATCCCCAGTTGTGCCAGTGTACTCACTGGACTGCATCCCCAGTGGTGCCAGTGCACTCTCTGGACTCACTGTATTACATCCCCAGTGGTGCCAGTGCACTCTCTGGACTCACTGCACTGCATCCCCAGTGTAGCCAGTGCACTCTCTGGACTCACGGCACTGCATCCCCAGTGGTGCCAGTGCACTCTCTGGACTCAGCGGAGTGCATCCCCAGTGGTGCCAGTGCACTCTCTGGAGTCACTGCACTGCATCAACAGTGGTGCCAGTGCACTCTCTGGACTCACTGCACTGCATCCCCAGTGGTGCCACTGCACTCTCTGGACTCACTGCACTGCATCCCCAGTGGAGACAGTGCACTCTCTGTAGTCACTGCGCTGCATCCCCAGTGGAGCCAGTGCACTCTCTGGACTCACTGCACTGCATCCCCAGTGGAGGCAATGCACTCTCTGGACTCACTGCAGTGCATCCCCAGTGGTGCCAGTGGCTCTCTGGACTCACTGCACTGCATCCCCAGTGGTGCCAGTGCACTCTCTGGACTCACTGCACTGCATCCCCAGTGGTGCCAGTGCACTCTCTGGACTCACTGCACTGCATCCCCAGTGGTGCCAGTGTACTCTCTGGACTCACAGCACTGCATCCCCAGTGGTGCCAGTGCACTCTCTGGACTCACTGCACTAAAACTCCAGTGGTGCCAGTGCACTCTCTGGACTCACTGCACTAAAACTCCAGTGGTGCCAGGGCACTCTCTGGACTCACTGCACTGCATCCCCAGTGGTGCCAGTGCACTCTCTGGAATCACTGCAGTGCATCCCCTGTGGTGCCAGTGCACTCTCTGGACTCACTGCACTGCATCCCCCGTGGTGCCAGTGCATTCTCTAGACACACTGCACTGCATCCATAGTGGTGCCAGTGCACTCTCTGGACTCACTGCAGTGCATCACCAGTGGTGACAGTGCACTGTCTGGACTCACTGCACTGCATCCCCATTGGTGCCAGTGCACTCTCTGGACTCCCTGCACTGCATCCCCAGTGGTGCCAGTGTACTCTCTGGACTCACTGCAGTGTATCCCCATTGGAGCCGGTGCACTCTCTGGACTCACTAAACTGCATCCCCAGTGGTGCCAGAGAACTCTCTGGAGTCACTGCAGTGCATCCCCAGTGGTGCCAGTGCACTCTCTGGACTCACTGCAGTGCATCCCCAGTGGTGCAAGGGCACTCTCTGGACTCACTGCACTGCATCCCCAGTGGTGCCAGAGAACTCTCTGGAGTCACTGCAGTGCATCCCCAGTGGTGCCAGTGCACTCTCTGGACTCACTGCAGTGCATCCACAGTGGTGCAAGGGCACTCTCTGGACTCACTGCACTGCATCCCCAGTGGTGCCAGTGCACTCTCTGGTCTCACTGCGCTGCATCCCCAGTGGTGCTAGTGCACTCTCTGGACTCACTGCACTGCGTCCCCAGTGGTGCCAGTGTACTCACAGCACTGCATCCCCAGTGGTGCCAGTGCACTCTCTGGACTCACTGCACTTCATCACCAGTGGTGCCACTGCACTCTCTGGACTCACTGCACTGCATCCCCAGTGGTGCAAGTGCACTCTCTGCACTCACTGCACTGCATCCCCAGTGGTGCCAGTGCATTCTCTAGACTCACTGCAGTGCATCCCCAGTTGTGCCAGTGCACTCTCTGGACTCACTGCACTGCATCACCTGTGGTGCCAGTGCACTCTATGGCCTCACTGCACTGCATCCCCAGTGGTGCCAGTGTACTCACAGCACTGCATCCCCAGTGGTGCCAGTGCACTCTCTGGCCTCACTGCACTGCATCCCCAGTGGTGCCCCTGCACTCTCTGGACTCATTGCAGTGCATCCCAAGTGGTGCCAGTGCACTCTCTGGACTCACTGCACTGCATCCCCAGTGGTGCCAGTGCACTCTCTGGACTCACTGCACTGCATCCCCAGTGGTGCCAGTGCACTCTCTGGCCTCACTGCACTGCATCCCCAGTGGTGCCCCTGCACTCTCTTGCCTCAGTGCACTGCATTCCCAGTGGTGCCAGTGCATTCTCTGGACTCACTAGAGTGCATCCCCAGTGGTGCCAGTGTACTCACTGCACTGCATCCCCAGTGGTGCCAGTGCACTCTCTGGACTCACTGTAGTGCATCCCTAGTGGTGCCAGTGCACTCTCTGGACTCACTGCACTGCATCCCCAGTGGTGCCAGTGCACTCTCTGGAATCACTGCACTGCATCCCCTGTGGTGCCAGTGCACTCTCTGGAGTCACTGCAGTGCATCCCCAGTGGTGCCACTGCATTCTCTAGACTCACTGCAGTGCATCCCCAGTGGTGCCAGTGCACTCTCTGGACTCACTGCAGTGCATCCCCAGTGGTGCCAGTGCACTCTCTGGACTCACTGCAGTGCATCCCCAGAAGTGCCACTGCACTCTCTGGACTCACTGCACTGCATCACCAGTGGTGCCAGTGCACTCTCTAGAGTCACTGCAGTGCATCCCTTGTTGTGCCAGTGCACTCTCTGGACTCACTGCACTGCATCCCCAGTGGTGCCAGTGTACTCTCTGGACTCACAGCACTGCATCCCCAATGGTGCCAGTGCACTCTCTTGACTCACTGCACTAAAACTCCAGTGGTGCCAGTGCACTCTCTGGACTCACTGCACTAAAACTCCACTGGTGCCAGTGCACTCTCTGGACTCACTGCACTCCATCCCCAGTGGTTCCATTGCACTCTCTGGACCCACTGCATTGCATCCCCAGTGGTGCCAGTGCACTCTCTGGACTCACTGCAGTGCATCCCCAGAAGTGCCAGTGCACTCTCTGGACTCACTGCACTGCATCCCCAATGGTGCCAGTGCACTCTCTGGACTCACTGCACTGCATCCCCAGGGGTGCCAGTGCACTCTCTGGACTCACCGGGGTGCATCCCCAGTGGTGCCAGTGCACTCTCTGGACTCACTGCAGTGCATCCCCAGTGGTGCCAGTGCACTCTCTGGACTCACTGCACTGCATCCCCAATGGTGCCAGTGCACTCCCTGGACTCACTGCACTGCATCCCCAATGGTGCCAGTGCACTCTTTGGACTCACTGCACTGCATCCCCAGTGGTGCCAGTGCACTCTCTGGACTCACTGCACTGCATCCCCAGTGGTGCCAGTGCACTCTCTGGACTCACTTCAGTGCATCCCCAGAAGTGCCAGTGCACTCTCTGGACTCACTGCATTGCATCCCCAATGGTGCCAGTGCTCTCTCTGGACTCACTGCACTGCATCCCCATTGGTGCCAGTGCACTCTCTGGACTCACTGCACTGCATCCCCAGTGGTGCCAGTGCACTCTCTGGAGTCACTGCACTGCATCCCCAGTGGTGCCAGTGCACTCTCTGGACTCATTGCAGTGCATCCCAAGTGGTGCCAGTGCACTCTCTGGACTCACTGCACTGCATCCTCAGTGGTGCCAGTGCACTCTCTGGACTCACTGCACTGCATCCCCAGTGGTGCCAGTGCACTCTCTGGCCTCACTGCACTGCATCCCCAGTGGTGCCCCTGCACTCTCTGGCCTCAGTGCACTGCATTCCCAGTGGTGCCAGTGCACTCTCTGGACTCACTAGAGTGCATCCCCAGTGGTGCCAGTGTACTCACTGCACTGCATCCCCAGTGGTGCCAGTGCACTCTCTGGACTCACTGCACTGCATCCCCAGTGGAGGCAATGCACTCTCTGGACTCACTGCAGTGCATCCCCAGTGGTGCCAGTGGCTCTCTTTACTCACTGCACTGCATCCCCAGTGTTGCCAGTGCACTCTCTGGACTCACTGCACTGCATCGCCAGTGGTGCCAGTGCACTCTCTGGACTCACTGCACTGCATCGCCAGTGGTGCCAGTGCACTCTCTGGACTCACTGCACTGCATCCCCAGTGGTGCCAGTGTACTCTCTGGACTCACAGCACTGCATCCCCAGTGGTGCCAGTGCACTCTCTGGACTCACTGCACTAAAACTCCAGTGTTGCCAGTGCACTCTCTGGACTCACTGCACTAAAACTCCAGTGGTGCCAGGGCACTCTCTGGACTCACTGCACTGCATCACCAGTGGTGCCAGTGCACTCTCTGGAATCACTGCAGTTCATCACCTGTGGTGCCAGTGCACTGTCTGGACTCACTGCACTGCATCCCCAGTGGTGCCAGTGCATTCTCTAGACTCACTGCACTGCATCCCCAGTGGTGCCAGTGCACTCTCTGGACTCACAGCAGTGCATCCCCAGTGGTGACAGTGCACTGTCTGGACTCACTGCACTGCATCCCCATTGGTGCCAGTGCACTCTCTGGACTCCCTGCACTGCATCCCCAGTGGTGCCAGTGCACTCACTGGACTCACTGCAGTGCATCCCCAGTGGTGCCAGTGCACTTTCTGGAGTTACTGCAGTGCATCCCCTGTTGTGCTAGTGCACTCTCTGCACTCACTGCACTGCATCCCCAGTGGTGCCAATGCACTCTCTGGACTCACTGCACTGCATCCCCAAGGGTGCCAGTGCACTCTCTGGACCCACTGCAGTCCATCCCCACTGGTGCCAGTGCACTCTCTGGACTCACTGTAGTGCATCCCCAGTAGTGCCAGTGCACTCTCTGGACTCACTGCACTGCATCCCCAGTGGTGCCAGTGCACTCTCTGCAGACAATGCAGTGCAGCATCCCCAAAGGTGCCAGTGCACTCTCTGGACTCACTGCACTGCATCCCCAGTTGTGCCAGTGTAGTCTCTGGACTCACTGCAGTGCATCCCCATTAGTGCCAGGACAATCTCTGGACTCACTGCAATGCAGCTCACTGGTGCCAGAGCACTCTCTGGACTCACTGCACTGCATCCCCAGTCGTGCCAGTGTACTCTCTGGACTCACAGCACTGCATCCCCAGTGGTGCCAGTGCACTCTCTGGAATCACTGCACTAAAACTCCAGTGGTGCCAGTGAACTCTCTGGACTCACTGCACTGCATCCCCAGTGGTGCCAGTGCACTCTCTGGACTCACTGCACTGCATCCCCATTTGTGCCAGTGCACTTTCTGGACTCACTGCAGTGCATCCCCAGTGGTGCCAGTGCACTCTCTGGAATCACTGCAGTGCATCACCAGTGGTGACAGTGCACTCTCTGGACTCACTGCACTGCATCCCCTGTGGTGCCAGTGCCGTCTGTGGACTCACTGCACTGCATCCCCAGTGGTGCCAGTGCATTCTCTAGACTCACTGCAGTACATCCCCAGTGGTGCCAGTGCACTTTCTGGAGTTACTGCAGTGCATCCCCTGTTGTGCTAGTGCACTCTCTGCACTCACTGCACTGCATCCCCAGTGGTGCCAATGCACTCTCTGGACTCACTGCACTGCATCCCCAAGGGTGCCAGTGCACTCTCTGGACCCACTGCAGTCCATCCCCACTGGTGCCAGTGCACTCTCTGGACTCACTGCAGTGCATCCCCAATGGTGCCAGTGCACGCTCTGGACTCACTGCACTGCATCCCCAGTGGTGCCAGTGCACTCTCTGGACTCACTGCACTGCATCCCCAGTGGTGCCAGTGCACTCTCTGGACTCACTGCACTAAAACTCCAGTGGTGCCAGTGCACTCTCTGGACTCACTGCACTGCATCCCCAGTGGTGCCAGTGCACTCTCTGGAATCACTGCAGTGCATCCCCTGTGGTGCCAGTGCACTCTCTGGACTCACTGCACTGCATCCCCAGTGGTGCCAGTGCATTCTCTAGACTCACTGCACTGCATCCCCAGTGGTGCCAGTGCACTCTCTGGACTCACCGCAGTGCATCACCAGTGGTGACAGTGCACTCTCTGGACTCCCTGCACTGCATCCCCATTGGTGCCAGTGCACTCTCTGGACTCACTGCAGTGTATCCCCATTGGAGCCGGTGCACTCTCTGGACTCACTAAACTGCATCCCCAGTGGTGCCAGAGAACTCTCTGGAGTCACTGCAGTGCATCCCCAGTGGTGCCAGTGCACTCTCTGGACTCACTGCAGTGCATCCCCAGTGGTGCAAGGGCACTCTCTAGACTCACTGCACTGCATCCCCAGTGGTGCCAGTGCACTCTCTGGTCTCACTGCGCTGCATCCCCAGTGGTGCTAGTGCACTCTCTGGACTCACTGCACTGCATCCCCAGTGGTGCCAGTGTACTCACAGCACTGCATCCCCAGTGGTGCCAGTGCACTCTCTGGAATCACTGCACTGCATCCCCAGTGGTGCCAGTTCACTCTTTCGAGTCACTGCACTGCATCCCCAGTGGTGCCAGTGCACTCTCTGGACTCACTGCACTTCATCACCAGTGGTGCCACTGCACTCTCTGGACTCACTGCACTGCATCCCCAGTGGTGCCAGTGCACTCTCTGCACTCACTGCGCTGCATCCCCAGTGGTGCCAGTGCACTCTCTGGACTCACTGCACTGCATCCCCAGTGGAGCCAATGCACTCTCTGGACTCACTGCAGTGCATCCCCAGTGGTGCCAGTGCACTCTCTGGACTCACAGCACTGCATTCCCAGTGGTGCCAGTGCACTCTCTGGACTCACTGCAGTGCATCCCCAGTGGTGCCAGTGCACTCTCTGGACTCACTGCACTGCATCCCCATTTGTGCCAGTGCACTTTCTGGACTCACTGCAGTGCATCCCCAGTGGTGCCAGTGCACTCTCTGGAATCACTGCAGTGCATCACCAGTGGTGACAGTGCACTCTCTGGACTCACTGCACTGCATCCGCTGTGTTGCCAGTGCACTCTCAGGAGTCACTGCACTGCATCCCCAGTGGTGCCAGTGCATTCTCTAGACTCACTGCACTGCATCCCCAGTGGTGCCAGTGCACTCTCTGGACTCACTGCAGTGCATCCCCAGTGGTGCCAGTGCACTTTCTGGACTTACTGCAGTGCATCCCCTGTTGTGCTAGTGCACTCTCTGCACTCACTGCACTGCATCCCCAGTGGTGCCAATGCACTCTCTGGACTCACTGCACTGCATCCCCAAGGGTGCCAGTGCACTCTCTGGACCCACTGCAGTCCATCCCCACTGGTGCCAGTGCACTCTCTGGACTCACTGCACTGCATCCCCAATGGTGCCAGTGCACTCTCTGGACTCACTGCAGTGCATCCCCAGTGGTGCCAGTGCACTCTCTGCAGACAATGCAGTGCAGCATCCCCAAAGGTGCCAGTGCACTCTCTGGACTCACTGCACTGCATCCCCAGTTGTGCCAGTGTAGTCTCTGGACTCACTGCAGTGCATCCCCATTGGTGCCAGGACAATCTCTGGACTCACTGCAATGCAGCTCACTGGTGCCAGAGCACTCTCTGGACTCACTGCACTGCATCCCCAGTCGTGCCAGTGTACTCTCTGGACTCACAGCACTGCATCCCCAGTGGTGCCAGTGCACTCTCTGGAATCACTGCACTAAAACTCCAGTGGTGCCAGTGAACTCTCTGGACTCACTGCACTGCATCCCCAGTGGTGCCAGTGCACTCTCTGGACTCACTGCACTGCATCCCCATTTGTGCCAGTGCACTTTCTGGACTCACTGCAGTGCATCCCCAGTGGTGCCAGTGCACTCTCTGGAATCACTGCAGTGCATCACCAGTGGTGACAGTGCACTCTCTGGACTCACTGTACTGCATCCCCTGTGGTGCCAGTGCCGTCTGTGGACTCACTGCACTGCATCCCCAGTGGTGCCAGTGCATTCTCTAGACTCACTGCAGTACATCCCCAGTGGTGCCAGTGCACTTTCTGGAGTTACTGCAGTGCATCCCCTGTTGTGCTAGTGCACTCTCTGCACTCACTGCACTGCATCCCCAGTGGTGCCAATGCACTCTCTGGACTCACTGCACTGCATCCCCAAGGGTGCCAGTGCACTCTCTGGACCCACTGCAGTCCATCCCCACTGGTGCCAGTGCACTCTCTGGACTCACTGCAGTGCATCCCCAATGGTGCCAGTGCACGCTCTGGACTCACTGCACTGCATCCCCAGTGGTGCCACTGCACTCTCTGGACTCACTGCACTGCATCCCCAGTGGTGCCAGTGCACTCTCTGGACTCACTGCACTAAAACTCCAGTGGTGCCAGGGCACTCTCTGGACTCACTGCACTGCATCCCCAGTGGTGCCAGTGCACTCTCTGGAATCACTGCAGTGCATCCCCTGTGGTGCCAGTGCACTCTCTGGACTCACTGCACTGCATCCCCAGTGGTGCCAGTGCATTCTCTAGACTCACTGCACTGCATCCCCAGTGGTGCCAGTGCACTCTCTGGACTCACCGCAGTGCATCACCAGTGGTGACAGTGCACTCTCTGGACTCACTGCACTGCATCCCCATTGGTGCCAGTGCACTCTCTGGACTCACTGCACTGCATCCCCAGTGGTGCCAGAGAACTCTCTGGAGTCACTGCAGTGCATCCCCAGTGGTGCCAGTGCACTCTCTGGACTCACTGCAGTGCATCCCCAGTGGTGCAAGGGCACTCTCTGGACTCACTGCACTGCATCACCAGTGGTGCCAGTGCACTCTCTGTTCTCACTGCGCTGCATCCCCAGTGGTGCTAGTGCACTCTCTGGACTCACTGCACTGCATCCCCAGTGGTGCCAGTGTACTCACAGCACTCCATCCCCAGTGGTGCCAGTGCACTCTCTGGATTCACTGCACTGCATCCCCAGTGGTGCCAGTTAACTCTTTCGAGTCACTGCACTGCATCCCCAGTGGTGCCAGTGCACTCTCTGGACTCACTGCACTTCATCCCCATTGGTGCTAGTGCACTCTCTGGACTCACTGCACTGCATCCCCAGTGGTGCCACTGCACTCTCTGGACTCACTGCACTGCATCCCCAGTGGTGCCAGTGCACTCTATGGACTCACTGCACTGCATCCCCAGTGGTGCCAGTGCACTCTCTGGAATCACTGCACTGCATCCCCAGTGGTGCCAGTGCATTCCCTAGACTCACTGCAGTGCATCCCCAGTGGTGCCAGTGCACTCTCTGGACTCACTGCACTGCATCACCTGTGTGTCAGTGCACTCTATGGCCTCACTGCACTGCATCCCCAGTGGTGCCAGTGTACTCACAGCACTGCATCCCCAGTGGTGCCAGTGCACTCTCTGGCCTCACTGCACTGCATCCCCAGTGGTGCCCCTGCACTCTCTGGACTCACTGCACTGCATCCCCAGTGGTGCCAGTGAACTCTCTGGACTCACTGCACTGCATCCCCAGTGGTGCCAGTGCACTCTCTGGACTCACTGCACTGCATCCCCAGTGGTGCCAGTGCACTCTCTGCACTCACTGCACTGCATCCCCAGTGGTGCCAGTGCACTCTCTGGACTCACTAGAGTGCATCCCCAGTGTTGCCAGTGTACTCACTGCACTGCATCCCCAGTGGTGCCAGTGCACTCTCTGGACTCACTGTAGTGCATCCCCAGTGGTGCCAGTGCACTCTCTGGACTCACTGCACTGCATCCCCAGTGGTGCCAGTGCACTCTCTGGAATCACTGCAGTGCATCCTCTGTGGTTCCAGTGCACTCTCTGGAGTCACTGCAGTGCATCCCCAGTGGTGCCACTGCATTCTCTAGACTCACTGCAGTGCATCCCCAGTGGTGCCAGTGCACTCTCTGGACTCACTGCAGTGCATCCCCAGAAGTGCCACTGCACTCTCTGGACTCACTGCACTGCATCCCGAGTGGTGCCAGTGCACTCTCTAGAGTCACTGCAGTGCATCCCTTGTTGTGCTAGTGCACTCTCTGCACTCACTACACTGCATCCCCAGAAGTGCCAGTGCACTCTCTGGACTCACTGCACTGCATCCCCGGTGGTTCCATTGCACTCTCTGGACTCACTGCATTGCATCCCCAGTGGTGCCAGTGCCCTCTCTGGACTCACTGCAGTGCATCCCCAGAAGTGCCAGTGCACTCTCTGGACTCACTGCAGTGCATCCCCAATGGTGCCAGTGCACTCTCTGGACTCACTGCACTGCATCCCCAGTGGTGCCAGTGCACTCTCTGGACTCACTGCACTGCATCCCCAGAAGTGCCACTGCACTCTCTGGACTCACTGCACTGCATCCCCAGTGGTGCCAGTGCACTCTCTAGAGTCACTGCAGTGCATCCCTTGTTGTGCTAGTGCACTCCCTGCACTCACTACACTGCACCCCAGAAGTGCCAGTGCACTCTCTGGACTCACTGCACTGCATCCCCAGTGGTTCCATTGCACTCTCTGGACTCACTGCATTGCATCCCCAGTGGTGCCAGTGCACTCTCTGGACTCACTGCAGTGCATCCCCAGTGGTGCCAGTGCACTCTCTGGACTCACTGCAGTGCATCCCCAATGGTGCCAGTGCACTCTCTGGACTCACTGCACTGCATACCCATTGGTGCCAGTGCACTCTCTGGACTCAATGCAATGCCTCCCCAGTGGTGCCAGTGCACTCTCTGGACTCACTACACTGCATCCCCAGTGGTGCCAGTGCACTCTCTGGACTCACCGGGGTGCATCCCCAGTGGTGCCAGTGCACTCTCTGGACTCACTGCAGTGCATCCCCAGTGGTGCCAGTGCACTCTCTGGACTAACTGCACTGCATCCCAATGGTGCCAGTGCACTCTCTAGACTCACTGCACTGCATCCCCAGTGGTGCCAGTGCACTCTCTGGACTCACCGGGGTGCATCCCCAGTGGTGCCAGTGCACTCTCTGGACTCACTGCACTGTATCCCCAGTTGTGCCAGTGTAGTCTCTGGACTCACTGCATTGCATCCCCATTGGTGCCAGGACAATCTCTGGACTCACTGCAATGCAGCTCACTGGTGCCATAGCACTCTCTGGACTCACTGCACTAAAACTCCAGTGGTGCCAGTGCACTCTCTGGACTCACTGCAGTGCATCCCCAGTAGTGCCAGTGCACTTTCTGGACTCACTACAGTGCATCCCCAGTGGTGCCAGTGCACTCTCTGGAATCACTGCAGTGCATCCCCTGTGGTGCCAGTGCCGTCTGTGGACTCACTGCACTGCATCCCCAGTGGTGCCAGTGCATTCTCTAGACTCACTGCAGTGCATCCCCAGTGGTGCCAGTGCACTCTCTGGACTCACTGCAGTGCATCACCAGTGGTGACAGTGCACTCTCTGGACTCACTGCACTGCATCACCAGTGGTGCCAGTGCACTCTCTGGACTCACTGCACTGCATCCCCAGTGGTGCCAGTGCACTTTCTGGAGTTACTGCAGTGCATCCCCTGTTGTGCTAGTGCACTCTCTGCACTCACTGCACTGCATCCCAGTGGTGCCAGTGCACTCTCTGGACTCACTGCACTGCATCCCCAATGGTGCCAGTGCACTCTCTGGACCCACTGCAGTCCATCCCCACTGCTGCCAGTGCACTCTCTTTACTCATTGCAGTGCATCCCCAATGGTGCCAGTGCACTCTCTGGACTCACTGCTGTGCATCCCCAGTGGTGCCAGGGCACTCTCTGCAGACAATGCAGTGCATCCCCAAAGGTGACTGCACTCTCTGGACTCACTGTACTGCTCCAACCGCGGCAGCCGCTTCAGCCGCGATAGCCCTTCCAGCCTCGGCAGCCGCACCAGCCGCTCCATCCGCGGCATACGCGGCAGACGCTCCAGCCGCTCCAGCCGCGGCAGGCGCTCCAGCCGCGGCAGCCGCTAAAGCCGCTCCAGCCGCGGCAGCCGCTCCAGCCGCTCCAGCCGCGGCAGCCGCTAAAGCCGCTACCGAGATTCAGATACATTCTCACTGCAGTGAGATCCCCAGTGGTGCCAGTGCATTCTCTGGACTCACTGCAGTTCATCCCCAGTGGTGCCAGTGCACTCTCTGTAGTCACTGTGCTGCATCCCCAGTGGTGCCAGAGCACTCTCTGGACTCACTGCAGTGTATCCCCTGTGGTGCCAGTGCACTCTGTGGACTAACTGCACTGCATCCCAGTCGTGCCAGTACACTCTCTTGACTCACTGCACTGCATCCCCAGTGGAGCCAATGCAATCTCTGGACTCACTGCAGTGCATCCCCAGTGGTGCCAGTGCACTCTCTGTAGTCACTGCGCTGCATCCCCAGTGGTGACAGTGCACTTTCTGGACTCACTGTGCTACATCCCCAGTGGTGCCAGAGCACTCTCTGGACTCACTGCAGTGCATCCCCAGTGGTGGAGTGCACTCTCTGGACTCACTGCACTGGATCCCCAGTGGAGCCAATGCACTCTCTGGACTCACTGCAGTGCATCCCCAGTGGTGCCAGTGCACTCTCTGGAGTCACTGCACTGCATCCCCAGTGGTTCCAGTGCATTCTCTAGACTCACTGCAGTGCATCCCCAGTGGTGCCTGTGCACTCTCTGGACTCACTGCACTGCATCCCCAGTGGTGCCAGTGCACTCTCTGGACTCACTGCACGGCATCCCCAGTGGTGCCAGTGCACTCTCTGGCCTCAGTGCACTGCATTCCCAGTGGTGCCAGTGCACTCTCTGGACTCACTAGAGTGCATCCCCAGTGGTGCCAGTGTACTCACTGCACTGCATCCCCAGTGGTGCCAGTGCACTCTCTGGACTCACCGGAGTGCATCCCCAGTGGTGCCAGTGCACTCTCTGGACTCACTGCACTGCATCCCCAGTGGTGCCAGTGCACTCTCTGGACTCACTGCACTGCATCCCCAGTGGAGACAGTGCACTCTCTGTAGTCACTGCGCTGCATCCCCAGTGGTGCCAGTGCACTCTCTGGACTCACTGCACTGCATCCCCAGTGGAGGCAATGCACTCTCTGGACTCACTGCAGTGCACCCCAGTGTTGCCAGTTGCCCTCTTTACTCACTGCACTGCATCCCCAGTGTTGCCAGTGCACTCTCTGGACTCACTGCACTGCATCGCCAGTGGTGCCAGTGCACTCTCTGGACTCACTGCACTGCATCCCCAGTGGTGCCAGTGCACTCTCTGGACTCACTGCACTGCATCCCCAGTGGTGCCAGTGTACTCTCTGGACTCACACCACTGCATCCCCAGTGGTGCCAGTGCACTCTCTGGACTCACTGCACTAAAACTCCAGTGGTGCCAGTGCACTCTCTGGACTCACTGCACTAAAACTCCACTGGTGCCAGTGTACTCTCTGGACTCACTGCACTGCATCCCCAGTGGTGCCAGTGCACTCTCGGGAATCACTGCAGTGCATCCCCTGTGGTGCCAGTGCACTCTCTGGACTCACTGCACTGCATCCCCAGTGGTGCCAGTGCATTCTCTAGACTCACTGCACTGCATCCCCAGTTGTGCCAGGGCACTCTCTGGACTCACTGCAGTGCATCACCGGTGGTTACAGTGCACTCTCTGGACTCACTGCACTGCATCCCCATTGGTGCCAGTGCACTCTCTGGACTCCCTGCACTGCATCCCCAGTGGTGCCAGTGTACTCTCTGGACTCACTGCAGTGTATCCCCATTGGAGCCGGTGCACTCTGTGGACTCACTAAACTGCATCCCCAGTGGTGCCACAGAACTCTCTGGAGTCACTGCAGTGCATCCCCATTGGTGCCAGTGCACTCTCTGGACTCACTGCAGTGCATCCCCAGTGGTGCAAGGGCACTCTCTGGACTCACTGCACTGCATCCCCAGTGGTGCCAGTGCACTCTCTGGTCTCACTGCGCTGCATCCCCAGTGGTGCCAGTGCACTCTCTGGCCTCACTGCACTGCATCCCCAGTTGTGCCCCTGCACTCTCTGGACTCACTGCAGTGCATCCCCAGTGGTGCCAGTGCACTCTCTGGACTCACTGCACTGCATCCCCAGTGGTGCCAGTGCACTCTCTGGACTCACTAGAGTGCATCCCCAGTGGTGCCAGTGTACTCTCTGGAGTCACTGCACTGCATCCCCAGTGGTGCCAGTGCATTCTCTAGACTCACTGCAGTGCATCCCCAGTGATGCCAGTGCACTCTCTGGACTCACTTCAGTGCATCCCCAGTGGTGCCAGTGCACTCTCTGGACTCACTGCACTGCATCCCCAGTGGTGCCAGTGCACTCTCTGGACTCACTGCACTGCATCCCCAGTGTAGCCAGTGTACTCTCTGGACTCACTAGAGTGCATCCCCAGTGGTGCCAGTGCACTCTCTGGAGTCACTGCACTGCATCAACAGTGGTGCCAGGGCACTCTCTGGACTCACTGCACTGCATCCCCAGTGGTGCCACTGCACTCTCTGGACTCACTGCACTGCATCCCCAGTGGAGACAGTGCACTCTCTGTAGTCACTGCGCTGCATCCCCAGTGGTGCCAGTGCACTCTCTGGACTCACTGCACTGCATCCTCAGTGGAGGCAATGCACTCTCTGGACTCACTGCAGTGCATCCCCAGTGGTGCCAGTGGCTCTCTTTACTCACTGCACTGCATCCCCAGTGTTGCCAGTGCACTCTCTGGACTCACTGCACTGCATCGCCAGTGGTGCCAGTGCACTCTCTGGACTCACTGCACTGCATCCCCAGTGGTGCCAGTGTACTCTCTGGACTCACAGCACTGCATCCCCAATGGTGCCAGTGCACTCTCTGGACTCACTGCACTAAAACTCCAGTGTTGCCAGTGCACTCTCTGGACTCACTGCACTAAAACTCCAGTGGTGCCAGGGCACTCTCTGGACTCACTGCACTGCATCCCCAGTGGTGCCAGTGCACTCTCTGAAATCACTGCAGTTCATCCCCTGTGGTGCCAGTGCACTCTCTGGACTCACTGCAGTGCATCCCCAGTGGTGCCAGTGCACTCTCTGGACTCACTGCACTGCATCCCCATTGGTGCCAGTGCACTCTCTGGACTCCCTGCACTGCATCCCCAGTGGTGCCAGTGTACTCTCTGGACTCACTGCAGTGTATCCCCATTGGAGCCGGTGCACTCTCTGGACTCACTAAACTGCATCCCCAGTGGTGCCAGAGAACTCTCTGGAGTCACTGCAGTGCATCCCCAGTGGTGCCAGTGCACTCTCTGGACTCACTGCAGTGCATCCCCAGTGGTGCAAGGGCACTCTCTGGACTCACTGCACTGCATCCCCAGGGGTGCCAGTGCACTCTCTGATCTCACTGCGCTGCATCCCCAGTGGTGCTAGTGCACTCTCTGGACTCACTGCACTGCATCCCCAGTGGTGCCAGTGTACTCACAGCACTGCATCCCCAGTGGTGCCAGTGCACTCTCTGGAACACTGCCCTGCATCCCCAGTGGTGCCAGTTCACTCTTTCGAGTCACTGCACTGCATCCCCAGTGGTGCCAGTGCACTCTCTGGACTCACTGCACTTCATCACCAGTGGTGCCACTGCACTCTCTGGACTCACTGCACTGCATCCCCAGTGGTGCCAGTGCACTCTATGGACTCACTGCACTGCATCCCCAGTGGTGCCAGTGCACTCTCTGGAATCACTGCACTGCATCCCCAGTGGTGCCAGTGCATTCTCTAGACTCACTGCAGTGCATCCCCAGTTGTGCCAGTGCACTCTCTGGCCTCACTGCACTGCATCCCCAGTGGGGTCAGTGCACTCTATGGCCTCACTGCACTGCATCCCCAGTGGTGCCAGTGTACTCACAGCACTGCATCCCCAGTGGTGCCAGTGCATTCTCTAGACTCACTGCAGTGCATCCCCAGTTGTGCCATTGCACTCTATGGACTCACTGCACTGCATCCCCAGTGGTGCCAGTGCACTCTATTGCCTCACTGCACTGCATCCCCAGTGGTGCCAGCGTACTCACAGCACTGCATCCCCAGTGGTGCCAGTGCACTCTCTGGCCTCACTGCACTGCATCCCCAGTGGTGCCCCTGCACTCTCTGGACTCACTGCACTGCATCCCCAGTGGTGCCAGTGCACTCTCTGGACTCATTGCAGTGCATCCCAAGTGGTGCCAGTGCACTCTCTGGACTCACTGCACTGCATCCCCAGTGGTGCCAGTGCACTCTCTGGACTCACTGCACTGCATCCCCAGTGGTGCCAGTGCACTCTCTGGCCTCACTGCACTGCATCCCCAGTGGTGCCCCTGCACTCTCTGGCCTCACTAGAGTGCATCCCCAGTGGTGCCAGTGTACTCACTGCACTGCCTCCCCAGTGGTGCCAGTGCACTCTCTGGACTCACTGTAGTGCATCCCCAGTAGTGCCAGTGCACTCTCTGGACTCACTGCACTGCATCCCCAGTGGTGCCAGTGCACTCTCTGGAATCACTGCAGTGCATCCCCTGTGGTGCCAGTGCACTCTCTGGAGTCACTGCAGTGCATCCCCAGTGGTGCCACTGCATTCTCTAGACTCACTGCAGTGCATCCCCAGTGGTGCCAGTGCACTCTCTGGACTCACTGCAGTGCATCCCCAGTGGTGCCAGTGCACTCTCTGGACTCACTGCAGTGCATCCCCAGAAGTGCCACTGCACTCTCTGGACTCACTGCACTGCATCCCCAGTGGTTCCATTGCACTCTCTGGACTCACTGCATTGCATCCCCAGTGGTGCCAGTGCACTCTCTGGACTCACTGCAGTGCATCCCCAGAAGTGCCAGTGCACTCTCTGGACTCACTGCACTGCATCCCCAATGGTGCCAGTGCACTCTCTGGACTCACTGCACTGCATCCCCAGTGGTGTAGTGCACTCTCTGGACTCACTGCACTGCATCCCCAGAAGTGCCACTGCACTCTCTGGACTCACTGCACTGCATCCCCAGTGGTGCCAGTGCACTCTCTAGAGTCACTGCAGTGCATCCCTTGGTGTGCTAGTGCACTCTCTGCACTCATTACACTGCACCCCAGAAGTACCAGTGCACTCTCTGGACTCACTGCACTGCATCCCCAGTGGTTTCATTGCACTCTCTGGACTCAGTGCATTGCATCCCCAGTGGTGCCAGTGCACTCTCTGGACTCACTGCAGTGCATCCCCAGAAGTGCCAGTGCACTCTCTGGACTCACTGCAGTGCATCCCCAATGGTGCCAGTGCACTCTCTGGACTCACTGCACTGCATCCCCATTGGTGCCAGTGCACTCTCTGGACTCACAGGGGTGCATCCCCAGTGGTGCCAGTGCACTCTCTGGACTCACTGCAGTGCATCCCCAGTGGTGCCAGTGCACTCTCTGGACTCACTGCATTGCATCCCCAGTGGTGCCAGTGCACTCTCTGGACTCACTTCAGTGCATCCCCAGAAGTGCCAGTGCACTCTGGACTCACTGCATTGCATCCCCAGTGGTGCCAGTGCACTCTCTGGACTCACTGCACTGCATCCCCAGTGCTGACAGTGTACACCCTGGACTCACTGCACTGCATCACCAGTGGTGCCAGTGCACTCTCTGGACTCACTGCACTGCATCCCCAGTGGTGACAGTGCACTCTCTGGACTCACTGCACTGCATCCCCAGTGGTGCCAGTGCACTCTCTGGACTCACTGCACTGCATCCCCAGTGGTGCCAGTGCCGTCTCTGGACTCACTGCAGTGCATCCCCAATGGTGCCAGTGCACTCTCTGGACTCACTGCACTGCATCCCCAGTGGTGCCAGTGCACTCTCTGGAATCACTGCACTGGATCCCCAGTGGTGCCAGTGCACTCTGTGGAGTCACTGCACTGCATCCCCAGTGGTTCCAGTGCACTCTCTGGATCACTGCACTGCATCCCCAGTGGTGCCAGTGCACTCTCTGGACTCACTGCACTGCATCCCCAGAGGTGCCAGTGCACTCTCTGGATTCACTGCAGTGCATCCCCAGTCGTGCCAGTGTAGTCTCTGGACTCACTGCAGTGCATCCCCAGTGGTGCCAGTGCACTCTCTGTAGTCACTGCGCTGCATCCCCAGTGGTGACAGTGCACT
The DNA here is from genome assembly GCF_964211835.1 of Anser anser. NCBI lineage: Eukaryota > Metazoa > Chordata > Aves > Anseriformes > Anatidae > Anser > Anser anser. Next base: position 796,910 of record NC_139725.1, read on the forward strand.
TTCTGGACTCACTGTGCTGCATCCCCAGTGGTGGCAGAGCACTCTCTGGACTCACTGCAGTGCATCCCCAGTGGTGGAGTGCACTCTCTGGACTCACTGCACTGCATCCCCAGTGGAGCCAATGCACTCTCTGGACTCACTGCAGTGCATCCCCAGTGGTGCCAGTGCACTCTCTGGAGTCACTGCACTGCATCCCCAGTGGTGCCAGTGCATTCTCTAGACTCACTGCAGTGCATCCCCAGTGGTGCCAGTGCACTCTCTGGACTCACTGCAGTGCATCCCCAGTGGTGCCAGTGCACTCTCTGGACTCACTGCACGGCATCCCCAGTGGTGCCAGTGCACTCTCTGGCCTCAGTGCACTGCATTCCCAGTGGTGCCAGTGCACTCTCTGGACTCACTAGAGTGCATCCCCAGTGGTGCCAGTGTACTCACTGCACTGCATCCCCAGTGGTGCCAGTGCACTCTCTGGACTCACTGTAGTACATCCCCAGTGGTGCCAGTGCACTCTCTGGACTCACTGCACTGCATCCCCAGTGTAGCCAGTGCACTCTCTGGACTCACGGCACTGCATCCCCTGTGGTGCCAGTGCACTCTCTGGACTCACTGCACTGCATCCCCAGTGGTGCCAGTGCACTCTCTGGACTCACTGCACTGCATCCCCAGTGGAGACAGTGCACTCTCTGTAGTCACTGCGCTGCATCCCCAGTGGTGCCAGTGCACTCTATGGCCTCACTGCACTGCATCCCCAGAGGAGGCAATGCACTCTCTGGACTCACTGCAGTGCACTCCAGTGTTGCCAGTTGCTCTCTTTACTCACTGCACTGCATCCCCAGTGTTGCCAGTGCACTCTCTGGACTCACTGCACTGCATCGCCAGTGGTGCCAGTGCACTCTCTGGACTCACTGCACTGCATACCCAGTGGTGCCAGTGCACTCTCTGGACTCACTGCACTGCATCCCCAGTGGTGCCAGTGTACTCTCTGGACTCACAGCACTGCATCCCCAGTGGTGCCAGTGCACTCTCTGGACTCACTGCACTAAAACTCCAGTGGTGCCAGTGCACTCTCTGGACTCACTGCACTAAAACTCCACTGGTGCCAGTGTACTCTCTGGACTCACTGCACTGCATCCCCAGTGGTGCCAGTGCACTCTCTGGAATCACTGCAGTGCATCCCCTGTGGTGCCAGTGCACTCTGTGGACTCACTGCACTGCATCCCCAGTGGTGCCAGTGCATTCTCTAGACTCACTGCACTGCATCCCCAGTGGTGCCAGTGCACTCTCTGGACTCACTGCAGTGCATCACCGGTGGTGACAGTGCACTCTCTGGACTCACTGCACTGCATCCCCATTGGTGCCAGTGCACTCTCTGGACTCCCTGCACTGCATCCCCAGTGGTGCCAGTGTACTCTCTGGACTCACTGCAGTGTATCCCCATTGGAGCCGGTGCACTCTGTGGACTCACTAAACTGCATCCCCAGTGGTGCCACAGAACTCTCTGGAGTCACTGCAGTGCATCCCCATTGGTGCCAGTGCACTCTCTGGACTCACTGCAGTGCATCCCCAGTGGTGCAAGGGCACTCTCTGGACTCACTGCACTGCATCCCCAGTGGTGCCAGTGCACTCTCTGGTCTCACTGCGCTGCATCCCCAGTGGTGCTAGTGCACTCTCTGGACTCACTGCACTGCATCCCCAGTGGAGCCAGTGTACTCACAGCACTGCATCACCAGTGGTGCCAGTGCACTCTATGGCCTCACTGCACTGCATCCCCAGTGGTGCCAGTGTACTCACAGCACTGCATCCCCAGTGGTGCCAGTGCACTCTCTGGCCTCACTGCACTGCATCCCCAGTTGTGCCCCTGCACTCTCTGGACTCACTGCAATGCATCCCCAGTGGTGCCAGTGCACTCTCTGGACTCACTGCACTGCATCCCCAGTGGTGCCAGTGCACTCTCTGGACTCACTAGAGTGCATCCCCAGTGGTGCCAGTGTACTCTCTGGAGTCACTGCACTGCATCCCCAGTGGTGCCAGTGCATTCTCTAGACTCACTGCAGTGCATCCCCAGTGATGCCAGTGCACTCTCTGGACTCACTTCAGTGCATCCCCAGTGGTGCCAGTGCACTCTCTGGACTCACTGCACTGCATCCCCAGTGGTGCCAGTGCACTCTCTGGACTCACTGCAGTGCATCCCCAGTGGTGCCACTGCACTCTCTGGACTCACCGCACTGCATTCCCAGTGGTGCCAGTGCACTCTCTGGTCTCACTAGAGTGCATCCCCAGTTGTGCCAGTGTACTCACTGGACTGCATCCCCAGTGGTGCCAGTGCACTCTCTGGACTCACTGTAGTACATCCCCAGTGGTGCCAGTGCACTCTCTGGACTCACTGCACTGCATCCCCAGTGTAGCCAGTGTACTCTCTGGACTCACCGCACTGCATCCCCAGTGGTGCCAGTGCACTCTCTGGACTCAGCGGAGTGCATCCCCAGTGGTGCCAGTGCACTCTCTGGACTCACTGCACTGCATCCCCAGTGGTGCCACTGCACTCTCTGGACTCACTGCACTGCATCCCCAGTGGAGACAGTGCACTCTCTGTAGTCACTGCGCTGCATCCCCAGTGGTGCCAGTGCACTCTCTGGACTCACTGCACTGCATCCTCAGTGGAGGCAATGCACTCTCTGGACTCACTGCAGTGCATCCCCAGTGGTGCCAGTGGCTCTCTTTACTCACTGCACTGCATCCCCAGTGTTGCCAGTGCACTCTCTGGACTCACTGCACTGCATCGCCAGTGGTGCCAGTGCACTCTCTGGACTCACTGCACTGCATCCCCAGTGGTGCCAGTGTACTCTCTGGACTCACAGCACTGCATCCCCAATGGTGCCAGTGCACTCTCTGGACTCACTGCACTAAAACTCCAGTGTTGCCAGTGCACTCTCTGGACTCACTGCACTAAAACTCCAGTGGTGCCAGGGCACTCTCTGGACTCACTGCACTGCATCCCCATTGGTGCCAGTGCACTCTCTGGACTCCCTGCACTGCATCCCCAGTGGTGCCAGTGTACTCTCTGGACTCACTGCAGTGTATCCCCATTGGAGCCGGTGCACTCTCTGGACTCACTAAACTGCATCCCCAGTGGTGCCAGAGAACTCTCTGGAGTCACTGCAGTGCATCCCCAGTGGTGCCAGTGCACTCTCTGGACTCACTGCAGTGCATCCCCAGTGGTGCAAGGGCACTCTCTGGACTCACTGCACTGCATCCCCAGGGGTGCCAGTGCACTCTCTGATCTCACTGCGCTGCATCCCCAGTGGTGCTAGTGCACTCTCTGGACTCACTGAACTGCATCCCCAGTGGTGCCAGTGTACTCACAGCACTGCATCCCCAGTGGTGCCAGTGCACTCTCTGGAACACTGCCCTGCATCCCCAGTGGTGCCAGTTCACTCTTTCGAGTCACTGCACTGCATCCCCAGTGGTGCCAGTGCACTCTCTGGACTCACAGCACTTCATCACCAGTGGTGCCACTGCACTCTCTGGACTCACTGCACTGCATCCCCAGTGGTGCCAGTGCACTCTATGGACTCACTGCAGTGCATCCCCAGTGGTGCCAGTGCACTCTCTGGAATCACTGCACTGCATCCCCAGTGGTGCCAGTGTACTCACAGCACTGCATCCCCAGTGGTGCCAGTGCATTCTCTAGACTCACTGCAGTGCATCCCCAGTTGTGCCATTGCACTCTCTGGCTTCACTGCACTGCATCCCCAGTGGTGTAATGCACTCTATTGCCTCACTGCACTGCATCCCCAGTGGTGCCAGCGTACTCACAGCACTGCATCCCCAGTGGTGCCAGTGCACTCTCTGGCCTCACTGCACTGCATCCCCAGTGGTGCCCCTGCACTCTCTGGACTCACTGCACTGCATCCCCAGTGGTGCCAGTGCACTCTCTGGACTCATTGCAGTGCATCCCAAGTGGTGCCTGTGCACTCTCTGGACTCACTGCACTGCATCCCCAGTGGTGCCAGTGCACTCTCTGGACTCACTGCACTGCATCCCCAGTGGTGCCAGTGCACTCTCTGGCCTCACTGCACTGCATCCCCAGTGGTGCCCCTGCACTCTCTGGCCTCACTAGAGTGCATCCCCAGTGGTGCCAGTGTACTCACTGCACTGCCTCCCCAGTGGTGCCAGTGCACTCTCTGGACTCACTGTAGTGCATCCCCAGTGGTGCCAGTGCACTCTCTGGACTCACTGCACTGCATCCCCAGTGGTGCCAGTGCACTCTCTGGAATCACTGCAGTGCATCCCCTGTGGTGCCAGTGCACTCTCTGGACTCACTGCAGTGCATCCCCAGTGGTGCCAGTGCACTCTCTGGACTCACTGCAGTGCATCCCCAGAAGTGCCACTGCACTCTCTGGACTCACTGCACTGCATCCCCAGTGGTTCCATTGCACTCTCTGGACTCACTGCATTGCATCCCCAATGGTGCCAGTGCACTCTCTGGACTCACTGCACTGCATCCCCAGTGGTGTAGTGCACTCTCTGGACTCACTGCACTGCATCCCCAGAAGTGCCACTGCACTCTCTGGACTCACTGCACTGCATCCCCAGTGGTGCCAGTGCACTCTCTAGAGTCACTGCAGTGCATCCCTTGTTGTGCTAGTGCACTCTCTGCACTCATTACACTGCACCCCAGAAGTACCAGTGCACTCTCTGGACTCACTGCACTGCATCCCCAGTAGTTTCATTGCACTCTCTGGGCTCAGTGCATTGCATCCCCAGTGGTGCCAGTGCACTCTCTGGACTCACTGCAGTGCATCCCCAGAAGTGCCAGTGCACTCTCTGGACTCACTGCAGTGCATCCCCAATGGTGCCAGTGCACTCTCTGGACTCACTGCACTGCATCCCCATTGGTGCCAGTGCACTCTCTGGACTCACAGGGGTGCATCCCCAGTGGTGCCAGTGCACTCTCTGGACTCACTGCAGTGCATCCCCAGTGGTGCCAGTGCACTCTCTGGACTCACTGCAGTGCATCCCCATTGGTGCCAGTGCACTCTCTGGACTCACTGCACTGCATCCCCAGTGGTGCCAGTGCACTCTCGGGACTCACTGCACTGCATCCCCAGTGGTGACAGTGCACTCTCTGGACTCACTGCACTGCATCCCCAGTGGTGCCAGTGCACTCTCGGGACTCACTGCAGTGCATCCCCAGTGGTGCCAGTGCCGTCTCTGGACTCACTGCAGTGCATCCCCAATGGTGCCAGTGCACTCTCTGGACTCACTGCACTGCATCCCCAGTGGTGCCAGTGCACTCTCTGGAATCACTGCACTGGATCCCCAGTGGTGCCAGTGCACTCTGTGGAGTCACTGCACTGCATCCCCAGTGGTTCCAGTGCACTCTCTGGATCACTGCACTGCATACCCAGTGGTGCCAGTGCACTCTCTGGACTCACTGCACTGCATCCCCAGAGGTGCCAGTGCACTCTCTGGATTCACTGCAGTGCATCCCCAGTGGTGCCAGTGCACTCTCTGGACTCACTGCAGTGCATCCCCGGTGGTGCCAGTGCACTCTCTGGACTCACTGCACCGCATCCCCAGTGGTGCCAGTGCACTCTCTGGACTCACTGCACTGCATCCCCAGTGGTGCCAGTGCACTCTCTGGACTCACTGCACTGCATCCCCAGTGGTGCCAGTGCACTCTCTGGTCTCACTGCACTGCATCCCCAGTGGTGCCAGTGCACTCTCTGGACTCACTGCACTGCATCCCCATTGGTGCCAGTGCACTCTCTGGACTCAGTGCACTGCATCCCCATTGGTGCCAGTGCACTCTCTGGACTCACTGCACTGCATCCCCAGTGCTGACAGTGTACACCCTGGACTCACTGCACTGCATCACCAGTGGTGCCAGTACACTCTCTGGACTCACTGCAGTGAATCCCCGGTGGTGCCAGTGCACTCTCTGGACTCACTGCACTGCATCCCCAGTGCAGCCAATGCACTCTCTGGACTCACTGCAGTGCATCCCCAGTGGTGCCAGTGCACTCTCTGGACTCACAGCACTGCATCCACAGTGGTGCCAGTGCACTCTCTGGACTCACTGCAGTGCATCCCCAGTGGTGCCAGTGGCTCTCTTTACTCACTGCACTGCATCCCCAGTGTTGCCAGTGCACTCTCTGGACTCACTGCACTGCATCGCCAGTGGTGCCAGTGCACTCTCTGGAATCACTGCAGTGCATCACCAGTGGTGACAGTGCACTCTCTGGACTCACTGCACTGCATCCCCTGTGGTGCCAGTGCCGTCTGTGGACTCACTGCACTGCATCCCCAGTGGTGCCAGTGCATTCTCTAGACTCACTGCACTGCATCCCCAGTGGTGCCAGTGCACTCTCTGGACTCACTGCACTGCATCCCCAGTGGTGCCAGTGCACTTTCTGGATTTACTGCAGTGCATCCCCTGTTGTGCTAGTGCACTCTCTGCACTCACTGCACTGCATCCCCAGTGGTGCCAATGCACTCTCTGCACTCACTGCACTGCATCCCCAAGGGTGCCAGTGCACTCTCTGGACTCACTGCAGTGCATCCCCAGTGGTGCCAGTGCACTCTCTGCAGACAATGCAGTGCAGCATCCCCAAAGGTGACAGTGCACTCTCTGGACTCACTGCACTGCTCCAACCGCGGCAGCCGCTTCAGCCGCGATAGCCCCTCCAGCCTCGGCAGCCGCACCAGCCGCTCCAGCCACGGCAGCCGCGGCAGCCGGTCCAGCCGCGCCAGCCGCTCCATCCGCGGCATACGCGGCAGACACTCCAGCCGCTCCAGCCGCGGCAGCCGCTCCAGCCGCGGCAGCCGCTCCAGCCGTGGCAGCCGCTCCACTCGGTAGCGGCTTTAGCGGCTGCCGCGGCTGGAGCGGCTGCCGCGGCTGCCGCGGCTGTAGCGGCTTTAGCGGCTGCCGCGGCTAGAGCGGCTGACGCTGCTGGAGCGGATGCCGCGGCTGGAGCAGTGCAGTGAGTGCAGAGAGTGCACTGGCACCTTGGGGATGCAGTGCAGTGAGTCCAGACAGTCAACTGGCACCACTGGGGATGCAGTACAGTGAGTCCAGAGAGTGCACTGGCACCACTGGTGATGCACTGCAGTTACTCCAGAGAGTGCACTGGCACCACCGGGGATTCAGATACATTCTCACTGCAGTGAGATCCCCAGTGGTGCCAGTGCATTCTCTGGACTCACTGCAGTGCATCCCCAGTGGTGCCAGTGCACTCTCTGTAGTCACTGCGCTGCATCCCCAGTGGTGCCAGAGCACTCTCTGGACTAACTGCAGTGTATCCCCTGTGGTGCCAGTGCACTCTGTGGACTAACTGCACTGCATCCCAGTCGTGCCAGTGCACTCTCTGGACTCACTGCAGTGCATCCCCAGCGGTGCCAGTGCACTCTCTTGACTCACTGCACTGCATCCGAAGTGGAGCCAATGCACTCTCTGGACTCACTGCAGTGCATCCCCAGTGGTGCCAGTGCACTCTCTGGACTCACTGCACTGCATCCCCAGTGGTACCAGTGCATTCTCTAGACTCACTGCAGTGCATCCCCAGTGGTGCCAGTGCACTCTCTGGACTCACTGCACGGCATGCCCAGTGGTGCAAGTGCACTCTCTGGCCTCAGTGCACTGCATTCCCAGTGGTGCCAGTGCACTCTCTGGACTCACTAGAGTGCATCCCCAGTGGTGCCAGTGTACTCACTGCACTGCATCCCCAGTGGTGCCAGTGCACTCTCTGGACTCACTGCACTGCATCCCCAATGGTGCCAGTGCACTCTTTGGACTCACTGCACTGCATCCCCAGTGGTGCCAGTGCACTCTCTGGACTCACTGCAGTGCATCCCCACTGGTGCAAGTGCACTCTCTGCACTCACTGCACTGCATCCCCAGTGGTGCCAGTGCACTCTCTGGAATCACTGCAGTGCATCCCCACTGGTGCAAGTGCACTCTCTGCACTCACTGCACTGCATCCCCAGTGGTGCCAGTGCACTCTCTGGAATCACTGCACTGGATCCCCACTGGTGCCAGTGCACTCTGTGGAGTCACTGCACTGCATCCCCAGTGTTCCCAGTGCACTCTCTGGATCACTGCACTGCATCCCCAGTGGTGCCAGTGCACTCTCTGGACTCACTGCACTGCATCCCCAGAGGTGCCAGTGCACTCTCTGGACTCACTGCAGTGCATCCCCAGTGGTGCCAGTGCACTCTCTGGACTCACTGCAGTGCATCCCCAGTGGTGCCAGTGCACTCTCTGGACTCACTGCACCGCATCACCAGTGGTGCCAGTGCACTCTCTGGACTCACTGCACCGCATCCCCAGTGGTGCCAGTGCACTCTCTGGACTCACTGCACTGCATCCCCAGTGGTGCCAGTGCACTCTCTGGACTCACTGCACTGCATCCCCAGTGGTGCCAGTGCACTCTCTGGACTCACTGCACGGCATCCCCAATGGTGCCAGTGCACTCTCTGGACTCACTGCACTGCATCCCCAGTGGTGCCAGTGCACTCTCTGGACTCAGTGCACTGCATCCCCATTGGTGCCAGTGCACTCTCTGGACTCACTGCACTGCATCCCCAGTGCTGACAGTGTACACCCTGGACTCACTGCACTGCATCACCAGTGGTGCCAGTACACTCTCTGGACTCACTGCAGTGAATCCCCAGTGGTGACAGTGCGCTCTCTAGACTCACTGCACTGCATCCCCAGTGGTGCCAGTGCACTCTCTGCACTCACTGCGCTGCATCCCCAGTGGTGCCAGTGCACTCTCTGGACTCACTGCACTGCATCCCCAGTGGAGCCAATGCACTCTCTGGACTCACTGCACTGCATCCCCAGTGGTGCCAGTGCACTCTCTTGACTCACTGCACTGCATCCCCAGTTGTGCCAGTGTAGTCTCTGGACTCACTGCAGTGCATCCCCATTGTGCCAGGACAATCTCTGGACTCACTGCAATGCAGCTCACTGGTGCCAGAGCACTCTCTGGACTCACTGCACTGCATCCCCAGTCGTGCCTGTGTACTCTCTGGACTCACAGCACTGCATCCCCAGTTGTGCCAGTGCACTCTCTGGAATCACTGCACTAAAACTCCAGTGGTGCCAGTGAACTCTCTGTACTCACTGCACTGCATCCCCAGTGGTGCCAGTGCACTCTCTGGACTCACTGCACTGCATCCCCAGTGGTGCCACTGCACTCTCTGGACTCACTGCACTGCATCCCCAGTGGAGACAGTGCACTCTCTGTAGTCACTGCGCTGCATCCCCAGTGGTGCCAGTGCACTCTCTGGACTCACTGCACTGCATCCCCAGTGGAGGCAATGCACTCTCTGGACTCACTGCAGTGCATCCCCAGTGGTGCCAGTGGCTCTCTTTACTCACTGCACTGCATCCCCAGTGTTGCCAGTGCACTCTCTGGACTCACTGCACTGCATCGCCAGTGGTGCCAGTGCACTCTCTGGACTCACTGCACTGCATCCCCAGTGGTGCCAGTGTACTCTCTGGACTCACAGCACTGCATCCCCAGTGGTGCCAGTGCACTCTCTGGACTCACTGCACTAAAACTCCAGTGTTGCCAGTGCACTCTCTGGACTCACTGCACTAAAACTCCAGTGGTGCCAGGGCACTCTCTGGACTCACTGCACTGCATCCCCAGTGGTGCCAGTGCACTCTCTGGAATCACTGCAGTGCATCCCCTGTGGTGCCAGTGCACTCTCTGGACTCACTGCACTGCATCCCCAGTGGTGCCAGTGCATTCTCTAGACTCACTGCACTGCATCCCCAGTGGTGCCAGTGCACTCTCTGGACTCACTGCAGTGCATCACCAGTGGTGACAGTGCACTGTCTGGACTCACTGCACTGCATCCCCATTGGTGCCAGTGCACTCTCTGGACTCCCTGCACTGCATCCCCAGTGGTGCCAGTGTACTCTCTGGACTCACTGCAGTGTATCCCCATTGGAGCCGGTGCACTCTCTGGACTCACTAAACTGCATCCCCAGTGGTGCCAGAGAACTCTCTGGAGTCACTGCAGTGCATCCCCAGTGGTGCCAGTGCACTCTCTGGACTCACTGCAGTGCATCCCCAATGGTGCAAGGGCACTCTCTGGACTCACTGCACTGCATCCACAGTGGTGCCAGTGCACTCTCTGGACTCACTGCAGTGCATCCCCAGTGGTGCCAGTGCACTCTCTGCAGACAATGCAGTGCAGCATCCCCAAAGGTGACAGTGCACTCTCTGGACTCACTGCACTGCTCCAACCGCGGCAGCCGCTTCAGCCGCCATAGCCCCTCCAGCCTCGGCAGCCGCACCAGCCGCTCCAGCCACGGCAGCCGCGGCAGCCGGTCCAGCCGCGCCAGCCGCTCCATCCGCGGCATACGCGGCAGACACTCCAGCCGCTCCAGCCGCGGCAGCCGCTCCAGCCGCGGCAGCCGCTCCAGCCGTGGCAGCCGCTCCACTCGGTAGCGGCTTTAGCGGCTGCCGCGGCTGGAGCGGCTGCCGCGGCTGCCGCGGCTGTAGCGGCTTTAGCGGCTGCCGCGGCTAGAGCGGCTGACGCTGCTGGAGCGGATGCCGCGGCTGGAGCAGTGCAGTGAGTGCAGAGAGTGCACTGGCACCTTGGGGATGCAGTGCAGTGAGTCCAGACAGTCAACTGGCACCACTGGGGATGCAGTACAGTGAGTCCAGAGAGTGCACTGGCACCACTGGTGATGCACTGCAGTTACTCCAGAGAGTGCACTGGCACCACCGGGGATTCAGATACATTCTCACTGCAGTGAGATCCCCAGTGGTGCCAGTGCATTCTCTGGACTCACTGCAGTGCATCCCCAGTGGTGCCAGTGCACTCTCTGTAGTCACTGCGCTGCATCCCCAGTGGTGCCAGAGCACTCTCTGGACTCACTGCAGTGTATCCCCTGTGGTGCCAGTGCACTCTGTGGACTAACTGCACTGCATCCCAGTCGTGCCAGTGCACTCTCTGGACTCACTGCAGTGCATCCCCAGCGGTGCCAGTGCACTCTCTTGACTCACTGCACTGCATCCGAAGTGGAGCCAATGCACTCTCTGGACTCACTGCAGTGCATCCCCAGTGGTACCAGTGCATTCTCTAGACTCACTGCAGTGCATCCCCAGTGGTGCCAGTGCACTCTCTGGACTCACTGCACGGCATGCCCAGTGGTGCAAGTGCACTCTCTGGCCTCAGTGCACTGCATTCCCAGTGGTGCCAGTGCACTCTCTGGACTCACTAGAGTGCATCCCCAGTGGTGCCAGTGTACTCACTGCACTGCATCCCCAGTGGTGCCAGTGCACTCTCTGGACTCACTGCACTGCATCCCCAATGGTGCCAGTGCACTCTTTGGACTCACTGCACTGCATCCCCAGTGGTGCCAGTGCACTCTCTGGACTCACTGCAGTGCATCCCCACTGGTGCAAGTGCACTCTCTGCACTCACTGCACTGCATCCCCAGTGGTGCCAGTGCACTCTCTGGAATCACTGCAGTGCATCCCCACTGGTGCAAGTGCACTCTCTGCACTCACTGCACTGCATCCCCAGTGGTGCCAGTGCACTCTCTGGAATCACTGCACTGGATCCCCACTGGTGCCAGTGCACTCTGTAGAGTCACTGCACTGCATCCCCAGTGTTCCCAGTGCACTCTCTGGATCACTGCACTGCATCCCCAGTGGTGCCAGTGCACTCTCTGGACTCACTGCACTGCATCCCCAGAGGTGCCAGTGCACTCTCTGGACTCACTGCAGTGCATCCCCAGTGGTGCCAGTGCACTCTCTGGACTCACTGCAGTGCATCCCCAGAGGTGCCAGTGCACTCTCTGGACTCACTGCACCGCATCACCAGTGGTGCCAGTGCACTCTCTGGACTCACTGCACCGCATCCCCAGTGGTGCCAGTGCACTCTCTGGACTCACTGCACTGCATCCCCAGTGGTGCCAGTGCACTCTCTGGACTCACTGCACTGCATCCCCAGTGGTGCCAGTGCACTCTCTGGACTCACTGCACGGCATCCCCAATGGTGCCAGTGCACTCTCTGGACTCACTGCACTGCATCCCCAGTGGTGCCAGTGCACTCTCTGGACTCAGTGCACTGCATCCCCATTGGTGCCAGTGCACTCTCTGGACTCACTGCACTGCATCCCCAGTGCTGACAGTGTACACCCTGGACTCACTGCACTGCATCACTAGTGGTGCCAGTACACTCTCTGGACTCACTGCAGTGAATCCCCAGTGGTGACAGTGCGCTCTCTAGACTCACTGCACTGCATCCCCAGTGGTGCCAGTGCACTCTCTGCACTCACTGCGCTGCATCCCCAGTGGTGCCAGTGCACTCTCTGGACTCACTGCACTGCATCCCCAGTGGAGCCAATGCACTCTCTGGACTCACTGCACTGCATCCCCAGTGGTGCCAGTGCACTCTCTGGACTCACTGCACTGCATCCCCAGTTGTGCCAGTGTAGTCTCTGGACTCACTGCAGTGCATCCCCATTGTGCCAGGACAATCTCTGGACTCACTGCAATGCAGCTCACTGGTGCCAGAGCACTCTCTGGACTCACTGCACTGCATCCCCAGTCGTGCCTGTGTACTCTCTGGACTCACAGCACTGCATCCCCAGTTGTGCCAGTGCACTCTCTGGAATCACTGCACTAAAACTCCAGTGGTGCCAGTGAACTCTCTGTACTCACTGCACTGCATCCCCAGTGGTGCCAGTGCACTCTCTGGACTCACTGCACTGCATCCCCAGTGGTGCCACTGCACTCTCTGGACTCACTGCACTGCATCCCCAGTGGAGACAGTGCACTCTCTGTAGTCACTGCGCTGCATCCCCAGTGGTGCCAGTGCACTCTCTGGACTCACTGCACTGCATCCCCAGTGGAGGCAATGCACTCTCTGGACTCACTGCAGTGCATCCCCAGTGGTGCCAGTGGCTCTCTTTACTCACTGCACTGCATCCCCAGTGTTGCCAGTGCACTCTCTGGACTCACTGCACTGCATCGCCAGTGGTGCCAGTGCACTCTCTGGACTCACTGCACTGCATCCCCAGTGGTGCCAGTGTACTCTCTGGACTCACAGCACTGCATCCCCAGTGGTGCCAGTGCACTCTCTGGACTCACTGCACTAAAACTCCAGTGTTGCCAGTGCACTCTCTGGACTCACTGCACTAAAACTCCAGTGGTGCCAGGGCACTCTCTGGACTCACTGCACTGCATCCCCAGTGGTGCCAGTGCACTCTCTGGAATCACTGCAGTGCATCCCCTGTGGTGCCAGTGCACTCTCTGGACTCACTGCACTGCATCCCCAGTGGTGCCAGTGCATTCTCTAGACTCACTGCACTGCATCCCCAGTGGTGCCAGTGCACTCTCTGGACTCACTGCAGTGCATCACCAGTGGTGACAGTGCACTGTCTGGACTCACTGCACTGCATCCCCATTGGTGCCAGTGCACTCTCTGGACTCCCTGCACTGCATCCCCAGTGGTGCCAGTGTACTCTCTGGACTCACTGCAGTGTATCCCCATTGGAGCCGGTGCACTCTCTGGACTCACTAAACTGCATCCCCAGTGGTGCCAGAGAACTCTCTGGAGTCACTGCAGTGCATCCCCAGTGGTGCCAGTGCACTCTCTGGACTCACTGCAGTGCATCCCCAATGGTGCAAGGGCACTCTCTGGACTCACTGCACTGCATCCACAGTGGTGCCAGTGCACTCTCTGGTCTCACTGCGCTGCATCCCCAGTGGTGCTAGTGCACTCTCTGGACTCACTGCACTGCATCCCCAGTGGTGCCAGTGTACTCACAGCACTGCATCCCCAGTGGTGCCAGTGCACTCTCTGGAATCACTGCACTGCATCCCCAGTGGTGCCAGTTCACTCTTTCGAGTCACTGCACTGCATCCCCAGTGGTGCCAGTGCACTCTCTGGACTCACTGCACTTCATCCCCAGTGGTGCCACTGCACTCTCTGGACTCACTGCACTGCATCCCCAGTGGTGCCAGTGCACTCTATGGACTCACTGCACTGCATCCCCAGTGGTGCCAGTGCACTCTCTGGAATCACTGCAGTGCATCCCCAGTGGTGCCAGTGCATTCTCTAGACTCACTGCAGTGCATCCCCAGTTGTGCCAGTGCACTCTCTGGACTCACTGCACTGCATCACCTGTGGTGCCAGTGCACTCTATGGCCTCACTGCACTGCATCCCCAGTGGTGCCAGTGTACTCACAGCACTGCATCCCCAGTGGTGCCAGTGCACTCTCTGGCCTCACTGCACTGCATCCCCAGTGGTGCCCCTGCACTCTCTGGACTCACTGCACTGCATCCCCAGTGGTGCCAGTGCACTCTCTGGACTCATTGCAGTGCATCCCAAGTGGTGCCAGTGCACTCTCTGGACTCACTGCACTGCATCCCCAGTGGTGCCAGTGCACTCTCTGGACTCACTGCACTGCATCCCCAGTGGTGCCAGTGCACTCTCTGGACTCACTGCAGTGCATCCCCAGTGGTGCCAGTGCACTCTCTGGCCTCAGTGCACTGCATTCCCGATGGTGCCAGTGCACTCTCTGGACTCACTAGAGTGCATCCCCAGTGGTGCCAGTGTACTCACTGCACTGCATCCCCAGTGGTGCCAGTGCACTCTCTGGACTCACTGTAGTGCATCCCCTGTGGTGCCAGTGTACTCTCTGGACTCACTGCACTGCATCCCCAGTGGTGCCAGTGCACTCTCTGGAGTCACTGCACTGCATCACCAGTGGTGCCAGTCCATTCTCTAGACTCCCTGCAGTGCATCCCCAGTTGTGCCAGTGCACTCTCTGGACTCACTGCACTGCATCACCAGTGGTGCCAGTGCACTCTATGGCCTCACTGCACTGCATCCCCAGTGGTGCCAGTGTACTCACAGCACTGCATCCCCAGTGGTGCCAGTGCACTCTCTGGCCTCACTGCACTGCATCCCCAGTGGTGCCAGTGCACTCTCTGGACTCACTGCAGTGCATCCCCAGTGGTGCCAGTGCACTCTCTGGACTCACTGCACTGCATCCCCAGTGGTGCCAGTGCACTCTCTGGACTCACGGCACTGCATCCCCAGTGGTGCCAGTGTACTCTCTGGAGTCACTGCACTGCATCCCCAGTGGTGCCAGTGCATTCTCTAGACTCACTGCAGTGCATCCCCAGTGATGCCAGCGCACTCTCTGGACTCACTTCAGTGCATCCCCAGTGGTGCCAGCGCACTCTCTGGACTCACTGCACTGCATCCCCAGTGGTGCCAGTGCACTCTCTGGACTCACTGCACTGCATCCCCAGTGGTGCCAGTGCACTCTCTGGAATCACTGCAGTGCATCCCCAGTGGTGCCAGTGCATTCTCTAGACTCACTGCAGTGCATCCCCAGTTGTGCCAGTGCACTCTCTGGACTCACTGCACTGCATCACCTGTGGTGCCAGTGCACTCTATGGCCTCACTGCACTGCATCCCCTGTGGTGCCAGTGTACTCACAGCACTGCATCCCCAGTGGTGCCAGTGCACTCTCTGGCCTCACTGCACTGCATCCCCAGTGGTGCCCCTGCACTCTCTGGACTCACTGCACTGCATCCCCAGTGGTGCCAGTGCACTCTCTGGACTCATTGCAGTGCATCCCAAGTGGTGCCAGTGCACTCTCTGGACTCACTGCACTGCATCCCCAGTGGTGCCAGTGCACTCTCTGGACTCACTGCACTGCATCCCCATTGGTGCCAGTGCACTCTCTGGCCTCAGTGCACTGCATTCCCGATGGTGCCAGTGCACTCTCTGGACTCACTAGAGTGCATCCCCAGTGGTGCCAGTGTACTCACTGCACTGCATCCCCAGTGGTGCCAGTGCACTCTCTGGACTCACTGTAGTGCATCCCCAGTGTTGCCAGTGTACTCTCTGGACTCACTGCACTGCATCCCCAGTGGTGCCAGTGCACTCTCTGGAGTCACTGCACTGCATCACCAGTGGTGCCAGTGCATTCTCTAGACACACTGTAGTGCATCCCCAGTGGTGCCAGTGCACTCTCTGGACTCACTGCACTGCATCCCCAGTGGTGCCAGTGCACTCTCTGGAGTCACTGCACTGGATCCCCAGTGGTGCCAGTCCATTCTCTAGACTCACTGCAGTGCATCTCCAGTTGTGCCAGTGCACTCTCTGGACTCACTGCACTGCATCACCAGTGGTGCCAGTGCACTCTCTGGCCTCACTGCACTGCATCCCCAGTGGTGCCCCTGCACTCTCTGGACTCACTGCACTGCATCCCCAGTGGTGCCAGTGCACTCTCTGGACTCACTGCAGTGCATCCCCAGTGGTGCCAGTGCACTCTCTGGACTCACTGCACTGCATCCCCAGTGGTGCCAGTGCACTCTCTGGACTCACTAGAGTGCATCCCCAGTGGTGCCAGTGTACTCTCTGGAGTCACTGCACTGCATCCCCAGTGGTGCCAGTGCATTCTCTAGACTCACTGCAGTGCATCCCCAGTGATGCCAGTGCACTCTCTGGACTCACTGCACTGCATCCCCAGTGGTGCCAGTGCACTCTCTGGACTCACTGCACTGCATCCCCAGTGCTGACAGTGTACACCCTGGACTCACTGCACTGCATCACCAGTGGTGCCAGTACACTCTCTGGACTCACTGCAGTGAATCCCCGGTGGTGCCAGTGCACTCTCTGGACTCACTGCACTGCATCCCCAGTGCAGCCAATGCACTCTCTGGACTCACTGCAGTGCATCCCCAGTGGTGCCAGTGCACTCTCTGGACTCACAGCACTGCAACCCCAGTGGTGCCAGTGCACTCTCTGGACTCACTGCAGTGCATCCCCAGTGGTGCCAGTGCACTCTCTGGACTCACTGCACTGCATCCCCATTTGTGCCAGTGCATTTTCTGGACTCACTGCAGTGCATCCCCAGTGGTGCCAGTGCACTCTCTGGAATCACTGCAGTGCATCACCAGTGGTGACAGTGCACTCTCTGGACTCACTGCACTGCATCCCCTGTGGTGCCAGTGCCGTCTGTGGACTCACTGCACTGCATCCCCAGTGGTGCCAATGCACTCTCTGCACTCACTGCACTGCATCCCCAAGGGTGCCAGTGCACTCTCTGGACTCACTGCAGTGCATCCCCAGTGGTGCCAGTGCACTCTCTGCAGACAATGCAGTGCAGCATCCCCAAAGGTGACAGTGCACTCTCTGGACTCACTGCACTGCTCCAACCGCGGCAGCCGCTTCAGCCGCGATAGCCCCTCCAGCCTCGGCAGCCGCACCAGCCGCTCCAGCCACGGCAGCCGCGGCAGCCTGTCCAGCCGCGCCAGCCGCTCCATCCGCGGCATACGCGGCAGACACTATAGCCGCTCCAGCCGCGGCAGCCGCTCCAGCCGCGGCAGCCGCTCCAGCCGTGGCAGCCGCTCCACTCGGTAGCGGCTTTAGCGGCTGCCGCGGCTGGAGCGGCTGCCGCGGCTGCCGCGGCTGTAGCGGCTTTAGCGGCTGCCGCGGCTAGAGCGGCTGACGCTGCTGGAGCGGATGCCGCGGCTGGAGCAGTGCAGTGAGTGCAGAGAGTGCACTGGCACCTTGGGGATGCAGTGCAGTGAGTCCAGACAGTCAACTGGCACCACTGGGGATGCAGTACAGTGAGTCCAGAGAGTGCACTGGCACCACTGGTGATGCACTGCAGTTACTCCAGAGAGTGCACTGGCACCACCGGGGATTCAGATACATTCTCACTGCAGTGAGATCCCCAGTGGTGCCAGTGCATTCTCTGGACTCACTGCAGTGTATCCCCTGTGGTGCCAGTGCACTCTGTGGACTAACTGCACTGCATCCCAGTCGTGCCAGTGCACTCTCTGGACTAACTGCAGTGCATCCCCAGCGGTGCCAGTGCACTCTCTTGACTCACTGCACTGCATCCGAAGTGGAGCCAATGCACTCTCTGGACTCACTGCAGTGCATCCCCAGTGGTGCCAGTGCACTCTCTGGAGTCACTGCACTGCATCCCCAGTGGTACCAGTGCATTCTCTAGACTCACTGCAGTGCATCCCCAGTGGTGCCAGTGCACTCTCTGGACTCACTGCACGGCATGCCCAGTGGTGAAAGTGCACTCTCTGGCCTCAGTGCACTGCATTCCCAGTGGTGCCAGTGCACTCTCTGGACTCACTAGAGTGCATCCCCAGTGGTGCCAGTGTACTCACTGCACTGCATCCCCAGTGGTGCCAGTGCACTCTCTGGACTCACTGCACTGCATCCCCAATGGTGCCAGTGCACTCTTTGGACTCACTGCACTGCATCCCCAGTGGTGCCAGTGCACTCTCTGGACTCACTGCACTGCATCCCCACTGGTGCAAGTGCACTCTCTGCACTCACTGCACTGCATCCCCAGTGGTGCCAGTGCACTCTCTGGAATCACTGCAGTGCATCCCCACTGGTGCAAGTGCACTCTCTGCACTCACTGCAGTGCATCCCCTGTGGTGCCAGTGCACTCTCTGGAATCACTGCACTGGATCCCCAGTGGTGCCAGTGCACTCTGTGGAGTCACTGCACTGCATCCCCAGTGTTCCCAGTGCACTCTCTGGATCACTGCACTGCATCCCCAGTGGTGCCAGTGCACTCTCTGGACTCACTGCACTGCATCCCCAGAGGTGCCAGTGCACTCTCTGGACTCACTGCAGTGCATCCCCAGTGGTGCCAGTGCACTCTCTGGACTCACTGCAGTGCATCCCCAGTGGTGCCAGTGCACTCTCTGGACTCACTGCACCGCATCCCCAGTGGTGCCAGTGCACTCTCTGGACTCACTGCACTGCATCCCCAGTGGTGCCAGTGCAATCTCTGGACTCACTGCACTGCATCCCCAGTGGTGCCAGTGCACTCTCTGGACTCACTGCACTGCATCCCCAATGGTGCCAGTGCACTCTCTGGACTCACTGCACTGCATCCCCAGTGGTGCCAGTGCACTCTCTGGACTCACTGCACTGCATCCCCAGTGGTGCCACTGCACTCTCTGGACTCACTGCACTGCATCCCCAGTGGAGACAGTGCACTCTCTGTAGTCACTGCGCTGCATCCCCAGTGGTGCCAGTGCACTCTCTGGACTCACTGCACTGCATCCCCAGTGGAGGCAATGCACTCTCTGGACTCACTGCAGTGCATCCCCAGTGGTGCCAGTGGCTCTCTTTACTCACTGCACTGCATCCCCAGTGTTGCCAGTGCACTCTCTGGACTCACTGCACTGCATCCCCATTGGTGCCAGTGCACTCTCTGGACTCACTGCACTGCATCCCCAGTGGTGCCACTGCACTCTCTGGACTCACAGCACTGCATCCCCAGTGGTGCCAGTGCACTCTCTGGACTCACTGCACTAAAACTCCAGTGTTGCCAGTGCACTCTCTGGACTCACTGCACTAAAACTCCATTGGTGCCAGGGCACTCTCTGGACTCACTGCACTGCATCCCCAGTGGTGCCAGTGCACTCTCTGGAATCACTGCAGTGCATCCCCTGTGGTGCCAGTGCACTCTCTGGACTCACTGCACTGCATCCCCAGTGGTGCCAGTGCATTCTCTAGACTCACTGCACTGCATCCCCAGTGGTGCCAGTGCACTCTCTGGACTCACTGCAGTGCATCACCAGTGGTGACAGTGCACTGTCTGGACTCACTGCACTGCATCCCCATTGGTGCCAGTGCACTCTCTGGACTCCCTGCACTGCATCCCCAGTGGTGCCAGTGTACTCTCTGGACTCACTGCAGTGTATCCCCATTGGAGCCGGTGCACTCTCTGGACTCACTAAACTGCATCCCCAGTGGTGCCAGAGAACTCTCTGGAGTCACTGCAGTGCATCCCCAGTGGTGCCAGTGCACTCTCTGGACTCACTGCAGTGCATCCCCAATGGTGCAAGGGCACTCTCTGGACTCACTGCACTGCATCCACAGTGGTGCCAGTGCACTCTCTGGTCTCACTGCGCTGCATCCCCAGTGGTGCTAGTGCACTCTCTGGACTCACTGCACTGCATCCCCAGTGGTGCCAGTGTACTCACAGCACTGCATCCCCAGTGGTGCCAGTGCACTCTCTGGAATCACTGCACTGCATCCCCAGTGGTGCCAGTTCACTCTTTCGAGTCACTGCACTGCATCCCCAGTGGTGCCAGTGCACTCTCTGGACTCACTGCACTTCATCCCCAGTGGTGCCACTGCACTCTCTGGACTCACTGCACTGCATCCCCAGTGGTGCCAGTGCACTCTATGGACTCACTGCACTGCATCCCCAGTGGTGCCAGTGCACTCTCTGGAATCACTGCAGTGCATCCCCAGTGGTGCCAGTGCATTCTCTAGACTCACTGCAGTGCATCCCCAGTTGTGCCAGTGCACTCTCTGGACTCACTGCACTGCATCACCTGTGGTGCCAGTGCACTCTATGGCCTCACTGCACTGCATCCCCAGTGGTGCCAGTGTACTCACAGCACTGCATCCCCAGTGGTGCCAGTGCACTCTCTGGCCTCACTGCACTGCATCCCCAGTGGTGCCCCTGCACTCTCTGGACTCACTGCACTGCATCCCCAGTGGTGCCAGTGCACTCTCTGGACTCATTGCAGTGCATCCCAAGTGGTGCCAGTGCACTCTCTGGACTCACTGCACTGCATCCCCAGTGGTGCCAGTGCACTCTCTGGACTCACTGCACTGCATCCCCAGTGGTGCCAGTGCACTCTCTGGACTCACTGCAGTGCATCCCCAGTGGTGCCAGTGCACTCTCTGGCCTCAGTGCACTGCATTCCCGATGGTGCCAGTGCACTCTCTGGACTCACTAGAGTGCATCCCCAGTGGTGCCAGTGTACTCACTGCACTGCATCCCCAGTGGTGCCAGTGCACTCTCTGGACTCACTGTAGTGCATCCCCAGTGGTGCCAGTGTACTCTCTGGACTCACTGCACTGCATCCCCAGTGGTGCCAGTGCACTCTCTGGAGTCACTGCACTGCATCACCAGTGGTGCCAGTGCATTCTCTAGACTCACTGTAGTGCATCCCCAGTGGTGCCAGTGCACTCTCTGGACTCACTGCACTGCATCCCCAGTGGTGCCAGTGCACTCTCTGGAGTCACTGCTCTGCATCACCTGTGGTGCCAGTCCATTCTCTAGACTCACTGCAGTGCATCCCCAGTTGTGCCAGTGCACTCTCTGGACTCACTGCACTGCATCACCAGTGGTGCCAGTGCACTCTATGGCCTCACTGCACTGCATCCCCAGTGGTGCCAGTGTACTCACAGCACTGCATCCCCAGTGGTGCCAGTGCACTCTCTGGCCTCACTGCACTGCATCCCCATTTGTGCCAGTGCACTCTCTGGACTCACTGCAGTGCATCCCCAGTGGTGCCAGTGCACTCTCTGGACTCACTGCACTGCATCCCCAGTGGTGCCAGTGCACTCTCTGGACTCACGGCACTGCATCCCCAGTGGTGCCAGTGTACTCTCTGGAGTCACTGCACTGCATCCCCAGTGGTGCCAGTGCATTCTCTAGACTCACTGCAGTGCATCCCCAGTGATGCCAGCGCACTCTCTGGACTCACTTCAGTGCATCCCCAGTGGTGCCAGTGCACTCTCTGGACTCACTGCACTGCATCCCCAGTGGTGCCAGTGCACTCTCTGGACTCACTGCACTGCATCCCCAGTGGTGCCAGTGCACTCTCTGGAATCACTGCAGTGCATCCCCAGTGGTGCCAGTGCATTCTCTAGACTCACTGCAGTGCATCCCCAGTTGTGCCAGTGCACTCTCTGGACTCACTGCACTGCATCACCTGTGGTGCCAGTGCACTCTATGGCCTCACTGCACTGCATCCCCAGTGGTGCCAGTGTACTCACAGCACTGCATCCCCAGTGGTGCCCCTGCACTCTCTGGACTCACTGCACTGCATCCCCAGTGGTGCCAGTGCACTCTCTGGACTCATTGCAGTGCATCCCAGGTGGTGCCAGTGCACTCTCTGGACTCACTGCACTGCATCCCCAGTGGTGCCAGTGCACTCTCTGGACTCACTGCACTGCATCCCCAGTGGTGCCAGTGCACTCTCTGGACTCACTGCACTGCATCCCCATTGGTGCCAGTGCACTCTCTGGCCTCAGTGCACTGCATTCCCGATGGTGCCAGGGCACTCTCTGGACTCACTAGAGTGCATCCCCAGTGGTGCCAGTGTACTCTCTGGACTCACTGCACTGCATCCCCAGTGGTGCCAGTGCACTCTCTGGAGTCACTGCACTGCATCACCAGTGGTGCCAGTGCATTCTCTAGACTCACTGTAGTGCATCCCCAGTGGTGCCAGTGCACTCTCTGGACTCACTGCACTGCATCCCCAGTGCTGCCAGTGCACTCTCTGGAGTCACTGCACTGCATCACCAGTGGTGCCAGTCCATTCTCTAGACTCACTGCAGTGCATCTCCAGTTGTGCCAGTGCACTCTCTGGACTCACTGCACTGCATCACCAGTGGTGCCAGTGCACTCTATGGCCTCACTGCACTGCATCCCCAGTGGTGCCAGTGTACTCACAGCACTGCATCCCCAGTGGTGCCAGTGCACTCTCTGGCCTCACTGCACTGCATCCCCAGTGGTGCCCCTGCACTCTCTGGACTCACTGCACTGCATCCCCAGTGGTGCCAGTGCACTCTCTGGACTCACTGCAGTGCATCCCCAGTGGTGCCAGTGCACTCTCTGGACTCACTGCACTGCATCCCCAGTGGTGCCAGTGCACTCTCTGGACTCACTAGAGTGCATCCCCAGTGGTGCCAGTGTACTCTCTGGAGTCACTGCACTGCATCCCCAGTGGTGCCAGTGCATTCTCTAGACTCACTGCAGTGCATCCCCAGTGATGCCAGTGCACTCTCTGGACTCACTGCACTGCATCCCCAGTGGTGCCAGTGCACTCTCTGGACTCACTGCACTGCATCCCCAGTGCTGACAGTGTACACCCTGGACTCACTGCACTGCATCACCAGTGGTGCCAGTACACTCTCTGGACTCACTGCAGTGAATCCCCGGTGGTGCCAGTGCACTCTCTGGACTCACTGCACTGCATCCCCAGTGCAGCCAATGCACTCTCTGGACTCACTGCAGTGCATCCCCAGTGGTGCCAGTGCACTCTCTGGACTCACAGCACTGCAACCCCAGTGGTGCCAGTGCACTCTCTGGAATCACTGCAGTGCATCACCAGTGGTGACAGTGCACTCTCTGGACTCACTGCACTGCATCCCCTGTGGTGCCAGTGCCGTCTGTGGACTCACTGCACTGCATCCCCAGTGGTGCCAGTGCATTCTCTAGACTCACTGCACTGCATCCCCAGTGGTGCCAGTGCACTCTCTGGACTCACTGCACTGCATCCCCAGTGGTGCCAGTGCACTTTCTGGAGTTACTGCAGTGCATCCCCTGTTGTGCTAGTGCACTCTCTGCACTCACTGCACTGCATCCCCAGTGGTGCCAATGCACTCTCTGCACTCACTGCACTGCATCCCCAGTGGTGCCAGTGCACTCTCTGGACTCACTGCAGTGCATCCCCAGTGGTGCCAGTGCACTCTCTGCAGACAATGCAGTGCAGCATCCCCAAAGGTGACAGTGCACTCTCTGGACTCACTGCACTGCTCCAACCGCGGCAGCCGCTTCAGCCGCGATAGCCCCTCCAGCCTCGGCAGCCGCACCAGCCGCTCCAGCCCCGGCAGCCGCGGCAGCCGGTCCAGCCGCGCCAGCCGCTCCATCCGCGGCATACGCGGCAGGCACTCCAGCCGCTCCAGCCGCGGCAGCCGCTCCAGCCGCGGCAGCCGCTCCAGCCGTGGCAGCCGCTCCACTCGGTAGCGGCTTTAGCGGCTGCCGCGGCTGGAGCGGCTGCCGCGGCTGCCGCGGCTGTAGCGGCTTTAGCGGCTGCCGCGGCTAGAGCGGCTGACGCTGCTGGAGCGGATGCCGCGGCTGGAGCAGTGCAGTGAGTGCAGAGAGTGCACTGGCACCTTGGGGATGCAGTGCAGTGAGTCCAGACAGTCAACTGGCACCACTGGGGATGCAGTACAGTGAGTCCAGAGAGTGCACTGGCACCACTGGTGATGCACTGCAGTTACTCCAGAGAGTGCACTGGCACCACCGGGGATTCAGATACATTCTCACTGCAGTGAGATCCCCAGTGGTGCCAGTGCATTCTCTGGACTCACTGCAGTGTATCCCCTGTGGTGCCAGTGCACTCTGTGGACTAACTGCACTGCATCCCAGTCGTGCCAGTGCACTCTCTGGACTAACTGCAGTGCATCCCCAGCGGTGCCAGTGCACTCTCTTGACTCACTGCACTGCATCCGAAGTGGAGCCAATGCACTCTCTGGACTCACTGCAGTGCATCCCCAGTGGTGCCAGTGCACTCTCTGGAGTCACTGCACTGCATCCCCAGTGGTACCAGTGCATTCTCTAGACTCACTGCAGTGCATCCCCAGTGGTGCCAGTGCACTCTCTGGACTCACTGCACGGCATGCCCAGTGGTGCAAGTGCACTCTCTGGCCTCAGTGCACTGCATTCCCAGTGGTGCCAGTGCACTCTCTGGACTCACTAGAGTGCATCCCCAGTGGTGCCAGTGTACTCACTGCACTGCATCCCCAGTGGTGCCAGTGCACTCTCTGGACTCACTGCACTGCATCCCCAGTGGTGCCAGTGCACTCTCTGGACTCACTGCAGTGCATCCCCACTGGTGCAAGTGCACTCTCTGCACTCACTGCACTGCATCCCCAGTGGTGCCAGTGCACTCTCTGGAATCACTGCAGTGCATCCCCACTGGTGCAAGTGCACTCTCTGCACTCACTGCACTGCATCCCCAGTGGTGCCAGTGCACTCTGTGGAGTCACTGCACTGCATCCCCAGTGTTCCCAGTGCACTCTCTGGATCACTGCACTGCATCCCCAGTGGTGCCAGTGCACTCTCTGGACTCACTGCACTGCATCCCCAGAGGTGCCAGTGCACTCTCTGGACTCACTGCAGTGCATCCCCAGTGGTGCCAGTGCACTCTCTGGACTCACTGCAGTGCATCCCCAGTGGTGCCAGTGCACTCTCTGGACTCACTGCACCGCATCCCCAGTGGTGCCAGTGCACTCTCTGGACTCACTGCACCGCATCCCCAGTGGTGCCAGTGCACTCTCTGGACTCACTGCACTGCATCCCCAGTGGTGCCAGTGCACTCTCTGGACTCACTGCACTGCATCCCCAGTGGTGCCAGTGCACTCTCTGGACTCACTGCACTGCATCCCCAATGGTGCCAGTGCACTCTCTGGACTCACTGCACTGCATCCCCAGTGGTGCCAGTGCACTCTCTGGACTCAGTGCACTGCATCCCCAATGGTGCCAGTACACTCTCTGGACTCACTGCAGTGAATCCCCAGTGGTGACAGTGGGCTCTCTAGACTCACTGCACTGCATCCCCAGTGGAGCCAGTGCACTCTCTGCACTCACTGCGCTGCATCCCCAGTGGTGCCAGTGCACTCTCTGGACTCACTGCACTGCATCCCCAGTGGAGCCAATGCACTCTCTGGACTCACTGCACTGCATCCCCAGTGGTGCCAGTGCACTCTCTGGACTCACTGCACTGCATCCCCAGTTGTGCCAGTGTAGTCTCTGGACTCACTGCAGTGCATCCCCATTGTGCCAGGACAATCTCTGGACTCACTGCAATGCAGCTCACTGGTGCCAGGGTACTCTCTGGACTCACTGCACTGCATCCCCAGTCGTGCCTGTGTACTCTCTGGACTCACAGCACTGCATCCCCAGTTGTGCCAGTGCACTCTCTGGAATCACTGCACTAAAACTCCAGTGGTGCCAGTGAACTCTCTGTACTCACTGCACTGCATCCCCAGTGGTGCCAGTGCACTCTCTGGACTCACTGCACTGCATCCCCAGTGGTGCCACTGCACTCTCTGGACTCACTGCACTGCATCCCCAGTGGAGACAGTGCACTCTCTGTAGTCACTGCGCTGCATCCCCAGTGGTGCCAGTGCACTCTCTGGACTCACTGCACTGCATCCCCAGTGGAGGCAATGCACTCTCTGGACTCACTGCAGTGCATCCCCAGTGGTGCCAGTGGCTCTCTTTACTCACTGCACTGCATCCCCAGTGTTGCCAGTGCACTCTCTGGACTCACTGCACTGCATCGCCAGTGGTGCCAGTGCACTCTCTGGACTCACTGCACTGCATCCCCAGTGGTGCCAGTGTACTCTCTGGACTCACAGCACTGCATCCCCAGTGGTGCCAGTGCACTCTCTGGACTCACTGCACTAAAACTCCAGTGGTGCCAGGGCACTCTCTGGACTCACTGCACTGCATCCCCAGTGGTGCCAGTGCACTCTCTGGAATCACTGCAGTTCATCCCCAGTGGTGCCAGTGCACTCTCTGGACTCACTGCAGTGCATCCCCAGTGGTGCCAGTGCACTCTCTGGACTCACTGCACTGCATCCCCATTGGTGCCAGTGCACTCTCTGGACTCCCTGCACTGCATCCCCAGTGGTGCCAGTGTACTCTCTGGACTCACTGCAGTGTATCCCAATTGGAGCCGGTGCACTCTCTGGACTCACTAAACTGCATCCCCAGTGGTGCCAGAGAACTCTCTGGAGTCACTGCAGTGCATCCCCAGTGGTGCCAGTGCACTCTCTGGACTCACTGCAGTGCATCCCCAGTGGTGCAAGGGCACTCTCTGGACTCACTGCACTGCATCCCCAGGGGTGCCAGTGCACTCTCTGGTCTCACTGCGCTGCATCCCCAGTGGTGCTAGTGCACTCTCTGGACTCACTGCACTGCATCCCCAGTGGTGCCAGTGTACTCACAGCACTGCATCCCCAGTGGTGCCAGTGCACTCTCTGGAACACAGCACTGCATCCCCAGTGGTGCCAGTTCACTCTTTCGAGTCACTGCACTGCATCCCCAGTGGTGCCAGTGCACTCTCTGGACTCACTGCACTTCATCATCAGTGGTGCCACTGCACTCTCTGGACTCACTGCACTGCATCCCCATTGGTGCCAGTGCACTCTCTGGACTCACAGGGGTGCATCCCCATTGGTGCCAGTGCACTCTCTGGACTCACTGCAGTGCATCCCCAGTGGTGCCAGTGCACTCTCTGGACTCACTGCACTGCATCCCCAATGGTGCCAGTGCACCCCCTGGACTCACTGCACTGCATCCCCAATGGTGCCAGTGCACTCTTTGGACTCACTGCACTGCATCCCCAGTGGTGCCAGTGCACTCTCTGGACTCACTGCATTGCATCCCCAGTGGTGCCAGTGCACTCTCTGGACTCACTGCACTGCATCCCCAGTGTAGCCAGTGTACTCTCTGGACTCACCGCACTGCATCCCCAGTGGTGCCAGTGCACTCTCTGGACTCAGCGGAGTGCATCCCCAGTGGTGCCAGTGCACTCTCTGGACTCACTGCACTGCATCCCCAGTGGTGCCACTGCACTCTCTGGACTCACTGCACTGCATCCCCAGTGGAGACAGTGCACTCTCTGTAGTCACTGCGCTGCATCCCCAGTGGTGCCAGTGCACTCTCTGGACTCACTGCACTGCATCCTCAGTGGAGGCAATGCACTCTCTGGACTCACTGCAGTGCATCACCAGTGGTGCCAGTGGCTCTCTTTACTCACTGCACTGCATCCCCAGTGTTGCCAGTGCACTCTCTGGACTCACTGCACTGCATCGCCAGTGGTGCCAGTGCACTCTCTGGACTCACTGCACTGCATCCCCAGTGGTGCCAGTGTACTCTCTGGACTCACAGCACTGCATCCCCAGTGTTGCCAGTGCACTCTCTGGACTCACTGCACTAAAACTCCAGTGGTGCCAGGGCACTCTCTGGACTCACTGCACTGCATCCCCAGTGGTGCCAGTGCACTCTCTGAAATCACTGCAGTTCATCCCCTGTGGTGCCAGTGCACTCTCTGGACTCACTGCAGTGCATCCCCAGTGGTGCCAGTGCACTCTCTGGACTCACTGCACTGCATCCCCATTGGTGCCAGTGCACTCTCTGGACTCACTAAACTGCATCCCCAGTGGTGCCAGAGAACTCTCTGGAGTCACTGCAGTGCATCCCCAGTGGTGCCAGTGCACTCTCTGGACTCACTGCAGTGCATCCCCAGTGGTGCAAGGGCACTCTCTGGACTCACTGCACTGCATCCCCAGGGGTGCCAGTGCACTCTCTGATCTCACTGCGCTGCATCCCCAGTGGTGCTAGTGCACTCTCTGGACTCACTGAACTGCATCCCCAGTGGTGCCAGTGTACTCACAGCACTGCATCCCCAGTGGTGCCAGTGCACTCTCTGGAACACTGCCCTGCATCCCCAGTGGTGCCAGTTCACTCTTTCGAGTCACTGCACTGCATCCCCAGTGGTGCCAGTGCACTCTCTGGACTCACTGCACTTCATCACCAGTGGTGCCACTGCACTCTCTGGACTCACTGCACTGCATCCCCAGTGGTGCCAGTGCACTCTCTGGACTCACTGCACTGCATCCCCAGTGGTGCCAGTGCACTCTCTGGAATCACTGCACTGCATCCCCAGTGGTGCCAGTGTACTCACAGCACTGCATCCCCAGTGGTGCCAGTGCATTCTCTAGACTCACTGCAGTGCATCCCCAGTTGTGCCATTGCACTCTCTGGCCTCACTGCACTGCATCCCCAGTGGTGCCAATGCACTCTATTGCCTCACTGCACTGCATCCCCAGTGGTGCCAGCGTACTCACAGCACTGCATCCCCAGTGGTGCCAGTGCACTCTCTGGCCTCACTGCACTGCATCCCCAGTGGTGCCCCTGCACTCTCTGGACTCACTGCACTGCATCCCCAGTGGTGCCAGTGCACTCTCTGGACTCATTGCAGTGCATCCCAAGTGGTGCCTGTGCACTCTCTGGACTCACTGCACTGCATCCCCAGTGGTGCCAGTGCACTCTCTGGACTCACTGCACTGCATCCCCAGTGGTGCCAGTGCACTCTCTGGCCTCACTGCACTGCATCCCCAGTGGTGCCCCTGCACTCTCTGGCCTCACTAGAGTGCATCCCCAGTGGTGCCAGTGTACTCACTGCACTGCCTCCCCAGTGGTGCCAGTGCACTCTCTGGACTCACTGTAGTGCATCCCCAGTGGTGCCAGTGCACTCTCTGGACTCACTGCACTGCATCCCCAGTGGTGCCAGTGCACTCTCTGGAATCACTGCAGTCCATCCCCTGTGGTGCCAGTGCACTCTCTGGACTCACTGCAGTGCATCCCCAGTGGTGCCACTGCATTCTCTAGACTCACTGCAGTGCATCCCCAGTGGTGCAAGTGCACTCTCTGGACTCACTGCAGTGCATCCCCAGTGGTGCCAGTGCACTCTCTGGACTCACTGCAGTGCATCCCCAGAAGTGCCACTGCACTCTCTGGACTCACTGCACTGCATCCCCAGTGGTTCCATTGCACTCTCTGGACTCACTGCATTGCATCCCCAATGGTGCCAGTGCACTCTCTGGACTCACTGCACTGCATCCCCAGTGGTGTAGTGCACTCTCTGGACTCACTGCACTGCATCCCCAGAAGTGCCACTGCACTCTCTGGACTCACTGCACTGCATCCCCAGTGGTGCCAGTGCACTCTCTAGAGTCACTGCAGTGCATCCCTTGTTGTGCTAGTGCACTCTCTGCACTCATTACACTGCACCCCAGAAGTACCAGTGCACTCTCTGGACTCACTGCACTGCATCCCCAGTGGTTTCATTGCACTCTCTGGACTCAGTGCATTGCATCACCAGTGGTGCCAGTGCACTCTCTGGACTCACTGCAGTGCATCCCCAGAAGTGCCAGTGCACTCTCTGGACTCACTGCAGTGCATCCCCAATGGTGCCAGTGCACTCTCTGGACTCACTGCACTGCATCCCCAGTGGTGCCAGTGCACTCTCTGGACTCACTGCAGTGCATCCCCAGTGGTGCCAGTGCACTCTCTGGACTCACTGCACTGCATCCCCAATGGTGCCAGTGCACCCCCTGGACTCACTGCACTGCATCCCCTGTGGTGCCAGTGCACTCTTTGGACTCACTGCACTGCATCCCCAGTGGTGCCAGTGCACTCTCTGGACTCACTGCATTGCATCCCCAGTGGTGCCAGTGCACTCTCTGGACTCACTTCAGTGCATCCCCAGAAGTGCCAGTGCACTCTGGACTCACTGCATCGCATCCCCAGTGGTGCCAGTGCACTCTCTGGACTCACTGCACTGCATCCCCATTGGTGCCAGTGCACTCTCTGGACTCACTGCACTGCATCCCCAGTGGTGCCAGTGGACTCTCGGGACTCACTGCACTGCATCCCCAGTGGTGACAGTGCACTCTCTGGACTCACTGCACTGCATCCCCAGTGGTGCCAGTGCACTCTCTGGACTCACTGCAGTGCATCCCCAGTGGTGCCAGTGCCGTCTCTGGACTCACTGCAGTGCATCCCCAATGGTGCCAGTGCACTCTCTGGACTCACTGCACTGCATCCCCAGTGGTGCCAGTGCACTCTCTGGAATCACTGCACTGGATCCCCAGTGGTGCCAGTGCACTCTGTGGAGTCACTGCACTGCATCCCCAGTGGTTCCAGTGCACTCTCTGGATCACTGCACTGCATACCCAGTGGTGCCAGTGCACTCTCTGGACTCACTGCACTGCATCCCCAGAGGTGCCAGTGCACTCTCTGGATTCACTGCAGTGCATCCCCGGTGGTGCCAGTGCACTCTCTGGACTCACTGCACCGCATCCCCAGTGGTGCCAGTGCACTCTCTGGACTCACTGCACTGCATCCCCAGTGGTGCCAGTGCACTCTCTGGACTCACTGCACTGCATCCCCAGTGGTGCCAGTGCACTCTCTGGTCTCACTGCACTGCATCCCCAGTGGTGCCAGTGCACTCTCTGGACTCACTGCACTGCATCCCCATTGGTGCCAGTGCACTCTCTGGACTCAGTGCACTGCATCCCCATTGGTGCCAGTGCACTCTCTGGACTCACTGCACTGCATCCCCAGTGCTGACAGTGTACACCCTGGACTCACTGCACTGCATCACCAGTGGTGCCAGTACACTCTCTGGACTCACTGCAGTGAATCCCCGGTGGTGCCAGTGCACTCTCTGGACTCACTGCACTGCATCCCCAGTGCAGCCAATGCACTCTCTGGACTCACTGCAGTGCATCCCCAGTGGTGCCAGTGCACTCTCTGGACTCACAGCACTGCATCCCCAGTGGTGCCAGTGCACTCTCTGGACTCACTGCAGTGCATCCCCAGTGGTGCCAGTGGCTCTCTTTACTCACTGCACTGCATCCCCAGTGTTGCCAGTGCACTCTCTGGACTCACTGCACTGCATCGCCAGTGGTGCCAGTGCACTCTCTGGAATCACTGCAGTGCATCACCAGTGGTGACAGTGCACTCTCTGGACTCACTGCACTGCATCCCCTGTGGTGCCAGTGCCGTCTGTGGACTCACTGCACTGCATCCCCAGTGGTGCCAGTGCATTCTCTAGACTCACTGCACTGCATCCCCAGTGGTGCCAGTGCACTCTCTGGACTCACTGCACTGCATCCCCAGTGGTGCCAGTGCACTTTCTGGATTTACTGCAGTGCATCCCCTGTTGTGCTAGTGCACTCTCTGCACTCACTGCACTGCATCCCCAGTGGTGCCAATGCACTCTCTGCACTCACTGCACTGCATCCCCAAGGGTGCCAGTGCACTCTCTGGACTCACTGCAGTGCATCCCCATTGGTGCCAGTGCACTCTCTGCAGACAATGCAGTGCAGCATCCCCAAAGGTGACAGTGCACTCTCTGGACTCACTGCACTGCTCCAACCGCGGCAGCCGCTTCAGCCGCGATAGCCCCTCCAGCCTCGGCAGCCGCACCAGCCGCTCCAGCCACGGCAGCCGCGGCAGCCGGTCCAGCCGCGCCAGCCGCTCCATCCGCGGCATACGCGGCAGACACTCCAGCCGCTCCAGCCGCGGCAGCCGCTCCAGCCGCGGCAGCCGCTCCAGCCGTGGCAGCCGCTCCACTCGGTAGCGGCTTTAGCGGCTGCCGCGGCTGGAGCGGCTGCCGCGGCTGCCGCGGCTGTAGCGGCTTTAGCGGCTGCCGCGGCTAGAGCGGCTGACGCTGCTGGAGCGGATACCGCGGCTGGAGCAGTGCAGTGAGTGCAGAGAGTGCACTGGCACCTTGGGGATGCAGTGCAGTGAGTCCAGACAGTCAACTGGCACCACTGGGGATGCAGTACAGTGAGTCCAGAGAGTGCACTGGCACCACTGGTGATGCACTGCAGTTACTCCAGAGAGTGCACTGGCACCACCGGGGATTCAGATACATTCTCACTGCAGTGAGATCCCCAGTGGTGCCAGTGCATTCTCTGGACTCACTGCAGTGCATCCCCAGTGGTGCCAGTGCACTCTCTGTAGTCACTGCGCTGCATCCCCAGTGGTGCCAGAGCACTCTCTGGACTCACTGCAGTGTATCCCCTGTGGTGCCAGTGCACTCTGTGGACTAACTGCACTGCATCCCAGTCGTGCCAGTGCACTCTCTGGACTCACTGCAGTGCATCCCCAGCGGTGCCAGTGCACTCTCTTGACTCACTGCACTGCATCCGAAGTGGAGCCAATGCACTCTCTGGACTCACTGCAGTGCATCCCCAGTGGTGCCAGTGCACTCTCTGGAGTCACTGCACTGCATCCCCAGTGGTACCAGTGCATTCTCTAGACTCACTGCAGTGCATCCCCAGTGGTGCCAGTGCACTCTCTGGACTCACTGCACGACATGCCCAGTGGTGCAAGTGCACTCTCTGGTCTCAGTGCACTGCATTCCCAGTGGTGCCAGTGCACTCTCTGGACTCACTAGAGTGCATCCCCAGTGGTGCCAGTGTACTCACTGCACTGCATCCCCAGTGGTGCCAGTGCACTCTCTGGACTCACTGCACTGCATCCCCAATGGTGCCAGTGCACTCTTTGGACTCACTGCACTGCATCCCCAGTGGTGCCAGTGCACTCTCTGGACTCACTGCAGTGCATCCCCACTGGTGCAAGTGCACTCTCTGCACTCACTGCACTGCATCCCCAGTGGTGCCAGTGCACTCTCTGGAATCACTGCAGTGCATCCCCACTGGTGCAAGTGCACTCTCTGCACTCACTGCACTGCATCCCCAGTGGTGCCAGTGCACTCTCTGGAATCACTGCACTGGATCCCCACTGGTGCCAGTGCACTCTGTGGAGTCACTGCACTGCATCCCCAGTGTTCCCAGTGCACTCTCTGGATCACTGCACTGCATCCCCAGTGGTGCCAGTGCACTCTCTGGACTCACTGCACTGCATCCCCAGAGGTGCCAGTGCACTCTCTGGACTCACTGCAGTGCATCCCCAGTGGTGCCAGTGCACTCTCTGGACTCACTGCAGTGCATCCCCAGTGGTGCCAGTGCACTCTCTGGACTCACTGCACCGCATCCCCAGTGGTGCCAGTGCACTCTCTGGACTCACTGCACCGCATCCCCAGTGGTGCCAGTGCACTCTCTGGACTCACTGCACTGCATCCCCAGTGGTGCCAGTGCACTCTCTGGACTCACTGCACTGCATCCCCAGTGGTGCCAGTGCACTCTCTGGACTCACTGCACGGCATCCCCAATGGTGCCAGTGCACTCTCTGGACTCACTGCACTGCATCCCCAGTGGTGCCAGTGCACTCTCTGGACTCAGTGCACTGCATCCCCATTGGTGCCAGTGCACTCTCTGGACTCACTGCACTGCATCCCCAGTGCTGACAGTGTACACCCTGGACTCACTGCACTGCATCACCAGTGGTGCCAGTACACTCTCTGGACTCACTGCAGTGAATCCCCAGTGGTGACAGTGCGCTCTCTAGACTCACTGCACTGCATCCCCAGTGGTGCCAGTGCACTCTCTGCACTCACTGCGCTGCATCCCCAGTGGTGCCAGTGCACTCTCTGGACTCACTGCACTGCATCCCCAGTGGAGCCAATGCACTCTCTGGACTCACTGCACTGCATCCCCAGTGGTGCCAGTGCACTCTCTGGACTCACTGCACTGCATCCCCAGTTGTGCCAGTGTAGTCTCTGGACTCACTGCAGTGCATCCCCATTGTGCCAGGACAATCTCTGGACTCACTGCAATGCAGCTCACTGGTGCCAGAGCACTCTCTGGACTCACTGCACTGCATCCCCAGTCGTGCCTGTGTACTCTCTGGACTCACAGCACTGCATCCCCAGTTGTGCCAGTGCACTCTCTGGAATCACTGCAGTAAAACTCCAGTGGTGCCAGTGAACTCTCTGTACTCACTGCACTGCATCCCCAGTGGTGCCAGTGCACTCTCTGGACTCACTGCACTGCATCCCCAGTGGTGCCACTGCACTCTCTGGACTCACTGCACTGCATCCCCAGTGGAGACAGTGCACTCTCTGTAGTCACTGCGCTGCATACCCAGTGGTGCCAGTGCACTCTCTGGACTCACTGCACTGCATCCCCAGTGGAGGCAATGCACTCTCTGGACTCACTGCAGTGCATCCCCAGTGGTGCCAGTGGCTCTCTTTACTCACTGCACTGCATCCCCAGTGTTGCCAGTGCACTCTCTGGACTCACTGCACTGCATCGCCAGTGGTGCCAGTGCACTCTCTGGACTCACTGCACTGCATCCCCAGTGGTGCCAGTGTACTCTCTGGACTCACAGCACTGCATCCCCAGTGGTGCCAGTGCACTCTCTGGACTCACTGCACTAAAACTCCAGTGTTGCCAGTGCACTCTCTGGACTCACTGCACTAAAACTCCAGTGGTGCCAGGGCACTCTCTGGACTCACTGCACTGCATCCCCAGTGGTGCCAGTGCACTCTCTGGAATCACTGCAGTGCATCCCTTGTGGTGCCAGTGCACTCTCTGGACTCACTGCACTGCATCCCCAGTGGTGCCAGTGCATTCTCTAGACTCACTGCACTGCATCCCCAGTGGTGCCAGTGCACTCTCTGGACTCACTGCAGTGCATCACCAGTGGTGACAGTGCACTGTCTGGACTCACTGCACTGCATCCCCATTGGTGCCAGTGCACTCTCTGGACTCCCTGCACTGCATCCCCAGTGGTGCCAGTGTACTCTCTGGACTCACTGCAGTGTATCCCCATTGGAGCCGGTGCACTCTCTGGACTCACTAAACTGCATCCCCAGTGGTGCCAGAGAACTCTCTGGAGTCACTGCAGTGCATCCCCAGTGGTGCCAGTGCACTCTCTGGACTCACTGCAGTGCATCCCCAATGGTGCTAGTGCACTCTCTGGTCTCACTGCACTGCATCCCCAGTGGTGCCAGTGTACTCACAGCACTGCATCCCCAGTGGTGCCAGTGCACTCTCTGGAATCACTGCACTGCATCCCCAGTGGTGCCAGTTCACTCTTTCGAGTCACTGCACTGCATCCCCAGTGGTGCCAGTGCACTCTCTGGACTCACTGCACTTCATCCCCAGTGGTGCCACTGCACTCTCTGGACTCACTGCACTGCATCCCCAGTGGTGCCAGTGCACTCTATGGACTCACTGCACTGCATCCCCAGTGGTGCCAGTGCACTCTCTGGAATCACTGCAGTGCATCCCCAGTGGTGCCAGTGCATTCTCTAGACTCACTGCAGTGCATCCCCAGTTGTGCCAGTGCACTCTCTGGACTCACTGCACTGCATCACCTGTGGTGCCAGTGCACTCTATGGCCTCACTGCACTGCATCCCCAGTGGTGCCAGTGTACTCACAGCACTGCATCCCCAGTGGTGCCAGTGCACTCTCTGGCCTCACTGCACTGCATCCCCAGTGGTGCCCCTGCACTCTCTGGACTCACTGCACTGCATCCCCAGTGGTGCCAGTGCACTCTCTGGACTCATTGCAGTGCATCCCAAGTGGTGCCAGTGCACTCTCTGGACTCACTGCACTGCATCCCCAGTGGTGCCAGTGCACTCTCTGGACTCACTGCACTGCATCCCCAGTGGTGCCAGTGCACTCTCTGGACTCACTGCAGTGCATCCCCAGTGGTGCCAGTGCACTCTCTGGCCTCAGTGCACTGCATTCCCGATGGTGCCAGTGCACTCTCTGGACTCACTAGAGTGCATCCCCAGTGGTGCCAGTGTACTCACTGCACTGCATCCCCAGTGGTGCCAGTGCACTCTCTGGACTCACTGTAGTGCATCCCCAGTGGTGCCAGTGTACTCTCTGGACTCACTGCACTGCATCCCCAGTGGTGCCAGTGCACTCTCTGGAGTCACTGCACTGCATCACCAGTGGTGCCAGTGCATTCTCTAGACTCACTGTAGTGCATCCCCAGTGGTGCCAGTGCACTCTCTGGACTCACTGCACTGCATCCCCAGTGGTGCCAGTGCACTCTCTGGAGTCACTGCTCTGCATCACCTGTGGTGCCAGTCCATTCTCTAGACTCACTGCAGTGCATCCCCAGTTGTGCCAGTGCACTCTCTGGACTCACTGCACTGCATCACCAGTGGTGCCAGTGCACTCTATGGCCTCACTGCACTGCATCCCCAGTGGTGCCAGTGTACTCACAGCACTGCATCCCCAGTGGTGCCAGTGCACTCTCTGGCCTCACTGCACTGCATCCCCAGTGGTGCCAGTGCACTCTCTGGACTCACTGCAGTGCATCCCCAGTGGTGCCAGTGCACTCTCTGGACTCACTGCACTGCATCCCCAGTGGTGCCAGTGCACTCTCTGGACTCACGGCACTGCATCCCCAGTGGTGCCAGTGTACTCTCTGGAGTCACTGCACTGCATCCCCAGTGGTGCCAGTGCATTCTCTAGACTCACTGCAGTGCATCCCAAGTGATGCCAGCGCACTCTCTGGACTCACTTCAGTGCATCCCCAGTGGTGCCAGCGCACTCTCTGGACTCACTGCACTGCATCCCCAGTGGTGCCAGTGCACTCTCTGGACTCACTGCACTGCATCCCCAGTGGTGCCAGTGCACTCTCTGGAATCACTGCAGTGCATCCCCAGTGGTGCCAGTGCATTCTCTAGACTCACTGCAGTGCATCCCCAGTTGTGCCAGTGCACTCTCTGGACTCACTGCACTGCATCACCTGTGGTGCCAGTGCACTCTATGGCCTCACTGCACTGCATCCCCAGTGGTGCCAGTGTACTCACAGCACTGCATCCCCAGTGGTGCCAGTGCACTCTCTGGCCTCACTGCACTGCATCCCCAGTGGTGCCCCTGCACTCTCTGGACTCACTGCACTGCATCCCCAGTGGTGCCAGTGCACTCTCTGGACTCATTGCAGTGCATCCCAAGTGGTGCCAGTGCACTCTCTGGACTCACTGCACTGCATCCCCAGTGGTGCCAGTGCACTCTCTGGACTCACTGCACTGCATCCCCAGTGGTGCCAGTGCACTCTCTGGACTCACTGCACTGCATCCCCATTGGTGCCAGTGCACTCTCTGGCCTCAGTGCACTGCATTCCCGATGGTGCCAGTGCACTCTCTGGACTCACTAGAGTGCATCCCCAGTGGTGCCAGTGTACTCACTGCACTGCATCCCCAGTGGTGCCAGTGCACTCTCTGGATTCACTGTAGTGCATCCCCAGTGGTGCCAGTGTACTCTCTGGACTCACAGCACTGCATCCCCAGTGGTGCCAGTGCACTCTCTGCAGTCACTGCACTGCATCACCAGTGGTGCCAGTGCATTCTCTAGACTCACTGTAGTGCATCCCCAGTGGTGCCAGTGCACTCTCTGGACTCACTGCACTGCATCCCCAGTGGTGCCAGTGCACTCTCTGGAGTCACTGCACTGGATCCCCAGTTGTGCCAGTCCATTCTCTAGACTCACTGCAGTGCATCTCCAGTTGTGCCAGTGCACTCTCTGGACTCACTGCACTGCATCACCAGTGGTGCCAGTGCACTCTATGGCCTCACTGCACTGCATCCCCAGTGGTGCCAGTGTACTCACAGCACTGCATCCCCAGTGGTGCCAGTGCACTCTCTGGCCTCACTGCACTGCATCCCCAGTGGTGCCCCTGCACTCTCTGGACTCACTGCACTGCATCCCCAGTGGTGCCCCTGCACTCTCTGGACTCACTGCACTGCATCCCCAGTGCTGACAGTGTACACCCTGGACTCACTGCACTGCATCACCAGTGGTGCCAGTACACTCTCTGGACTCACTGCAGTGAATCCCCGGTGGTGCCAGTGCACTCTCTGGACTCACTGCACTGCATCCCCAGTGCAGCCAATGCACTCTCTGGACTCACTGCAGTGCATCCCCAGTGGTGCCAGTGCACTCTCTGGACTCACAGCACTGCAACCCCAGTGTGCCAGTGCACTCTCTGGACTCACTGCAGTGCATCCCCAGTGGTGCCAGTGCACTCTCTGGACTCACTGCACTGCATCCCCATTTGTGCCAGTGCATTTTCTGGACTCACTGCAGTGCATCCCCAGTGGTGCCAGTGCACTCTCTGGAATCACTGCAGTGCATCACCAGTGGTGACAGTGCACTCTCTGGACTCACTGCACTGCATCCCCTGTGGTGCCAGTGCCGTCTGTGGACTCACTGCACTGCATCCCCAGTGGTGCCAGTGCACTCTCTGGACTCACTGCACTGCATCCCCAGTGGTGCCAGTGCACTCTCTGGACTCACTGCACTGCATCCCCAGTGGTGCCACTGCACTCTCTGGACTCACTGCACTGCATCCCCAGTGGAGACAGTGCACTCTCTGTAGTCACTGCGCTGCATCCCCAGTGGTGCCAGTGCACTCTCTGGACTCACTGCACTGCATCCCCAGTGGAGGCAATGCACTCTCTGGACTCACTGCAGTGCATCCCCAGTGGTGCCAGTGGCTCTCTTTACTCACTGCACTGCATCCCCAGTGTTGCCAGTGCACTCTCTGGACTCACAGCACTGCATCGCCAGTGGTGCCAGTGCACTCTCTGGACTCACTGCACTGCATCCCCAGTGGTGCCAGTGTACTCTCTGGACTCACAGCACTGCATCCCCAGTGGTGCCAGTGCACTCTCTGGACTCACTGCACTAAAACTCCAGTGTTGCCAGTGCACTCTCTGGACTCACTGCACTAAAACTCCAGTGGTGCCAGGGCACTCTCTGGACTCACTGCACTGCATCCCCAGTGGTGCCAGTGCACTCTCTGGAATCACTGCAGTGCATCCCCTGTGGTGCCAGTGCACTCTCTGGACTCACTGCACTGCATCCCCAGTGGTGCCAGTGCATTCTCTAGACTCACTGCACTGCATCCCCAGTGGTGCCATTGCACTCTCTGGACTCACTGCAGTGCATCCCCAGTGGTGCCAGTGCACTCTCTGGACTCACTGCACTGCATCCCCATTGGTGCCAGTGCACTCTCTGGACTCCCTGCACTGCATCCCCAGTGGTGCCAGTGTACTCTCTGGACTCACTGCAGTGTATCCCCATTGGAGCCGGTGCACTCTCTGGACTCACTAAACTGCATCCCCAGTGGTGCCAGTGCACTCTCTGGACTCACTG
Source organism: Anser anser (assembly GCF_964211835.1). Lineage (NCBI taxonomy): Eukaryota > Metazoa > Chordata > Aves > Anseriformes > Anatidae > Anser > Anser anser. Next base: position 836,367 of record NC_139725.1, read on the forward strand.
CAGTGCATCCCCAATGGTGCAAGGGCACTCTCTGGACTCACTGCACTGCATCCACAGTGGTGCCAGTGCACTCTCTGGTCTCACTGCGCTGCATCCCCAGTGGTGCTAGTGCACTCTCTGGTCTCACTGCACTGCATCCCCAGTGGTGCCAGTGTACTCACAGCACTGCATCCCCAGTGGTGCCAGTGCACTCTCTGGAATCACTGCACTGCATCCCCAGTGGTGCCAGTTCACTCTTTCGAGTCACTGCACTGCATCCCCAGTGGTGCCAGTGCACTCTCTGGACTCACTGCACTTCATCCCCAGTGGTGCCACTGCACTCTCTGGACTCACTGCACTGCATCCCCAGTGGTGCCAGTGCACTCTATGGACTCACTGCACTGCATCCCCAGTGGTGCCAGTGCACTCTCTGGAATCACTGCAGTGCATCCCCAGTGGTGCCAGTGCATTCTCTAGACTCACTGCAGTGCATCCCCAGTTGTGCCAGTGCACTCTCTGGACTCACTGCACTGCATCACCTGTGGTGCCAGTGCACTCTATGGCCTCACTGCACTGCATCCCCAGTGGTGCCAGTGTACTCACAGCACTGCATCCCCAGTGGTGCCAGTGCACTCTCTGGCCTCACTGCACTGCATCCCCAGTGGTGCCCCTGCACTCTCTGGACTCACTGCACTGCATCCCCAGTGGTGCCAGTGCACTCTCTGGACTCATTGCAGTGCATCCCAAGTGGTGCCAGTGCACTCTCTGGACTCACTGCACTGCATCCCCAGTGGTGCCAGTGCACTCTCTGGACTCACTGCAGTGCATCCCCAGTGGTGCCAGTGCACTCTCTGGCCTCAGTGCACTGCATTCCCGATGGTGCCAGTGCACTCTCTGGACTCACTGAAGTGCATCCCCAGTGGTGCCAGTGTACTCACTGCACTGCATCCCCAGTGGTGCCAGTGCACTCTCTGGACTCACTGTAGTGCATCCCCAGTGGTGCCAGTGTACTCTCTGGACTCACTGCACTGCATCCCCAGTGGTGCCAGTGCACTCTCTGGAGTCACTGCACTGCATCACCAGTGGTGCCAGTGCATTCTCTAGACTCACTGTAGTGCATCCCCAGTGGTGCCAGTGCACTCTCTGGACTCACTGCACTGCATCCCCAGTGGTGCCAGTGCACTCTCTGGAGTCACTGCTCTGCATCACCTGTGGTGCCAGTCCATTCTCTAGACTCACTGCAGTGCATCCCCAGTTGTGCCAGTGCACTCTCTGGACTCACTGCACTGCATCACCAGTGGTGCCAGTGCACTCTATGGCCTCACTGCACTGCATCCCCAGTGGTGCCAGTGTACTCACAGCACTGCATCCCCAGTGGTGCCAGTGCACTCTCTGGCCTCACTGCACTGCATCCCCAGTGGTGCCAGTGCACTCACTGGACTCACTGCAGTGCATCCCCAGTGGTGCCAGTGCACTCTCTGGACTCACTGCACTGCATCCCCAGTGGTGCCAGTGCACTCTCTGGACTCACGGCACTGCATCCCCAGTGGTGCCAGTGTACTCTCTGGAGTCACTGCACTGCATCCCCAGTGGTGCCAGTGCATTCTCTAGACTCACTGCAGTGCATCCCCAGTGATGCCAGCGCACTCTCTGGACTCACTTCAGTGCATCCCCAGTGGTGCCAGCGCACTCTCTGGACTCACTGCACTGCATCCCCAGTGGTGCCAGTGCACTCTCTGGACTCACTGCACTGCATCCCCAGTGGTGCCAGTGCACTCTCTGGAATCACTGCAGTGCATCCCCAGTGGTGCCAGTGCATTCTCTAGACTCACTGCAGTGCATCCCCAGTTGTGCCAGTGCACTCTCTGGACTCACTGCACTGCATCACCTGTGGTGCCAGTGCACTCTATGGCCTCACTGCACTGCATCCCCAGTGGTGCCAGTGTACTCACAGCACTGCATCCCCAGTGGTGCCAGTGCACTCTCTGGCCTCACTGCACTGCATCCCCAGTGGTGCCCCTGCACTCTCTGGACTCACTGCACTGCATCCCCAGTGGTGCCAGTGCACTCTCTGGACTCATTGCAGTGCATCCCAAGTGGTGCCAGTGCACTCTCTGGACTCACTGCACTGCATCCCCAGTGGTGCCAGTGCACTCTCTGGACTCACTGCACTGCATCCCCAGTGGTGCCAGTGCACTCTCTGGACTCACTGCACTGCATCCCCATTGGTGCCAGTGCACTCTCTGGCCTCAGTGCACTGCATTCCCGATGGTGCCAGTGCACTCTCTGGACTCACTAGAGTGCATCCCCAGTGGTGCCAGTGTACTCACTGCACTGCATCCCCAGTGGTGCCAGTGCACTCTCTGGACTCACTGTAGTGCATCCCCAGTGGTGCCAGTGTACTCTCTGGACTCACAGCACTGCATCCCCAGTGGTGCCAGTGCACTCTCTGGAGTCACTGCACTGCATCACCAGTGGTGCCAGTGCATTCTCTAGACTCACTGTAGTGCATCCCCAGTGGTGCCAGTGCACTCTCTGGACTCACTGCACTGCATCCCCAGTGGTGCCAGTGCACTCTCTGGAGTCACTGCACTGGATCCCCAGTGGTGCCAGTCCATTCTCTAGACTCACTGCAGTGCATCTCCAGTTGTGCCAGTGCACTCTCTGGACTCACTGCACTGCATCACCAGTGGTGCCAGTGCACTCTATGGCCTCACTGCACTGCATCCCCAGTGGTGCCAGTGTACTCACAGCACTGCATCCCCAGTGGTGCCAGTGCACTCTCTGGCCTCACTGCACTGCATCCCCAGTGGTGCCCCTGCACTCTCTGGACTCACTGCACTGCATCCCCAGTGTTGCCCCTGCACTCTCTGGACTCACTGCACTGCATCCCCAGTGCTGACAGTGTACACCCTGGACTCACTGCACTGCATCACCAGTGGTGCCAGTACACTCTCTGGACTCACTGCAGTGAATCCCCGGTGGTGCCAGTGCACTCTCTGGACTCACTGCACTGCATCCCCAGTGCAGCCAATGCACTCTCTGGACTCACTGCAGTGCATCCCCAGTGGTGCCAGTGCACTCTCTGGACTCACAGCACTGCAACCCCAGTGGTGCCAGTGCACTCTCTGGACTCACTGCAGTGCATCCCCAGTGGTGCCAGTGCACTCTCTGGACTCACTGCACTGCATCCCCATTTGTGCCAGTGCATTTTCTGGACTCACTGCAGTGCATCCCCAGTGGTGCCAGTGCACTCTCTGGAATCACTGCAGTGCATCACCAGTGGTGACAGTGCACTCTCTGGACTCACTGCACTGCATCCCCTGTGGTGCCAGTGCCGTCTGTGGACTCACTGCACTGCATCCCCAGTGGTGCCAGTGCATTCTCTAGACTCACTGCACTGCATCCCCAGTGGTGCCAGTGCACTCTCTGGACTCACTGCACTGCATCCCCAGTGGTGCCAGTGCACTTTCTGGAGTTACTGCAGTGCATCCCCTGTTGTGCTAGTGCACTCTCTGCACTCACTGCACTGCATCCCCAGTGGTGCCAATGCACTCTCTGCACTCACTGCACTGCATCCCCAAGGGTGCCAGTGCACTCTCTGGACTCACTGCAGTGCATCCCCAGTGGTGCCAGTGCACTCTCTGCAGACAATGCAGTGCAGCATCCCCAAAGGTGACAGTGCACTCTCTGGACTCACTGCACTGCTCCAACCGCGGCAGCCGCTTCAGCCGCGATAGCCCCTCCAGCCTCGGCAGCCGCACCAGCCGCTCCAGCCACGGCAGCCGCGGCAGCCGGTCCAGCCGCGCCAGCCGCTCCATCCGCGGCATACGCGGCAGACACTCCAGCCGCTCCAGCCGCGGCAGCCGCTCCAGCCGCGGCAGCCGCTCCAGCCGTGGCAGCCGCTCCACTCGGTAGCGGCTTTAGCGGCTGCCGCGGCTGGAGCGGCTGCCGCGGCTGCCGCGGCTGTAGCGGCTTTAGCGGCTGCCGCGGCTAGAGCGGCTGACGCTGCTGGAGCGGATGCCGCGGCTGGAGCAGTGCAGTGAGTGCAGAGAGTGCACTGGCACCTTGGGGATGCAGTGCAGTGAGTCCAGACGGTCAACTGGCACCACTGGGGATGCAGTACAGTGAGTCCAGAGAGTGCACTGGCACCACTGGTGATGCACTGCAGTTACTCCAGAGAGTGCACTGGCACCACCGGGGATTCAGATACATTCTCACTGCAGTGAGATCCCCAGTGGTGCCAGTGCATTCTCTGGACTCACTGCAGTGTATCCCCTGTGGTGCCAGTGCACTCTGTGGACTAACTGCACTGCATCCCAGTCGTGCCAGTGCACTCTCTGGACTAACTGCAGTGCATCCCCAGCGGTGCCAGTGCACTCTCTTGACTCACTGCACTGCATCCGAAGTGGAGCCAATGCACTCTCTGGACTCACTGCAGTGCATCCCCAGTGGTGCCAGTGCACTCTCTGGAGTCACTGCACTGCATCCCCAGTGGTACCAGTGCATTCTCTAGACTCACTGCAGTGCATCCCCAGTGGTGCCAGTGCACTCTCTGGACTCACTGCACGGCATGCCCAGTGGTGCAAGTGCACTCTCTGGCCTCAGTGCACTGCATTCCCAGTGGTGCCAGTGCACTCTCTGGACTCACTAGAGTGCATCCCCAGTGGTGCCAGTGTACTCACTGCACTGCATCCCCAGTGGTGCCAGTGCACTCTCTGGACTCACTGCACTGCATCCCCAATGGTGCCAGTGCACTCTTTGGACTCACTGCACTGCATCCCCAGTGGTGCCAGTGCACTCTCTGGACTCACTGCACTGCATCCCCAGTGGTGCCAGTGCACTCTCTGGACTCACTGCACTGCATCCCCAATGGTGCCAGTGCACTCTCTGGACTCACTGCACTGCATCCCCAGTGGTGCCAGTGCACTCTCTGCACTCAGTGCACTGCATCCCCAGTGGTGCCAGTGCACTCTCTGGACTCACTGCACTGCATCCCCAGTGGAGCCAATGCACTCTCTGGACTCACTGCACTGCATCCCCAGTGGTGCCAGTGCACTCTCTGGACTCACTGCACTGCATCCCCAGTTGTGCCAGTGTAGTCTCTGGACTCACTGCAGTGCATCCCCATTGTGCCAGGACAGTCTCTGGACTCACTGCAATGCAGCTCACTGGTGCCAGAGCACTCTCTGGACTCACTGCACTGCATCCCCAGTCGTGCCTGTGTACTCTCTGGACTCACAGCACTGCATCCCCAGTTGTGCCAGTGCACTCTCTGGAATCACTGCACTAAAACTCCAGTGGTGCCAGTGAACTCTCTGTACTCACTGCACTGCATCCCCAGTGGTGCCAGTGCACTCTCTGGACTCACTGCACTGCATCCCCAGTGGTGCCAGTGCCGTCTCTGGACTCACTGCAGTGCATCCCCAATGGTGCCAGTGCACTCTCTGGACTCACTGCACTGCATCCCCAGTGGTGCCAGTGCACTCTCTGGAATCACTGCACTGGATCCCCAGTGGTGCCAGTGCACTCTGTGGAGTCACTGCACTGCATCCCCAGTGGTTCCAGTGCACTCTCTGGATCACTGCACTGCATACCCAGTGGTGCCAGTGCACTCTCTGGACTCACTGCACTGCATCCCCAGAGGTGCCAGTGCACTCTCTGGATTCACTGCAGTGCATCCCCGGTGGTGCCAGTGCACTCTCTGGACTCACTGCACCGCATCCCCAGTGGTGCCAGTGCACTCTCTGGACTCACTGCACTGCATCCCCAGTGGTGCCAGTGCACTCTCTGGACTCACTGCACTGCATCCCCAGTGGTGCCAGTGCACTCTCTGGTCTCACTGCACTGCATCCCCAGTGGTGCCAGTGCACTCTCTGGACTCACTGCACTGCATCCCCATTGGTGCCAGTGCACTCTCTGGACTCAGTGCACTGCATCCCCATTGGTGCCAGTGCACTCTCTGGACTCACTGCACTGCATCCCCAGTGCTGACAGTGTACACCCTGGACTCACTGCACTGCATCACCAGTGGTGCCAGTACACTCTCTGGACTCACTGCAGTGAATCCCCGGTGGTGCCAGTGCACTCTCTGGACTCACTGCACTGCATCCCCAGTGCAGCCAATGCACTCTCTGGACTCACTGCAGTGCATCCCCAGTGGTGCCAGTGCACTCTCTGGACTCACAGCACTGCATCCCCAGTGGTGCCAGTGCACTCTCTGGACTCACTGCAGTGCATCCCCAGTGGTGCCAGTGGCTCTCTTTACTCACTGCACTGCATCCCCAGTGTTGCCAGTGCACTCTCTGGACTCACTGCACTGCATCGCCAGTGGTGCCAGTGCACTCTCTGGAATCACTGCAGTGCATCACCAGTGGTGACAGTGCACTCTCTGGACTCACTGCACTGCATCCCCTGTGGTGCCAGTGCCGTCTGTGGACTCACTGCACTGCATCCCCAGTGGTGCCAGTGCATTCTCTAGACTCACTGCACTGCATCCCCAGTGGTGCCAGTGCACTCTCTGGACTCACTGCACTGCATCCCCAGTGGTGCCAGTGCACTTTCTGGATTTACTGCAGTGCATCCCCTGTTGTGCTAGTGCACTCTCTGCACTCACTGCACTGCATCCCCAGTGGTGCCAATGCACTCTCTGCACTCACTGCACTGCATCCCCAAGGGTGCCAGTGCACTCTCTGGACTCACTGCAGTGCATCCCCATTGGTGCCAGTGCACTCTCTGCAGACAATGCAGTGCAGCATCCCCAAAGGTGACAGTGCACTCTCTGGACTCACTGCACTGCTCCAACCGCGGCAGCCGCTTCAGCCGCGATAGCCCCTCCAGCCTCGGCAGCCGCACCAGCCGCTCCAGCCACGGCAGCCGCGGCAGCCGGTCCAGCCGCGCCAGCCGCTCCATCCGCGGCATACGCGGCAGACACTCCAGCCGCTCCAGCCGCGGCAGCCGCTCCAGCCGCGGCAGCCGCTCCAGCCGTGGCAGCCGCTCCACTCGGTAGCGGCTTTAGCGGCTGCCGCGGCTGGAGCGGCTGCCGCGGCTGCCGCGGCTGTAGCGGCTTTAGCGGCTGCCGCGGCTAGAGCGGCTGACGCTGCTGGAGCGGATACCGCGGCTGGAGCAGTGCAGTGAGTGCAGAGAGTGCACTGGCACCTTGGGGATGCAGTGCAGTGAGTCCAGACAGTCAACTGGCACCACTGGGGATGCAGTACAGTGAGTCCAGAGAGTGCACTGGCACCACTGGTGATGCACTGCAGTTACTCCAGAGAGTGCACTGGCACCACCGGGGATTCAGATACATTCTCACTGCAGTGAGATCCCCAGTGGTGCCAGTGCATTCTCTGGACTCACTGCAGTGCATCCCCAGTGGTGCCAGTGCACTCTCTGTAGTCACTGCGCTGCATCCTCAGTGGTGCCAGAGCACTCTCTGGACTCACTGCAGTGTATCCCCTGTGGTGCCAGTGCACTCTGTGGACTAACTGCACTGCATCCCAGTCGTGCCAGTGCACTCTCTGGACTCACTGCAGTGCATCCCCAGCGGTGCCAGTGCACTCTCTTGACTCACTGCACTGCATCCGAAGTGGAGCCAATGCACTCTCTGGACTCACTGCAGTGCATCCCCAGTGGTGCCAGTGCACTCTCTGGAGTCACTGCACTGCATCCCCAGTGGTACCAGTGCATTCTCTAGACTCACTGCAGTGCATCCCCAGTGGTGCCAGTGCACTCTCTGGACTCACTGCACGACATGCCCAGTGGTGCAAGTGCACTCTCTGGCCTCAGTGCACTGCATTCCCAGTGGTGCCAGTGCACTCTCTGGACTCACTAGAGTGCATCCCCAGTGGTGCCAGTGTACTCACTGCACTGCATCCCCAGTGGTGCCAGTGCACTCTCTGGACTCACTGCACTGCATCCCCAATGGTGCCAGTGCACTCTTTGGACTCACTGCACTGCATCCCCAGTGGTGCCAGTGCACTCTCTGGACTCACTGCAGTGCATCCCCACTGGTGCAAGTGCACTCTCTGCACTCACTGCACTGCATCCCCAGTGGTGCCAGTGCACTCTCTGGAATCACTGCAGTGCATCCCCACTGGTGCAAGTGCACTCTCTGCACTCACTGCACTGCATCCCCAGTGGTGCCAGTGCACTCTCTGGAATCACTGCACTGGATCCCCACTGGTGCCAGTGCACTCTGTAGAGTCACTGCACTGCATCCCCAGTGTTCCCAGTGCACTCTCTGGATCACTGCACTGCATCCCCAGTGATGCCAGTGCACTCTCTGGACTCACTGCACTGCATCCCCAGAGGTGCCAGTGCACTCTCTGGACTCACTGCAGTGCATCCCCAGTGGTGCCAGTGCACTCTCTGGACTCACTGCAGTGCATCCCCAGTGGTGCCAGTGCACTCTCTGGACTCACTGCACCGCATCCCCAGTGGTGCCAGTGCACTCTCTGGACTCACTGCACCGCATCCCCAGTGGTGCCAGTGCACTCTCTGGACTCACTGCACTGCATCCCCAGTGGTGCCAGTGCACTCTCTGGACTCACTGCACTGCATCCCCAGTGGTGCCAGTGCACTCTCTGGACTCACTGCACGGCATCCCCAATGGTGCCAGTGCACTCTCTGGACTCACTGCACTGCATCCCCAGTGGTGCCAGTGCACTCTCTGGACTCAGTGCACTGCATCCCCAGTGGTGCCAGTGCACTCTCTGGACTCAGTGCACTGCATCCCCAGTGGTGCCAGTACACTCTCTGGACTCACTGCAGTGAATCCCCAGTGGTGACAGTGCGCTCTCTAGACTCACTGCACTGCATCCCCAGTGGTGCCAGTGCACTCTCTGCACTCACTGCGCTGCATCCCCAGTGGTGCCAGTGCACTCTCTGGACTCACTGCACTGCATCCCCAGTGGAGCCAATGCACTCTCTGGACTCACTGCACTGCATCCCCAGTGGTGCCAGTGCACTCTCTGGACTCACTGCACTGCATCCCCAGTTGTGCCAGTGTAGTCTCTGGACTCACTGCAGTGCATCCCCATTGTGCCAGGACAATCTCTGGACTCACTGCAATGCAGCTCACTGGTGCCAGAGCACTCTCTGGACTCACTGCACTGCATCCCCAGTCGTGCCTGTGTACTCTCTGGACTCACAGCACTGCATCCCCAGTTGTGCCAGTGCACTCTCTGGAATCACTGCAGTAAAACTCCAGTGGTGCCAGTGAACTCTCTGTACTCACTGCACTGCATCCCCAGTGGTGCCAGTGCACTCTCTGGACTCACTGCACTGCATCCCCAGTGGTGCCACTGCACTCTCTGGACTCACTGCACTGCATCCCCAGTGGAGACAGTGCACTCTCTGTAGTCACTGCGCTGCATACCCAGTGGTGCCAGTGCACTCTCTGGACTCACTGCACTGCATCCCCAGTGGAGGCAATGCACTCTCTGGACTCACTGCAGTGCATCCCCAGTGGTGCCAGTGCACTCTCTGGACTCCCTGCACTGCATCCCCAGTGGTGCCAGTGTACTCTCTGGACTCACTGCAGTGTATCCCCATTGGAGCCGGTGCACTCTCTGGACTCACTAAACTGCATCCCCAGTGGTGCCAGAGAACTCTCTGGAGTCACTGCAGTGCATCCCCAGTGGTGCCAGTGCACTCTCTGGACTCACTGCAGTGCATCCCCAATGGTGCTAGTGCACTCTCTGGTCTCACTGCACTGCATCCCCAGTGGTGCCAGTGTACTCACAGCACTGCATCCCCAGTGGTGCCAGTGCACTCTCTGGAATCACTGCACTGCATCCCCAGTGGTGCCAGTTCACTCTTTCGAGTCACTGCACTGCATCCCCAGTGGTGCCAGTGCACTCTCTGGACTCACTGCACTTCATCCCCAGTGGTGCCACTGCACTCTCTGGACTCACTGCACTGCATCCCCAGTGGTGCCAGTGCACTCTCTGGAATCACTGCAGTGCATCCCCAGTGGTGCCAGTGCATTCTCTAGACTCACTGCAGTGCATCCCCAGTTGTGCCAGTGCACTCTCTGGACTCACTGCACTGCATCACCTGTGGTGCCAGTGCACTCTATGGCCTCACTGCACTGCATCCCCAGTGGTGCCAGTGTACTCACAGCACTGCATCCCCAGTGGTGCCAGTGCACTCTCTGGCCTCACTGCACTGCATCCCCAGTGGTGCCCCTGCACTCTCTGGACTCACTGCACTGCATCCCCAGTGGTGCCAGTGCACTCTCTGGACTCATTGCAGTGCATCCCAAGTGGTGCCAGTGCACTCTCTGGACTCACTGCACTGCATCCCCAGTGGTGCCAGTGCACTCTCTGGACTCACTGCACTGCATCCCCAGTGGTGCCAGTGCACTCTCTGGACTCACTGCAGTGCATCCCCAGTGGTGCCAGTGCACTCTCTGGCCTCAGTGCACTGCATTCCCGATGGTGCCAGTGCACTCTCTGGACTCACTAGAGTGCATCCCCAGTGGTGCCAGTGTACTCACTGCACTGCATCCCCAGTGGTGCCAGTGCACTCTCTGGACTCACTGTAGTGCATCCCCAGTGGTGCCAGTGTACTCTCTGGACTCACTGCACTGCATCCCCAGTGGTGCCAGTGCACTCTCTGGAGTCACTGCACTGCATCACCAGTGGTGCCAGTGCATTCTCTAGACTCACTGTAGTGCATCCCCACTGGTGCCAGTGCACTCTCTGGACTCACTGCACTGCATCCCCAGTGGTGCCAGTGCACTCTCTGGAGTCACTGCTCTGCATCACCTGTGGTGCCAGTCCATTCTCTAGACTCACTGCAGTGCATCCCCAGTTGTGCCAGTGCACTCTCTGGACTCACTGCACTGCATCACCAGTGGTGCCAGTGCACTCTATGGCCTCACTGCACTGCATCCCCAGTGGTGCCAGTGTACTCACAGCACTGCATCCCCAGTGGTGCCAGTGCACTCTCTGGCCTCACTGCACTGCATCCCCAGTGGTGCCAGTGCACTCTCTGGACTCACTGCAGTGCATCCCCAGTGGTGCCAGTGCACTCTCTGGACTCACTGCACTGCATCCCCAGTGGTGCCAGTGCACTCTCTGGACTCACGGCACTGCATCCCCAGTGGTGCCAGTGTACTCTCTGGAGTCACTGCACTGCATCCCCAGTGGTGCCAGTGCATTCTCTAGACTCACTGCAGTGCATCCCCAGTGATGCCAGCGCACTCTCTGGACTCACTTCAGTGCATCCCCAGTGGTGCCAGCGCACTCTCTGGACTCACTGCACTGCATCCCCAGTGGTGCCAGTGCACTCTCTGGACTCACTGCACTGCATCCCCAGTGGTGCCAGTGCACTCTCTGGAATCACTGCAGTGCATCCCCAGTGGTGCCAGTGCATTCTCTAGACTCACTGCAGTGCATCCCCAGTTGTGCCAGTGCACTCTCTGGACTCACTGCACTGCATCACCTGTGGTGCCAGTGCACTCTATGGCCTCACTGCACTGCATCCCCAGTGGTGCCAGTGTACTCACAGCACTGCATCCCCAGTGGTGCCAGTGCACTCTCTGGCCTCACTGCACTGCATCCCCAGTGGTGCCCCTGCACTCTCTGGACTCACTGCACTGCATCCCCAGTGGTGCCAGTGCACTCTCTGGACTCATTGCAGTGCATCCCAAGTGGTGCCAGTGCACTCTCTGGACTCACTGCACTGCATCCCCAGTGGTGCCAGTGCACTCTCTGGACTCACTGCACTGCATCCCCAGTGGTGCCAGTGCACTCTCTGGACTCACTGCACTGCATCCCCATTGGTGCCAGTGCACTCTCTGGCCTCAGTGCACTGCATTCCCGATGGTGCCAGTGCACTCTCTGGACTCACTAGAGTGCATCCCCAGTGGTGCCAGTGTACTCACTGCACTGCATCCCCAGTGGTGCCAGTGCACTCTCTGGACTCACTGTAGTGCATCCCCAGTGGTGCCAGTGTACTCTCTGGACTCACAGCACTGCATCCCCAGTGGTGCCAGTGCACTCTCTGGAGTCACTGCACTGCATCACCAGTGGTGCCAGTGCATTCTCTAGACTCACTGTAGTGCATCCCCAGTGGTGCCAGTGCACTCTCTGGACTCACTGCACTGCATCCCCAGTGGTGCCAGTGCACTCTCTGGAGTCACTGCACTGGATCCCCAGTGGTGCCAGTCCATTCTCTAGACTCACTGCAGTGCATCTCCAGTTGTGCCAGTGCACTCTCTGGACTCACTGCACTGCATCACCAGTGGTGCCAGTGCACTCTATGGCCTCACTGCACTGCATCCCCAGTGGTGCCAGTGTACTCACAGCACTGCATCCCCAGTGGTGCCAGTGCACTCTCTGGCCTCACTGCACTGCATCCCCAGTGGTGCCCCTGCACTCTCTGGACTCACTGCACTGCATCCCCAGTGGTGCCCCTGCACTCTCTGGACTCACTGCACTGCATCCCCAGTGCTGACAGTGTACACCCTGGACTCACTGCACTGCATCACCAGTGGTGCCAGTACACTCTCTGGACTCACTGCAGTGAATCCCCGGTGGTGCCAGTGCACTCTCTGGACTCACTGCACTGCATCCCCAGTGCAGCCAATGCACTCTCTGGACTCACTGCAGTGCATCCCCAGTGGTGCCAGTGCACTCTCTGGACTCACAGCACTGCAACCCCAGTGTGCCAGTGCACTCTCTGGACTCACTGCAGTGCATCCCCAGTGGTGCCAGTGCACTCTCTGGACTCACTGCACTGCATCCCCATTTGTGCCAGTGCATTTTCTGGACTCACTGCAGTGCATCCCCAGTGGTGCCAGTGCACTCTCTGGAATCACTGCAGTGCATCACCAGTGGTGACAGTGCACTCTCTGGACTCACTGCACTGCATCCCCTGTGGTGCCAGTGCCGTCTGTGGACTCACTGCACTGCATCCCCAGTGGTGCCAGTGCATTCTCTAGACTCACTGCACTGCATCCCCAGTGGTGCCAGTGCACTCTCTGGACTCACTGCACTGCATCCCCAGTGGTGCCAGTGCACTCTCTGGACTCACTGCACTGCATCCCCAGTGGTGCCACTGCACTCTCTGGACTCACTGCACTGCATCCCCAGTGGAGACAGTGCACTCTCTGTAGTCACTGCGCTGCATCCCCAGTGGTGCCAGTGCACTCTCTGGACTCACTGCACTGCATCCCCAGTGGAGGCAATGCACTCTCTGGACTCACTGCAGTGCATCCCCAGTGGTGCCAGTGGCTCTCTTTACTCACTGCACTGCATCCCCAGTGTTGCCAGTGCACTCTCTGGACTCACTGCACTGCATCGCCAGTGGTGCCAGTGCACTCTCTGGACTCACTGCACTGCATCCCCAGTGGTGCCAGTGTACTCTCTGGACTCACAGCACTGCATCCCCAGTGGTGCCAGTGCACTCTCTGGACTCACTGCACTAAAACTCCAGTGTTGCCAGTGCACTCTCTGGACTCACTGCACTAAAACTCCAGTGGTGCCAGGGCACTCTCTGGACTCACTGCACTGCATCCCCAGTGGTGCCAGTGCACTCTCTGGAATCACTGCAGTGCATCCCCTGTGGTGCCAGTGCACTCTCTGGACTCACTGCACTGCATCCCCAGTGGTGCCAGTGCATTCTCTAGACTCACTGCACTGCATCCCCAGTGGTGCCAGTGCACTCTCTGGACTCACTGCAGTGCATCACCAGTGGTGACAGTGCACTGTCTGGACTCACTGCACTGCATCCCCATTGGTGCCAGTGCACTCTCTGGACTCCCTGCACTGCATCCCCAGTGGTGCCAGTGTACTCTCTGGACTCACTGCAGTGTATCCCCATTGGAGCCGGTGCACTCTCTGGACTCACTAAACTGCATCCCCAGTGGTGCCAGAGAACTCTCTGGAGTCACTGCAGTGCATCCCCAGTGGTGCCAGTGCACTCTCTGGACTCACTGCAGTGCATCCCCAATGGTGCAAGGGCACTCTCTGGACTCACTGCACTGCATCCACAGTGGTGCCAGTGCACTCTCTGGTCTCACTGCGCTGCATCCCCAGTGGTGCTAGTGCACTCTCTGGTCTCACTGCACTGCATCCCCAGTGGTGCCAGTGTACTCACAGCACTGCATCCCCAGTGGTGCCAGTGCACTCTCTGGAATCACTGCACTGCATCCCCAGTGGTGCCAGTTCACTCTTTCGAGTCACTGCACTGCATCCCCAGTGGTGCCAGTGCACTCTCTGGACTCACTGCACTTCATCCCCAGTGGTGCCACTGCACTCTCTGGACTCACTGCACTGCATCCCCAGTGGTGCCAGTGCACTCTATGGACTCACTGCACTGCATCCCCAGTGGTGCCAGTGCACTCTCTGGAATCACTGCAGTGCATCCCCAGTGGTGCCAGTGCATTCTCTAGACTCACTGCAGTGCATCCCCAGTTGTGCCAGTGCACTCTCTGGACTCACTGCACTGCATCACCTGTGGTGCCAGTGCACTCTATGGCCTCACTGCACTGCATCCCCAGTGGTGCCAGTGTACTCACAGCACTGCATCCCCAGTGGTGCCAGTGCACTCTCTGGCCTCACTGCACTGCATCCCCAGTGGTGCCCCTGCACTCTCTGGACTCACTGCACTGCATCCCCAGTGGTGCCAGTGCACTCTCTGGACTCATTGCAGTGCATCCCAAGTGGTGCCAGTGCACTCTCTGGACTCACTGCACTGCATCCCCAGTGGTGCCAGTGCACTCTCTGGACTCACTGCAGTGCATCCCCAGTGGTGCCAGTGCACTCTCTGGCCTCAGTGCACTGCATTCCCGATGGTGCCAGTGCACTCTCTGGACTCACTGAAGTGCATCCCCAGTGGTGCCAGTGTACTCACTGCACTGCATCCCCAGTGGTGCCAGTGCACTCTCTGGACTCACTGTAGTGCATCCCCAGTGGTGCCAGTGTACTCTCTGGACTCACTGCACTGCATCCCCAGTGGTGCCAGTGCACTCTCTGGAGTCACTGCACTGCATCACCAGTGGTGCCAGTGCATTCTCTAGACTCACTGTAGTGCATCCCCAGTGGTGCCAGTGCACTCTCTGGACTCACTGCACTGCATCCCCAGTGGTGCCAGTGCACTCTCTGGAGTCACTGCTCTGCATCACCTGTGGTGCCAGTCCATTCTCTAGACTCACTGCAGTGCATCCCCAGTTGTGCCAGTGCACTCTCTGGACTCACTGCACTGCATCACCTGTGGTGCCAGTGCACTCTATGGCCTCACTGCACTGCATCCCCAGTGGTGCCAGTGTACTCACAGCAGTGCATCCCCAGTGGTGCCAGTGCACTCTCTGGCCTCACTGCACTGCATCCCCAGTGGTGCCAGTGCACTCACTGGACTCACTGCAGTGCATCCCCAGTGGTGCCAGTGCACTCTCTGGACTCACTGCACTGCATCCCCAGTGGTGCCAGTGCACTCTCTGGACTCACGGCACTGCATCCCCAGTGGTGCCAGTGTACTCTCTGGAGTCACTGCACTGCATCCCCAGTGGTGCCAGTGCATTCTCTAGACTCACTGTAGTGCATCCCCAGTGGTGCCAGTGCACTCTCTGGACTCACTGCACTGCATCCCCAGTGGTGCCAGTGCACTCTCTGGAGTCACTGCACTGGATCCCCAGTGGTGCCAGTCCATTCTCTAGACTCACTGCAGTGCATCTCCAGTTGTGCCAGTGCACTCTCTGGACTCACTGCACTGCATCACCAGTGGTGCCAGTGCACTCTATGGCCTCACTGCACTGCATCCCCAGTGGTGCCAGTGTACTCACAGCACTGCATCCCCAGTGGTGCCAGTGCACTCTCTGGCCTCACTGCACTGCATCCCCAGTGGTGCCCCTGCACTCTCTGGACTCACTGCACTGCATCCCCAGTGGTGCCCCTGCACTCTCTGGACTCACTGCACTGCATCCCCAGTGCTGACAGTGTACACCCTGGACTCACTGCACTGCATCACCAGTGGTGCCAGTACACTCTCTGGACTCACTGCAGTGAATCCCCGGTGGTGCCAGTGCACTCTCTGGACTCACTGCACTGCATCCCCAGTGCAGCCAATGCACTCTCTGGACTCACTGCAGTGCATCCCCAGTGGTGCCAGTGCACTCTCTGGACTCACAGCACTGCAACCCCAGTGTGCCAGTGCACTCTCTGGACTCACTGCAGTGCATCCCCAGTGGTGCCAGTGCACTCTCTGGACTCACTGCACTGCATCCCCATTTGTGCCAGTGCATTTTCTGGACTCACTGCAGTGCATCCCCAGTGGTGCCAGTGCACTCTCTGGAATCACTGCAGTGCATCACCAGTGGTGACAGTGCACTCTCTGGACTCACTGCACTGCATCCCCTGTGGTGCCAGTGCCGTCTGTGGACTCACTGCACTGCATCCCCAGTGGTGCCAGTGCATTCTCTAGACTCACTGCACTGCATCCCCAGTGGTGCCAGTGCACTCTCTGGACTCACTGCACTGCATCCCCAGTGGTGCCAGTGCACTCTCTGGACTCACTGCACTGCATCCCCAGTGGTGCCACTGCACTCTCTGGACTCACTGCACTGCATCCCCAGTGGAGACAGTGCACTCTCTGTAGTCACTGCGCTGCATCCCCAGTGGTGCCAGTGCACTCTCTGGACTCACTGCACTGCATCCCCAGTGGAGGCAATGCACTCTCTGGACTCACTGCAGTGCATCCCCAGTGGTGCCAGTGGCTCTCTTTACTCACTGCACTGCATCCCCAGTGTTGCCAGTGCACTCTCTGGACTCACTGCACTGCATCGCCAGTGGTGCCAGTGCACTCTCTGGACTCACTGCACTGCATCCCCAGTGGTGCCAGTGTACTCTCTGGACTCACAGCACTGCATCCCCAGTGGTGCCAGTGCACTCTCTGGACTCACTGCACTAAAACTCCAGTGTTGCCAGTGCACTCTCTGGACTCACTGCACTAAAACTCCAGTGGTGCCAGGGCACTCTCTGGACTCACTGCACTGCATCCCCAGTGGTGCCAGTGCACTCTCTGGAATCACTGCAGTGCATCCCCTGTGGTGCCAGTGCACTCTCTGGACTCACTGCACTGCATCCCCAGTGGTGCCAGTGCATTCTCTAGACTCACTGCACTGCATCCCCAGTGGTGCCAGTGCACTCTCTGGACTCACTGCAGTGCATCACCAGTGGTGACAGTGCACTGTCTGGACTCACTGCACTGCATCCCCATTGGTGCCAGTGCACTCTCTGGACTCCCTGCACTGCATCCCCAGTGGTGCCAGTGTACTCTCTGGACTCACTGCAGTGTATCCCCATTGGAGCCGGTGCACTCTCTGGACTCACTAAACTGCATCCCCAGTGGTGCCAGAGAACTCTCTGGAGTCACTGCAGTGCATCCCCAGTGGTGCCAGTGCACTCTCTGGACTCACTGCAGTGCATCCCCAATGGTGCAAGGGCACTCTCTGGACTCACTGCACTGCATCCACAGTGGTGCCAGTGCACTCTCTGGTCTCACTGCGCTGCATCCCCAGTGGTGCTAGTGCACTCTCTGGTCTCACTGCACTGCATCCCCAGTGGTGCCAGTGTACTCACAGCACTGCATCCCCAGTGGTGCCAGTGCACTCTCTGGAATCACTGCACTGCATCCCCAGTGGTGCCAGTTCACTCTTTCGAGTCACTGCACTGCATCCCCAGTGGTGCCAGTGCACTCTCTGGACTCACTGCACTTCATCCCCAGTGGTGCCACTGCACTCTCTGGACTCACTGCACTGCATCCCCAGTGGTGCCAGTGCACTCTATGGACTCACTGCACTGCATCCCCAGTGGTGCCAGTGCACTCTCTGGAATCACTGCAGTGCATCCCCAGTGGTGCCAGTGCATTCTCTAGACTCACTGCAGTGCATCCCCAGTTGTGCCAGTGCACTCTCTGGACTCACTGCACTGCATCACCTGTGGTGCCAGTGCACTCTATGGCCTCACTGCACTGCATCCCCAGTGGTGCCAGTGTACTCACAGCACTGCATCCCCAGTGGTGCCAGTGCACTCTCTGGCCTCACTGCACTGCATCCCCAGTGGTGCCCCTGCACTCTCTGGACTCACTGCACTGCATCCCCAGTGGTGCCAGTGCACTCTCTGGACTCATTGCAGTGCATCCCAAGTGGTGCCAGTGCACTCTCTGGACTCACTGCACTGCATCCCCAGTGGTGCCAGTGCACTCTCTGGACTCACTGCAGTGCATCCCCAGTGGTGCCAGTGCACTCTCTGGCCTCAGTGCACTGCATTCCCGATGGTGCCAGTGCACTCTCTGGACTCACTGAAGTGCATCCCCAGTGGTGCCAGTGTACTCACTGCACTGCATCCCCAGTGGTGCCAGTGCACTCTCTGGACTCACTGTAGTGCATCCCCAGTGGTGCCAGTGTACTCTCTGGACTCACTGCACTGCATCCCCAGTGGTGCCAGTGCACTCTCTGGAGTCACTGCACTGCATCACCAGTGGTGCCAGTGCATTCTCTAGACTCACTGTAGTGCATCCCCAGTGGTGCCAGTGCACTCTCTGGACTCACTGCACTGCATCCCCAGTGGTGCCAGTGCACTCTCTGGAGTCACTGCTCTGCATCACCTGTGGTGCCAGTCCATTCTCTAGACTCACTGCAGTGCATCCCCAGTTGTGCCAGTGCACTCTCTGGACTCACTGCACTGCATCACCTGTGGTGCCAGTGCACTCTATGGCCTCACTGCACTGCATCCCCAGTGGTGCCAGTGTACTCACAGCAGTGCATCCCCAGTGGTGCCAGTGCACTCTCTGGCCTCACTGCACTGCATCCCCAGTGGTGCCAGTGCACTCACTGGACTCACTGCAGTGCATCCCCAGTGGTGCCAGTGCACTCTCTGGACTCACTGCACTGCATCCCCAGTGGTGCCAGTGCACTCTCTGGACTCACGGCACTGCATCCCCAGTGGTGCCAGTGTACTCTCTGGAGTCACTGCACTGCATCCCCAGTGGTGCCAGTGCATTCTCTAGACTCACTGCAGTGCATCCCCAGTGATGCCAGCGCACTCTCTGGACTCACTTCAGTGCATCCCCAGTGGTGCCAGCGCACTCTCTGGACTCACTGCACTGCATCCCCAGTGGTGCCAGTGCACTCTCTGGACTCACTGCACTGCATCCCCAGTGGTGCCAGTGCACTCTCTGGAATCACTGCAGTGCATCCCCAGTGGTGCCAGTGCATTCTCTAGACTCACTGCAGTGCATCCCCAGTTGTGCCAGTGCACTCTCTGGACTCACTGCACTGCATCACCTGTGGTGCCAGTGCACTCTATGGCCTCACTGCACTGCATCCCCAGTGGTGCCAGTGTACTCACAGCACTGCATCCCCAGTGGTGCCAGTGCACTCTCTGGCCTCACTGCACTGCATCCCCAGTGGTGCCCCTGCACTCTCTGGACTCACTGCACTGCATCCCCAGTGGTGCCAGTGCACTCTCTGGACTCATTGCAGTGCATCCCAAGTGGTGCCAGTGCACTCTCTGGACTCACTGCACTGCATCCCCAGTGGTGCCAGTGCACTCTCTGGACTCACTGCACTGCATCCCCAGTGGTGCCAGTGCACTCTCTGGACTCACTGCACTGCATCCCCATTGGTGCCAGTGCACTCTCTGGCCTCAGTGCACTGCATTCCCGATGGTGCCAGTGCACTCTCTGGACTCACTAGAGTGCATCCCCAGTGGTGCCAGTGTACTCACTGCACTGCATCCCCAGTGGTGCCAGTGCACTCTCTGGACTCACTGTAGTGCATCCCCAGTGGTGCCAGTGTACTCTCTGGACTCACAGCACTGCATCCCCAGTGGTGCCAGTGCACTCTCTGGAGTCACTGCACTGCATCACCAGTGGTGCCAGTGCATTCTCTAGACTCACTGTAGTGCATCCCCAGTGGTGCCAGTGCACTCTCTGGACTCACTGCACTGCATCCCCAGTGGTGCCAGTGCACTCTCTGGAGTCACTGCACTGGATCCCCAGTGGTGCCAGTCCATTCTCTAGACTCACTGCAGTGCATCTCCAGTTGTGCCAGTGCACTCTCTGGACTCACTGCACTGCATCACCAGTGGTGCCAGTGCACTCTATGGCCTCACTGCACTGCATCCCCAGTGGTGCCAGTGTACTCACAGCACTGCATCCCCAGTGGTGCCAGTGCACTCTCTGGCCTCACTGCACTGCATCCCCAGTGGTGCCCCTGCACTCTCTGGACTCACTGCACTGCATCCCCAGTGTTGCCCCTGCACTCTCTGGACTCACTGCACTGCATCCCCAGTGCTGACAGTGTACACCCTGGACTCACTGCACTGCATCACCAGTGGTGCCAGTACACTCTCTGGACTCACTGCAGTGAATCCCCGGTGGTGCCAGTGCACTCTCTGGACTCACTGCACTGCATCCCCAGTGCAGCCAATGCACTCTCTGGACTCACTGCAGTGCATCCCCAGTGGTGCCAGTGCACTCTCTGGACTCACAGCACTGCAACCCCAGTGGTGCCAGTGCACTCTCTGGACTCACTGCAGTGCATCCCCAGTGGTGCCAGTGCACTCTCTGGACTCACTGCACTGCATCCCCATTTGTGCCAGTGCATTTTCTGGACTCACTGCAGTGCATCCCCAGTGGTGCCAGTGCACTCTCTGGAATCACTGCAGTGCATCACCAGTGGTGACAGTGCACTCTCTGGACTCACTGCACTGCATCCCCTGTGGTGCCAGTGCCGTCTGTGGACTCACTGCACTGCATCCCCAGTGGTGCCAGTGCATTCTCTAGACTCACTGCACTGCATCCCCAGTGGTGCCAGTGCACTCTCTGGACTCACTGCACTGCATCCCCAGTGGTGCCAGTGCACTTTCTGGAGTTACTGCAGTGCATCCCCTGTTGTGCTAGTGCACTCTCTGCACTCACTGCACTGCATCCCCAGTGGTGCCAATGCACTCTCTGCACTCACTGCACTGCATCCCCAAGGGTGCCAGTGCACTCTCTGGACTCACTGCAGTGCATCCCCAGTGGTGCCAGTGCACTCTCTGCAGACAATGCAGTGCAGCATCCCCAAAGGTGACAGTGCACTCTCTGGACTCACTGCACTGCTCCAACCGCGGCAGCCGCTTCAGCCGCGATAGCCCCTCCAGCCTCGGCAGCCGCACCAGCCGCTCCAGCCACGGCAGCCGCGGCAGCCGGTCCAGCCGCGCCAGCCGCTCCATCCGCGGCATACGCGGCAGACACTCCAGCCGCTCCAGCCGCGGCAGCCGCTCCAGCCGCGGCAGCCGCTCCAGCCGTGGCAGCCGCTCCACTCGGTAGCGGCTTTAGCGGCTGCCGCGGCTGGAGCGGCTGCCGCGGCTGCCGCGGCTGTAGCGGCTTTAGCGGCTGCCGCGGCTAGAGCGGCTGACGCTGCTGGAGCGGATGCCGCGGCTGGAGCAGTGCAGTGAGTGCAGAGAGTGCACTGGCACCTTGGGGATGCAGTGCAGTGAGTCCAGACGGTCAACTGGCACCACTGGGGATGCAGTACAGTGAGTCCAGAGAGTGCACTGGCACCACTGGTGATGCACTGCAGTTACTCCAGAGAGTGCACTGGCACCACCGGGGATTCAGATACATTCTCACTGCAGTGAGATCCCCAGTGGTGCCAGTGCATTCTCTGGACTCACTGCAGTGTATCCCCTGTGGTGCCAGTGCACTCTGTGGACTAACTGCACTGCATCCCAGTCGTGCCAGTGCACTCTCTGGACTAACTGCAGTGCATCCCCAGCGGTGCCAGTGCACTCTCTTGACTCACTGCACTGCATCCGAAGTGGAGCCAATGCACTCTCTGGACTCACTGCAGTGCATCCCCAGTGGTGCCAGTGCACTCTCTGGAGTCACTGCACTGCATCCCCAGTGGTACCAGTGCATTCTCTAGACTCACTGCAGTGCATCCCCAGTGGTGCCAGTGCACTCTCTGGACTCACTGCACGGCATGCCCAGTGGTGCAAGTGCACTCTCTGGCCTCAGTGCACTGCATTCCCAGTGGTGCCAGTGCACTCTCTGGACTCACTAGAGTGCATCCCCAGTGGTGCCAGTGTACTCACTGCACTGCATCCCCAGTGGTGCCAGTGCACTCTCTGGACTCACTGCACTGCATCCCCAATGGTGCCAGTGCACTCTTTGGACTCACTGCACTGCATCCCCAGTGGTGCCAGTGCACTCTCTGGACTCACTGCACTGCATCCCCAGTGGTGCCAGTGCACTCTCTGGACTCACTGCACTGCATCCCCAATGGTGCCAGTGCACTCTCTGGACTCACTGCACTGCATCCCCAGTGGTGCCAGTGCACTCTCTGCACTCAGTGCACTGCATCCCCAGTGGTGCCAGTGCACTCTCTGGACTCACTGCACTGCATCCCCAGTGGAGCCAATGCACTCTCTGGACTCACTGCACTGCATCCCCAGTGGTGCCAGTGCACTCTCTGGACTCACTGCACTGCATCCCCAGTTGTGCCAGTGTAGTCTCTGGACTCACTGCAGTGCATCCCCATTGTGCCAGGACAGTCTCTGGACTCACTGCAATGCAGCTCACTGGTGCCAGAGCACTCTCTGGACTCACTGCACTGCATCCCCAGTCGTGCCTGTGTACTCTCTGGACTCACAGCACTGCATCCCCAGTTGTGCCAGTGCACTCTCTGGAATCACTGCACTAAAACTCCAGTGGTGCCAGTGCACTCTCTGTACTCACTGCACTGCATCCCCAGTGGTGCCAGTGCACTCTCTGGACTCACTGCACTGCATCCCCAGTGGTGCCACTGCACTCTCTGGACTCACTGCACTGCATCCCCAGTGGAGACAGTGCACTCTCTGTAGTCACTGCGCTGCATCCCCAGTGGTGCCAGTGCACTCTCTGGACTCACTGCACTGCATCCCCAGTGGAGGCAATGCACTCTCTGGACTCACTGCAGTGCATCCCCAGTGGTGCCAGTGGCTCTCTTTACTCACTGCACTGCATCCCCAGTGTTGCCAGTGCACTCTCTGGACTCACTGCACTGCATCGCCAGTGGTGCCAGTGCACTCTCTGGACTCACTGCACTGCATCCCCAGTGGTGCCAGTGTACTCTCTGGACTCACAGCACTGCATCCCCAGTGGTGCCAGTGCACTCTCTGGACTCACTGCACTAAAACTCCAGTGGTGCCAGGGCACTCTCTGGACTCACTGCACTGCATCCCCAGTGGTGCCAGTGCACTCTCTGGAATCACTGCAGTTCATCCCCTGTGGTGCCAGTGCACTCTCTGGACTCACTGCAGTGCATCCCCAGTGGTGCCAGTGCACTCTCTGGACTCACTGCACTGCATCCCCATTGGTGCCAGTGCACTCTCTGGACTCCCTGCACTGCATCCCCAGTGGTGCCAGTGTACTCTCTGGACTCACTGCAGTGTATCCCCATTGGAGCCGGTGCACTCTCTGGACTCACTAAACTGCATCCCCATTGGTGCCAGAGAACTCTCTGGAGTCACTGCAGTGCATCCCCAGTGGTGCCAGTGCACTCTCTGGACTCACTGCAGTGCATCCCCAGTGGTGCAAGGGCACTCTCTGGACTCACTGCACTGCATCCCCAGGGGTGCCAGTGCACTCTCTGGTCTCACTGCGCTGCATCCCCAGTGGTGCCAGTGCACTCTCTGGACTCACTGCACTGCATCCCCAGTGGTGCCAGTGTACTCACAGCACTGCATCCCCAGTGGTGCCAGTGCACTCTCTGGAACACAGCACTGCATCCCCAGTGGTGCCAGTTCACTCTTTCGAGTCACTGCACTGCATCCCCAGTGGTGCCAGTGCACTCTCTGGACTCACTGCACTTCATCACCAGTGGTGCCACTGCACTCTCTGGACTCACTGCACTGCATCCCCATTGGTGCCAGTGCACTCTCTGGACTCAGAGGGGTGCATCCCCATTGGTGCCAGTGCACTCTCTGGACTCAATGCAGTGCATCCCCAGTGGTGCCAGTGCACTCTCTGGACTCACTGCACTGCATCCCCAATGGTGCCAGTGCACCCCCTGGACTCACTGCACTGCATACCCAATGGTGCCAGTGCACTCTTTGGACTCACTGCACTGCATCCCCAGTGGTGCCAGTGCACTCTCTGGACTCACTGCATTGCATCCCCAGTGGTGCCAGTGCACTCTCTGGACTCACTTCAGTGCATCCCCAGAAGTGCCAGTGCACTCTCTGGACTCACTGCATTGCATCCCCAGTGGTGCCAGTGCACTCTCTGGACTCACTGCACTGCATCCCCATTGGTGCCAGTGCACTCTCTGGACTCACTGCACTGCATCCCCAGTGGTGCCAGTGCACTCTCTGGACTCACTGCACTGCATCCCCAGTGGTGACAGTGCACTCTCTGGACTCACTGCACTGCATCCCCAATGGTGCCAGTGCACTCTCTGGACTCACTGCACTGCATCCCCAGTGGTGCCAGTGCACTCTCTGGAATCACTGCACTGGATCCCCAGTGGTGCCAGTGCACTCTGTGGAGTCACTGCACTGCATCCCCAGTGGTTCCAGTGCACTCTCTGGATCACTGCACTGCATCCCCAGTGGTGCCAGTGCACTCTCTGGACTCACTGCACTGCATCCCCAGAGGTGCCAGTGCACTCTCTGGACTCACTGCAGTGCATCCCCAGTGGTGCCAGTGCACTCTCTGGACTCACTGCAGTGCATCCCCAATGGTGCCAGTGCACTCTCTGGACTCACTGCACCGCATCCCCAGTGGTGCCAGTGCACTCTCTGGACTCACTGCACTGCATCCCCAGTGGTGCCAGTGCACTCTCTGGTCTCACTGCACTGCATCCCCAGTGGTGCCAGTGCACTCTCTGGACTCACTGGACTGCATCCCCATTGGTGCCAGTGCACTCTCTGGACTCAGTGCACTGCATCCCCATTGGTGCCAGTGCACTCTCTGGACTCACTGCACTGCATCCCCAGTGCTGACAGTGTACACCCTGGACTCACTGCACTGCATCACCAGTGGTGCCAGTACACTCTCTGAACTCACTGCAGTGAATCCCCGTTGGTGCCAGTGCACTCTCTGGACTCACTGCACTGCATCCCCAGTGCAGCCAATGCACTCTCTGGTCTCACTGCAGTGCATCCCCAGTGGTGCCAGTGCACTCTCTGGACTCACTGCAGTGCATTCCCAGTGGTGCCAGTGCACTCTCTGGACTCACTGCAGTGCATCCCCAGTGGTGCCAGTGCACTCTCTGGACTCACTGCACTGCATCCCCATTTGTGCCAGTGCACTTTCTGGACTCACTGCAGTGCATCCCCAGTGGTGCCAGTGCACTCTCTGGAATCACTGCAGTGCATCACCAGTGGTGACAGTGCACTCTCTGGACTCACTGCACTGCATCCCCTGTGGTGCCAGTGCCGTCTGTGGACTCACTGCACTGCATCCCCAGTGGTGCCAGTGCATTCTCTAGACTCACTGCACTGCATCCCCAGTGGTGCCAGTGCACTCTCTGGACTCACTGCACTGCATCCCCAGTGGTGCCAGTGCACTCTCTGGACTCACTGTAGTACATCCCCAGTGGTGCCAGTGCACTCTCTGGACTCACTGCACTGCATCCCCAGTGTAGCCAGTGCACTCTCTGGACTCACGGCACTGCATCCCCTGTGGTGCCAGTGCACTCTCTGGACTCACTGCACTGCATCCCCAGTGGTGCCAGTGCACTCTCTGGACTCACCGGAGTGCATCCCCAGTGGTGCCAGTGCACTCTCTGGACTCACTGCACTGCATCCCCAGTGGTGCCAGTGCACTCTCTGGACTCACTGCACTGCATCCCCAGTGGAGACAGTGCACTCTCTGTAGTCACTGCGCTGCATCCCCAGTGGTGCCAGTGCACTCTCTGGACTCACTGCACTGCATCCCCAGTGGAGGCAATGCACTCTCTGGACTCACTGCAGTGCACCCCAGTGTTGCCAGTTGCTCTCTTTACTCACTGCACTGCATCCCCAGTGTTGCCAGTGCACTCTCTGGACTCACTGCACTGCATCGCCAGTGGTGCCAGTGCACTCTCTGGACTCACTGCACTGCATCCCCAGTGGTGCCAGTGCACTCTCTGGACTCACTGCACTGCATCCCCAGTGGTGCCAGTGTACTCTCTGGACTCACAGCACTGCATCCCCAGTGGTGCCAGTGCACTCTCTGGACTCACTGCACTAAAACTCCAGTGGTGCCAGTGCACTCTCTGGACTCACTGCACTAAAACTACACTGGTGCCAGTGTACTCTCTGGACTCACTGCACTGCATCCCCAGTGGTGCCAGTGCACTCTCTGGAATCACTGCAGTGCATCCCCTGTGGTGCCAGTGCACTCTGTGGACTCACTGCACTGCATCCCCAGTGGTGCCAGTGCATTCTCTAGACTCACTGCACTGCATCCCCAGTGGTGCCAGTGCACTCTCTGGACTCACTGCACTGCATCCACAGTGTTGACTGTGTACACCCTGGACTCACTGCACTGCATCACCAGTGGTGCCAGTACACTCTCTGGACTCACTGCAGTGAATCCCCAGTGGTGCCAGTGCACTCTCTGGACTCACTGCACTGCATCCCCAGTGCAGCCAATGCACTCTCTGGTCTCACTGCAGTGCATCCCCAGTGGTGCCAGTGCACTCTCTGGACTCACTGCAGTGCATTCCCAGTGGTGCCAGTGCACTCTCTGGACTCACTGCAGTGCATCCCCAGTGGTGCCAGTGCACTCTCTGGACTCACTGCACTGCATCCCCATTTGTGCCAGTGCACTTTCTGGACTCACTGCAGTGCATCACCAGTGGTGACATTGCACTCTCTGGACTCACTGCACTGCATCCCCAGTGGTGCCAGTGCCGTCTGTGGACTCACTGCACTGCATCCCCAGTGGTGCCAGTGCATTCTCTAGACTCACTGCACTGCATCCCCAGTGGTGCCAGTGCACTCTCTGGACTCACTGCACTGCATCCCCAGTGGTGCCAGTGCACTTTCTGGAGTTACTGCAGTGCATCCCCTGTTGTGCTACTGCACTCTCTGCACTCACTGCACTGCATCCCCAGTGGTGCCAATGCACTCTCTGGACTCACTGCACTGCATCCCCAGTGGTGCCAGTGCACTCTCTGCACTCACTGCACTGCATCCCCAATGGTGCCAGTGCACTCTCTGGACTCACTGCAGTGCATCCCCAGTGGTGCCAGTGCACTCTCTGCAGACAATGCAGTGCAGCATCCCCAAAGGTGACAGTGCACTCTCTGGACTCACTGCACTGCATCCCCATTGGTGCCAGTGCACTCTCTGGACTCACAGGGGTGCATCCCCATTGGTGCCAGTGCACTCTCTGGACTCACTGCAGTGCATCCCCAGTGGTGCCAGTGCACTCTCTGGACTCACTGCACTGCATCCCCAATGGTGCCAGTGCACCCCCTGGACTCACTGCACTGCATCCCCAATGGTGCCAGTGCACTCTTTGGACTCACTGCACTGCATCCCCATTGGTGCCAGTGCACTCTCTGGACTCACTGCATTGCATCCCCAGTGGTGCCAGTGCACTCTCTGGACTCACTGCACTGCATCCCCAGTGTAGCCAGTGTACTCTCTGGACTCACCGCACTGCATCCCCAGTGGTGCCAGTGCACTCTCTGGACTCAGCGGAGTGCATCCCCAGTGGTGCCAGTGCACTCTCTGGACTCACTGCACTGCATCCCCAGTGGTGCCACTGCACTCTCTGGACTCACTGCACTGCATCCCCAGTGGAGACAGTGCACTCTCTGTAGTCACTGCGCTGCATCCCCAGTGGTGCCAGTGCACTCTCTGGACTCACTGCACTGCATCCTCAGTGGAGGCAATGCACTCTCTGGACTCACTGCAGTGCATCACCAGTGGTGCCAGTGGCTCTCTTTACTCACTGCACTGCATCCCCAGTGTTGCCAGTGCACTCTCTGGACTCACTGCACTGCATCGCCAGTGGTGCCAGTGCACTCTCTGGACTCACTGCACTGCATCCCCAGTGGTGCCAGTGTACTCTCTGGACTCACAGCACTGCATCCCCAGTGTTGCCAGTGCACTCTCTGGACTCACTGCACTAAAACTCCAGTGGTGCCAGGGCACTCTCTGGACTCACTGCACTGCATCCCCAGTGGTGCCAGTGCACTCTCTGAAATCACTGCAGTTCATCCCCTGTGGTGCCAGTGCACTCTCTGGACTCACTGCAGTGCATCCCCAGTGGTGCCAGTGCACTCTCTGGACTCACTGCACTGCATCCCCATTGGTGCCAGTGCACTCTCTGGACTCACTAAACTGCATCCCCAGTGGTGCCAGAGAACTCTCTGGAGTCACTGCAGTGCATCCCCAGTGGTGCCAGTGCACTCTCTGGACTCACTGCAGTGCATCCCCAGTGGTGCAAGGGCACTCTCTGGACTCACTGCACTGCATCCCCAGGGGTGCCAGTGCACTCTCTGATCTCACTGCGCTGCATCCCCAGTGGTGCTAGTGCACTCTCTGGACTCACTGAACTGCATCCCCAGTGGTGCCAGTGTACTCACAGCACTGCATCCCCAGTGGTGCCAGTGCACTCTCTGGAACACTGCCCTGCATCCCCAGTGGTGCCAGTTCACTCTTTCGAGTCACTGCACTGCATCCCCAGTGGTGCCAGTGCACTCTCTGGACTCACTGCACTTCATCACCAGTGGTGCCACTGCACTCTCTGGACTCACTGCACTGCATCCCCAGTGGTGCCAGTGCACTCTCTGGACTCACTGCACTGCATCCCCAGTGGTGCCAGTGCACTCTCTGGAATCACTGCACTGCATCCCCAGTGGTGCCAGTGTACTCACAGCACTGCATCCCCAGTGGTGCCAGTGCATTCTCTAGACTCACTGCAGTGCATCCCCAGTTGTGCCATTGCACTCTCTGGCCTCACTGCACTGCATCCCCAGTGGTGCCAATGCACTCTATTGCCTCACTGCACTGCATCCCCAGTGGTGCCAGCGTACTCACAGCACTGCATCCCCAGTGGTGCCAGTGCACTCTCTGGCCTCACTGCACTGCATCCCCAGTGGTGCCCCTGCACTCTCTGGACTCACTGCACTGCATCCCCAGTGGTGCCAGTGCACTCTCTGGACTCATTGCAGTGCATCCCAAGTGGTGCCTGTGCACTCTCTGGACTCACTGCACTGCATCCCCAGTGGTGCCAGTGCACTCTCTGGACTCACTGCACTGCATCCCCAGTGGTGCCAGTGCACTCTCTGGCCTCACTGCACTGCATCCCCAGTGGTGCCCCTGCACTCTCTGGCCTCACTAGAGTGCATCCCCAGTGGTGCCAGTGTACTCACTGCACTGCCTCCCCAGTGGTGCCAGTGCACTCTCTGGACTCACTGTAGTGCATCCCCAGTGGTGCCAGTGCACTCTCTGGACTCACTGCACTGCATCCCCAGTGGTGCCAGTGCACTCTCTGGAATCACTGCAGTCCATCCCCTGTGGTGCCAGTGCACTCTCTGGACTCACTGCAGTGCATCCCCAGTGGTGCCACTGCATTCTCTAGACTCACTGCAGTGCATCCCCAGTGGTGCAAGTGCACTCTCTGGACTCACTGCAGTGCATCCCCAGTGGTGCCAGTGCACTCTCTGGACTCACTGCAGTGCATCCCCAGAAGTGCCACTGCACTCTCTGGACTCACTGCACTGCATCCCCAGTGGTTCCATTGCACTCTCTGGACTCACTGCATTGCATCCCCAATGGTGCCAGTGCACTCTCTGGACTCACTGCACTGCATCCCCAGTGGTGTAGTGCACTCTCTGGACTCACTGCACTGCATCCCCAGAAGTGCCACTGCACTCTCTGGACTCACTGCACTGCATCCCCAGTGGTGCCAGTGCACTCTCTAGAGTCACTGCAGTGCATCCCTTGTTGTGCTAGTGCACTCTCTGCACTCATTACACTGCACCCCAGAAGTACCAGTGCACTCTCTGGACTCACTGCACTGCATCCCCAGTGGTTTCATTGCACTCTCTGGACTCAGTGCATTGCATCACCAGTGGTGCCAGTGCACTCTCTGGACTCACTGCAGTGCATCCCCAGAAGTGCCAGTGCACTCTCTGGACTCACTGCAGTGCATCCCCAATGGTGCCAGTGCACTCTCTGGACTCACTGCACTGCATCCCCAGTGGTGCCAGTGCACTCTCTGGACTCACTGCAGTGCATCCCCAGTGGTGCCAGTGCACTCTCTGGACTCACTGCACTGCATCCCCAATGGTGCCAGTGCACCCCCTGGACTCACTGCACTGCATCCCCTGTGGTGCCAGTGCACTCTTTGGACTCACTGCACTGCATCCCCAGTGGTGCCAGTGCACTCTCTGGACTCACTGCATTGCATCCCCAGTGGTGCCAGTGCACTCTCTGGACTCACTTCAGTGCATCCCCAGAAGTGCCAGTGCACTCTGGACTCACTGCATCGCATCCCCAGTGGTGCCAGTGCACTCTCTGGACTCACTGCACTGCATCCCCATTGGTGCCAGTGCACTCTCTGGACTCACTGCACTGCATCCCCAGTGGTGCCAGTGGACTCTCGGGACTCACTGCACTGCATCCCCAGTGGTGACAGTGCACTCTCTGGACTCACTGCACTGCATCCCCAGTGGTGCCAGTGCACTCTCTGGACTCACTGCAGTGCATCCCCAGTGGTGCCAGTGCCGTCTCTGGACTCACTGCAGTGCATCCCCAATGGTGCCAGTGCACTCTCTGGACTCACTGCACTGCATCCCCAGTGGTGCCAGTGCACTCTCTGGAATCACTGCACTGGATCCCCAGTGGTGCCAGTGCACTCTGTGGAGTCACTGCACTGCATCCCCAGTGGTTCCAGTGCACTCTCTGGATCACTGCACTGCATACCCAGTGGTGCCAGTGCACTCTCTGGACTCACTGCACTGCATCCCCAGAGGTGCCAGTGCACTCTCTGGATTCACTGCAGTGCATCCCCGGTGGTGCCAGTGCACTCTCTGGACTCACTGCACCGCATCCCCAGTGGTGCCAGTGCACTCTCTGGACTCACTGCACTGCATCCCCAGTGGTGCCAGTGCACTCTCTGGACTCACTGCACTGCATCCCCAGTGGTGCCAGTGCACTCTCTGGTCTCACTGCACTGCATCCCCAGTGGTGCCAGTGCACTCTCTGGACTCACTGCACTGCATCCCCATTGGTGCCAGTGCACTCTCTGGACTCAGTGCACTGCATCCCCATTGGTGCCAGTGCACTCTCTGGACTCACTGCACTGCATCCCCAGTGCTGACAGTGTACACCCTGGACTCACTGCACTGCATCACCAGTGGTGCCAGTACACTCTCTGGACTCACTGCAGTGAATCCCCGGTGGTGCCAGTGCACTCTCTGGACTCACTGCACTGCATCCCCAGTGCAGCCAATGCACTCTCTGGACTCACTGCAGTGCATCCCCAGTGGTGCCAGTGCACTCTCTGGACTCACAGCACTGCATCCCCAGTGGTGCCAGTGCACTCTCTGGACTCACTGCAGTGCATCCCCAGTGGTGCCAGTGGCTCTCTTTACTCACTGCACTGCATCCCCAGTGTTGCCAGTGCACTCTCTGGACTCACTGCACTGCATCGCCAGTGGTGCCAGTGCACTCTCTGGAATCACTGCAGTGCATCACCAGTGGTGACAGTGCACTCTCTGGACTCACTGCACTGCATCCCCTGTGGTGCCAGTGCCGTCTGTGGACTCACTGCACTGCATCCCCAGTGGTGCCAGTGCATTCTCTAGACTCACTGCACTGCATCCCCAGTGGTGCCAGTGCACTCTCTGGACTCACTGCACTGCATCCCCAGTGGTGCCAGTGCACTTTCTGGATTTACTGCAGTGCATCCCCTGTTGTGCTAGTGCACTCTCTGCACTCACTGCACTGCATCCCCAGTGGTGCCAATGCACTCTCTGCACTCACTGCACTGCATCCCCAAGGGTGCCAGTGCACTCTCTGGACTCACTGCAGTGCATCCCCATTGGTGCCAGTGCACTCTCTGCAGACAATGCAGTGCAGCATCCCCAAAGGTGACAGTGCACTCTCTGGACTCACTGCACTGCTCCAACCGCGGCAGCCGCTTCAGCCGCGATAGCCCCTCCAGCCTCGGCAGCCGCACCAGCCGCTCCAGCCACGGCAGCCGCGGCAGCCGGTCCAGCCGCGCCAGCCGCTCCATCCGCGGCATACGCGGCAGACACTCCAGCCGCTCCAGCCGCGGCAGCCGCTCCAGCCGCGGCAGCCGCTCCAGCCGTGGCAGCCGCTCCACTCGGTAGCGGCTTTAGCGGCTGCCGCGGCTGGAGCGGCTGCCGCGGCTGCCGCGGCTGTAGCGGCTTTAGCGGCTGCCGCGGCTAGAGCGGCTGACGCTGCTGGAGCGGATACCGCGGCTGGAGCAGTGCAGTGAGTGCAGAGAGTGCACTGGCACCTTGGGGATGCAGTGCAGTGAGTCCAGACAGTCAACTGGCACCACTGGGGATGCAGTACAGTGAGTCCAGAGAGTGCACTGGCACCACTGGTGATGCACTGCAGTTACTCCAGAGAGTGCACTGGCACCACCGGGGATTCAGATACATTCTCACTGCAGTGAGATCCCCAGTGGTGCCAGTGCATTCTCTGGACTCACTGCAGTGCATCCCCAGTGGTGCCAGTGCACTCTCTGTAGTCACTGCGCTGCATCCCCAGTGGTGCCAGAGCACTCTCTGGACTCACTGCAGTGTATCCCCTGTGGTGCCAGTGCACTCTGTGGACTAACTGCACTGCATCCCAGTCGTGCCAGTGCACTCTCTGGACTCACTGCAGTGCATCCCCAGCGGTGCCAGTGCACTCTCTTGACTCACTGCACTGCATCCGAAGTGGAGCCAATGCACTCTCTGGACTCACTGCAGTGCATCCCCAGTGGTGCCAGTGCACTCTCTGGAGTCACTGCACTGCATCCCCAGTGGTACCAGTGCATTCTCTAGACTCACTGCAGTGCATCCCCAGTGGTGCCAGTGCACTCTCTGGACTCACTGCACGACATGCCCAGTGGTGCAAGTGCACTCTCTGGCCTCAGTGCACTGCATTCCCAGTGGTGCCAGTGCACTCTCTGGACTCACTAGAGTGCATCCCCAGTGGTGCCAGTGTACTCACTGCACTGCATCCCCAGTGGTGCCAGTGCACTCTCTGGACTCACTGCACTGCATCCCCAATGGTGCCAGTGCACTCTTTGGACTCACTGCACTGCATCCCCAGTGGTGCCAGTGCACTCTCTGGACTCACTGCAGTGCATCCCCACTGGTGCAAGTGCACTCTCTGCACTCACTGCACTGCATCCCCAGTGGTGCCAGTGCACTCTCTGGAATCACTGCAGTGCATCCCCACTGGTGCAAGTGCACTCTCTGCACTCACTGCACTGCATCCCCAGTGGTGCCAGTGCACTCTCTGGAATCACTGCACTGGATCCCCACTGGTGCCAGTGCACTCTGTGGAGTCACTGCACTGCATCCCCAGTGTTCCCAGTGCACTCTCTGGATCACTGCACTGCATCCCCAGTGGTGCCAGTGCACTCTCTGGACTCACTGCACTGCATCCCCAGAGGTGCCAGTGCACTCTCTGGACTCACTGCAGTGCATCCCCAGTGGTGCCAGTGCACTCTCTGGACTCACTGCAGTGCATCCCCAGTGGTGCCAGTGCACTCTCTGGACTCACTGCACCGCATCCCCAGTGGTGCCAGTGCACTCTCTGGACTCACTGCACCGCATCCCCAGTGGTGCCAGTGCACTCTCTGGACTCACTGCACTGCATCCCCAGTGGTGCCAGTGCACTCTCTGGACTCACTGCACTGCATCCCCAGTGGTGCCAGTGCACTCTCTGGACTCACTGCACGGCATCCCCAATGGTGCCAGTGCACTCTCTGGACTCACTGCACTGCATCCCCAGTGGTGCCAGTGCACTCTCTGGACTCAGTGCACTGCATCCCCATTGGTGCCAGTGCACTCTCTGGACTCACTGCACTGCATCCCCAGTGCTGACAGTGTACACCCTGGACTCACTGCACTGCATCACCAGTGGTGCCAGTACACTCTCTGGACTCACTGCAGTGAATCCCCAGTGGTGACAGTGCGCTCTCTAGACTCACTGCACTGCATCCCCAGTGGTGCCAGTGCACTCTCTGCACTCACTGCGCTGCATCCCCAGTGGTGCCAGTGCACTCTCTGGACTCACTGCACTGCATCCCCAGTGGAGCCAATGCACTCTCTGGACTCACTGCACTGCATCCCCAGTGGTGCCAGTGCACTCTCTGGACTCACTGCACTGCATCCCCAGTTGTGCCAGTGTAGTCTCTGGACTCACTGCAGTGCATCCCCATTGTGCCAGGACAATCTCTGGACTCACTGCAATGCAGCTCACTGGTGCCAGAGCACTCTCTGGACTCACTGCACTGCATCCCCAGTCGTGCCTGTGTACTCTCTGGACTCACAGCACTGCATCCCCAGTTGTGCCAGTGCACTCTCTGGAATCACTGCAGTAAAACTCCAGTGGTGCCAGTGAACTCTCTGTACTCACTGCACTGCATCCCCAGTGGTGCCAGTGCACTCTCTGGACTCACTGCACTGCATCCCCAGTGGTGCCACTGCACTCTCTGGACTCACTGCACTGCATCCCCAGTGGAGACAGTGCACTCTCTGTAGTCACTGCGCTGCATACCCAGTGGTGCCAGTGCACTCTCTGGACTCACTGCACTGCATCCCCAGTGGAGGCAATGCACTCTCTGGACTCACTGCAGTGCATCCCCAGTGGTGCCAGTGGCTCTCTTTACTCACTGCACTGCATCCCCAGTGTTGCCAGTGCACTCTCTGGACTCACTGCACTGCATCGCCAGTGGTGCCAGTGCACTCTCTGGACTCACTGCACTGCATCCCCAGTGGTGCCAGTGTACTCTCTGGACTCACAGCACTGCATCCCCAGTGGTGCCAGTGCACTCTCTGGACTCACTGCACTAAAACTCCAGTGTTGCCAGTGCACTCTCTGGACTCACTGCACTAAAACTCCAGTGGTGCCAGGGCACTCTCTGGACTCACTGCACTGCATCCCCAGTGGTGCCAGTGCACTCTCTGGAATCACTGCAGTGCATCCCTTGTGGTGCCAGTGCACTCTCTGGACTCACTGCACTGCATCCCCAGTGGTGCCAGTGCATTCTCTAGACTCACTGCACTGCATCCCCAGTGGTGCCAGTGCACTCTCTGGACTCACTGCAGTGCATCACCAGTGGTGACAGTGCACTGTCTGGACTCACTGCACTGCATCCCCATTGGTGCCAGTGCACTCTCTGGACTCCCTGCACTGCATCCCCAGTGGTGCCAGTGTACTCTCTGGACTCACTGCAGTGTATCCCCATTGGAGCCGGTGCACTCTCTGGACTCACTAAACTGCATCCCCAGTGGTGCCAGAGAACTCTCTGGAGTCACTGCAGTGCATCCCCAGTGGTGCCAGTGCACTCTCTGGACTCACTGCAGTGCATCCCCAATGGTGCTAGTGCACTCTCTGGTCTCACTGCACTGCATCCCCAGTGGTGCCAGTGTACTCACAGCACTGCATCCCCAGTGGTGCCAGTGCACTCTCTGGAATCACTGCACTGCATCCCCAGTGGTGCCAGTTCACTCTTTCGAGTCACTGCACTGCATCCCCAGTGGTGCCAGTGCACTCTCTGGACTCACTGCACTTCATCCCCAGTGGTGCCACTGCACTCTCTGGACTCACTGCACTGCATCCCCAGTGGTGCCAGTGCACTCTATGGACTCACTGCACTGCATCCCCAGTGGTGCCAGTGCACTCTCTGGAATCACTGCAGTGCATCCCCAGTGGTGCCAGTGCATTCTCTAGACTCACTGCAGTGCATCCCCAGTTGTGCCAGTGCACTCTCTGGACTCACTGCACTGCATCACCTGTGGTGCCAGTGCACTCTATGGCCTCACTGCACTGCATCCCCAGTGGTGCCAG
This sequence comes from Anser anser, assembly GCF_964211835.1. Classification (NCBI taxonomy): domain Eukaryota; kingdom Metazoa; phylum Chordata; class Aves; order Anseriformes; family Anatidae; genus Anser; species Anser anser. The sequence goes on from NC_139725.1 coordinate 872,363, forward strand.
TGTACTCACAGCACTGCATCCCCAGTGGTGCCAGTGCACTCTCTGGCCTCACTGCACTGCATCCCCAGTGGTGCCCCTGCACTCTCTGGACTCACTGCACTGCATCCCCAGTGGTGCCAGTGCACTCTCTGGACTCATTGCAGTGCATCCCAAGTGGTGCCAGTGCACTCTCTGGACTCACTGCACTGCATCCCCAGTGGTGCCAGTGCACTCTCTGGACTCACTGCACTGCATCCCCAGTGGTGCCAGTGCACTCTCTGGACTCACTGCAGTGCATCCCCAGTGGTGCCAGTGCACTCTCTGGCCTCAGTGCACTGCATTCCCGATGGTGCCAGTGCACTCTCTGGACTCACTAGAGTGCATCCCCAGTGGTGCCAGTGTACTCACTGCACTGCATCCCCAGTGGTGCCAGTGCACTCTCTGGACTCACTGTAGTGCATCCCCAGTGGTGCCAGTGTACTCTCTGGACTCACTGCACTGCATCCCCAGTGGTGCCAGTGCACTCTCTGGAGTCACTGCACTGCATCACCAGTGGTGCCAGTGCATTCTCTAGACTCACTGTAGTGCATCCCCAGTGGTGCCAGTGCACTCTCTGGACTCACTGCACTGCATCCCCAGTGGTGCCAGTGCACTCTCTGGAGTCACTGCTCTGCATCACCTGTGGTGCCAGTCCATTCTCTAGACTCACTGCAGTGCATCCCCAGTTGTGCCAGTGCACTCTCTGGACTCACTGCACTGCATCACCAGTGGTGCCAGTGCACTCTATGGCCTCACTGCACTGCATCCCCAGTGGTGCCAGTGTACTCACAGCACTGCATCCCCAGTGGTGCCAGTGCACTCTCTGGCCTCACTGCACTGCATCCCCAGTGGTGCCAGTGCACTCTCTGGACTCACTGCAGTGCATCCCCAGTGGTGCCAGTGCACTCTCTGGACTCACTGCACTGCATCCCCAGTGGTGCCAGTGCACTCTCTGGACTCACGGCACTGCATCCCCAGTGGTGCCAGTGTACTCTCTGGAGTCACTGCACTGCATCCCCAGTGGTGCCAGTGCATTCTCTAGACTCACTGCAGTGCATCCCCAGTGATGCCAGCGCACTCTCTGGACTCACTTCAGTGCATCCCCAGTGGTGCCAGCGCACTCTCTGGACTCACTGCACTGCATCCCCAGTGGTGCCAGTGCACTCTCTGGACTCACTGCACTGCATCCCCAGTGGTGCCAGTGCACTCTCTGGAATCACTGCAGTGCATCCCCAGTGGTGCCAGTGCATTCTCTAGACTCACTGCAGTGCATCCCCAGTTGTGCCAGTGCACTCTCTGGACTCACTGCACTGCATCACCTGTGGTGCCAGTGCACTCTATGGCCTCACTGCACTGCATCCCCAGTGGTGCCAGTGTACTCACAGCACTGCATCCCCAGTGGTGCCAGTGCACTCTCTGGCCTCACTGCACTGCATCCCCAGTGGTGCCCCTGCACTCTCTGGACTCACTGCACTGCATCCCCAGTGGTGCCAGTGCACTCTCTGGACTCATTGCAGTGCATCCCAAGTGGTGCCAGTGCACTCTCTGGACTCACTGCACTGCATCCCCAGTGGTGCCAGTGCACTCTCTGGACTCACTGCACTGCATCCCCAGTGGTGCCAGTGCACTCTCTGGACTCACTGCACTGCATCCCCATTGGTGCCAGTGCACTCTCTGGCCTCAGTGCACTGCATTCCCGATGGTGCCAGTGCACTCTCTGGACTCACTAGAGTGCATCCCCAGTGGTGCCAGTGTACTCACTGCACTGCATCCCCAGTGGTGCCAGTGCACTCTCTGGATTCACTGTAGTGCATCCCCAGTGGTGCCAGTGTACTCTCTGGACTCACAGCACTGCATCCCCAGTGGTGCCAGTGCACTCTCTGGAGTCACTGCACTGCATCACCAGTGGTGCCAGTGCATTCTCTAGACTCACTGTAGTGCATCCCCAGTGGTGCCAGTGCACTCTCTGGACTCACTGCACTGCATCCCCAGTGGTGCCAGTGCACTCTCTGGAGTCACTGCACTGGATCCCCAGTTGTGCCAGTCCATTCTCTAGACTCACTGCAGTGCATCTCCAGTTGTGCCAGTGCACTCTCTGGACTCACTGCACTGCATCACCAGTGGTGCCAGTGCACTCTATGGCCTCACTGCACTGCATCCCCAGTGGTGCCAGTGTACTCACAGCACTGCATCCCCAGTGGTGCCAGTGCACTCTCTGGCCTCACTGCACTGCATCCCCAGTGGTGCCCCTGCACTCTCTGGACTCACTGCACTGCATCCCCAGTGGTGCCCCTGCACTCTCTGGACTCACTGCACTGCATCCCCAGTGCTGACAGTGTACACCCTGGACTCACTGCACTGCATCACCAGTGGTGCCAGTACACTCTCTGGACTCACTGCAGTGAATCCCCGGTGGTGCCAGTGCACTCTCTGGACTCACTGCACTGCATCCCCAGTGCAGCCAATGCACTCTCTGGACTCACTGCAGTGCATCCCCAGTGGTGCCAGTGCACTCTCTGGACTCACAGCACTGCAACCCCAGTGTGCCAGTGCACTCTCTGGACTCACTGCAGTGCATCCCCAGTGGTGCCAGTGCACTCTCTGGACTCACTGCACTGCATCCCCATTTGTGCCAGTGCATTTTCTGGACTCACTGCAGTGCATCCCCAGTGGTGCCAGTGCACTCTCTGGAATCACTGCAGTGCATCACCAGTGGTGACAGTGCACTCTCTGGACTCACTGCACTGCATCCCCTGTGGTGCCAGTGCCGTCTGTGGACTCACTGCACTGCATCCCCAGTGGTGCCAGTGCACTCTCTGGACTCACTGCACTGCATCCCCAGTGGTGCCAGTGCACTCTCTGGACTCACTGCACTGCATCCCCAGTGGTGCCACTGCACTCTCTGGACTCACTGCACTGCATCCCCAGTGGAGACAGTGCACTCTCTGTAGTCACTGCGCTGCATCCCCAGTGGTGCCAGTGCACTCTCTGGACTCACTGCACTGCATCCCCAGTGGAGGCAATGCACTCTCTGGACTCACTGCAGTGCATCCCCAGTGGTGCCAGTGGCTCTCTTTACTCACTGCACTGCATCCCCAGTGTTGCCAGTGCACTCTCTGGACTCACAGCACTGCATCGCCAGTGGTGCCAGTGCACTCTCTGGACTCACTGCACTGCATCCCCAGTGGTGCCAGTGTACTCTCTGGACTCACAGCACTGCATCCCCAGTGGTGCCAGTGCACTCTCTGGACTCACTGCACTAAAACTCCAGTGTTGCCAGTGCACTCTCTGGACTCACTGCACTAAAACTCCAGTGGTGCCAGGGCACTCTCTGGACTCACTGCACTGCATCCCCAGTGGTGCCAGTGCACTCTCTGGAATCACTGCAGTGCATCCCCTGTGGTGCCAGTGCACTCTCTGGACTCACTGCACTGCATCCCCAGTGGTGCCAGTGCATTCTCTAGACTCACTGCACTGCATCCCCAGTGGTGCCAGTGCACTCTCTGGACTCACTGCAGTGCATCCCCAGTGGTGCCAGTGCACTCTCTGGACTCACTGCACTGCATCCCCATTGGTGCCAGTGCACTCTCTGGACTCCCTGCACTGCATCCCCAGTGGTGCCAGTGTACTCTCTGGACTCACTGCAGTGTATCCCCATTGGAGCCGGTGCACTCTCTGGACTCACTAAACTGCATCCCCAGTGGTGCCAGTGCACTCTCTGGACTCACTGCAGTGCATCCCCAATGGTGCAAGGGCACTCTCTGGACTCACTGCACTGCATCCACAGTGGTGCCAGTGCACTCTCTGGTCTCACTGCGCTGCATCCCCAGTGGTGCTAGTGCACTCTCTGGTCTCACTGCACTGCATCCCCAGTGGTGCCAGTGTACTCACAGCACTGCATCCCCAGTGGTGCCAGTGCACTCTCTGGAATCACTGCACTGCATCCCCAGTGGTGCCAGTTCACTCTTTCGAGTCACTGCACTGCATCCCCAGTGGTGCCAGTGCACTCTCTGGACTCACTGCACTTCATCCCCAGTGGTGCCACTGCACTCTCTGGACTCACTGCACTGCATCCCCAGTGGTGCCAGTGCACTCTATGGACTCACTGCACTGCATCCCCAGTGGTGCCAGTGCACTCTCTGGAATCACTGCAGTGCATCCCCAGTGGTGCCAGTGCATTCTCTAGACTCACTGCAGTGCATCCCCAGTTGTGCCAGTGCACTCTCTGGACTCACTGCACTGCATCACCTGTGGTGCCAGTGCACTCTATGGCCTCACTGCACTGCATCCCCAGTGGTGCCAGTGTACTCACAGCACTGCATCCCCAGTGGTGCCAGTGCACTCTCTGGCCTCACTGCACTGCATCCCCAGTGGTGCCCCTGCACTCTCTGGACTCACTGCACTGCATCCCCAGTGGTGCCAGTGCACTCTCTGGACTCATTGCAGTGCATCCCAAGTGGTGCCAGTGCACTCTCTGGACTCACTGCACTGCATCCCCAGTGGTGCCAGTGCACTCTCTGGACTCACTGCAGTGCATCCCCAGTGGTGCCAGTGCACTCTCTGGCCTCAGTGCACTGCATTCCCGATGGTGCCAGTGCACTCTCTGGACTCACTGAAGTGCATCCCCAGTGGTGCCAGTGTACTCACTGCACTGCATCCCCAGTGGTGCCAGTGCACTCTCTGGACTCACTGTAGTGCATCCCCAGTGGTGCCAGTGTACTCTCTGGACTCACTGCACTGCATCCCCAGTGGTGCCAGTGCACTCTCTGGAGTCACTGCACTGCATCACCAGTGGTGCCAGTGCATTCTCTAGACTCACTGTAGTGCATCCCCAGTGGTGCCAGTGCACTCTCTGGACTCACTGCACTGCATCCCCAGTGGTGCCAGTGCACTCTCTGGAGTCACTGCTCTGCATCACCTGTGGTGCCAGTCCATTCTCTAGACTCACTGCAGTGCATCCCCAGTTGTGCCAGTGCACTCTCTGGACTCACTGCACTGCATCACCAGTGGTGCCAGTGCACTCTATGGCCTCACTGCACTGCATCCCCAGTGGTGCCAGTGTACTCACAGCACTGCATCCCCAGTGGTGCCAGTGCACTCTCTGGCCTCACTGCACTGCATCCCCAGTGGTGCCAGTGCACTCACTGGACTCACTGCAGTGCATCCCCAGTGGTGCCAGTGCACTCTCTGGACTCACTGCACTGCATCCCCAGTGGTGCCAGTGCACTCTCTGGACTCACGGCACTGCATCCCCAGTGGTGCCAGTGTACTCTCTGGAGTCACTGCACTGCATCCCCAGTGGTGCCAGTGCATTCTCTAGACTCACTGCAGTGCATCCCCAGTGATGCCAGCGCACTCTCTGGACTCACTTCAGTGCATCCCCAGTGGTGCCAGCGCACTCTCTGGACTCACTGCACTGCATCCCCAGTGGTGCCAGTGCACTCTCTGGACTCACTGCACTGCATCCCCAGTGGTGCCAGTGCACTCTCTGGAATCACTGCAGTGCATCCCCAGTGGTGCCAGTGCATTCTCTAGACTCACTGCAGTGCATCCCCAGTTGTGCCAGTGCACTCTCTGGACTCACTGCACTGCATCACCTGTGGTGCCAGTGCACTCTATGGCCTCACTGCACTGCATCCCCAGTGGTGCCAGTGTACTCACAGCACTGCATCCCCAGTGGTGCCAGTGCACTCTCTGGCCTCACTGCACTGCATCCCCAGTGGTGCCCCTGCACTCTCTGGACTCACTGCACTGCATCCCCAGTGGTGCCAGTGCACTCTCTGGACTCATTGCAGTGCATCCCAAGTGGTGCCAGTGCACTCTCTGGACTCACTGCACTGCATCCCCAGTGGTGCCAGTGCACTCTCTGGACTCACTGCACTGCATCCCCAGTGGTGCCAGTGCACTCTCTGGACTCACTGCACTGCATCCCCATTGGTGCCAGTGCACTCTCTGGCCTCAGTGCACTGCATTCCCGATGGTGCCAGTGCACTCTCTGGACTCACTAGAGTGCATCCCCAGTGGTGCCAGTGTACTCACTGCACTGCATCCCCAGTGGTGCCAGTGCACTCTCTGGACTCACTGTAGTGCATCCCCAGTGGTGCCAGTGTACTCTCTGGACTCACAGCACTGCATCCCCAGTGGTGCCAGTGCACTCTCTGGAGTCACTGCACTGCATCACCAGTGGTGCCAGTGCATTCTCTAGACTCACTGTAGTGCATCCCCAGTGGTGCCAGTGCACTCTCTGGACTCACTGCACTGCATCCCCAGTGGTGCCAGTGCACTCTCTGGAGTCACTGCACTGGATCCCCAGTGGTGCCAGTCCATTCTCTAGACTCACTGCAGTGCATCTCCAGTTGTGCCAGTGCACTCTCTGGACTCACTGCACTGCATCACCAGTGGTGCCAGTGCACTCTATGGCCTCACTGCACTGCATCCCCAGTGGTGCCAGTGTACTCACAGCACTGCATCCCCAGTGGTGCCAGTGCACTCTCTGGCCTCACTGCACTGCATCCCCAGTGGTGCCCCTGCACTCTCTGGACTCACTGCACTGCATCCCCAGTGTTGCCCCTGCACTCTCTGGACTCACTGCACTGCATCCCCAGTGCTGACAGTGTACACCCTGGACTCACTGCACTGCATCACCAGTGGTGCCAGTACACTCTCTGGACTCACTGCAGTGAATCCCCGGTGGTGCCAGTGCACTCTCTGGACTCACTGCACTGCATCCCCAGTGCAGCCAATGCACTCTCTGGACTCACTGCAGTGCATCCCCAGTGGTGCCAGTGCACTCTCTGGACTCACAGCACTGCAACCCCAGTGGTGCCAGTGCACTCTCTGGACTCACTGCAGTGCATCCCCAGTGGTGCCAGTGCACTCTCTGGACTCACTGCACTGCATCCCCATTTGTGCCAGTGCATTTTCTGGACTCACTGCAGTGCATCCCCAGTGGTGCCAGTGCACTCTCTGGAATCACTGCAGTGCATCACCAGTGGTGACAGTGCACTCTCTGGACTCACTGCACTGCATCCCCTGTGGTGCCAGTGCCGTCTGTGGACTCACTGCACTGCATCCCCAGTGGTGCCAGTGCATTCTCTAGACTCACTGCACTGCATCCCCAGTGGTGCCAGTGCACTCTCTGGACTCACTGCACTGCATCCCCAGTGGTGCCAGTGCACTTTCTGGAGTTACTGCAGTGCATCCCCTGTTGTGCTAGTGCACTCTCTGCACTCACTGCACTGCATCCCCAGTGGTGCCAATGCACTCTCTGCACTCACTGCACTGCATCCCCAAGGGTGCCAGTGCACTCTCTGGACTCACTGCAGTGCATCCCCAGTGGTGCCAGTGCACTCTCTGCAGACAATGCAGTGCAGCATCCCCAAAGGTGACAGTGCACTCTCTGGACTCACTGCACTGCTCCAACCGCGGCAGCCGCTTCAGCCGCGATAGCCCCTCCAGCCTCGGCAGCCGCACCAGCCGCTCCAGCCACGGCAGCCGCGGCAGCCGGTCCAGCCGCGCCAGCCGCTCCATCCGCGGCATACGCGGCAGACACTCCAGCCGCTCCAGCCGCGGCAGCCGCTCCAGCCGCGGCAGCCGCTCCAGCCGTGGCAGCCGCTCCACTCGGTAGCGGCTTTAGCGGCTGCCGCGGCTGGAGCGGCTGCCGCGGCTGCCGCGGCTGTAGCGGCTTTAGCGGCTGCCGCGGCTAGAGCGGCTGACGCTGCTGGAGCGGATGCCGCGGCTGGAGCAGTGCAGTGAGTGCAGAGAGTGCACTGGCACCTTGGGGATGCAGTGCAGTGAGTCCAGACGGTCAACTGGCACCACTGGGGATGCAGTACAGTGAGTCCAGAGAGTGCACTGGCACCACTGGTGATGCACTGCAGTTACTCCAGAGAGTGCACTGGCACCACCGGGGATTCAGATACATTCTCACTGCAGTGAGATCCCCAGTGGTGCCAGTGCATTCTCTGGACTTACTGCAGTGTATCCCCTGTGGTGCCAGTGCACTCTGTGGACTAACTGCACTGCATCCCAGTCGTGCCAGTGCACTCTCTGGACTAACTGCAGTGCATCCCCAGCGGTGCCAGTGCACTCTCTTGACTCACTGCACTGCATCCGAAGTGGAGCCAATGCACTCTCTGGACTCACTGCAGTGCATCCCCAGTGGTGCCAGTGCACTCTCTGGAGTCACTGCACTGCATCCCCAGTGGTACCAGTGCATTCTCTAGACTCACTGCAGTGCATCCCCAGTGGTGCCAGTGCACTCTCTGGACTCACTGCACGGCATGCCCAGTGGTGCAAGTGCACTCTCTGGCCTCAGTGCACTGCATTCCCAGTGGTGCCAGTGCACTCTCTGGACTCACTAGAGTGCATCCCCAGTGGTGCCAGTGTACTCACTGCACTGCATCCCCAGTGGTGCCAGTGCACTCTCTGGACTCACTGCACTGCATCCCCAATGGTGCCAGTGCACTCTTTGGACTCACTGCACTGCATCCCCAGTGGTGCCAGTGCACTCTCTGGACTCACTGCACTGCATCCCCAGTGGTGCCAGTGCACTCTCTGGACTCACTGCACTGCATCCCCAATGGTGCCAGTGCACTCTCTGGACTCACTGCACTGCATCCCCAGTGGTGCCAGTGCACTCTCTGCACTCAGTGCACTGCATCCCCAGTGGTGCCAGTGCACTCTCTGGACTCACTGCACTGCATCCCCAGTGGAGCCAATGCACTCTCTGGACTCACTGCACTGCATCCCCAGTGGTGCCAGTGCACTCTCTGGACTCACTGCACTGCATCCCCAGTTGTGCCAGTGTAGTCTCTGGACTCACTGCAGTGCATCCCCATTGTGCCAGGACAGTCTCTGGACTCACTGCAATGCAGCTCACTGGTGCCAGAGCACTCTCTGGACTCACTGCACTGCATCCCCAGTCGTGCCTGTGTACTCTCTGGACTCACAGCACTGCATCCCCAGTTGTGCCAGTGCACTCTCTGGAATCACTGCACTAAAACTCCAGTGGTGCCAGTGAACTCTCTGTACTCACTGCACTGCATCCCCAGTGGTGCCAGTGCACTCTCTGGACTCACTGCACTGCATCCCCAGTGGTGCCAGTGCCGTCTCTGGACTCACTGCAGTGCATCCCCAATGGTGCCAGTGCACTCTCTGGACTCACTGCACTGCATCCCCAGTGGTGCCAGTGCACTCTCTGGAATCACTGCACTGGATCCCCAGTGGTGCCAGTGCACTCTGTGGAGTCACTGCACTGCATCCCCAGTGGTTCCAGTGCACTCTCTGGATCACTGCACTGCATACCCAGTGGTGCCAGTGCACTCTCTGGACTCACTGCACTGCATCCCCAGAGGTGCCAGTGCACTCTCTGGATTCACTGCAGTGCATCCCCGGTGGTGCCAGTGCACTCTCTGGACTCACTGCACCGCATCCCCAGTGGTGCCAGTGCACTCTCTGGACTCACTGCACTGCATCCCCAGTGGTGCCAGTGCACTCTCTGGACTCACTGCACTGCATCCCCAGTGGTGCCAGTGCACTCTCTGGTCTCACTGCACTGCATCCCCAGTGGTGCCAGTGCACTCTCTGGACTCACTGCACTGCATCCCCATTGGTGCCAGTGCACTCTCTGGACTCAGTGCACTGCATCCCCATTGGTGCCAGTGCACTCTCTGGACTCACTGCACTGCATCCCCAGTGCTGACAGTGTACACCCTGGACTCACTGCACTGCATCACCAGTGGTGCCAGTACACTCTCTGGACTCACTGCAGTGAATCCCCGGTGGTGCCAGTGCACTCTCTGGACTCACTGCACTGCATCCCCAGTGCAGCCAATGCACTCTCTGGACTCACTGCAGTGCATCCCCAGTGGTGCCAGTGCACTCTCTGGACTCACAGCACTGCATCCCCAGTGGTGCCAGTGCACTCTCTGGACTCACTGCAGTGCATCCCCAGTGGTGCCAGTGGCTCTCTTTACTCACTGCACTGCATCCCCAGTGTTGCCAGTGCACTCTCTGGACTCACTGCACTGCATCGCCAGTGGTGCCAGTGCACTCTCTGGAATCACTGCAGTGCATCACCAGTGGTGACAGTGCACTCTCTGGACTCACTGCACTGCATCCCCTGTGGTGCCAGTGCCGTCTGTGGACTCACTGCACTGCATCCCCAGTGGTGCCAGTGCATTCTCTAGACTCACTGCACTGCATCCCCAGTGGTGCCAGTGCACTCTCTGGACTCACTGCACTGCATCCCCAGTGGTGCCAGTGCACTTTCTGGATTTACTGCAGTGCATCCCCTGTTGTGCTAGTGCACTCTCTGCACTCACTGCACTGCATCCCCAGTGGTGCCAATGCACTCTCTGCACTCACTGCACTGCATCCCCAAGGGTGCCAGTGCACTCTCTGGACTCACTGCAGTGCATCCCCATTGGTGCCAGTGCACTCTCTGCAGACAATGCAGTGCAGCATCCCCAAAGGTGACAGTGCACTCTCTGGACTCACTGCACTGCTCCAACCGCGGCAGCCGCTTCAGCCGCGATAGCCCCTCCAGCCTCGGCAGCCGCACCAGCCGCTCCAGCCACGGCAGCCGCGGCAGCCGGTCCAGCCGCGCCAGCCGCTCCATCCGCGGCATACGCGGCAGACACTCCAGCCGCTCCAGCCGCGGCAGCCGCTCCAGCCGCGGCAGCCGCTCCAGCCGTGGCAGCCGCTCCACTCGGTAGCGGCTTTAGCGGCTGCCGCGGCTGGAGCGGCTGCCGCGGCTGCCGCGGCTGTAGCGGCTTTAGCGGCTGCCGCGGCTAGAGCGGCTGACGCTGCTGGAGCGGATACCGCGGCTGGAGCAGTGCAGTGAGTGCACAGAGTGCACTGGCACCTTGGGGATGCAGTGCAGTGAGTCCAGACAGTCAACTGGCACCACTGGGGATGCAGTACAGTGAGTCCAGAGAGTGCACTGGCACCACTGGTGATGCACTGCAGTTACTCCAGAGAGTGCACTGGCACCACCGGGGATTCAGATACATTCTCACTGCAGTGAGATCCCCAGTGGTGCCAGTGCATTCTCTGGACTCACTGCAGTGCATCCCCAGTGGTGCCAGTGCACTCTCTGTAGTCACTGCGCTGCATCCTCAGTGGTGCCAGAGCACTCTCTGGACTCACTGCAGTGTATCCCCTGTGGTGCCAGTGCACTCTGTGGACTAACTGCACTGCATCCCAGTCGTGCCAGTGCACTCTCTGGACTCACTGCAGTGCATCCCCAGCGGTGCCAGTGCACTCTCTTGACTCACTGCACTGCATCCGAAGTGGAGCCAATGCACTCTCTGGACTCACTGCAGTGCATCCCCAGTGGTGCCAGTGCACTCTCTGGAGTCACTGCACTGCATCCCCAGTGGTACCAGTGCATTCTCTAGACTCACTGCAGTGCATCCCCAGTGGTGCCAGTGCACTCTCTGGACTCACTGCACGACATGCCCAGTGGTGCAAGTGCACTCTCTGGCCTCAGTGCACTGCATTCCCAGTGGTGCCAGTGCACTCTCTGGACTCACTAGAGTGCATCCCCAGTGGTGCCAGTGTACTCACTGCACTGCATCCCCAGTGGTGCCAGTGCACTCTCTGGACTCACTGCACTGCATCCCCAATGGTGCCAGTGCACTCTTTGGACTCACTGCACTGCATCCCCAGTGGTGCCAGTGCACTCTCTGGACTCACTGCAGTGCATCCCCACTGGTGCAAGTGCACTCTCTGCACTCACTGCACTGCATCCCCAGTGGTGCCAGTGCACTCTCTGGAATCACTGCAGTGCATCCCCACTGGTGCAAGTGCACTCTCTGCACTCACTGCACTGCATCCCCAGTGGTGCCAGTGCACTCTCTGGAATCACTGCACTGGATCCCCACTGGTGCCAGTGCACTCTGTAGAGTCACTGCACTGCATCCCCAGTGTTCCCAGTGCACTCTCTGGATCACTGCACTGCATCCCCAGTGATGCCAGTGCACTCTCTGGACTCACTGCACTGCATCCCCAGAGGTGCCAGTGCACTCTCTGGACTCACTGCAGTGCATCCCCAGTGGTGCCAGTGCACTCTCTGGACTCACTGCAGTGCATCCCCAGTGGTGCCAGTGCACTCTCTGGACTCACTGCACCGCATCCCCAGTGGTGCCAGTGCACTCTCTGGACTCACTGCACCGCATCCCCAGTGGTGCCAGTGCACTCTCTGGACTCACTGCACTGCATCCCCAGTGGTGCCAGTGCACTCTCTGGACTCACTGCACTGCATCCCCAGTGGTGCCAGTGCACTCTCTGGACTCACTGCACGGCATCCCCAATGGTGCCAGTGCACTCTCTGGACTCACTGCACTGCATCCCCAGTGGTGCCAGTGCACTCTCTGGACTCAGTGCACTGCATCCCCAGTGGTGCCAGTGCACTCTCTGGACTCAGTGCACTGCATCCCCAGTGGTGCCAGTACACTCTCTGGACTCACTGCAGTGAATCCCCAGTGGTGACAGTGCGCTCTCTAGACTCACTGCACTGCATCCCCAGTGGTGCCAGTGCACTCTCTGCACTCACTGCGCTGCATCCCCAGTGGTGCCAGTGCACTCTCTGGACTCACTGCACTGCATCCCCAGTGGAGCCAATGCACTCTCTGGACTCACTGCACTGCATCCCCAGTGGTGCCAGTGCACTCTCTGGACTCACTGCACTGCATCCCCAGTTGTGCCAGTGTAGTCTCTGGACTCACTGCAGTGCATCCCCATTGTGCCAGGACAATCTCTGGACTCACTGCAATGCAGCTCACTGGTGCCAGAGCACTCTCTGGACTCACTGCACTGCATCCCCAGTCGTGCCTGTGTACTCTCTGGACTCACAGCACTGCATCCCCAGTTGTGCCAGTGCACTCTCTGGAATCACTGCAGTAAAACTCCAGTGGTGCCAGTGAACTCTCTGTACTCACTGCACTGCATCCCCAGTGGTGCCAGTGCACTCTCTGGACTCACTGCACTGCATCCCCAGTGGTGCCACTGCACTCTCTGGACTCACTGCACTGCATCCCCAGTGGAGACAGTGCACTCTCTGTAGTCACTGCGCTGCATACCCAGTGGTGCCAGTGCACTCTCTGGACTCACTGCACTGCATCCCCAGTGGAGGCAATGCACTCTCTGGACTCACTGCAGTGCATCCCCAGTGGTGCCAGTGCACTCTCTGGACTCCCTGCACTGCATCCCCAGTGGTGCCAGTGTACTCTCTGGACTCACTGCAGTGTATCCCCATTGGAGCCGGTGCACTCTCTGGACTCACTAAACTGCATCCCCAGTGGTGCCAGAGAACTCTCTGGAGTCACTGCAGTGCATCCCCAGTGGTGCCAGTGCACTCTCTGGACTCACTGCAGTGCATCCCCAATGGTGCTAGTGCACTCTCTGGTCTCACTGCACTGCATCCCCAGTGGTGCCAGTGTACTCACAGCACTGCATCCCCAGTGGTGCCAGTGCACTCTCTGGAATCACTGCACTGCATCCCCAGTGGTGCCAGTTCACTCTTTCGAGTCACTGCACTGCATCCCCAGTGGTGCCAGTGCACTCTCTGGACTCACTGCACTTCATCCCCAGTGGTGCCACTGCACTCTCTGGACTCACTGCACTGCATCCCCAGTGGTGCCAGTGCACTCTCTGGAATCACTGCAGTGCATCCCCAGTGGTGCCAGTGCATTCTCTAGACTCACTGCAGTGCATCCCCAGTTGTGCCAGTGCACTCTCTGGACTCACTGCACTGCATCACCTGTGGTGCCAGTGCACTCTATGGCCTCACTGCACTGCATCCCCAGTGGTGCCAGTGTACTCACAGCACTGCATCCCCAGTGGTGCCAGTGCACTCTCTGGCCTCACTGCACTGCATCCCCAGTGGTGCCCCTGCACTCTCTGGACTCACTGCACTGCATCCCCAGTGGTGCCAGTGCACTCTCTGGACTCATTGCAGTGCATCCCAAGTGGTGCCAGTGCACTCTCTGGACTCACTGCACTGCATCCCCAGTGGTGCCAGTGCACTCTCTGGACTCACTGCACTGCATCCCCAGTGGTGCCAGTGCACTCTCTGGACTCACTGCAGTGCATCCCCAGTGGTGCCAGTGCACTCTCTGGCCTCAGTGCACTGCATTCCCGATGGTGCCAGTGCACTCTCTGGACTCACTAGAGTGCATCCCCAGTGGTGCCAGTGTACTCACTGCACTGCATCCCCAGTGGTGCCAGTGCACTCTCTGGACTCACTGTAGTGCATCCCCAGTGGTGCCAGTGTACTCTCTGGACTCACTGCACTGCATCCCCAGTGGTGCCAGTGCACTCTCTGGAGTCACTGCACTGCATCACCAGTGGTGCCAGTGCATTCTCTAGACTCACTGTAGTGCATCCCCACTGGTGCCAGTGCACTCTCTGGACTCACTGCACTGCATCCCCAGTGGTGCCAGTGCACTCTCTGGAGTCACTGCTCTGCATCACCTGTGGTGCCAGTCCATTCTCTAGACTCACTGCAGTGCATCCCCAGTTGTGCCAGTGCACTCTCTGGACTCACTGCACTGCATCACCAGTGGTGCCAGTGCACTCTATGGCCTCACTGCACTGCATCCCCAGTGGTGCCAGTGTACTCACAGCACTGCATCCCCAGTGGTGCCAGTGCACTCTCTGGCCTCACTGCACTGCATCCCCAGTGGTGCCAGTGCACTCTCTGGACTCACTGCAGTGCATCCCCAGTGGTGCCAGTGCACTCTCTGGACTCACTGCACTGCATCCCCAGTGGTGCCAGTGCACTCTCTGGACTCACGGCACTGCATCCCCAGTGGTGCCAGTGTACTCTCTGGAGTCACTGCACTGCATCCCCAGTGGTGCCAGTGCATTCTCTAGACTCACTGCAGTGCATCCCCAGTGATGCCAGCGCACTCTCTGGACTCACTTCAGTGCATCCCCAGTGGTGCCAGCGCACTCTCTGGACTCACTGCACTGCATCCCCAGTGGTGCCAGTGCACTCTCTGGACTCACTGCACTGCATCCCCAGTGGTGCCAGTGCACTCTCTGGAATCACTGCAGTGCATCCCCAGTGGTGCCAGTGCATTCTCTAGACTCACTGCAGTGCATCCCCAGTTGTGCCAGTGCACTCTCTGGACTCACTGCACTGCATCACCTGTGGTGCCAGTGCACTCTATGGCCTCACTGCACTGCATCCCCAGTGGTGCCAGTGTACTCACAGCACTGCATCCCCAGTGGTGCCAGTGCACTCTCTGGCCTCACTGCACTGCATCCCCAGTGGTGCCCCTGCACTCTCTGGACTCACTGCACTGCATCCCCAGTGGTGCCAGTGCACTCTCTGGACTCATTGCAGTGCATCCCAAGTGGTGCCAGTGCACTCTCTGGACTCACTGCACTGCATCCCCAGTGGTGCCAGTGCACTCTCTGGACTCACTGCACTGCATCCCCAGTGGTGCCAGTGCACTCTCTGGACTCACTGCACTGCATCCCCATTGGTGCCAGTGCACTCTCTGGCCTCAGTGCACTGCATTCCCGATGGTGCCAGTGCACTCTCTGGACTCACTAGAGTGCATCCCCAGTGGTGCCAGTGTACTCACTGCACTGCATCCCCAGTGGTGCCAGTGCACTCTCTGGACTCACTGTAGTGCATCCCCAGTGGTGCCAGTGTACTCTCTGGACTCACAGCACTGCATCCCCAGTGGTGCCAGTGCACTCTCTGGAGTCACTGCACTGCATCACCAGTGGTGCCAGTGCATTCTCTAGACTCACTGTAGTGCATCCCCAGTGGTGCCAGTGCACTCTCTGGACTCACTGCACTGCATCCCCAGTGGTGCCAGTGCACTCTCTGGAGTCACTGCACTGGATCCCCAGTGGTGCCAGTCCATTCTCTAGACTCACTGCAGTGCATCTCCAGTTGTGCCAGTGCACTCTCTGGACTCACTGCACTGCATCACCAGTGGTGCCAGTGCACTCTATGGCCTCACTGCACTGCATCCCCAGTGGTGCCAGTGTACTCACAGCACTGCATCCCCAGTGGTGCCAGTGCACTCTCTGGCCTCACTGCACTGCATCCCCAGTGGTGCCCCTGCACTCTCTGGACTCACTGCACTGCATCCCCAGTGGTGCCCCTGCACTCTCTGGACTCACTGCACTGCATCCCCAGTGCTGACAGTGTACACCCTGGACTCACTGCACTGCATCACCAGTGGTGCCAGTACACTCTCTGGACTCACTGCAGTGAATCCCCGGTGGTGCCAGTGCACTCTCTGGACTCACTGCACTGCATCCCCAGTGCAGCCAATGCACTCTCTGGACTCACTGCAGTGCATCCCCAGTGGTGCCAGTGCACTCTCTGGACTCACAGCACTGCAACCCCAGTGTGCCAGTGCACTCTCTGGACTCACTGCAGTGCATCCCCAGTGGTGCCAGTGCACTCTCTGGACTCACTGCACTGCATCCCCATTTGTGCCAGTGCATTTTCTGGACTCACTGCAGTGCATCCCCAGTGGTGCCAGTGCACTCTCTGGAATCACTGCAGTGCATCACCAGTGGTGACAGTGCACTCTCTGGACTCACTGCACTGCATCCCCTGTGGTGCCAGTGCCGTCTGTGGACTCACTGCACTGCATCCCCAGTGGTGCCAGTGCATTCTCTAGACTCACTGCACTGCATCCCCAGTGGTGCCAGTGCACTCTCTGGACTCACTGCACTGCATCCCCAGTGGTGCCAGTGCACTCTCTGGACTCACTGCACTGCATCCCCAGTGGTGCCACTGCACTCTCTGGACTCACTGCACTGCATCCCCAGTGGAGACAGTGCACTCTCTGTAGTCACTGCGCTGCATCCCCAGTGGTGCCAGTGCACTCTCTGGACTCACTGCACTGCATCCCCAGTGGAGGCAATGCACTCTCTGGACTCACTGCAGTGCATCCCCAGTGGTGCCAGTGGCTCTCTTTACTCACTGCACTGCATCCCCAGTGTTGCCAGTGCACTCTCTGGACTCACTGCACTGCATCGCCAGTGGTGCCAGTGCACTCTCTGGACTCACTGCACTGCATCCCCAGTGGTGCCAGTGTACTCTCTGGACTCACAGCACTGCATCCCCAGTGGTGCCAGTGCACTCTCTGGACTCACTGCACTAAAACTCCAGTGTTGCCAGTGCACTCTCTGGACTCACTGCACTAAAACTCCAGTGGTGCCAGGGCACTCTCTGGACTCACTGCACTGCATCCCCAGTGGTGCCAGTGCACTCTCTGGAATCACTGCAGTGCATCCCCTGTGGTGCCAGTGCACTCTCTGGACTCACTGCACTGCATCCCCAGTGGTGCCAGTGCATTCTCTAGACTCACTGCACTGCATCCCCAGTGGTGCCAGTGCACTCTCTGGACTCACTGCAGTGCATCACCAGTGGTGACAGTGCACTGTCTGGACTCACTGCACTGCATCCCCATTGGTGCCAGTGCACTCTCTGGACTCCCTGCACTGCATCCCCAGTGGTGCCAGTGTACTCTCTGGACTCACTGCAGTGTATCCCCATTGGAGCCGGTGCACTCTCTGGACTCACTAAACTGCATCCCCAGTGGTGCCAGAGAACTCTCTGGAGTCACTGCAGTGCATCCCCAGTGGTGCCAGTGCACTCTCTGGACTCACTGCAGTGCATCCCCAATGGTGCAAGGGCACTCTCTGGACTCACTGCACTGCATCCACAGTGGTGCCAGTGCACTCTCTGGTCTCACTGCGCTGCATCCCCAGTGGTGCTAGTGCACTCTCTGGTCTCACTGCACTGCATCCCCAGTGGTGCCAGTGTACTCACAGCACTGCATCCCCAGTGGTGCCAGTGCACTCTCTGGAATCACTGCACTGCATCCCCAGTGGTGCCAGTTCACTCTTTCGAGTCACTGCACTGCATCCCCAGTGGTGCCAGTGCACTCTCTGGACTCACTGCACTTCATCCCCAGTGGTGCCACTGCACTCTCTGGACTCACTGCACTGCATCCCCAGTGGTGCCAGTGCACTCTATGGACTCACTGCACTGCATCCCCAGTGGTGCCAGTGCACTCTCTGGAATCACTGCAGTGCATCCCCAGTGGTGCCAGTGCATTCTCTAGACTCACTGCAGTGCATCCCCAGTTGTGCCAGTGCACTCTCTGGACTCACTGCACTGCATCACCTGTGGTGCCAGTGCACTCTATGGCCTCACTGCACTGCATCCCCAGTGGTGCCAGTGTACTCACAGCACTGCATCCCCAGTGGTGCCAGTGCACTCTCTGGCCTCACTGCACTGCATCCCCAGTGGTGCCCCTGCACTCTCTGGACTCACTGCACTGCATCCCCAGTGGTGCCAGTGCACTCTCTGGACTCATTGCAGTGCATCCCAAGTGGTGCCAGTGCACTCTCTGGACTCACTGCACTGCATCCCCAGTGGTGCCAGTGCACTCTCTGGACTCACTGCAGTGCATCCCCAGTGGTGCCAGTGCACTCTCTGGCCTCAGTGCACTGCATTCCCGATGGTGCCAGTGCACTCTCTGGACTCACTGAAGTGCATCCCCAGTGGTGCCAGTGTACTCACTGCACTGCATCCCCAGTGGTGCCAGTGCACTCTCTGGACTCACTGTAGTGCATCCCCAGTGGTGCCAGTGTACTCTCTGGACTCACTGCACTGCATCCCCAGTGGTGCCAGTGCACTCTCTGGAGTCACTGCACTGCATCACCAGTGGTGCCAGTGCATTCTCTAGACTCACTGTAGTGCATCCCCAGTGGTGCCAGTGCACTCTCTGGACTCACTGCACTGCATCCCCAGTTGTGCCAGTGCACTCTCTGGAGTCACTGCTCTGCATCACCTGTGGTGCCAGTCCATTCTCTAGACTCACTGCAGTGCATCCCCAGTTGTGCCAGTGCACTCTCTGGACTCACTGCACTGCATCACCTGTGGTGCCAGTGCACTCTATGGCCTCACTGCACTGCATCCCCAGTGGTGCCAGTGTACTCACAGCAGTGCATCCCCAGTGGTGCCAGTGCACTCTCTGGCCTCACTGCACTGCATCCCCAGTGGTGCCAGTGCACTCACTGGACTCACTGCAGTGCATCCCCAGTGGTGCCAGTGCACTCTCTGGACTCACTGCACTGCATCCCCAGTGGTGCCAGTGCACTCTCTGGACTCACGGCACTGCATCCCCAGTGGTGCCAGTGTACTCTCTGGAGTCACTGCACTGCATCCCCAGTGGTGCCAGTGCATTCTCTAGACTCACTGCAGTGCATCCCCAGTGATGCCAGCGCACTCTCTGGACTCACTTCAGTGCATCCCCAGTGGTGCCAGCGCACTCTCTGGACTCACTGCACTGCATCCCCAGTGGTGCCAGTGCACTCTCTGGACTCACTGCACTGCATCCCCAGTGGTGCCAGTGCACTCTCTGGAATCACTGCAGTGCATCCCCAGTGGTGCCAGTGCATTCTCTAGACTCACTGCAGTGCATCCCCAGTTGTGCCAGTGCACTCTCTGGACTCACTGCACTGCATCACCTGTGGTGCCAGTGCACTCTATGGCCTCACTGCACTGCATCCCCAGTGGTGCCAGTGTACTCACAGCACTGCATCCCCAGTGGTGCCAGTGCACTCTCTGGCCTCACTGCACTGCATCCCCAGTGGTGCCCCTGCACTCTCTGGACTCACTGCACTGCATCCCCAGTGGTGCCAGTGCACTCTCTGGACTCATTGCAGTGCATCCCAAGTGGTGCCAGTGCACTCTCTGGACTCACTGCACTGCATCCCCAGTGGTGCCAGTGCACTCTCTGGACTCACTGCACTGCATCCCCAGTGGTGCCAGTGCACTCTCTGGACTCACTGCACTGCATCCCCATTGGTGCCAGTGCACTCTCTGGCCTCAGTGCACTGCATTCCCGATGGTGCCAGTGCACTCTCTGGACTCACTAGAGTGCATCCCCAGTGGTGCCAGTGTACTCACTGCACTGCATCCCCAGTGGTGCCAGTGCACTCTCTGGACTCACTGTAGTGCATCCCCAGTGGTGCCAGTGTACTCTCTGGACTCACAGCACTGCATCCCCAGTGGTGCCAGTGCACTCTCTGGACTCACTGCACTGCATCACCAGTGGTGCCAGTGCATTCTCTAGACTCACTGTAGTGCATCCCCAGTGGTGCCAGTGCACTCTCTGGACTCACTGCACTGCATCCCCAGTGGTGCCAGTGCACTCTCTGGAGTCACTGCACTGGATCCCCAGTGGTGCCAGTCCATTCTCTAGACTCACTGCAGTGCATCTCCAGTTGTGCCAGTGCACTCTCTGGACTCACTGCACTGCATCACCAGTGGTGCCAGTGCACTCTATGGCCTCACTGCACTGCATCCCCAGTGGTGCCAGTGTACTCACAGCACTGCATCCCCAGTGGTGCCAGTGCACTCTCTGGCCTCACTGCACTGCATCCCCAGTGGTGCCCCTGCACTCTCTGGACTCACTGCACTGCATCCCCAGTGTTGCCCCTGCACTCTCTGGACTCACTGCACTGCATCCCCAGTGCTGACAGTGTACACCCTGGACTCACTGCACTGCATCACCAGTGGTGCCAGTACACTCTCTGGACTCACTGCAGTGAATCCCCGGTGGTGCCAGTGCACTCTCTGGACTCACTGCACTGCATCCCCAGTGCAGCCAATGCACTCTCTGGACTCACTGCAGTGCATCCCCAGTGGTGCCAGTGCACTCTCTGGACTCACAGCACTGCAACCCCAGTGGTGCCAGTGCACTCTCTGGACTCACTGCAGTGCATCCCCAGTGGTGCCAGTGCACTCTCTGGACTCACTGCACTGCATCCCCATTTGTGCCAGTGCATTTTCTGGACTCACTGCAGTGCATCCCCAGTGGTGCCAGTGCACTCTCTGGAATCACTGCAGTGCATCACCAGTGGTGACAGTGCACTCTCTGGACTCACTGCACTGCATCCCCTGTGGTGCCAGTGCCGTCTGTGGACTCACTGCACTGCATCCCCAGTGGTGCCAGTGCATTCTCTAGACTCACTGCACTGCATCCCCAGTGGTGCCAGTGCACTCTCTGGACTCACTGCACTGCATCCCCAGTGGTGCCAGTGCACTTTCTGGAGTTACTGCAGTGCATCCCCTGTTGTGCTAGTGCACTCTCTGGACTCACTGCAGTGTATCCCCTGTGGTGCCAGTGCACTCTGTGGACTAACTGCACTGCATCCCAGTCGTGCCAGTGCACTCTCTGGACTAACTGCAGTGCATCCCCAGCGGTGCCAGTGCACTCTCTTGACTCACTGCACTGCATCCGAAGTGGAGCCAATGCACTCTCTGGACTCACTGCAGTGCATCCCCAGTGGTGCCAGTGCACTCTCTGGAGTCACTGCACTGCATCCCCAGTGGTACCAGTGCATTCTCTAGACTCACTGCAGTGCATCCCCAGTGGTGCCAGTGCACTCTCTGGACTCACTGCACGGCATGCCCAGTGGTGCAAGTGCACTCTCTGGCCTCAGTGCACTGCATTCCCAGTGGTGCCAGTGCACTCTCTGGACTCACTAGAGTGCATCCCCAGTGGTGCCAGTGTACTCACTGCACTGCATCCCCAGTGGTGCCAGTGCACTCTCTGGACTCACTGCACTGCATCCCCAATGGTGCCAGTGCACTCTTTGGACTCACTGCACTGCATCCCCAGTGGTGCCAGTGCACTCTCTGGACTCACTGCACTGCATCCCCAGTGGTGCCAGTGCACTCTCTGGACTCACTGCACTGCATCCCCAATGGTGCCAGTGCACTCTCTGGACTCACTGCACTGCATCCCCAGTGGTGCCAGTGCACTCTCTGCACTCAGTGCACTGCATCCCCAGTGGTGCCAGTGCACTCTCTGGACTCACTGCACTGCATCCCCAGTGGAGCCAATGCACTCTCTGGACTCACTGCACTGCATCCCCAGTGGTGCCAGTGCACTCTCTGGACTCACTGCACTGCATCCCCAGTTGTGCCAGTGTAGTCTCTGGACTCACTGCAGTGCATCCCCATTGTGCCAGGACAGTCTCTGGACTCACTGCAATGCAGCTCACTGGTGCCAGAGCACTCTCTGGACTCACTGCACTGCATCCCCAGTCGTGCCTGTGTACTCTCTGGACTCACAGCACTGCATCCCCAGTTGTGCCAGTGCACTCTCTGGAATCACTGCACTAAAACTCCAGTGGTGCCAGTGCACTCTCTGTACTCACTGCACTGCATCCCCAGTGGTGCCAGTGCACTCTCTGGACTCACTGCACTGCATCCCCAGTGGTGCCACTGCACTCTCTGGACTCACTGCACTGCATCCCCAGTGGAGACAGTGCACTCTCTGTAGTCACTGCGCTGCATCCCCAGTGGTGCCAGTGCACTCTCTGGACTCACTGCACTGCATCCCCAGTGGAGGCAATGCACTCTCTGGACTCACTGCAGTGCATCCCCAGTGGTGCCAGTGGCTCTCTTTACTCACTGCACTGCATCCCCAGTGTTGCCAGTGCACTCTCTGGACTCACTGCACTGCATCGCCAGTGGTGCCAGTGCACTCTCTGGACTCACTGCACTGCATCCCCAGTGGTGCCAGTGTACTCTCTGGACTCACAGCACTGCATCCCCAGTGGTGCCAGTGCACTCTCTGGACTCACTGCACTAAAACTCCAGTGGTGCCAGGGCACTCTCTGGACTCACTGCACTGCATCCCCAGTGGTGCCAGTGCACTCTCTGGAATCACTGCAGTTCATCCCCTGTGGTGCCAGTGCACTCTCTGGACTCACTGCAGTGCATCCCCAGTGGTGCCAGTGCACTCTCTGGACTCACTGCACTGCATCCCCATTGGTGCCAGTGCACTCTCTGGACTCCCTGCACTGCATCCCCAGTGGTGCCAGTGTACTCTCTGGACTCACTGCAGTGTATCCCCATTGGAGCCGGTGCACTCTCTGGACTCACTAAACTGCATCCCCATTGGTGCCAGAGAACTCTCTGGAGTCACTGCAGTGCATCCCCAGTGGTGCCAGTGCACTCTCTGGACTCACTGCAGTGCATCCCCAGTGGTGCAAGGGCACTCTCTGGACTCACTGCACTGCATCCCCAGGGGTGCCAGTGCACTCTCTGGTCTCACTGCGCTGCATCCCCAGTGGTGCCAGTGCACTCTCTGGACTCACTGCACTGCATCCCCAGTGGTGCCAGTGTACTCACAGCACTGCATCCCCAGTGGTGCCAGTGCACTCTCTGGAACACAGCACTGCATCCCCAGTGGTGCCAGTTCACTCTTTCGAGTCACTGCACTGCATCCCCAGTGGTGCCAGTGCACTCTCTGGACTCACTGCACTTCATCACCAGTGGTGCCACTGCACTCTCTGGACTCACTGCACTGCATCCCCATTGGTGCCAGTGCACTCTCTGGACTCAGAGGGGTGCATCCCCATTGGTGCCAGTGCACTCTCTGGACTCAATGCAGTGCATCCCCAGTGGTGCCAGTGCACTCTCTGGACTCACTGCACTGCATCCCCAATGGTGCCAGTGCACCCCCTGGACTCACTGCACTGCATACCCAATGGTGCCAGTGCACTCTTTGGACTCACTGCACTGCATCCCCAGTGGTGCCAGTGCACTCTCTGGACTCACTGCATTGCATCCCCAGTGGTGCCAGTGCACTCTCTGGACTCACTTCAGTGCATCCCCAGAAGTGCCAGTGCACTCTCTGGACTCACTGCATTGCATCCCCAGTGGTGCCAGTGCACTCTCTGGACTCACTGCACTGCATCCCCATTGGTGCCAGTGCACTCTCTGGACTCACTGCACTGCATCCCCAGTGGTGCCAGTGCACTCTCTGGACTCACTGCACTGCATCCCCAGTGGTGACAGTGCACTCTCTGGACTCACTGCACTGCATCCCCAATGGTGCCAGTGCACTCTCTGGACTCACTGCACTGCATCCCCAGTGGTGCCAGTGCACTCTCTGGAATCACTGCACTGGATCCCCAGTGGTGCCAGTGCACTCTGTGGAGTCACTGCACTGCATCCCCAGTGGTTCCAGTGCACTCTCTGGATCACTGCACTGCATCCCCAGTGGTGCCAGTGCACTCTCTGGACTCACTGCACTGCATCCCCAGAGGTGCCAGTGCACTCTCTGGACTCACTGCAGTGCATCCCCAGTGGTGCCAGTGCACTCTCTGGACTCACTGCAGTGCATCCCCAATGGTGCCAGTGCACTCTCTGGACTCACTGCACCGCATCCCCAGTGGTGCCAGTGCACTCTCTGGACTCACTGCACTGCATCCCCAGTGGTGCCAGTGCACTCTCTGGTCTCACTGCACTGCATCCCCAGTGGTGCCAGTGCACTCTCTGGACTCACTGGACTGCATCCCCATTGGTGCCAGTGCACTCTCTGGACTCAGTGCACTGCATCCCCATTGGTGCCAGTGCACTCTCTGGACTCACTGCACTGCATCCCCAGTGCTGACAGTGTACACCCTGGACTCACTGCACTGCATCACCAGTGGTGCCAGTACACTCTCTGAACTCACTGCAGTGAATCCCCGTTGGTGCCAGTGCACTCTCTGGACTCACTGCACTGCATCCCCAGTGCAGCCAATGCACTCTCTGGTCTCACTGCAGTGCATCCCCAGTGGTGCCAGTGCACTCTCTGGACTCACTGCAGTGCATTCCCAGTGGTGCCAGTGCACTCTCTGGACTCACTGCAGTGCATCCCCAGTGGTGCCAGTGCACTCTCTGGACTCACTGCACTGCATCCCCATTTGTGCCAGTGCACTTTCTGGACTCACTGCAGTGCATCCCCAGTGGTGCCAGTGCACTCTCTGGAATCACTGCAGTGCATCACCAGTGGTGACAGTGCACTCTCTGGACTCACTGCACTGCATCCCCTGTGGTGCCAGTGCCGTCTGTGGACTCACTGCACTGCATCCCCAGTGGTGCCAGTGCATTCTCTAGACTCACTGCACTGCATCCCCAGTGGTGCCAGTGCACTCTCTGGACTCACTGCACTGCATCCCCAGTGGTGCCAGTGCACTCTCTGGACTCACTGTAGTACATCCCCAGTGGTGCCAGTGCACTCTCTGGACTCACTGCACTGCATCCCCAGTGTAGCCAGTGCACTCTCTGGACTCACGGCACTGCATCCCCTGTGGTGCCAGTGCACTCTCTGGACTCACTGCACTGCATCCCCAGTGGTGCCAGTGCACTCTCTGGACTCACCGGAGTGCATCCCCAGTGGTGCCAGTGCACTCTCTGGACTCACTGCACTGCATCCCCAGTGGTGCCAGTGCACTCTCTGGACTCACTGCACTGCATCCCCAGTGGAGACAGTGCACTCTCTGTAGTCACTGCGCTGCATCCCCAGTGGTGCCAGTGCACTCTCTGGACTCACTGCACTGCATCCCCAGTGGAGGCAATGCACTCTCTGGACTCACTGCAGTGCACCCCAGTGTTGCCAGTTGCTCTCTTTACTCACTGCACTGCATCCCCAGTGTTGCCAGTGCACTCTCTGGACTCACTGCACTGCATCGCCAGTGGTGCCAGTGCACTCTCTGGACTCACTGCACTGCATCCCCAGTGGTGCCAGTGCACTCTCTGGACTCACTGCACTGCATCCCCAGTGGTGCCAGTGTACTCTCTGGACTCACAGCACTGCATCCCCAGTGGTGCCAGTGCACTCTCTGGACTCACTGCACTAAAACTCCAGTGGTGCCAGTGCACTCTCTGGACTCACTGCACTAAAACTCCACTGGTGCCAGTGTACTCTCTGGACTCACTGCACTGCATCCCCAGTGGTGCCAGTGCACTCTCTGGAATCACTGCAGTGCATCCCCTGTGGTGCCAGTGCACTCTGTGGACTCACTGCACTGCATCCCCAGTGGTGCCAGTGCATTCTCTAGACTCACTGCACTGCATCCCCAGTGGTGCCAGTGCACTCTCTGGACTCACTGCACTGCATCCACAGTGTTGACTGTGTACACCCTGGACTCACTGCACTGCATCACCAGTGGTGCCAGTACACTCTCTGGACTCACTGCAGTGAATCCCCAGTGGTGCCAGTGCACTCTCTGGACTCACTGCACTGCATCCCCAGTGCAGCCAATGCACTCTCTGGTCTCACTGCAGTGCATCCCCAGTGGTGCCAGTGCACTCTCTGGACTCACTGCAGTGCATTCCCAGTGGTGCCAGTGCACTCTCTGGACTCACTGCAGTGCATCCCCAGTGGTGCCAGTGCACTCTCTGGACTCACTGCACTGCATCCCCATTTGTGCCAGTGCACTTTCTGGACTCACTGCAGTGCATCACCAGTGGTGACAGTGCACTCTCTGGACTCACTGCACTGCATCCCCAGTGGTGCCAGTGCCGTCTGTGGACTCACTGCACTGCATCCCCAGTGGTGCCAGTGCATTCTCTAGACTCACTGCACTGCATCCCCAGTGGTGCCAGTGCACTCTCTGGACTCACTGCACTGCATCCCCAGTGGTGCCAGTGCACTTTCTGGAGTTACTGCAGTGCATCCCCTGTTGTGCTACTGCACTCTCTGCACTCACTGCACTGCATCCCCAGTGGTGCCAATGCACTCTCTGGACTCACTGCACTGCATCCCCAGTGGTGCCAGTGCACTCTCTGCACTCACTGCACTGCATCCCCAATGGTGCCAGTGCACTCTCTGGACTCACTGCAGTGCATCCCCAGTGGTGCCAGTGCACTCTCTGCAGACAATGCAGTGCAGCATCCCCAAAGGTGACAGTGCACTCTCTGGACTCACTGCACTGCTCCAACCGCGGCAGCCGCTTCAGCCGCGATAGCCCCTCCAGCCTCGGCAGCCGCACCAGCCGCTCCAGCCACGGCAGCCGCGGCAGCCGGTCCAGCCGCGCCAGCCGCTCCATCCGCGGCATACGCGGCAGACACTCCAGCCGCTCCAGCCGCGGCAGCCGCTCCAGCCGCTCCAGCCGCGACAGCCGCTCCAACCGCGGCAGCCGCTCCAGCCGTGGCAGCCGCTCCACTCGGTAGCGGCTTTAGCGGCTGCCGCGGCTGGAGCGGCTGACGCTGCTGGAGCGGATGCCGCGGCTGGAGCAGTGCAGTGAGTGCAGAGAGTGCACTGGCACCTTGGGGATGCAGTGCAGTGAGTCCAGAGAGTGCACTGGCACCACTGGGGATGCAGTGCAGTGAGTCCAGAGAGTGCACTGTCACCACTGGGGATGCAGTGCAGTGAGTCCAGAGAGCGCAATGGCACCAGTGGGGAGGCACTGCAGTGAGTCCAGAGAGTGCAGTGGCACCACTGGGGATGCACTGCAGTGAGTCCAGAGAGTGCACTGGCACCACTGGGGATGCACTCCGGTGAGTCCAGACAGTCAACCGGCACCACTGGGGATGCAGTACAGTGAGTCCAGAGAGTGCAGTGGCACCACTGGTGATGCACTGCAGTTACTCCAGAGAGTGCACTGGCACCACCGGGGATTCAGATACATTCTCACTGCAGTGAGATCCCCAGTGGCGCCAGTGCATTCTCTGGACTCACTGCAGTGCATGCCCAGTGGTGCCAGTGCACTCTCTGTAGTCACTGTGCTGCATCCCCAGTGGTGCCAGAGCACTCTCTGGACTCACTGCAGTGTATCCCCTGTGGTGCCAGTGCACTCTGTGGACTAACTGCACTGCATCCCAGTCGTGCCAGTGCACTCTCTTGACTCACTGCACTGCATCCCCAGTGGAGCCAATGCACTCTCTGGACTCACTGCAGTGCATCCCCAGTAGTGCCAGTGCACTCTCTGTAGTCACTGCGCTGCATCCCCAGTGGTGACAGTGCACTTTCTGGACTCACTGTGCTGCATCCCCAGTGGTGCCAGAGCACTCTCTGGACTCACTGCAGTGCATCCCCAGTGGTGGAGTGCACTCTCTGGACTCACTGCACTGCATCCCCAGTGGTGCCAGTGCACTCTCTGGACTCACTGCACGGCATCCCCAGTGGTGCCAGTGCACTCTCTGGCCTCAGTGCACTGCATTCCCAGTGGTGCCAGTGCACTCTCTGGACTCACTAGAGTGCATCCCCAGTGGTGCCAGTGTACTCACTGCACTGCATCCCCAGTGGTGCCAGTGCACTCTCTGGACTCACTGTAGTACATCCCCAGTGGTGCCAGTGCACTCTCTGGACTCACTGCACTGCATCCCCAGTGTAGCCAGTGCACTCTCTGGACTCACGGCACTGCATCCCCTGTGGTGCCAGTGCACTCTCTGGACTCACTGCACTGCATCCCCAGTGGTGCCAGTGCACTCTCTGGACTCACCGGAGTGCATCCCCAGTGGTGCCAGTGCGCTCTCTGGACTCACTGCACTGCATCCCCAGTGGTGCCAGTGCACTCTCTGGACTCACTGCACTGCATCCCCAGTGGAGACAGTGCACTCTCTGTAGTCACTGCGCTGCATCCCCAGTGGTGCCAGTGCACTCTCTGGACTCACTGCACTGCATCCCCAGTGGAGGCAATGCACTCTCTGGACTCACTGCAGTGCATCCCCAGTGGTGCCAGTGGCTCTCTTTACTCACTGCACTGCATCCCCAGTGTTGCCAGTGCACTCTCTGGACTCACTGCACTGCATCGCCAGTGGTGCCAGTGCACTCTCTGGACTCACTGCACTGCATCCCCAGTGGTGCCAGTGCACTCTCTGGACTCACTGCACTGCATCCCCAGTGGTGCCAGTGTACTCTCTGGACTCACAGCACTGCATCCCCAGTGGTGCCAGTGCACTCTCTGGACTCACTGCACTAAAACTCCAGTGGTGCCAGTGCACTCTCTGGACTCACTGCACTAAAACTCCAGTGGTGCCAGGGCACTCTCTGGACTCACTGCACTGCATCCCCAGTGGTGCCAGTGCACTCTCTGGAATCACTGCAGTTCATCCCCTGTGGTGCCAGTGCACTCTCTGGACTCACTGCAGTGCATCCCCAGTGGTGCCAGTGCACTCTCTGGACTCACTGCACTGCATCCCCATTGGTGCCAGTGCACTCTCTGGACTCCCTGCACTGCATCCCCAGTGGTGCCAGTGTACTCCCTGGACTCACTGCAGTGTATCCCCATTGGAGCCGGTGCACTCTGGACTCACTAAACTGCATCCCCAGTGGTGCCAGAGAACTCTCTGGAGTCACTGCAGTGCATCCCCAGTGGTGCCAGTGCACTCTCTGGACTCACTGCAGTGCATCCCCAGTGGTGCAAGGGCACTCTCTGGTCTCACTGCGCTGCATCCCCAGTGGTGCTAGTGCACTCTCTGGACTCACTGCACTGCATCCCCAGTGGTTCCAGAGTACTCACAGCACTGCATCCCCAGTGGTGCCAGTGCACTCTCTGGAACACTGCACTGCATCCCCAGTGGTGCCAGTTCACTCTTTCGAGTCACTGCATTGCATCCCCAGTGGTGCCAGTGCACTCTCTGGACTCACTGCACTTCATCACCAGTGGTGCCAGTGCACTCTCTGGACTCACTGCACTGCATCCCCAGTGGTGCCAGTGCACTCTCTGGAATCACTGCACTGCATCCCCAGTGGTGCCAGTGCACTCTCTGGAATCACTGCACTGCATCCCCAGTGGTGCCAGTGCATTCTCTAGACTCACTGCAGTGCATCCCCAGTGGTGCCAGTGCACTCTCTGGTCTCACTGCAGTGCATCCCCAGTGGTGCCAGTGCACTCTCTGGACTCACTGCACTAAAACTCCAGTGGTGCCAGTGCACTCTCTGGACTCACTGCACTAAAACTCCACTGGTGCCAGTGTACTCTCTGGACTCACTGCACTGCATCCCCAGTGGTGCCAGTGCACTCTCTGGAATCACTGCAGTGCATCCCCTGTGGTGCCAGTGCACTCTGTGGACTCACTGCACTGCATCCCCAGTGGTGCCAGTGCATTCTCTAGACTCACTGCACTGCATCCCCAGTGGTGCCAGTGCACTCTCTGGACTCACTGCACTGCATCCCCAGTGTTGACTGTGTACACCCTGGACTCACTGCACTGCATCACCAGTGGTGCCAGTACACTCTCTGGACTCACTGCAGTGAATCCCCAGTGGTGCCAGTGCACTCTCTGGACTCACTGCACTGCATCCCCAGTGCAGCCAATGCACTCTCTGGTCTCACTGCAGTGCATCCCCAGTGGTGCCAGTGCACTCTCTGGACTCACTGCAGTGCATTCCCAGTGGTGCCAGTGCACTCTCTGGACTCACTGCAGTGCATCCCCAGTGGTGCCAGTGCACTCTCTGGACTCACTGCACTGCATCCCCATTTGTGCCAGTGCACTTTCTGGACTCACTGCAGTGCATCACCAGTGGTGACAGTGCACTCTCTGGACTCACTGCACTGCATCCCCAGTGGTGCCAGTGCCGTCTGTGGACTCACTGCACTGCATCCCCAGTGGTGCCAGTGCATTCTCTAGACTCACTGCACTGCATCCCCAGTGGTGCCAGTGCACTCTCTGGACTCACTGCACTGCATCCCCAGTGGTGCCAGTGCACTTTCTGGAGTTACTGCAGTGCATCCCCTGTTGTGCTACTGCACTCTCTGCACTCACTGCACTCCATCCCCAGTGGTGCCAATGCACTCTCTGGACTCACTGCACTGCATCCCCAGTGGTGCCAGTGCACTCTCTGCACTCACTGCACTGCATCCCCAATGGTGCCAGTGCACTCTCTGGACTCACTGCAGTGCATCCCCAGTGGTGCCAGTGCACTCTCTGCAGACAATGCAGTGCAGCATCCCCAAAGGTGACAGTGCACTCTCTGGACTCACTGCACTGCTCCAACCGCGGCAGCCGCTTCAGCCGCGATAGCCCCTCCAGCCTCGGCAGCCGCACCAGCCGCTCCAGCCACGGCAGCCGCGGCAGCCGGTCCAGCCGCGCCAGCCGCTCCATCCGCGGCATACGCGGCAGACACTCCAGCCGCTCCAGCCGCGGCAGCCGCTCCAGCCGCTCCAGCCGCGACAGCCGCTCCAACCGCGGCAGCCGCTCCAGCCGTGGCAGCCGCTCCACTCGGTAGCGGCTTTAGCGGCTGCCGCGGCTGGAGCGGCTGACGCTGCTGGAGCGGATGCCGCGGCTGGAGCAGTGCAGTGAGTGCAGAGAGTGCACTGGCACCTTGGGGATGCAGTGCAGTGAGTCCAGAGAGTGCACTGGCACCACTGGGGATGCAGTGCAGTGAGTCCAGAGAGTGCACTGTCACCACTGGGGATGCAGTGCAGTGAGTCCAGAGAGCGCAATGGCACCAGTGGGGAGGCACTGCAGTGAGTCCAGAGAGTGCAGAGGCACCACTGGGGATGCACTGCAGTGAGTCCAGAGAGTGCACTGGCACCACTGGGGATGCACTCCGGTGAGTCCAGACAGTCAACCGGCACCACTGGGGATGCAGTACAGTGAGTCCAGAGAGTGCAGTGGCACCACTGGTGATGCACTGCAGTTACTCCAGAGAGTGCACTGGCACCACCGGGGATTCAGATACATTCTCACTGCAGTGAGATCCCCAGTGGCGCCAGTGCATTCTCTGGACTCACTGCAGTGCATGCCCAGTGGTGCCAGTGCACTCTCTGTAGTCACTGTGCTGCATCCCCAGTGGTGCCAGAGCACTCTCTGGACTCACTGCAGTGTATCCCCTGTGGTGCCAGTGCACTCTGTGGACTAACTGCACTGCATCCCAGTCGTGCCAGTGCACTCTCTTGACTCACTGCACTGCATCCCCAGTGGAGCCAATGCACTCTCTGGACTCACTGCAGTGCATCCCCAGTGGTGCCAGTGCACTCTCTGTAGTCACTGCGCTGCATCCCCAGTGGTGACAGTGCACTTTCTGGACTCACTGTGCTGCATCCCCAGTGGTGCCAGAGCACTCTCTGGACTCACTGCAGTGCATCCCCAGTGGTGGAGTGCACTCTCTGGACTCACTGCACTGCATCCCCAGTGGTGCCAGTGCACTCTCTGGACTCACTGCACGGCATCCCCAGTGGTGCCAGTGCACTCTCTGGCCTCAGTGCACTGCATTCCCAGTGGTGCCAGTGCACTCTCTGGACTCACTAGAGTGCATCCCCAGTGGTGCCAGTGTACTCACTGCACTGCATCCCCAGTGGTGCCAGTGCACTCTCTGGACTCACTGTAGTACATCCCCAGTGGTGCCAGTGCACTCTCTGGACTCACTGCACTGCATCCCCAGTGTAGCCAGTGCACTCTCTGGACTCACGGCACTGCATCCCCTGTGGTGCCAGTGCACTCTCTGGACTCACTGCACTGCATCCCCAGTGGTGCCAGTGCACTCTCTGGACTCACCGGAGTGCATCCCCAGTGGTGCCAGTGCACTCTCTGGACTCACTGCACTGCATCCCCAGTGGTGCCAGTGCACTCTCTGGACTCACTGCACTGCATCCCCAGTGGAGACAGTGCACTCTCTGTAGTCACTGCGCTGCATCCCCAGTGGTGCCAGTGCACTCTCTGGACTCACTGCACTGCATCCCCAGTGGAGGCAATGCACTCTCTGGACTCACTGCAGTGCATCCCCAGTGGTGCCAGTGGCTCTCTTTACTCACTGCACTGCATCCCCAGTGTTGCCAGTGCACTCTCTGGACTCACTGCACTGCATCGCCAGTGGTGCCAGTGCACTCTCTGGACTCACTGCACTGCATCCCCAGTGGTGCCAGTGCACTCTCTGGACTCACTGCACTGCATCCCCAGTGGTGCCAGTGTACTCTCTGGACTCACAGCACTGCATCCCCAGTGGTGCCAGTGCACTCTCTGGACTCACTGCACTAAAACTCCAGTGGTGCCAGTGCACTCTCTGGACTCACTGCACTAAAACTCCAGTGGTGCCAGGGCACTCTCTGGACTCACTGCATTGCATCCCCAGTGGTGCCAGTGCACTCTCTGGAATCACTGCAGTTCATCCCCTGTGGTGCCAGTGCACTCTCTGGACTCACTGCAGTGCATCCCCAGTGGTGCCAGTGCACTCTCTGGACTCACTGCACTGCATCCCCATTGGTGCCAGTGCACTCTCTGGACTCCCTGCACTGCATCCCCAGTGGTGCCAGTGTACTCCCTGGACTCACTGCAGTGTATCCCCATTGGAGCCGGTGCACTCTGGACTCACTAAACTGCATCCCCAGTGGTGCCAGAGAACTCTCTGGAGTCACTGCAGTGCATCCCCAGTGGTGCCAGTGCACTCTCTGGACTCACTGCAGTGCATCCCCAGTGGTGCAAGGGCACTCTCTGGTCTCACTGCGCTGCATCCCCAGTGGTGCTAGTGCACTCTCTGGACTCACTGCACTGCATCCCCAGTGGTTCCAGAGTACTCACAGCACTGCATCCCCAGTGGTGCCAGTGCACTCTCTGGAACACTGCACTGCATCCCCAGTGGTGCCAGTTCACTCTTTCGAGTCACTGCATTGCATCCCCAGTGGTGCCAGTGCACTCTCTGGACTCACTGCACTTCATCACCAGTGGTGCCAGTGCACTCTCTGGACTCACTGCACTGCATCCCCAGTGGTGCCAGTGCACTCTCTGGAATCACTGCACTGCATCCCCAGTGGTGCCAGTGCACTCTCTGGAATCACTGCACTGCATCCCCAGTGGTGCCAGTGCATTCTCTAGACTCACTGCAGTGCATCCCCAGTGGTGCCAGTGCACTCTCTGGTCTCACTGCACTGCATCCCCAGTGGTGCCAGTGTACTCACAGCACTGCATCCCCAGTGGTGCCTGTGCACTCTCTGGAATCACTGCACTGCATCCCCAGTGGTGCCAGTTCACTCTTTCGAGTCATTGCACTGCATCCCCAGTGGTGCCAGTGCACTCTCTGGACTCACTGCACTTCATCCCCAGTGGTGCCACTGCACTCTCTGGACTCACTGCACTGCATCCCCAGTGGTGCCAGTGCACTCTCTGGAATCACTGCAGTGCATCCCCAGTGGTGCCGTTGCATTCTCTAGACTCACTGCAATGCATCCCCAGTTGTGCCAGTGCACTCTCTGGACTCACTGCACTGCATCACCTGTGGTGCCAGTGCACTCTATGGCCTCACTGCACTGCATCCCCAGTGGTGCCAGTGTACTCACAGCACTGCATCCCCAGTGGTGCCAGTGCACTCTCTGGCCTCACTGCACTGCATCCCCAGTGGTGCCCCTGCACTCTCTGGACTCACTGCACTGCATCCCCAGTGGTGCCAGTGCACTCTCTGGACTCATTGCAGTGCATCCCAAGTGGTGCCAGTGCACTCTCTGGACTCACTGCACTGCATCCCCAGTGGTGCCAGTGCACTCTCTGGACTCACTGCACTGCATCCCCAGTGGTGCCAGTGCACTCTCTGGACTCACTGCAGTGCATCCCCAGTGGTGCCAGTGCACTCTCTGGCCTCAGTGCACTGCATTCCCGATGGTGCCAGTGCACTCTCTGGACTCACTAGAGTGCATCCCCAGTGGTGCCAGTGTACTCACTGCACTGCATCCCCAGTGGTGCCAGTGCACTCTCTGGACTCACTGTAGTGCATCCCCAGTGGTGCCAGTGCACTCTCTGGACTCACTTCAGTGCATCCCCAGAAGTGCCAGTGCACTCTCTGGACTCACTGTAGTGCATCCCCAGTGGTGCCAGTGCACTCTCTGGACTCACTGCACTGCATCCCCATTGGTGCCAGTGCACTCTCTGGACTCACTGCACTGCATCCCCAGTGGTTCCAGTGCACTCTCTGGACTCACTGCACTGCATCTCCTCTGGTGCCAGTGCACTCTCTGGACTCACTGCACTGCATCCCCAGTGGAGACAGTGCACTCTCTGTAGTCACTGCGCTGCATCCCCAGTGGTGCCAGTGCACTCTCTGGACTCACTGCACTGCATCCCCAGTGGAGGCAATGCACTCTCTGGACTCACTGCAGTGCATCCCCAGTGGTGCCAGTGGCTCTCTTTACTCACTGCACTGCATCCCCAGTGTTGCCAGTGCACTCTCTGGACTCACTTCACTGCATCGCCAGTGGTGCCAGTGCACTCTCTGGACTCACTGCACTGCATCCCCAGTGGTGCCAGTGCACTCTCTGGACTCACTGCACTGCATCCCCAGTGGTGCCAGTGTACTCTCTGGACTCACAGCACTGCATCCCCAGTGGTGCCAGTGCACTCTCTGGACTCACTGCACTAAAACTCCAGTGGTGCCAGTGCACTCTCTGGACTCACTGCACTAAAACTCCAGTGTTGCCAGGGCACTCTCTGGGCTCACTGCACTGCATCCCCAGTGGTGCCAGTGCACTCTCTGGAATCACTGCAGTTCATCCCCTGTGGTGCCAGTGCACTCTCTGGACTCACTGCAGTGCATCCCCAGTGGTGCCAGTGCACTCTCTGGACTCACTGCACTGCATCCCCAGTGGTGCCAGTGCACTCTCTGGACTCCCTGCACTGCATCCCCAGTGTTGCCAGTGTACTCTCTGGACTCACTGCAGTGTATCCCCATTGAAGCCGGTGCACTCTCTGGACTCACTAAACTGCATCCCCAGTGGTGCCAGAGAACTCTCTGGAGTCACTGCAGTGCATCCCCAGTGGTGCCAGTGCACTCTCTGGACTCACTGCAGTGCATCCCCAGCGGTGCCAGTGCACTCACTTGACTCACTGCACTGCATCCCCAGTGGAGCCAATGCACTCTCTGGACTCACGTCAGTGCATCCCCAGTGGTGCCAGTGCACTCTCTGGAGTCACTGCACTGCATCCCCAGTGGTACCAG
This sequence comes from Anser anser, assembly GCF_964211835.1. Taxonomy (NCBI): domain Eukaryota; kingdom Metazoa; phylum Chordata; class Aves; order Anseriformes; family Anatidae; genus Anser; species Anser anser. Next base: position 908,089 of record NC_139725.1, read on the forward strand.
TGCATTCTCTAGACTCACTGCAGTGCATCCCCAGTGGTGCCAGTGCACTCTCTGGACTCACTGCACTGCATCCCCAGTGGTGCCAGTGTACTCACAGCACTGCATCCCCAGTGGTGCCAGTGCACTCTCTGGAACACTGCACTGCATCCCCAGTGGTGCCAGTTCACTCTTTCGAGTCACTGCACTGCATCCCCAGTGGTGCCAGTGCACTCTCTGGACTCACTGCACTTCATCACCAGCGGTGCCACTGCACTCTCTGGACTCACTGCACTGCATCCCCAGTGGTGCCAGTGCACTCTATGGACTCACTGCACTGCATCCCCAGTGGTGCCAGTGCACTCTCTGGAATCACTGCACTGCATCCCCAGTGGTGCCAGTGTACTCTCTGGACTCACTGCAGTGTATCCCCATTGGAGCCGGTGCACTCTCTGGACTCACTAAACTGCATCCCCAGTGGTGCCAGAGAACTCTCTGGAGTCACTGCAGTGCATCCCCAGTGGTGCCAGTGCAATCTCTGGACTCACTGCAGTGCATCCCCAGTGGTGCAAGGGCACTCTCTGGACTCACTGCACTGCATCCCCAGGGGTGCCAGTGCACTCTCTGGTCTCACTGCGCTGCATCCCCAGTGGTGCTAGTGCACTCTCTGGACTCACTGCACTGCATCCCCAGTGGTGCCAGTGTACTCACAGCACTGCATCCCCAGTGGTGCCAGTGCACTCTCTGGAACACTGCACTGCATCCCCAGTGGTGCCAGTTCACTCTTTCGAGTCACTGCACTGCATCCCCAGTGGTGCCAGTGCACTCTCTGGACTCACTGCACTTCAACACCAGTGGTGCCACTGCACTCTCTGGACTCACTGCACTGCATCCCCAGTGGTGCCAGTGCACTCTATGGCCTCACTGCACTGCATCCCCAGTGGTGCCAGTGTACTCACAGCACTGCATCCCCAGTGGTGCCAGTGTATTCTCTAGACTCACTGCAGTGCATCCCCAGTTGTGCCAGTGCACTCTATGGACTCACTGCACTGCATCACCAGTGGTGCCAGTGCACTCTATGGCCTCACTGCACTTCATCCCCAGTGGTGCCAGCGTACTCACAGCACTGCATCCCCAGTGGTGCCAGTGCACTCTCTGGCCTCACTGCACTGCATCCCCAGTGGTGCCCCTGCACTCTCTGGACTCACTGCACTGCATCCCCAGTGGTGCCAGTGCACTCTCTGGACTCACTGCACTGCATCCCCAGTGGTGCCAGTGCACTCTCTGGCCTCACTGCACTGCATCCCCAGTGGTGCCCCTGCACTCTCTGGCCTCAGTGCACTGCATTCCCAGTGGTGCCAGTGCACTCTCTGGACTCACTAGAGTGCATCCCCAGTGGTGCCAGTGTACTCACTGCACTGCCTCCCCAGTGGTGCCAGTGCACTCTCTGGACTCACTGTAGTGCATCCCCAGTGGTGCCAGTGCACTCTCTGGACTCACTGCACTGCATCCCCAGTGGTGCCAGTGCACTCTCTGGAATCACTGCAGTGCATCCCCTGTGGTGCCAGTGCACTCTCTGGAGTCACTGCAGTGCATCCCCAGTGGTGCCAGTGCACTCTCTGGACTCACTGCAGTGCATCCCCAGAAGTGCCACTGCACTCTCTGGACTCACTGCACTGCATCCCCAGTGGTTCCATTGCACTCTCTGGACTCACTGCATTGCATCCCCAGTGGTGCCAGTGCACTCTCTGGACTCACTGCAGTGCATCCCCAGAAGTGCCAGTGCACTCTCTGGACTCACTGCACTGCATCCCCAATGGTGCCAGTGCACTCTCTGGACTCACTGCACTGCATCCCCAGTGCTGTAGTGCACTCTCTGGACTCACTGCACTGCATCCCCAGAAGTGCCACTGCACTCTCTGGACTCACTGCACTGCATCCCCAATGGTGCCAGTGCACTCTCTGGAACACTGCACTGCATCCCCAGTGGTGCCAGTTCACTCTTTCGAGTCACTGCACTGCATCCCCAGTGGTGCCAGTGCACTCTCTGGACTCACTGCACTTCATCACCAGTGGTGCCACTGCACTCTCTGGACTCACTGCACTGCATCCCCAGTGGTGCCAGTGCACTCTATGGACTCACTGCACTGCATCCCCAGTGGTGCCAGTGCACTCTCTGGAATCACTGCACTGCATCCCCAGTGGTGCCAGTGTACTCTCTGGACTCACTGCAGTGTATCCCCATTGGAGCCGGTGCACTCTCTGGACTCACTAAACTGCATCCCCAGTGGTGCCAGAGAACTCTCTGGAGTCACTGCAGTGCATCCCCAGTGGTGCCAGTGCACTCTCTGGACTCACTGCAGTGCATCCCCAGTGGTGCAAGGGCACTCTCTGGACTCACTGCACTGCATCCCCAGGGGTGCCAGTGCACTCTCTGGTCTCACTGCGCTGCATCCCCAGTGGTGCTAGTGCACTCTCTGGACTCACTGCACTGCATCCCCAGTGGTGCCAGTGTACTCACAGCACTGCATCCCCAGTGGTGCCAGTGCACTCTCTGGAACACTGCACTGCATCCCCAGTGGTGCCAGTTCACTCTTTCGAGTCACTGCACTGCATCCCCAGTGGTGCCAGTGCACTCTCTGGACTCACTGCACTTCAACACCAGTGGTGCCACTGCACTCTCTGGACTCACTGCACTGCATCCCCAGTGGTGCCAGTGCACTCTATGGCCTCACTGCAGTGCATCCCCAGTGGTGCCAGTGTACTCACAGCACTGCATCCCCAGTGGTGCCAGTGTATTCTCTAGACTCACTGCAGTGCATCCCCAGTTGTGCCAGTGCACTCTATGGACTCACTGCACTGCATCACCAGTGGTGCCAGTGAACTCTCTGGACTCACTGCACTTCATCCCCAGTGGTGCCAGCGTACTCACAGCACTGCATCCCCAGTGGTGCCAGTGCACTCTCTGGCCTCACTGCACTGCATCCCCAGTGGTGCCCCTGCACTCTCTGGACTCACTGCACTGCATCCCCAGTGGTGCCAGTGCACTCTCTGGACTCACTGCACTGCATCCCCAGTGGTGCCAGTGCACTCTCTGGCCTCACTGCACTGCATCCCCAGTTGTGCCCCTGCACTCTCTGGCCTCAGTGCACTGCATTCCCAGTGGTGCCAGTGCACTCTCTGGACTCACTAGAGTGCATCCCCAGTGGTGCCAGTGTACTCACTGCACTGCCTCCCCAGTGGTGCCAGTGCACTCTCTGGACTCACTGTACTGCATCCCCAGTGGTGACAGTGCACTCTCTGGACTCACTGCACTGCTTCCCCAGTGGTGCCAGTGCACTCTCTGGAATCACTGCAGTGCATCCCCTGTGGTGCCAGTGCACTCTCTGGAGTCACTGCAGTGCATCCCCAGTGGTGCCAGTGCACTCTCTGGACTCACTGCAGTGCATCCCCAGAAGTGCCACTGCACTCTCTGGACTCACTGCACTGCATCCCCAGTGGTTCCATTGCACTCTCTGGACTCACTGCATTGCATCCCCAGTGGTGCCAGTGCACTCTCTGGACTCACTGCAGTGCATCCCCAGAAGTGCCAGTGCACTCTCTGGACTCACTGCACTGCATCCCCAATGGTGCCAGTGCACTCTCTGGACTCACTGCACTGCATCCCCAGTGCTGTAGTGCACTCTCTGGACTCACTGCACTGCATCCCCAGAAGTGCCACTGCACTCTCTGGACTCACTGCACTGCATCCCCAGTGGTGCCAGTGCACTCTCTAGAGTCACTGCAGTGCATCCCTTGTTGTGCTAGTGCACTCTCTGCACTCATTACACTGCACCCCAGAAGTACCAGTGCACTCTCTGGACTCACTGCACTGCATCCCCAGTGGTTCCATTGCACTCTCTGGACTCACTGCATTGCATCCCCAGTGGTGCCAGTGCACTCTCTGGACTCACAGGGGTGCATCCCCATTGGTGCCAGTGCACTCTCTGGACTCACTGCACTGCATCCCCAGTGGTGCCAGTGCACTCTCTGGACTCACTGCACTGCATCCCCAATGGTGCCAGTGCACCCCCTGGACTCACTGCACTGCATCCCCAATGGTGCCAGTGCACTCTTTGGACTCACTGCACTGCATCCCCAGTGGTGCCAGTGCACTCTCTGGACTCACTGCATTGCATCCCCAGTGGTGCCAGTGCACTCTCTGGACTCACTTCAGTGCATCCCCAGAAGTGCCAGTGCACTCTCTGGACTCACTGCATTGCACCCCAGTGGTGCCAGTGCACTCTCTGGACTCACTGCACTGCATCCCCATTGGTGCCAGTGCACTCTCTGGACTCACTGCACTGCATCCCCAGTGGTGACAGTGCACTCTCTGGACTCACTGCACTGCATCCCCAGTGGTGACAGTGCACTCTCTGGACTCAATGCACTGCATCCCCAGTGGTGCCAGTGCACTCTCTGGACTCACTGCACTGCATCCCCAGTGGTGCCAGTGCACTCTCTGGACTCACTGCAGTGCATCCCCAGTGGTGCCAGTGCACTCTCTGGACTCACTGCAGTGCATCCCCAGTGGTGCCAGTGCACTCTCTGGACTCACAGCACTGCATTCCCAGTGGTGCCAGTGCACTCTCTGGACTCACTGCAGTGCATCCCCAGTGGTGCCAGTGCACTCTCTGGACTCACTGCACTGCATCCCCATTTGTGCCAGTGCACTTTCTGGACTCACTGCAGTGCATCCCCAGTGGTGCCAGTGCACTCTCTGGAATCACTGCAGTGCATCACCAGTGGTGACAGTGCACTCTCTGGACTCACTGCACTGCATCCCCTGTGGTGCCAGTGCCGTCTGTGGACTCACTGCACTGCATCCCCTGTGGTGCCAGTGCATTCTCTAGACTCACTGCACTGCATCCCCAGTGGTGCCAGTGCACTCTCTGGACTCACTGCACTGCATCCCCAGTGGTGCCAGTGCACTTTCTGGAGTTACTGCAGTGCATCCCCTGTTGTGCTAGTGCACTCTCTGCACTCATTGCACTGCATCCCCAGTGGTGCCAATGCACTCTCTGGACTCACTGCACTGCATCCCCAAGGGTGCCAGTGCACTCTCTGCACTCACTGCACTGCATCCCCAATGGTGCCAGTGCACTCTCTGGACTCACTGCAGTGCATCCCCAGTGGTGCCAGTGCACTCTCTGCAGACAATGCAGTGCAGCATCCCCAAAGGTGACAGTGCACTCTCTGGACTCACTGCACTGCTCCAACCGCGGCAGCCGCTTCAGCCGCGATAGCCCCTCCAGCCTCGGCAGCCGCACCAGCCGCTCCAGCCACGGCAGCCGCGGCAGCCGGTCCAGCCGCGCCAGCCGCTCCATCCGCGGCATACGCGGCAGACACTCCAGCCGCTCCAGCCGCGGCAGCCGCTCCAACCGCGGCAGGCGCTCCAGCCGCGGCAGCCGCTCCAGCCGCTCCAGCCGCGACAGCCGCTCCAACCGCGGCAGCCGCTCCAGCCGTGGCAGCCGCTCACTCGGTAGCGGCTTTAGCGGCTGCCGCGGCTGGAGCGGCTGCCGCGGCTGCCGCGGCTGTAGCGGCTTTAGCGGCTGCCGCGGCTAGAGCGGCTGACGCTGCTGGAGCGGATGCCGCGGCTGGAGCAGTGCAGTGAGTGCAGAGAGTGCACTGGCACCTTGGGGATGCAGTGCAGTGAGTCCAGACAGTCAACTGGCACCACTGGGGATGCAGTACAGTGAGTCCAGAGAGTGCACTGGCACCACTGGTGATGCACTGCAGTTACTCCAGAGAGTGCACTGGCACCACCGGGGATTCAGATACATTCTCACTGCAGTGAGATCCCCAGTGGTGCCAGTGCATTCTCTGGACTCACTGCACTGCATCCCCAGTGGTGCCAGTGCACTCTCTGTAGTCACTGCGCTGCATCCCCAGTGGTGACAGTGCACTTTCTGGACTCACTGTGCTGCATCCCCAGTGGTGCCAGAGCACTCTCTGGACTCACTGCAGTGTATCCCCTGTGGTGCCAGTGCACTCTGTGGACTAACTGCACTGCATCCCAGTCGTGCCAGTGCACTCTCTGGACTCACTGCAGTGCATCCCCAGCGGTGCCAGTGCACTCTCTTGACTCACTGCACTGCATCCCCAGTGGAGCCAATGCACTCTCTGGACTCACTGCAGTGCATCCCCAGTGGTGCCAGTGCACTCTCTGTAGTCACTGCGCTGCATCCCCAGTGGTGACAGTGCACTTTCTGGACTCACTGTGCTGCATCCCCAGTGGTGCCAGAGCACTCTCTGGACTCACTGCACTGCATCCCCAGTGGAGCCAATGCACTCTCTGGACTCACTGCAGTGCATCCCCAGTGGTGCCAGTGCATTCTCTAGACTCACTGCAGTGCATCGCCAGTGGTGCCAGTGCACTCTCTGGACTCACTGCACTGCATCCCCAGTGGTGCCAGTGCACTCTCTGGACTCACTGCACGGCATCCCCAGTGGTGCCAGTGCACTCTCTGGCCTCAGTGCACTGCATTCCCAGTGGTGCCAGTGCACTCTCTGGACTCACTAGAGTGCATCCCCAGTGGTGCCAGTGTACTCACTGCACTGCATCCCCAGTGGTGCCAGTGCACTCTCTGGACTCACTGTAGTACATCCCCAGTGGTGCCAGTGCACTCTCTGGACTCACTGCACTTCATCCCCAGTGGTGCCACTGCACTCTCTGGACTCACTGCACTGCATCCCCAGTGGTGCCAGTGCACTCTATGGACTCACTGCACTGCATCCCCAGTGGTGCCAATGCACTCTCTGGACTCACCGGAGTGCATCCCCAGTGGTGCCAGTGCACTCTCTGGACTCACTGCACTGCATCCCCAGTGGTGCCAGTGCACTCTCTGGACTCACTGCACTGCATCCCCAGTGGAGGCAATGCACTCTCTGGACTCACTGCAGTGCACCCCAGTGTTGCCAGTTGCTCTCTTTACTCACTGCACTGCATCCCCAGTGTTGCCAGTGCACTCTCTGGACTCACTGCACTGCATCGCCAGTGGTGCCAGTGCACTCTCTGGACTCACTGCACTGCATCCCCAGTGGTGCCAGTGCACTCTCTGGACTCACTGCACTGCATCCCCAGTGGTGCCAGTGTACTCTCTGGACTCACAGCACTGCATCCCCAGTGGTGCCAGTGCACTCTCTGGACTCACTGCACTAAAACTCCAGTGGTGCCAGTGCACTCTCTGGACTCACTGCACTAAAACTCCACTGGTGCCAGTGCACTCTCTGGACTCACTGCACTGCATCCCCAGTGGTGCCAGTGCACTCTCTGGAATCACTGCAGTGCATCCCCTGTGGTACCAGTGCACTCTCTGGACTCACGGCACTGCATCCCCAGTGGTGCCAGTGCATTCTCTAGACTCACTGCACTGCATCCCCAGTGGTGCCAGTGCACTCTCTGGACTCACTGCAGTGCATCACCGGTGGTGACAGTGCACTCTCTGGACTCACTGCACTGCATCCCCATTGGTGCCAGTGCACTCTCTGGACTCCCTGCACTGCATCCCCAGTGGTGCCAGTGTACTCTCTGGACTCACTGCAGTGTATCCCCATTGGAGCCGGTGCACTCTCTGGACTCACTAAACTGCATCCCCAGTGGTGCCAGAGAACTCTCTGGAGTCACTGCAGTGCATCCCCATTGGTGCCAGTGCACTCTCTGGACTCACTGCAGTGCATCCCCAGTGGTGCAAGGGCACTCTCTGGACTCACTGCACTGCATCCCCAGTGGTGCCAGTGCACTCTCTGGTCTCACTGCGCTGCATCCCCAGTGGTGCTAGTGCACTCTCTGGACTCACTGCACTGCATCCCCAGTGGTGCCAGTGTACTCACAGCACTGCATCCCCAGTGGTGCCAGTGCACTCTCTGGAATCACTGCACTGCATCCTCAGTGGTGCCAGTTCACTCTTTCGAGTCACTGCACTGCATCCCCAGTGGTGCCAGTGCACTCTCTGGACTCACTGCACTTCATCCCCAGTGGTGCCACTGCACTCTCTGGACTCACTGCACTGCATCCCCAGTGGTGCCAGTGCACTCTATGGACTCACTGCACTGCATCCCCAGTGGTGCCAGTGCACTCTCTGGAATCACTGCAGTGCATCCCCAGTGGTGCCAGTGCATTCTCTAGACTCACTGCAGTGCATCCCCAGTTGTGCCAGTGCACTCTCTGGACTCACTGCACTGCATCACCTGTGGTGCCAGTGCACTCTATGGCCTCACTGCACTGCATCCCCAGTGGTGCCAGTGTACTCACAGCACTGCATCCCCAGTGGTGCCAGTGCACTCTCTGGACTCACTGCACTGCATCCCCAAGGGTGCCAGTGCACTCTCTGCACTCACTGCACTGCATCCCCAATGGTGCCAGTGCACTCTCTGGACTCACTGCAGTGCATCCCCAGTGGTGCCAGTGCACTCTCTGCAGACAATGCAGTGCAGCATCCCCAAAGGTGACAGTGCACTCTCTGGACTCACTGCACTGCTCCAACCGCGGCAGCCGCTTCAGCCGCGATAGCCCCTCCAGCCTCGGCAGCCGCACCAGCCGCTCCAGCCACGGCAGCCGCGGCAGCCGGTCCAGCCGCGCCAGCCGCTCCATCCGCGGCATACGCGGCAGACACTCCAGCCGCTCCAGCCGCGGCAGCCGCTCCAACCGCGGCAGGCGCTCCAGCCGCGGCAGCCGCTCCAGCCGCTCCAGCCGCGACAGCCGCTCCAACCGCGGCAGCCGCTCCAGCCGTGGCAGCCGCTCACTCGGTAGCGGCTTTAGCGGCTGCCGCGGCTGGAGCGGCTGCCGCGGCTGCCGCGGCTGTAGCGGCTTTAGCGGCTGCCGCGGCTAGAGCGGCTGACGCTGCTGGAGCGGATGCCGCGGCTGGAGCAGTGCAGTGAGTGCAGAGAGTGCACTGGCACCTTGGGGATGCAGTGCAGTGAGTCCAGACAGTCAACTGGCACCACTGGGGATGCAGTACAGTGAGTCCAGAGAGTGCACTGGCACCACTGGTGATGCACTGCAGTTACTCCAGAGAGTGCACTGGCACCACCGGGGATTCAGATACATTCTCACTGCAGTGAGATCCCCAGTGGTGCCAGTGCATTCTCTGGACTCACTGCACTGCATCCCCAGTGGTGCCAGTGCACTCTCTGTAGTCACTGCGCTGCATCCCCAGTGGTGACAGTGCACTTTCTGGACTCACTGTGCTGCATCCCCAGTGGTGCCAGAGCACTCTCTGGACTCACTGCAGTGTATCCCCTGTGGTGCCAGTGCACTCTGTGGACTAACTGCACTGCATCCCAGTCGTGCCAGTGCACTCTCTGGACTCACTGCAGTGCATCCCCAGCGGTGCCAGTGCACTCTCTTGACTCACTGCACTGCATCCCCAGTGGAGCCAATGCACTCTCTGGACTCACTGCAGTGCATCCCCAGTGGTGCCAGTGCACTCTCTGTAGTCACTGCGCTGCATCCCCAGTGGTGACAGTGCACTTTCTGGACTCACTGTGCTGCATCCCCAGTGGTGCCAGAGAACTCTCTGGACTCACTGCACTGCATCCCCAGTGGAGCCAATGCACTCTCTGGACTCACTGCAGTGCATCCCCAGTGGTGCCAGTGCATTCTCTAGACTCACTGCAGTGCATCCCCAGTGGTGCCAGTGCACTCTCTGGACTCACTGCACTGCATCCCCAGTGGTGCCAGTGCACTCTCTGGACTCACTGCACGGCATCCCCAGTGGTGCCAGTGCACTCTCTGGCCTCAGTGCACTGCATTCCCAGTGGTGCCAGTGCACTCTCTGGACTCACTGCACTGCATCCCCAGTGGTGCCAGTGCACTCTCTGGACTCACTGCACTGCATCCCCAGTGGAGGCAATGCACTCTCTGGACTCACTGCAGTGCACCCCAGTGTTGCCAGTTGCTCTCTTTACTCACTGCACTGCATCCCCAGTGTTGCCAGTGCACTCTCTGGACTCACTGCACTGCATCGCCAGTGGTGCCAGTGCACTCTCTGGACTCACTGCACTGCATCCCCAGTGGTGCCAGTGCACTCTCTGGACTCACTGCACTGCATCCCCAGTGGTGCCAGTGTACTCTCTGGACTCACAGCACTGCATCCCCAGTGTTGCCAGTGTACTCTCTGGACTCACTGCAGTGTATCCCCATTGAAGCCGGTGCACTCTCTGGACTCACTAAACTGCATCCCCAGTGGTGCCAGAGAACTCTCTGGAGTCACTGCAGTGCATCCCCAGTGGTGCCAGTGCACTCTCTGGACTCACTGCAGTGCATCCCCAGCGGTGCCAGTGCACTCTCTTGACTCACTGCACTGCATCCCCAGTGGAGCCAATGCACTCTCTGGACTCACGTCAGTGCATCCCCAGTGGTGCCAGTGCACTCTCTGGAGTCACTGCACTGCATCCCCAGTGGTACCAGTGCATTCTCTAGACTCACTGCAGTGCATCCCCAGTGGTGCCAGTGCACTCTCTGGACTCACTGCACTGCATCCCCAGTGGTGCCAGTGTACTCACAGCACTGCATCCCCAGTGGTGCCAGTGCACTCTCTGGAACACTGCACTGCATCCCCAGTGGTGCCAGTTCACTCTTTCGAGTCACTGCACTGCATCCCCAGTGGTGCCAGTGCACTCTCTGGACTCACTGCACTTCATCACCAGCGGTGCCACTGCACTCTCTGGACTCACTGCACTGCATCCCCAGTGGTGCCAGTGCACTCTATGGACTCACTGCACTGCATCCCCAGTGGTGCCAGTGCACTCTCTGGAATCACTGCACTGCATCCCCAGTGGTGCCAGTGTACTCTCTGGACTCACTGCAGTGTATCCCCATTGGAGCCGGTGCACTCTCTGGACTCACTAAACTGCATCCCCAGTGGTGCCAGAGAACTCTCTGGAGTCACTGCAGTGCATCCCCAGTGGTGCCAGTGCAATCTCTGGACTCACTGCAGTGCATCCCCAGTGGTGCAAGGGCACTCTCTGGACTCACTGCACTGCATCCCCAGGGGTGCCAGTGCACTCTCTGGTCTCACTGCGCTGCATCCCCAGTGGTGCTAGTGCACTCTCTGGACTCACTGCACTGCATCCCCAGTGGTGCCAGTGTACTCACAGCACTGCATCCCCAGTGGTGCCAGTGCACTCTCTGGAACACTGCACTGCATCCCCAGTGGTGCCAGTTCACTCTTTCGAGTCACTGCACTGCATCCCCAGTGGTGCCAGTGCACTCTCTGGACTCACTGCACTTCAACACCAGTGGTGCCACTGCACTCTCTGGACTCACTGCACTGCATCCCCAGTGGTGCCAGTGCACTCTATGGCCTCACTGCACTGCATCCCCAGTGGTGCCAGTGTACTCACAGCACTGCATCCCCAGTGGTGCCAGTGTATTCTCTAGACTCACTGCAGTGCATCCCCAGTTGTGCCAGTGCACTCTATGGACTCACTGCACTGCATCACCAGTGGTGCCAGTGCACTCTATGGCCTCACTGCACTTCATCCCCAGTGGTGCCAGCGTACTCACAGCACTGCATCCCCAGTGGTGCCAGTGCACTCTCTGGCCTCACTGCACTGCATCCCCAGTGGTGCCCCTGCACTCTCTGGACTCACTGCACTGCATCCCCAGTGGTGCCAGTGCACTCTCTGGACTCACTGCACTGCATCCCCAGTGGTGCCAGTGCACTCTCTGGCCTCACTGCACTGCATCCCCAGTGGTGCCCCTGCACTCTCTGGCCTCAGTGCACTGCATTCCCAGTGGTGCCAGTGCACTCTCTGGACTCACTAGAGTGCATCCCCAGTGGTGCCAGTGTACTCACTGCACTGCCTCCCCAGTGGTGCCAGTGCACTCTCTGGACTCACTGTAGTGCATCCCCAGTGGTGCCAGTGCACTCTCTGGACTCACTGCACTGCATCCCCAGTGGTGCCAGTGCACTCTCTGGAATCACTGCAGTGCATCCCCTGTGGTGCCAGTGCACTCTCTGGAGTCACTGCAGTGCATCCCCAGTGGTGCCAGTGCACTCTCTGGACTCACTGCAGTGCATCCCCAGAAGTGCCACTGCACTCTCTGGACTCACTGCACTGCATCCCCAGTGGTTCCATTGCACTCTCTGGACTCACTGCATTGCATCCCCAGTGGTGCCAGTGCACTCTCTGGACTCACTGCAGTGCATCCCCAGAAGTGCCAGTGCACTCTCTGGACTCACTGCACTGCATCCCCAATGGTGCCAGTGCACTCTCTGGACTCACTGCACTGCATCCCCAGTGCTGTAGTGCACTCTCTGGACTCACTGCACTGCATCCCCAGAAGTGCCACTGCACTCTCTGGACTCACTGCACTGCATCCCCAATGGTGCCAGTGCACTCTCTGGAACACTGCACTGCATCCCCAGTGGTGCCAGTTCACTCTTTCGAGTCACTGCACTGCATCCCCAGTGGTGCCAGTGCACTCTCTGGACTCACTGCACTTCATCACCAGTGGTGCCACTGCACTCTCTGGACTCACTGCACTGCATCCCCAGTGGTGCCAGTGCACTCTATGGACTCACTGCACTGCATCCCCAGTGGTGCCAGTGCACTCTCTGGAATCACTGCACTGCATCCCCAGTGGTGCCAGTGTACTCTCTGGACTCACTGCAGTGTATCCCCATTGGAGCCGGTGCACTCTCTGGACTCACTAAACTGCATCCCCAGTGGTGCCAGAGAACTCTCTGGAGTCACTGCAGTGCATCCCCAGTGGTGCCAGTGCACTCTCTGGACTCACTGCAGTGCATCCCCAGTGGTGCAAGGGCACTCTCTGGACTCACTGCACTGCATCCCCAGGGGTGCCAGTGCACTCTCTGGTCTCACTGCGCTGCATCCCCAGTGGTGCTAGTGCACTCTCTGGACTCACTGCACTGCATCCCCAGTGGTGCCAGTGTACTCACAGCACTGCATCCCCAGTGGTGCCAGTGCACTCTCTGGAACACTGCACTGCATCCCCAGTGGTGCCAGTTCACTCTTTCGAGTCACTGCACTGCATCCCCAGTGGTGCCAGTGCACTCTCTGGACTCACTGCACTTCAACACCAGTGGTGCCACTGCACTCTCTGGACTCACTGCACTGCATCCCCAGTGGTGCCAGTGCACTCTATGGCCTCACTGCAGTGCATCCCCAGTGGTGCCAGTGTACTCACAGCACTGCATCCCCAGTGGTGCCAGTGTATTCTCTAGACTCACTGCAGTGCATCCCCAGTTGTGCCAGTGCACTCTATGGACTCACTGCACTGCATCACCAGTGGTGCCAGTGAACTCTCTGGACTCACTGCACTTCATCCCCAATGGTGCCAGCGTACTCACAGCACTGCATCCCCAGTGGTGCCAGTGCACTCTCTGGCCTCACTGCACTGCATCCCCAGTGGTGCCCCTGCACTCTCTGGACTCACTGCACTGCATCCCCAGTGGTGCCAGTGCACTCTCTGGACTCACTGCACTGCATCCCCAGTGGTGCCAGTGCACTCTCTGGCCTCACTGCACTGCATCCCCAGTTGTGCCCCTGCACTCTCTGGCCTCAGTGCACTGCATTCCCAGTGGTGCCAGTGCACTCTCTGGACTCACTAGAGTGCATCCCCAGTGGTGCCAGTGTACTCACTGCACTGCCTCCCCAGTGGTGCCAGTGCACTCTCTGGACTCACTGTACTGCATCCCCAGTGGTGACAGTGCACTCTCTGGACTCACTGCACTGCTTCCCCAGTGGTGCCAGTGCACTCTCTGGAATCACTGCAGTGCATCCCCTGTGGTGCCAGTGCACTCTCTGGAGTCACTGCAGTGCATCCCCAGTGGTGCCAGTGCACTCTCTGGACTCACTGCAGTGCATCCCCAGAAGTGCCACTGCACTCTCTGGACTCACTGCACTGCATCCCCAGTGGTTCCATTGCACTCTCTGGACTCACTGCATTGCATCCCCAGTGGTGCCAGTGCACTCTCTGGACTCACTGCAGTGCATCCCCAGAAGTGCCAGTGCACTCTCTGGACTCACTGCACTGCATCCCCAATGGTGCCAGTGCACTCTCTGGACTCACTGCACTGCATCCCCAGTGCTGTAGTGCACTCTCTGGACTCACTGCACTGCATCCCCAGAAGTGCCACTGCACTCTCTGGACTCACTGCACTGCATCCCCAGTGGTGCCAGTGCACTCTCTAGAGTCACTGCAGTGCATCCCTTGTTGTGCTAGTGCACTCTCTGCACTCATTACACTGCACCCCAGAAGTACCAGTGCACTCTCTGGACTCACTGCACTGCATCCCCAGTGGTTCCATTGCACTCTCTGGACTCACTGCATTGCATCCCCAGTGGTGCCAGTGCACTCTCTGGACTCACAGGGGTGCATCCCCATTGGTGCCAGTGCACTCTCTGGACTCACTGCAGTGCATCCCCAGTGGTGCCAGTGCACTCTCTGGACTCACTGCACTGCATCCCCAATGGTGCCAGTGCACCCCCTGGACTCACTGCACTGCATCCCCAATGGTGCCAGTGCACTCTTTGGACTCACTGCACTGCATCCCCAGTGGTGCCAGTGCACTCTCTGGACTCACTGCATTGCATCCCCAGTGGTGCCAGTGCACTCTCTGGACTCACTTCAGTGCATCCCCAGAAGTGCCAGTGCACTCTCTGGACTCACTGCATTGCACCCCAGTGGTGCCAGTGCGCTCTCTGGACTCACTGCACTGCATCCCCATTGGTGCCAGTGCACTCTCTGGACTCACTGCACTGCATCCCCAGTGGTGACAGTGCACTCTCTGGACTCACTGCACTGCATCCCCAGTGGTGACAGTGCACTCTCTGGACTCAATGCACTGCATCCCCAGTGGTGCCAGTGCACTCTCTGGACTCACTGCACTGCATCCCCAGTGGTGCCAGTGCACTCTCTGGACTCACTGCAGTGCATCCCCAGTGGTGCCAGTGCACTCTCTGGACTCACTGCAGTGCATCCCCACTGGTGCCAGTGCACTCTCTGGACTCACAGCACTGCATTCCCAGTGGTGCCAGTGCACTCTCTGGACTCACTGCAGTGCATCCCCAGTGGTGCCAGTGCACTCTCTGGACTCACTGCACTGCATCCCCATTTGTGCCAGTGCACTTTCTGGACTCACTGCAGTGCATCCCCAGTGGTGCCAGTGCACTCTCTGGAATCACTGCAGTGCATCACCAGTGGTGACAGTGCACTCTCTGGACTCACTGCACTGCATCCCCTGTGGTGCCAGTGCCGTCTGTGGACTCACTGCACTGCATCCCCTGTGGTGCCAGTGCATTCTCTAGACTCACTGCACTGCATCCCCAGTGGTGCCAATGCACTCTCTGGACTCACTGCACTGCATCCCCAAGGGTGCCAGTGCACTCTCTGCACTCACTGCACTGCATCCCCAATGGTGCCAGTGCACTCTCTGGACTCACTGCAGTGCATCCCCAGTGGTGCCAGTGCACTCTCTGCAGACAATGCAGTGCAGCATCCCCAAAGGTGACAGTGCACTCTCTGGACTCACTGCACTGCTCCAACCGCGGCAGCCGCTTCAGCCGCGATAGCCCCTCCAGCCTCGGCAGCCGCACCAGCCGCTCCGGCCACGGCAGCCGCGGCAGCCGGTCCAGCCGCGCCAGCCGCTCCATCCGCGGCATACGCGGCAGACACTCCAGCCGCTCCAGCCGCGGCAGCCGCTCCAACCGCGGCAGGCGCTCCAGCCGCGGCAGCCGCTCCAGCCGCTCCAGCCGCGACAGCCGCTCCAACCGCGGCAGCCGCTCCAGCCGTGGCAGCCGCTCACTCGGTAGCGGCTTTAGCGGCTGCCGCGGCTGGAGCGGCTGCCGCGGCTGCCGCGGCTGTAGCGGCTTTAGCGGCTGCCGCGGCTAGAGCGGCTGACGCTGCTGGAGCGGATGCCGCGGCTGGAGCAGTGCAGTGAGTGCAGAGAGTGCACTGGCACCTTGGGGATGCAGTGCAGTGAGTCCAGACAGTCAACTGGCACCACTGGGGATGCAGTACAGTGAGTCCAGAGAGTGCACTGGCACCACTGGTGATGCACTGCAGTTACTCCAGAGAGTGCACTGGCACCACCGGGGATTCAGATACATTCTCACTGCAGTGAGATCCCCAGTGGTGCCAGTGCATTCTCTGGACTCACTGCACTGCATCCCCAGTGGTGCCAGTGCACTCTCTGTAGTCACTGCGCTGCATCCCCAGTGGTGACAGTGCACTTTCTGGACTCACTGTGCTGCATCCCCAGTGGTGCCAGAGCACTCTCTGGACTCACTGCAGTGTATCCCCTGTGGTGCCAGTGCACTCTGTGGACTAACTGCACTGCATCCCAGTCGTGCCAGTGCACTCTCTGGACTCACTGCAGTGCATCCCCAGCGGTGCCAGTGCACTCTCTTGACTCACTGCACTGCATCCCCAGTGGAGCCAATGCACTCTCTGGACTCACTGCAGTGCATCCCCAGTGGTGCCAGTGCACTCTCTGTAGTCACTGCGCTGCATCCCCAGTGGTGACAGTGCACTTTCTGGACTCACTGTGCTGCATCCCCAGTGGTGCCAGAGCACTCTCTGGACTCACTGCACTGCATCCCCAGTGGAGCCAATGCACTCTCTGGACTCACTGCAGTGCATCCCCAGTGGTGCCAGTGCATTCTCTAGACTCACTGCAGTGCATCGCCAGTGGTGCCAGTGCACTCTCTGGACTCACTGCACTGCATCCCCAGTGGTGCCAGTGCACTCTCTGGACTCACTGCACTGCATCCCCAGTGGTGCCAGTGCACTCTCTGGCCTCAGTGCACTGCATTCCCAGTGGTGCCAGTGCACTCTCTGGACTCACTAGAGTGCATCCCCAGTGGTGCCAGTGTACTCACTGCACTGCATCCCCAGTGGTGCCAGTGCACTCTCTGGACTCACTGTAGTACATCCCCAGTGGTGCCAGTGCACTCTCTGGACTCACTGCACTTCATCCCCAGTGGTGCCACTGCACTCTCTGGACTCACTGCACTGCATCCCCAGTGGTGCCAGTGCACTCTATGGACTCACTGCACTGCATCCCCAGTGGTGCCAGTGCACTCTCTGGACTCACCGGAGTGCATCCCCAGTGGTGCCAGTGCACTCTCTGGACTCACTGCACTGCATCCCCAGTGGTGCCAGTGCACTCTCTGGACTCACTGCACTGCATCCCCAGTGGAGGCAATGCACTCTCTGGACTCACTGCAGTGCACCCCAGTGTTGCCAGTTGCTCTCTTTACTCACTGCACTGCATCCCCAGTGTTGCCAGTGCACTCTCTGGACTCACTGCACTGCATCGCCAGTGGTGCCAGTGCACTCTCTGGACTCACTGCACTGCATCCCCAGTGGTGCCAGTGCACTCTCTGGACTCACTGCACTGCATCCCCAGTGGTGCCAGTGCACTCTCTGGACTCACTGCACTGCATCCCCAGTGGTGCCAGTGTACTCTCTGGACTCACAGCACTGCATCCCCAGTGGTGCCAGTGCACTCTCTGGACTCACTGCACTAAAACTCCAGTGGTGCCAGTGCACTCTCTGGACTCACTGCACTAAAACTCCACTGGTGCCAGTGCACTCTCTGGACTCACTGCACTGCATCCCCAGTGGTGCCAGTGCACTCTCTGGAATCACTGCAGTGCATCCCCTGTGGTACCAGTGCACTCTCTGGACTCACGGCACTGCATCCCCAGTGGTGCCAGTGCATTCTCTAGACTCACTGCACTGCATCCCCAGTGGTGCCAGTGCACTCTCTGGACTCACTGCAGTGCATCACCGGTGGTGACAGTGCACTCTCTGGACTCACTGCACTGCATCCCCATTGGTGCCAGTGCACTCTCTGGACTCCCTGCACTGCATCCCCAGTGGTGCCAGTGTACTCTCTGGACTCACTGCAGTGTATCCCCATTGGAGCCGGTGCACTCTCTGGACTCACTAAACTGCATCCCCAGTGGTGCCAGAGAACTCTCTGGAGTCACTGCAGTGCATCCCCATTGGTGCCAGTGCACTCTCTGGACTCACTGCAGTGCATCCCCAGTGGTGCAAGGGCACTCTCTGGACTCACTGCACTGCATCCCCAGTGGTGCCAGTGCACTCTCTGGTCTCACTGCGCTGCATCCCCAGTGGTGCTAGTGCACTCTCTGGACTCACTGCACTGCATCCCCAGTGGTGCCAGTGTACTCACAGCACTGCATCCCCAGTGGTGCCAGTGCACTCTCTGGAATCACTGCACTGCATCCCCAGTGGTGCCAGTTCACTCTTTCGAGTCACTGCACTGCATCCCCAGTGGTGCCAGTGCACTCTCTGGACTCACTGCACTTCATCCCCAGTGGTGCCACTGCACTCTCTGGACTCACTGCACTGCATCCCCAGTGGTGCCAGTGCACTCTATGGACTCACTGCACTGCATCCCCAGTGGTGCCAGTGCACTCTCTGGAATCACTGCAGTGCATCCCCAGTGGTGCCAGTGCATTCTCTAGACTCACTGCAGTGCATCCCCAGTTGTGCCAGTGCACTCTCTGGACTCACTGCACTGCATCACCTGTGGTGCCAGTGCACTCTATGGCCTCACTGCACTGCATCCCCAGTGGTGCCAGTGTACTCACAGCACTGCATCCCCAGTGGTGCCAGTGCACTCTCTGGCCTCACTGTACTGCATCCCCAGTGGTGCCCCTGCACTCTCTGGACTCACTGCACTGCATCCCCAGTGGTGCCAGTGCACTCTCTGGACTCATTGCAGTGCATCCCAAGTGGTGCCAGTGCACTCTCTGGGCTCACTGCACTGCATCCCCAGTGGTGCCAGTGCACTCTCTGGACTCACTGCACTGCATCCCCAGTGGTGCCAGTGCACTCTCTGGACTCACTGCAGTGCATCCCCAGTGGTGCCAGTGCACTCTCTGGCCTCAGTGCACTGCATTCCCGATGGTGCCAGTGCACTTTCTGGACTCACTGCAGTGCATCCCCAGTGGTGCCAGTGCACTCTCTGGAATCACTGCAGTGCATCACCAGTGGTGACAGTGCACTCTCTGGACTCACTGCACTGCATCCCCTGTGGTGCCAGTGCCGTCTGTGGACTCACTGCACTGCATCCCCTGTGGTGCCAGTGCATTCTCTAGACTCACTGCACTGCATCCCCAGTGGTGCCAGTGCACTCTCTGGACTCACTGCAGTGCATCCCCAGTGGTGCCAGTGCACTTTCTGGAGTTACTGCAGTGCATCCCCTGTTGTGCTAGTGCACTCTCTGCACTCACTGCAGTGCATCCCCAGTGGTGCCAGTGTACTCTCTGGACTCACTGCACTGCATCCCCAAGGGTGCCAGTGCACTCTCTGCACTCACTGCACTGCATCCCCAATGGTGCCAGTGCACTCTCTGGACTCACTGCAGTGCATCCCCAGTGGTGCCAGTGCACTCTCTGCAGACAATGCAGTGCAGCATCCCCAAAGGTGACAGTGCACTCTCTGGACTCACTGCACTGCTCCAACCGCGGCAGCCGCTTCAGCCGCGATAGCCCCTCCAGCCTCGGCAGCCGCACCAGCCGCTCCAGCCACGGCAGCCGCGGCAGCCGGTCCAGCCGCGCCAGCCGCTCCATCCGCGGCATACGCGGCAGACACTCCAGCCGCTCCAGCCGCGGCAGCCGCTCCAACCGCGGCAGGCGCTCCAGCCGCGGCAGCCGCTCCAGCCGCTCCAGCCGCGACAGCCGCTCCAACCGCGGCAGCCGCTCCAGCCGTGGCAGCCGCTCACTCGGTAGCGGCTTTAGCGGCTGCCGCGGCTGGAGCGGCTGCCGCGGCTGCCGCGGCTGTAGCGGCTTTAGCGGCTGCCGCGGCTAGAGCGGCTGACGCTGCTGGAGCGGATGCCGCGGCTGGAGCAGTGCAGTGAGTGCAGAGAGTGCACTGGCACCTTGGGGATGCAGTGCAGTGAGTCCAGACAGTCAACTGGCACCACTGGGGATGCAGTACAGTGAGTCCAGAGAGTGCACTGGCACCACTGGTGATGCACTGCAGTTACTCCAGAGAGTGCACTGGCACCACCGGGGATTCAGATACATTCTCACTGCAGTGAGATCCCCAGTGGTGCCAGTGCATTCTCTGGACTCACTGCACTGCATCCCCAGTGGTGCCAGTGCACTCTCTGTAGTCACTGCGCTGCATCCCCAGTGGTGACAGTGCACTTTCTGGACTCACTGTGCTGCATCCCCAGTGGTGCCAGAGCACTCTCTGGACTCACTGCAGTGTATCCCCTGTGGTGCCAGTGCACTCTGTGGACTAACTGCACTGCATCCCAGTCGTGCCAGTGCACTCTCTGGACTCACTGCAGTGCATCCCCAGCGGTGCCAGTGCACTCTCTTGACTCACTGCACTGCATCCCCAGTGGAGCCAATGCACTCTCTGGACTCACTGCAGTGCATCCCCAGTGGTGCCAGTGCACTCTCTGTAGTCACTGCGCTGCATCCCCAGTGGTGACAGTGCACTTTCTGGACTCACTGTGCTGCATCCCCAGTGGTGCCAGAGAACTCTCTGGACTCACTGCACTGCATCCCCAGTGGAGCCAATGCACTCTCTGGACTCACTGCAGTGCATCCCCAGTGGTGCCAGTGCATTCTCTAGACTCACTGCAGTGCATCCCCAGTGGTGCCAGTGCACTCTCTGGACTCACTGCACTGCATCCCCAGTGGTGCCAGTGCACTCTCTGGACTCACTGCACGGCATCCCCAGTGGTGCCAGTGCACTCTCTGGCCTCAGTGCACTGCATTCCCAGTGGTGCCAGTGCACTCTCTGGACTCACTGCACTGCATCCCCAGTGGTGCCAGTGCACTCTCTGGACTCACTGCACTGCATCCCCAGTGGAGGCAATGCACTCTCTGGACTCACTGCAGTGCACCCCAGTGTTGCCAGTTGCTCTCTTTACTCACTGCACTGCATCCCCAGTGTTGCCAGTGCACTCTCTGGACTCACTGCACTGCATCGCCAGTGGTGCCAGTGCACTCTCTGGACTCACTGCACTGCATCCCCAGTGGTGCCAGTGCACT
The DNA here is from genome assembly GCF_964211835.1 of Anser anser. NCBI lineage: Eukaryota > Metazoa > Chordata > Aves > Anseriformes > Anatidae > Anser > Anser anser. The sequence continues at coordinate 929,119 of NC_139725.1, forward strand.
CTCTGGACTCACTGCACTGCATCCCCAGTGGTGCCAGTGTACTCTCTGGACTCACAGCACTGCATCCCCAGTGGTGCCAGTGCACTCTCTGGACTCACTGCACTAAAACTCCAGTGGTGCCAGTGCACTCTCTGGACTCACTGCACTAAAACTCCACTGGTGCCAGTGCACTCTCTGGACTCACTGCACTGCATCCCCAGTGGTGCCAGTGCACTCTCTGGAATCACTGCAGTGCATCCCCTGTGGTACCAGTGCACTCTCTGGACTCACGGCACTGCATCCCCAGTGGTGCCAGTGCATTCTCTAGACTCACTGCACTGCATCCCCAGTGGTGCCAGTGCACTCTCTGGACTCACTGCAGTGCATCACCGGTGGTGACAGTGCACTCTCTGGACTCACTGCACTGCATCCCCATTGGTGCCAGTGCACTCTCTGGACTCCCTGCACTGCATCCCCAGTGGTGCCAGTGTACTCTCTGGACTCACTGCAGTGTATCCCCATTGGAGCCGGTGCACTCTCTGGACTCACTAAACTGCATCCCCAGTGGTGCCAGAGAACTCTCTGGAGTCACTGCAGTGCATCCCCATTGGTGCCAGTGCACTCTCTGGACTCACTGCAGTGCATCCCCAGTGGTGCAAGGGCACTCTCTGGACTCACTGCACTGCATCCCCAGTGGTGCCAGTGCACTCTCTGGTCTCACTGCGCTGCATCCCCAGTGGTGCTAGTGCACTCTCTGGACTCACTGCACTGCATCCCCAGTGGTGCCAGTGTACTCACAGCACTGCATCCCCAGTGGTGCCAGTGCACTCTCTGGAATCACTGCACTGCATCCCCAGTGGTGCCAGTTCACTCTTTCGAGTCACTGCACTGCATCCCCAGTGGTGCCAGTGCACTCTCTGGACTCACTGCACTTCATCCCCATTGGTGCCACTGCACTCTCTGGACTCACTGCACTGCATCCCCAGTGGTGCCAGTGCACTCTATGGACTCACTGCACTGCATCCCCAGTGGTGCCAGTGCACTCTCTGGAATCACTGCAGTGCATCCCCAGTGGTGCCAGTGCATTCTCTAGACTCACTGCAGTGCATCCCCAGTTGTGCCAGTGCACTCTCTGGACTCACTGCACTGCATCACCTGTGGTACCAGTGCACTCTATGGCCTCACTGCACTGCATCCCCAGTGGTGCCAGTGTACTCACAGCACTGCATCCCCAGTGGTGCCAGTGCACTCTCTGGCCTCACTGTACTGCATCCCCAGTGGTGCCCCTGCACTCTCTGGACTCACTGCACTGCATCCCCAGTGGTGCCAGTGCACTCTCTGGACTCATTGCAGTGCATCCCAAGTGGTGCCAGTGCACTCTCTGGGCTCACTGCACTGCATCCCCAGTGGTGCCAGTGCACTCTCTGGACTCACTGCACTGCATCCCCAGTGGTGCCAGTGCACTCTCTGGACTCACTGCAGTGCATCCCCAGTGGTGCCAGTGCACTCTCTGGCCTCAGTGCACTGCATTCCCGATGGTGCCAGTGCACTCTCTGGACTCACTAGAGTGCATCCCCAGTGGTGACTGTGTACTCACTGCACTGCATCCCCAGTGGTGCCAGTGCACTCTCTGGACTCACTATAGTGCATCCCCAGTGGTGCCAGTGTACTCTCTGGACTCACTGCACTGCATCACCAGTGGTGCCAGTGCATTCTCTAGACTCACTGTAGTGCATCCCCAGTGGTGCCAGTGCACTCTCTGGACTCACTGCACTGCATCCCCAGTGGTGCCAGTGCACTCTCTGGAGTCACTGCACTGCATCACCAGTGGTGCCAGTCCATTCTCTAGACTCACTGCAGTGCATCCCCAGTTGTGCCAGTGCACTCTCTGGACTCACTGCACTGCATCACCAGTGGTGCCAGTGCACTCTATGGCCTCACTGCACTTCATCCCCAGTGGTGCCAGTGTACTCACAGCACTGCATCCCCAGTGGTGCCAGTGCACTCTCTGGCCTCACTGCACTGCATCCCCAGTGGTGCCCCTGCAATCTCTGGACTCACTGCACTGCATCCCCAGTGGTGCCAGTGAACTCTCTGGACTCACTGCAGTGCATCCCCAGTGGTGCCAGTGCACTCTCTGGACTCACTGCACTGCATCCCCAGTGGTGCCAGTGCACTCTCTGGACTCACTTCAGTGCATCCCCAGTGGTGCCAGTGCACTCTCTGGACTCACTGCACTGCATCCCCAGTGGTGCCAGTGCACTCTCTGGACTCACTGCAGTGCATCCCCAGTGGTGCCACTGCACTCTCTGGACTCACCGCACTGCATTCCCAGTGGTGCCAGTGCACTCTCTGGTCTCACTAGAGTGCATCCCCAGTTGTGCCAGTGTACTCAATGCACTGCATCCCCAGTGGTGCCAGTGCACTCTCTGGACTCACTGTAGTACATCCCCAGTGGTGCCAGTGCACTCTCTGGACTCACTGCACTGCATCCCCAGTGTAGCCAGTGCACTCTCTGGACTCACGGCACTGCATCCCCTGTGGTGCCAGTGCACTCTCCGGACTCACCGCACTGCATCCCCAGTGGTGCCAGTGCACTCTCTGGACTCAGCGGAGTGCATCCCCAGTGGTGCCAGTGCACTCTCTGGAGTCACTGCACTGCATCAACAGTGGTGCCAGGGCACTCTCTGGACTCACTGCACTGCATCCCCAGTGGAGGCAATGCACTCTCTGGACTCACTGCAGTGCATCCCCAGTGGTGCCAGTGGCTCTCTTTACTCACTGCACTGCATCCCCAGTGTTGCCAGTGCACTCTCTGGACTCACTGCACTGCATCGCCAGTGGTGCCAGTGCACTCTCTGGACTCACTGCACTGCATCCCCAGTGGTGCCAGTGCACTCTCTGGACTCACTGCAGTGCATCCCCAGTGGTGCCAGGGCACTCTCTGGACTCACTGCACTGCATCCCCAGTGGTGCCAGTGCACCCTCTGGAATCACTGCAGTTCATCCCCTGTGGTGCCAGTGCACTCTCTGGACTCACTGCAGTGCATCCCCAGTGGTGCCAGTGCACTCTCTGGACTCACTGCACTGCATCCCCATTGGTGCCAGTGCACTCTCTGGACTCCCTGCACTGCATCCCCAGTGGTGCCAGTGTACTCTCTGGACTCACTGCAGTGTATCCCCATTGGAGCCGGTGCACTCTCTGGACTCACTAAACTGCATCCCCAGTGGTGCCAGAGAACTCTCTGGAGTCACTGCAGTGCATCCCCAGTGGTGCCAGTGCACTCTCTGGACTCACTGCAGTGCATCCCCAGTGGTGCCAGTGCACTCTCTGGACTCACTGCACTGCATCCCCAGTGGTGCCAGTGCACTCTCTGGACTCACTGCAGTGCATCCCCAGTGGTGCCACTGCACTCTCTGGACTCACCGCACTGCATTCCCAGTGGTGCCAGTGCACTCTCTGGTCTCACTAGAGTGCATCCCCAGTTGTGCCAGTGTACTCACGGGACTGCATCCCCAGTGGTGCCAGTGCACTCTCTGGACTCACTGTAGTACATCCCCAGTGGTGCCAGTGCACTCTCTGGACTCACTGCACTGCATCCCCAGTGTAGCCAGTGCACTCTCTGGACTCACGGCACTGCATCCCCTGTGGTGCCAGTGCACTCTCTGGACTCACCGCACTGCATCCCCAGTGGTGCCAGTGCACTCTCTGGACTCAGCGGAGTGCATCCCCAGTGGTGCCAGTGCACTCTCTGGAGTCACTGCACTGCATCAACAGTGGTGCCAGGGCACTCTCTGGACTCACTGCACTGCATCCCCAGTGGTGCCAGTGCACTCTCTGGACTCACTGCACTGCATCCCCAGTGGAGACAGTGCACTCTCTGTAGTCACTGCGCTGCATCCCCAGTGGTGCCAGTGCACTCTCTGGACTCACTGCACTGCATCCCCAGTGGAGGCAATGCACTCTCTGGACTCACTGCAGTGCATCCCCAGTGTTGCCAGTGCACTCTCTGGACTCACTGCACTGCATCGCCAGTGGTGCCAGTGCACTCTCTGGACTCACTGCACTGCATCCCCAGTGGTGCCAGTGCACTCTCTGGACTCACTGCAGTGCATCCCCAGTGGTGCCAGGGCACTCTCTGGACTCACTGCACTGCATCCCCAGTGGTGCGAGTGCACCCTCTGGAATCACTGCAGTTTATCCCCTGTGGTGCCAGTGCACTCTCTGGACTCACTGCAGTGCATCCCCAGTGGTGCCAGTGCACTCTCTGGACTCACTGCACTGCATCCCCATTGGTGCCAGTGCACTCTCTGGACTCCCTGCACTGCATCCCCAGTGGTGCCAGTGTACTCTCTGGACTCACTGCAGTGTATCCCCATTGGAGCCGGTGCACTCTCTGGACTCACTAAACTGCATCCCCAGTGGTGCCAGAGAACTCTCTGGAGTCACTGCAGTGCATCCCCAGTGGTGCCAGTGCACTCTCTGGACTCACTGCAGTGCATCCCCAGTGGTGCCAGTGCACTCTCTGGACTCACTGCACTGCATCCCCAGTGGTGCCAGTGCACTCTCTGGACTCACTGCAGTGCATCCCCAGTGGTGCCACTGCACTCTCTGGACTCACCGCACTGCATTCCCAGTGGTGCCAGTGCACTCTCTGGTCTCACTAGAGTGCATCCCCAGTTGTGCCAGTGTACTCACTGGACTGCATCCCCAGTGGTGCCAGTGCACTCTCTGGACTCACTGTAGTACATCCCCAGTGGTGCCAGTGCACTCTCTGGACTCACTGCACTGCATCCCCAGTGTAGCCAGTGCACTCTCTGGACTCACGGCACTGCATCCCCTGTGGTGCCAGTGCACTCTCTGGACTCACCGCACTGCATCCCCAGTGGTGCCAGTGCACTCTCTGGACTCAGCGGAGTGCATCCCCAGTGGTGCCAGTGCACTCTCTGGAGTCACTGCACTGCATCAACAGTGGTGCCAGGGCACTCTCTGGACTCACTGCACTGCATCCCCAGTGGTGCCAGTGCACTCTCTGGACTCACTGCACTGCATCCCCAGTGGAGACAGTGCACTCTCTGTAGTCACTGCGCTGCATCCCCAGTGGTGCCAGTGCACTCTCTGGACTCACTGCACTGCATCCCCAGTGGAGGCAATGCACTCTCTGGACTCACTGCAGTGCATCCCCAGTGGTGCCAGTGGCTCTCTTTACTCACTGCACTGCATCCCCAGTGTTGCCAGTGCACTCTCTGGACTCACTGCACTGCATCGCCAGTGGTGCCAGTGCACTCTCTGGACTCACTGCACTGCATCCCCAGTGGTGCCAGTGCACTCTCTGGACTCACTGCACTGCATCCCCAGTGGTGCCAGTGTACTCTCTGGCCTCACAGCACTGCATCCCCAGTGGTGCCAGTGCACTCTCTGGACTCACTGCACTAAAACTCCAGTGTTGCCAGTGCACTCTCTGGACTCACTGCACTAAAACTCCAGTGGTGACAGGGCACTCTCTGGACTCACTGCACTGCATCCCCAGCGGTGCCAGTGCACTCTCTGGAATCACTGCAGTTCATCCCCTGTGGTGCCAGTGCACTCTCTGGACTCACTGCACTGCATCCCCAGTGGTGCCAGTGCACTCTCTGGACTCACTGCACTGCATCCCCATTGGTGCCAGTGCACTCTCTGGACTCCCTGCACTGCATCCCCAGTGGTGCCAGTGTACTCTCTGGACTCACTGCAGTGTATCCCCATTGGAGCCGGTGCACTCTCTGGACTCACTAAACTGCATCCCCCGTGGTGCCAGAGAACTCTCTGGAGTCACTGCAGTGCATCCCCAGTGGTGCCAGTGCACTCTCTGGACTCACTAGAGTGCATCCCCAGTGGTGCAAGGGCACTCTCTGGACTCACTGCACTGCATCCCCAGTGGTGCTAGTGCACTATCTGGACTCACTGCACTGCATCCCCAGTGGTGCCAGTGTACTCACAGCACTGCATCCCCAGTGGTGCCAGTGCACTCTCTGGAACACTGCACTGCATCCCCAGTGGTGCCAGTTCACTCTTTCGAGTCACTGCACTGCATCCCCAGTGGTGCCAGTGCACTCTCTGGAATCACTGCACTTCATCACCAGTGGTGCCAATGCACTCTCTGGACTCACTGCACTGCATCCCCAGTGGTGCCAGTGCACTCTATGGACTCACAGAACTGCATCCCCAGTGGTGCCAGTGCCGTCTCTGGACTCACTGCAGTGCATCCCCAATGGTGCCAGTGCACTCTCTGGACTCACTGCACTGCATCCCCAGTGGTGCCAGTGCACTCTCTGGAATCATTGCACTGGATCCCCAGTGGTGCCAGTGCACTCTGTGGAGTCACTGCACTGCATCCCCAGTGGTTCCAGTGCACTCTCTGGATCACTGCACTGCATCCCCAGTGGTGCCAGTGCACTCTCTGGACTCAATGCACTGCATCCCCAGAGGTGCCAGTGCACTCTCTGGACTCACTGCCGTGCATCCCCAGTGGTGCCAGTGCACTCTCTGGACTCACTGCAGTGCATCCCCCGTGGTGCCAGTGCACTCTCTGGACTCACTGCACCGCATCCCCAGTGGTGCCAGTGCACTCTCTGGACTCACCGCACTGCATCCCCAGTGGTGCCAGTGCACTCTCTGGACTCACTGCACTGCATTCCCAGTGGTGCCAGTGCACTCTCTGGTCTCACTGCACTGCATCCCCAGTGGTGCCAGTGCACTCTCTGGACTCACTGCACTGCATCCCCATTGGTGCCAGTGCACTCTCTGGACTCAGTGCACTGCATCCCCATTGGTGCCAGTGCACTCTCTGGACTCACTGCACTGCATCCCCAGTGCTGACAGTGTACACCCTGGACTCACTGCTCTGCATCACCAGTGGTGCCAGTACACTCTCTGGACTCACTGCAGTGAATCCCCGGTGGTGCCAGTGCACTCTCTGGACTCACTGCACTGCATCCCCAGTGCAGCCAATGCACTCTCTGGACTCACTGCACTGCATCCCCATTGGTGCCAGTGCACTCTCTGGACTCAGTGCACTGCATCCCCATTGGTGCCAGTGCACTCTCTGGACTCACTGCACTGCATCCCCAGTGCTGACAGTGTACACCCTGGACTCACTGCTCTGCATCACCAGTGGTGCCAGTACACTCTCTGGACTCACTGCAGTGAATCCCCGGTGGTGCCAGTGCACTCTCTGGACTCACTGCACTGCATCCCCAGTGCAGCCAATGCACTCTCTGGACTCACTGCACTGCATCCCCAGTGGTGCCAGTGCATTCTCTAGACTCACTGCACTGCATCCCCAGTGGTGCCAGTGCACTCTCTGGACTCACTGCACTGCATCCCCAGTGGTGCCAGTGCACTCTCTGGACTCACTGTAGTACATCCCCAGTGGTGCCAGTGCACTCTCTGGACTCACTGCACTGCATCCCCAGTGTAGCCAGTGCACTCTCTGGACTCACGGCACTGCATCCCCTGTGGTGCCAGTGCACTCTCTGGACTCACTGCACTGCATCCCCAGTGGTGCCAGTGCACTCTCTGGACTCACCGGAGTGCATCCCCAGTGGTGCCAGTGCACTCTCTGGACTCACTGCACTGCATCCCCAGTGGTGCCAGTGCACTCTCTGGACTCACTGCACTGCATCCCCAGTGGAGACAGTGCACTCTCTGTAGTCACTGCGCTGCATCCCCAGTGGTGCCAGTGCACTCTCTGGACTCACTGCACTGCATCCCCAGTGGAGGCAATGCACTCTCTGGACTCACTGCAGTGCACCCCAGTGTTGCCAGTTGCTCTCTTTACTCACTGCACTGCATCCCCAGTGTTGCCAGTGCACTCTCTGGACTCACTGCACTGCATCGCCAGTGGTGCCAGTGCACTCTCTGGACTCACTGCACTGCATCCCCAGTGGTGCCAGTGCACTCTCTGGACTCACTGCACTGCATCCCCAGTGGTGCCAGTGTACTCTCTGGACTCACAGCACTGCATCCCCAGTGGTGCCAGTGCACTCTCTGGACTCACTGCACTAAAACTCCAGTGGTGCCAGTGCACTCTCTGGACTCACTGCACTAAAACTCCACTGGTGCCAGTGTACTCTCTGGACTCACTGCACTGCATCCCCAGTGGTGCCAGTGCACTCTCTGGAATCACTGCAGTGCATCCCCTGTGGTGCCAGTGCACTCTGTGGACTCACTGCACTGCATCCCCAGTGGTGCCAGTGCATTCTCTAGACTCACTGCACTGCATCCCCAGTGGTGCCAGTGCACTCTCTGGACTCACTGCACTGCATCCACAGTGTTGACTGTGTACACCCTGGACTCACTGCACTGCATCACCAGTGGTGCCAGTACACTCTCTGGACTCACTGCAGTGAATCCCCAGTGGTGCCAGTGCACTCTCTGGACTCACTGCACTGCATCCCCAGTGCAGCCAATGCACTCTCTGGTCTCACTGCAGTGCATCCCCAGTGGTGCCAGTGCACTCTCTGGACTCACTGCAGTGCATTCCCAGTGGTGCCAGTGCACTCTCTGGACTCACTGCAGTGCATCCCCAGTGGTGCCAGTGCACTCTCTGGACTCACTGCACTGCATCCCCATTTGTGCCAGTGCACTTTCTGGACTCACTGCAGTGCATCACCAGTGGTGACAGTGCACTCTCTGGACTCACTGCACTGCATCCCCAGTGGTGCCAGTGCCGTCTGTGGACTCACTGCACTGCATCCCCAGTGGTGCCAGTGCATTCTCTAGACTCACTGCACTGCATCCCCAGTGGTGCCAGTGCACTCTCTGGACTCACTGCACTGCATCCCCAGTGGTGCCAGTGCACTTTCTGGAGTTACTGCAGTGCATCCCCTGTTGTGCTACTGCACTCTCTGCACTCACTGCACTGCATCCCCAGTGGTGCCAATGCACTCTCTGGACTCACTGCACTGCATCCCCAGTGGTGCCAGTGCACTCTCTGCACTCACTGCACTGCATCCCCAATGGTGCCAGTGCACTCTCTGGACTCACTGCAGTGCATCCCCAGTGGTGCCAGTGCACTCTCTGCAGACAATGCAGTGCAGCATCCCCAAAGGTGACAGTGCACTCTCTGGACTCACTGCACTGCTCCAACCGCGGCAGCCGCTTCAGCCGCGATAGCCCCTCCAGCCTCGGCAGCCGCACCAGCCGCTCCAGCCACGGCAGCCGCGGCAGCCGGTCCAGCCGCGCCAGCCGCTCCATCCGCGGCATACGCGGCAGACACTCCAGCCGCTCCAGCCGCGGCAGCCGCTCCAGCCGCTCCAGCCGCGACAGCCGCTCCAACCGCGGCAGCCGCTCCAGCCGTGGCAGCCGCTCCACTCGGTAGCGGCTTTAGCGGCTGCCGCGGCTGGAGCGGCTGACGCTGCTGGAGCGGATGCCGCGGCTGGAGCAGTGCAGTGAGTGCAGAGAGTGCACTGGCACCTTGGGGATGCAGTGCAGTGAGTCCAGAGAGTGCACTGGCACCACTGGGGATGCAGTGCAGTGAGTCCAGAGAGTGCACTGTCACCACTGGGGATGCAGTGCAGTGAGTCCAGAGAGCGCAATGGCACCAGTGGGGAGGCACTGCAGTGAGTCCAGAGAGTGCAGTGGCACCACTGGGGATGCACTGCAGTGAGTCCAGAGAGTGCACTGGCACCACTGGGGATGCACTCGGGTGAGTCCAGACAGTCAACCGGCACCACTGGGGATGCAGTACAGTGAGTCCAGAGAGTGCAGTGGCACCACTGGTGATGCACTGCAGTTACTCCAGAGAGTGCACTGGCACCACCGGGGATTCAGATACATTCTCACTGCAGTGAGATCCCCAGTGGCGCCAGTGCATTCTCTGGACTCACTGCAGTGCATGCCCAGTGGTGCCAGTGCACTCTCTGTAGTCACTGTGCTGCATCCCCAGTGGTGCCAGAGCACTCTCTGGACTCACTGCAGTGTATCCCCTGTGGTGCCAGTGCACTCTGTGGACTAACTGCACTGCATCCCAGTCGTGCCAGTGCACTCTCTTGACTCACTGCACTGCATCCCCAGTGGAGCCAATGCACTCTCTGGACTCACTGCAGTGCATCCCCAGTGGTGCCAGTGCACTCTCTGTAGTCACTGCGCTGCATCCCCAGTGGTGACAGTGCACTTTCTGGACTCACTGTGCTGCATCCCCAGTGGTGCCAGAGCACTCTCTGGACTCACTGCAGTGCATCCCCAGTGGTGGAGTGCACTCTCTGGACTCACTGCACTGCATCCCCAGTGGTGCCAGTGCACTCTCTGGACTCACTGCACGGCATCCCCAGTGGTGCCAGTGCACTCTCTGGCCTCAGTGCACTGCATTCCCAGTGGTGCCAGTGCACTCTCTGGACTCACTAGAGTGCATCCCCAGTGGTGCCAGTGTACTCACTGCACTGCATCCCCAGTGGTGCCAGTGCACTCTCTGGACTCACTGTAGTACATCCCCAGTGGTGCCAGTGCACTCTCTGGACTCACTGCACTGCATCCCCAGTGTAGCCAGTGCACTCTCTGGACTCACGGCACTGCATCCCCTGTGGTGCCAGTGCACTCTCTGGACTCACTGCACTGCATCCCCAGTGGTGCCAGTGCACTCTCTGGACTCACCGGAGTGCATCCCCAGTGGTGCCAGTGCGCTCTCTGGACTCACTGCACTGCATCCCCAGTGGTGCCAGTGCACTCTCTGGACTCACTGCACTGCATCCCCAGTGGAGACAGTGCACTCTCTGTAGTCACTGCGCTGCATCCCCAGTGGTGCCAGTGCACTCTCTGGACTCACTGCACTGCATCCCCAGTGGAGGCAATGCACTCTCTGGACTCACTGCAGTGCATCCCCAGTGGTGCCAGTGGCTCTCTTTACTCACTGCACTGCATCCCCAGTGTTGCCAGTGCACTCTCTGGACTCACTGCACTGCATCGCCAGTGGTGCCAGTGCACTCTCTGGACTCACTGCACTGCATCCCCAGTGGTGCCAGTGCACTCTCTGGACTCACTGCACTGCATCCCCAGTGGTGCCAGTGTACTCTCTGGACTCACAGCACTGCATCCCCAGTGGTGCCAGTGCACTCTCTGGACTCACTGCACTAAAACTCCAGTGGTGCCAGTGCACTCTCTGGACTCACTGCACTAAAACTCCAGTGGTGCCAGGGCACTCTCTGGACTCACTGCACTGCATCCCCAGTGGTGCCAGTGCACTCTCTGGAATCACTGCAGTTCATCCCCTGTGGTGCCAGTGCACTCTCTGGACTCACTGCAGTGCATCCCCAGTGGTGCCAGTGCACTCTCTGGACTCACTGCACTGCATCCCCATTGGTGCCAGTGCACTCTCTGGACTCCCTGCACTGCATCCCCAGTGGTGCCAGTGTACTCCCTGGACTCACTGCAGTGTATCCCCATTGGAGCCGGTGCACTCTGGACTCACTAAACTGCATCCCCAGTGGTGCCAGAGAACTCTCTGGAGTCACTGCAGTGCATCCCCAGTGGTGCCAGTGCACTCTCTGGACTCACTGCAGTGCATCCCCAGTGGTGCAAGGGCACTCTCTGGTCTCACTGCGCTGCATCCCCAGTGGTGCTAGTGCACTCTCTGGACTCACTGCACTGCATCCCCAGTGGTTCCAGAGTACTCACAGCACTGCATCCCCAGTGGTGCCAGTGCACTCTCTGGAACACTGCACTGCATCCCCAGTGGTGCCAGTTCACTCTTTCGAGTCACTGCATTGCATCCCCAGTGGTGCCAGTGCACTCTCTGGACTCACTGCACTTCATCACCAGTGGTGCCAGTGCACTCTCTGGACTCACTGCACTGCATCCCCAGTGGTGCCAGTGCACTCTCTGGAATCACTGCACTGCATCCCCAGTGGTGCCAGTGCACTCTCTGGAATCACTGCACTGCATCCCCAGTGGTGCCAGTGCATTCTCTAGACTCACTGCAGTGCATCCCCAGTGGTGCCAGTGCACTCTCTGGTCTCACTGCAGTGCATCCCCAGTGGTGCAAGTGCACTCTCTGGACTCACTGCACTAAAACTCCAGTGGTGCCAGTGCACTCTCTGGACTCACTGCACTAAAACTCCACTGGTGCCAGTGTACTCTCTGGACTCACTGCACTGCATCCCCAGTGGTGCCAGTGCACTCTCTGGAATCACTGCAGTGCATCCCCTGTGGTGCCAGTGCACTCTGTGGACTCACTGCACTGCATCCCCAGTGGTGCCAGTGCATTCTCTAGACTCACTGCACTGCATCCCCAGTGGTGCCAGTGCACTCTCTGGACTCACTGCACTGCATCCCCAGTGTTGACTGTGTACACCCTGGACTCACTGCACTGCATCACCAGTGGTGCCAGTACACTCTCTGGACTCACTGCAGTGAATCCCCAGTGGTGCCAGTGCACTCTCTGGACTCACTGCACTGCATCCCCAGTGCAGCCAATGCACTCTCTGGTCTCACTGCAGTGCATCCCCAGTGGTGCCAGTGCACTCTCTGGACTCACTGCAGTGCATTCCCAGTGGTGCCAGTGCACTCTCTGGACTCACTGCAGTGCATCCCCAGTGGTGCCAGTGCACTCTCTGGACTCACTGCACTGCATCCCCATTTGTGCCAGTGCACTTTCTGGACTCACTGCAGTGCATCACCAGTGGTGACAGTGCACTCTCTGGACTCACTGCACTGCATCCCCAGTGGTGCCAGTGCCGTCTGTGGACTCACTGCACTGCATCCCCAGTGGTGCCAGTGCATTCTCTAGACTCACTGCACTGCATCCCCAGTGGTGCCAGTGCACTCTCTGGACTCACTGCACTGCATCCCCAGTGGTGCCAGTGCACTTTCTGGAGTTACTGCAGTGCATCCCCTGTTGTGCTACTGCACTCTCTGCACTCACTGCACTGCATCCCCAGTGGTGCCAATGCACTCTCTGGACTCACTGCACTGCATCCCCAGTGGTGCCAGTGCACTCTCTGCACTCACTGCACTGCATCCCCAATGGTGCCAGTGCACTCTCTGGACTCACTGCAGTGCATCCCCAGTGGTGCCAGTGCACTCTCTGCAGACAATGCAGTGCAGCATCCCCAAAGGTGACAGTGCACTCTCTGGACTCACTGCACTGCTCCAACCGCGGCAGCCGCTTCAGCCGCGATAGCCCCTCCAGCCTCGGCAGCCGCACCAGCCGCTCCAGCCACGGCAGCCGCGGCAGCCGGTCCAGCCGCGCCAGCCGCTCCATCCGCGGCATACGCGGCAGACACTCCAGCCGCTCCAGCCGCGGCAGCCGCTCCAGCCGCTCCAGCCGCGACAGCCGCTCCAACCGCGGCAGCCGCTCCAGCCGTGGCAGCCGCTCCACTCGGTAGCGGCTTTAGCGGCTGCCGCGGCTGGAGCGGCTGACGCTGCTGGAGCGGATGCCGCGGCTGGAGCAGTGCAGTGAGTGCAGAGAGTGCACTGGCACCTTGGGGATGCAGTGCAGTGAGTCCAGAGAGTGCACTGGCACCACTGGGGATGCAGTGCAGTGAGTCCAGAGAGTGCACTGTCACCACTGGGGATGCAGTGCAGTGAGTCCAGAGAGCGCAATGGCACCAGTGGGGAGGCACTGCAGTGAGTCCAGAGAGTGCAGTGGCACCACTGGGGATGCACTGCAGTGAGTCCAGAGAGTGCACTGGCACCACTGGGGATGCACTCCGGTGAGTCCAGACAGTCAACCGGCACCACTGGGGATGCAGTACAGTGAGTCCAGAGAGTGCAGTGGCACCACTGGTGATGCACTGCAGTTACTCCAGAGAGTGCACTGGCACCACCGGGGATTCAGATACATTCTCACTGCAGTGAGATCCCCAGTGGCGCCAGTGCATTCTCTGGACTCACTGCAGTGCATGCCCAGTGGTGCCAGTGCACTCTCTGTAGTCACTGTGCTGCATCCCCAGTGGTGCCAGAGCACTCTCTGGACTCACTGCAGTGTATCCCCTGTGGTGCCAGTGCACTCTGTGGACTAACTGCACTGCATCCCAGTCGTGCCAGTGCACTCTCTTGACTCACTGCACTGCATCCCCAGTGGAGCCAATGCACTCTCTGGACTCACTGCAGTGCATCCCCAGTGGTGCCAGTGCACTCTCTGTAGTCACTGCGCTGCATCCCCAGTGGTGACAGTGCACTTTCTGGACTCACTGTGCTGCATCCCCAGTGGTGCCAGAGCACTCTCTGGACTCACTGCAGTGCATCCCCAGTGGTGGAGTGCACTTTCTGGACTCACTGCACTGCATCCCCAGTGGTGCCAGTGCACTCTCTGGACTCACTGCACGGCATCCCCAGTGGTGCCAGTGCACTCTCTGGCCTCAGTGCACTGCATTCCCAGTGGTGCCAGTGCACTCTCTGGACTCACTAGAGTGCATCCCCAGTGGTGCCAGTGTACTCACTGCACTGCATCCCCAGTGGTGCCAGTGCACTCTCTGGACTCACTGTAGTACATCCCCAGTGGTGCCAGTGCACTCTCTGGACTCACTGCACTGCATCCCCAGTGTAGCCAGTGCACTCTCTGGACTCACGGCACTGCATCCCCTGTGGTGCCAGTGCACTCTCTGGACTCACTGCACTGCATCCCCAGTGGTGCCAGTGCACTCTCTGGACTCACCGGAGTGCATCCCCAGTGGTGCCAGTGCACTCTCTGGACTCACTGCACTGCATCCCCAGTGGTGCCAGTGCACTCTCTGGACTCACTGCACTGCATCCCCAGTGGAGACAGTGCACTCTCTGTAGTCACTGCGCTGCATCCCCAGTGGTGCCAGTGCACTCTCTGGACTCACTGCACTGCATCCCCAGTGGAGGCAATGCACTCTCTGGACTCACTGCAGTGCATCCCCAGTGGTGCCAGTGGCTCTCTTTACTCACTGCACTGCATCCCCAGTGTTGCCAGTGCACTCTCTGGACTCACTGCACTGCATCGCCAGTGGTGCCAGTGCACTCTCTGGACTCACTGCACTGCATCCCCAGTGGTGCCAGTGCACTCTCTGGACTCACTGCACTGCATCCCCAGTGGTGCCAGTGTACTCTCTGGACTCACAGCACTGCATCCCCAGTGGTGCCAGTGCACTCTCTGGACTCACTGCACTAAAACTCCAGTGGTGCCAGTGCACTCTCTGGACTCACTGCACTAAAACTCCAGTGGTGCCAGGGCACTCTCTGGACTCACTGCATTGCATCCCCAGTGGTGCCAGTGCACTCTCTGGAATCACTGCAGTTCATCCCCTGTGGTGCCAGTGCACTCTCTGGACTCACTGCAGTGCATCCCCAGTGGTGCCAGTGCACTCTCTGGACTCACTGCACTGCATCCCCATTGGTGCCAGTGCACTCTCTGGACTCCCTGCACTGCATCCCCAGTGGTGCCAGTGTACTCCCTGGACTCACTGCAGTGTATCCCCATTGGAGCCGGTGCACTCTGGACTCACTAAACTGCATCCCCAGTGGTGCCAGAGAACTCTCTGGAGTCACTGCAGTGCATCCCCAGTGGTGCCAGTGCACTCTCTGGACTCACTGCAGTGCATCCCCAGTGGTGCAAGGGCACTCTCTGGTCTCACTGCGCTGCATCCCCAGTGGTGCTAGTGCACTCTCTGGACTCACTGCACTGCATCCCCAGTGGTTCCAGAGTACTCACAGCACTGCATCCCCAGTGGTGCCAGTGCACTCTCTGGAACACTGCACTGCATCCCCAGTGGTGCCAGTTCACTCTTTCGAGTCACTGCATTGCATCCCCAGTGGTGCCAGTGCACTCTCTGGACTCACTGCACTTCATCACCAGTGGTGCCAGTGCACTCTCTGGACTCACTGCACTGCATCCCCAGTGGTGCCAGTGCACTCTCTGGAATCACTGCACTGCATCCCCAGTGGTGCCAGTGCACTCTCTGGAATCACTGCACTGCATCCCCAGTGGTGCCAGTGCATTCTCTAGACTCACTGCAGTGCATCCCCAGTGGTGCCAGTGCACTCTCTGGTCTCACTGCACTGCATCCCCAGTGGTGCCAGTGTACTCACAGCACTGCATCCCCAGTGGTGCCTGTGCACTCTCTGGAATCACTGCACTGCATCCCCAGTGGTGCCAGTTCACTCTTTCGAGTCATTGCACTGCATCCCCAGTGGTGCCAGTGCACTCTCTGGACTCACTGCACTTCATCCCCAGTGGTGCCACTGCACTCTCTGGACTCACTGCACTGCATCCCCAGTGGTGCCAGTGCACTCTCTGGAATCACTGCAGTGCATCCCCAGTGGTGCCGTTGCATTCTCTAGACTCACTGCAATGCATCCCCAGTTGTGCCAGTGCACTCTCTGGACTCACTGCACTGCATCACCTGTGGTGCCAGTGCACTCTATGGCCTCACTGCACTGCATCCCCAGTGGTGCCAGTGTACTCACAGCACTGCATCCCCAGTGGTGCCAGTGCACTCTCTGGCCTCACTGCACTGCATCCCCAGTGGTGCCCCTGCACTCTCTGGACTCACTGCACTGCATCCCCAGTGGTGCCAGTGCACTCTCTGGACTCATTGCAGTGCATCCCAAGTGGTGCCAGTGCACTCTCTGGACTCACTGCACTGCATCCCCAGTGGTGCCAGTGCACTCTCTGGACTCACTGCACTGCATCCCCAGTGGTGCCAGTGCACTCTCTGGACTCACTGCAGTGCATCCCCAGTGGTGCCAGTGCACTCTCTGGCCTCAGTGCACTGCATTCCCGATGGTGCCAGTGCACTCTCTGGACTCACTAGAGTGCATCCCCAGTGGTGCCAGTGTACTCACTGCACTGCATCCCCAGTGGTGCCAGTGCACTCTCTGGACTCACTGTAGTGCATCCCCAGTGGTGCCAGTGCACTCTCTGGACTCACTTCAGTGCATCCCCAGAAGTGCCAGTGCACTCTCTGGACTCACTGTAGTGCATCCCCAGTGGTGCCAGTGCACTCTCTGGACTCACTGCACTGCATCCCCATTGGTGCCAGTGCACTCTCTGGACTCACTGCACTGCATCCCCAGTGGTTCCAGTGCACTCTCTGGACTCACTGCACTGCATCTCCTCTGGTGCCAGTGCACTCTCTGGACTCACTGCACTGCATCCCCAGTGGAGACAGTGCACTCTCTGTAGTCACTGCGCTGCATCCCCAGTGGTGCCAGTGCACTCTCTGGACTCACTGCACTGCATCCCCAGTGGAGGCAATGCACTCTCTGGACTCACTGCAGTGCATCCCCAGTGGTGCCAGTGGCTCTCTTTACTCACTGCACTGCATCCCCAGTGTTGCCAGTGCACTCTCTGGACTCACTTCACTGCATCGCCAGTGGTGCCAGTGCACTCTCTGGACTCACTGCACTGCATCCCCAGTGGTGCCAGTGCACTCTCTGGACTCACTGCACTGCATCCCCAGTGGTGCCAGTGTACTCTCTGGACTCACAGCACTGCATCCCCAGTGGTGCCAGTGCACTCTCTGGACTCACTGCACTAAAACTCCAGTGTTGCCAGTGCACTCTCTGGACTCACTGCACTAAAACTCCAGTGTTGCCAGGGCACTCTCTGGGCTCACTGCACTGCATCCCCAGTGGTGCCAGTGCACTCTCTGGAATCACTGCAGTTCATCCCCTGTGGTGCCAGTGCACTCTCTGGACTCACTGCAGTGCATCCCCAGTGGTGCCAGTGCACTCTCTGGACTCACTGCACTGCATCCCCAGTGGTGCCAGTGCACTCTCTGGACTCCCTGCACTGCATCCCCAGTGTTGCCAGTGTACTCTCTGGACTCACTGCAGTGTATCCCCATTGAAGCCGGTGCACTCTCTGGACTCACTAAACTGCATCCCCAGTGGTGCCAGAGAACTCTCTGGAGTCACTGCAGTGCATCCCCAGTGGTGCCAGTGCACTCTCTGGACTCACTGCAGTGCATCCCCAGCGGTGCCAGTGCACTCTCTTGACTCACTGCACTGCATCCCCAGTGGAGCCAATGCACTCTCTGGACTCACGTCAGTGCATCCCCAGTGGTGCCAGTGCACTCTCTGGAGTCACTGCACTGCATCCCCAGTGGTACCAGTGCATTCTCTAGACTCACTGCAGTGCATCCCCAGTGGTGCCAGTGCACTCTCTGGACTCACTGCACTGCATCCCCAGTGGTGCCAGTGTACTCACAGCACTGCATCCCCAGTGGTGCCAGTGCACTCTCTGGAACACTGCACTGCATCCCCAGTGGTGCCAGTTCACTCTTTCGAGTCACTGCACTGCATCCCCAGTGGTGCCAGTGCACTCTCTGGACTCACTGCACTTCATCACCAGCGGTGCCACTGCACTCTCTGGACTCACTGCACTGCATCCCCAGTGGTGCCAGTGCACTCTATGGACTCACTGCACTGCATCCCCAGTGGTGCCAGTGCACTCTCTGGAATCACTGCACTGCATCCCCAGTGGTGCCAGTGTACTCTCTGGACTCACTGCAGTGTATCCCCATTGGAGCCGGTGCACTCTCTGGACTCACTAAACTGCATCCCCAGTGGTGCCAGAGAACTCTCTGGAGTCACTGCAGTGCATCCCCAGTGGTGCCAGTGCAATCTCTGGACTCACTGCAGTGCATCCCCAGTGGTGCAAGGGCACTCTCTGGACTCACTGCACTGCATCCCCAGGGGTGCCAGTGCACTCTCTGGTCTCACTGCGCTGCATCCCCAGTGGTGCTAGTGCACTCTCTGGACTCACTGCACTGCATCCCCAGTGGTGCCAGTGTACTCACAGCACTGCATCCCCAGTGGTGCCAGTGCACTCTCTGGAACACTGCACTGCATCCCCAGTGGTGCCAGTTCACTCTTTCGAGTCACTGCACTGCATCCCCAGTGGTGCCAGTGCACTCTCTGGACTCACTGCACTTCAACACCAGTGGTGCCACTGCACTCTCTGGACTCACTGCACTGCATCCCCAGTGGTGCCAGTGCACTCTATGGCCTCACTGCACTGCATCCCCAGTGGTGCCAGTGTACTCACAGCACTGCATCCCCAGTGGTGCCAGTGTATTCTCTAGACTCACTGCAGTGCATCCCCAGTTGTGCCAGTGCACTCTATGGACTCACTGCACTGCATCACCAGTGGTGCCAGTGCACTCTATGGCCTCACTGCACTTCATCCCCAGTGGTGCCAGCGTACTCACAGCACTGCATCCCCAGTGGTGCCAGTGCACTCTCTGGCCTCACTGCACTGCATCCCCAGTGGTGCCCCTGCACTCTCTGGACTCACTGCACTGCATCCCCAGTGGTGCCAGTGCACTCTCTGGACTCACTGCACTGCATCCCCAGTGGTGCCAGTGCACTCTCTGGCCTCACTGCACTGCATCCCCAGTGGTGCCCCTGCACTCTCTGGCCTCAGTGCACTGCATTCCCAGTGGTGCCAGTGCACTCTCTGGACTCACTAGAGTGCATCCCCAGTGGTGCCAGTGTACTCACTGCACTGCCTCCCCAGTGGTGCCAGTGCACTCTCTGGACTCACTGTAGTGCATCCCCAGTGGTGCCAGTGCACTCTCTGGACTCACTGCACTGCATCCCCAGTGGTGCCAGTGCACTCTCTGGAATCACTGCAGTGCATCCCCTGTGGTGCCAGTGCACTCTCTGGAGTCACTGCAGTGCATCCCCAGTGGTGCCAGTGCACTCTCTGGACTCACTGCAGTGCATCCCCAGAAGTGCCACTGCACTCTCTGGACTCACTGCACTGCATCCCCAGTGGTTCCATTGCACTCTCTGGACTCACTGCATTGCATCCCCAGTGGTGCCAGTGCACTCTCTGGACTCACTGCAGTGCATCCCCAGAAGTGCCAGTGCACTCTCTGGACTCACTGCACTGCATCCCCAATGGTGCCAGTGCACTCTCTGGACTCACTGCACTGCATCCCCAGTGCTGTAGTGCACTCTCTGGACTCACTGCACTGCATCCCCAGAAGTGCCACTGCACTCTCTGGACTCACTGCACTGCATCCCCAGTGTTGCCAGTGCACTCTCTGGACTCACTTCACTGCATCGCCAGTGGTGCCAGTGCACTCTCTGGACTCACTGCACTGCATCCCCAGTGGTGCCAGTGCACTCTCTGGACTCACTGCACTGCATCCCCAGTGGTGCCAGTGTACTCTCTGGACTCACAGCACTGCATCCCCAGTGGTGCCAGTGCACTCTCTGGACTCACTGCACTAAAACTCCAGTGTTGCCAGTGCACTCTCTGGACTCACTGCACTAAAACTCCAGTGTTGCCAGGGCACTCTCTGGGCTCACTGCACTGCATCCCCAGTGGTGCCAGTGCACTCTCTGGAATCACTGCAGTTCATCCCCTGTGGTGCCAGTGCACTCTCTGGACTCACTGCAGTGCATCCCCAGTGGTGCCAGTGCACTCTCTGGACTCACTGCACTGCATCCCCAGTGGTGCCAGTGCACTCTCTGGACTCCCTGCACTGCATCCCCAGTGTTGCCAGTGTACTCTCTGGACTCACTGCAGTGTATCCCCATTGAAGCCGGTGCACTCTCTGGACTCACTAAACTGCATCCCCAGTGGTGCCAGAGAACTCTCTGGAGTCACTGCAGTGCATCCCCAGTGGTGCCAGTGCACTCTCTGGACTCACTGCAGTGCATCCCCAGCGGTGCCAGTGCACTCTCTTGACTCACTGCACTGCATCCCCAGTGGAGCCAATGCACTCTCTGGACTCACGTCAGTGCATCCCCAGTGGTGCCAGTGCACTCTCTGGAGTCACTGCACTGCATCCCCAGTGGTACCAGTGCATTCTCTAGACTCACTGCAGTGCATCCCCAGTGGTGCCAGTGCACTCTCTGGACTCACTGCACTGCATCCCCAGTGGTGCCAGTGTACTCACAGCACTGCATCCCCAGTGGTGCCAGTGCACTCTCTGGAACACTGCACTGCATCCCCAGTGGTGCCAGTTCACTCTTTCGAGTCACTGCACTGCATCCCCAGTGGTGCCAGTGCACTCTCTGGACTCACTGCACTTCATCACCAGCGGTGCCACTGCACTCTCTGGACTCACTGCACTGCATCCCCAGTGGTGCCAGTGCACTCTATGGACTCACTGCACTGCATCCCCAGTGGTGCCAGTGCACTCTCTGGAATCACTGCACTGCATCCCCAGTGGTGCCAGTGTACTCTCTGGACTCACTGCAGTGTATCCCCATTGGAGCCGGTGCACTCTCTGGACTCACTAAACTGCATCCCCAGTGGTGCCAGAGAACTCTCTGGAGTCACTGCAGTGCATCCCCAGTGGTGCCAGTGCAATCTCTGGACTCACTGCAGTGCATCCCCAGTGGTGCAAGGGCACTCTCTGGACTCACTGCACTGCATCCCCAGGGGTGCCAGTGCACTCTCTGGTCTCACTGCGCTGCATCCCCAGTGGTGCTAGTGCACTCTCTGGACTCACTGCACTGCATCCCCAGTGGTGCCAGTGTACTCACAGCACTGCATCCCCAGTGGTGCCAGTGCACTCTCTGGAACACTGCACTGCATCCCCAGTGGTGCCAGTTCACTCTTTCGAGTCACTGCACTGCATCCCCAGTGGTGCCAGTGCACTCTCTGGACTCACTGCACTTCAACACCAGTGGTGCCACTGCACTCTCTGGACTCACTGCACTGCATCCCCAGTGGTGCCAGTGCACTCTATGGCCTCACTGCACTGCATCCCCAGTGGTGCCAGTGTACTCACAGCACTGCATCCCCAGTGGTGCCAGTGTATTCTCTAGACTCACTGCAGTGCATCCCCAGTTGTGCCAGTGCACTCTATGGACTCACTGCACTGCATCACCAGTGGTGCCAGTGCACTCTATGGCCTCACTGCACTTCATCCCCAGTGGTGCCAGCGTACTCACAGCACTGCATCCCCAGTGGTGCCAGTGCACTCTCTGGCCTCACTGCACTGCATCCCCAGTGGTGCCCCTGCACTCTCTGGACTCACTGCACTGCATCCCCAGTGGTGCCAGTGCACTCTCTGGACTCACTGCACTGCATCCCCAGTGGTGCCAGTGCACTCTCTGGCCTCACTGCACTGCATCCCCAGTGGTGCCCCTGCACTCTCTGGCCTCAGTGCACTGCATTCCCAGTGGTGCCAGTGCACTCTCTGGACTCACTAGAGTGCATCCCCAGTGGTGCCAGTGTACTCACTGCACTGCCTCCCCAGTGGTGCCAGTGCACTCTCTGGACTCACTGTAGTGCATCCCCAGTGGTGCCAGTGCACTCTCTGGACTCACTGCACTGCATCCCCAGTGGTGCCAGTGCACTCTCTGGAATCACTGCAGTGCATCCCCTGTGGTGCCAGTGCACTCTCTGGAGTCACTGCAGTGCATCCCCAGTGGTGCCAGTGCACTCTCTGGACTCACTGCAGTGCATCCCCAGAAGTGCCACTGCACTCTCTGGACTCACTGCACTGCATCCCCAGTGGTTCCATTGCACTCTCTGGACTCACTGCATTGCATCCCCAGTGGTGCCAGTGCACTCTCTGGACTCACTGCAGTGCATCCCCAGAAGTGCCAGTGCACTCTCTGGACTCACTGCACTGCATCCCCAATGGTGCCAGTGCACTCTCTGGACTCACTGCACTGCATCCCCAGTGCTGTAGTGCACTCTCTGGACTCACTGCACTGCATCCCCAGAAGTGCCACTGCACTCTCTGGACTCACTGCACTGCATCCCCAGTGTTGCCAGTGCACTCTCTGGACTCACTTCACTGCATCGCCAGTGGTGCCAGTGCACTCTCTGGACTCACTGCACTGCATCCCCAGTGGTGCCAGTGCACTCTCTGGACTCACTGCACTGCATCCCCAGTGGTGCCAGTGTACTCTCTGGACTCACAGCACTGCATCCCCAGTGGTGCCAGTGCACTCTCTGGACTCACTGCACTAAAACTCCAGTGTTGCCAGTGCACTCTCTGGACTCACTGCACTAAAACTCCAGTGTTGCCAGGGCACTCTCTGGGCTCACTGCACTGCATCCCCAGTGGTGCCAGTGCACTCTCTGGAATCACTGCAGTTCATCCCCTGTGGTGCCAGTGCACTCTCTGGACTCACTGCAGTGCATCCCCAGTGGTGCCAGTGCACTCTCTGGACTCACTGCACTGCATCCCCAGTGGTGCCAGTGCACTCTCTGGACTCCCTGCACTGCATCCCCAGTGTTGCCAGTGTACTCTCTGGACTCACTGCAGTGTATCCCCATTGAAGCCGGTGCACTCTCTGGACTCACTAAACTGCATCCCCAGTGGTGCCAGAGAACTCTCTGGAGTCACTGCAGTGCATCCCCAGTGGTGCCAGTGCACTCTCTGGACTCACTGCAGTGCATCCCCAGCGGTGCCAGTGCACTCTCTTGACTCACTGCACTGCATCCCCAGTGGAGCCAATGCACTCTCTGGACTCACGTCAGTGCATCCCCAGTGGTGCCAGTGCACTCTCTGGAGTCACTGCACTGCATCCCCAGTGGTACCAGTGCATTCTCTAGACTCACTGCAGTGCATCCCCAGTGGTGCCAGTGCACTCTCTGGACTCACTGCACTGCATCCCCAGTGGTGCCAGTGTACTCACAGCACTGCATCCCCAGTGGTGCCAGTGCACTCTCTGGAACACTGCACTGCATCCCCAGTGGTGCCAGTTCACTCTTTCGAGTCACTGCACTGCATCCCCAGTGGTGCCAGTGCACTCTCTGGACTCACTGCACTTCATCACCAGCGGTGCCACTGCACTCTCTGGACTCACTGCACTGCATCCCCAGTGGTGCCAGTGCACTCTATGGACTCACTGCACTGCATCCCCAGTGGTGCCAGTGCACTCTCTGGAATCACTGCACTGCATCCCCAGTGGTGCCAGTGTACTCTCTGGACTCACTGCAGTGTATCCCCATTGGAGCCGGTGCACTCTCTGGACTCACTAAACTGCATCCCCAGTGGTGCCAGAGAACTCTCTGGAGTCACTGCAGTGCATCCCCAGTGGTGCCAGTGCAATCTCTGGACTCACTGCAGTGCATCCCCAGTGGTGCAAGGGCACTCTCTGGACTCACTGCACTGCATCCCCAGGGGTGCCAGTGCACTCTCTGGTCTCACTGCGCTGCATCCCCAGTGGTGCTAGTGCACTCTCTGGACTCACTGCACTGCATCCCCAGTGGTGCCAGTGTACTCACAGCACTGCATCCCCAGTGGTGCCAGTGCACTCTCTGGAACACTGCACTGCATCCCCAGTGGTGCCAGTTCACTCTTTCGAGTCACTGCACTGCATCCCCAGTGGTGCCAGTGCACTCTCTGGACTCACTGCACTTCAACACCAGTGGTGCCACTGCACTCTCTGGACTCACTGCACTGCATCCCCAGTGGTGCCAGTGCACTCTATGGCCTCACTGCACTGCATCCCCAGTGGTGCCAGTGTACTCACAGCACTGCATCCCCAGTGGTGCCAGTGTATTCTCTAGACTCACTGCAGTGCATCCCCAGTTGTGCCAGTGCACTCTATGGACTCACTGCACTGCATCACCAGTGGTGCCAGTGCACTCTATGGCCTCACTGCACTTCATCCCCAGTGGTGCCAGCGTACTCACAGCACTGCATCCCCAGTGGTGCCAGTGCACTCTCTGGCCTCACTGCACTGCATCCCCAGTGGTGCCCCTGCACTCTCTGGACTCACTGCACTGCATCCCCAGTGGTGCCAGTGCACTCTCTGGACTCACTGCACTGCATCCCCAGTGGTGCCAGTGCACTCTCTGGCCTCACTGCACTGCATCCCCAGTGGTGCCCCTGCACTCTCTGGCCTCAGTGCACTGCATTCCCAGTGGTGCCAGTGCACTCTCTGGACTCACTAGAGTGCATCCCCAGTGGTGCCAGTGTACTCACTGCACTGCCTCCCCAGTGGTGCCAGTGCACTCTCTGGACTCACTGTAGTGCATCCCCAGTGGTGCCAGTGCACTCTCTGGACTCACTGCACTGCATCCCCAGTGGTGCCAGTGCACTCTCTGGAATCACTGCAGTGCATCCCCTGTGGTGCCAGTGCACTCTCTGGAGTCACTGCAGTGCATCCCCAGTGGTGCCAGTGCACTCTCTGGACTCACTGCAGTGCATCCCCAGAAGTGCCACTGCACTCTCTGGACTCACTGCACTGCATCCCCAGTGGTTCCATTGCACTCTCTGGACTCACTGCATTGCATCCCCAGTGGTGCCAGTGCACTCTCTGGACTCACTGCAGTGCATCCCCAGAAGTGCCAGTGCACTCTCTGGACTCACTGCACTGCATCCCCAATGGTGCCAGTGCACTCTCTGGACTCACTGCACTGCATCCCCAGTGCTGTAGTGCACTCTCTGGACTCACTGCACTGCATCCCCAGAAGTGCCACTGCACTCTCTGGACTCACTGCACTGCATCCCCAATGGTGCCAGTGCACTCTCTGGAACACTGCACTGCATCCCCAGTGGTGCCAGTTCACTCTTTCGAGTCACTGCACTGCATCCCCAGTGGTGCCAGTGCACTCTCTGGACTCACTGCACTTCATCACCAGTGGTGCCACTGCACTCTCTGGACTCACTGCACTGCATCCCCAGTGGTGCCAGTGCACTCTATGGACTCACTGCACTGCATCCCCAGTGGTGCCAGTGCACTCTCTGGAATCACTGCACTGCATCCCCAGTGGTGCCAGTGTACTCTCTGGACTCACTGCAGTGTATCCCCATTGGAGCCGGTGCACTCTCTGGACTCACTAAACTGCATCCCCAGTGGTGCCAGAGAACTCTCTGGAGTCACTGCAGTGCATCCCCAGTGGTGCCAGTGCACTCTCTGGACTCACTGCAGTGCATCCCCAGTGGTGCAAGGGCACTCTCTGGACTCACTGCACTGCATCCCCAGGGGTGCCAGTGCACTCTCTGGTCTCACTGCGCTGCATCCCCAGTGGTGCTAGTGCACTCTCTGGACTCACTGCACTGCATCCCCAGTGGTGCCAGTGTACTCACTGCACTGCATCCCCAGTGGTGCCAGTGCACTCTCTGGAACACTGCACTGCATCCCCAGTGGTGCCAGTTCACTCTTTCGAGTCACTGCACTGCATCCCCAGTGGTGCCAGTGCACTCTCTGGACTCACTGCACTTCAACACCAGTGGTGCCACTGCACTCTCTGGACTCACTGCACTGCATCCCCAGTGGTGCCAGTGCACTCTATGGCCTCACTGCAGTGCATCCCCAGTGGTGCCAGTGTACTCACAGCACTGCATCCCCAGTGGTGCCAGTGTATTCTCTAGACTCACTGCAGTGCATCCCCAGTTGTGCCAGTGCACTCTATGGACTCACTGCACTGCATCACCAGTGGTGCCAGTGAACTCTCTGGACTCACTGCACTTCATCCCCAGTGGTGCCAGCGTACTCACAGCACTGCATCCCCAGTGGTGCCAGTGCACTCTCTGGCCTCACTGCACTGCATCCCCAGTGGTGCCCCTGCACTCTCTGGACTCACTGCACTGCATCCCCAGTGGTGCCAGTGCACTCTCTGGACTCACTGCACTGCATCCCCAGTGGTGCCAGTGCACTCTCTGGCCTCACTGCACTGCATCCCCAGTTGTGCCCCTGCACTCTCTGGCCTCAGTGCACTGCATTCCCAGTGGTGCCAGTGCACTCTCTGGACTCACTAGAGTGCATCCCCAGTGGTGCCAGTGTACTCACTGCACTGCCTCCCCAGTGGTGCCAGTGCACTCTCTGGACTCACTGTACTGCATCCCCAGTGGTGACAGTGCACTCTCTGGACTCACTGCACTGCTTCCCCAGTGGTGCCAGTGCACTCTCTGGAATCACTGCAGTGCATCCCCTGTGGTGCCAGTGCACTCTCTGGAGTCACTGCAGTGCATCCCCAGTGGTGCCAGTGCACTCTCTGGACTCACTGCAGTGCATCCCCAGAAGTGCCACTGCACTCTCTGGACTCACTGCACTGCATCCCCAGTGGTTCCATTGCACTCTCTGGACTCACTGCATTGCATCCCCAGTGGTGCCAGTGCACTCTCTGGACTCACTGCAGTGCATCCCCAGAAGTGCCAGTGCACTCTCTGGACTCACTGCACTGCATCCCCAATGGTGCCAGTGCACTCTCTGGACTCACTGCACTGCATCCCCAGTGCTGTAGTGCACTCTCTGGACTCACTGCACTGCATCCCCAGAAGTGCCACTGCACTCTCTGGACTCACTGCACTGCATCCCCAGTGGTGCCAGTGCACTCTCTAGAGTCACTGCAGTGCATCCCTTGTTGTGCTAGTGCACTCTCTGCACTCATTACACTGCACCCCAGAAGTACCAGTGCACTCTCTGGACTCACTGCACTGCATCCCCAGTGGTTCCATTGCACTCTCTGGACTCACTGCATTGCATCCCCAGTGGTGCCAGTGCACTCTCTGGACTCACAGGGGTGCATCCCCATTGGTGCCAGTGCACTCTCTGGACTCACTGCACTGCATCCCCAGTGGTGCCAGTGCACTCTCTGGACTCACTGCACTGCATCCCCAATGGTGCCAGTGCACCCCCTGGACTCACTGCACTGCATCCCCAATGGTGCCAGTGCACTCTTTGGACTCACTGCACTGCATCCCCAGTGGTGCCAGTGCACTCTCTGGACTCACTGCATTGCATCCCCAGTGGTGCCAGTGCACTCTCTGGACTCACTTCAGTGCATCCCCAGAAGTGCCAGTGCACTCTCTGGACTCACTGCATTGCACCCCAGTGGTGCCAGTGCACTCTCTGGACTCACTGCACTGCATCCCCATTGGTGCCAGTGCACTCTCTGGACTCACTGCACTGCATCCCCAGTGGTGACAGTGCACTCTCTGGACTCACTGCACTGCATCCCCAGTGGTGACAGTGCACTCTCTGGACTCAATGCACTGCATCCCCAGTGGTGCCAGTGCACTCTCTGGACTCACTGCACTGCATCCCCAGTGGTGCCAGTGCACTCTCTGGACTCACTGCAGTGCATCCCCAGTGGTGCCAGTGCACTCTCTGGACTCACTGCAGTGCATCCCCAGTGGTGCCAGTGCACTCTCTGGACTCACAGCACTGCATTCCCAGTGGTGCCAGTGCACTCTCTGGACTCACTGCAGTGCATCCCCAGTGGTGCCAGTGCACTCTCTGGACTCACTGCACTGCATCCCCATTTGTGCCAGTGCACTTTCTGGACTCACTGCAGTGCATCCCCAGTGGTGCCAGTGCACTCTCTGGAATCACTGCAGTGCATCACCAGTGGTGACAGTGCACTCTCTGGACTCACTGCACTGCATCCCCTGTGGTGCCAGTGCCGTCTGTGGACTCACTGCACTGCATCCCCTGTGGTGCCAGTGCATTCTCTAGACTCACTGCACTGCATCCCCAGTGGTGCCAGTGCACTCTCTGGACTCACTGCACTGCATCCCCAGTGGTGCCAGTGCACTTTCTGGAGTTACTGCAGTGCATCCCCTGTTGTGCTAGTGCACTCTCTGCACTCATTGCACTGCATCCCCAGTGGTGCCAATGCACTCTCTGGACTCACTGCACTGCATCCCCAAGGGTGCCAGTGCACTCTCTGCACTCACTGCACTGCATCCCCAATGGTGCCAGTGCACTCTCTGGACTCACTGCAGTGCATCCCCAGTGGTGCCAGTGCACTCTCTGCAGACAATGCAGTGCAGCATCCCCAAAGGTGACAGTGCACTCTCTGGACTCACTGCACTGCTCCAACCGCGGCAGCCGCTTCAGCCGCGATAGCCCCTCCAGCCTCGGCAGCCGCACCAGCCGCTCCAGCCACGGCAGCCGCGGCAGCCGGTCCAGCCGCGCCAGCCGCTCCATCCGCGGCATACGCGGCAGACACTCCAGCCGCTCCAGCCGCGGCAGCCGCTCCAACCGCGGCAGGCGCTCCAGCCGCGGCAGCCGCTCCAGCCGCTCCAGCCGCGACAGCCGCTCCAACCGCGGCAGCCGCTCCAGCCGTGGCAGCCGCTCACTCGGTAGCGGCTTTAGCGGCTGCCGCGGCTGGAGCGGCTGCCGCGGCTGCCGCGGCTGTAGCGGCTTTAGCGGCTGCCGCGGCTAGAGCGGCTGACGCTGCTGGAGCGGATGCCGCGGCTGGAGCAGTGCAGTGAGTGCAGAGAGTGCACTGGCACCTTGGGGATGCAGTGCAGTGAGTCCAGACAGTCAACTGGCACCACTGGGGATGCAGTACAGTGAGTCCAGAGAGTGCACTGGCACCACTGGTGATGCACTGCAGTTACTCCAGAGAGTGCACTGGCACCACCGGGGATTCAGATACATTCTCACTGCAGTGAGATCCCCAGTGGTGCCAGTGCATTCTCTGGACTCACTGCACTGCATCCCCAGTGGTGCCAGTGCACTCTCTGTAGTCACTGCGCTGCATCCCCAGTGGTGACAGTGCACTTTCTGGACTCACTGTGCTGCATCCCCAGTGGTGCCAGAGCACTCTCTGGACTCACTGCAGTGTATCCCCTGTGGTGCCAGTGCACTCTGTGGACTAACTGCACTGCATCCCAGTCGTGCCAGTGCACTCTCTGGACTCACTGCAGTGCATCCCCAGCGGTGCCAGTGCACTCTCTTGACTCACTGCACTGCATCCCCAGTGGAGCCAATGCACTCTCTGGACTCACTGCAGTGCATCCCCAGTGGTGCCAGTGCACTCTCTGTAGTCACTGCGCTGCATCCCCAGTGGTGACAGTGCACTTTCTGGACTCACTGTGCTGCATCCCCAGTGGTGCCAGAGCACTCTCTGGACTCACTGCACTGCATCCCCAGTGGAGCCAATGCACTCTCTGGACTCACTGCAGTGCATCCCCAGTGGTGCCAGTGCATTCTCTAGACTCACTGCAGTGCATCGCCAGTGGTGCCAGTGCACTCTCTGGACTCACTGCACTGCATCCCCAGTGGTGCCAGTGCACTCTCTGGACTCACTGCACGGCATCCCCAGTGGTGCCAGTGCACTCTCTGGCCTCAGTGCACTGCATTCCCAGTGGTGCCAGTGCACTCTCTGGACTCACTAGAGTGCATCCCCAGTGGTGCCAGTGTACTCACTGCACTGCATCCCCAGTGGTGCCAGTGCACTCTCTGGACTCACTGTAGTACATCCCCAGTGGTGCCAGTGCACTCTCTGGACTCACTGCACTTCATCCCCAGTGGTGCCACTGCACTCTCTGGACTCACTGCACTGCATCCCCAGTGGTGCCAGTGCACTCTATGGACTCACTGCACTGCATCCCCAGTGGTGCCAATGCACTCTCTGGACTCACCGGAGTGCATCCCCAGTGGTGCCAGTGCACTCTCTGGACTCACTGCACTGCATCCCCAGTGGTGCCAGTGCACTCTCTGGACTCACTGCACTGCATCCCCAGTGGAGGCAATGCACTCTCTGGACTCACTGCAGTGCACCCCAGTGTTGCCAGTTGCTCTCTTTACTCACTGCACTGCATCCCCAGTGTTGCCAGTGCACTCTCTGGACTCACTGCACTGCATCGCCAGTGGTGCCAGTGCACTCTCTGGACTCACTGCACTGCATCCCCAGTGGTGCCAGTGCACTCTCTGGACTCACTGCACTGCATCCCCAGTGGTGCCAGTGTACTCTCTGGACTCACAGCACTGCATCCCCAGTGGTGCCAGTGCACTCTCTGGACTCACTGCACTAAAACTCCAGTGGTGCCAGTGCACTCTCTGGACTCACTGCACTAAAACTCCACTGGTGCCAGTGCACTCTCTGGACTCACTGCACTGCATCCCCAGTGGTGCCAGTGCACTCTCTGGAATCACTGCAGTGCATCCCCTGTGGTACCAGTGCACTCTCTGGACTCACGGCACTGCATCCCCAGTGGTGCCAGTGCATTCTCTAGACTCACTGCACTGCATCCCCAGTGGTGCCAGTGCACTCTCTGGACTCACTGCAGTGCATCACCGGTGGTGACAGTGCACTCTCTGGACTCACTGCACTGCATCCCCATTGGTGCCAGTGCACTCTCTGGACTCCCTGCACTGCATCCCCAGTGGTGCCAGTGTACTCTCTGGACTCACTGCAGTGTATCCCCATTGGAGCCGGTGCACTCTCTGGACTCACTAAACTGCATCCCCAGTGGTGCCAGAGAACTCTCTGGAGTCACTGCAGTGCATCCCCATTGGTGCCAGTGCACTCTCTGGACTCACTGCAGTGCATCCCCAGTGGTGCAAGGGCACTCTCTGGACTCACTGCACTGCATCCCCAGTGGTGCCAGTGCACTCTCTGGTCTCACTGCGCTGCATCCCCAGTGGTGCTAGTGCACTCTCTGGACTCACTGCACTGCATCCCCAGTGGTGCCAGTGTACTCACAGCACTGCATCCCCAGTGGTGCCAGTGCACTCTCTGGAATCACTGCACTGCATCCTCAGTGGTGCCAGTTCACTCTTTCGAGTCACTGCACTGCATCCCCAGTGGTGCCAGTGCACTCTCTGGACTCACTGCACTTCATCCCCAGTGGTGCCACTGCACTCTCTGGACTCACTGCACTGCATCCCCAGTGGTGCCAGTGCACTCTATGGACTCACTGCACTGCATCCCCAGTGGTGCCAGTGCACTCTCTGGAATCACTGCAGTGCATCCCCAGTGGTGCCAGTGCATTCTCTAGACTCACTGCAGTGCATCCCCAGTTGTGCCAGTGCACTCTCTGGACTCACTGCACTGCATCACCTGTGGTGCCAGTGCACTCTATGGCCTCACTGCACTGCATCCCCAGTGGTGCCAGTGTACTCACAGCACTGCATCCCCAGTGGTGCCAGTGCACTCTCTGGACTCACTGCACTGCATCCCCAAGGGTGCCAGTGCACTCTCTGCACTCACTGCACTGCATCCCCAATGGTGCCAGTGCACTCTCTGGACTCACTGCAGTGCATCCCCAGTGGTGCCAGTGCACTCTCTGCAGACAATGCAGTGCAGCATCCCCAAAGGTGACAGTGCACTCTCTGGACTCACTGCACTGCTCCAACCGCGGCAGCCGCTTCAGCCGCGATAGCCCCTCCAGCCTCGGCAGCCGCACCAGCCGCTCCAGCCACGGCAGCCGCGGCAGCCGGTCCAGCCGCGCCAGCCGCTCCATCCGCGGCATACGCGGCAGACACTCCAGCCGCTCCAGCCGCGGCAGCCGCTCCAACCGCGGCAGGCGCTCCAGCCGCGGCAGCCGCTCCAGCCGCTCCAGCCGCGACAGCCGCTCCAACCGCGGCAGCCGCTCCAGCCGTGGCAGCCGCTCACTCGGTAGCGGCTTTAGCGGCTGCCGCGGCTGGAGCGGCTGCCGCGGCTGCCGCGGCTGTAGCGGCTTTAGCGGCTGCCGCGGCTAGAGCGGCTGACGCTGCTGGAGCGGATGCCGCGGCTGGAGCAGTGCAGTGAGTGCAGAGAGTGCACTGGCACCTTGGGGATGCAGTGCAGTGAGTCCAGACAGTCAACTGGCACCACTGGGGATGCAGTACAGTGAGTCCAGAGAGTGCACTGGCACCACTGGTGATGCACTGCAGTTACTCCAGAGAGTGCACTGGCACCACCGGGGATTCAGATACATTCTCACTGCAGTGAGATCCCCAGTGGTGCCAGTGCATTCTCTGGACTCACTGCACTGCATCCCCAGTGGTGCCAGTGCACTCTCTGTAGTCACTGCGCTGCATCCCCAGTGGTGACAGTGCACTTTCTGGACTCACTGTGCTGCATCCCCAGTGGTGCCAGAGCACTCTCTGGACTCACTGCAGTGTATCCCCTGTGGTGCCAGTGCACTCTGTGGACTAACTGCACTGCATCCCAGTCGTGCCAGTGCACTCTCTGGACTCACTGCAGTGCATCCCCAGCGGTGCCAGTGCACTCTCTTGACTCACTGCACTGCATCCCCAGTGGAGCCAATGCACTCTCTGGACTCACTGCAGTGCATCCCCAGTGGTGCCAGTGCACTCTCTGTAGTCACTGCGCTGCATCCCCAGTGGTGACAGTGCACTTTCTGGACTCACTGTGCTGCATCCCCAGTGGTGCCAGAGAACTCTCTGGACTCACTGCACTGCATCCCCAGTGGAGCCAATGCACTCTCTGGACTCACTGCAGTGCATCCCCAGAAGTGCCAGTGCACTCTCTGGACTCACTGCACTGCATCCCCAATGGTGCCAGTGCACTCTCTGGACTCACTGCACTGCATCCCCAGTGCTGTAGTGCACTCTCTGGACTCACTGCACTGCATCCCCAGAAGTGCCACTGCACTCTCTGGACTCACTGCACTGCATCCCCAGTGGTGCCAGTGCACTCTCTAGAGTCACTGCAGTGCATCCCTTGTTGTGCTAGTGCACTCTCTGCACTCATTACACTGCACCCCAGAAGTACCAGTGCACTCTCTGGACTCACTGCACTGCATCCCCAGTGGTTCCATTGCACTCTCTGGACTCACTGCATTGCATCCCCAGTGGTGCCAGTGCACTCTCTGGACTCACAGGGGTGCATCCCCATTGGTGCCAGTGCACTCTCTGGACTCACTGCACTGCATCCCCAGTGGTGCCAGTGCACTCTCTGGACTCACTGCACTGCATCCCCAATGGTGCCAGTGCACCCCCTGGACTCACTGCACTGCATCCCCAATGGTGCCAGTGCACTCTTTGGACTCACTGCACTGCATCCCCAGTGGTGCCAGTGCACTCTCTGGACTCACTGCATTGCATCCCCAGTGGTGCCAGTGCACTCTCTGGACTCACTTCAGTGCATCCCCAGAAGTGCCAGTGCACTCTCTGGACTCACTGCATTGCACCCCAGTGGTGCCAGTGCACTCTCTGGACTCACTGCACTGCATCCCCATTGGTGCCAGTGCACTCTCTGGACTCACTGCACTGCATCCCCAGTGGTGACAGTGCACTCTCTGGACTCACTGCACTGCATCCCCAGTGGTGACAGTGCACTCTCTGGACTCAATGCACTGCATCCCCAGTGGTGCCAGTGCACTCTCTGGACTCACTGCACTGCATCCCCAGTGGTGCCAGTGCACTCTCTGGACTCACTGCAGTGCATCCCCAGTGGTGCCAGTGCACTCTCTGGACTCACTGCAGTGCATCCCCAGTGGTGCCAGTGCACTCTCTGGACTCACAGCACTGCATTCCCAGTGGTGCCAGTGCACTCTCTGGACTCACTGCAGTGCATCCCCAGTGGTGCCAGTGCACTCTCTGGACTCACTGCACTGCATCCCCATTTGTGCCAGTGCACTTTCTGGACTCACTGCAGTGCATCCCCAGTGGTGCCAGTGCACTCTCTGGAATCACTGCAGTGCATCACCAGTGGTGACAGTGCACTCTCTGGACTCACTGCACTGCATCCCCTGTGGTGCCAGTGCCGTCTGTGGACTCACTGCACTGCATCCCCTGTGGTGCCAGTGCATTCTCTAGACTCACTGCACTGCATCCCCAGTGGTGCCAGTGCACTCTCTGGACTCACTGCACTGCATCCCCAGTGGTGCCAGTGCACTTTCTGGAGTTACTGCAGTGCATCCCCTGTTGTGCTAGTGCACTCTCTGCACTCATTGCACTGCATCCCCAGTGGTGCCAATGCACTCTCTGGACTCACTGCACTGCATCCCCAAGGGTGCCAGTGCACTCTCTGCACTCACTGCACTGCATCCCCAATGGTGCCAGTGCACTCTCTGGACTCACTGCAGTGCATCCCCAGTGGTGCCAGTGCACTCTCTGCAGACAATGCAGTGCAGCATCCCCAAAGGTGACAGTGCACTCTCTGGACTCACTGCACTGCTCCAACCGCGGCAGCCGCTTCAGCCGCGATAGCCCCTCCAGCCTCGGCAGCCGCACCAGCCGCTCCAGCCACGGCAGCCGCGGCAGCCGGTCCAGCCGCGCCAGCCGCTCCATCCGCGGCATACGCGGCAGACACTCCAGCCGCTCCAGCCGCGGCAGCCGCTCCAACCGCGGCAGGCGCTCCAGCCGCGGCAGCCGCTCCAGCCGCTCCAGCCGCGACAGCCGCTCCAACCGCGGCAGCCGCTCCAGCCGTGGCAGCCGCTCACTCGGTAGCGGCTTTAGCGGCTGCCGCGGCTGGAGCGGCTGCCGCGGCTGCCGCGGCTGTAGCGGCTTTAGCGGCTGCCGCGGCTAGAGCGGCTGACGCTGCTGGAGCGGATGCCGCGGCTGGAGCAGTGCAGTGAGTGCAGAGAGTGCACTGGCACCTTGGGGATGCAGTGCAGTGAGTCCAGACAGTCAACTGGCACCACTGGGGATGCAGTACAGTGAGTCCAGAGAGTGCACTGGCACCACTGGTGATGCACTGCAGTTACTCCAGAGAGTGCACTGGCACCACCGGGGATTCAGATACATTCTCACTGCAGTGAGATCCCCAGTGGTGCCAGTGCATTCTCTGGACTCACTGCACTGCATCCCCAGTGGTGCCAGTGCACTCTCTGTAGTCACTGCGCTGCATCCCCAGTGGTGACAGTGCACTTTCTGGACTCACTGTGCTGCATCCCCAGTGGTGCCAGAGCACTCTCTGGACTCACTGCAGTGTATCCCCTGTGGTGCCAGTGCACTCTGTGGACTAACTGCACTGCATCCCAGTCGTGCCAGTGCACTCTCTGGACTCACTGCAGTGCATCCCCAGCGGTGCCAGTGCACTCTCTTGACTCACTGCACTGCATCCCCAGTGGAGCCAATGCACTCTCTGGACTCACTGCAGTGCATCCCCAGTGGTGCCAGTGCACTCTCTGTAGTCACTGCGCTGCATCCCCAGTGGTGACAGTGCACTTTCTGGACTCACTGTGCTGCATCCCCAGTGGTGCCAGAGCACTCTCTGGACTCACTGCACTGCATCCCCAGTGGAGCCAATGCACTCTCTGGACTCACTGCAGTGCATCCCCAGTGGTGCCAGTGCATTCTCTAGACTCACTGCAGTGCATCGCCAGTGGTGCCAGTGCACTCTCTGGACTCACTGCACTGCATCCCCAGTGGTGCCAGTGCACTCTCTGGACTCACTGCACGGCATCCCCAGTGGTGCCAGTGCACTCTCTGGCCTCAGTGCACTGCATTCCCAGTGGTGCCAGTGCACTCTCTGGACTCACTAGAGTGCATCCCCAGTGGTGCCAGTGTACTCACTGCACTGCATCCCCAGTGGTGCCAGTGCACTCTCTGGACTCACTGTAGTACATCCCCAGTGGTGCCAGTGCACTCTCTGGACTCACTGCACTTCATCCCCAGTGGTGCCACTGCACTCTCTGGACTCACTGCACTGCATCCCCAGTGGTGCCAGTGCACTCTATGGACTCACTGCACTGCATCCCCAGTGGTGCCAATGCACTCTCTGGACTCACCGGAGTGCATCCCCAGTGGTGCCAGTGCACTCTCTGGACTCACTGCACTGCATCCCCAGTGGTGCCAGTGCACTCTCTGGACTCACTGCACTGCATCCCCAGTGGAGGCAATGCACTCTCTGGACTCACTGCAGTGCACCCCAGTGTTGCCAGTTGCTCTCTTTACTCACTGCACTGCATCCCCAGTGTTGCCAGTGCACTCTCTGGACTCACTGCACTGCATCGCCAGTGGTGCCAGTGCACTCTCTGGACTCACTGCACTGCATCCCCAGTGGTGCCAGT
This sequence comes from Anser anser, assembly GCF_964211835.1. Lineage (NCBI taxonomy): Eukaryota > Metazoa > Chordata > Aves > Anseriformes > Anatidae > Anser > Anser anser. The sequence continues at coordinate 965,671 of NC_139725.1, forward strand.
GCACTCTCTGGACTCACTGCACTGCATCCCCAGTGGTGCCAGTGTACTCTCTGGACTCACAGCACTGCATCCCCAGTGGTGCCAGTGCACTCTCTGGACTCACTGCACTAAAACTCCAGTGGTGCCAGTGCACTCTCTGGACTCACTGCACTAAAACTCCACTGGTGCCAGTGCACTCTCTGGACTCACTGCACTGCATCCCCAGTGGTGCCAGTGCACTCTCTGGAATCACTGCAGTGCATCCCCTGTGGTACCAGTGCACTCTCTGGACTCACGGCACTGCATCCCCAGTGGTGCCAGTGCATTCTCTAGACTCACTGCACTGCATCCCCAGTGGTGCCAGTGCACTCTCTGGACTCACTGCAGTGCATCACCGGTGGTGACAGTGCACTCTCTGGACTCACTGCACTGCATCCCCATTGGTGCCAGTGCACTCTCTGGACTCCCTGCACTGCATCCCCAGTGGTGCCAGTGTACTCTCTGGACTCACTGCAGTGTATCCCCATTGGAGCCGGTGCACTCTCTGGACTCACTAAACTGCATCCCCAGTGGTGCCAGAGAACTCTCTGGAGTCACTGCAGTGCATCCCCATTGGTGCCAGTGCACTCTCTGGACTCACTGCAGTGCATCCCCAGTGGTGCAAGGGCACTCTCTGGACTCACTGCACTGCATCCCCAGTGGTGCCAGTGCACTCTCTGGTCTCACTGCGCTGCATCCCCAGTGGTGCTAGTGCACTCTCTGGACTCACTGCACTGCATCCCCAGTGGTGCCAGTGTACTCACAGCACTGCATCCCCAGTGGTGCCAGTGCACTCTCTGGAATCACTGCACTGCATCCTCAGTGGTGCCAGTTCACTCTTTCGAGTCACTGCACTGCATCCCCAGTGGTGCCAGTGCACTCTCTGGACTCACTGCACTTCATCCCCAGTGGTGCCACTGCACTCTCTGGACTCACTGCACTGCATCCCCAGTGGTGCCAGTGCACTCTATGGACTCACTGCACTGCATCCCCAGTGGTGCCAGTGCACTCTCTGGAATCACTGCAGTGCATCCCCAGTGGTGCCAGTGCATTCTCTAGACTCACTGCAGTGCATCCCCAGTTGTGCCAGTGCACTCTCTGGACTCACTGCACTGCATCACCTGTGGTGCCAGTGCACTCTATGGCCTCACTGCACTGCATCCCCAGTGGTGCCAGTGTACTCACAGCACTGCATCCCCAGTGGTGCCAGTGCACTCTCTGGACTCACTGCACTGCATCCCCAAGGGTGCCAGTGCACTCTCTGCACTCACTGCACTGCATCCCCAATGGTGCCAGTGCACTCTCTGGACTCACTGCAGTGCATCCCCAGTGGTGCCAGTGCACTCTCTGCAGACAATGCAGTGCAGCATCCCCAAAGGTGACAGTGCACTCTCTGGACTCACTGCACTGCTCCAACCGCGGCAGCCGCTTCAGCCGCGATAGCCCCTCCAGCCTCGGCAGCCGCACCAGCCGCTCCAGCCACGGCAGCCGCGGCAGCCGGTCCAGCCGCGCCAGCCGCTCCATCCGCGGCATACGCGGCAGACACTCCAGCCGCTCCAGCCGCGGCAGCCGCTCCAACCGCGGCAGGCGCTCCAGCCGCGGCAGCCGCTCCAGCCGCTCCAGCCGCGACAGCCGCTCCAACCGCGGCAGCCGCTCCAGCCGTGGCAGCCGCTCACTCGGTAGCGGCTTTAGCGGCTGCCGCGGCTGGAGCGGCTGCCGCGGCTGCCGCGGCTGTAGCGGCTTTAGCGGCTGCCGCGGCTAGAGCGGCTGACGCTGCTGGAGCGGATGCCGCGGCTGGAGCAGTGCAGTGAGTGCAGAGAGTGCACTGGCACCTTGGGGATGCAGTGCAGTGAGTCCAGACAGTCAACTGGCACCACTGGGGATGCAGTACAGTGAGTCCAGAGAGTGCACTGGCACCACTGGTGATGCACTGCAGTTACTCCAGAGAGTGCACTGGCACCACCGGGGATTCAGATACATTCTCACTGCAGTGAGATCCCCAGTGGTGCCAGTGCATTCTCTGGACTCACTGCACTGCATCCCCAGTGGTGCCAGTGCACTCTCTGTAGTCACTGCGCTGCATCCCCAGTGGTGACAGTGCACTTTCTGGACTCACTGTGCTGCATCCCCAGTGGTGCCAGAGCACTCTCTGGACTCACTGCAGTGTATCCCCTGTGGTGCCAGTGCACTCTGTGGACTAACTGCACTGCATCCCAGTCGTGCCAGTGCACTCTCTGGACTCACTGCAGTGCATCCCCAGCGGTGCCAGTGCACTCTCTTGACTCACTGCACTGCATCCCCAGTGGAGCCAATGCACTCTCTGGACTCACTGCAGTGCATCCCCAGTGGTGCCAGTGCACTCTCTGTAGTCACTGCGCTGCATCCCCAGTGGTGACAGTGCACTTTCTGGACTCACTGTGCTGCATCCCCAGTGGTGCCAGAGAACTCTCTGGACTCACTGCACTGCATCCCCAGTGGAGCCAATGCACTCTCTGGACTCACTGCAGTGCATCCCCAGTGGTGCCAGTGCATTCTCTAGACTCACTGCAGTGCATCCCCAGTGGTGCCAGTGCACTCTCTGGACTCACTGCACTGCATCCCCAGTGGTGCCAGTGCACTCTCTGGACTCACTGCACGGCATCCCCAGTGGTGCCAGTGCACTCTCTGGCCTCAGTGCACTGCATTCCCAGTGGTGCCAGTGCACTCTCTGGACTCACTGCACTGCATCCCCAGTGGTGCCAGTGCACTCTCTGGACTCACTGCACTGCATCCCCAGTGGAGGCAATGCACTCTCTGGACTCACTGCAGTGCACCCCAGTGTTGCCAGTTGCTCTCTTTACTCACTGCACTGCATCCCCAGTGTTGCCAGTGCACTCTCTGGACTCACTGCACTGCATCGCCAGTGGTGCCAGTGCACTCTCTGGACTCACTGCACTGCATCCCCAGTGGTGCCAGTGCACTCTCTGGACTCACTGCACTGCATCCCCAGTGGTGCCAGTGTACTCTCTGGACTCACAGCACTGCATCCCCAGTGTTGCCAGTGTACTCTCTGGACTCACTGCAGTGTATCCCCATTGAAGCCGGTGCACTCTCTGGACTCACTAAACTGCATCCCCAGTGGTGCCAGAGAACTCTCTGGAGTCACTGCAGTGCATCCCCAGTGGTGCCAGTGCACTCTCTGGACTCACTGCAGTGCATCCCCAGCGGTGCCAGTGCACTCTCTTGACTCACTGCACTGCATCCCCAGTGGAGCCAATGCACTCTCTGGACTCACGTCAGTGCATCCCCAGTGGTGCCAGTGCACTCTCTGGAGTCACTGCACTGCATCCCCAGTGGTACCAGTGCATTCTCTAGACTCACTGCAGTGCATCCCCAGTGGTGCCAGTGCACTCTCTGGACTCACTGCACTGCATCCCCAGTGGTGCCAGTGTACTCACAGCACTGCATCCCCAGTGGTGCCAGTGCACTCTCTGGAACACTGCACTGCATCCCCAGTGGTGCCAGTTCACTCTTTCGAGTCACTGCACTGCATCCCCAGTGGTGCCAGTGCACTCTCTGGACTCACTGCACTTCATCACCAGCGGTGCCACTGCACTCTCTGGACTCACTGCACTGCATCCCCAGTGGTGCCAGTGCACTCTATGGACTCACTGCACTGCATCCCCAGTGGTGCCAGTGCACTCTCTGGAATCACTGCACTGCATCCCCAGTGGTGCCAGTGTACTCTCTGGACTCACTGCAGTGTATCCCCATTGGAGCCGGTGCACTCTCTGGACTCACTAAACTGCATCCCCAGTGGTGCCAGAGAACTCTCTGGAGTCACTGCAGTGCATCCCCAGTGGTGCCAGTGCAATCTCTGGACTCACTGCAGTGCATCCCCAGTGGTGCAAGGGCACTCTCTGGACTCACTGCACTGCATCCCCAGGGGTGCCAGTGCACTCTCTGGTCTCACTGCGCTGCATCCCCAGTGGTGCTAGTGCACTCTCTGGACTCACTGCACTGCATCCCCAGTGGTGCCAGTGTACTCACAGCACTGCATCCCCAGTGGTGCCAGTGCACTCTCTGGAACACTGCACTGCATCCCCAGTGGTGCCAGTTCACTCTTTCGAGTCACTGCACTGCATCCCCAGTGGTGCCAGTGCACTCTCTGGACTCACTGCACTTCAACACCAGTGGTGCCACTGCACTCTCTGGACTCACTGCACTGCATCCCCAGTGGTGCCAGTGCACTCTATGGCCTCACTGCACTGCATCCCCAGTGGTGCCAGTGTACTCACAGCACTGCATCCCCAGTGGTGCCAGTGTATTCTCTAGACTCACTGCAGTGCATCCCCAGTTGTGCCAGTGCACTCTATGGACTCACTGCACTGCATCACCAGTGGTGCCAGTGCACTCTATGGCCTCACTGCACTTCATCCCCAGTGGTGCCAGCGTACTCACAGCACTGCATCCCCAGTGGTGCCAGTGCACTCTCTGGCCTCACTGCACTGCATCCCCAGTGGTGCCCCTGCACTCTCTGGACTCACTGCACTGCATCCCCAGTGGTGCCAGTGCACTCTCTGGACTCACTGCACTGCATCCCCAGTGGTGCCAGTGCACTCTCTGGCCTCACTGCACTGCATCCCCAGTGGTGCCCCTGCACTCTCTGGCCTCAGTGCACTGCATTCCCAGTGGTGCCAGTGCACTCTCTGGACTCACTAGAGTGCATCCCCAGTGGTGCCAGTGTACTCACTGCACTGCCTCCCCAGTGGTGCCAGTGCACTCTCTGGACTCACTGTAGTGCATCCCCAGTGGTGCCAGTGCACTCTCTGGACTCACTGCACTGCATCCCCAGTGGTGCCAGTGCACTCTCTGGAATCACTGCAGTGCATCCCCTGTGGTGCCAGTGCACTCTCTGGAGTCACTGCAGTGCATCCCCAGTGGTGCCAGTGCACTCTCTGGACTCACTGCAGTGCATCCCCAGAAGTGCCACTGCACTCTCTGGACTCACTGCACTGCATCCCCAGTGGTTCCATTGCACTCTCTGGACTCACTGCATTGCATCCCCAGTGGTGCCAGTGCACTCTCTGGACTCACTGCAGTGCATCCCCAGAAGTGCCAGTGCACTCTCTGGACTCACTGCACTGCATCCCCAATGGTGCCAGTGCACTCTCTGGACTCACTGCACTGCATCCCCAGTGCTGTAGTGCACTCTCTGGACTCACTGCACTGCATCCCCAGAAGTGCCACTGCACTCTCTGGACTCACTGCACTGCATCCCCAATGGTGCCAGTGCACTCTCTGGAACACTGCACTGCATCCCCAGTGGTGCCAGTTCACTCTTTCGAGTCACTGCACTGCATCCCCAGTGGTGCCAGTGCACTCTCTGGACTCACTGCACTTCATCACCAGTGGTGCCACTGCACTCTCTGGACTCACTGCACTGCATCCCCAGTGGTGCCAGTGCACTCTATGGACTCACTGCACTGCATCCCCAGTGGTGCCAGTGCACTCTCTGGAATCACTGCACTGCATCCCCAGTGGTGCCAGTGTACTCTCTGGACTCACTGCAGTGTATCCCCATTGGAGCCGGTGCACTCTCTGGACTCACTAAACTGCATCCCCAGTGGTGCCAGAGAACTCTCTGGAGTCACTGCAGTGCATCCCCAGTGGTGCCAGTGCACTCTCTGGACTCACTGCAGTGCATCCCCAGTGGTGCAAGGGCACTCTCTGGACTCACTGCACTGCATCCCCAGGGGTGCCAGTGCACTCTCTGGTCTCACTGCGCTGCATCCCCAGTGGTGCTAGTGCACTCTCTGGACTCACTGCACTGCATCCCCAGTGGTGCCAGTGTACTCACAGCACTGCATCCCCAGTGGTGCCAGTGCACTCTCTGGAACACTGCACTGCATCCCCAGTGGTGCCAGTTCACTCTTTCGAGTCACTGCACTGCATCCCCAGTGGTGCCAGTGCACTCTCTGGACTCACTGCACTTCAACACCAGTGGTGCCACTGCACTCTCTGGACTCACTGCACTGCATCCCCAGTGGTGCCAGTGCACTCTATGGCCTCACTGCAGTGCATCCCCAGTGGTGCCAGTGTACTCACAGCACTGCATCCCCAGTGGTGCCAGTGTATTCTCTAGACTCACTGCAGTGCATCCCCAGTTGTGCCAGTGCACTCTATGGACTCACTGCACTGCATCACCAGTGGTGCCAGTGAACTCTCTGGACTCACTGCACTTCATCCCCAGTGGTGCCAGCGTACTCACAGCACTGCATCCCCAGTGGTGCCAGTGCACTCTCTGGCCTCACTGCACTGCATCCCCAGTGGTGCCCCTGCACTCTCTGGACTCACTGCACTGCATCCCCAGTGGTGCCAGTGCACTCTCTGGACTCACTGCACTGCATCCCCAGTGGTGCCAGTGCACTCTCTGGCCTCACTGCACTGCATCCCCAGTTGTGCCCCTGCACTCTCTGGCCTCAGTGCACTGCATTCCCAGTGGTGCCAGTGCACTCTCTGGACTCACTAGAGTGCATCCCCAGTGGTGCCAGTGTACTCACTGCACTGCCTCCCCAGTGGTGCCAGTGCACTCTCTGGACTCACTGTACTGCATCCCCAGTGGTGACAGTGCACTCTCTGGACTCACTGCACTGCTTCCCCAGTGGTGCCAGTGCACTCTCTGGAATCACTGCAGTGCATCCCCTGTGGTGCCAGTGCACTCTCTGGAGTCACTGCAGTGCATCCCCAGTGGTGCCAGTGCACTCTCTGGACTCACTGCAGTGCATCCCCAGAAGTGCCACTGCACTCTCTGGACTCACTGCACTGCATCCCCAGTGGTTCCATTGCACTCTCTGGACTCACTGCATTGCATCCCCAGTGGTGCCAGTGCACTCTCTGGACTCACTGCAGTGCATCCCCAGAAGTGCCAGTGCACTCTCTGGACTCACTGCACTGCATCCCCAATGGTGCCAGTGCACTCTCTGGACTCACTGCACTGCATCCCCAGTGCTGTAGTGCACTCTCTGGACTCACTGCACTGCATCCCCAGAAGTGCCACTGCACTCTCTGGACTCACTGCACTGCATCCCCAGTGGTGCCAGTGCACTCTCTAGAGTCACTGCAGTGCATCCCTTGTTGTGCTAGTGCACTCTCTGCACTCATTACACTGCACCCCAGAAGTACCAGTGCACTCTCTGGACTCACTGCACTGCATCCCCAGTGGTTCCATTGCACTCTCTGGACTCACTGCATTGCATCCCCAGTGGTGCCAGTGCACTCTCTGGACTCACAGGGGTGCATCCCCATTGGTGCCAGTGCACTCTCTGGACTCACTGCAGTGCATCCCCAGTGGTGCCAGTGCACTCTCTGGACTCACTGCACTGCATCCCCAATGGTGCCAGTGCACCCCCTGGACTCACTGCACTGCATCCCCAAAGGTGCCAGTGCACTCTTTGGACTCACTGCACTGCATCCCCAGTGGTGCCAGTGCACTCTCTGGACTCACTGCATTGCATCCCCAGTGGTGCCAGTGCACTCTCTGGACTCACTTCAGTGCATCCCCAGAAGTGCCAGTGCACTCTCTGGACTCACTGCATTGCACCCCAGTGGTGCCAGTGCGCTCTCTGGACTCACTGCACTGCATCCCCATTGGTGCCAGTGCACTCTCTGGACTCACTGCACTGCATCCCCAGTGGTGACAGTGCACTCTCTGGACTCACTGCACTGCATCCCCAGTGGTGACAGTGCACTCTCTGGACTCAATGCACTGCATCCCCAGTGGTGCCAGTGCACTCTCTGGACTCACTGCACTGCATCCCCAGTGGTGCCAGTGCACTCTCTGGACTCACTGCAGTGCATCCCCAGTGGTGCCAGTGCACTCTCTGGACTCACTGCAGTGCATCCCCACTGGTGCCAGTGCACTCTCTGGACTCACAGCACTGCATTCCCAGTGGTGCCAGTGCACTCTCTGGACTCACTGCAGTGCATCCCCAGTGGTGCCAGTGCACTCTCTGGACTCACTGCACTGCATCCCCATTTGTGCCAGTGCACTTTCTGGACTCACTGCAGTGCATCCCCAGTGGTGCCAGTGCACTCTCTGGAATCACTGCAGTGCATCACCAGTGGTGACAGTGCACTCTCTGGACTCACTGCACTGCATCCCCTGTGGTGCCAGTGCCGTCTGTGGACTCACTGCACTGCATCCCCAAGGGTGCCAGTGCACTCTCTGCACTCACTGCACTGCATCCCCAATGGTGCCAGTGCACTCTCTGGACTCACTGCAGTGCATCCCCAGTGGTGCCAGTGCACTCTCTGCAGACAATGCAGTGCAGCATCCCCAAAGGTGACAGTGCACTCTCTGGACTCACTGCACTGCTCCAACCGCGGCAGCCGCTTCAGCCGCGATAGCCCCTCCAGCCTCGGCAGCCGCACCAGCCGCTCCGGCCACGGCAGCCGCGGCAGCCGGTCCAGCCGCGCCAGCCGCTCCATCCGCGGCATACGCGGCAGACACTCCAGCCGCTCCAGCCGCGGCAGCCGCTCCAACCGCGGCAGGCGCTCCAGCCGCGGCAGCCGCTCCAGCCGCTCCAGCCGCGACAGCCGCTCCAACCGCGGCAGCCGCTCCAGCCGTGGCAGCCGCTCACTCGGTAGCGGCTTTAGCGGCTGCCGCGGCTGGAGCGGCTGCCGCGGCTGCCGCGGCTGTAGCGGCTTTAGCGGCTGCCGCGGCTAGAGCGGCTGACGCTGCTGGAGCGGATGCCGCGGCTGGAGCAGTGCAGTGAGTGCAGAGAGTGCACTGGCACCTTGGGGATGCAGTGCAGTGAGTCCAGACAGTCAACTGGCACCACTGGGGATGCAGTACAGTGAGTCCAGAGAGTGCACTGGCACCACTGGTGATGCACTGCAGTTACTCCAGAGAGTGCACTGGCACCACCGGGGATTCAGATACATTCTCACTGCAGTGAGATCCCCAGTGGTGCCAGTGCATTCTCTGGACTCACTGCACTGCATCCCCAGTGGTGCCAGTGCACTCTCTGTAGTCACTGCGCTGCATCCCCAGTGGTGACAGTGCACTTTCTGGACTCACTGTGCTGCATCCCCAGTGGTGCCAGAGCACTCTCTGGACTCACTGCAGTGTATCCCCTGTGGTGCCAGTGCACTCTGTGGACTAACTGCACTGCATCCCAGTCGTGCCAGTGCACTCTCTGGACTCACTGCAGTGCATCCCCAGCGGTGCCAGTGCACTCTCTTGACTCACTGCACTGCATCCCCAGTGGAGCCAATGCACTCTCTGGACTCACTGCAGTGCATCCCCAGTGGTGCCAGTGCACTCTCTGTAGTCACTGCGCTGCATCCCCAGTGGTGACAGTGCACTTTCTGGACTCACTGTGCTGCATCCCCAGTGGTGCCAGAGCACTCTCTGGACTCACTGCACTGCATCCCCAGTGGAGCCAATGCACTCTCTGGACTCACTGCAGTGCATCCCCAGTGGTGCCAGTGCATTCTCTAGACTCACTGCAGTGCATCGCCAGTGGTGCCAGTGCACTCTCTGGACTCACTGCACTGCATCCCCAGTGGTGCCAGTGCACTCTCTGGACTCACTGCACTGCATCCCCAGTGGTGCCAGTGCACTCTCTGGCCTCAGTGCACTGCATTCCCAGTGGTGCCAGTGCACTCTCTGGACTCACTAGAGTGCATCCCCAGTGGTGCCAGTGTACTCACTGCACTGCATCCCCAGTGGTGCCAGTGCACTCTCTGGACTCACTGTAGTACATCCCCAGTGGTGCCAGTGCACTCTCTGGACTCACTGCACTTCATCCCCAGTGGTGCCACTGCACTCTCTGGACTCACTGCACTGCATCCCCAGTGGTGCCAGTGCACTCTATGGACTCACTGCACTGCATCCCCAGTGGTGCCAGTGCACTCTCTGGACTCACCGGAGTGCATCCCCAGTGGTGCCAGTGCACTCTCTGGACTCACTGCACTGCATCCCCAGTGGTGCCAGTGCACTCTCTGGACTCACTGCACTGCATCCCCAGTGGAGGCAATGCACTCTCTGGACTCACTGCAGTGCACCCCAGTGTTGCCAGTTGCTCTCTTTACTCACTGCACTGCATCCCCAGTGTTGCCAGTGCACTCTCTGGACTCACTGCACTGCATCGCCAGTGGTGCCAGTGCACTCTCTGGACTCACTGCACTGCATCCCCAGTGGTGCCAGTGCACTCTCTGGACTCACTGCACTGCATCCCCAGTGGTGCCAGTGCACTCTCTGGACTCACTGCACTGCATCCCCAGTGGTGCCAGTGTACTCTCTGGACTCACAGCACTGCATCCCCAGTGGTGCCAGTGCACTCTCTGGACTCACTGCACTAAAACTCCAGTGGTGCCAGTGCACTCTCTGGACTCACTGCACTAAAACTCCACTGGTGCCAGTGCACTCTCTGGACTCACTGCACTGCATCCCCAGTGGTGCCAGTGCACTCTCTGGAATCACTGCAGTGCATCCCCTGTGGTACCAGTGCACTCTCTGGACTCACGGCACTGCATCCCCAGTGGTGCCAGTGCATTCTCTAGACTCACTGCACTGCATCCCCAGTGGTGCCAGTGCACTCTCTGGACTCACTGCAGTGCATCACCGGTGGTGACAGTGCACTCTCTGGACTCACTGCACTGCATCCCCATTGGTGCCAGTGCACTCTCTGGACTCCCTGCACTGCATCCCCAGTGGTGCCAGTGTACTCTCTGGACTCACTGCAGTGTATCCCCATTGGAGCCGGTGCACTCTCTGGACTCACTAAACTGCATCCCCAGTGGTGCCAGAGAACTCTCTGGAGTCACTGCAGTGCATCCCCATTGGTGCCAGTGCACTCTCTGGACTCACTGCAGTGCATCCCCAGTGGTGCAAGGGCACTCTCTGGACTCACTGCACTGCATCCCCAGTGGTGCCAGTGCACTCTCTGGTCTCACTGCGCTGCATCCCCAGTGGTGCTAGTGCACTCTCTGGACTCACTGCACTGCATCCCCAGTGGTGCCAGTGTACTCACAGCACTGCATCCCCAGTGGTGCCAGTGCACTCTCTGGAATCACTGCACTGCATCCCCAGTGGTGCCAGTTCACTCTTTCGAGTCACTGCACTGCATCCCCAGTGGTGCCAGTGCACTCTCTGGACTCACTGCACTTCATCCCCAGTGGTGCCACTGCACTCTCTGGACTCACTGCACTGCATCCCCAGTGGTGCCAGTGCACTCTATGGACTCACTGCACTGCATCCCCAGTGGTGCCAGTGCACTCTCTGGAATCACTGCAGTGCATCCCCAGTGGTGCCAGTGCATTCTCTAGACTCACTGCAGTGCATCCCCAGTTGTGCCAGTGCACTCTCTGGACTCACTGCACTGCATCACCTGTGGTGCCAGTGCACTCTATGGCCTCACTGCACTGCATCCCCAGTGGTGCCAGTGTACTCACAGCACTGCATCCCCAGTGGTGCCAGTGCACTCTCTGGCCTCACTGTACTGCATCCCCAGTGGTGCCCCTGCACTCTCTGGACTCACTGCACTGCATCCCCAGTGGTGCCAGTGCACTCTCTGGACTCATTGCAGTGCATCCCAAGTGGTGCCAGTGCACTCTCTGGGCTCACTGCACTGCATCCCCAGTGGTGCCAGTGCACTCTCTGGACTCACTGCACTGCATCCCCAGTGGTGCCAGTGCACTCTCTGGACTCACTGCAGTGCATCCCCAGTGGTGCCAGTGCACTCTCTGGCCTCAGTGCACTGCATTCCCGATGGTGCCAGTGCACTCTCTGGACTCACTGCACTGCATCCCCATTTGTGCCAGTGCACTTTCTGGACTCACTGCAGTGCATCCCCAGTGGTGCCAGTGCACTCTCTGGAATCACTGCAGTGCATCACCAGTGGTGACAGTGCACTCTCTGGACTCACTGCACTGCATCCCCTGTGGTGCCAGTGCCGTCTGTGGACTCACTGCACTGCATCCCCTGTGGTGCCAGTGCATTCTCTAGACTCACTGCACTGCATCCCCAGTGGTGCCAGTGCACTCTCTGGACTCACTGCAGTGCATCCCCAGTGGTGCCAGTGCACTTTCTGGAGTTACTGCAGTGCATCCCCTGTTGTGCTAGTGCACTCTCTGCACTCACTGCAGTGCATCCCCAGTGGTGCCAGTGTACTCTCTGGACTCACTGCACTGCATCCCCAAGGGTGCCAGTGCACTCTCTGCACTCACTGCACTGCATCCCCAATGGTGCCAGTGCACTCTCTGGACTCACTGCAGTGCATCCCCAGTGGTGCCAGTGCACTCTCTGCAGACAATGCAGTGCAGCATCCCCAAAGGTGACAGTGCACTCTCTGGACTCACTGCACTGCTCCAACCGCGGCAGCCGCTTCAGCCGCGATAGCCCCTCCAGCCTCGGCAGCCGCACCAGCCGCTCCAGCCACGGCAGCCGCGGCAGCCGGTCCAGCCGCGCCAGCCGCTCCATCCGCGGCATACGCGGCAGACACTCCAGCCGCTCCAGCCGCGGCAGCCGCTCCAACCGCGGCAGGCGCTCCAGCCGCGGCAGCCGCTCCAGCCGCTCCAGCCGCGACAGCCGCTCCAACCGCGGCAGCCGCTCCAGCCGTGGCAGCCGCTCACTCGGTAGCGGCTTTAGCGGCTGCCGCGGCTGGAGCGGCTGCCGCGGCTGCCGCGGCTGTAGCGGCTTTAGCGGCTGCCGCGGCTAGAGCGGCTGACGCTGCTGGAGCGGATGCCGCGGCTGGAGCAGTGCAGTGAGTGCAGAGAGTGCACTGGCACCTTGGGGATGCAGTGCAGTGAGTCCAGACAGTCAACTGGCACCACTGGGGATGCAGTACAGTGAGTCCAGAGAGTGCACTGGCACCACTGGTGATGCACTGCAGTTACTCCAGAGAGTGCACTGGCACCACCGGGGATTCAGATACATTCTCACTGCAGTGAGATCCCCAGTGGTGCCAGTGCATTCTCTGGACTCACTGCACTGCATCCCCAGTGGTGCCAGTGCACTCTCTGTAGTCACTGCGCTGCATCCCCAGTGGTGACAGTGCACTTTCTGGACTCACTGTGCTGCATCCCCAGTGGTGCCAGAGCACTCTCTGGACTCACTGCAGTGTATCCCCTGTGGTGCCAGTGCACTCTGTGGACTAACTGCACTGCATCCCAGTCGTGCCAGTGCACTCTCTGGACTCACTGCAGTGCATCCCCAGCGGTGCCAGTGCACTCTCTTGACTCACTGCACTGCATCCCCAGTGGAGCCAATGCACTCTCTGGACTCACTGCAGTGCATCCCCAGTGGTGCCAGTGCACTCTCTGTAGTCACTGCGCTGCATCCCCAGTGGTGACAGTGCACTTTCTGGACTCACTGTGCTGCATCCCCAGTGGTGCCAGAGCACTCTCTGGACTCACTGCACTGCATCCCCAGTGGAGCCAATGCACTCTCTGGACTCACTGCAGTGCATCCCCAGTGGTGCCAGTGCATTCTCTAGACTCACTGCAGTGCATCCCCAGTGGTGCCAGTGCACTCTCTGGACTCACTGCACTGCATCCCCAGTGGTGCCAGTGCACTCTCTGGACTCACTGCACGGCATCCCCAGTGGTGCCAGTGCACTCTCTGGCCTCAGTGCACTGCATTCCCAGTGGTGCCAGTGCACTCTCTGGACTCACTGCACTGCATCCCCAGTGGTGCCAGTGCACTCTCTGGACTCACTGCACTGCATCCCCAGTGGAGGCAATGCACTCTCTGGACTCACTGCAGTGCACCCCAGTGTTGCCAGTTGCTCTCTTTACTCACTGCACTGCATCCCCAGTGTTGCCAGTGCACTCTCTGGACTCACTGCACTGCATCGCCAGTGGTGCCAGTGCACTCTCTGGACTCACTGCACTGCATCCCCAGTGGTGCCAGTGCACTCTCTGGACTCACTGCACTGCATCCCCAGTGGTGCCAGTGTACTCTCTGGACTCACAGCACTGCATCCCCAGTGGTGCCAGTGCACTCTCTGGACTCACTGCACTAAAACTCCAGTGGTGCCAGTGCACTCTCTGGACTCACTGCACTAAAACTCCACTGGTGCCAGTGCACTCTCTGGACTCACTGCACTGCATCCCCAGTGGTGCCAGTGCACTCTCTGGAATCACTGCAGTGCATCCCCTGTGGTACCAGTGCACTCTCTGGACTCACGGCACTGCATCCCCAGTGGTGCCAGTGCATTCTCTAGACTCACTGCACTGCATCCCCAGTGGTGCCAGTGCACTCTCTGGACTCACTGCAGTGCATCACCGGTGGTGACAGTGCACTCTCTGGACTCACTGCACTGCATCCCCATTGGTGCCAGTGCACTCTCTGGACTCCCTGCACTGCATCCCCAGTGGTGCCAGTGTACTCTCTGGACTCACTGCAGTGTATCCCCATTGGAGCCGGTGCACTCTCTGGACTCACTAAACTGCATCCCCAGTGGTGCCAGAGAACTCTCTGGAGTCACTGCAGTGCATCCCCATTGGTGCCAGTGCACTCTCTGGACTCACTGCAGTGCATCCCCAGTGGTGCAAGGGCACTCTCTGGACTCACTGCACTGCATCCCCAGTGGTGCCAGTGCACTCTCTGGTCTCACTGCGCTGCATCCCCAGTGGTGCTAGTGCACTCTCTGGACTCACTGCACTGCATCCCCAGTGGTGCCAGTGTACTCACAGCACTGCATCCCCAGTGGTGCCAGTGCACTCTCTGGAATCACTGCACTGCATCCCCAGTGGTGCCAGTTCACTCTTTCGAGTCACTGCACTGCATCCCCAGTGGTGCCAGTGCACTCTCTGGACTCACTGCACTTCATCCCCATTGGTGCCACTGCACTCTCTGGACTCACTGCACTGCATCCCCAGTGGTGCCAGTGCACTCTATGGACTCACTGCACTGCATCCCCAGTGGTGCCAGTGCACTCTCTGGAATCACTGCAGTGCATCCCCAGTGGTGCCAGTGCATTCTCTAGACTCACTGCAGTGCATCCCCAGTTGTGCCAGTGCACTCTCTGGACTCACTGCACTGCATCACCTGTGGTACCAGTGCACTCTATGGCCTCACTGCACTGCATCCCCAGTGGTGCCAGTGTACTCACAGCACTGCATCCCCAGTGGTGCCAGTGCACTCTCTGGCCTCACTGTACTGCATCCCCAGTGGTGCCCCTGCACTCTCTGGACTCACTGCACTGCATCCCCAGTGGTGCCAGTGCACTCTCTGGACTCATTGCAGTGCATCCCAAGTGGTGCCAGTGCACTCTCTGGGCTCACTGCACTGCATCCCCAGTGGTGCCAGTGCACTCTCTGGACTCACTGCACTGCATCCCCAGTGGTGCCAGTGCACTCTCTGGACTCACTGCAGTGCATCCCCAGTGGTGCCAGTGCACTCTCTGGCCTCAGTGCACTGCATTCCCGATGGTGCCAGTGCACTCTCTGGACTCACTAGAGTGCATCCCCAGTGGTGACTGTGTACTCACTGCACTGCATCCCCAGTGGTGCCAGTGCACTCTCTGGACTCACTATAGTGCATCCCCAGTGGTGCCAGTGTACTCTCTGGACTCACTGCACTGCATCACCAGTGGTGCCAGTGCATTCTCTAGACTCACTGTAGTGCATCCCCAGTGGTGCCAGTGCACTCTCTGGACTCACTGCACTGCATCCCCAGTGGTGCCAGTGCACTCTCTGGAGTCACTGCACTGCATCACCAGTGGTGCCAGTCCATTCTCTAGACTCACTGCAGTGCATCCCCAGTTGTGCCAGTGCACTCTCTGGACTCACTGCACTGCATCACCAGTGGTGCCAGTGCACTCTATGGCCTCACTGCACTTCATCCCCAGTGGTGCCAGTGTACTCACAGCACTGCATCCCCAGTGGTGCCAGTGCACTCTCTGGCCTCACTGCACTGCATCCCCAGTGGTGCCCCTGCAATCTCTGGACTCACTGCACTGCATCCCCAGTGGTGCCAGTGAACTCTCTGGACTCACTGCAGTGCATCCCCAGTGGTGCCAGTGCACTCTCTGGACTCACTGCACTGCATCCCCAGTGGTGCCAGTGCACTCTCTGGACTCACTTCAGTGCATCCCCAGTGGTGCCAGTGCACTCTCTGGACTCACTGCACTGCATCCCCAGTGGTGCCAGTGCACTCTCTGGACTCACTGCAGTGCATCCCCAGTGGTGCCACTGCACTCTCTGGACTCACCGCACTGCATTCCCAGTGGTGCCAGTGCACTCTCTGGTCTCACTAGAGTGCATCCCCAGTTGTGCCAGTGTACTCAATGCACTGCATCCCCAGTGGTGCCAGTGCACTCTCTGGACTCACTGTAGTACATCCCCAGTGGTGCCAGTGCACTCTCTGGACTCACTGCACTGCATCCCCAGTGTAGCCAGTGCACTCTCTGGACTCACGGCACTGCATCCCCTGTGGTGCCAGTGCACTCTCCGGACTCACCGCACTGCATCCCCAGTGGTGCCAGTGCACTCTCTGGACTCAGCGGAGTGCATCCCCAGTGGTGCCAGTGCACTCTCTGGAGTCACTGCACTGCATCAACAGTGGTGCCAGGGCACTC
Source organism: Anser anser (assembly GCF_964211835.1). Taxonomy (NCBI): domain Eukaryota; kingdom Metazoa; phylum Chordata; class Aves; order Anseriformes; family Anatidae; genus Anser; species Anser anser. Next base: position 982,257 of record NC_139725.1, read on the forward strand.
TCTGGACTCACTGCACTGCATCCCCAGTGGTGCCAGTGCACTCTCTGGACTCACTGCACTGCATCCCCAGTGGAGACAGTGCACTCTCTGTAGGCACTGCGCTGCATCCCCAGTGGTGCCAGTGCACTCTCTGGACTCACTGCACTGCATCCCCAGTGGAGGCAATGCACTCTCTGGACTCACTGCAGTGCATCCCCAGTGGTGCCAGTGGCTCTCTTTACTCACTGCACTGCATCCCCAGTGTTGCCAGTGCACTCTCTGGACTCACTGCACTGCATCGCCAGTGGTGCCAGTGCACTCTCTGGACTCACTGCACTGCATCCCCAGTGGTGCCAGTGCACTCTCTGGACTCACTGCAGTGCATCCCCAGTGGTGCCAGGGCACTCTCTGGACTCACTGCACTGCATCCCCAGTGGTGCCAGTGCACCCTCTGGAATCACTGCAGTTCATCCCCTGTGGTGCCAGTGCACTCTCTGGACTCACTGCAGTGCATCCCCAGTGGTGCCAGTGCACTCTCTGGACTCACTGCACTGCATCCCCATTGGTGCCAGTGCACTCTCTGGACTCCCTGCACTGCATCCCCAGTGGTGCCAGTGTACTCTCTGGACTCACTGCAGTGTATCCCCATTGGAGCCGGTGCACTCTCTGGACTCACTAAACTGCATCCCCAGTGGTGCCAGAGAACTCTCTGGAGTCACTGCAGTGCATCCCCAGTGGTGCCAGTGCACTCTCTGGACTCACTGCAGTGCATCCCCAGTGGTGCCAGTGCACTCTCTGGACTCACTGCACTGCATCCCCAGTGGTGCCAGTGCACTCTCTGGACTCACTGCAGTGCATCCCCAGTGGTGCCACTGCACTCTCTGGACTCACCGCACTGCATTCCCAGTGGTGCCAGTGCACTCTCTGGTCTCACTAGAGTGCATCCCCAGTTGTGCCAGTGTACTCACGGGACTGCATCCCCAGTGGTGCCAGTGCACTCTCTGGACTCACTGTAGTACATCCCCAGTGGTGCCAGTGCACTCTCTGGACTCACTGCACTGCATCCCCAGTGTAGCCAGTGCACTCTCTGGACTCACGGCACTGCATCCCCTGTGGTGCCAGTGCACTCTCTGGACTCACCGCACTGCATCCCCAGTGGTGCCAGTGCACTCTCTGGACTCAGCGGAGTGCATCCCCAGTGGTGCCAGTGCACTCTCTGGAGTCACTGCACTGCATCAACAGTGGTGCCAGGGCACTCTCTGGACTCACTGCACTGCATCCCCAGTGGTGCCAGTGCACTCTCTGGACTCACTGCACTGCATCCCCAGTGGAGACAGTGCACTCTCTGTAGTCACTGCGCTGCATCCCCAGTGGTGCCAGTGCACTCTCTGGACTCACTGCACTGCATCCCCAGTGGAGGCAATGCACTCTCTGGACTCACTGCAGTGCATCCCCAGTGTTGCCAGTGCACTCTCTGGACTCACTGCACTGCATCGCCAGTGGTGCCAGTGCACTCTCTGGACTCACTGCACTGCATCCCCAGTGGTGCCAGTGCACTCTCTGGACTCACTGCAGTGCATCCCCAGTGGTGCCAGGGCACTCTCTGGACTCACTGCACTGCATCCCCAGTGGTGCGAGTGCACCCTCTGGAATCACTGCAGTTTATCCCCTGTGGTGCCAGTGCACTCTCTGGACTCACTGCAGTGCATCCCCAGTGGTGCCAGTGCACTCTCTGGACTCACTGCACTGCATCCCCATTGGTGCCAGTGCACTCTCTGGACTCCCTGCACTGCATCCCCAGTGGTGCCAGTGTACTCTCTGGACTCACTGCAGTGTATCCCCATTGGAGCCGGTGCACTCTCTGGACTCACTAAACTGCATCCCCAGTGGTGCCAGAGAACTCTCTGGAGTCACTGCAGTGCATCCCCAGTGGTGCCAGTGCACTCTCTGGACTCACTGCAGTGCATCCCCAGTGGTGCCAGTGCACTCTCTGGACTCACTGCACTGCATCCCCAGTGGTGCCAGTGCACTCTCTGGACTCACTGCAGTGCATCCCCAGTGGTGCCACTGCACTCTCTGGACTCACCGCACTGCATTCCCAGTGGTGCCAGTGCACTCTCTGGTCTCACTAGAGTGCATCCCCAGTTGTGCCAGTGTACTCACTGGACTGCATCCCCAGTGGTGCCAGTGCACTCTCTGGACTCACTGTAGTACATCCCCAGTGGTGCCAGTGCACTCTCTGGACTCACTGCACTGCATCCCCAGTGTAGCCAGTGCACTCTCTGGACTCACGGCACTGCATCCCCTGTGGTGCCAGTGCACTCTCTGGACTCACCGCACTGCATCCCCAGTGGTGCCAGTGCACTCTCTGGACTCAGCGGAGTGCATCCCCAGTGGTGCCAGTGCACTCTCTGGAGTCACTGCACTGCATCAACAGTGGTGCCAGGGCACTCTCTGGACTCACTGCACTGCATCCCCAGTGGTGCCAGTGCACTCTCTGGACTCACTGCACTGCATCCCCAGTGGAGACAGTGCACTCTCTGTAGTCACTGCGCTGCATCCCCAGTGGTGCCAGTGCACTCTCTGGACTCACTGCACTGCATCCCCAGTGGAGGCAATGCACTCTCTGGACTCACTGCAGTGCATCCCCAGTGGTGCCAGTGGCTCTCTTTACTCACTGCACTGCATCCCCAGTGTTGCCAGTGCACTCTCTGGACTCACTGCACTGCATCGCCAGTGGTGCCAGTGCACTCTCTGGACTCACTGCACTGCATCCCCAGTGGTGCCAGTGCACTCTCTGGACTCACTGCACTGCATCCCCAGTGGTGCCAGTGTACTCTCTGGCCTCACAGCACTGCATCCCCAGTGGTGCCAGTGCACTCTCTGGACTCACTGCACTAAAACTCCAGTGTTGCCAGTGCACTCTCTGGACTCACTGCACTAAAACTCCAGTGGTGACAGGGCACTCTCTGGACTCACTGCACTGCATCCCCAGCGGTGCCAGTGCACTCTCTGGAATCACTGCAGTTCATCCCCTGTGGTGCCAGTGCACTCTCTGGACTCACTGCAGTGCATCCCCAGTGGTGCCAGTGCACTCTCTGGACTCACTGCACTGCATCCCCATTGGTGCCAGTGCACTCTCTGGACTCCCTGCACTGCATCCCCAGTGGTGCCAGTGTACTCTCTGGACTCACTGCAGTGTATCCCCATTGGAGCCGGTGCAGTCTCTGGACTCACTAAACTGCATCCCCCGTGGTGCCAGAGAACTCTCTGGAGTCACTGCAGTGCATCCCCAGTGGTGCCAGTGCACTCTCTGGACTCACTAGAGTGCATCCCCAGTGGTGCAAGGGCACTCTCTGGACTCACTGCACTGCATCCCCAGTGGTGCTAGTGCACTATCTGGACTCACTGCACTGCATCCCCAGTGGTGCCAGTGTACTCACAGCACTGCATCCCCAGTGGTGCCAGTGCACTCTCTGGAACACTGCACTGCATCCCCAGTGGTGCCAGTTCACTCTTTCGAGTCACTGCACTGCATCCCCAGTGGTGCCAGTGCACTCTCTGGAATCACTGCACTTCATCACCAGTGGTGCCAATGCACTCTCTGGACTCACTGCACTGCATCCCCAGTGGTGCCAGTGCACTCTATGGACTCACAGAACTGCATCCCCAGTGGTGCCAGTGCCGTCTCTGGACTCACTGCAGTGCATCCCCAATGGTGCCAGTGCACTCTCTGGACTCACTGCACTGCATCCCCAGTGGTGCCAGTGCACTCTCTGGAATCATTGCACTGGATCCCCAGTGGTGCCAGTGCACTCTGTGGAGTCACTGCACTGCATCCCCAGTGGTTCCAGTGCACTCTCTGGATCACTGCACTGCATCCCCAGTGGTGCCAGTGCACTCTCTGGACTCAATGCACTGCATCCCCAGAGGTGCCAGTGCACTCTCTGGACTCACTGCCGTGCATCCCCAGTGGTGCCAGTGCACTCTCTGGACTCACTGCAGTGCATCCCCCGTGGTGCCAGTGCACTCTCTGGACTCACTGCACCGCATCCCCAGTGGTGCCAGTGCACTCTCTGGACTCACCGCACTGCATCCCCAGTGGTGCCAGTGCACTCTCTGGACTCACTGCACTGCATTCCCAGTGGTGCCAGTGCACTCTCTGGTCTCACTGCACTGCATCCCCAGTGGTGCCAGTGCACTCTCTGGACTCACTGCACTGCATCGCCAGTGGTGCCAGTGCACTCTCTGGACTCACTGCACTGCATCCCCAGTGGTGCCAGTGCACTCTCTGGACTCACTGCACTGCATCCCCAGTGGTGCCAGTGTACTCTCTGGACTCACAGCACTGCATCCCCAGTGTTGCCAGTGTACTCTCTGGACTCACTGCAGTGTATCCCCATTGAAGCCGGTGCACTCTCTGGACTCACTAAACTGCATCCCCAGTGGTGCCAGAGAACTCTCTGGAGTCACTGCAGTGCATCCCCAGTGGTGCCAGTGCACTCTCTGGACTCACTGCAGTGCATCCCCAGCGGTGCCAGTGCACTCTCTTGACTCACTGCACTGCATCCCCAGTGGAGCCAATGCACTCTCTGGACTCACGTCAGTGCATCCCCAGTGGTGCCAGTGCACTCTCTGGAGTCACTGCACTGCATCCCCAGTGGTACCAGTGCATTCTCTAGACTCACTGCAGTGCATCCCCAGTGGTGCCAGTGCACTCTCTGGACTCACTGCACTGCATCCCCAGTGGTGCCAGTGTACTCACAGCACTGCATCCCCAGTGGTGCCAGTGCACTCTCTGGAACACTGCACTGCATCCCCAGTGGTGCCAGTTCACTCTTTCGAGTCACTGCACTGCATCCCCAGTGGTGCCAGTGCACTCTCTGGACTCACTGCACTTCATCACCAGCGGTGCCACTGCACTCTCTGGACTCACTGCACTGCATCCCCAGTGGTGCCAGTGCACTCTATGGACTCACTGCACTGCATCCCCAGTGGTGCCAGTGCACTCTCTGGAATCACTGCACTGCATCCCCAGTGGTGCCAGTGTACTCTCTGGACTCACTGCAGTGTATCCCCATTGGAGCCGGTGCACTCTCTGGACTCACTAAACTGCATCCCCAGTGGTGCCAGAGAACTCTCTGGAGTCACTGCAGTGCATCCCCAGTGGTGCCAGTGCAATCTCTGGACTCACTGCAGTGCATCCCCAGTGGTGCAAGGGCACTCTCTGGACTCACTGCACTGCATCCCCAGGGGTGCCAGTGCACTCTCTGGTCTCACTGCGCTGCATCCCCAGTGGTGCTAGTGCACTCTCTGGACTCACTGCACTGCATCCCCAGTGGTGCCAGTGTACTCACAGCACTGCATCCCCAGTGGTGCCAGTGCACTCTCTGGAACACTGCACTGCATCCCCAGTGGTGCCAGTTCACTCTTTCGAGTCACTGCACTGCATCCCCAGTGGTGCCAGTGCACTCTCTGGACTCACTGCACTTCAACACCAGTGGTGCCACTGCACTCTCTGGACTCACTGCACTGCATCCCCAGTGGTGCCAGTGCACTCTATGGCCTCACTGCACTGCATCCCCAGTGGTGCCAGTGTACTCACAGCACTGCATCCCCAGTGGTGCCAGTGTATTCTCTAGACTCACTGCAGTGCATCCCCAGTTGTGCCAGTGCACTCTATGGACTCACTGCACTGCATCACCAGTGGTGCCAGTGCACTCTATGGCCTCACTGCACTTCATCCCCAGTGGTGCCAGCGTACTCACAGCACTGCATCCCCAGTGGTGCCAGTGCACTCTCTGGCCTCACTGCACTGCATCCCCAGTGGTGCCCCTGCACTCTCTGGACTCACTGCACTGCATCCCCAGTGGTGCCAGTGCACTCTCTGGACTCACTGCACTGCATCCCCAGTGGTGCCAGTGCACTCTCTGGCCTCACTGCACTGCATCCCCAGTGGTGCCCCTGCACTCTCTGGCCTCAGTGCACTGCATTCCCAGTGGTGCCAGTGCACTCTCTGGACTCACTAGAGTGCATCCCCAGTGGTGCCAGTGTACTCACTGCACTGCCTCCCCAGTGGTGCCAGTGCACTCTCTGGACTCACTGTAGTGCATCCCCAGTGGTGCCAGTGCACTCTCTGGACTCACTGCACTGCATCCCCAGTGGTGCCAGTGCACTCTCTGGAATCACTGCAGTGCATCCCCTGTGGTGCCAGTGCACTCTCTGGAGTCACTGCAGTGCATCCCCAGTGGTGCCAGTGCACTCTCTGGACTCACTGCAGTGCATCCCCAGAAGTGCCACTGCACTCTCTGGACTCACTGCACTGCATCCCCAGTGGTTCCATTGCACTCTCTGGACTCACTGCATTGCATCCCCAGTGGTGCCAGTGCACTCTCTGGACTCACTGCAGTGCATCCCCAGAAGTGCCAGTGCACTCTCTGGACTCACTGCACTGCATCCCCAATGGTGCCAGTGCACTCTCTGGACTCACTGCACTGCATCCCCAGTGCTGTAGTGCACTCTCTGGACTCACTGCACTGCATCCCCAGAAGTGCCACTGCACTCTCTGGACTCACTGCACTGCATCCCCAATGGTGCCAGTGCACTCTCTGGAACACTGCACTGCATCCCCAGTGGTGCCAGTTCACTCTTTCGAGTCACTGCACTGCATCCCCAGTGGTGCCAGTGCACTCTCTGGACTCACTGCACTTCATCACCAGTGGTGCCACTGCACTCTCTGGACTCACTGCACTGCATCCCCAGTGGTGCCAGTGCACTCTATGGACTCACTGCACTGCATCCCCAGTGGTGCCAGTGCACTCTCTGGAATCACTGCACTGCATCCCCAGTGGTGCCAGTGTACTCTCTGGACTCACTGCAGTGTATCCCCATTGGAGCCGGTGCACTCTCTGGACTCACTAAACTGCATCCCCAGTGGTGCCAGAGAACTCTCTGGAGTCACTGCAGTGCATCCCCAGTGGTGCCAGTGCACTCTCTGGACTCACTGCAGTGCATCCCCAGTGGTGCAAGGGCACTCTCTGGACTCACTGCACTGCATCCCCAGGGGTGCCAGTGCACTCTCTGGTCTCACTGCGCTGCATCCCCAGTGGTGCTAGTGCACTCTCTGGACTCACTGCACTGCATCCCCAGTGGTGCCAGTGTACTCACAGCACTGCATCCCCAGTGGTGCCAGTGCACTCTCTGGAACACTGCACTGCATCCCCAGTGGTGCCAGTTCACTCTTTCGAGTCACTGCACTGCATCCCCAGTGGTGCCAGTGCACTCTCTGGACTCACTGCACTTCAACACCAGTGGTGCCACTGCACTCTCTGGACTCACTGCACTGCATCCCCAGTGGTGCCAGTGCACTCTATGGCCTCACTGCAGTGCATCCCCAGTGGTGCCAGTGTACTCACAGCACTGCATCCCCAGTGGTGCCAGTGTATTCTCTAGACTCACTGCAGTGCATCCCCAGTTGTGCCAGTGCACTCTATGGACTCACTGCACTGCATCACCAGTGGTGCCAGTGAACTCTCTGGACTCACTGCACTTCATCCCCAGTGGTGCCAGCGTACTCACAGCACTGCATCCCCAGTGGTGCCAGTGCACTCTCTGGCCTCACTGCACTGCATCCCCAGTGGTGCCCCTGCACTCTCTGGACTCACTGCACTGCATCCCCAGTGGTGCCAGTGCACTCTCTGGACTCACTGCACTGCATCCCCAGTGGTGCCAGTGCACTCTCTGGCCTCACTGCACTGCATCCCCAGTTGTGCCCCTGCACTCTCTGGCCTCAGTGCACTGCATTCCCAGTGGTGCCAGTGCACTCTCTGGACTCACTAGAGTGCATCCCCAGTGGTGCCAGTGTACTCACTGCACTGCCTCCCCAGTGGTGCCAGTGCACTCTCTGGACTCACTGTACTGCATCCCCAGTGGTGACAGTGCACTCTCTGGACTCACTGCACTGCTTCCCCAGTGGTGCCAGTGCACTCTCTGGAATCACTGCAGTGCATCCCCTGTGGTGCCAGTGCACTCTCTGGAGTCACTGCAGTGCATCCCCAGTGGTGCCAGTGCACTCTCTGGACTCACTGCAGTGCATCCCCAGAAGTGCCACTGCACTCTCTGGACTCACTGCACTGCATCCCCAGTGGTTCCATTGCACTCTCTGGACTCACTGCATTGCATCCCCAGTGGTGCCAGTGCACTCTCTGGACTCACTGCAGTGCATCCCCAGAAGTGCCAGTGCACTCTCTGGACTCACTGCACTGCATCCCCAATGGTGCCAGTGCACTCTCTGGACTCACTGCACTGCATCCCCAGTGCTGTAGTGCACTCTCTGGACTCACTGCACTGCATCCCCAGAAGTGCCACTGCACTCTCTGGACTCACTGCACTGCATCCCCAGTGGTGCCAGTGCACTCTCTAGAGTCACTGCAGTGCATCCCTTGTTGTGCTAGTGCACTCTCTGCACTCATTACACTGCACCCCAGAAGTACCAGTGCACTCTCTGGACTCACTGCACTGCATCCCCAGTGGTTCCATTGCACTCTCTGGACTCACTGCATTGCATCCCCAGTGGTGCCAGTGCACTCTCTGGACTCACAGGGGTGCATCCCCATTGGTGCCAGTGCACTCTCTGGACTCACTGCAGTGCATCCCCAGTGGTGCCAGTGCACTCTCTGGACTCACTGCACTGCATCCCCAATGGTGCCAGTGCACCCCCTGGACTCACTGCACTGCATCCCCAATGGTGCCAGTGCACTCTTTGGACTCACTGCACTGCATCCCCAGTGGTGCCAGTGCACTCTCTGGACTCACTGCATTGCATCCCCAGTGGTGCCAGTGCACTCTCTGGACTCACTTCAGTGCATCCCCAGAAGTGCCAGTGCACTCTCTGGACTCACTGCATTGCACCCCAGTGGTGCCAGTGCGCTCTCTGGACTCACTGCACTGCATCCCCATTGGTGCCAGTGCACTCTCTGGACTCACTGCACTGCATCCCCAGTGGTGACAGTGCACTCTCTGGACTCACTGCACTGCATCCCCAGTGGTGACAGTGCACTCTCTGGACTCAATGCACTGCATCCCCAGTGGTGCCAGTGCACTCTCTGGACTCACTGCACTGCATCCCCAGTGGTGCCAGTGCACTCTCTGGACTCACTGCAGTGCATCCCCAGTGGTGCCAGTGCACTCTCTGGACTCACTGCAGTGCATCCCCACTGGTGCCAGTGCACTCTCTGGACTCACAGCACTGCATTCCCAGTGGTGCCAGTGCACTCTCTGGACTCACTGCAGTGCATCCCCAGTGGTGCCAGTGCACTCTCTGGACTCACTGCACTGCATCCCCATTTGTGCCAGTGCACTTTCTGGACTCACTGCAGTGCATCCCCAGTGGTGCCAGTGCACTCTCTGGAATCACTGCAGTGCATCACCAGTGGTGACAGTGCACTCTCTGGACTCACTGCACTGCATCCCCTGTGGTGCCAGTGCCGTCTGTGGACTCACTGCACTGCATCCCCTGTGGTGCCAGTGCATTCTCTAGACTCACTGCACTGCATCCCCAGTGGTGCCAATGCACTCTCTGGACTCACTGCACTGCATCCCCAAGGGTGCCAGTGCACTCTCTGCACTCACTGCACTGCATCCCCAATGGTGCCAGTGCACTCTCTGGACTCACTGCAGTGCATCCCCAGTGGTGCCAGTGCACTCTCTGCAGACAATGCAGTGCAGCATCCCCAAAGGTGACAGTGCACTCTCTGGACTCACTGCACTGCTCCAACCGCGGCAGCCGCTTCAGCCGCGATAGCCCCTCCAGCCTCGGCAGCCGCACCAGCCGCTCCGGCCACGGCAGCCGCGGCAGCCGGTCCAGCCGCGCCAGCCGCTCCATCCGCGGCATACGCGGCAGACACTCCAGCCGCTCCAGCCGCGGCAGCCGCTCCAACCGCGGCAGGCGCTCCAGCCGCGGCAGCCGCTCCAGCCGCTCCAGCCGCGACAGCCGCTCCAACCGCGGCAGCCGCTCCAGCCGTGGCAGCCGCTCACTCGGTAGCGGCTTTAGCGGCTGCCGCGGCTGGAGCGGCTGCCGCGGCTGCCGCGGCTGTAGCGGCTTTAGCGGCTGCCGCGGCTAGAGCGGCTGACGCTGCTGGAGCGGATGCCGCGGCTGGAGCAGTGCAGTGAGTGCAGAGAGTGCACTGGCACCTTGGGGATGCAGTGCAGTGAGTCCAGACAGTCAACTGGCACCACTGGGGATGCAGTACAGTGAGTCCAGAGAGTGCACTGGCACCACTGGTGATGCACTGCAGTTACTCCAGAGAGTGCACTGGCACCACCGGGGATTCAGATACATTCTCACTGCAGTGAGATCCCCAGTGGTGCCAGTGCATTCTCTGGACTCACTGCACTGCATCCCCAGTGGTGCCAGTGCACTCTCTGTAGTCACTGCGCTGCATCCCCAGTGGTGACAGTGCACTTTCTGGACTCACTGTGCTGCATCCCCAGTGGTGCCAGAGCACTCTCTGGACTCACTGCAGTGTATCCCCTGTGGTGCCAGTGCACTCTGTGGACTAACTGCACTGCATCCCAGTCGTGCCAGTGCACTCTCTGGACTCACTGCAGTGCATCCCCAGCGGTGCCAGTGCACTCTCTTGACTCACTGCACTGCATCCCCAGTGGAGCCAATGCACTCTCTGGACTCACTGCAGTGCATCCCCAGTGGTGCCAGTGCACTCTCTGTAGTCACTGCGCTGCATCCCCAGTGGTGACAGTGCACTTTCTGGACTCACTGTGCTGCATCCCCAGTGGTGCCAGAGCACTCTCTGGACTCACTGCACTGCATCCCCAGTGGAGCCAATGCACTCTCTGGACTCACTGCAGTGCATCCCCAGTGGTGCCAGTGCATTCTCTAGACTCACTGCAGTGCATCGCCAGTGGTGCCAGTGCACTCTCTGGACTCACTGCACTGCATCCCCAGTGGTGCCAGTGCACTCTCTGGACTCACTGCACTGCATCCCCAGTGGTGCCAGTGCACTCTCTGGCCTCAGTGCACTGCATTCCCAGTGGTGCCAGTGCACTCTCTGGACTCACTAGAGTGCATCCCCAGTGGTGCCAGTGTACTCACTGCACTGCATCCCCAGTGGTGCCAGTGCACTCTCTGGACTCACTGTAGTACATCCCCAGTGGTGCCAGTGCACTCTCTGGACTCACTGCACTTCATCCCCAGTGGTGCCACTGCACTCTCTGGACTCACTGCACTGCATCCCCAGTGGTGCCAGTGCACTCTATGGACTCACTGCACTGCATCCCCAGTGGTGCCAGTGCACTCTCTGGACTCACCGGAGTGCATCCCCAGTGGTGCCAGTGCACTCTCTGGACTCACTGCACTGCATCCCCAGTGGTGCCAGTGCACTCTCTGGACTCACTGCACTGCATCCCCAGTGGAGGCAATGCACTCTCTGGACTCACTGCAGTGCACCCCAGTGTTGCCAGTTGCTCTCTTTACTCACTGCACTGCATCCCCAGTGTTGCCAGTGCACTCTCTGGACTCACTGCACTGCATCGCCAGTGGTGCCAGTGCACTCTCTGGACTCACTGCACTGCATCCCCAGTGGTGCCAGTGCACTCTCTGGACTCACTGCACTGCATCCCCAGTGGTGCCAGTGCACTCTCTGGACTCACTGCACTGCATCCCCAGTGGTGCCAGTGTACTCTCTGGACTCACAGCACTGCATCCCCAGTGGTGCCAGTGCACTCTCTGGACTCACTGCACTAAAACTCCAGTGGTGCCAGTGCACTCTCTGGACTCACTGCACTAAAACTCCACTGGTGCCAGTGCACTCTCTGGACTCACTGCACTGCATCCCCAGTGGTGCCAGTGCACTCTCTGGAATCACTGCAGTGCATCCCCTGTGGTACCAGTGCACTCTCTGGACTCACGGCACTGCATCCCCAGTGGTGCCAGTGCATTCTCTAGACTCACTGCACTGCATCCCCAGTGGTGCCAGTGCACTCTCTGGACTCACTGCAGTGCATCACCGGTGGTGACAGTGCACTCTCTGGACTCACTGCACTGCATCCCCATTGGTGCCAGTGCACTCTCTGGACTCCCTGCACTGCATCCCCAGTGGTGCCAGTGTACTCTCTGGACTCACTGCAGTGTATCCCCATTGGAGCCGGTGCACTCTCTGGACTCACTAAACTGCATCCCCAGTGGTGCCAGAGAACTCTCTGGAGTCACTGCAGTGCATCCCCATTGGTGCCAGTGCACTCTCTGGACTCACTGCAGTGCATCCCCAGTGGTGCAAGGGCACTCTCTGGACTCACTGCACTGCATCCCCAGTGGTGCCAGTGCACTCTCTGGTCTCACTGCGCTGCATCCCCAGTGGTGCTAGTGCACTCTCTGGACTCACTGCACTGCATCCCCAGTGGTGCCAGTGTACTCACAGCACTGCATCCCCAGTGGTGCCAGTGCACTCTCTGGAATCACTGCACTGCATCCCCAGTGGTGCCAGTTCACTCTTTCGAGTCACTGCACTGCATCCCCAGTGGTGCCAGTGCACTCTCTGGACTCACTGCACTTCATCCCCAGTGGTGCCACTGCACTCTCTGGACTCACTGCACTGCATCCCCAGTGGTGCCAGTGCACTCTATGGACTCACTGCACTGCATCCCCAGTGGTGCCAGTGCACTCTCTGGAATCACTGCAGTGCATCCCCAGTGGTGCCAGTGCATTCTCTAGACTCACTGCAGTGCATCCCCAGTTGTGCCAGTGCACTCTCTGGACTCACTGCACTGCATCACCTGTGGTGCCAGTGCACTCTATGGCCTCACTGCACTGCATCCCCAGTGGTGCCAGTGTACTCACAGCACTGCATCCCCAGTGGTGCCAGTGCACTCTCTGGCCTCACTGTACTGCATCCCCAGTGGTGCCCCTGCACTCTCTGGACTCACTGCACTGCATCCCCAGTGGTGCCAGTGCACTCTCTGGACTCATTGCAGTGCATCCCAAGTGGTGCCAGTGCACTCTCTGGGCTCACTGCACTGCATCCCCAGTGGTGCCAGTGCACTCTCTGGACTCACTGCACTGCATCCCCAGTGGTGCCAGTGCACTCTCTGGACTCACTGCAGTGCATCCCCAGTGGTGCCAGTGCACTCTCTGGCCTCAGTGCACTGCATTCCCGATGGTGCCAGTGCACTCTCTGGACTCACTGCACTGCATCCCCATTTGTGCCAGTGCACTTTCTGGACTCACTGCAGTGCATCCCCAGTGGTGCCAGTGCACTCTCTGGAATCACTGCAGTGCATCACCAGTGGTGACAGTGCACTCTCTGGACTCACTGCACTGCATCCCCTGTGGTGCCAGTGCCGTCTGTGGACTCACTGCACTGCATCCCCTGTGGTGCCAGTGCATTCTCTAGACTCACTGCACTGCATCCCCAGTGGTGCCAGTGCACTCTCTGGACTCACTGCAGTGCATCCCCAGTGGTGCCAGTGCACTTTCTGGAGTTACTGCAGTGCATCCCCTGTTGTGCTAGTGCACTCTCTGCACTCACTGCAGTGCATCCCCAGTGGTGCCAGTGTACTCTCTGGACTCACTGCACTGCATCCCCAAGGGTGCCAGTGCACTCTCTGCACTCACTGCACTGCATCCCCAATGGTGCCAGTGCACTCTCTGGACTCACTGCAGTGCATCCCCAGTGGTGCCAGTGCACTCTCTGCAGACAATGCAGTGCAGCATCCCCAAAGGTGACAGTGCACTCTCTGGACTCACTGCACTGCTCCAACCGCGGCAGCCGCTTCAGCCGCGATAGCCCCTCCAGCCTCGGCAGCCGCACCAGCCGCTCCAGCCACGGCAGCCGCGGCAGCCGGTCCAGCCGCGCCAGCCGCTCCATCCGCGGCATACGCGGCAGACACTCCAGCCGCTCCAGCCGCGGCAGCCGCTCCAACCGCGGCAGGCGCTCCAGCCGCGGCAGCCGCTCCAGCCGCTCCAGCCGCGACAGCCGCTCCAACCGCGGCAGCCGCTCCAGCCGTGGCAGCCGCTCACTCGGTAGCGGCTTTAGCGGCTGCCGCGGCTGGAGCGGCTGCCGCGGCTGCCGCGGCTGTAGCGGCTTTAGCGGCTGCCGCGGCTAGAGCGGCTGACGCTGCTGGAGCGGATGCCGCGGCTGGAGCAGTGCAGTGAGTGCAGAGAGTGCACTGGCACCTTGGGGATGCAGTGCAGTGAGTCCAGACAGTCAACTGGCACCACTGGGGATGCAGTACAGTGAGTCCAGAGAGTGCACTGGCACCACTGGTGATGCACTGCAGTTACTCCAGAGAGTGCACTGGCACCACCGGGGATTCAGATACATTCTCACTGCAGTGAGATCCCCAGTGGTGCCAGTGCATTCTCTGGACTCACTGCACTGCATCCCCAGTGGTGCCAGTGCACTCTCTGTAGTCACTGCGCTGCATCCCCAGTGGTGACAGTGCACTTTCTGGACTCACTGTGCTGCATCCCCAGTGGTGCCAGAGCACTCTCTGGACTCACTGCAGTGTATCCCCTGTGGTGCCAGTGCACTCTGTGGACTAACTGCACTGCATCCCAGTCGTGCCAGTGCACTCTCTGGACTCACTGCAGTGCATCCCCAGCGGTGCCAGTGCACTCTCTTGACTCACTGCACTGCATCCCCAGTGGAGCCAATGCACTCTCTGGACTCACTGCAGTGCATCCCCAGTGGTGCCAGTGCACTCTCTGTAGTCACTGCGCTGCATCCCCAGTGGTGACAGTGCACTTTCTGGACTCACTGTGCTGCATCCCCAGTGGTGCCAGAGAACTCTCTGGACTCACTGCACTGCATCCCCAGTGGAGCCAATGCACTCTCTGGACTCACTGCAGTGCATCCCCAGTGGTGCCAGTGCATTCTCTAGACTCACTGCAGTGCATCCCCAGTGGTGCCAGTGCACTCTCTGGACTCACTGCACTGCATCCCCAGTGGTGCCAGTGCACTCTCTGGACTCACTGCACGGCATCCCCAGTGGTGCCAGTGCACTCTCTGGCCTCAGTGCACTGCATTCCCAGTGGTGCCAGTGCACTCTCTGGACTCACTGCACTGCATCCCCAGTGGTGCCAGTGCACTCTCTGGACTCACTGCACTGCATCCCCAGTGGAGGCAATGCACTCTCTGGACTCACTGCAGTGCACCCCAGTGTTGCCAGTTGCTCTCTTTACTCACTGCACTGCATCCCCAGTGTTGCCAGTGCACTCTCTGGACTCACTGCACTGCATCGCCAGTGGTGCCAGTGCACTCTCTGGACTCACTGCACTGCATCCCCAGTGGTGCCAGTGCACTCTCTGGACTCACTGCACTGCATCCCCAGTGGTGCCAGTGTACTCTCTGGACTCACAGCACTGCATCCCCAGTGGTGCCAGTGCACTCTCTGGACTCACTGCACTAAAACTCCAGTGGTGCCAGTGCACTCTCTGGACTCACTGCACTAAAACTCCACTGGTGCCAGTGCACTCTCTGGACTCACTGCACTGCATCCCCAGTGGTGCCAGTGCACTCTCTGGAATCACTGCAGTGCATCCCCTGTGGTACCAGTGCACTCTCTGGACTCACGGCACTGCATCCCCAGTGGTGCCAGTGCATTCTCTAGACTCACTGCACTGCATCCCCAGTGGTGCCAGTGCACTCTCTGGACTCACTGCAGTGCATCACCGGTGGTGACAGTGCACTCTCTGGACTCACTGCACTGCATCCCCATTGGTGCCAGTGCACTCTCTGGACTCCCTGCACTGCATCCCCAGTGGTGCCAGTGTACTCTCTGGACTCACTGCAGTGTATCCCCATTGGAGCCGGTGCACTCTCTGGACTCACTAAACTGCATCCCCAGTGGTGCCAGAGAACTCTCTGGAGTCACTGCAGTGCATCCCCATTGGTGCCAGTGCACTCTCTGGACTCACTGCAGTGCATCCCCAGTGGTGCAAGGGCACTCTCTGGACTCACTGCACTGCATCCCCAGTGGTGCCAGTGCACTCTCTGGTCTCACTGCGCTGCATCCCCAGTGGTGCTAGTGCACTCTCTGGACTCACTGCACTGCATCCCCAGTGGTGCCAGTGTACTCACAGCACTGCATCCCCAGTGGTGCCAGTGCACTCTCTGGAATCACTGCACTGCATCCCCAGTGGTGCCAGTTCACTCTTTCGAGTCACTGCACTGCATCCCCAGTGGTGCCAGTGCACTCTCTGGACTCACTGCACTTCATCCCCATTGGTGCCACTGCACTCTCTGGACTCACTGCACTGCATCCCCAGTGGTGCCAGTGCACTCTATGGACTCACTGCACTGCATCCCCAGTGGTGCCAGTGCACTCTCTGGAATCACTGCAGTGCATCCCCAGTGGTGCCAGTGCATTCTCTAGACTCACTGCAGTGCATCCCCAGTTGTGCCAGTGCACTCTCTGGACTCACTGCACTGCATCACCTGTGGTACCAGTGCACTCTATGGCCTCACTGCACTGCATCCCCAGTGGTGCCAGTGTACTCACAGCACTGCATCCCCAGTGGTGCCAGTGCACTCTCTGGCCTCACTGTACTGCATCCCCAGTGGTGCCCCTGCACTCTCTGGACTCACTGCACTGCATCCCCAGTGGTGCCAGTGCACTCTCTGGACTCATTGCAGTGCATCCCAAGTGGTGCCAGTGCACTCTCTGGGCTCACTGCACTGCATCCCCAGTGGTGCCAGTGCACTCTCTGGACTCACTGCACTGCATCCCCAGTGGTGCCAGTGCACTCTCTGGACTCACTGCAGTGCATCCCCAGTGGTGCCAGTGCACTCTCTGGCCTCAGTGCACTGCATTCCCGATGGTGCCAGTGCACTCTCTGGACTCACTAGAGTGCATCCCCAGTGGTGACTGTGTACTCACTGCACTGCATCCCCAGTGGTGCCAGTGCACTCTCTGGACTCACTATAGTGCATCCCCAGTGGTGCCAGTGTACTCTCTGGACTCACTGCACTGCATCACCAGTGGTGCCAGTGCATTCTCTAGACTCACTGTAGTGCATCCCCAGTGGTGCCAGTGCACTCTCTGGACTCACTGCACTGCATCCCCAGTGGTGCCAGTGCACTCTCTGGAGTCACTGCACTGCATCACCAGTGGTGCCAGTCCATTCTCTAGACTCACTGCAGTGCATCCCCAGTTGTGCCAGTGCACTCTCTGGACTCACTGCACTGCATCACCAGTGGTGCCAGTGCACTCTATGGCCTCACTGCACTTCATCCCCAGTGGTGCCAGTGTACTCACAGCACTGCATCCCCAGTGGTGCCAGTGCACTCTCTGGCCTCACTGCACTGCATCCCCAGTGGTGCCCCTGCAATCTCTGGACTCACTGCACTGCATCCCCAGTGGTGCCAGTGAACTCTCTGGACTCACTGCAGTGCATCCCCAGTGGTGCCAGTGCACTCTCTGGACTCACTGCACTGCATCCCCAGTGGTGCCAGTGCACTCTCTGGACTCACTTCAGTGCATCCCCAGTGGTGCCAGTGCACTCTCTGGACTCACTGCACTGCATCCCCAGTGGTGCCAGTGCACTCTCTGGACTCACTGCAGTGCATCCCCAGTGGTGCCACTGCACTCTCTGGACTCACCGCACTGCATTCCCAGTGGTGCCAGTGCACTCTCTGGTCTCACTAGAGTGCATCCCCAGTTGTGCCAGTGTACTCAATGCACTGCATCCCCAGTGGTGCCAGTGCACTCTCTGGACTCACTGTAGTACATCCCCAGTGGTGCCAGTGCACTCTCTGGACTCACTGCACTGCATCCCCAGTGTAGCCAGTGCACTCTCTGGACTCACGGCACTGCATCCCCTGTGGTGCCAGTGCACTCTCCGGACTCACCGCACTGCATCCCCAGTGGTGCCAGTGCACTCTCTGGACTCAGCGGAGTGCATCCCCAGTGGTGCCAGTGCACTCTCTGGAGTCACTGCACTGCATCAACAGTGGTGCCAGGGCACTCTCTGGACTCACTGCACTGCATCCCCAGTGGTGCCAGTGCACTCTCTGGACTCACTGCACTGCATCCCCAGTGGAGACAGTGCACTCTCTGTAGGCACTGCGCTGCATCCCCAGTGGTGCCAGTGCACTCTCTGGACTCACTGCACTGCATCCCCAGTGGAGGCAATGCACTCTCTGGACTCACTGCAGTGCATCCCCAGTGGTGCCAGTGGCTCTCTTTACTCACTGCACTGCATCCCCAGTGTTGCCAGTGCACTCTCTGGACTCACTGCACTGCATCGCCAGTGGTGCCAGTGCACTCTCTGGACTCACTGCACTGCATCCCCAGTGGTGCCAGTGCACTCTCTGGACTCACTGCAGTGCATCCCCAGTGGTGCCAGGGCACTCTCTGGACTCACTGCACTGCATCCCCAGTGGTGCCAGTGCACCCTCTGGAATCACTGCAGTTCATCCCCTGTGGTGCCAGTGCACTCTCTGGACTCACTGCAGTGCATCCCCAGTGGTGCCAGTGCACTCTCTGGACTCACTGCACTGCATCCCCATTGGTGCCAGTGCACTCTCTGGACTCCCTGCACTGCATCCCCAGTGGTGCCAGTGTACTCTCTGGACTCACTGCAGTGTATCCCCATTGGAGCCGGTGCACTCTCTGGACTCACTAAACTGCATCCCCAGTGGTGCCAGAGAACTCTCTGGAGTCACTGCAGTGCATCCCCAGTGGTGCCAGTGCACTCTCTGGACTCACTGCAGTGCATCCCCAGTGGTGCCAGTGCACTCTCTGGACTCACTGCACTGCATCCCCAGTGGTGCCAGTGCACTCTCTGGACTCACTGCAGTGCATCCCCAGTGGTGCCACTGCACTCTCTGGACTCACCGCACTGCATTCCCAGTGGTGCCAGTGCACTCTCTGGTCTCACTAGAGTGCATCCCCAGTTGTGCCAGTGTACTCACGGGACTGCATCCCCAGTGGTGCCAGTGCACTCTCTGGACTCACTGTAGTACATCCCCAGTGGTGCCAGTGCACTCTCTGGACTCACTGCACTGCATCCCCAGTGTAGCCAGTGCACTCTCTGGACTCACGGCACTGCATCCCCTGTGGTGCCAGTGCACTCTCTGGACTCACCGCACTGCATCCCCAGTGGTGCCAGTGCACTCTCTGGACTCAGCGGAGTGCATCCCCAGTGGTGCCAGTGCACTCTCTGGAGTCACTGCACTGCATCAACAGTGGTGCCAGGGCACTCTCTGGACTCACTGCACTGCATCCCCAGTGGTGCCAGTGCACTCTCTGGACTCACTGCACTGCATCCCCAGTGGAGACAGTGCACTCTCTGTAGTCACTGCGCTGCATCCCCAGTGGTGCCAGTGCACTCTCTGGACTCACTGCACTGCATCCCCAGTGGAGGCAATGCACTCTCTGGACTCACTGCAGTGCATCCCCAGTGTTGCCAGTGCACTCTCTGGACTCACTGCACTGCATCGCCAGTGGTGCCAGTGCACTCTCTGGACTCACTGCACTGCATCCCCAGTGGTGCCAGTGCACTCTCTGGACTCACTGCAGTGCATCCCCAGTGGTGCCAGGGCACTCTCTGGACTCACTGCACTGCATCCCCAGTGGTGCGAGTGCACCCTCTGGAATCACTGCAGTTTATCCCCTGTGGTGCCAGTGCACTCTCTGGACTCACTGCAGTGCATCCCCAGTGGTGCCAGTGCACTCTCTGGACTCACTGCACTGCATCCCCATTGGTGCCAGTGCACTCTCTGGACTCCCTGCACTGCATCCCCAGTGGTGCCAGTGTACTCTCTGGACTCACTGCAGTGTATCCCCATTGGAGCCGGTGCACTCTCTGGACTCACTAAACTGCATCCCCAGTGGTGCCAGAGAACTCTCTGGAGTCACTGCAGTGCATCCCCAGTGGTGCCAGTGCACTCTCTGGACTCACTGCAGTGCATCCCCAGTGGTGCCAGTGCACTCTCTGGACTCACTGCACTGCATCCCCAGTGGTGCCAGTGCACTCTCTGGACTCACTGCAGTGCATCCCCAGTGGTGCCACTGCACTCTCTGGACTCACCGCACTGCATTCCCAGTGGTGCCAGTGCACTCTCTGGTCTCACTAGAGTGCATCCCCAGTTGTGCCAGTGTACTCACTGGACTGCATCCCCAGTGGTGCCAGTGCACTCTCTGGACTCACTGTAGTACATCCCCAGTGGTGCCAGTGCACTCTCTGGACTCACTGCACTGCATCCCCAGTGTAGCCAGTGCACTCTCTGGACTCACGGCACTGCATCCCCTGTGGTGCCAGTGCACTCTCTGGACTCACCGCACTGCATCCCCAGTGGTGCCAGTGCACTCTCTGGACTCAGCGGAGTGCATCCCCAGTGGTGCCAGTGCACTCTCTGGAGTCACTGCACTGCATCAACAGTGGTGCCAGGGCACTCTCTGGACTCACTGCACTGCATCCCCAGTGGTGCCAGTGCACTCTCTGGACTCACTGCACTGCATCCCCAGTGGAGACAGTGCACTCTCTGTAGTCACTGCGCTGCATCCCCAGTGGTGCCAGTGCACTCTCTGGACTCACTGCACTGCATCCCCAGTGGAGGCAATGCACTCTCTGGACTCACTGCAGTGCATCCCCAGTGGTGCCAGTGGCTCTCTTTACTCACTGCACTGCATCCCCAGTGTTGCCAGTGCACTCTCTGGACTCACTGCACTGCATCGCCAGTGGTGCCAGTGCACTCTCTGGACTCACTGCACTGCATCCCCAGTGGTGCCAGTGCACTCTCTGGACTCACTGCACTGCATCCCCAGTGGTGCCAGTGTACTCTCTGGCCTCACAGCACTGCATCCCCAGTGGTGCCAGTGCACTCTCTGGACTCACTGCACTAAAACTCCAGTGTTGCCAGTGCACTCTCTGGACTCACTGCACTAAAACTCCAGTGGTGACAGGGCACTCTCTGGACTCACTGCACTGCATCCCCAGCGGTGCCAGTGCACTCTCTGGAATCACTGCAGTTCATCCCCTGTGGTGCCAGTGCACTCTCTGGACTCACTGCAGTGCATCCCCAGTGGTGCCAGTGCACTCTCTGGACTCACTGCACTGCATCCCCATTGGTGCCAGTGCACTCTCTGGACTCCCTGCACTGCATCCCCAGTGGTGCCAGTGTACTCTCTGAACTCACTGCAGTGTATCCCCATTGGAGCCGGTGCACTCTCTGGACTCACTAAACTGCATCCCCCGTGGTGCCAGAGAACTCTCTGGAGTCACTGCAGTGCATCCCCAGTGGTGCCAGTGCACTCTCTGGACTCACTAGAGTGCATCCCCAGTGGTGCAAGGGCACTCTCTGGACTCACTGCACTGCATCCCCAGTGGTGCTAGTGCACTATCTGGACTCACTGCACTGCATCCCCAGTGGTGCCAGTGTACTCACAGCACTGCATCCCCAGTGGTGCCAGTGCACTCTCTGGAACACTGCACTGCATCCCCAGTGGTGCCAGTTCACTCTTTCGAGTCACTGCACTGCATCCCCAGTGGTGCCAGTGCACTCTCTGGAATCACTGCACTTCATCACCAGTGGTGCCAATGCACTCTCTGGACTCACTGCACTGCATCCCCAGTGGTGCCAGTGCACTCTATGGACTCACAGAACTGCATCCCCAGTGGTGCCAGTGCCGTCTCTGGACTCACTGCAGTGCATCCCCAATGGTGCCAGTGCACTCTCTGGACTCACTGCACTGCATCCCCAGTGGTGCCAGTGCACTCTCTGGAATCATTGCACTGGATCCCCAGTGGTGCCAGTGCACTCTGTGGAGTCACTGCACTGCATCCCCAGTGGTTCCAGTGCACTCTCTGGATCACTGCACTGCATCCCCAGTGGTGCCAGTGCACTCTCTGGACTCAATGCACTGCATCCCCAGAGGTGCCAGTGCACTCTCTGGACTCACTGCCGTGCATCCCCAGTGGTGCCAGTGCACTCTCTGGACTCACTGCAGTGCATCCCCCGTGGTGCCAGTGCACTCTCTGGACTCACTGCACCGCATCCCCAGTGGTGCCAGTGCACTCTCTGGACTCACCGCACTGCATCCCCAGTGGTGCCAGTGCACTCTCTGGACTCACTGCACTGCATTCCCAGTGGTGCCAGTGCACTCTCTGGTCTCACTGCACTGCATCCCCAGTGGTGCCAGTGCACTCTCTGGACTCACTGCACTGCATCCCCATTGGTGCCAGTGCACTCTCTGGACTCAGTGCACTGCATCCCCATTGGTGCCAGTGCACTCTCTGGACTCACTGCACTGCATCCCCAGTGCTGACAGTGTACACCCTGGACTCACTGCTCTGCATCACCAGTGGTGCCAGTACACTCTCTGGACTCACTGCAGTGAATCCCCGGTGGTGCCAGTGCACTCTCTGGACTCACTGCACTGCATCCCCAGTGCAGCCAATGCACTCTCTGGACTCACTGCACTGCATCCCCATTGGTGCCAGTGCACTCTCTGGACTCAGTGCACTGCATCCCCATTGGTGCCAGTGCACTCTCTGGACTCACTGCACTGCATCCCCAGTGCTGACAGTGTACACCCTGGACTCACTGCTCTGCATCACCAGTGGTGCCAGTACACTCTCTGGACTCACTGCAGTGAATCCCCGGTGGTGCCAGTGCACTCTCTGGACTCACTGCACTGCATCCCCAGTGCAGCCAATGCACTCTCTGGACTCACTGCACTGCATCCCCAGTGGTGCCAGTGCATTCTCTAGACTCACTGCACTGCATCCCCAGTGGTGCCAGTGCACTCTCTGGACTCACTGCACTGCATCCCCAGTGGTGCCAGTGCACTCTCTGGACTCACTGTAGTACATCCCCAGTGGTGCCAGTGCACTCTCTGGACTCACTGCACTGCATCCCCAGTGTAGCCAGTGCACTCTCTGGACTCACGGCACTGCATCCCCTGTGGTGCCAGTGCACTCTCTGGACTCACTGCACTGCATCCCCAGTGGTGCCAGTGCACTCTCTGGACTCACCGGAGTGCATCCCCAGTGGTGCCAGTGCACTCTCTGGACTCACTGCACTGCATCCCCAGTGGTGCCAGTGCACTCTCTGGACTCACTGCACTGCATCCCCAGTGGAGACAGTGCACTCTCTGTAGTCACTGCGCTGCATCCCCAGTGGTGCCAGTGCACTCTCTGGACTCACTGCACTGCATCCCCAGTGGAGGCAATGCACTCTCTGGACTCACTGCAGTGCACCCCAGTGTTGCCAGTTGCTCTCTTTACTCACTGCACTGCATCCCCAGTGTTGCCAGTGCACTCTCTGGACTCACTGCACTGCATCGCCAGTGGTGCCAGTGCACTCTCTGGACTCACTGCACTGCATCCCCAGTGGTGCCAGTGCACTCTCTGGACTCACTGCACTGCATCCCCAGTGGTGCCAGTGTACTCTCTGGACTCACAGCACTGCATCCCCAGTGGTGCCAGTGCACTCTCTGGACTCACTGCACTAAAACTCCAGTGGTGCCAGTGCACTCTCTGGACTCACTGCACTAAAACTCCACTGGTGCCAGTGTACTCTCTGGACTCACTGCACTGCATCCCCAGTGGTGCCAGTGCACTCTCTGGAATCACTGCAGTGCATCCCCTGTGGTGCCAGTGCACTCTGTGGACTCACTGCACTGCATCCCCAGTGGTGCCAGTGCATTCTCTAGACTCACTGCACTGCATCCCCAGTGGTGCCAGTGCACTCTCTGGACTCACTGCACTGCATCCACAGTGTTGACTGTGTACACCCTGGACTCACTGCACTGCATCACCAGTGGTGCCAGTACACTCTCTGGACTCACTGCAGTGAATCCCCAGTGGTGCCAGTGCACTCTCTGGACTCACTGCACTGCATCCCCAGTGCAGCCAATGCACTCTCTGGTCTCACTGCAGTGCATCCCCAGTGGTGCCAGTGCACTCTCTGGACTCACTGCAGTGCATTCCCAGTGGTGCCAGTGCACTCTCTGGACTCACTGCAGTGCATCCCCAGTGGTGCCAGTGCACTCTCTGGACTCACTGCACTGCATCCCCATTTGTGCCAGTGCACTTTCTGGACTCACTGCAGTGCATCACCAGTGGTGACAGTGCACTCTCTGGACTCACTGCACTGCATCCCCAGTGGTGCCAGTGCCGTCTGTGGACTCACTGCACTGCATCCCCAGTGGTGCCAGTGCATTCTCTAGACTCACTGCACTGCATCCCCAGTGGTGCCAGTGCACTCTCTGGACTCACTGCACTGCATCCCCAGTGGTGCCAGTGCACTTTCTGGAGTTACTGCAGTGCATCCCCTGTTGTGCTACTGCACTCTCTGCACTCACTGCACTGCATCCCCAGTGGTGCCAATGCACTCTCTGGACTCACTGCACTGCATCCCCAGTGGTGCCAGTGCACTCTCTGCACTCACTGCACTGCATCCCCAATGGTGCCAGTGCACTCTCTGGACTCACTGCAGTGCATCCCCAGTGGTGCCAGTGCACTCTCTGCAGACAATGCAGTGCAGCATCCCCAAAGGTGACAGTGCACTCTCTGGACTCACTGCACTGCTCCAACCGCGGCAGCCGCTTCAGCCGCGATAGCCCCTCCAGCCTCGGCAGCCGCACCAGCCGCTCCAGCCACGGCAGCCGCGGCAGCCGGTCCAGCCGCGCCAGCCGCTCCATCCGCGGCATACGCGGCAGACACTCCAGCCGCTCCAGCCGCGGCAGCCGCTCCAGCCGCTCCAGCCGCGACAGCCGCTCCAACCGCGGCAGCCGCTCCAGCCGTGGCAGCCGCTCCACTCGGTAGCGGCTTTAGCGGCTGCCGCGGCTGGAGCGGCTGACGCTGCTGGAGCGGATGCCGCGGCTGGAGCAGTGCAGTGAGTGCAGAGAGTGCACTGGCACCTTGGGGATGCAGTGCAGTGAGTCCAGAGAGTGCACTGGCACCACTGGGGATGCAGTGCAGTGAGTCCAGAGAGTGCACTGTCACCACTGGGGATGCAGTGCAGTGAGTCCAGAGAGCGCAATGGCACCAGTGGGGAGGCACTGCAGTGAGTCCAGAGAGTGCAGTGGCACCACTGGGGATGCACTGCAGTGAGTCCAGAGAGTGCACTGGCACCACTGGGGATGCACTCCGGTGAGTCCAGACAGTCAACCGGCACCACTGGGGATGCAGTACAGTGAGTCCAGAGAGTGCAGTGGCACCACTGGTGATGCACTGCAGTTACTCCAGAGAGTGCACTGGCACCACCGGGGATTCAGATACATTCTCACTGCAGTGAGATCCCCAGTGGCGCCAGTGCATTCTCTGGACTCACTGCAGTGCATGCCCAGTGGTGCCAGTGCACTCTCTGTAGTCACTGTGCTGCATCCCCAGTGGTGCCAGAGCACTCTCTGGACTCACTGCAGTGTATCCCCTGTGGTGCCAGTGCACTCTGTGGACTAACTGCACTGCATCCCAGTCGTGCCAGTGCACTCTCTTGACTCACTGCACTGCATCCCCAGTGGAGCCAATGCACTCTCTGGACTCACTGCAGTGCATCCCCAGTGGTGCCAGTGCACTCTCTGTAGTCACTGCGCTGCATCCCCAGTGGTGACAGTGCACTTTCTGGACTCACTGTGCTGCATCCCCAGTGGTGCCAGAGCACTCTCTGGACTCACTGCAGTGCATCCCCAGTGGTGGAGTGCACTCTCTGGACTCACTGCACTGCATCCCCAGTGGTGCCAGTGCACTCTCTGGACTCACTGCACGGCATCCCCAGTGGTGCCAGTGCACTCTCTGGCCTCAGTGCACTGCATTCCCAGTGGTGCCAGTGCACTCTCTGGACTCACTAGAGTGCATCCCCAGTGGTGCCAGTGTACTCACTGCACTGCATCCCCAGTGGTGCCAGTGCACTCTCTGGACTCACTGTAGTACATCCCCAGTGGTGCCAGTGCACTCTCTGGACTCACTGCACTGCATCCCCAGTGTAGCCAGTGCACTCTCTGGACTCACGGCACTGCATCCCCTGTGGTGCCAGTGCACTCTCTGGACTCACTGCACTGCATCCCCAGTGGTGCCAGTGCACTCTCTGGACTCACCGGAGTGCATCCCCAGTGGTGCCAGTGCGCTCTCTGGACTCACTGCACTGCATCCCCAGTGGTGCCAGTGCACTCTCTGGACTCACTGCACTGCATCCCCAGTGGAGACAGTGCACTCTCTGTAGTCACTGCGCTGCATCCCCAGTGGTGCCAGTGCACTCTCTGGACTCACTGCACTGCATCCCCAGTGGAGGCAATGCACTCTCTGGACTCACTGCAGTGCATCCCCAGTGGTGCCAGTGGCTCTCTTTACTCACTGCACTGCATCCCCAGTGTTGCCAGTGCACTCTCTGGACTCACTGCACTGCATCGCCAGTGGTGCCAGTGCACTCTCTGGACTCACTGCACTGCATCCCCAGTGGTGCCAGTGCACTCTCTGGACTCACTGCACTGCATCCCCAGTGGTGCCAGTGTACTCTCTGGACTCACAGCACTGCATCCCCAGTGGTGCCAGTGCACTCTCTGGACTCACTGCACTAAAACTCCAGTGGTGCCAGTGCACTCTCTGGACTCACTGCACTAAAACTCCAGTGGTGCCAGGGCACTCTCTGGACTCACTGCACTGCATCCCCAGTGGTGCCAGTGCACTCTCTGGAATCACTGCAGTTCATCCCCTGTGGTGCCAGTGCACTCTCTGGACTCACTGCAGTGCATCCCCAGTGGTGCCAGTGCACTCTCTGGACTCACTGCACTGCATCCCCATTGGTGCCAGTGCACTCTCTGGACTCCCTGCACTGCATCCCCAGTGGTGCCAGTGTACTCCCTGGACTCACTGCAGTGTATCCCCATTGGAGCCGGTGCACTCTGGACTCACTAAACTGCATCCCCAGTGGTGCCAGAGAACTCTCTGGAGTCACTGCAGTGCATCCCCAGTGGTGCCAGTGCACTCTCTGGACTCACTGCAGTGCATCCCCAGTGGTGCAAGGGCACTCTCTGGTCTCACTGCGCTGCATCCCCAGTGGTGCTAGTGCACTCTCTGGACTCACTGCACTGCATCCCCAGTGGTTCCAGAGTACTCACAGCACTGCATCCCCAGTGGTGCCAGTGCACTCTCTGGAACACTGCACTGCATCCCCAGTGGTGCCAGTTCACTCTTTCGAGTCACTGCATTGCATCCCCAGTGGTGCCAGTGCACTCTCTGGACTCACTGCACTTCATCACCAGTGGTGCCAGTGCACTCTCTGGACTCACTGCACTGCATCCCCAGTGGTGCCAGTGCACTCTCTGGAATCACTGCACTGCATCCCCAGTGGTGCCAGTGCACTCTCTGGAATCACTGCACTGCATCCCCAGTGGTGCCAGTGCACTCTCTGGACTCACTGCACTAAAACTCCAGTGGTGCCAGTGCACTCTCTGGACTCACTGCACTAAAACTCCACTGGTGCCAGTGTACTCTCTGGACTCACTGCACTGCATCCCCAGTGGTGCCAGTGCACTCTCTGGAATCACTGCAGTGCATCCCCTGTGGTGCCAGTGCACTCTGTGGACTCACTGCACTGCATCCCCAGTGGTGCCAGTGCATTCTCTAGACTCACTGCACTGCATCCACAGTGGTGCCAGTGCACTCTCTGGACTCACTGCACTGCATCCCCAGTGTTGACTGTGTACACCCTGGACTCACTGCACTGCATCACCAGTGGTGCCAGTACACTCTCTGGACTCACTGCAGTGAATCCCCAGTGGTGCCAGTGCACTCTCTGGACTCACTGCACTGCATCCCCAGTGCAGCCAATGCACTCTCTGGTCTCACTGCAGTGCATCCCCAGTGGTGCCAGTGCACTCTCTGGACTCACTGCAGTGCATTCCCAGTGGTGCCAGTGCACTCTCTGGACTCACTGCAGTGCATCCCCAGTGGTGCCAGTGCACTCTCTGGACTCACTGCACTGCATCCCCATTTGTGCCAGTGCACTTTCTGGACTCACTGCAGTGCATCACCAGTGGTGACAGTGCACTCTCTGGACTCACTGCACTGCATCCCCAGTGGTGCCAGTGCCGTCTGTGGACTCACTGCACTGCATCCCCAGTGGTGCCAGTGCATTCTCTAGACTCACTGCACTGCATCCCCAGTGGTGCCAGTGCACTCTCTGGACTCACTGCACTGCATCCCCAGTGGTGCCAGTGCACTTTCTGGAGTTACTGCAGTGCATCCCCTGTTGTGCTACTGCACTCTCTGCACTCACTGCACTGCATCCCCAGTGGTGCCAATGCACTCTCTGGACTCACTGCACTGCATCCCCAGTGGTGCCAGTGCACTCTCTGCACTCACTGCACTGCATCCCCAATGGTGCCAGTGCACTCTCTGGACTCACTGCAGTGCATCCCCAGTGGTGCCAGTGCACTCTCTGCAGACAATGCAGTGCAGCATCCCCAAAGGTGACAGTGCACTCTCTGGACTCACTGCACTGCTCCAACCGCGGCAGCCGCTTCAGCCGCGATAGCCCCTCCAGCCTCGGCAGCCGCACCAGCCGCTCCAGCCACGGCAGCCGCGGCAGCCGGTCCAGCCGCGCCAGCCGCTCCATCCGCGGCATACGCGGCAGACACTCCAGCCGCTCCAGCCGCGGCAGCCGCTCCAGCCGCTCCAGCCGCGACAGCCGCTCCAACCGCGGCAGCCGCTCCAGCCGTGGCAGCCGCTCCACTCGGTAGCGGCTTTAGCGGCTGCCGCGGCTGGAGCGGCTGACGCTGCTGGAGCGGATGCCGCGGCTGGAGCAGTGCAGTGAGTGCAGAGAGTGCACTGGCACCTTGGGGATGCAGTGCAGTGAGTCCAGAGAGTGCACTGGCACCACTGGGGATGCAGTGCAGTGAGTCCAGAGAGTGCACTGTCACCACTGGGGATGCAGTGCAGTGAGTCCAGAGAGCGCAATGGCACCAGTGGGGAGGCACTGCAGTGAGTCCAGAGAGTGCAGTGGCACCACTGGGGATGCACTGCAGTGAGTCCAGAGAGTGCACTGGCACCACTGGGGATGCACTCCGGTGAGTCCAGACAGTCAACCGGCACCACTGGGGATGCAGTACAGTGAGTCCAGAGAGTGCAGTGGCACCACTGGTGATGCACTGCAGTTACTCCAGAGAGTGCACTGGCACCACCGGGGATTCAGATACATTCTCACTGCAGTGAGATCCCCAGTGGCGCCAGTGCATTCTCTGGACTCACTGCAGTGCATGCCCAGTGGTGCCAGTGCACTCTCTGTAGTCACTGTGCTGCATCCCCAGTGGTGCCAGAGCACTCTCTGGACTCACTGCAGTGTATCCCCTGTGGTGCCAGTGCACTCTGTGGACTAACTGCACTGCATCCCAGTCGTGCCAGTGCACTCTCTTGACTCACTGCACTGCATCCCCAGTGGAGCCAATGCACTCTCTGGACTCACTGCAGTGCATCCCCAGTGGTGCCAGTGCACTCTCTGTAGTCACTGCGCTGCATCCCCAGTGGTGACAGTGCACTTTCTGGACTCACTGTGCTGCATCCCCAGTGGTGCCAGAGCACTCTCTGGACTCACTGCAGTGCATCCCCAGTGGTGGAGTGCACTCTCTGGACTCACTGCACTGCATCCCCAGTGGTGCCAGTGCACTCTCTGGACTCACTGCACGGCATCCCCAGTGGTGCCAGTGCACTCTCTGGCCTCAGTGCACTGCATTCCCAGTGGTGCCAGTGCACTCTCTGGACTCACTAGAGTGCATCCCCAGTGGTGCCAGTGTACTCACTGCACTGCATCCCCAGTGGTGCCAGTGCACTCTCTGGACTCACTGTAGTACATCCCCAGTGGTGCCAGTGCACTCTCTGGACTCACTGCACTGCATCCCCAGTGTAGCCAGTGCACTCTCTGGACTCACGGCACTGCATCCCCTGTGGTGCCAGTGCACTCTCTGGACTCACTGCACTGCATCCCCAGTGGTGCCAGTGCACTCTCTGGACTCACCGGAGTGCATCCCCAGTGGTGCCAGTGCACTCTCTGGACTCACTGCACTGCATCCCCAGTGGTGCCAGTGCACTCTCTGGACTCACTGCACTGCATCCCCAGTGGAGACAGTGCACTCTCTGTAGTCACTGCGCTGCATCCCCAGTGGTGCCAGTGCACTCTCTGGACTCACTGCACTGCATCCCCAGTGGAGGCAATGCACTCTCTGGACTCACTGCAGTGCATCCCCAGTGGTGCCAGTGGCTCTCTTTACTCACTGCACTGCATCCCCAGTGTTGCCAGTGCACTCTCTGGACTCACTGCACTGCATCGCCAGTGGTGCCAGTGCACTCTCTGGACTCACTGCACTGCATCCCCAGTGGTGCCAGTGCACTCTCTGGACTCACTGCACTGCATCCCCAGTGGTGCCAGTGTACTCTCTGGACTCACAGCACTGCATCCCCAGTGGTGCCAGTGCACTCTCTGGACTCACTGCACTAAAACTCCAGTGGTGCCAGTGCACTCTCTGGACTCACTGCACTAAAACTCCAGTGGTGCCAGGGCACTCTCTGGACTCACTGCATTGCATCCCCAGTGGTGCCAGTGCACTCTCTGGAATCACTGCAGTTCATCCCCTGTGGTGCCAGTGCACTCTCTGGACTCACTGCAGTGCATCCCCAGTGGTGCCAGTGCACTCTCTGGACTCACTGCACTGCATCCCCATTGGTGCCAGTGCACTCTCTGGACTCCCTGCACTGCATCCCCAGTGGTGCCAGTGTACTCCCTGGACTCACTGCAGTGTATCCCCATTGGAGCCGGTGCACTCTGGACTCACTAAACTGCATCCCCAGTGGTGCCAGAGAACTCTCTGGAGTCACTGCAGTGCATCCCCAGTGGTGCCAGTGCACTCTCTGGACTCACTGCAGTGCATCCCCAGTGGTGCAAGGGCACTCTCTGGTCTCACTGCGCTGCATCCCCAGTGGTGCTAGTGCACTCTCTGGACTCACTGCACTGCATCCCCAGTGGTTCCAGAGTACTCACAGCACTGCATCCCCAGTGGTGCCAGTGCACTCTCTGGAACACTGCACTGCATCCCCAGTGGTGCCAGTTCACTCTTTCGAGTCACTGCATTGCATCCCCAGTGGTGCCAGTGCACTCTCTGGACTCACTGCACTTCATCACCAGTGGTGCCAGTGCACTCTCTGGACTCACTGCACTGCATCCCCAGTGGTGCCAGTGCACTCTCTGGAATCACTGCACTGCATCCCCAGTGGTGCCAGTGCACTCTCTGGAATCACTGCACTGCATCCCCAGTGGTGCCAGTGCATTCTCTAGACTCACTGCAGTGCATCCCCAGTGGTGCCAGTGCACTCTCTGGTCTCACTGCACTGCATCCCCAGTGGTGCCAGTGTACTCACAGCACTGCATCCCCAGTGGTGCCTGTGCACTCTCTGGAATCACTGCACTGCATCCCCAGTGGTGCCAGTTCACTCTTTCGAGTCATTGCACTGCATCCCCAGTGGTGCCAGTGCACTCTCTGGACTCACTGCACTTCATCCCCAGTGGTGCCACTGCACTCTCTGGACTCACTGCACTGCATCCCCAGTGGTGCCAGTGCACTCTCTGGAATCACTGCAGTGCATCCCCAGTGGTGCCGTTGCATTCTCTAGACTCACTGCAATGCATCCCCAGTTGTGCCAGTGCACTCTCTGGACTCACTGCACTGCATCACCTGTGGTGCCAGTGCACTCTATGGCCTCACTGCACTGCATCCCCAGTGGTGCCAGTGTACTCACAGCACTGCATCCCCAGTGGTGCCAGTGCACTCTCTGGCCTCACTGCACTGCATCCCCAGTGGTGCCCCTGCACTCTCTGGACTCACTGCACTGCATCCCCAGTGGTGCCAGTGCACTCTCTGGACTCATTGCAGTGCATCCCAAGTGGTGCCAGTGCACTCTCTGGACTCACTGCACTGCATCCCCAGTGGTGCCAGTGCACTCTCTGGACTCACTGCACTGCATCCCCAGTGGTGCCAGTGCACTCTCTGGACTCACTGCAGTGCATCCCCAGTGGTGCCAGTGCACTCTCTGGCCTCAGTGCACTGCATTCCCGATGGTGCCAGTGCACTCTCTGGACTCACTAGAGTGCATCCCCAGTGGTGCCAGTGTACTCACTGCACTGCATCCCCAGTGGTGCCAGTGCACTCTCTGGACTCACTGTAGTGCATCCCCAGTGGTGCCAGTGCACTCTCTGGACTCACTTCAGTGCATCCCCAGAAGTGCCAGTGCACTCTCTGGACTCACTGTAGTGCATCCCCAGTGGTGCCAGTGCACTCTCTGGACTCACTGCACTGCATCCCCATTGGTGCCAGTGCACTCTCTGGACTCACTGCACTGCATCCCCAGTGGTTCCAGTGCACTCTCTGGACTCACTGCACTGCATCTCCTCTGGTGCCAGTGCACTCTCTGGACTCACTGCACTGCATCCCCAGTGGAGACAGTGCACTCTCTGTAGTCACTGCGCTGCATCCCCAGTGGTGCCAGTGCACTCTCTGGACTCACTGCACTGCATCCCCAGTGGAGGCAATGCACTCTCTGGACTCACTGCAGTGCATCCCCAGTGGTGCCAGTGGCTCTCTTTACTCACTGCACTGCATCCCCAGTGTTGCCAGTGCACTCTCTGGACTCACTTCACTGCATCGCCAGTGGTGCCAGTGCACTCTCTGGACTCACTGCACTGCATCCCCAGTGGTGCCAGTGCACTCTCTGGACTCACTGCACTGCATCCCCAGTGGTGCCAGTGTACTCTCTGGACTCACAGCACTGCATCCCCAGTGGTGCCAGTGCACTCTCTGGACTCACTGCACTAAAACTCCAGTGTTGCCAGTGCACTCTCTGGACTCACTGCACTAAAACTCCAGTGTTGCCAGGGCACTCTCTGGGCTCACTGCACTGCATCCCCAGTGGTGCCAGTGCACTCTCTGGAATCACTGCAGTTCATCCCCTGTGGTGCCAGTGCACTCTCTGGACTCACTGCAGTGCATCCCCAGTGGTGCCAGTGCACTCTCTGGACTCACTGCACTGCATCCCCAGTGGTGCCAGTGCACTCTCTGGACTCCCTGCACTGCATCCCCAGTGTTGCCAGTGTACTCTCTGGACTCACTGCAGTGTATCCCCATTGAAGCCGGTGCACTCTCTGGACTCACTAAACTGCATCCCCAGTGGTGCCAGAGAACTCTCTGGAGTCACTGCAGTGCATCCCCAGTGGTGCCAGTGCACTCTCTGGACTCACTGCAGTGCATCCCCAGCGGTGCCAGTGCACTCTCTTGACTCACTGCACTGCATCCCCAGTGGAGCCAATGCACTCTCTGGACTCACGTCAGTGCATCCCCAGTGGTGCCAGTGCACTCTCTGGAGTCACTGCACTGCATCCCCAGTGGTACCAGTGCATTCTCTAGACTCACTGCAGTGCATCCCCAGTGGTGCCAGTGCACTCTCTGGACTCACTGCACTGCATCCCCAGTGGTGCCAGTGTACTCACAGCACTGCATCCCCAGTGGTGCCAGTGCACTCTCTGGAACACTGCACTGCATCCCCAGTGGTGCCAGTTCACTCTTTCGAGTCACTGCACTGCATCCCCAGTGGTGCCAGTGCACTCTCTGGACTCACTGCACTTCATCACCAGCGGTGCCACTGCACTCTCTGGACTCACTGCACTGCATCCCCAGTGGTGCCAGTGCACTCTATGGACTCACTGCACTGCATCCCCAGTGGTGCCAGTGCACTCTCTGGAATCACTGCACTGCATCCCCAGTGGTGCCAGTGTACTCTCTGGACTCACTGCAGTGTATCCCCATTGGAGCCGGTGCACTCTCTGGACTCACTAAACTGCATCCCCAGTGGTGCCAGAGAACTCTCTGGAGTCACTGCAGTGCATCCCCAGTGGTGCCAGTGCAATCTCTGGACTCACTGCAGTGCATCCCCAGTGGTGCAAGGGCACTCTCTGGACTCACTGCACTGCATCCCCAGGGGTGCCAGTGCACTCTCTGGTCTCACTGCGCTGCATCCCCAGTGGTGCTAGTGCACTCTCTGGACTCACTGCACTGCATCCCCAGTGGTGCCAGTGTACTCACAGCACTGCATCCCCAGTGGTGCCAGTGCACTCTCTGGAACACTGCACTGCATCCCCAGTGGTGCCAGTTCACTCTTTCGAGTCACTGCACTGCATCCCCAGTGGTGCCAGTGCACTCTCTGGACTCACTGCACTTCAACACCAGTGGTGCCACTGCACTCTCTGGACTCACTGCACTGCATCCCCAGTGGTGCCAGTGCACTCTATGGCCTCACTGCACTGCATCCCCAGTGGTGCCAGTGTACTCACAGCACTGCATCCCCAGTGGTGCCAGTGTATTCTCTAGACTCACTGCAGTGCATCCCCAGTTGTGCCAGTGCACTCTATGGACTCACTGCACTGCATCACCAGTGGTGCCAGTGCACTCTATGGCCTCACTGCACTTCATCCCCAGTGGTGCCAGCGTACTCACAGCACTGCATCCCCAGTGGTGCCAGTGCACTCTCTGGCCTCACTGCACTGCATCCCCAGTGGTGCCCCTGCACTCTCTGGACTCACTGCACTGCATCCCCAGTGGTGCCAGTGCACTCTCTGGACTCACTGCACTGCATCCCCAGTGGTGCCAGTGCACTCTCTGGCCTCACTGCACTGCATCCCCAGTGGTGCCCCTGCACTCTCTGGCCTCAGTGCACTGCATTCCCAGTGGTGCCAGTGCACTCTCTGGACTCACTAGAGTGCATCCCCAGTGGTGCCAGTGTACTCACTGCACTGCCTCCCCAGTGGTGCCAGTGCACTCTCTGGACTCACTGTAGTGCATCCCCAGTGGTGCCAGTGCACTCTCTGGACTCACTGCACTGCATCCCCAGTGGTGCCAGTGCACTCTCTGGAATCACTGCAGTGCATCCCCTGTGGTGCCAGTGCACTCTCTGGAGTCACTGCAGTGCATCCCCAGTGGTGCCAGTGCACTCTCTGGACTCACTGCAGTGCATCCCCAGAAGTGCCACTGCACTCTCTGGACTCACTGCACTGCATCCCCAGTGGTTCCATTGCACTCTCTGGACTCACTGCATTGCATCCCCAGTGGTGCCAGTGCACTCTCTGGACTCACTGCAGTGCATCCCCAGAAGTGCCAGTGCACTCTCTGGACTCACTGCACTGCATCCCCAATGGTGCCAGTGCACTCTCTGGACTCACTGCACTGCATCCCCAGTGCTGTAGTGCACTCTCTGGACTCACTGCACTGCATCCCCAGAAGTGCCACTGCACTCTCTGGACTCACTGCACTGCATCCCCAATGGTGCCAGTGCACTCTCTGGAACACTGCACTGCATCCCCAGTGGTGCCAGTTCACTCTTTCGAGTCACTGCACTGCATCCCCAGTGGTGCCAGTGCACTCTCTGGACTCACTGCACTTCATCACCAGTGGTGCCACTGCACTCTCTGGACTCACTGCACTGCATCCCCAGTGGTGCCAGTGCACTCTATGGACTCACTGCACTGCATCCCCAGTGGTGCCAGTGCACTCTCTGGAATCACTGCACTGCATCCCCAGTGGTGCCAGTGTACTCTCTGGACTCACTGCAGTGTATCCCCATTGGAGCCGGTGCACTCTCTGGACTCACTAAACTGCATCCCCAGTGGTGCCAGAGAACTCTCTGGAGTCACTGCAGTGCATCCCCAGTGGTGCCAGTGCACTCTCTGGACTCACTGCAGTGCATCCCCAGTGGTGCAAGGGCACTCTCTGGACTCACTGCACTGCATCCCCAGGGGTGCCAGTGCACTCTCTGGTCTCACTGCGCTGCATCCCCAGTGGTGCTAGTGCACTCTCTGGACTCACTGCACTGCATCCCCAGTGGTGCCAGTGTACTCACTGCACTGCATCCCCAGTGGTGCCAGTGCACTCTCTGGAACACTGCACTGCATCCCCAGTGGTGCCAGTTCACTCTTTCGAGTCACTGCACTGCATCCCCAGTGGTGCCAGTGCACTCTCTGGACTCACTGCACTTCAACACCAGTGGTGCCACTGCACTCTCTGGACTCACTGCACTGCATCCCCAGTGGTGCCAGTGCACTCTATGGCCTCACTGCAGTGCATCCCCAGTGGTGCCAGTGTACTCACAGCACTGCATCCCCAGTGGTGCCAGTGTATTCTCTAGACTCACTGCAGTGCATCCCCAGTTGTGCCAGTGCACTCTATGGACTCACTGCACTGCATCACCAGTGGTGCCAGTGAACTCTCTGGACTCACTGCACTTCATCCCCAGTGGTGCCAGCGTACTCACAGCACTGCATCCCCAGTGGTGCCAGTGCACTCTCTGGCCTCACTGCACTGCATCCCCAGTGGTGCCCCTGCACTCTCTGGACTCACTGCACTGCATCCCCAGTGGTGCCAGTGCACTCTCTGGACTCACTGCACTGCATCCCCAGTGGTGCCAGTGCACTCTCTGGCCTCACTGCACTGCATCCCCAGTTGTGCCCCTGCACTCTCTGGCCTCAGTGCACTGCATTCCCAGTGGTGCCAGTGCACTCTCTGGACTCACTAGAGTGCATCCCCAGTGGTGCCAGTGTACTCACTGCACTGCCTCCCCAGTGGTGCCAGTGCACTCTCTGGACTCACTGTACTGCATCCCCAGTGGTGACAGTGCACTCTCTGGACTCACTGCACTGCTTCCCCAGTGGTGCCAGTGCACTCTCTGGAATCACTGCAGTGCATCCCCTGTGGTGCCAGTGCACTCTCTGGAGTCACTGCAGTGCATCCCCAGTGGTGCCAGTGCACTCTCTGGACTCAC
This sequence comes from Anser anser, assembly GCF_964211835.1. Taxonomy (NCBI): domain Eukaryota; kingdom Metazoa; phylum Chordata; class Aves; order Anseriformes; family Anatidae; genus Anser; species Anser anser. The sequence continues at coordinate 1,019,047 of NC_139725.1, forward strand.
TGCAGTGCATCCCCAGAAGTGCCACTGCACTCTCTGGACTCACTGCACTGCATCCCCAGTGGTTCCATTGCACTCTCTGGACTCACTGCATTGCATCCCCAGTGGTGCCAGTGCACTCTCTGGACTCACTGCAGTGCATCCCCAGAAGTGCCAGTGCACTCTCTGGACTCACTGCACTGCATCCCCAATGGTGCCAGTGCACTCTCTGGACTCACTGCACTGCATCCCCAGTGCTGTAGTGCACTCTCTGGACTCACTGCACTGCATCCCCAGAAGTGCCACTGCACTCTCTGGACTCACTGCACTGCATCCCCAGTGGTGCCAGTGCACTCTCTAGAGTCACTGCAGTGCATCCCTTGTTGTGCTAGTGCACTCTCTGCACTCATTACACTGCACCCCAGAAGTACCAGTGCACTCTCTGGACTCACTGCACTGCATCCCCAGTGGTTCCATTGCACTCTCTGGACTCACTGCATTGCATCCCCAGTGGTGCCAGTGCACTCTCTGGACTCACAGGGGTGCATCCCCATTGGTGCCAGTGCACTCTCTGGACTCACTGCACTGCATCCCCAGTGGTGCCAGTGCACTCTCTGGACTCACTGCACTGCATCCCCAATGGTGCCAGTGCACCCCCTGGACTCACTGCACTGCATCCCCAATGGTGCCAGTGCACTCTTTGGACTCACTGCACTGCATCCCCAGTGGTGCCAGTGCACTCTCTGGACTCACTGCATTGCATCCCCAGTGGTGCCAGTGCACTCTCTGGACTCACTTCAGTGCATCCCCAGAAGTGCCAGTGCACTCTCTGGACTCACTGCATTGCACCCCAGTGGTGCCAGTGCACTCTCTGGACTCACTGCACTGCATCCCCATTGGTGCCAGTGCACTCTCTGGACTCACTGCACTGCATCCCCAGTGGTGACAGTGCACTCTCTGGACTCACTGCACTGCATCCCCAGTGGTGACAGTGCACTCTCTGGACTCAATGCACTGCATCCCCAGTGGTGCCAGTGCACTCTCTGGACTCACTGCACTGCATCCCCAGTGGTGCCAGTGCACTCTCTGGACTCACTGCAGTGCATCCCCAGTGGTGCCAGTGCACTCTCTGGACTCACTGCAGTGCATCCCCAGTGGTGCCAGTGCACTCTCTGGACTCACAGCACTGCATTCCCAGTGGTGCCAGTGCACTCTCTGGACTCACTGCAGTGCATCCCCAGTGGTGCCAGTGCACTCTCTGGACTCACTGCACTGCATCCCCATTTGTGCCAGTGCACTTTCTGGACTCACTGCAGTGCATCCCCAGTGGTGCCAGTGCACTCTCTGGAATCACTGCAGTGCATCACCAGTGGTGACAGTGCACTCTCTGGACTCACTGCACTGCATCCCCTGTGGTGCCAGTGCCGTCTGTGGACTCACTGCACTGCATCCCCTGTGGTGCCAGTGCATTCTCTAGACTCACTGCACTGCATCCCCAGTGGTGCCAGTGCACTCTCTGGACTCACTGCACTGCATCCCCAGTGGTGCCAGTGCACTTTCTGGAGTTACTGCAGTGCATCCCCTGTTGTGCTAGTGCACTCTCTGCACTCATTGCACTGCATCCCCAGTGGTGCCAATGCACTCTCTGGACTCACTGCACTGCATCCCCAAGGGTGCCAGTGCACTCTCTGCACTCACTGCACTGCATCCCCAATGGTGCCAGTGCACTCTCTGGACTCACTGCAGTGCATCCCCAGTGGTGCCAGTGCACTCTCTGCAGACAATGCAGTGCAGCATCCCCAAAGGTGACAGTGCACTCTCTGGACTCACTGCACTGCTCCAACCGCGGCAGCCGCTTCAGCCGCGATAGCCCCTCCAGCCTCGGCAGCCGCACCAGCCGCTCCAGCCACGGCAGCCGCGGCAGCCGGTCCAGCCGCGCCAGCCGCTCCATCCGCGGCATACGCGGCAGACACTCCAGCCGCTCCAGCCGCGGCAGCCGCTCCAACCGCGGCAGGCGCTCCAGCCGCGGCAGCCGCTCCAGCCGCTCCAGCCGCGACAGCCGCTCCAACCGCGGCAGCCGCTCCAGCCGTGGCAGCCGCTCACTCGGTAGCGGCTTTAGCGGCTGCCGCGGCTGGAGCGGCTGCCGCGGCTGCCGCGGCTGTAGCGGCTTTAGCGGCTGCCGCGGCTAGAGCGGCTGACGCTGCTGGAGCGGATGCCGCGGCTGGAGCAGTGCAGTGAGTGCAGAGAGTGCACTGGCACCTTGGGGATGCAGTGCAGTGAGTCCAGACAGTCAACTGGCACCACTGGGGATGCAGTACAGTGAGTCCAGAGAGTGCACTGGCACCACTGGTGATGCACTGCAGTTACTCCAGAGAGTGCACTGGCACCACCGGGGATTCAGATACATTCTCACTGCAGTGAGATCCCCAGTGGTGCCAGTGCATTCTCTGGACTCACTGCACTGCATCCCCAGTGGTGCCAGTGCACTCTCTGTAGTCACTGCGCTGCATCCCCAGTGGTGACAGTGCACTTTCTGGACTCACTGTGCTGCATCCCCAGTGGTGCCAGAGCACTCTCTGGACTCACTGCAGTGTATCCCCTGTGGTGCCAGTGCACTCTGTGGACTAACTGCACTGCATCCCAGTCGTGCCAGTGCACTCTCTGGACTCACTGCAGTGCATCCCCAGCGGTGCCAGTGCACTCTCTTGACTCACTGCACTGCATCCCCAGTGGAGCCAATGCACTCTCTGGACTCACTGCAGTGCATCCCCAGTGGTGCCAGTGCACTCTCTGTAGTCACTGCGCTGCATCCCCAGTGGTGACAGTGCACTTTCTGGACTCACTGTGCTGCATCCCCAGTGGTGCCAGAGCACTCTCTGGACTCACTGCACTGCATCCCCAGTGGAGCCAATGCACTCTCTGGACTCACTGCAGTGCATCCCCAGTGGTGCCAGTGCATTCTCTAGACTCACTGCAGTGCATCGCCAGTGGTGCCAGTGCACTCTCTGGACTCACTGCACTGCATCCCCAGTGGTGCCAGTGCACTCTCTGGACTCACTGCACGGCATCCCCAGTGGTGCCAGTGCACTCTCTGGCCTCAGTGCACTGCATTCCCAGTGGTGCCAGTGCACTCTCTGGACTCACTAGAGTGCATCCCCAGTGGTGCCAGTGTACTCACTGCACTGCATCCCCAGTGGTGCCAGTGCACTCTCTGGACTCACTGTAGTACATCCCCAGTGGTGCCAGTGCACTCTCTGGACTCACTGCACTTCATCCCCAGTGGTGCCACTGCACTCTCTGGACTCACTGCACTGCATCCCCAGTGGTGCCAGTGCACTCTATGGACTCACTGCACTGCATCCCCAGTGGTGCCAATGCACTCTCTGGACTCACCGGAGTGCATCCCCAGTGGTGCCAGTGCACTCTCTGGACTCACTGCACTGCATCCCCAGTGGTGCCAGTGCACTCTCTGGACTCACTGCACTGCATCCCCAGTGGAGGCAATGCACTCTCTGGACTCACTGCAGTGCACCCCAGTGTTGCCAGTTGCTCTCTTTACTCACTGCACTGCATCCCCAGTGTTGCCAGTGCACTCTCTGGACTCACTGCACTGCATCGCCAGTGGTGCCAGTGCACTCTCTGGACTCACTGCACTGCATCCCCAGTGGTGCCAGTGCACTCTCTGGACTCACTGCACTGCATCCCCAGTGGTGCCAGTGTACTCTCTGGACTCACAGCACTGCATCCCCAGTGGTGCCAGTGCACTCTCTGGACTCACTGCACTAAAACTCCAGTGGTGCCAGTGCACTCTCTGGACTCACTGCACTAAAACTCCACTGGTGCCAGTGCACTCTCTGGACTCACTGCACTGCATCCCCAGTGGTGCCAGTGCACTCTCTGGAATCACTGCAGTGCATCCCCTGTGGTACCAGTGCACTCTCTGGACTCACGGCACTGCATCCCCAGTGGTGCCAGTGCATTCTCTAGACTCACTGCACTGCATCCCCAGTGGTGCCAGTGCACTCTCTGGACTCACTGCAGTGCATCACCGGTGGTGACAGTGCACTCTCTGGACTCACTGCACTGCATCCCCATTGGTGCCAGTGCACTCTCTGGACTCCCTGCACTGCATCCCCAGTGGTGCCAGTGTACTCTCTGGACTCACTGCAGTGTATCCCCATTGGAGCCGGTGCACTCTCTGGACTCACTAAACTGCATCCCCAGTGGTGCCAGAGAACTCTCTGGAGTCACTGCAGTGCATCCCCATTGGTGCCAGTGCACTCTCTGGACTCACTGCAGTGCATCCCCAGTGGTGCAAGGGCACTCTCTGGACTCACTGCACTGCATCCCCAGTGGTGCCAGTGCACTCTCTGGTCTCACTGCGCTGCATCCCCAGTGGTGCTAGTGCACTCTCTGGACTCACTGCACTGCATCCCCAGTGGTGCCAGTGTACTCACAGCACTGCATCCCCAGTGGTGCCAGTGCACTCTCTGGAATCACTGCACTGCATCCTCAGTGGTGCCAGTTCACTCTTTCGAGTCACTGCACTGCATCCCCAGTGGTGCCAGTGCACTCTCTGGACTCACTGCACTTCATCCCCAGTGGTGCCACTGCACTCTCTGGACTCACTGCACTGCATCCCCAGTGGTGCCAGTGCACTCTATGGACTCACTGCACTGCATCCCCAGTGGTGCCAGTGCACTCTCTGGAATCACTGCAGTGCATCCCCAGTGGTGCCAGTGCATTCTCTAGACTCACTGCAGTGCATCCCCAGTTGTGCCAGTGCACTCTCTGGACTCACTGCACTGCATCACCTGTGGTGCCAGTGCACTCTATGGCCTCACTGCACTGCATCCCCAGTGGTGCCAGTGTACTCACAGCACTGCATCCCCAGTGGTGCCAGTGCACTCTCTGGACTCACTGCACTGCATCCCCAAGGGTGCCAGTGCACTCTCTGCACTCACTGCACTGCATCCCCAATGGTGCCAGTGCACTCTCTGGACTCACTGCAGTGCATCCCCAGTGGTGCCAGTGCACTCTCTGCAGACAATGCAGTGCAGCATCCCCAAAGGTGACAGTGCACTCTCTGGACTCACTGCACTGCTCCAACCGCGGCAGCCGCTTCAGCCGCGATAGCCCCTCCAGCCTCGGCAGCCGCACCAGCCGCTCCAGCCACGGCAGCCGCGGCAGCCGGTCCAGCCGCGCCAGCCGCTCCATCCGCGGCATACGCGGCAGACACTCCAGCCGCTCCAGCCGCGGCAGCCGCTCCAACCGCGGCAGGCGCTCCAGCCGCGGCAGCCGCTCCAGCCGCTCCAGCCGCGACAGCCGCTCCAACCGCGGCAGCCGCTCCAGCCGTGGCAGCCGCTCACTCGGTAGCGGCTTTAGCGGCTGCCGCGGCTGGAGCGGCTGCCGCGGCTGCCGCGGCTGTAGCGGCTTTAGCGGCTGCCGCGGCTAGAGCGGCTGACGCTGCTGGAGCGGATGCCGCGGCTGGAGCAGTGCAGTGAGTGCAGAGAGTGCACTGGCACCTTGGGGATGCAGTGCAGTGAGTCCAGACAGTCAACTGGCACCACTGGGGATGCAGTACAGTGAGTCCAGAGAGTGCACTGGCACCACTGGTGATGCACTGCAGTTACTCCAGAGAGTGCACTGGCACCACCGGGGATTCAGATACATTCTCACTGCAGTGAGATCCCCAGTGGTGCCAGTGCATTCTCTGGACTCACTGCACTGCATCCCCAGTGGTGCCAGTGCACTCTCTGTAGTCACTGCGCTGCATCCCCAGTGGTGACAGTGCACTTTCTGGACTCACTGTGCTGCATCCCCAGTGGTGCCAGAGCACTCTCTGGACTCACTGCAGTGTATCCCCTGTGGTGCCAGTGCACTCTGTGGACTAACTGCACTGCATCCCAGTCGTGCCAGTGCACTCTCTGGACTCACTGCAGTGCATCCCCAGCGGTGCCAGTGCACTCTCTTGACTCACTGCACTGCATCCCCAGTGGAGCCAATGCACTCTCTGGACTCACTGCAGTGCATCCCCAGTGGTGCCAGTGCACTCTCTGTAGTCACTGCGCTGCATCCCCAGTGGTGACAGTGCACTTTCTGGACTCACTGTGCTGCATCCCCAGTGGTGCCAGAGAACTCTCTGGACTCACTGCACTGCATCCCCAGTGGAGCCAATGCACTCTCTGGACTCACTGCAGTGCATCCCCAGTGGTGCCAGTGCATTCTCTAGACTCACTGCAGTGCATCCCCAGTGGTGCCAGTGCACTCTCTGGACTCACTGCACTGCATCCCCAGTGGTGCCAGTGCACTCTCTGGACTCACTGCACGGCATCCCCAGTGGTGCCAGTGCACTCTCTGGACTCAGTGCACTGCATTCCCAGTGGTGCCAGTGCACTCTCTGGACTCACTGCACTGCATCCCCAGTGGTGCCAGTGCACTCTCTGGACTCACTGCACTGCATCCCCAGTGGAGGCAATGCACTCTCTGGACTCACTGCAGTGCACCCCAGTGTTGCCAGTTGCTCTCTTTACTCACTGCACTGCATCCCCAGTGTTGCCAGTGCACTCTCTGGACTCACTGCACTGCATCGCCAGTGGTGCCAGTGCACTCTCTGGACTCACTGCACTGCATCCCCAGTGGTGCCAGTGCACTCTCTGGACTCACTGCACTGCATCCCCAGTGGTGCCAGTGTACTCTCTGGACTCACAGCACTGCATCCCCAGTGTTGCCAGTGTACTCTCTGGACTCACTGCAGTGTATCCCCATTGAAGCCGGTGCACTCTCTGGACTCACTAAACTGCATCCCCAGTGGTGCCAGAGAACTCTCTGGAGTCACTGCAGTGCATCCCCAGTGGTGCCAGTGCACTCTCTGGACTCACTGCAGTGCATCCCCAGCGGTGCCAGTGCACTCTCTTGACTCACTGCACTGCATCCCCAGTGGAGCCAATGCACTCTCTGGACTCACGTCAGTGCATCCCCAGTGGTGCCAGTGCACTCTCTGGAGTCACTGCACTGCATCCCCAGTGGTACCAGTGCATTCTCTAGACTCACTGCAGTGCATCCCCAGTGGTGCCAGTGCACTCTCTGGACTCACTGCACTGCATCCCCAGTGGTGCCAGTGTACTCACAGCACTGCATCCCCAGTGGTGCCAGTGCACTCTCTGGAACACTGCACTGCATCCCCAGTGGTGCCAGTTCACTCTTTCGAGTCACTGCACTGCATCCCCAGTGGTGCCAGTGCACTCTCTGGACTCACTGCACTTCATCACCAGCGGTGCCACTGCACTCTCTGGACTCACTGCACTGCATCCCCAGTGGTGCCAGTGCACTCTATGGACTCACTGCACTGCATCCCCAGTGGTGCCAGTGCACTCTCTGGAATCACTGCACTGCATCCCCAGTGGTGCCAGTGTACTCTCTGGACTCACTGCAGTGTATCCCCATTGGAGCCGGTGCACTCTCTGGACTCACTAAACTGCATCCCCAGTGGTGCCAGAGAACTCTCTGGAGTCACTGCAGTGCATCCCCAGTGGTGCCAGTGCAATCTCTGGACTCACTGCAGTGCATCCCCAGTGGTGCAAGGGCACTCTCTGGACTCACTGCACTGCATCCCCAGGGGTGCCAGTGCACTCTCTGGTCTCACTGCGCTGCATCCCCAGTGGTGCTAGTGCACTCTCTGGACTCACTGCACTGCATCCCCAGTGGTGCCAGTGTACTCACAGCACTGCATCCCCAGTGGTGCCAGTGCACTCTCTGGAACACTGCACTGCATCCCCAGTGGTGCCAGTTCACTCTTTCGAGTCACTGCACTGCATCCCCAGTGGTGCCAGTGCACTCTCTGGACTCACTGCACTTCAACACCAGTGGTGCCACTGCACTCTCTGGACTCACTGCACTGCATCCCCAGTGGTGCCAGTGCACTCTATGGCCTCACTGCACTGCATCCCCAGTGGTGCCAGTGTACTCACAGCACTGCATCCCCAGTGGTGCCAGTGTATTCTCTAGACTCACTGCAGTGCATCCCCAGTTGTGCCAGTGCACTCTATGGACTCACTGCACTGCATCACCAGTGGTGCCAGTGCACTCTATGGCCTCACTGCACTTCATCCCCAGTGGTGCCAGCGTACTCACAGCACTGCATCCCCAGTGGTGCCAGTGCACTCTCTGGCCTCACTGCACTGCATCCCCAGTGGTGCCCCTGCACTCTCTGGACTCACTGCACTGCATCCCCAGTGGTGCCAGTGCACTCTCTGGACTCACTGCACTGCATCCCCAGTGGTGCCAGTGCACTCTCTGGCCTCACTGCACTGCATCCCCAGTGGTGCCCCTGCACTCTCTGGCCTCAGTGCACTGCATTCCCAGTGGTGCCAGTGCACTCTCTGGACTCACTAGAGTGCATCCCCAGTGGTGCCAGTGTACTCACTGCACTGCCTCCCCAGTGGTGCCAGTGCACTCTCTGGACTCACTGTAGTGCATCCCCAGTGGTGCCAGTGCACTCTCTGGACTCACTGCACTGCATCCCCAGTGGTGCCAGTGCACTCTCTGGAATCACTGCAGTGCATCCCCTGTGGTGCCAGTGCACTCTCTGGAGTCACTGCAGTGCATCCCCAGTGGTGCCAGTGCACTCTCTGGACTCACTGCAGTGCATCCCCAGAAGTGCCACTGCACTCTCTGGACTCACTGCACTGCATCCCCAGTGGTTCCATTGCACTCTCTGGACTCACTGCATTGCATCCCCAGTGGTGCCAGTGCACTCTCTGGACTCACTGCAGTGCATCCCCAGAAGTGCCAGTGCACTCTCTGGACTCACTGCACTGCATCCCCAATGGTGCCAGTGCACTCTCTGGACTCACTGCACTGCATCCCCAGTGCTGTAGTGCACTCTCTGGACTCACTGCACTGCATCCCCAGAAGTGCCACTGCACTCTCTGGACTCACTGCACTGCATCCCCAATGGTGCCAGTGCACTCTCTGGAACACTGCACTGCATCCCCAGTGGTGCCAGTTCACTCTTTCGAGTCACTGCACTGCATCCCCAGTGGTGCCAGTGCACTCTCTGGACTCACTGCACTTCATCACCAGTGGTGCCACTGCACTCTCTGGACTCACTGCACTGCATCCCCAGTGGTGCCAGTGCACTCTATGGACTCACTGCACTGCATCCCCAGTGGTGCCAGTGCACTCTCTGGAATCACTGCACTGCATCCCCAGTGGTGCCAGTGTACTCTCTGGACTCACTGCAGTGTATCCCCATTGGAGCCGGTGCACTCTCTGGACTCACTAAACTGCATCCCCAGTGGTGCCAGAGAACTCTCTGGAGTCACTGCAGTGCATCCCCAGTGGTGCCAGTGCACTCTCTGGACTCACTGCACTGCATCCCCAGTGGTGCAAGGGCACTCTCTGGACTCACTGCACTGCATCCCCAGGGGTGCCAGTGCACTCTCTGGTCTCACTGCGCTGCATCCCCAGTGGTGCTAGTGCACTCTCTGGACTCACTGCACTGCATCCCCAGTGGTGCCAGTGTACTCACAGCACTGCATCCCCAGTGGTGCCAGTGCACTCTCTGGAACACTGCACTGCATCCCCAGTGGTGCCAGTTCACTCTTTCGAGTCACTGCACTGCATCCCCAGTGGTGCCAGTGCACTCTCTGGACTCACTGCACTTCAACACCAGTGGTGCCACTGCACTCTCTGGACTCACTGCACTGCATCCCCAGTGGTGCCAGTGCACTCTATGGCCTCACTGCAGTGCATCCCCAGTGGTGCCAGTGTACTCACAGCACTGCATCCCCAGTGGTGCCAGTGTATTCTCTAGACTCACTGCAGTGCATCCCCAGTTGTGCCAGTGCACTCTATGGACTCACTGCACTGCATCACCAGTGGTGCCAGTGAACTCTCTGGACTCACTGCACTTCATCCCCAGTGGTGCCAGCGTACTCACAGCACTGCATCCCCAGTGGTGCCAGTGCACTCTCTGGCCTCACTGCACTGCATCCCCAGTGGTGCCCCTGCACTCTCTGGACTCACTGCACTGCATCCCCAGTGGTGCCAGTGCACTCTCTGGACTCACTGCACTGCATCCCCAGTGGTGCCAGTGCACTCTCTGGCCTCACTGCACTGCATCCCCAGTTGTGCCCCTGCACTCTCTGGCCTCAGTGCACTGCATTCCCAGTGGTGCCAGTGCACTCTCTGGACTCACTAGAGTGCATCCCCAGTGGTGCCAGTGTACTCACTGCACTGCCTCCCCAGTGGTGCCAGTGCACTCTCTGGACTCACTGTACTGCATCCCCAGTGGTGACAGTGCACTCTCTGGACTCACTGCACTGCTTCCCCAGTGGTGCCAGTGCACTCTCTGGAATCACTGCAGTGCATCCCCTGTGGTGCCAGTGCACTCTCTGGAGTCACTGCAGTGCATCCCCAGTGGTGCCAGTGCACTCTCTGGACTCACTGCAGTGCATCCCCAGAAGTGCCACTGCACTCTCTGGACTCACTGCACTGCATCCCCAGTGGTTCCATTGCACTCTCTGGACTCACTGCATTGCATCCCCAGTGGTGCCAGTGCACTCTCTGGACTCACTGCAGTGCATCCCCAGAAGTGCCAGTGCACTCTCTGGACTCACTGCACTGCATCCCCAATGGTGCCAGTGCACTCTCTGGACTCACTGCACTGCATCCCCAGTGCTGTAGTGCACTCTCTGGACTCACTGCACTGCATCCCCAGAAGTGCCACTGCACTCTCTGGACTCACTGCACTGCATCCCCAGTGGTGCCAGTGCACTCTCTAGAGTCACTGCAGTGCATCCCTTGTTGTGCTAGTGCACTCTCTGCACTCATTACACTGCACCCCAGAAGTACCAGTGCACTCTCTGGACTCACTGCACTGCATCCCCAGTGGTTCCATTGCACTCTCTGGACTCACTGCATTGCATCCCCAGTGGTGCCAGTGCACTCTCTGGACTCACAGGGGTGCATCCCCATTGGTGCCAGTGCACTCTCTGGACTCACTGCAGTGCATCCCCAGTGGTGCCAGTGCACTCTCTGGACTCACTGCACTGCATCCCCAATGGTGCCAGTGCACCCCCTGGACTCACTGCACTGCATCCCCAATGGTGCCAGTGCACTCTTTGGACTCACTGCACTGCATCCCCAGTGGTGCCAGTGCACTCTCTGGACTCACTGCATTGCATCCCCAGTGGTGCCAGTGCACTCTCTGGACTCACTTCAGTGCATCCCCAGAAGTGCCAGTGCACTCTCTGGACTCACTGCATTGCACCCCAGTGGTGCCAGTGCGCTCTCTGGACTCACTGCACTGCATCCCCATTGGTGCCAGTGCACTCTCTGGACTCACTGCACTGCATCCCCAGTGGTGACAGTGCACTCTCTGGACTCACTGCACTGCATCCCCAGTGGTGACAGTGCACTCTCTGGACTCAATGCACTGCATCCCCAGTGGTGCCAGTGCACTCTCTGGACTCACTGCACTGCATCCCCAGTGGTGCCAGTGCACTCTCTGGACTCACTGCAGTGCATCCCCAGTGGTGCCAGTGCACTCTCTGGACTCACTGCAGTGCATCCCCACTGGTGCCAGTGCACTCTCTGGACTCACAGCACTGCATTCCCAGTGGTGCCAGTGCACTCTCTGGACTCACTGCAGTGCATCCCCAGTGGTGCCAGTGCACTCTCTGGACTCACTGCACTGCATCCCCATTTGTGCCAGTGCACTTTCTGGACTCACTGCAGTGCATCCCCAGTGGTGCCAGTGCACTCTCTGGAATCACTGCAGTGCATCACCAGTGGTGACAGTGCACTCTCTGGACTCACTGCACTGCATCCCCTGTGGTGCCAGTGCCGTCTGTGGACTCACTGCACTGCATCCCCTGTGGTGCCAGTGCATTCTCTAGACTCACTGCACTGCATCCCCAGTGGTGCCAATGCACTCTCTGGACTCACTGCACTGCATCCCCAAGGGTGCCAGTGCACTCTCTGCACTCACTGCACTGCATCCCCAATGGTGCCAGTGCACTCTCTGGACTCACTGCAGTGCATCCCCAGTGGTGCCAGTGCACTCTCTGCAGACAATGCAGTGCAGCATCCCCAAAGGTGACAGTGCACTCTCTGGACTCACTGCACTGCTCCAACCGCGGCAGCCGCTTCAGCCGCGATAGCCCCTCCAGCCTCGGCAGCCGCACCAGCCGCTCCGGCCACGGCAGCCGCGGCAGCCGGTCCAGCCGCGCCAGCCGCTCCATCCGCGGCATACGCGGCAGACACTCCAGCCGCTCCAGCCGCGGCAGCCGCTCCAACCGCGGCAGGCGCTCCAGCCGCGGCAGCCGCTCCAGCCGCTCCAGCCGCGACAGCCGCTCCAACCGCGGCAGCCGCTCCAGCCGTGGCAGCCGCTCACTCGGTAGCGGCTTTAGCGGCTGCCGCGGCTGGAGCGGCTGCCGCGGCTGCCGCGGCTGTAGCGGCTTTAGCGGCTGCCGCGGCTAGAGCGGCTGACGCTGCTGGAGCGGATGCCGCGGCTGGAGCAGTGCAGTGAGTGCAGAGAGTGCACTGGCACCTTGGGGATGCAGTGCAGTGAGTCCAGACAGTCAACTGGCACCACTGGGGATGCAGTACAGTGAGTCCAGAGAGTGCACTGGCACCACTGGTGATGCACTGCAGTTACTCCAGAGAGTGCACTGGCACCACCGGGGATTCAGATACATTCTCACTGCAGTGAGATCCCCAGTGGTGCCAGTGCATTCTCTGGACTCACTGCACTGCATCCCCAGTGGTGCCAGTGCACTCTCTGTAGTCACTGCGCTGCATCCCCAGTGGTGACAGTGCACTTTCTGGACTCACTGTGCTGCATCCCCAGTGGTGCCAGAGCACTCTCTGGACTCACTGCAGTGTATCCCCTGTGGTGCCAGTGCACTCTGTGGACTAACTGCACTGCATCCCAGTCGTGCCAGTGCACTCTCTGGACTCACTGCAGTGCATCCCCAGCGGTGCCAGTGCACTCTCTTGACTCACTGCACTGCATCCCCAGTGGAGCCAATGCACTCTCTGGACTCACTGCAGTGCATCCCCAGTGGTGCCAGTGCACTCTCTGTAGTCACTGCGCTGCATCCCCAGTGGTGACAGTGCACTTTCTGGACTCACTGTGCTGCATCCCCAGTGGTGCCAGAGCACTCTCTGGACTCACTGCACTGCATCCCCAGTGGAGCCAATGCACTCTCTGGACTCACTGCAGTGCATCCCCAGTGGTGCCAGTGCATTCTCTAGACTCACTGCAGTGCATCGCCAGTGGTGCCAGTGCACTCTCTGGACTCACTGCACTGCATCCCCAGTGGTGCCAGTGCACTCTCTGGACTCACTGCACTGCATCCCCAGTGGTGCCAGTGCACTCTCTGGCCTCAGTGCACTGCATTCCCAGTGGTGCCAGTGCACTCTCTGGACTCACTAGAGTGCATCCCCAGTGGTGCCAGTGTACTCACTGCACTGCATCCCCAGTGGTGCCAGTGCACTCTCTGGACTCACTGTAGTACATCCCCAGTGGTGCCAGTGCACTCTCTGGACTCACTGCACTTCATCCCCAGTGGTGCCACTGCACTCTCTGGACTCACTGCACTGCATCCCCAGTGGTGCCAGTGCACTCTATGGACTCACTGCACTGCATCCCCAGTGGTGCCAGTGCACTCTCTGGACTCACCGGAGTGCATCCCCAGTGGTGCCAGTGCACTCTCTGGACTCACTGCACTGCATCCCCAGTGGTGCCAGTGCACTCTCTGGACTCACTGCACTGCATCCCCAGTGGAGGCAATGCACTCTCTGGACTCACTGCAGTGCACCCCAGTGTTGCCAGTTGCTCTCTTTACTCACTGCACTGCATCCCCAGTGTTGCCAGTGCACTCTCTGGACTCACTGCACTGCATCGCCAGTGGTGCCAGTGCACTCTCTGGACTCACTGCACTGCATCCCCAGTGGTGCCAGTGCACTCTCTGGACTCACTGCACTGCATCCCCAGTGGTGCCAGTGCACTCTCTGGACTCACTGCACTGCATCCCCAGTGGTGCCAGTGTACTCTCTGGACTCACAGCACTGCATCCCCAGTGGTGCCAGTGCACTCTCTGGACTCACTGCACTGCATCCCCAGTGGTGCCAGTGCACTCTCTGGACTCACTGCACTGCATCCCCAGTGGTGCCAGTGTACTCTCTGGACTCACAGCACTGCATCCCCAGTGGTGCCAGTGCACTCTCTGGACTCACTGCACTGCATCCCCAGTGCTGTAGTGCACTCTCTGGACTCACTGCACTGCATCCCCAGAAGTGCCACTGCACTCTCTGGACTCACTGCACTGCATCCCCAATGGTGCCAGTGCACTCTCTGGAACACTGCACTGCATCCCCAGTGGTGCCAGTTCACTCTTTCGAGTCACTGCACTGCATCCCCAGTGGTGCCAGTGCACTCTCTGGACTCACTGCACTTCATCACCAGTGGTGCCACTGCACTCTCTGGACTCACTGCACTGCATCCCCAGTGGTGCCAGTGCACTCTATGGACTCACTGCACTGCATCCCCAGTGGTGCCAGTGCACTCTCTGGAATCACTGCACTGCATCCCCAGTGGTGCCAGTGTACTCTCTGGACTCACTGCAGTGTATCCCCATTGGAGCCGGTGCACTCTCTGGACTCACTAAACTGCATCCCCAGTGGTGCCAGAGAACTCTCTGGAGTCACTGCAGTGCATCCCCAGTGGTGCCAGTGCACTCTCTGGACTCACTGCACTGCATCCCCAGTGGTGCAAGGGCACTCTCTGGACTCACTGCACTGCATCCCCAGGGGTGCCAGTGCACTCTCTGGTCTCACTGCGCTGCATCCCCAGTGGTGCTAGTGCACTCTCTGGACTCACTGCACTGCATCCCCAGTGGTGCCAGTGTACTCACAGCACTGCATCCCCAGTGGTGCCAGTGCACTCTCTGGAACACTGCACTGCATCCCCAGTGGTGCCAGTTCACTCTTTCGAGTCACTGCACTGCATCCCCAGTGGTGCCAGTGCACTCTCTGGACTCACTGCACTTCAACACCAGTGGTGCCACTGCACTCTCTGGACTCACTGCACTGCATCCCCAGTGGTGCCAGTGCACTCTATGGCCTCACTGCAGTGCATCCCCAGTGGTGCCAGTGTACTCACAGCACTGCATCCCCAGTGGTGCCAGTGTATTCTCTAGACTCACTGCAGTGCATCCCCAGTTGTGCCAGTGCACTCTATGGACTCACTGCACTGCATCACCAGTGGTGCCAGTGAACTCTCTGGACTCACTGCACTTCATCCCCAGTGGTGCCAGCGTACTCACAGCACTGCATCCCCAGTGGTGCCAGTGCACTCTCTGGCCTCACTGCACTGCATCCCCAGTGGTGCCCCTGCACTCTCTGGACTCACTGCACTGCATCCCCAGTGGTGCCAGTGCACTCTCTGGACTCACTGCACTGCATCCCCAGTGGTGCCAGTGCACTCTCTGGCCTCACTGCACTGCATCCCCAGTTGTGCCCCTGCACTCTCTGGCCTCAGTGCACTGCATTCCCAGTGGTGCCAGTGCACTCTCTGGACTCACTAGAGTGCATCCCCAGTGGTGCCAGTGTACTCACTGCACTGCCTCCCCAGTGGTGCCAGTGCACTCTCTGGACTCACTGTACTGCATCCCCAGTGGTGACAGTGCACTCTCTGGACTCACTGCACTGCTTCCCCAGTGGTGCCAGTGCACTCTCTGGAATCACTGCAGTGCATCCCCTGTGGTGCCAGTGCACTCTCTGGAGTCACTGCAGTGCATCCCCAGTGGTGCCAGTGCACTCTCTGGACTCACTGCAGTGCATCCCCAGAAGTGCCACTGCACTCTCTGGACTCACTGCACTGCATCCCCAGTGGTTCCATTGCACTCTCTGGACTCACTGCATTGCATCCCCAGTGGTGCCAGTGCACTCTCTGGACTCACTGCAGTGCATCCCCAGAAGTGCCAGTGCACTCTCTGGACTCACTGCACTGCATCCCCAATGGTGCCAGTGCACTCTCTGGACTCACTGCACTGCATCCCCAGTGCTGTAGTGCACTCTCTGGACTCACTGCACTGCATCCCCAGAAGTGCCACTGCACTCTCTGGACTCACTGCACTGCATCCCCAGTGGTGCCAGTGCACTCTCTAGAGTCACTGCAGTGCATCCCTTGTTGTGCTAGTGCACTCTCTGCACTCATTACACTGCACCCCAGAAGTACCAGTGCACTCTCTGGACTCACTGCACTGCATCCCCAGTGGTTCCATTGCACTCTCTGGACTCACTGCATTGCATCCCCAGTGGTGCCAGTGCACTCTCTGGACTCACAGGGGTGCATCCCCATTGGTGCCAGTGCACTCTCTGGACTCACTGCAGTGCATCCCCAGTGGTGCCAGTGCACTCTCTGGACTCACTGCACTGCATCCCCAATGGTGCCAGTGCACCCCCTGGACTCACTGCACTGCATCCCCAATGGTGCCAGTGCACTCTTTGGACTCACTGCACTGCATCCCCAGTGGTGCCAGTGCACTCTCTGGACTCACTGCATTGCATCCCCAGTGGTGCCAGTGCACTCTCTGGACTCACTTCAGTGCATCCCCAGAAGTGCCAGTGCACTCTCTGGACTCACTGCATTGCACCCCAGTGGTGCCAGTGCGCTCTCTGGACTCACTGCACTGCATCCCCATTGGTGCCAGTGCACTCTCTGGACTCACTGCACTGCATCCCCAGTGGTGACAGTGCACTCTCTGGACTCACTGCACTGCATCCCCAGTGGTGACAGTGCACTCTCTGGACTCAATGCACTGCATCCCCAGTGGTGCCAGTGCACTCTCTGGACTCACTGCACTGCATCCCCAGTGGTGCCAGTGCACTCTCTGGACTCACTGCAGTGCATCCCCAGTGGTGCCAGTGCACTCTCTGGACTCACTGCAGTGCATCCCCACTGGTGCCAGTGCACTCTCTGGACTCACAGCACTGCATTCCCAGTGGTGCCAGTGCACTCTCTGGACTCACTGCAGTGCATCCCCAGTGGTGCCAGTGCACTCTCTGGACTCACTGCACTGCATCCCCATTTGTGCCAGTGCACTTTCTGGACTCACTGCAGTGCATCCCCAGTGGTGCCAGTGCACTCTCTGGAATCACTGCAGTGCATCACCAGTGGTGACAGTGCACTCTCTGGACTCACTGCACTGCATCCCCTGTGGTGCCAGTGCCGTCTGTGGACTCACTGCACTGCATCCCCTGTGGTGCCAGTGCATTCTCTAGACTCACTGCACTGCATCCCCAGTGGTGCCAATGCACTCTCTGGACTCACTGCACTGCATCCCCAAGGGTGCCAGTGCACTCTCTGCACTCACTGCACTGCATCCCCAATGGTGCCAGTGCACTCTCTGGACTCACTGCAGTGCATCCCCAGTGGTGCCAGTGCACTCTCTGCAGACAATGCAGTGCAGCATCCCCAAAGGTGACAGTGCACTCTCTGGACTCACTGCACTGCTCCAACCGCGGCAGCCGCTTCAGCCGCGATAGCCCCTCCAGCCTCGGCAGCCGCACCAGCCGCTCCGGCCACGGCAGCCGCGGCAGCCGGTCCAGCCGCGCCAGCCGCTCCATCCGCGGCATACGCGGCAGACACTCCAGCCGCTCCAGCCGCGGCAGCCGCTCCAACCGCGGCAGGCGCTCCAGCCGCGGCAGCCGCTCCAGCCGCTCCAGCCGCGACAGCCGCTCCAACCGCGGCAGCCGCTCCAGCCGTGGCAGCCGCTCACTCGGTAGCGGCTTTAGCGGCTGCCGCGGCTGGAGCGGCTGCCGCGGCTGCCGCGGCTGTAGCGGCTTTAGCGGCTGCCGCGGCTAGAGCGGCTGACGCTGCTGGAGCGGATGCCGCGGCTGGAGCAGTGCAGTGAGTGCAGAGAGTGCACTGGCACCTTGGGGATGCAGTGCAGTGAGTCCAGACAGTCAACTGGCACCACTGGGGATGCAGTACAGTGAGTCCAGAGAGTGCACTGGCACCACTGGTGATGCACTGCAGTTACTCCAGAGAGTGCACTGGCACCACCGGGGATTCAGATACATTCTCACTGCAGTGAGATCCCCAGTGGTGCCAGTGCATTCTCTGGACTCACTGCACTGCATCCCCAGTGGTGCCAGTGCACTCTCTGTAGTCACTGCGCTGCATCCCCAGTGGTGACAGTGCACTTTCTGGACTCACTGTGCTGCATCCCCAGTGGTGCCAGAGCACTCTCTGGACTCACTGCAGTGTATCCCCTGTGGTGCCAGTGCACTCTGTGGACTAACTGCACTGCATCCCAGTCGTGCCAGTGCACTCTCTGGACTCACTGCAGTGCATCCCCAGCGGTGCCAGTGCACTCTCTTGACTCACTGCACTGCATCCCCAGTGGAGCCAATGCACTCTCTGGACTCACTGCAGTGCATCCCCAGTGGTGCCAGTGCACTCTCTGTAGTCACTGCGCTGCATCCCCAGTGGTGACAGTGCACTTTCTGGACTCACTGTGCTGCATCCCCAGTGGTGCCAGAGCACTCTCTGGACTCACTGCACTGCATCCCCAGTGGAGCCAATGCACTCTCTGGACTCACTGCAGTGCATCCCCAGTGGTGCCAGTGCATTCTCTAGACTCACTGCAGTGCATCGCCAGTGGTGCCAGTGCACTCTCTGGACTCACTGCACTGCATCCCCAGTGGTGCCAGTGCACTCTCTGGACTCACTGCACTGCATCCCCAGTGGTGCCAGTGCACTCTCTGGCCTCAGTGCACTGCATTCCCAGTGGTGCCAGTGCACTCTCTGGACTCACTAGAGTGCATCCCCAGTGGTGCCAGTGTACTCACTGCACTGCATCCCCAGTGGTGCCAGTGCACTCTCTGGACTCACTGTAGTACATCCCCAGTGGTGCCAGTGCACTCTCTGGACTCACTGCACTTCATCCCCAGTGGTGCCACTGCACTCTCTGGACTCACTGCACTGCATCCCCAGTGGTGCCAGTGCACTCTATGGACTCACTGCACTGCATCCCCAGTGGTGCCAGTGCACTCTCTGGACTCACCGGAGTGCATCCCCAGTGGTGCCAGTGCACTCTCTGGACTCACTGCACTGCATCCCCAGTGGTGCCAGTGCACTCTCTGGACTCACTGCACTGCATCCCCAGTGGAGGCAATGCACTCTCTGGACTCACTGCAGTGCACCCCAGTGTTGCCAGTTGCTCTCTTTACTCACTGCACTGCATCCCCAGTGTTGCCAGTGCACTCTCTGGACTCACTGCACTGCATCGCCAGTGGTGCCAGTGCACTCTCTGGACTCACTGCACTGCATCCCCAGTGGTGCCAGTGCACTCTCTGGACTCACTGCACTGCATCCCCAGTGGTGCCAGTGCACTCTCTGGACTCACTGCACTGCATCCCCAGTGGTGCCAGTGTACTCTCTGGACTCACAGCACTGCATCCCCAGTGGTGCCAGTGCACTCTCTGGACTCACTGCACTAAAACTCCAGTGGTGCCAGTGCACTCTCTGGACTCACTGCACTAAAACTCCACTGGTGCCAGTGCACTCTCTGGACTCACTGCACTGCATCCCCAGTGGTGCCAGTGCACTCTCTGGAATCACTGCAGTGCATCCCCTGTGGTACCAGTGCACTCTCTGGACTCACGGCACTGCATCCCCAGTGGTGCCAGTGCATTCTCTAGACTCACTGCACTGCATCCCCAGTGGTGCCAGTGCACTCTCTGGACTCACTGCAGTGCATCACCGGTGGTGACAGTGCACTCTCTGGACTCACTGCACTGCATCCCCATTGGTGCCAGTGCACTCTCTGGACTCCCTGCACTGCATCCCCAGTGGTGCCAGTGTACTCTCTGGACTCACTGCAGTGTATCCCCATTGGAGCCGGTGCACTCTCTGGACTCACTAAACTGCATCCCCAGTGGTGCCAGAGAACTCTCTGGAGTCACTGCAGTGCATCCCCATTGGTGCCAGTGCACTCTCTGGACTCACTGCAGTGCATCCCCAGTGGTGCAAGGGCACTCTCTGGACTCACTGCACTGCATCCCCAGTGGTGCCAGTGCACTCTCTGGTCTCACTGCGCTGCATCCCCAGTGGTGCTAGTGCACTCTCTGGACTCACTGCACTGCATCCCCAGTGGTGCCAGTGTACTCACAGCACTGCATCCCCAGTGGTGCCAGTGCACTCTCTGGAATCACTGCACTGCATCCCCAGTGGTGCCAGTTCACTCTTTCGAGTCACTGCACTGCATCCCCAGTGGTGCCAGTGCACTCTCTGGACTCACTGCACTTCATCCCCAGTGGTGCCACTGCACTCTCTGGACTCACTGCACTGCATCCCCAGTGGTGCCAGTGCACTCTATGGACTCACTGCACTGCATCCCCAGTGGTGCCAGTGCACTCTCTGGAATCACTGCAGTGCATCCCCAGTGGTGCCAGTGCATTCTCTAGACTCACTGCAGTGCATCCCCAGTTGTGCCAGTGCACTCTCTGGACTCACTGCACTGCATCACCTGTGGTGCCAGTGCACTCTATGGCCTCACTGCACTGCATCCCCAGTGGTGCCAGTGTACTCACAGCACTGCATCCCCAGTGGTGCCAGTGCACTCTCTGGCCTCACTGTACTGCATCCCCAGTGGTGCCCCTGCACTCTCTGGACTCACTGCACTGCATCCCCAGTGGTGCCAGTGCACTCTCTGGACTCATTGCAGTGCATCCCAAGTGGTGCCAGTGCACTCTCTGGGCTCACTGCACTGCATCCCCAGTGGTGCCAGTGCACTCTCTGGACTCACTGCACTGCATCCCCAGTGGTGCCAGTGCACTCTCTGGACTCACTGCAGTGCATCCCCAGTGGTGCCAGTGCACTCTCTGGCCTCAGTGCACTGCATTCCCGATGGTGCCAGTGCACTCTCTGGACTCACTGCACTGCATCCCCATTTGTGCCAGTGCACTTTCTGGACTCACTGCAGTGCATCCCCAGTGGTGCCAGTGCACTCTCTGGAATCACTGCAGTGCATCACCAGTGGTGACAGTGCACTCTCTGGACTCACTGCACTGCATCCCCTGTGGTGCCAGTGCCGTCTGTGGACTCACTGCACTGCATCCCCTGTGGTGCCAGTGCATTCTCTAGACTCACTGCACTGCATCCCCAGTGGTGCCAGTGCACTCTCTGGACTCACTGCAGTGCATCCCCAGTGGTGCCAGTGCACTTTCTGGAGTTACTGCAGTGCATCCCCTGTTGTGCTAGTGCACTCTCTGCACTCACTGCAGTGCATCCCCAGTGGTGCCAGTGTACTCTCTGGACTCACTGCACTGCATCCCCAAGGGTGCCAGTGCACTCTCTGCACTCACTGCACTGCATCCCCAATGGTGCCAGTGCACTCTCTGGACTCACTGCAGTGCATCCCCAGTGGTGCCAGTGCACTCTATGGCCTCACTGCACTTCATCCCCAGTGGTGCCAGTGTACTCACAGCACTGCATCCCCAGTGGTGCCAGTGCACTCTCTGGCCTCACTGCACTGCATCCCCAGTGGTGCCCCTGCAATCTCTGGACTCACTGCACTGCATCCCCAGTGGTGCCAGTGAACTCTCTGGACTCACTGCAGTGCATCCCCAGTGGTGCCAGTGCACTCTCTGGACTCACTGCACTGCATCCCCAGTGGTGCCAGTGCACTCTCTGGACTCACTTCAGTGCATCCCCAGTGGTGCCAGTGCACTCTCTGGACTCACTGCACTGCATCCCCAGTGGTGCCAGTGCACTCTCTGGACTCACTGCAGTGCATCCCCAGTGGTGCCACTGCACTCTCTGGACTCACCGCACTGCATTCCCAGTGGTGCCAGTGCACTCTCTGGTCTCACTAGAGTGCATCCCCAGTTGTGCCAGTGTACTCAATGCACTGCATCCCCAGTGGTGCCAGTGCACTCTCTGGACTCACTGTAGTACATCCCCAGTGGTGCCAGTGCACTCTCTGGACTCACTGCACTGCATCCCCAGTGTAGCCAGTGCACTCTCTGGACTCACGGCACTGCATCCCCTGTGGTGCCAGTGCACTCTCCGGACTCACCGCACTGCATCCCCAGTGGTGCCAGTGCACTCTCTGGACTCAGCGGAGTGCATCCCCAGTGGTGCCAGTGCACTCTCTGGAGTCACTGCACTGCATCAACAGTGGTGCCAGGGCACTCTCTGGACTCACTGCACTGCATCCCCAGTGGTGCCAGTGCACTCTCTGGACTCACTGCACTGCATCCCCAGTGGAGACAGTGCACTCTCTGTAGGCACTGCGCTGCATCCCCAGTGGTGCCAGTGCACTCTCTGGACTCACTGCACTGCATCCCCAGTGGAGGCAATGCACTCTCTGGACTCACTGCAGTGCATCCCCAGTGGTGCCAGTGGCTCTCTTTACTCACTGCACTGCATCCCCAGTGTTGCCAGTGCACTCTCTGGACTCACTGCACTGCATCGCCAGTGGTGCCAGTGCACTCTCTGGACTCACTGCACTGCATCCCCAGTGGTGCCAGTGCACTCTCTGGACTCACTGCAGTGCATCCCCAGTGGTGCCAGGGCACTCTCTGGACTCACTGCACTGCATCCCCAGTGGTGCCAGTGCACCCTCTGGAATCACTGCAGTTCATCCCCTGTGGTGCCAGTGCACTCTCTGGACTCACTGCAGTGCATCCCCAGTGGTGCCAGTGCACTCTCTGGACTCACTGCACTGCATCCCCATTGGTGCCAGTGCACTCTCTGGACTCCCTGCACTGCATCCCCAGTGGTGCCAGTGTACTCTCTGGACTCACTGCAGTGTATCCCCATTGGAGCCGGTGCACTCTCTGGACTCACTAAACTGCATCCCCAGTGGTGCCAGAGAACTCTCTGGAGTCACTGCAGTGCATCCCCAGTGGTGCCAGTGCACTCTCTGGACTCACTGCAGTGCATCCCCAGTGGTGCCAGTGCACTCTCTGGACTCACTGCACTGCATCCCCAGTGGTGCCAGTGCACTCTCTGGACTCACTGCAGTGCATCCCCAGTGGTGCCACTGCACTCTCTGGACTCACCGCACTGCATTCCCAGTGGTGCCAGTGCACTCTCTGGTCTCACTAGAGTGCATCCCCAGTTGTGCCAGTGTACTCACGGGACTGCATCCCCAGTGGTGCCAGTGCACTCTCTGGACTCACTGTAGTACATCCCCAGTGGTGCCAGTGCACTCTCTGGACTCACTGCACTGCATCCCCAGTGTAGCCAGTGCACTCTCTGGACTCACGGCACTGCATCCCCTGTGGTGCCAGTGCACTCTCTGGACTCACCGCACTGCATCCCCAGTGGTGCCAGTGCACTCTCTGGACTCAGCGGAGTGCATCCCCAGTGGTGCCAGTGCACTCTCTGGAGTCACTGCACTGCATCAACAGTGGTGCCAGGGCACTCTCTGGACTCACTGCACTGCATCCCCAGTGGTGCCAGTGCACTCTCTGGACTCACTGCACTGCATCCCCAGTGGAGACAGTGCACTCTCTGTAGTCACTGCGCTGCATCCCCAGTGGTGCCAGTGCACTCTCTGGACTCACTGCACTGCATCCCCAGTGGAGGCAATGCACTCTCTGGACTCACTGCAGTGCATCCCCAGTGTTGCCAGTGCACTCTCTGGACTCACTGCACTGCATCGCCAGTGGTGCCAGTGCACTCTCTGGACTCACTGCACTGCATCCCCAGTGGTGCCAGTGCACTCTCTGGACTCACTGCAGTGCATCCCCAGTGGTGCCAGGGCACTCTCTGGACTCACTGCACTGCATCCCCAGTGGTGCGAGTGCACCCTCTGGAATCACTGCAGTTTATCCCCTGTGGTGCCAGTGCACTCTCTGGACTCACTACAGTGCATCCCCAGTGGTGCCAGTGCACTCTCTGGACTCACTGCACTGCATCCCCATTGGTGCCAGTGCACTCTCTGGACTCCCTGCACTGCATCCCCAGTGGTGCCAGTGTACTCTCTGGACTCACTGCAGTGTATCCCCATTG
Source organism: Anser anser (assembly GCF_964211835.1). Lineage (NCBI taxonomy): Eukaryota > Metazoa > Chordata > Aves > Anseriformes > Anatidae > Anser > Anser anser. Next base: position 1,043,063 of record NC_139725.1, read on the forward strand.
GAGCCGGTGCACTCTCTGGACTCACTAAACTGCATCCCCAGTGGTGCCAGAGAACTCTCTGGAGTCACTGCAGTGCATCCCCAGTGGTGCCAGTGCACTCTCTGGACTCACTGCAGTGCATCCCCAGTGGTGCCAGTGCACTCTCTGGACTCACTGCACTGCATCCCCAGTGGTGCCAGTGCACTCTCTGGACTCACTGCAGTGCATCCCCAGTGGTGCCACTGCACTCTCTGGACTCACCGCACTGCATTCCCAGTGGTGCCAGTGCACTCTCTGGTCTCACTAGAGTGCATCCCCAGTTGTGCCAGTGTACTCACTGGACTGCATCCCCAGTGGTGCCAGTGCACTCTCTGGACTCACTGTAGTACATCCCCAGTGGTGCCAGTGCACTCTCTGGACTCACTGCACTGCATCCCCAGTGTAGCCAGTGCACTCTCTGGACTCACGGCACTGCATCCCCTGTGGTGCCAGTGCACTCTCTGGACTCACCGCACTGCATCCCCAGTGGTGCCAGTGCACTCTCTGGACTCAGCGGAGTGCATCCCCAGTGGTGCCAGTGCACTCTCTGGAGTCACTGCACTGCATCAACAGTGGTGCCAGGGCACTCTCTGGACTCACTGCACTGCATCCCCAGTGGTGCCAGTGCACTCTCTGGACTCACTGCACTGCATCCCCAGTGGAGACAGTGCACTCTCTGTAGTCACTGCGCTGCATCCCCAGTGGTGCCAGTGCACTCTCTGGACTCACTGCACTGCATCCCCAGTGGAGGCAATGCACTCTCTGGACTCACTGCAGTGCATCCCCAGTGGTGCCAGTGGCTCTCTTTACTCACTGCACTGCATCCCCAGTGTTGCCAGTGCACTCTCTGGACTCACTGCACTGCATCGCCAGTGGTGCCAGTGCACTCTCTGGACTCACTGCACTGCATCCCCAGTGGTGCCAGTGCACTCTCTGGACTCACTGCACTGCATCCCCAGTGGTGCCAGTGTACTCTCTGGCCTCACAGCACTGCATCCCCAGTGGTGCCAGTGCACTCTCTGGACTCACTGCACTAAAACTCCAGTGTTGCCAGTGCACTCTCTGGACTCACTGCACTAAAACTCCAGTGGTGACAGGGCACTCTCTGGACTCACTGCACTGCATCCCCAGCGGTGCCAGTGCACTCTCTGGAATCACTGCAGTTCATCCCCTGTGGTGCCAGTGCACTCTCTGGACTCACTGCAGTGCATCCCCAGTGGTGCCAGTGCACTCTCTGGACTCACTGCACTGCATCCCCATTGGTGCCAGTGCACTCTCTGGACTCCCTGCACTGCATCCCCAGTGGTGCCAGTGTACTCTCTGGACTCACTGCAGTGTATCCCCATTGGAGCCGGTGCACTCTCTGGACTCACTAAACTGCATCCCCCGTGGTGCCAGAGAACTCTCTGGAGTCACTGCAGTGCATCCCCAGTGGTGCCAGTGCACTCTCTGGACTCACTAAACTGCATCCCCCGTGGTGCCAGAGAACTCTCTGGAATCACTGCACTTCATCACCAGTGGTGCCAATGCACTCTCTGGACTCACTGCACTGCATCCCCAGTGGTGCCAGTGCACTCTATGGACTCACAGAACTGCATCCCCAGTGGTGCCAGTGCCGTCTCTGGACTCACTGCAGTGCATCCCCAATGGTGCCAGTGCACTCTCTGGACTCACTGCACTGCATCCCCAGTGGTGCCAGTGCACTCTCTGGAATCATTGCACTGGATCCCCAGTGGTGCCAGTGCACTCTGTGGAGTCACTGCACTGCATCCCCAGTGGTTCCAGTGCACTCTCTGGATCACTGCACTGCATCCCCAGTGGTGCCAGTGCACTCTCTGGACTCAATGCACTGCATCCCCAGAGGTGCCAGTGCACTCTCTGGACTCACTGCCGTGCATCCCCAGTGGTGCCAGTGCACTCTCTGGACTCACTGCAGTGCATCCCCCGTGGTGCCAGTGCACTCTCTGGACTCACTGCACCGCATCCCCAGTGGTGCCAGTGCACTCTCTGGACTCACCGCACTGCATCCCCAGTGGTGCCAGTGCACTCTCTGGACTCACTGCACTGCATTCCCAGTGGTGCCAGTGCACTCTCTGGTCTCACTGCACTGCATCCCCAGTGGTGCCAGTGCACTCTCTGGACTCACTGCACTGCATCCCCATTGGTGCCAGTGCACTCTCTGGACTCAGTGCACTGCATCCCCATTGGTGCCAGTGCACTCTCTGGACTCACTGCACTGCATCCCCAGTGCTGACAGTGTACACCCTGGACTCACTGCTCTGCATCACCAGTGGTGCCAGTACACTCTCTGGACTCACTGCAGTGAATCCCCGGTGGTGCCAGTGCACTCTCTGGACTCACTGCACTGCATCCCCAGTGCAGCCAATGCACTCTCTGGACTCACTGCAGTGCATCCCCAGTGGTGCCAGTGCACTCTCTGGACCCACAGCACTGCATTCCCAGTGGTGCCAGTGCACTCTCTGGACTCACTGCAGTGCATCCCCAGTGGTGCCAGTGCACTCTCTGGACTCACTGCACTGCATCCCCATTTGTGCCAGTGCACTTTCTGGACTCACTGCAGTGCATCCCCAGTGGTGCCAGTGCACTCTCTGGAATCACTGCAGTGCATCACCAGTGGTGACAGTGCACTCTCTGGACTCACTGCACTGCATCCCCTGTGGTGCCAGTGCCGTCTGTGGACTCACTGCACTGCATCCCCAGTGGTGCCAGTGCATTCTCTAGACTCACTGCACTGCATCCCCAGTGGTGCCAGTGCACTCTCTGGACTCACTGCACTGCATCCCCAGTGGTGCCAGTGCACTTTGGAGTTACTGCAGTGCATCCCCTGTTGTGCTAGTGCACTCTCTGCACTCACTGCACTGCATCCCCAGTGGTGCCAATGCACTCTCTGGACTCACTGCACTGCATCCCCAAGGGTGCCATTGCACTCTCTGCACTCACTGCACTGCATCCCCAATGGTGCCAGTGCACTCTCTGGACTCACTGCAGTGCATCCCCAGTGGTGCCAGTGCACTCTCTGCAGACAATGCAGTGCAGCATCCCCAAAGGTGACAGTGCACTCTCTGGACTCACTGCACTGCTCCAACCGCGGCAGCCGCTTCAGCCGCGATAGCCCCTCCAGCCTCGGCAGCCGCACCAGCCGCTCCAGCCACGGCAGCCGCGGCAGCCGGTCCAGCCGCGCCAGCCGCTCCATCCGCGGCATACGCGGCAGACACTCCAGCCGCTCCAGCCGCGGCAGCCGCTCCAACCGCGGCAGGCGCTCCAGCCGCGGCAGCCGCTCCAGCCGCTCCAGCCGCGACAGCCGCTCCAACCGCGGCAGCCGCTCCAGCCGTGGCAGCCGCTCCACTCGGTAGCGGCTTTAGCGGCTGCCGCGGCTGGAGCGGCTGCCGCGGCTGCCGCGGCTGTAGCGGCTTTAGCGGCTGCCGCGGCTAGAGCGGCTGACGCTGCTGGAGCGGATGCCGCGGCTGGAGCAGTGCAGTGAGTGCAGAGAGTGCACTGGCACCTTGGGGATGCAGTGCAGTGAGTCCAGACAGTCAACTGGCACCACTGGGGATGCAGTACAGTGAGTCCAGAGAGTGCACTGGCACCACTGGTGATGCACTGCAGTTACTCCAGAGAGTGCACTGGCACCACCGGGGATTCAGATACATTCTCACTGCAGTGAGATCCCCAGTGGTGCCAGTGCATTCTCTGGACTCACTGCAGTGCATCCCCAGTGGTGCCAGTGCACTCTCTGTAGTCACTGCGCTGCATCCCCAGTGGTGACAGTGCACTTTCTGGACTCACTGTGCTGCATCCCCAGTGGTGCCAGAGCACTCTCTGGACTCACTGCAGTGTATCCCCTGTGGTGCCAGTGCACTCTGTGGACTAACTGCACTGCATCCCAGTCGTGCCAGTGCACTCTCTGGACTCACTGCAGTGCATCCCCAGCGTTGCCAGTGCACTCTCTTGACTCACTGCACTGCATCCCCAGTGGAGCCAATGCACTCTCTGGACTCACTGCAGTGCATCCCCAGTGGTGCCAGTGCACTCTCTGTAGTCACTGCGCTGCATCCCCAGTGGTGACAGTGCACTTTCTGGACTCACTGTGCTGCATCCCCAGTGGTGCCAGAGCACTCTCTGGACTCACTGCAGTGCATCCCCAGTGGTGGAGTGCACTCTCTGGACTCACTGCACTGCATCCCCAGTGGAGCCAATGCACTCTCTGGACTCACTGCAGTGCATCCCCAGTGGTGCCAGTGCACTCTCTGGAGTCACTGCACTGCATCCCCAGTGGTGCCAGTGCATTCTCTGGACTCACTGCACTGCATCCCCAGTGGTGCCAGTGCACTCTCAGGACTCACTGCACGGCATCCCCAGTGGTGCCAGTGCACTCTCTGGCCTCAGTGCACTGCATTCCCAGTGGTGCCAGTGCACTCTCTGGACTCACTAGAGTGCATCCCCAGTGGTGCCAGTGTACTCACTGCACTGCATCCCCAGTGGTGCCAGTGCACTCTCTGGACTCACTGTAGTACATCCCCAGTGGTGCCAGTGCACTCTCTGGACTCACTGCACTGCATCCCCAGTGTAGCCAGTGCACTCTCTGGACTCACGGCACTGCATCCCCTGTGGTGCCAGTGCACTCTCTGGACTCACTGCACTGCATCCCCAGTGGTGCCAGTGCACTCTCTGGACTCACCGGAGTGCATCCCCAGTGGTGCCAGTGCACTCTCTGGACTCACTGCACTGCATCCCCAGTGGAGACAGTGCACTCTCTGTAGTCACTGCGCTGCATCCCCAGTGGTGCCAGTGCACTCTCTGGACTCACTGCACTGCATCCCCAGTGGAGGCAATGCACTCTCTGGACTCACTGCAGTGCACCCCAGTGTTGCCAGTTGCTCTCTTTACTCACTGCACTGCATCCCCAGTGTTGCCAGTGCACTCTCTGGACTCACTGCACTGCATCCCCAGTGGTGCCAGTGCACTCTCTGGACTCACTGCACTGCATCCCCAGTGGTGCCAGTTTACTCTCTGGACTCACAGCACTGCATCCCCAGTGGTGCCAGTGCACTCTCTGGACTCACTGCACTAAAACTCCAGTGGTGCCAGTGCACTCTCTGGACTCACTGCACTAAAACTCCACTGGTGCCAGTGTACTCTCTGGACTCACTGCACTGCATCCCCAGTGGTGCCAGTGCACTCTCTGGAATCACTGCAGTGCATCCCCTGTGGTGCCAGTGCACTCTCTGGACTCACTGCACTGCATCCCCAGTGGTGCCAGTGCATTCTCTAGACTCACTGCACTGCATCCCCAGTGGTGCCAGTGCACTCTCTGGACTCACTGCAGTGCATCACCGGTGGTGACAGTGCACTCTCTGGACTCACTGCACTGCATCCCCATTGGTGCCAGTGCACTCTCTGGACTCCCTGCACTGCATCCCCAGTGGTGCCAGTGTACTCTCTGGACTCACTGCAGTGTATCCCCATTGGAGCCGGTGCACTCTCTGGACTCACTAAACTGCATCCCCAGTGGTGCCAGAGAACTCTCTGGAGTCACTGCAGTGCATCCCCAGTGGTGCCAGTGCACTCTCTGGACTCACTGCAGTGCATCCCCAGTGGTGCAAGGGCACTCTCTGGACTCACTGCACTGCATCCCCAGTGGTGCCAGTGCACTCTCTGGTCTCACTGCGCTGCATCCCCAGTGGTGCTAGTGCACTCTCTGGACTCACTGCACTGCATCCCCAGTGGTGCCAGTGTACTCACAGCACTGCATCCCCAGTGGTGCCAGTGCACTCTCTGGAATCACTGCACTGCATCCCCAGTGGTGCCAGTTCACTCTTTCGAGTCACTGCACTGCATCCCCAGTGGTGCCAGTGCACTCTCTGGACTCACTGCACTTCATCCCCAGTGGTGCCACTGCACTCTCTGGACTCACTGCACTGCATCCCCAGTGGTGCCAGTGCACTCTATGGACTCACTGCACTGCATACCCAGTGGTGCCAGTGCACTCTCTGGAATCACTGCAGTGCATCCCCAGTGGTGCCAGTGCATTCTCTAGACTCACTGCAGTGCATCCCCAGTTGTGCCAGTGCACTCTCTGGACTCACTGCACTGCATCACCTGTGGTGCCAGTGCACTCTATGGCCTCACTGCACTGCATCCCCAGTGGTGCCAGTGTACTCACAGCACTGCATCCCCAGTTGTGCCAGTGCACTCTCTGGCCTCACTGCACTGCATCCCCAGTGGTGCCCCTGCACTCTCTGGACTCACTGCACTGCATCCCCAGTGGTGCCAGTGCACTCTCTGAACTCATTGCAGTGCATCCCAAGTGGTGCCAGTGCACTCTCTGGGCTCACTGCACTGCATCCCCAGTGGTGCCAGTGCACTCTCTGGACTCACTGCACTGCATCCCCAGTGGTGCCAGTGCACTCTCTGGACTCACTGCAGTGCATCCCCAGTGGTGCCAGTGCACTCTCTGGCCTCAGTACACTGCATTCCCGATGGTGCCAGTGCACTCTCTGGACTCACTAGAGTGCATCCCCAGTGGTGCCTGTGTACTCACTGCACTGCATCCCCAGTGGTGCCAGTGCACTCTCTGGACTCACTGTAGTGCATCCCCAGTGGTGCCAGTGTACTCTCTGGACTCACTGCACTGCATCACCAGTGGTGCCAGTGCATTCTCTAGACTCACTGTAGTGCATCCCCAGTGGTGCCAGTGCACTCTCTGGACTCACTGTAGTGCATCCCCAGTGGTGCCAGTGCACTCTCTGGACTCACTGCAATGCATCCCCAGTGGTGCCAGTGCACTCTCTGGAGTCACTGCACTGCATCACCAGTGGTGCCAGTCCATTCTCTAGACTCACTGCAGTGCATCCCCAGTTGTGCCAGTGCACTCTCTGTACTCACTGCACTGCATCACCAGTGGTGCCAGTGCACTCTATGGCCTCACTGCACTTCATCCCCAGTGGTGCCAGTGTACTCACAGCACTGCATCCCCAGTGGTGCCAGTGCACTCTCTGGCCTCACTGCACTGCATCCCCAGTGGTGCCCCTGCACTCTCTGGACTCACTGCAGTGCATCCCCAGTGGTGCCAGTGCACTCTCTGGACTCACTGCAGTGCATCCCCAGTGGTGCCAGTGCACTCTCTGGACTCACTGCACTGCATCCCCAGTGGTGCCAGTGCACTCTCTGGACTCACTAGAGTGCATCCCCAGTGGTGCCAGTGTACTCTCTGGACTCACTGCACTGCATCCCCAGTGGTGCCAGTGCACTCTCTGGACTCACTAGAGTGCATCCCCAGTGATGCCAGTGCACTCTCTGGACTCACTTCAGTGCATCCCCAGTGGTGCCAGTGCACTCTCTGGACTCACTGCACTGCATCCCCAGTGGTGCCAGTGCACTCTCTGGACTCACTGCAGTGCATCCCCAGTGGTGCCACTGCACTCTCTGGACTCACCGCACTGCATTCCCAGTGGTGCCAGTGCACTCTCTGGTCTCACTAGAGTGCATCCCCAGTTGTGCCAGTGTACTCACTGGACTGCATCCCCAATGGTGCCAGTGCACTCTCTGGACTCACTGTAGTACATCCCCAGTGGTGCCAGTGCACTCTCTGGACTCACTGCACTGCATCCCCAGTGTAGCCAGTGCACTCTCTGGACTCACGGCACTGCATCCCCTTTGGTGCCAGTGCACTCTCTGGACTCACCGCACTGCATCCCCAGTGGTGCCAGTGCACTCTCTGGAGTCACTGCACTGCATCAACAGTGGTGCCAGGGCACTCTCTGGACTCACTGCACTGCATCCCCAGTGGTGCCAGTGCACTCTCTGGACTCACTGCACTGCATCCCCAGTGGAGACAGTGCACTCTCTGTAGTCACTGCGCTGCATTCCCAGTGGTGCCAGTGCACTCTCTGGACTCACAGCACTGCATCCCCAGTGGAGGCAATGCACTCTCTGGACTCACTGCAGTGCATCCCCAGTGGTGCCAGTGGCTCTCTTTACTCACTGCACTGCATCCCCAGTGTTGCCAGTGCACTCTCTGGACTCACTGCACTGCATCGCCAGTGGTGCCAGTGCACTCTCTGGACTCACTGCACTGCATCCCCAGTGGTGCCAGTGCACTCTCTGGACTCACTGCACTGCATCCCCAGTGGTGCCAGTGCACTCTCTGGACTCACTGCACTAAAACTCCAGTGTTGCCAGTGCACTCTCTGGACTCACTGCACTAAAACTCCAGTGGTGCCAGGGCACTCTCTGGACTCACTGCACTGCATCCCCAGTGGTGCCAGTGCACCCTCTGGAATCACTGCAGTTCATCCCCTGTGGTGCCAGTGCACTCTCTGGACTCACTGCACTAAAACTCCAGTGGTGCCAGGGCACTCTCGGGACTCAATGCACTGCATCCCCAGAGGTGCCAGTGCACTCTCTGGACTCAATGCACTGCATCCCCAGAGGTGCCAGTGCACTCTCTGGACTCACTGCAGTGCATCCCCAGTGGTGCCAGTGCACTCTCTGGACTCACTGCAGTGCATCCCCCGTGGTGCCAGTGCACTCTCTGTAGTCACTGCGCTGCATCCCCAGTGGTGACAGTGCACTTTCTGGACTCACTGTGCTGCATCCCCAGTGGTGCCAGAGCACTCTCTGGACTCACTGCAGTGCATCCCCAGTGGTGGAGTGCACTCTCTGGACTCACTGCACTGAATCCCCAGTGGAGCCAATGCACTCTCTGGACTCACTGCAGTGCATCCCCAGTGGTGCCAGTGCACTCTCTGGCCTCAGTGCACTGCCTTCCCAGTGGTGCCAGTGCACTCTCTGGACTCACTAGAGTGCATCCCCAGTGGTGCCAGTGTACTCACTGCACTGCATCCCCAGTGGTGCCAGTGCACTCTCTGGACTCACTGTAGTACATCCCCAGTGGTGCCAGTGCACTCTCTGGACTCACTGCACTGCATCCCCAGTGTAGCCAGTGCACTCTCTGGACTCACGGCACTGCATCCCCTGTGGTGCCAGTGCACTCTCTGGACTCACTGCACTGCATCCCCAGTGGTGCCAGTGCACTCTCTGGACTCACCGGAGTGCATCCCCAGTGGTGCCAGTGCACTCTCTGGACTCACTGCACTGCATCCCCAGTGGAGACAGTGCACTCTCTGTAGTCACTGCGCTGCATCCCCAGTGGTGCCAGTGCACTCTCTGGACTCACTGCACTGCATCCCCAGTGGAGGCAATGCACTCTCTGGACTCACTGCAGTGCACCCCAGTGTTGCCAGTTGCTCTCTTTACTCACTGCACTGCATCCCCAGTGTTGCCAGTGCACTCTCTGGACTCACTGCACTGCATCCCCAGTGGTGCCAGTGCACTCTCTGGACTCACTGCACTGCATCCCCAGTGGTGCCAGTGCACTCTCTGGACTCACTGCACTGCATCCCCAGTGGTGCCAGTGTACTCTCTGGACTCACAGCACTGCATCCCCAGTGGTGCCAGTGCACTCTCTGGACTCACTGCACTAAAACTCCAGTGGTGCCAGTGCACTCTCTGGACTCACTGCACTAAAACTCCACTGGTGCCAGTGTACTCTCTGGACTCACTGCACTGCATCCCCAGTGGTGCCAGTGCACTCTCTGGAATCACTGCAGTGCATCCCCTCTGGTGCCAGTGCACTCTCTGGACTCACTGCACTGCATCCCCAGTGGTGCCAGTGCATTCTCTAGACTCACTGCACTGCATCCCCAGTGGTGCCAGTGCACTCTCTGGACTCACTGCAGTGCATCACCGGTGGTGACAGTGCACTCTCTGGACTCACTGCACTGCATCCCCATTGGTGCCAGTGCACTCTCTGGACTCCCTGCACTGCATCCCCAGTGGTGCCAGTGTACTCTCTGGACTCACTGCAGTGTATCCCCATTGGAGCCGGTGCACTCTCTGGACTCACTAAACTGCATCCCCAGTGGTGCCAGAGAACTCTCTGGAGTCACTGCAGTGCATCCCCATTGGTGCCAGTGCACTCTCTGGACTCACTGCAGTGCATCCCCAGTGGTGCAAGGGCACTCTCTGGACTCACTGCACTGCATCCCCAGTGGTGCCAGTGCACTCTCTGGTCTCACTGCGCTGCATCCCCAGTGGTGCTAGTGCACTCTCTGGACTCACTGCACTGCATCCCCAGTGGTGCCAGTGTACTCACAGCACTGCATCCCCAGTGGTGCCAGTGCACTCTCTGGAATCACTGCACTGCATCCCCAGTGGTGCCAGTTCACTCTTTCGAGTCACTGCACTGCATCCCCAGTGGTGCCAGTGCACTCTCTGGACTCACTGCACTTCATCCGCAGTGGTGCCACTGCACTCTCTGGACTCACTGCACTGCATCCCCAGTGGTGCCAGTGCACTCTATGGACTCACTGCACTGCATACCCAGTGGTGCCAGTGCACTCTCTGGAATCACTGCAGTGCATCCCCAGTGGTGCCAGTGCATTCTCTAGACTCACTGCAGTGCATCCCCAGTTGTGCCAGTGCACTCTCTGGACTCACTGCACTGCATCACCTGTGGTGCCAGTGCACTCTATGGCCTCACTGCACTGCATCCCCAGTGGTGCCAGTGTACTCACAGCACTGCATCCCCAGTTGTGCCAGTGCACTCTCTGGCCTAACTGCACTGCATCCCCAGTGGTGCCCCTGCACTCTCTGGACTCACTGCACTGCATCCCCAGTGGTGCCAGTGCACTCTCTGAACTCATTGCAGTGCATCCCAAGTGGTGCCAGTGCACTCTCTGGGCTCACTGCACTGCATCCCCAGTGGTGCCAGTGCACTCTCTGGACTCACTGCACTGCATCCCCAGTGGTGCCAGTGCACTCTCTGGACTCACTGCAGTGCATCCCCAGTGGTGCCAGTGCACTCTCTGGCCTCAGTACACTGCATTCCCGATGGTGCCAGTGCACTCTCTGGACTCACTAGAGTGCATCCCCAGTGGTGCCTGTGTACTCACTGCACTGCATCCCCAGTGGTGCCAGTGCACTCTCTGGACTCACTGTAGTGCATCCCCAGTGGTGCCAGTGTACTCTCTGGACTCACTGCACTGCATCACCAGTGGTGCCAGTGCATTCTCTAGACTCACTGTAGTGCATCCCCAGTGGTGCCAGTGCACTCTCTGGACTCACTGCAATGCATCCCCAGTGGTGCCAGTGCACTCTCTGGAGTCACTGCACTGCATCACCAGTGGTGCCAGTCCATTCTCTAGACTCACTGCAGTGCATCCCCAGTTGTGCCAGTGCACTCTCTGGACTCACTGCACTGCATCACCAGTGGTGCCAGTGCACTCTATGGCCTCACTGCACTTCATCCCCAGTGGTGCCAGTGTACTCACAGCACTGCATCCCCAGTGGTGCCAGTGCACTCTCTGGCCTCACTGCACTGCATCCCCAGTGGTGCCCCTGCACTCTCTGGACTCACTGCACTGCATCCCCAGTGGTGCCAGTGCACTCTCTGGACTCACTGCAGTGCATCCCCAGTGGTGCCAGTGCACTCTCTGGACTCACTGCACTGCATCCCCAGTGGTGCCAGTGCACTCTCTGGACTCACTAGAGTGCATCCCCAGTGGTGCCAGTGTACTCTCTGGACTCACTGCACTGCATCCCCAGTGGTGCCAGTGCACTCTCTGGACTCACTAGAGTGCATCCCCAGTGATGCCAGTGCACTCTCTGGACTCACTTCAGTGCATCCCCAGTGGTGCCAGTGCACTCTCTGGACTCACTGCACTGCATCCCCAGTGGTGCCAGTGCACTCTCTGGACTCACTGCAGTGCATCCCCAGTGGTGCCACTGCACTCTCTGGACTCACCGCACTGCATTCCCAGTGGTGCCAGTGCACTCTCTGGTCTCACTAGAGTGCATCCCCAGTTGTGCCAGTGTACTCACTGGACTGCATCCCCGGTGGTGCCAGTGCACTCTCTGGACTCACTGTAGTACATCCCCAGTGGTGCCAGTGCACTCTCTGGACTCACTGCACTGCATCCCCAGTGTAGCCAGTGCACTCTCTGGACTCACGGCACTGCATCCCCTGTGGTGCCAGTGCACTCTCTGGACTCACCGCACTGCATCCCCAGTGGTGCCAGTGCACTCTCTGGAGTCACTGCACTGCATCAACAGTGGTGCCAGGGCACTCTCTGGACTCACTGCACTGCATCCCCAGTGGTGCCAGTGCACTCTCTGGACTCACTGCACTGCATCCCCAGTGGAGACAGTGCACTCTCTGTAGTCACTGCGCTGCATTCCCAGTGGTGCCAGTGCACTCTCTGGACTCACTGCACTGCATCCCCAGTGGAGGCAATGCACTCTCTGGACTCACTGCAGTGCATCCCCAGTGGTGCCAGTGGCTCTCTTTACTCACTGCACTGCATCCCCAGTGTTGCCAGTGCACTCTCTGGACTCACTGCACTGCATCGCCAGTGGTGCCAGTGCACTCTCTGGACTCACTGCACTGCATCCCCAGTGGTGCCAGTGCACTCTCTGGACTCACTGCACTGCATCCCCAGTGGTGCCAGTGCACTCTCTGGACTCACTGCACTAAAACTCCAGTGTTGCCAGTGCACTCTCTGGACTCACTGCACTAAAACTCCAGTGGTGCCAGGGCACTCTCTGGACTCACTGCACTGCATCCCCAGTGGTGCCAGTGCACCCTCTGGAATCACTGCAGTTCATCCCCTGTGGTGCCAGTGCACTCTCTGGACTCACTGCAGTGCATCCCCAGTGGTGCCAGTGCACTCTCTGGACTCACTGCACTGCATCCCCATTGGTGCCAGTGCACTCTCTGGACTCCCTGCACTGCATCCCCAGTGGTGCCAGTGTACTCTCTGGACTCACTGCAGTGTATCCCCATTGGAGCCGGTGCACTCTCTGGACTCACTAAACTGCATCCCCAGTGGTGCCAGAGAACTCTCTGGAGTCACTGCAGTGCATCCCCAGTGGTGCCAGTGCACTCTCTGGACTCACTGCAGTGCATCCCCAGTGGTGCCAGTGCACTCTCTGGACTCACTGCACTGCATCCCCAGTGGTGCCAGTGCACTCTCTGGACTCACTGCAGTGCATCCCCAGTGGTGCCACTGCACTCTCTGGACTCACATAACTGCATTCCCAGTGGTGCCAGTGCACTCTCTGGTCTCACTAGAGTGCATCCCCAGTTGTGCCAGTGTACTCACTGGACTGCATCCCCAGTGGTGCCAGTGCACTCTCTGGACTCACTGTAGTACATCCCCAGTGGTGCCAGTGCACTCTCTGGACTCACTGCACTGCATCCCCAGTGTAGCCAGTGCACTCTCTGGACTCACGGCACTGCATCCCCTGTGGTGCCAGTGCACTCTCTGGACTCACCACACTGCATCCCCAGTGGTGCCAGTGCACTCTCTGGACTCAGCGGAGTGCATCCCCAGTGGTGCCAGTGCACTCTCTGGAGTCACTGCACTGCATCAACAGTGGTGCCAGGGCACTCTCTGGACTCACTGCACTGCATCCCCAGTGGTGCCAGTGCACTCTCTGGACTCACTGCACTGCATCCCCAGTGGAGACAGTGCACTCTCTGTAGTCACTGCGCTGCATCCCCAGTGGTGCCAGTGCACTCTCTGGACTCACTGCACTACATCCCCAGTGGAGGCAATGCACTCTCTGGACTCACTGCAGTGCATCCCCAGTGGTGCCAGTGGCTCTCTTTACTCACTGCACTGCATCCCCAGTGTTGCCAGCGCACTCTCTGGACTCACTGCACTGCATCGCCAGTGGTGCCAGTGCACTCTCTGGACTCACTGCACTGCATCCCCAGTGGTGCCAGTGCACTCTCTGGACTCACTGCACTGCATCCCCAGTGGTGCCAGTGTACTCTCTGGCATCACAGCACTGCATCCCCAGTGGTGCCAGTGCACTCTCTGGACTCACTGCACTAAAACTCCAGTGGTGACAGGGCACTCTCTGGACTCACTGCACTGCATCCCCAGTGGTGCCAGTGCACTCTCTGGAATCACTGCAGTTCATCCCCTGTGGTGCCAGTGCACTCTCTGGACTCACTGCAGTGCATCCCCAGTGGTGCCAGTGCACTCTCTGGACTCACTGCACTGCATCCCCATTGGTGCCAGTGCACTCTCTGGACTCCCTGCACTGCATCCCCAGTGGTGCCAGTGTACTCTCTGGACTCACTGCAGTGTATCCCCATTGGAGCCGGTGCACTCTCTGGACTCACTAAGCTGCATCCCCAGTGGTGCCAGAGAACTCTCTGGAGTCACTGCAGTGCATCCCCAGTGGTGCCAGTGCACTCTCTGGACTCACTGCAGTGCATCCCCAGTGGTGCAAGGGCACTCTCTGGACTCACTGCACTGCATCCCCAGGGGTGCCAGTGCACTCTCTGGTCTCACTGCGCTGCATCCCCAGTGGTGCTAGTGCACTCTCTGGACTCACTGCACTGCATCCCCAGTGGTGCCAGTGTACTCACAGAACTGCATCCCCAGTGGTGCCAGTGCACTCTCTGGAACACTGCACTGCATCCCCAGTGGTGCCAGTTCACTCTTTCGAGTCACTGCACTGCATCCCCAGTGGTGCCAGTGCACTCTCTGGACTCACTGCACTTCATCACCAGTGGTGCCAATGCACTCCCTGGACTCACTGCACTGCATCCCCAGTGGTGCCAGTGCACTCTATGGACTCACTGCACTGCATCCCCAGTGGTGCCAGTGCACTCTCTGGAATCACTGCACTGCATCCCCAGTGGTGCCAGTGCATTCTCTAGACTCACTGCAGTTCATCCCCAGTTGTGCCAGTGCACTCTCTGGCCTCACTGCACTGCATCCCCAGTGGTGCCAGTGCACTCTATAGCCTCACTGCACTGCATCCCCAGTGGTGCCAGTGTACTCACAGCACTGCATCCCCAGTGGTGCCAGTGTATTCTCTAGACTCACTGCAGTGCATCCCCAGTTGTGCCAGTGCACTCTATGGACTCACTGCACTGCATCCCCAGTGGTGCCAGTGCACTCTATGGCCTCACTGCACTGCATCCCCAGTGGTGCCAGCGTACTCACAGCACTGCATCCCCAGTGGTGCCAGTGCACTCTCTGGCCTCACTGCACTGCATCCCCAGTGGTGCCCCTGCACTCTCTGGACTCACTGCACTGCATCCCCAGTGGTGCCAGTGCACTCTCTGGACTCATTGCAGTGCATCCCAAGTGGTGCCAGTGCACTCTCTGGACTCACTGCACTGCATCCCCAGTGGTGCCAGTGCACTCTCTGGACTCACTGCACTGCATCCCCAGTGGTGCAAGGGCACTCTCTGGCCTCACTGCACTGCATCCCCAGTGGTGCCCCTGCACTCTCTGGCCTCAGTGCACTGCATTCCCAGTTGTGCCAGTGCACTCTCTGGACTCACTAGAGTGCATCCCCAGTGGTGCCAGTGTACTCACTGCACTGCCTCCCCAGTGGTGCCAGTGCACTCTCTGGACTCACTGTAGTGCATCCCCAGTGGTGCCAGTGCACTCTCTGGACTCACTGCACTGCATCCCCAGTGGTGCCAGTGCACTCTCTGGAATCACTGCAGTGCATCCCCTGTGGTGCCAGTGCACTCTCTGGAGTCACTGCAGTGCATCCCCAGTGGTGCCACTGCATTCTCTAGACTCACTGCAGTGCATCCCCAGTGGTGCCAGTGCACTCTCTGGACTCACTGCAGTGCATCCCCAGTGGTGCCAGTGCACTCTCTGGACTCACTGCAGTGCATACCCAGAAGTGCCACTGCACCCTCTGGACTCACTGCACTGCATCCCCAGTGGTTCCATTGCACTCTCTGGACTCACTGCATTGCATCCCCAGTGGTGCCAGTGCACTATCTGGACTCACTTCAGTGCATCCCCAGAAGTGCCAGTGCACTCTCTGGACTCACTGCACTGCATCCCCAATGGTGCCAGTGCACTCTCTGGACTCACTGCACTGCATCCCCAGTGGTGTAGTGCACTCTCTGGACTCACTGCACTGCATCCCCAGTGGTGCCAGTGCACTCTCTAGAGTCACTGCAGTGCATCCCTTGTTGTGCTAGTGCACTCTCTGCACTCATTACACTGCACCCCAGAAGTACCAGTGCACTCTCTGGACTCACTGCACTGCATCCCCAGTGGTTCCATTGCACTCTCTGGACTCACTGCATTGCATCCCCAGTGGTGCCAGTGCACTCTCTGGACTCACTGCAGTGCATCCCCAGAAGTGCCAGTGCACTCTCTGGACTCACTGCAGTGCATCCCCAATGGTGCCAGTGCACTCTCTGGACTCACTGCACTGCATCCCCATTGGTGCCAGTGCACTCTCTGGACTCACAGGGTTGGCATCCCCATTGGTGCCAGTGCACTCTCTGGACTCACTGCAGTGCATCCCCAGAAGTGCCAGTGCACTCTCTGGACTCACTGCACTGCATCCCCAATGGTGCCAGTGCACCCCCTGGACTCACTGCACTGCATCCCCAATGGTGCCAGTGCACTCTTTGGACTCACTGCACTGCATCCCCAGTGGTGCCAGTGCACTCTCTGGACTCACTGCATTGCATCCCCAGTGGTGCCAGTGCACTCTCTGGACTCACTTCAGTGCATCCCCAGAAGTGCCAGTGCACTCTCTGGACTCACTGCATTGCATCCCCAGTGGTGCCAGTGCACTCTCTGGACTCACTGCACTGCATCCCCATTGGTGCCAGTGCACTCTCTGGACTCACTGCACTGCATCCCCAGTGGTTCCAGTGCACTCTCTGGATCACTGCACTGCATCCCCAGTGGTGCCAGTGCACTCTCTGGACTCACTGCACTGCATCCCCAGTGGTGCCAGTGCACTCTCTGGACTCACTGCAGTGCATCCCCAGTGGTGCCAGTGCACTCTCTGGACTCACTGCAGTGCATCCCCAGTGGTGCCAGTGCACTCTCTGGACTCACTGCACCGCATCCCCAGTGGTGCCAGTGCACTCTCTGGACTCACTGCACTGCATCCCCAGTGGTGCCAGTGCACTCTCTGGACTCACTGCACTGCATCCCCAGTGGTGCCAGTGCACTCTCTGGTCTCACTGCACTGCATCCCCAGTGGTGCCAGTGCACTCTCTGGACTCACTGGACTGCATCCCCATTGGTGCCAGTGCACTCTCTGGACTCAGTGCACTGCATCCCCATTGGTGCCAGTGCACTCTCTGGACTCACTGCACTGCATCCCCAGTGCTGACAGTGTACACCCTGGACTCACTGCACTGCATCACCAGTGGTGCCAGTACACTCTCTGGACTCACTGCAGTGAATCCCCGGTGGTGCCAGTGCACTCTCTGGACTCACTGCACTGCATCCCCAGTGCAGCCAATGCACTCTCTGGACTCACTGCAGTGCATCCCCAGTGGTGCCAGTGCACTCTCTGGACTCACAGCACTGCATTCCCAGTGGTGCCAGTGCACTCTCTGGACTCACTGCAGTGCATCCCCAGTGGTGCCAGTGCACTCTCTGGACTCACTGCACTGCATCCCCATTTGTGCCAGTGCACTTTCTGGACTCACTGCAGTGCATCCCCAGTGGTGCCAGTGCACTCTCTGGAATCACTGCAGTGCATCACCAGTGGTGACAGTGCACTCTCTGGACTCACTGCACTGCATCCCCAGTGGAGCCAATGCACTCTCTGGACTCACTGCAGTGCATCCCCAGTGGTGCCAGTGCACTCTCTGTAGTCACTGCGCTGCATCCCCAGTGGTGACAGTGCACTTTCTGGACTCACTGTGCTGCATCCCCAGTGGAGCCAATGCACTCTCTGGACTCACTGCAGTGCATCCCCAGTGGTGCCAGTGCACTCTCTGGAGTCACTGCACTGCATCCCCAGTGGTGCCAGTGCATTCTCTAGACTCACTGCAGTGCATCCCCAGTGGTGCCAGTGCACTCTCTGGACTCACTGCACTGCATCCCCAGTGGTGCCAGTGCACTCTCTGGACTCACTGCACGGCATCCCCAGTGGTGCCAGTGCACTCTCTGGCCTCAGTGCACTGCATTCCCAGTGGTGCCAGTGCACTCTCTGGACTCACTAGAGTGCATCCCCAGTGGTGCCAGTGTACTCACTGCACTGCATCCCCAGTGGTGCCAGTGCACTCTCTGGACTCACTGTAGTACATCCCCAGTGGTGCCAGTGCACTCTCTGGACTCACTGCACTGCATCCCCAGTGTAGCCAGTGCACTCTCTGGACTCACGGCACTGCATCCCCTGTGGTGCCAGTGCACTCTCTGGACTCACTGCACTGCATCCCCAGTGGAGCCAGTGCACTCTCTGGACTCACCGGAGTGCATCCCCAGTGGTGCCAGTGCACTCTCTGGACTCACTGCACTGCATCCCCAGTGGTGCCAGTGCACTCTCTGGACTCACTGCACTGCATCCCCAGTGGTGCCAGTGCACTCTCTGGAGTCACTGCACTGCATCCCCAGTGGTGCCAGTGCACTCTCTGGACTCACTGCACTGCATCCCCAGTGGAGACAGTGCACTCTCTGTAGTCACTGCGCTGCATCCCCAGTGGTGCCAGTGCACTCTCTGGACTCACTGCACTGCATCCCCAGTGGAGGCAATGCACTCTCTGGACTCACTGCAGTGCATCCCCAGTGGTGCCAGTGGCTCTCTTTACTCACTGCACTGCATCCCCAGTGTTGCCAGTGCACTCTCTGGACTCACTGCACTAAAACTCCAGTGGTGCCAGGGCACTCTCTGGACTCACTGCACTGCATCCCCTGTGGTGCCAGTGCACTCTCTGGACTCACTGCACTGCATCCCCAGTGGTGCCAGTGCACTCTCTGGACTCACTGCAGTGCATCACCAGTGGTGACAGTGCACTCTCTGGACTCACTGCACTGCATCCCCATTGGTGCCAGTGCACTCTCTGGACTCACTAAACTGCATCCCCAGTGGTGCCAGAGAACTCTCTGGAGTCACTGCAGTGCATCCCCAGTGGTGCCAGTGCACTCTCTGAACTCACTGCGCTGCATCCCCAGTGGTGCTAGTGCACTCTCTGGACTCACTGCACTGCATCCCCAGTGGTGCCAGTGTACTCACAGCACTGCATCCCCAGTGGTGCCAGTGCACTCTCTGGAATCACTGCACTGCATCCCCAGTGGTGCCAGTGCACTCTCTGGACTCAGTGCACTGCATCCCCATTGGTGCCAGTGCACTCTCTGGACTCACTGCACTGCATCCCCAGTGCTGACAGTGTACACCCTGGACTCACTGCACTGCATCACCAGTGGTGCCAGTACACTCTCTGGACTCACTGCAGTGAATCCCCGGTGGTGCCAGTGCACTCTCTGGACTCACTGCACTGCATCCCCAGTGGTGCCAGTGCACTCTCTGGACTCACTGCAGTGCATCCCCAGTGGTGCCAGTGCACTCTCTGGACTCACAGCACTGCATTCCCAGTGGTGCCAGTGCACTCTCTGGACTCACTGCAGTGCATCCCCAGTGGTGCCAGTGCACTCTCTGGACTCACTGCACTGCATCCCCATTTGTGCCAGTGCACTTTCTGGACTCACTGCAGTAAATCCCCAGTGGTGCCAGTGCACTCTCTGGAATCACTGCAGTGCATCACCAGTGGTGACAGTGCACTCTCTGGACTCACTGCACTGCATCCCCAGTGGAGCCAATGCACTCTCTGGACTCACTGCAGTGCATCCCCAGTGGTGCCAGTGCACTCTCTGGACTCACTGCACTGCATCCCCAGTGGTGCCAGTGCATTCTCTAGACTCACTGCAGTGCATCCCCAGTGGTGCCAGTGCACTCTCTGGACTCACTGCACTGCATCCCCAGTGGTGCCAGTGCACTCTCTGGACTCACTGCACGGCATCCCCAGTGGTGCCAGTGCACTCTCTGGCCTCAGTGCACTGCATTCCCAGTGGTGCCAGTGCACTCTCTGGACTCACTAGAGTGCATCCCCAGTGGTGCCAGTGTACTCACTGCACTGCATCCCCAGTGGTGCCAGTGCACTCTCTGGACTCACTGTAGTACATCCCCAGTGGTGCCAGTGCACTCTCTGGACTCACTGCACTGCATCCCCAGTGTAGCCAGTGCACTCTCTGGACTCACGGCACTGCATCCCCTGTGGTGCCAGTGCACTCTCTGGACTCACTGCACTGCATCCCCAGTGGTGCCAGTGCACTCTCTGGAATCACCGGAGTGTATCCCCAGTGGTGCCAGTGCACTCTCTGGACTCACTGCACTGCATCCCCTGTGGTGCCAGTGCACTCTCTGGACTCACTGCACTGCATCCCCAGTGGTGCCACTGCACTCTCTGGACTCACTGCACTGCATCCCCAGTGGTGCCAGTGCACTCTCTGGACTCACTGCACTGCATCCCCAGTGGAGACAGTGCACTCTCTGTAGTCACTGCGCTGCATCCCCAGTGGTGCCAGTGCACTCTCTGGACTCACTGCACTGCATCCCCAGTGGAGGCAATGCACTCTCTGGACTCACTGCAGTGCATCCCCAGTGGTGCCAGTGGCTCTCTTTACTCACTGCACTGCATCCCCAGTGTTGCCAGTGCACTCTCTGGACTCACTGCACTAAAACTCCAGTGGTGCCAGGGCACTCTCTGGACTCACTGCACTGCATCCCCTGTGGTGCCAGTGCACTCTCTGGACTCACTGCACTGCATCCCCAGTGGTGCCAGTGCACTCTCTGGACTCACTGCAGTGCATCACCAGTGGTGACAGTGCACTCTCTGGACTCACTGCACTGCATCCCCATTGGTGCCAGTGCACTCTCTGGACTCACTAAACTGCATCCCCAGTGGTGCCAGAGAACTCTCTGGAGTCACTGCAGTGCATCCCCAGTGGTGCCAGTGCACTCTCTGAACTCACTGCGCTGCATCCCCAGTGGTGCTAGTGCACTCTCTGGACTCACTGCACTGCATCCCCAGTGGTGCCAGTGTACTCACAGCACTGCATCCCCAGTGGTGCCAGTGCACTCTCTGGAATCACTGCACTGCATCCCCAGTGGTGCCAGTTCACTCTTTCGAGTCACTGCACTGCATCCCCAGTGGTGCCAGTGCACTCTCTGGACTCACTGCACTTCATCGCCATTGGTGCTAGTGCACTCTCTGGACTCACTGCACTGCATCCCCAGTGGTGCCACTGCACTCTCTGGACTCACTGCACTGCATCCCCAGTGGTGCCAGTGCACTCTATGGACTCACTGCACTGCATCCCCAGTGGTGCCAGTGCACTCTCTGGAATCACTGCACTGCATCCCCAGTGGTGCCAGTGCACTCTCTGGAGTCACTGCACTGCATCCCCAGTGGTGCGAGTGCATTCTCTAGACTCACTGCAGTGCATCTCCAGTTGTGCCAGTGCACTCTCTGGACTCACTGCACTGCATCACCTGTGTGTCAGTGCACTCTATGGCCTCACTGCACTGCATCCCCAGTGGTGCCAGTGTACTCACAGCACTGCATCCCCAGTGGTGCCAGTGCACTCTCTGGCCTCACTGCACTGCATCCCCAGTGGTGCCCCTGCACTCTCTGGACTCACTGCACTGCATCCCCAGTGGTGCCAGTGAACTCTCTGGACTCACTGCACTGCATCCCCAGTGGTGCCAGTGCACTCTCTGGACTCACTGCACTGCATCCCCAGTGGTGCCAGTGCACTCTCTGGACTCACTGCACTGCATCCCCAGTGGTGCCTCTGCACTCTCTAGACTCACTGCAGTGCATCCCCAGTGGTGCCAGTGCACTCTCTGGCCTCAGTGCACTGCATTCCCAGTGGTGCCAGTGCACTCTCTGGACTCACTAGAGTGCATCCCCAGTGTTGCCAGTGTACTCACTGCACTGCATCCCCAGTGGTGCCAGTGCACTCTCTGGACTCACTGTAGTGCATCTCCAGTGGTGCCAGTGCACTCTCTGGACTCACTGCACTGCATCCTCTGTGGTTCCAGTGCACTCTCTGGAGTCACTGCAGTGCATCCCCAGTGGTGCCACTGCATTCTCTAGACTCACTGCAGTGCATCCCCAGTGGTGCCAGTGCACTCTCTGGACTCACTGCAGTGCATCCCCAGAAGTGCCACTGCACTCTCTGGACTCACTGCACTGCATCCCCAGTGGTGCCAGTGCACTCTCTAGAGTCACTGCAGTGCATCCCTTGTTGTGCTAGTGCACTCTCTGCACTCACTACACTGCATCCCCAGAAGTGCCAGTGCACTCTCTGGACTCACTGCACTGCATCCCCGGTGGTTCCATTGCACTCTCTGGACTCACTGCATTGCATCCCCAGTGGTGCCAGTGCACTCTCTGGACTCACTGAAGTGCATCCCCAGAAGTGCCAGTGCACTCTCTGGACTCACTGCAGTGCATCCCCAATGGTGCCAGTGCACTCTCTGGACTCACTGCACTGCATCCCCAGTGGTGCCATTGCACTCTCTGGACTCACTGCACTGCATCCCCAGAAGTGCCACTGCACTCTCTGGACTCACTGCACTGCATCCCCAGTGGTGCCAGTGCACTCTCTAGAGTCACTGCAGTGCATCCCTTGTTGTGCTAGTGCACTCTCTGCACTCACTACACTGCACCCCAGAAGTGCCAGTGCACGCTCTGGACTCACTGCACTGCATCCCCAGTGGTTCCATTGCACTCTCTGGACTCACTGCATTGCATCCCCAGTGGTGCCAGTGCACTCTCTGGACTCACTGCAGTGCATCCCCAGAAGTGCCAGTGCACTCTCTGGACTCACTGCAGTGCATCCCCAATGGTGCCAGTGCACTCTCTGGACTCACTGCACTGCATCCCCATTGGTGCCAGTGCACTCTCTGGACTCAATGCAGTGCCTCCCCAGTGGTGCCAGTGCACTCTCTGGACTGACTGCACTGCATCCCCAGTGGTGCCAGTGCACTCTCTGGACTCACCGGGGTGCATCCCCAGTGGTGCCAGTGCACTCTCTGGACTCACTGCAGTGCATCCCCAGTGGTGCCAGTGCACTCTCTGGACTCACTGCACTGCATCCCCAATGGTGCCAGTGCACTCTCTGGACTCACTGCACTGCATCCCCAATGGTGCCAGTGCCCTCTGTGGACTCACTGCACTGCATCCCCAGTGGTGCCAGTGCACTCTCTGGACTCACTGCATTGCATCCCCAGTGGTGCCAGTGCACTCTCTGGACTCACTGCAGTGCATCCCCAGTGGTGCCAGTGCACTCTCTGGACTCACTGCACTGCATCCCCAGTGGTGCCAGTGCACTCACTGGACTCACTGCACTGCATCCTCTGTGGTTCCAGTGCACTCTCTGGAGTCACTGCAGTGCATCCCCAGTGGTGCCACTGCATTCTCTAGACTCACTGCAGTGCATCCCCAGTGGTGCCAGTGCACTCTCTGGACTCACTGCACTGCATCCCCAGAAGTGCCACTGCACTCTCTGGACTCACTGCACTGCATCCCGAGTGGTGCCAGTGCACTCTCTAGAGTCACTGCAGTGCATCCCTTGTTGTGCTAGTGCACTCTCTGCACTCACTACACTGCATCCCCAGAAGTGCCAGTGCACTCTCTGGACTCACTGCACTGCATCCCCGGTGGTTCCATTGCACTCTCTGGACTCACTGCATTGCATCCCCAGTGGTGCCAGTGCACTCTCTGGACTCACTGCACTGCATCCCCAGAAGTGCCAGTGCACTCTCTGGACTCACTGCAGTGCATCTCCAATGGTGCCAGTGCACTCTCTGGACTCACTGCACTGCATCCCCAGTGGTGCCAGTGCACTCTCTGGACTCACTGCACTGCATCCCCAGAAGTGCCACTGCACTCTCTGGACTCACTGCACTGCATCCCCAGTGGTGCCAGTGCACTCTCTAGAGTCACTGCAGTGCATCCCTTGTTGTGCTAGTGCACTCTCTGCACTCACTACACTGCACCCCAGAAGTGCCAGTGCACTCTCTGGACTCACTGCACTGCATCCCCAGTGGTTCCATTGCACTCTCTGGACTCACTGCATTGCATCCCCTGTGGTGCCAGTGCACTCTCTGGACTCACTGCAGTGCATCCCCAGAAGTGCCAGTGCACTCTCTGGACTCACTGCAGTGCATCCCCAATGGTGCCAGTGCACTCTCTGGACTCACTGCACTGCATCCCCATTGGTGCCAGTGCACTCTCTGGACTCAATGCAGTGCCTCCCCAGTGGTGCCAGTGCACTCTCTGGACTCACTGCACTGCATCCCCAGTGGTGCCAGTGCACTCTCTGGACTCACCGGGGTGCATCCCCAGTGGTGCCAGTGCACTCTCTGGACTCACTGCAGTGCATCCCCAGTGGTGCCAGTGCACTCTCTGGACTCACTGCACTGCATCCCCAATGGTGCCAGTGCACTCTCTGGACTCACTGCACTGCATCCCCAATGGTGCCAGTGCACTCTTTGGACTCACTGCACTGCATCCCCAGTGGTGCCAGTGCACTCTCTGGACTCACTGCATTGCATCCCCAGTGGTGCCAGTGCACTCTCTGGACTCACTGCAGTGCATCCCCAGAAGTGCCAGTGCACTCTCTGGACTCACTGCAGTGCATCCCCAATGGTGCCAGTGCACTCTCTGGACTCACTACAGTGCATCCCCAGTGGTGCCAGTGCACTCTCTGTAGTCACTGTGCTGCATCCCCAGTGGTGCCAGAGCACTCTCTGGACTCACTGCAGTGTAACCCCTGTGGTGCCAGTGCACTCTGTGGACTAACTGCACTGCATCCCAATGGTGCCAGTGCACTCTCTGGACTCACTGCACTGCATCCCCAGTGGTGCCAGTGCACTCTCTGGACTCACTGCAGTGCATCCCCAGTGGTGCCAGTGCACTCTCTGGAGTCACTGCGCTGCATCAACAGTGGTGCCAGTGCACTCTCTGGACTCACTGCACTGCATCCCCAGTCGTGCCAGTGTAGTGTCTGGACTCACTGCAGTGCATCCCCAGTGGTGCCAGTACAATCTCTGGACTCACTGCAATGCAGCTCACTGGTGCCAGAGCACTCTCTGGACTCACTGGACTGCATCACCAGTGGTGCCAGTGTACTCTCTGGACTCACCGGAGTGTAACCCCAGTGGTACCAGTGCACTCTCTGGACTCACTGCACTGCATCCCCAGTGGTGCCAGTGCACTCTCTGGACTCACTGCACTGCATCCCCAATGGTGCCAGTGCACTCTCTGGAATCACTGCAGGGCAACCCCTGTGGTGCCAGTGCCCTCTCTGGAGTCACTGCACTGCATCCCCAGTGGTGCCAGTGCATTCTCTAGACTCACTGCAGTGCATCCCCAGTTGTGCCAGTGCACTCTCTGGACTCACTGCAGTTTATCCCCAGTGGTGCAAGGGCACTCTCTGGACTCACTGCACTGCATCCCCAGTGGTGCCAGTGCACTCTGTGGACTCACTGCGCTGCGTCCCCAGGGGTGCCAGTGCACTCTCTGGACTCACTGCACTGCATCCCCAGTGGTGCCAGTGCACTCTCTGGACTCACTGCAGTGCCTCCCCACTGGTGCCAGTGCACTCTCTGGACTCACTGCAGTGCATCCCCAGTGGTGCCAGTGCACTCTCTGGACTCACTGCACTGCATCCGCAGTGGTTCCAGTGCACTCTCTGGATCACTGCACTGCATCACCATTGGTGCCACGGCACTCTCCGGACTCACTGCAGTGCATCACCAGTGGTGCCAGTGCAATCTTTCGAGTCACTGCACTGCATCCCCATTGGTGCCAGTGCACTCTCTGGAGTCACTGCACTGCATCCCCAGTGGTGCCAGTGCACTCACTGGACTCACAGCATTGCATCCCCAGTGGTGCCAGTGCACTCTCTGGACTCACTGCACTGCATTCCCAGTGCTGACAGTGTACTCCCTGGACTCACTGCACTTCATCACCAGTGGTGCCAGTACACTCTCTGGACTCACTGCAGTGCATCCCCAGTGGTGCCACTGCACTCTTTGGACTCACTGCACTGCATCCCCAGTGGAGACAGTGCACTCTCTGGACTCACTGCCGTGCATCCCCAGTGGTGCCAGTGGCTCTCTGTACTCACTGCACTGCATCCCCAGTGTTGCCATTGCACTCTCTGGACTCACTGCACTGCATCCCCAGTGGTGCCAGTGCACTCTCTGGAGTCACTGCACTGCATCAACAGTTGTGCCAGCGCACTCTCTGGACTCACTGCACTGAATCCCCAGTGGTGCCAGTGTAGTGTCTGGACTCACTGCAGTGCATCCCCAGTGGTGCCAGTACAATCTCTGGACACACTGCAATGCAGCTCACTGGTGCCAGAGCACTCTCTGGACTCACTGCACTGCATCCCCAGTGGTGCCAGTGTACTCTCTGGACTCACCGGAGTGTAACCCCAGTGGTACCACTGCACTCTCTGGACTCACTGCACTAAAACTCCAGTGGTGCCAGTGCACTCTCTGGACTCACTGCACTGCATCCCCAGTGGTGCCAGTGCACTCTCTGGACTCACTGCACTGCATCCCCAATGGTGCCAGTGCACTCTCTGGAATCACTGCAGTGCAACCCCTGTGGTGCCAGTGCCCTCTCTGGAGTCACTGCACTGCATCCCCAGTGGTGCCAGTGCATTCTCTAGACTCAATGCAGTGCATCCCCAGTGGTGCCAGTGCACTCTCTGGACTCACTGCACTGCATCCCCAGTGGTGCCATTGCACTCTCTGGACTCCCTGCACTGCATCCCCAGTGGTGCCACTGCACTCTCTGGACTCACTGCAGTGTATCCCTATTGGAGCCGGTGCACTCTCTGGACTCACTAAACTGCATCCCCAGTGGTTCCAGAGAACTCTCTGGAGTCACTGCAGTACATCCCCAGTGGTGCCAGTGCACTGTCTGGACTCACTGCAGTTTATCCCCAGTGGTGCAAGGGCACTCTCTGGACTCACTGCACTGCATCCCCAGTGGTGCCAGTGCACTCTCTGGACTCACTGCGCTGCGTCCCCAGGGGTGCCAGTGCACTCTCTGGACTCACTGCACTGCATCCCCAGTGGTGCCAGTGCACTCTCTGGACTCACTGCAGTGCCTCCCCACTGGTGCCAGTGCACTCTCTGGACTCACTGCACTGCATCCCCAGTGGTTCCAGTGCACTCTCTGGATCACTGCACTGCATCACCATTGGTGCCACGGCACTCTCCGGACTCACTGCAGTGCATCCCCAGTGGTGCCAGTGCAATCTTTCGAGTCACTGCACTGCATCCCCATTGGTGCCAGTGCACTCTCTGGAGTCACTGCACTGCATCCCCAGTGGTGCCAGTGCCCTCACTGGACTCACTGCAGTGCATCCACACTGGTGCCAGTGCACTCACTGGACTCACTGTACTGCATCACCAGTGGTGCCAGTGCACTCTCTGGACTCACTGCACTTCATCCCCAGTGGTGCCAGTGCACTCTCTGGACTCACGGCACTGCATCCCCTGTGGTGCCACTGCACTCTCTGAACTCACTGCAGTGCATCCCCAGTGGTGCTAGCGCACTCTCTGGACTCACTGCAGTGCATCCCCAGTGGTGCCACTGCACTCTCTGGACTCACTGCACTGCATCCGCAGTGGTGCCAGTGCACTCTCTGGACTCACTGCAGTGCATCCCCAGTGGTGCCAGTGCACTCTCTGGACTCACTGCACTGCATCCCCAGTGGTGCCAGTGCACTCTCTGGACTCACTGCAGTGCATCCCCAGTGGTGCCAGTGCACTCTCTGGACTCACTGCATTGCATCCCCAGTGGTGCCAGTGCACTCTCTGGACTCACTGCACTGCATCCCCAGTGGAGACAGTGCACTCTCTGGACTCACTGCAGTGCATCCCCAGTGGTGCCAGTGGCTCTCTGTACTCACTGCACTGCATCCCCAGTGTTGCCATTACACACTCTCTGGACTCACTGCACTGCATCCCCAGTGGTGCCAGTGCACTCTCTGGAGTCACT
The DNA here is from genome assembly GCF_964211835.1 of Anser anser. Lineage (NCBI taxonomy): Eukaryota > Metazoa > Chordata > Aves > Anseriformes > Anatidae > Anser > Anser anser. Next base: position 1,070,997 of record NC_139725.1, read on the forward strand.
GCAGTGCATCAACAGTGGTGCCAGTGCACTCTCTGGACTCACTGCACTGAATCCCCAGTCGTGCCAGTGTAGTCTCTGGACTCACTGCAGTGCATCCCCAGTGGTGCCAGTGCACTCTCTGGCCTCAGTGCACTGCATTTCCTGTGGTGCCAGTGCACTCTCTGGACTCACTAGAGTGCATCCCCAGTGGTGCCAGTTTACTCACTGCACTGCATCCCCAGTGGTGCCAGTGCACTCTCTGGACTCACTGCACTGCATCCCCAGTGCTGACAGTGTACTCCCTGGACTCACTGCACTGCATCACCAGTGGTGCCAGTACACTCTCTGGACTCACTGCAGTGTATCCCCAGTGGTGCCAGTGCACTCTATGGACTCACTGCACTGCATCCCCAGTGGAGACAGTGCACTCTCTGTAGTCACTGCGCTGCATCCCCAGTGGTGCCAGTGCACTCTCTGGACTCACTGCACTGCATCCCCAGTGGAGCCAATGCACTCTCTGGACTCACTGCAGTGCATCCCCAGTGGTGCCAGTGGCTCTCTGTACTCACTGCACTGCATCCCCAGTGTTGCCATTGCACTCTCTGGACTCACTGCACTGCATCCCCAGTGGTGCCAGTGCACTCTCTGGACTCACTGCAGTGCATCCCCAGTGGTGCAAGTGCACTCTCTGGACTCACTGCGCTGCATCCCCAGTGGTGCCAGTGCACTCTCTGGACTCACTGCAGTGCATCCCCAGTGGTGCCAGTGCACTCTCTGGACTCACTGTAGTGCCTCCCCACTGGTGCCATTGCGCTCTCTGGACTCACTGCACTGCATCCCCAGTGGTGCCAGTGCACTCTCTGGACTCACTGCACTGCATCCCCAGTGGTTCCAGTGCACTCTCTGGATCACTGCACTGCATCCCCAGTGGTGCCAGTGCACTCTTTCGAGTCACTGCACTGCATCCCCAGTGGTGCCAGTGCACTCTCTGGAGTCACTGCACTGCATCCCCAGTGGTGCCAGTGCACTCTATGGCCTCACTGCACTGCATCCCCAGTGGTGCCAGTGCACTCACTGGACTCACTGTACTGCATCCCCAGTGGTGCCAGTGCACTCTCTGGACTCACTGCAGTGCATCACCAGTGGTGCCAGTGCACTCTATGGCCTCACTGCACTGCATTCCCAGTGGTGCCAGTGCACTCTCTGGACTCACTGCACTACATCCCCAGTGGTGCCAGTGTACTCACTGCACTGCATCCCCAGTGGTGCCAGCGCACTCTCTGGCCTCACTGCACTGCATCACCAGTGCTGCCAGTGCACTCTCTGGACTCACTGCACTGCATCCCCAGTGGTGCCAGTGCACTCTCTGGACTCACTGCAGTGCAACCCCAGTGATGCCAGTGCACTCTCTGGACTCACTGCACTGCATCCCCAGTGGTGCCAGTGCACTCTCTGGACTCACTGCAGTTCATCCCCAGTTGTGCCAGTGCACTCTCTGGACTCACTGCAGTGCATCCCCAGTGGTGCCAGTGCACTCTCTGGACTCACTGCAGTGCATCCCCAGAGGTGCCAGTGCACTCTCTGGCCTCAGTGCACTGCATTCCCTGTGGTGCCAGTGCACTCTCTGGACTCACTAGAGTGCATCCCCAGTGGTGCCAGTGTACTCACTGCACTGCATACCCAGTGGTGCCAGTGCACTGTCTGGACTCACTGCAGTGCATCACCAGTGGTGCCAGTGCACTCTCTGGAGTCACTGCACTGCATCGCCAGTGGTTCCAGTGCACTCTCTGGATCACTGCACTGCATCACCATTGGTGCCAGTGCACTCTCTGCAGTCACTGCAGTGCATCCCCTGTTGTGCCAGTGCACTCTCTGCACTCACTGCACTGCATCCCCAGTGGTGCCAGTGCACTCTCTGGAGTCACTGCAGTGCATCCCCTGTTGTGCCAGTGCACTCTCTGCACTCACTGCATTGCATCCCCAGTGGTGCCAGTGCACTCTCTGGACTCACTGCACTGCATCCCCAGTGCTGACAGTGTACTCCCTGGACTCACTGCACTGCATCACCAGTGGTGCCAGTACACTCTCTGGACTCACTGCAGTGTATCCCCAGTGGTGCCAGTGCACTCTCTGGACTCACTGCACTGCATCCCCAGTGGAGACAGTGCACTCTCTGTAGTCACTGCGCTGCATCCCCAGTGGTGCCAGTGCACTCTCTGGACTCACTGCACTGCATCCCCAGTGGAGCCAATGCACTCTCTGGACTCACTGCAGTGCATCCCCAGTGGTGCCAGTGGCTCTCTGTACTCACTGCACTGCATCCCCAGTGGTGCCAGTGCACTCTCTGGAGTCACTGCACTGCATCAACAGTGGTGCCAGTGCACTCTCTGGACTCACTGCACTGAATCCCCAGTGGTGCCAGTGTAGTCTCTGGACTCACTGCAGTGCATCCCCAGTGGTGCCAGTGCACTCTCTGGACTCACTGCACTGCAGCTCACTGGTGCCAGAGCACTCTCTGGACTCACTACACTGCATCCACAGTGGTGCCAGTGTACTCTCTGGACTCACCGGAGTGTAACACCAGTGGTGCCAGTGCACTCTCTGGACTCACTGCACTAAAACTCCAGTGGTGCCAGTGCACTCTATGGACTCACTGCACTGCATCCCCAGTGGTGCCAGTGCACTCTCTGGACTCACTGCACTGCATCCCCAATGGTGCCAGTGCACTCTCTGGAATCACTGCAGTGCAACCCCTGTGGTGCCAGTGCACTCTCTGGAGTCACTGCACTGCATCCCCAGTGGTGCCAGTGCATTCTCTAGACTCACTGCAGTGCATCCCCAGTGGTGCCAGTGCACTCTCTGGACTCACCGGGGTGCATCCCCAGTGGTGACAGTGCACTCTCTGGACTCACTGCACTGCATCCCCAGTAGTGCCATTGCACTCACTGGACTCCCTGCACTGCATCCAGAGTGGTGCCACTGCACTCTCTGGACTCACTGCAGTGTATCCCCATTGGAGCCGGTGCACTCTCTGGACTCACTGCACTGCATCCCCAGTGGTGCCAGTGCACTCTCTGGACTCACTGCACTGCATCCCCAGTGGTGCCAGTGCACTCTCTGGACTCACTGCACTGCATCCCCAGTGGTGCCAGTGCACTCTCTGGACTCACGGCACTGCATCCCCTGTGGTGCCAGTGCACTCTCTGGACTCACCGCACTGCATCCCCAGTGGTGCCAGTGCACTCTCTGGACTCACCGGAGTGCATCCCCAGTGGTGCCAGTGCACTCTCTGGACTCACTGCAGTGCATCCCCAGTGGTGCCAGTGCACTCTCTGGAGTCACTGCACTGCATCCACAGTGGTGCCACTGCACTCTCTGGACTCACTGCACTGCATCCCCAGTGGTGCCAGTGCACTCTATGGACTCACTGCAGTGCATCCCCAGTGGTGCCAGTGCACTCTCTGGACTCACTGCACTGCATCCCCAGTGGTGCCACTGCACTCTCTGGACTCAGTGCACTGCATCCCCAGTGGTGCCAGTGCACTCTCTGCACTCACTGCACTGCATCCCCAGTGGTGCCAGTGCACTCTCTGGACTCACTGCACTGCATCCCCAGTGGTGCCAGTGCACTCTCTGCACTCACTGCACTGCATCCCCAGTGGTGCCAGTGCACTCTCTGGCCTCAGTGCACTGCATTCCCAGTGGTGCCAGTGCACTCTCTGGACTCACTAGAGTGCATCCCCAGTGGTGCCAGTGTACTCACTGCACTGCATCCCCAGTGGTGCCAGTGCACTCTCTGCACTCACTGTAGTACATCCCCAGTGGTGCCAGTGCACTCTCTGGACTCACTGCACTGCATCCCCAGTGGTGCCAGTGCACTCTCTGGACTCACGGCACTGCATCCCCTGTGGTGCCAGTGCACTCTCTGGACTCACCGTACTGCATCCCCAGTGGTGCCAGTGCACTCTCTGGACTCACTGCAGTGCATCCCCAGAAGTGCCAGTGCACTCTCTCGACTCACTGCAGTGCATCCCCAGTGGTGCCAGTGCACTCTCTGGACTCACTGCACTGCATCCCCAGTGGTGCCACTGCACTCTCTGGACTCACTGCACTGCATCCCCAGTGGTGCCAGTGCACTCTCTGGACTCACTGCACTGCATCCCCAGTGGAGACAGTGCACTCTCTGTAGTCACTGCGCTGCATCCCCAGTGGTGCCAGTGCACTCTCTGGACTCACTGCACTGCATCCCCAGTGGAGGCAATGCACTCTCTGGACTCACTGCAGTGCACCCCAGTGTTGCCAGTGGCTCTCTTTACTCACTGCACTGCATCCCCAGTGTTGCCAGTGCACTCTCTGGACTCACTGCACTGCATCGCCAGTGGTGCCAGTGCACTCTCTGGACTCACTGCACTGCATCCCCAGTGGTGCCAGTGCACTCTCTGGACTCACTGCACTGCATCCCCAGTGGTGCCAGTGTACTCTCTGGACTCACAGCACTGCATCGCCAGTGGTGCCAGTGCACTCTCTGGACTCACTGCACTAAAACTCCAGTGGTGCCAGTGCACTCTCTGGACTCACTGCACTAAAACTCCACTGGTGCCAGTGCACTCTCTGGACTCACTGCACTGCATCCCCAGTGGTGCCAGTGCACTCTCTGGAATCACTGCAGTGCATCCCCTGTGGTGCCAGTGCACTCTCTGGACTCACTGCACTGCATCCCCAGTGGTGCCAGTGCATTCTCTAGACTCACTGCACTGCATCCCCAGTGGTGCCAGTGCACTCTCTGGACTCACTGCAGTGCATCACCAGTGGTGACAGTGCACTCTCTGGACTCACTGCACTGCATCCCCATTGGTGCCAGTGCACTCTCTGGACTCCCTGCACTGCATCCCCAGTGGTGCCAGTGTACTCTCTGGACTCACTGCAGTGTATCCCCATTGGAGCCGGTGCACTCTCTGGACTCACTAAACTGCATCCCCAGTGGTGCCAGAGAACTCTCTGGAGTCACTGCAGTGCATCCCCAGTGGTGCCAGTGCACTCTCTGGACTCACTGCAGTGCATCCCCAGTGGTGCCAGTGCACTCTCTGGACTCACCGTACTGCATCCCCAGTGGTGCCAGTGCACTCTCTGGACTCACCGGAGTGCATCCCCAGTGGTGCCAGTGCACTCTCTCGACTCACTGCAGTGCATCCCCAGTGGTGCCAGTGCACTCTCTGGGCTCACTGCACTGCATCCCCAGTGGTGCCAGTGCACTCTCTGGAATCACTGCACTGCATCCCCAGTGGTGCCAGTTCACTCTTTCGAGTCACTGCACTGCATCCCCAGTGGTGCCAGTGCACTCTCTGGACTCACTGCACTGCATCCCCAGTGGTGCCACTGCACTCTCTGGACTCACTGCACTGCATCCCCAGTGGTGCCAGTGCACTCTATGGACTCACTGCACTGCATCCCCAGTGGTGCCAGTGCACTCTCTGGAATCACTGCACTGCATCCCCAGTGGTGCCAGTGCATTCTCTAGACTCACTGCAGTGCATCCCCAGTTGTGCCAGTGCACTCTCTGGACTCATTGCACTGCATCACCTGTGGTGCCACTGCACTCTATGGCCTCACTGCACTGCATCCCCAGTGGTGCCAGTGTACTCACAGCACTGCATCCCCAGTGGTGCCAGTGCACCCTCTGGCCTCACTGCACTGCATCCCCAGTGGTGCCCCTGCACTCTCTGGACTCACTGCACTGCATCGCCAGTGGTGCCAGTGCACTCTCTGGACTCATTGCAGTGCATCCCAAGTGGTGCCAGTGCACTCTCTGGCCTCAGTGCACTGCATTCCCAGTGGTGCCAGTGCACTCTCTGGACTCACTAGAGTGCATCCCCATTGGTGCCAGTGTACTCACTGCACTGCATCCCCAGTGGTGCCAGTGCACTCTCTGGACTCACTGTAGTGCATCCCCAGTGGTGCCAGTGCACTCTCTGGACTCACTGCACTGCATCCCCATTGGTGCCAGTGCACTCTCTGGAGTCACTGCACTGCATCCCCAGTGGTGCCAGTGCACTCTATGGCCTCACTGCACTGCATCCCCAGTGGTACCCCTGCACTCTCTGGACTCACTGCACTGCATCCCCAGTGGTGCCAGTGCACTCTCTGGACTCACTGCACTGCATCCCCAGTGGTGCCAGTGCACTCTCTGGACTCACTGCACTGCATCCCCAGTGGTGCCAGTGCACTCTCTGGACTCACTAGAGTGCATCCCCAGTGGTGCCAGTGTACTCTCTGGAGTCACTGCACTACATCCCCAGTGGTGCCAGTGCATTCTCTAGACTCACTGCAGTGCATCCACAGTGGTGCCAGTGCACTCTCTGGACTCACTGCAGTGCATCCCCAGTGGTGCCAGTGCACTCTCTGGACTCACTGCACTGCATCCCCAGTGGTGCCAGTGCACTCTCTGGACTCACTGCAGTGCATCCCCAGTGGTGCCAGTGCACTCTCTGGAGTCACTGCACTGCATCCCCAGTGGTGCCAGTGCATTCTCTAGACTCACTGCAGTGCATCCCCAGTGGTGCCAGTGCACTCTCTGGACTCACTGCACTGCATCCCCAGTGGTGCCAGTGCACTCTCTGGAGTCACTGCAGTGCATCCCCAGTGGTGCCACTGCACTCTCTGGACTCACCGCACTGCATTCCCAGTGGTGCCAGTGCACTCTCTGGTCTCACTAGAGTGCATCCCCAGTTGTGCCAGTGTACTCACTGGACTGCATCCCCAGTGGTGCCAGTGCACTCTCTGGACTCACTGTATTACATCCCCAGTGGTGCCAGTGCACTCTCTGGACTCACTGCACTGCATCCCCAGTGTAGCCAGTGCACTCTCTGGACTCACGGCACTGCATCCCCTGTGGTGCCAGTGCACTCTCTGGACTCACTGCACTGCATCCCCAGTGGTGCCAGTGCACTCTCTGGACTCAGCGGAGTGCATCCCCAGTGGTGCCAGTGCACTCTCTGGACTCACTGCACTGCATCAACAGTGGTGCCAGTGCACTCTCTGGACTCACTGCACTGCATCCCCAGTGGTGCCACTGCACTCTCTGGACTCACTGCAGTGCATCCCCAGTGGTGCCAGTGGCTCTCTTTACTCACTGCACTGCATCCCCAGTGTTGCCAGTGCACTCTCTGGACTCACTGCACTGCATCCCCAGTGGTGCCAGTGCACTCTCTGGACTCACTGCACTGCATCCCCAGTGGTGCCAGTGTACTCTCTGGACTCACAGCACTGCATCCCCAGTGGTGCCAGTGCACCCTCTGGACTCACTGCACTAAAACTCCAGTGTTGCCAGTGCACTCTCTGGACTCACTGCACTAAAACTCCAGTGGTGCCAGGGCACTCTCTGGACTCACTGCACTGCATCCCCAGTGGTGCCAGTGCACTCTCTGGAATCACTGCAGTGCATCCCCTGTGGTGCCAGTGCATTCTCTAGACTCACTGCACTGCATCACCAGTGGTGCCAGTGCACTCTCTGGACTCACTGCAGTGCATCACCAGTGGTGACAGTGCACTGTCTGGACTCACTGCACTGCATCCCCATTGGTGCCAGTGCACTCTCTGGACTCCCTGCACTGCATCCCCAGTGGTGCCAGTGTACTCTCTGGACTCACTGCAGTGTATCCCCATTGGAGCTGGTGCACTCTCTGGACTCACTAAACTGCATCCCCAGTGGTGCCAGAGAACTCTCTGGAGTCACTGCAGTGCATCCCCAGTGGTGCCAGTGCACTCTCTGGACTCACTGCAGTGCATCCCCAGTGGTGCAAGGGCACTCTCTGGACTCACTGCACTGCATCCCCAGTGGTGCCAGTGCACTCTCTGGTCTCACTGCGCTGCATCCCCAGTGGTGCTAGTGCACTCTCTGGACTCACTGCACTGCATCCCCAGTGGTGCCAGTGTACTCACAGCACTGCATCCCCAGTGGTGCCAGTGCACTCTCTGGAATCACTGCACTGCATCCCCAGTGGTGCCAGTTCACTCTTTCGAGTCACTGCACTGCATCCCCAGTGGTGCCAGTGCACTCTCTGGACTCACTGCACTTCATCACCAGTGGTGCCACTGCACTCTCTGGACTCACTGCACTGCATCCCCAGTGGTGCCAGTGCACTCTATGGACTCACTGCACTGCATCCCCAGTGGTGCAAGTGCACTCTCTGCACTCACTGCACTGCATCCCCAGTGGTGCCAGTGCATTCTCTAGACTCACTGCAGTGCATCCCCAGTTGTGCCAGTGCACTCTCTGGACTCACTGCACTGCATCACCTGTGGTGCCAGTGCACTCTATGGCCTCACTGCACTGCATCCCCAGTGGTGCCAGTGTACTCACAGCACTGCATCCCCAGTGGTGCCAGTGCACTCTCTGGCCTCACTGTACTGCATCCCCAGTGGTGCCCCTGCACTCTCTGGACTCACTGCACTGCATCCCCAGTGGTGCCAGTGCACTCTCTGGACTCATTGCAGTGCATCCCAAGTGGTGCCAGTGCACTCTCTGGACTCACTGCACTGCATCCCCAGTGGTGCCAGTGCACTCTCTGGACTCACTGCACTGCATCCCCAGTGGTGCCAGTGCACTCTCTGGCCTCACTGCACTGCATCCCCAGTGGTTCCCCTGCACTCTCTGGCCTCAGTGCACTGCATTCCCAGTGGTGCCAGTGCACTCTCTGGACTCACTGTAGTGCATCCCTAGTGGTGCCAGTGCACTCTCTGGACTCACTGCACTGCATCCCCAGTGGTGCCAGTGCACTCTCTGGAATCACTTCAGTGCATCCCCTGTGGTGCCAGTGCACTCTCTGGAGTCACTGCAGTGCATCCCAAGTGGTGCCACTGCATTCTCTAGACTCACTGCAGTGCATCCCCAGTGGTGCCAGTGCACTCTCTGGACTCACTGCAGTGCATCCCCAGTGGTGCCAGTGCACTCTCTGGACTCACTGCAGTGCATCCCCAGAAGTGCCACTGCACTCTCTGGACTCACTGCACTGCATCACCAGTGGTGCCAGTGCACTCTCTAGAGTCACTGCAGTGCATCCCTTGTTGTGCTAGTGCACTCTCTGCACTCACTACACTGCATCCCCAAAAGTGCCACTGCACTCTCTGGACTCACTGCACTGCATCCCCGGTGGTTCCATTGCACTCTCTGGACTCACTGCATTGCATCCCCAGTGGTGCCAGTTCACTCTCTGGACTCACTGCAGTGCATCCCCAGAAGTGCCAGTGCACTCTCTGGACTCACTGCACTGCATCCCCAATGGTGCCAGTGCACTCTCTGGACTCACTGCACTGCATCCCCAGTGGTGCCAGTGCACTCTCTGGACTCACTGCACTGCATCCCCAGAAGTGCCACTGCACTCTCTGGACTCACTGCACTGCATCCCCAGTGGTGCCAGTGCACTCTCTAGAGTCACTGCAGTGCATCCCTTGTTGTGCTAGTGCACTCTCTGCACTCATTACACTGCACCCCAGAAGTACCAGTGCACTCTCTGGACTCACTGCACTGCATCCCCAGTGGTTCCATTGCACTCTCTGGACTCACTGCATTGCATCCCCAGTGGTGCCAGTGCACTCTCTGGACTCACTGCAGTGCATCCCCAGAAGTGCCAGTGCACTCTCTGGACTCACTGCAGTGCATCCCCAATGGTGCCAGTGCACTCTCTGGACTCACTGCACTGCATCCCCATTGGTGACAGTGCACTCTCTGGACTCACCGGGGTGCATCCCCAGTGGTGCCAGTGCGCTCTCTGGACTCACTGCAGTGCATCCCCAGTGGTGCCAGTGCACTCTCTGGACTCACTGCACTGCATCCCCAATGGTGCCAGTGCACTCCCTGGACTCACTGCACTGCATCCCCAATGGTGCCAGTGCACTCTTTGGACTCACTGCACTGCATCCCCAGTGGTGCCAGTGCACTCTCTGGACTCACTGCATTGCATCCCCAGTGGTGCCAGTGCACTCTCTGGACTCACTTCAGTGCATCCCCAGAAGTGCCAGTGCACTCTCTGGACTCACTGCATTGCATCCCCAATGGTGCCAGTGCACTCTCTGGACTCACTGCACTGCATCCCTATTGGTGCCAGTGCACTCTCTGGACTCACTGCACTGCATCCCCAGTGGTGCCAGTGCACTCTCTGGACTCACTGCACTGCATCCCCAGTGGTGACAGTGCACTCTCTGGACTCACTGCACTGCATCCCCAGTGGTGCCAGTGCACTCTCTGGACACACTGCACTGCATCCCCATTGGTGCCAGTGCACTCTCTGGACTCACTGCACTGCATCCCCAGTGGTGCCAGTGCACTCTCTGGACTCACTGCACTGCATCCCCAATGGTGCCAGTGCACTCTTTGGACTCCCTGCACTGCATCCCCAGTGGTGCCAGTGCCGTCTCTGGACTCACTGCAGTGCATCCCCACTGGTGCAAGTGCACTCTCTGCACTCACTGCACTGCATCCCCAGTGGTGCCAGTGCACTCTCTGGAATCACTGCACTGGATCCCCAGTGGTGCCAGTGCACTCTGTGGAGTCAGTGCACTGCATCCCCAGTGGTTCCAGTGCACTCTCTGGATCACTGCACTGCATCCCCGGTGGTGCCAGTGTACTCTCTGGACTCACTGCACTGCATCCCCAGAGGTGCCAGTGCGCTCTCTGGACTCACTGCAGTGCATCCCCAGTGGTGCCAGTGCACTCTCTGGACTCACTGCAGTGCATCCCCAGTGGTGCCAGTGCACTCTCTGGACTCACTGCACCGCATCCCCAGTGGTGCCAGTGCACTCTCTGGACTCACTGCACTGCATCCCCAGTGGTGCCAGTGCACTCTCTGGACTCACTGCACTGCATCCCCAGTGGTGCCAGTGCACTCTCTGGACTCACTGCACTGCATCCCCAGTGGTGCCAGTGCACTCTCTGGACTCAGTGCACTGCATCCCCATTGGTGCCAGTGCACTCTCTGGACTCACTGCACTGCATCCCCAGTGCTGACAGTGTACACCCTGGACTCACTGCACTGCATCACCAGTGGTGCCAGTACACTCTCTGGACTCACTGCAGTGAATCCCCAGTGGTGACAGTGCGCTCTCTAGACTCACTGCACTGCATCCCCAGTGGTGCCAGTGCACTCTCTGCACTCACTGCGCTGCATCCCCAGTGGTGCCAGTGCACTCTCTGGACTCACTAGAGTGCATCCCCATTGGTGCCAGTGTACTCACTGCACTGCATCCCCAGTGGTGCCAGTGCACTCTCTGGACTCACTGTAGTGCATCCCCAGTGGTGCCAGTGCGCTCTCTGGACTCACTGCACTGCATCCCCATTGGTGCCAGTGCACTCTCTGGAGTCACTGCACTGCATCCCCAGTGGTGCCAGTGCACTCTATGGCCTCACTGCACTGCATCCCCAGTGGTGCCCCTGCACTCTCTGGACTCACTGCACTGCATCCCCAGTGGTGCCAGTGCACTCTCTGGACTCACTGCAGTGCATCCCCAGTGGTGCCAGTGCACTCTCTGGACTCACTGCACTGCATCCCCAGTGGTGCCAGTGCACTCTCTGGACTCACTAGAGTGCATCCCCAGTGGTGCCAGTGTACTCTCTGGAGTCACTGCACTGCATCCCCAGTGGTGCCAGTGCATTCTCTAGACTCACTGCAGTGCATCCCCAGTGGTGCCAGTGCACTCTCTGGACTCACTGCAGTGCATCCCCAGTGGTGCCAGTGCACTCTCTGGACTCACTGCACTGCATCCCCAGTGGTGCCAGTGCACTCTCTGGGCTCACTGCAGTGCATCCCCAGTGGTGCCAGTGCACTCTCTGGACTCACTGCACTGCATCCCCAGTGGTGCCAGTGCATTCTCTAGACTCACTGCAGTGCATCCCCAGTGGTGCCAGTGCACTCTCTGGACTCACTGCACTGCATCCCCAGTGGTGCCAGTGCACTCTCTGGACTCACTGCAGTGCATCCCCAGTGGTGCCACTGCACTCTCTGGACTCACCGCACTGCATTCCCAGTGGTGCCAGTGCACTCTCTGGTCTCACTAGAGTGCATCCCCAGTTGTGCCAGTGTACTCACTGGACTGCATCCCCAGTGGTGCCAGTGCACTCTCTGGACTCACTGTATTACATCCCCAGTGGTGCCAGTGCACTCTCTGGACTCACTGCACTGCATCCCCAGTGTAGCCAGTGCACTCTCTGGACTCACGGCACTGCAACCCCTGTGGTGCCAGTGCACTCTCTGGACTCACTGTACTGCATCCCCAGTGGTGCCAGTGCACTCTCTGGACTCAGCGGAGTGCATCCCCAGTGGTGCCAGTTCACTCTCTGGAGTCACTGCACTGCATCAACAGTGGTGCCAGTGCACTCTCTGGACTCACTGCACTGCATCCCCAGTGGTGCCACTGCACTCTCTGGACTCACTGCACTGCATCCCCAGTGGAGACAGTGCACTCTCTGTAGTCACTGCGCTGCATCCCCAGTGGTGCCAGTGCACTCTCTGGACTCACTGCACTGCATCCCCAGTGGAGGCAATGCACTCTCTGGACTCACTGCAGTGCATCCCCAGTGGTGCCAGTGGCTCTCTTTACTCACTGCACTGCATCCCCAGTGTTGCCAGTGCACTCTCTGGACTCACTGCACTGCATCCCCAGTGGTGCCAGTGCACTCTCTGGACTCACTGCACTGCATCCCCAGTGGTGCCAGTGTACTCTCTGGACTCACAGCACTGCATCCCAAGTGGTGCCAGTGCACTCTCTGGACTCACTGCACTAAAACTCCAGTGTTGCCAGTGCACTCTCTGGACTCACTGCACTAAAACTCCAGTGGTGCCAGGGCACTCTCTGGACTCACTGCACTGCATCCCCAGTGGTGCCAGTGCACTCTCTGGAATCACTGCAGTGCATCCCCTGTGGTGCCAGTGCACTCTCTGGACTCACTGCACTGCATCCCCAGTGGTGCCAGTGCATTCTCTAGACTCACTGCACTGCATCCCCAGTGGTGCCAGTGCACTCTCTGGACTCACTGCAGTGCATCACCAGTGGTGACAGTGCACTGTCTGGACTCACTGCACTGCATCCCCATTGGTGCCAGTGCACTCTCTGGACTCCCTGCACTGCATCCCCAGTGGTGCCAGTGTACTCTCTGGACTCACTGCAGTGTATCCCCATTGGAGCCGGTGCACTCTCTGGACTCACTAAACTGCATCCCCAGTGGTGCCAGAGAACTCTCTGGAGTCACTGCAGTGTATCCCCAGTGGTGCCAGTGCACTCTCTGGACTCACTGCACTGCATCCCCAGTGGTGCAAGGGCACTCTCTGGACTCACTGCACTGCATCGCCAGTGGTGCCAGTGTACTCACAGCACTGCATCCCCAGTGGTGCCAGTGCACTCTCTGGAATCACTGCACTGCATCCCCAGTGGTGCCAGTGCACTCTCTGGAATCACTGCAGTGCATCCCCTGTGGTGCCAGTGCACTCTCTGGAGTCACTGCAGTGCATCCCAAGTGGTGCCACTGCATTCTCTAGACTCACTGCAGTGCATCCCCAGTGGTGCCAGTGCACTCTCTGGACTCACTGCACTTCATCACCAGTGGTGCCAGTGCACTCTCTGGACTCACTGCAGTGCATCCCCAGTGGTGCCAGTGCACTCTATGGACTCACTGCACTGCATCCCCAGTGGTGCCAGTGCACTCTCTGGAATCACTGCACTGCATCCCCAGTGGTGCCAGTGCACTCTCTGGCCTCACTGCACTGCATCCCCAGTGGTGCCCCTGCACTCTCTGGACTCACTGCACTGCATCACCAGTGGTGCCAGTGCACTCTCTGGACTCATTGCAGTGCATCCCAAGTGGTGCCAGTGCACTCTCTGGACTCACTGCACTGCATCCCCAGTGGTGCCAGTGCACTCTCTGGACTCACTGCACTGCATCCCCAGTGGTGCCAGTGCACTCTCTGGCCTCACTGCACTGCATCCCCAGTGGTGCCCCTGCACTCTCTGGCCTCAGTGCACTGCATTCCCAGTGGTGCCAGTGCACTCTCTGGACTCACTAGAGTGCATCCCCAGTGGTGCCAGTGTACTCACTGCACTGCATCCCCAGTGGTGCCAGTGCACTCTCTGGACTCACTGCACTGCATCCCCAGTGGAGGCAATGCACTCTCTGGACTCACTGCAGTGCATCCCCAGTGGTGCCAGTGGCTCTCTTTACTCACTGCACTGCATCCCCAGTGTTGCCAGTGCACTCTCTGGACTCACTGCACTGCATCGCCAGTGGTGCCAGTGCACTCTCTGGACTCACTGCACTGCATCGCCAGTGGTGCCAGTGCACTCTCTGGACTCACTGCACTGCATCCCCAGTGGTGCCAGTGTACTCTCTGGACTCACAGCACTGCATCCCCAGTGGTGCCAGTGCACTCTCTGGACTCACTGCACTAAAACTCCAGTGTTGCCAGTGCACTCTCTGGACTCACTGCACTAAAACTCCAGTGGTGCCAGGGCACTCTCTGGACTCACTGCACTGCATCACCAGTGGTGCCAGTGCACTCTCTGGAATCACTGCAGTTCATCCCCTGTGGTGCCAGTGCACTCTCTGGACTCACTGCACTGCATCCCCAGAGGTGCCAGTGCATTCTCTAGACTCACTGCACTGCATCCCCAGTGGTGCCAGTGCACTCTCTGGACTCACTGCAGTGCATCCCCAGTGGTGACAGTGCACTGTCTGGACTCACTGCACTGCATCCCCATTGGTGCCAGTGCACTCTCTGGACTCCCTGCACTGCATCCCCAGTGGTGCCAGTGTACTCTCTGGACTCACTGCAGTGTATCCCCATTGGAGCCGGTGCACTCTCTGGACTCACTAAACTGCATCCCCAGTGGTGCCAGAGAACTCTCTGGAGTCACTGCAGTGCATCCCCAGTGGTGCCAGTGCACTCTCTGGACTCACTGCAGTGCATCCCCAGTGGTGCAAGGGCACTCTCTGTACTCACTGCACTGCATCCCCAGTGGTGCCAGTGCACTCTCTGGTCTCACTGCGCTGCATCCCCAGTGGTGCTAGTGCACTCTCTGGACTCACTGCACTGCATCCCCAGTGGTGCCAGTGTACTCACAGCACTGCATCCCCAGTGGTGCCAGTGCACTCTCTGGAATCACTGCACTGCATCCCCAGTGGTGCCAGTTCACTCTTTCGAGTCACTGCACTGCATCCCCAGTGGTGCCAGTGCACTCTCTGGACTCACTGCACTTCATCACCAGTGGTGCCACTGCACTCTCTGGACTCACTGCACTGCATCCCCAGTGGTGCCAGTGCACTCTATGGACTCACTGCACTGCATCCCCAGTGGTGCAAGTGCACTCTCTGCACTCACTGCACTGCATCCCCAGTGGTGCCAGTGCATTCTCTAGACTCACTGCAGTGCATCCCCAGTTGTGCCAGTGCACTCTCTGGACTCACTGCACTGCATCACCTGTGGTGCCAGTGCACTCTATGGCCTCACTGCACTGCATCCCCAGTGGTGCCAGTGTACTCACAGCACTGCATCCCCAGTGGTGCCAGTGCACTCTCTGGCCTCACTGCACTGCATCCCCAGTGGTGCCCCTGCACTCTCTGGACTCACTGCACTGCATCCCCAGTGGTGCCAGTGCACTCTCTGGACTCATTGCAGTGCATCACAAGTGGTGCCAGTGCACTCTCTGGACTCACTGCACTGCATCCCCAGTGGTGCCAGTGCACTCTCTGGACTCACTGCACTGCATCCCCAGTGGTGCCCCTGCACTCTCTGGCCTCAGTGCACTGCATTCCCAGTGGTGCCAGTGCACTCTCTGGACTCACTAGAGTGCATCCCCAGTGGTGCCAGTGTACTCACTGCACTGCATCCGCAGTGGTGCCAGTGCACTCTCTGGACTCACTGTAGTGCATCCCTAGTGGTGCCAGTGCACTCTCTGGACTCACTGCACTGCATCCCCAGTGGTGCCAGTGCACTCTCTGGAATCACTGCAGTGCATCCCCTGTGGTGCCAGTGCACTCTCTGGAGTCACTGCAGTGCATCCCAAGTGGTGCCACTGCATTCTCTAGACTCACTGCAGTGCATCCCCAGTGGTGCCAGTGCACTCTCTGGACTCACTGCAGTGCATCCCCAGTGGTGCCAGTGCACTCTCTGGACTCACTGCAGTGCATCCCCAGAAGTGCCACTGCACTCTCTGGACTCACTGCACTGCATCACCAGTGGTGCCAGTGCACTCTCTAGAGTCACTGCAGTGCATCCCTTGTTGTGCTAGTGCACTCTCTGCACTCACTACACTGCATCCCCAAAAGTGCCACTGCACTCTCTGGACTCACTGCACTGCATCCCCGGTGGTTCCATTGCACTCTCTGGACTCACTGCATTGCATCCCCAGTGGTGCCAGTGCACTCTCTGGACTCACTGCAGTGCATCCCCAGAAGTGCCAGTGCACTCTCTGGACTCACTGCACTGCATCCCCAATGGTGCCAGTGCACTCTCTGGACTCACTGCACTGCATCCCCAGTGGTGCCAGTGCACTCTCTGGACTCACTGCACTGCATCCCCAGAAGTGCCACTGCACTCTCTGGACTCACTGCACTGCATCCCCAGTGGTGCCAGTGCACTCTGTAGAGTCACTGCAGTGCATCCCTTGTTGTGCTAGTGCACTCTCTGCACTCATTACACTGCACCCCAGAAGTACCAGTGCACTCTCTGGACTCACTGCACTGCATCCCCAGTGGTTCCATTGCACTCTCTGGACTCACTGCATTGCATCCCCAGTGGTGCCAGTGCACTCTCTGGACTCACTGCAGTGCATCCCCAGAAGTGCCAGTGCACTCTCTGGACTCACTGCAGTGCATCCCCAATGGTGCCAGTGCACTCTCTGGACTCACTGCACTGCATCCCCATTGGTGCCAGTGCACTCTCTGGACTCACCGGGGTGCATCCCCAGTGGTGCCAGTGCACTCTCTGGACTCACTGCAGTGCATCCCCACTGGTGCCAGTGCACTCTCTGGACTCACTGCACTGCATCCCCAATGGTGCCAGTGCACTCCCTGGACTCACTGCACTGCATCCCCAGTGGTGCCAGTGCACTCTCTGGACTCACTGCATTGCATCCCCAGTGGTGCCAGTGCACTCTCTGGACTCACTTCAGTGCATCCCCAGAAGTGCCAGTGCACTCTCTGGACTCACTGCATTGCATCCCCAATGGTGCCAGTGCACTCTCTGGACTCACTGCACTGCATCCCTATTGGTGCCAGTGCACTCTCTGGACTCACTGCACTGCATCCCCAGTGGTGCCAGTGCACTCTCTGGACTCCCTGCACTGCATCCCCAGTGGTGCCAGTGTACTCTCTGGACTCACTGCAGTGTATCCCCATTGGAGCCGGTGCACTCTCTGGACTCACTAAACTGCATCCCCAGTGGTGCCAGAGAACTCTCTGGAGTCACTGCAGTGCATCCCCAGTGGTGCCAGTGCACTCTCTGGACTCACTGCAGTGCATCCCCAGTGGTGCAAGGGCACTCTCTGGACTCACTGCACTGCATCCCCAGTGGTGCCAGTGCACTCTCTGGTCTCACTGCGCTGCATCCCCAGTGGTGCTAGTGCACTCTCTGGACTCACTGCACTGCATCCCCAGTGGTGCCAGTGTACTCACAGCACTGCATCCCCAGTGGTGCCAGTGCACTCTCTGGAATCACTGCACTGCATCCCCAGTGGTGCCAGTTCACTCTTTCGAGTCACTGCACTGCATCCCCAGTGGTGCCAGTGCACTCTCTGGACTCACTGCACTTCATCCCCAGTGGTGCCACTGCACTCTCTGGACTCACTGCACTGCATCCCCAGTGGTGCCAGTGCACTCTATGGACTCACTGCACTGCATCCCCAGTGGTGCCAGTGCACTCTCTGGAATCACTGCACTGCATCCCCAGTGGTGCCAGTGCATTCTCTAGACTCACTGCAGTGCATCCACAGTTGTGCCAGTGCACTCTCTGGACTCACTGCACTGCATCACCTGTGGTGCCAGTGCACTCTATGGACTCACTGCACTGCATCCCCAGTGGTGCCAGTGTACTCACAGCACTGCATCCCCAGTGGTGCCAGTGCACCCTCTGGCCTCACTGCACTGCATCCCCAGTGGTGCCCCTGCACTCTCTGGACTCACTGCACTGCATCGCCAGTGGTGCCAGTGCACTCTCTGGACTCATTGCAGTGCATCCCAAGTGGTGCCAGTGCACTCTCTGGACTCACTGCACTGCATCCCCAGTGGTGCCAGTGCACTCTCTGGACTCACTGCACTGCATCCCCAGTGGTGCCAGTGCACTCTCTGGACTCACTGCAGTGCATCCCCAGTGGTGCCAGTGCACTCTCTGGCCTCAGTGCACTGCATTCCCAGTGGTGCCAGTGCACTCTCTGGACTCACTAGAGTGCATCCCCATTGGTGCCAGTGTACTCACTTCACTGCATCCCCAGTGGTGCCAGTGCACTCTCTGGACTCACTGTAGTGCATCCCCTTGGTGCCAGTGCACTCTCTGGACTCACTGCACTGCATCCCCATTGGTGCCAGTGCACTCTCTGGAGTCACTGCACTGCATCCCCAGTGGTGCCAGTGCACTCTATGGCCTCACTGCACTGCATCCCCAGTGGTGCCCCTGCACTCTCTGGACTCACTGCACTGCATCCCCAGTGGTGCCAGTGCACTCTCTGGACTCACTTCCGTGCATCCCCAGTGGTGCCAGTGCACTCTCTGGACTCACTGCACTGCATCCCCAGTGGTGCCAGTGCACTCTCTGGACTCACTAGAGTGCATCCCCAGTGGTGCCAGTGTACTCTCTGGAGTCACTGCACTGCATCCCCAGTGGTGCCAGTGCATTCTCTAGACTCACTGCAGTGCATCCCCAGTGGTGCCAGTGCACTCTCTGGACTCACTGCAGTGCATCCCCAGTGGTGCCAGTGCACTCTCTGGACTCACTGCACTGCATCCCCAGTGGTGCCAGTGCACTCTCTGGACTCACTGCACTGCATCCCCAGTGGTGCCAGTGCACTCTCTGGAGTCACTGCACTGCATCCCCAGTGGTGCCAGTGCATTCTCTAGACTCACTGCAGTGCATCCCCAGTGGTGCCAGTGCACTCTCTGGACTCACTGCACTGCATCCCCAGTGGTGCCAGTGCACTCTCTGGAGTCACTGCAGTGCATCCCCAGTGGTGCCACTGCACTCTCTGGACTCACCGCACTGCATTCCCAGTGGTGCCAGTGCACTCTCTGGTCTCACTAGAGTGCATCCCCAGTTGTGCCAGTGTACTCACTGGACTGCATCCCCAGTGGTGCCAGTGCACTCTCTGGACTCACTGTATTACATCCCCAGTGGTGCCAGTGCACTCTCTGGACTCACTGTAGTGCATCCCTAGTGGTGCCAGTGCACTCTCTGGACTCACTGCACTGCATCCCCAGTGGTGCCAGTGCACTCTCTGGAATCACTGCAGTGCATCCCCTGTGGTGCCAGTGCACTCTCTGGAGTCACTGCAGTGCATCCCAAGTGGTGCCACTGCATTCTCTAGACTCACTGCAGTGCATCCCCAGTGGTGCCAGTGCACTCTCTGGACTCACTGCAGTGCATCCCCAGTGGTGCCAGTGCACTCTCTGGACTCACTGCAGTGCATCCCCAGAAGTGCCACTGCACTCTCTGGACTCACTGCACTGCATCACCAGTGGTGCCAGTGCACTCTCTAGAGTCACTGCAGTGCATCCCTTGTTGTGCTAGTGCACTCTCTGCACTCACTACACTGCATCCCCAAAAGTGCCACTGCACTCTCTGGACTCACTGCACTGCATCCCCGGTGGTTCCATTGCACTCTCTGGACTCACTGCATTGCATCCCCAGTGGTGCCAGTGCACTCTCTGGACTCACTGCAGTGCATCCCCAGAAGTGCCAGTGCACTCTCTGGACTCACTGCACTGCATCCCCAATGGTGCCAGTGCACTCTCTGGACTCACTGCACTGCATCCCCAGTGGTGCCAGTGCACTCTCTGGACACACTGCACTGCATCCCCAGAAGTGCCACTGCACTCTCTGGACTCACTGCACTGCATCCCCAGTGGTGCCAGTGCACTCTCTAGAGTCACTGCAGTGCATCCCTTGTTGTGCTAGTGCACTCTCTGCACTCATTACACTGCACCCCAGAAGTACCAGTGCACTCTCTGGACTCACTGCACTGCATCCCCAGTGGTTCCATTGCACTCTCTGGACTCACTGCATTGCATCCCCAGTGGTGCCAGTGCACTCTCTGGACTCACTGCAGTGCATCCCCAGAAGTGCCAGTGCACTCTCTGGACTCACTGCAGTGCATCCCCAATGGTGCCAGTGCACTCTCTGGACTCACTGCACTGCATCCCCATTGGTGCCAGTGCACTCTCTGGACTCACCGGGGTACATCCCCAGTGGTGCCAGTGCACTCTCTGGACTCACTGCAGTGCATCCCCAGTGGTGCCAGTGCACTCTCTGGACTCACTGCACTGCATCCCCAATGGTGCCAGTGCACTCCCTGGACTCACTGCACTGCATCCCCAATGGTGCCAGTGCACTCTTTGGACTCACTGCACTGCATCCCCAGTGGTGCAAGTGCACTCTCTGGACTCACTGCATTGCATCCCCAGTGGTGCCAGTGCACTCTCTGGACTCACTTCAGTGCATCCCCAGAAGTGCCAGTGCACTCTCTGGACTCACTGCATTGGATCCCCAATGGTGCCAGTGCACTCTCTGGACTCACTGCACTGCATCCCTATTGGTGCCAGTGCACTCTCTGGACTCACTGCACTGCATCCCCAGTGGTGCCAGTGCACTCTCTGGACTCCCTGCACTGCATCCCCAGTGGTGCCAGTGTACTCTCTGGACTCACTGCAGTGTATCCCCATTGGAGCCGGTGCACTCTCTGGACTCACTAAACTGCATCCCCAGTGGTGCCAGAGAACTCTCTGGAGTCACTGCAGTGCATCCCCAGTGGTGCCAGTGCACTCTCTGGACTCACTGCAGTGCATCCCCAGTGGTGCAAGGGCACTCTCTGGACTCACTGCACTGCATCCCCAGTGGTGCCAGTGCACTCTCTGGTCTCACTGCGCTGCATCCCCAGTGGTGCTAGTGCACTCTCTGGACTCACTGCACTGCATCCCCAGTGGTGCCAGTGTACTCACAGCACTGCATCCCCAGTGGTGCCAGTGCACTCTCTGGAATCACTGCACTGCATCCCCAGTGGTGCCAGTTCACTCTTTCGAGTCACTGCACTGCATCCCCAGTGGTGCCAGTGCACTCTCTGGACTCACTGCACTTCATCCCCAGTGGTGCCACTGCACTCTCTGGACTCACTGCACTGCATCCCCAGTGGTGCCAGTGCACTCTATGGACTCACTGCACTGCATCCCCAGTGGTGCCAGTGCACTCTCTGGAATCACTGCACTGCATCCCCAGTGGTGCCAGTGCATTCTCTAGACTCACTGCAGTGCATCCCCAGTTGTGCCAGTGCACTCTCTGGACTCACTGCACTGCATCACCTGTGGTGCCAGTGCACTCTATGGCCTCACTGCACTGCATCCCCAGTGGTGCCAGTGTACTCACAGCACTGCATCCCCAGTGGTGCCAGTGCACCCTCTGGCCTCACTGCACTGCATCCCCAGTGGTGCCCCTGCACTCTCTGGAGTCACTGCACTGCATCGCCAGTGGTGCCAGTGCACTCTCTGGACTCATTGCAGTGCATCCCAAGTGGTGCCAGTGCACTCTCTGGACTCACTGCACTGCATCCCCAGTGGTGCCAGTGCACTCTCTGGACTCACTGCACTGCATCCCCAGTGGTGCCAGTGCACTCTCTGGACTCACTGCAGTGCATCCCCAGTGGTGCCAGTGCACTCTCTGGCCTCAGTGCACTGCATTCCCAGTGGTGCCAGTGCACTCTCTGGACTCACTAGAGTGCATCCCCATTGGTGCCAGTGTACTCACTGCACTGCATCCCCAGTGGTACCAGTGCACTCTCTGGACTCACTGTAGTGCATCCCCAGTGGTGCCAGTGCACTCTCTGGACTCACTGCACTGCATCCCCATTGGTGCCAGTGCACTCTCTGGAGTCACTGCACTGCATCCCCAGTGGTGCCAGTGCACTCTATGGCCTCACTGCACTGCATCCCCAGTGGTGCCCCTGCACTCTCTGGACTCACTGCACTGCATCCCCAGTGGTGCCAGTGCACTCTCTGGACTCACTGCACTGCATCCCCAGTGGTGCCAGTGCACTCTCTGGACTCACTGCACTGCATCCCCAGTGGTGCCAGTGCACTCTCTGGACTCACTGCACTGCATCCCCAGTGGTGCCAGTGCACTCTCTGGACTCACTAGAGTGCATCCCCAGTGGTGCCAGTGTACTCTCTGGAGTCACTGCACTGCATCCCCAGTGGTGCCAGTGCATTCTCTAGACTCACTGCAGTGCATCCCCAGTGGTGCCAGTGCACTCTCTGGACTCACTGCAGTGCATCCCCAGTGGTGCCAGTGCACTCTCTGGACTCACTGCACTGCATCCCCAGTGGTGCCAGTGCACTCTCTGGACTCACTGCAGTGCATCCCCAGTGGTGCCAGTGCACTCTCTGGAGTCACTGCACTGCATCCCCAGTGGTGCCAGTGCATTCTCTAGACTCACTGCAGTGCATCCCCAGTGGTGCCAGTGCACTCTCTGGACTCACTGCACTGCATCCCCAGTGGTGCCAGTGCACTCTCTGGAGTCACTGCAGTGCATCCCCAGTGGTGCCACTGCACTCTCTGGATTCACCGCACTGCATTCCCAGTGGTGCCAGTGCACTCTCTGGTCTCACTAGAGTGCATCCCCAGTTGTGCCAGTGTACTCACTGGACTGCATCCGCAGTGGTGCCAGTGCACTCTCTGGACTCACTGTATTACATCCCCAGTGGTGCCAGTGCACTCTCTGGACTCACTGCACTGCATCCCCAGTGTAGCCAGTGCACTCTCTGGACTCACGGCACTGCATCCCCAGTGGTGCCAGTGCACTCTCTGGACTCAGCGGAGTGCATCCCCAGTGGTGCCAGTGCACTCTCTGGAGTCACTGCACTGCATCAACAGTGGTGCCAGTGCACTCTCTGGACTCACTGCACTGCATCCCCAGTGGTGCCACTGCACTCTCTGGACTCACTGCACTGCATCCCCAGTGGAGACAGTGCACTCTCTGTAGTCACTGCGCTGCATCCCCAGTGGAGCCAGTGCACTCTCTGGACTCACTGCACTGCATCCCCAGTGGAGGCAATGCACTCTCTGGACTCACTGCAGTGCATCCCCAGTGGTGCCAGTGGCTCTCTGGACTCACTGCACTGCATCCCCAGTGGTGCCAGTGCACTCTCTGGACTCACTGCACTGCATCCCCAGTGGTGCCAGTGCACTCTCTGGACTCACTGCACTGCATCCCCAGTGGTGCCAGTGTACTCTCTGGACTCACAGCACTGCATCCCCAGTGGTGGCAGTGCACTCTCTGGACTCACTGCACTAAAACTCCAGTGGTGCCAGTGCACTCTCTGGACTCACTGCACTAAAACTCCAGTGGTGCCAGGGCACTCTCTGGACTCACTGCACTGCATCCCCAGTGGTGCCAGTGCACTCTCTGGAATCACTGCAGTGCATCCCCTGTGGTGCCAGTGCACTCTCTGGACTCACTGCACTGCATCCCCCGTGGTGCCAGTGCATTCTCTAGACACACTGCACTGCATCCATAGTGGTGCCAGTGCACTCTCTGGACTCACTGCAGTGCATCACCAGTGGTGACAGTGCACTGTCTGGACTCACTGCACTGCATCCCCATTGGTGCCAGTGCACTCTCTGGACTCCCTGCACTGCATCCCCAGTGGTGCCAGTGTACTCTCTGGACTCACTGCAGTGTATCCCCATTGGAGCCGGTGCACTCTCTGGACTCACTAAACTGCATCCCCAGTGGTGCCAGAGAACTCTCTGGAGTCACTGCAGTGTATCCCCAGTGGTGCCAGTGCACTCTCTGGACTCACTGCAGTGCATCCCCAGTGGTGCCAGTGTACTCACAGCACTGCATCCCCAGTGGTGCCAGTGCACTCTCTGGAATCACTGCACTGCATCCCCAGTGGTGCCAGTTCACTCTTTCGAGTCACTGCACTGCATCCCCAGTGGTGCCAGTGCACTCTCTGGACTCACTGCACTTCATCACCAGTGGTGCCACTGCACTCTCTGGACTCACTGCACTGCATCCCCAGAAGTGCCAGTGCACTCTATGGACTCACTGCACTGCATCCCCAGTGGTGCCAGTGCACTCTCTGGAATCACTGCACTGCATCCCCAGTGGTGCCAGTGCATTCTCTAGACTCACTGCAGTGCATCCCCAGTTGTGCCAGTGCACTCTCTGGACTCACTGCACTGCATCACCTGTGGTGCCAGTGCACTCTATGGCCTCACTGCACTGCATCCCCAGTGGTGCCAGTGTACTCACAGCACTGCATCCCCAGTGGTGCCAGTGCACTCTCTGGCCTCACTGCACTGCATCCCCAGTGGTGCCCCTGCACTCTCTGGACTCACTGCACTGCATCCCCTGTGGTGCCAGTGCACTCTCTGGACTCATTGCAGTGCATCCCAAGTGGTGCCAGTGCGCTCTCTGGACTCACTGCACTGCATCCCCAGTAGTGCCAGTGCACTCTCTGGCCTCACTGCACTGCATCCCCAGTGGTGCCCCTGCACTCTCTGGCCTCAGTGCACTGCATTCCCAGTGGTGCCAGTGCACTCTCTGGACTCACTAGAGTGCATCCCCAGTGGTGCCAGTGTACTCACTGCACTGCATCCCCAGTGGTGCCAGTGCACTCTCTGGACTCACTGCACTGCATCCCCAGTGGAGGCAATGCACTCTCTGGACTCACTGCAGTGCATCCCCAGTGGTGCCAGTGGCTCTCTTTACTCACTGCACTGCATCCCCAGTGTTGCCAGTGCACTCTCTGGACTCACTGCACTGCATCGCCAGTGGTGCCAGTGCACTCTCTGGACTCACTGCACTGCATCGCAAGTGGTGCCAGTGCACTCTCTGGACTCACTGCACTGCATCCCCAGTGGTGCCAGTGTACTCTCTGGACTCACAGCACTGCATCCCCAGTGGTGCCAGTGCACTCTCTGGACTCACTGCACTAAAACTCCAGTGTTGCCAGTGCACTCTCTGGACTCACTGCACTAAAACTCCAGTGGTGCCAGGGCACTCTCTGGACTCACTGCACTGCATCACCAGTGGTGCCAGTGCACTCTCTGGAATCACTGCAGTTCATCCCCTGTGGTGCCAGTGCACTCTCTGGACTCACTGCACTGCATCCCCAGTGGTGCCAGTGCATTCTCTAGACTCACTGCACTGCATCCCCAGTGGTGCCAGTGCACTCTCTGGACTCACTGCAGTGCATCACCAGTGGTGACAGTGCACTGTCTGGACTCACTGCACTGCATCCCCATTGGTGCCAGTGCACTCTCTGGACTCCCTGCACTGCATCCCCAGTGGTGCCAGTGTACTCTCTGGACTCACTGCAGTGTATCCCCATTGGAGCCGGTGCACTCTCTGGACTCACTAAACTGCATCCCCAGTGGTGCCAGAGAACTCTCTGGAGTCACTGCAGTGCATCCCCAGTGGTGCCAGTGCACTCTCTGGACTCACTGCAGTGCATCCCCAGTGGTGCAAGGGCACTCTCTGGACTCACTGCACTGCATCCCCAGTGGTGCCAGAGAACTCTCTGGAGTCACTGCAGTGCATCCCCAGTGGTGCCAGTGCACTCTCTGGACTCACTGCAGTGCATCCCCAGTGGTGCAAGGGCACTCTCTGGACTCACTGCACTGCATCCCCAGTGGTGCCAGTGCACTCTCTGGTCTCACTGCGCTGCATCCCCAGTGGTGCTAGTGCACTCTCTGGACTCACTGCACTGCGTCCCCAGTGGTGCCAGTGTACTCACAGCACTGCATCCCCAGTGGTGCCAGTGCACTCTCTGGACTCACTGCACTTCATCACCAGTGGTGCCACTGCACTCTCTGGACTCACTGCACTGCATCCCCAGTGGTGCAAGTGCACTCTCTGCACTCACTGCACTGCATCCCCAGTGGTGCCAGTGCATTCTCTAGACTCACTGCAGTGCATCCCCAGTTGTGCCAGTGCACTCTCTGGACTCACTGCACTGCATCACCTGTGGTGCCAGTGCACTCTATGGCCTCACTGCACTGCATCCCCAGTGGTGCCAGTGTACTCACAGCACTGCATCCCCAGTGGTGCCAGTGCACTCTCTGGCCTCACTGCACTGCATCCCCAGTGGTGCCCCTGCACTCTCTGGACTCATTGCAGTGCATCCCAAGTGGTGCCAGTGCACTCTCTGGACTCACTGCACTGCATCCCCAGTGGTGCCAGTGCACTCTCTGGACTCACTGCACTGCATCCCCAGTGGTGCCAGTGCACTCTCTGGCCTCACTGCACTGCATCCCCAGTGGTGCCCCTGCACTCTCTTGCCTCAGTGCACTGCATTCCCAGTGGTGCCAGTGCATTCTCTGGACTCACTAGAGTGCATCCCCAGTGGTGCCAGTGTACTCACTGCACTGCATCCCCAGTGGTGCCAGTGCACTCTCTGGACTCACTGTAGTGCATCCCTAGTGGTGCCAGTGCACTCTCTGGACTCACTGCACTGCATCCCCAGTGGTGCCAGTGCACTCTCTGGAATCACTGCACTGCATCCCCTGTGGTGCCAGTGCACTCTCTGGAGTCACTGCAGTGCATCCCCAGTGGTGCCACTGCATTCTCTAGACTCACTGCAGTGCATCCCCAGTGGTGCCAGTGCACTCTCTGGACTCACTGCAGTGCATCCCCAGTGGTGCCAGTGCACTCTCTGGACTCACTGCAGTGCATCCCCAGAAGTGCCACTGCACTCTCTGGACTCACTGCACTGCATCACCAGTGGTGCCAGTGCACTCTCTAGAGTCACTGCAGTGCATCCCTTGTTGTGCTAGTGCACTCTCTGCACTCACTACACTGCATCCCCAAAAGTGCCACTGCACTCTCTGGACTCACTGCACTGCATCCCCGGTGGTTCCATTGCACTCTCTGGACTCACTGCATTGCATCCCCAGTGGTGCCAGTGCACTCTCTGGACTCACTGCAGTGCATCCCCAGAAGTGCCAGTGCACTCTCTGGACTCACTGCACTGCATCCCCAGTGGTGCCAGTGTACTCTCTGGACTCACAGCACTGCATCCCCAATGGTGCCAGTGCACTCTCTTGACTCACTGCACTAAAACTCCAGTGGTGCCAGTGCACTCTCTGGACTCACTGCACTAAAACTCCACTGGTGCCAGTGCACTCTCTGGACTCACTGCACTGCATCCCCAGTGGTTCCATTGCACTCTCTGGACCCACTGCATTGCATCCCCAGTGGTGCCAGTGCACTCTCTGGACTCACTGCAGTGCATCCCCAGAAGTGCCAGTGCACTCTCTGGACTCACTGCACTGCATCCCCAATGGTGCCAGTGCACTCTCTGGACTCACTGCACTGCATCCCCATTGGTGCCAGTGCACTCTCTGGACTCACCGGGGTGCATCCCCAGTGGTGCCAGTGCACTCTCTGGACTCACTGCAGTGCATCCCCAGTGGTGCCAGTGCACTCTCTGGACTCACTGCACTGCATCCCCAATGGTGCCAGTGCACTCCCTGGACTCACTGCACTGCATCCCCAATGGTGCCAGTGCACTCTTTGGACTCACTGCACTGCATCCCCAGTGGTGCCAGTGCACTCTCTGGACTCACTGCACTGCATCCCCAGTGGTGCCAGTGCACTCTCTGGACTCACTTCAGTGCATCCCCAGAAGTGCCAGTGCACTCTCTGGACTCACTGCATTGCATCCCCAATGGTGCCAGTGCTCTCTCTGGACTCACTGCACTGCATCCCCATTGGTGCCAGTGCACTCTCTGGACTCACTGCACTGCATCCCCAGTGGTGCCAGTGCACTCTCTGGAGTCACTGCACTGCATCCCCAGTGGTGCCCCTGCACTCTCTGGACTCACTGCACTGCATCCCCTGTGGTGCCAGTGCACTCTCTGGACTCATTGCAGTGCATCCCAAGTGGTGCCAGTGCGCTCTCTGGACTCACTGCACTGCATCCCCAGTGGTGCCAGTGCACTCTCTGGCCTCACTGCACTGCATCCCCAGTGGTGCCCCTGCACTCTCTGGCCTCAGTGCACTGCATTCCCAGTGGTGCCAGTGCACTCTCTGGACTCACTAGAGTGCATCCCCAGTGGTGCCAGTGTACTCACTGCACTGCATCCCCAGTGGTGCCAGTGCACTCTCTGGACTCACTGCACTGCATCCCCAGTGGAGGCAATGCACTCTCTGGACTCACTGCAGTGCATCCCCAGTGGTGCCAGTGGCTCTCTTTACTCACTGCACTGCATCCCCAGTGTTGCCAGTGCACTCTCTGGACTCACTGCACTGCATCGCCAGTGGTGCCAGTGCACTCTCTGGACTCACTGCACTGCATCGCAAGTGGTGCCAGTGCACTCTCTGGACTCACTGCACTGCATCCCCAGTGGTGCCAGTGTACTCTCTGGACTCACAGCACTGCATCCCCAGTGGTGCCAGTGCACTCTCTGGACTCACTGCACTAAAACTCCAGTGTTGCCAGTGCACTCTCTGGACTCACTGCACTAAAACTCCAGTGGTGCCAGGGCACTCTCTGGACTCACTGCACTGCATCACCAGTGGTGCCAGTGCACTCTCTGGAATCACTGCAGTTCATCCCCTGTGGTGCCAGTGCACTCTCTGGACTCACTGCACTGCATCCCCAGTGGTGCCAGTGCATTCTCTAGACTCACTGCACTGCATCCCCAGTGGTGCCAGTGCACTCTCTGGACTCACTGCAGTGCATCACCAGTGGTGACAGTGCACTGTCTGGACTCACTGCACTGCATCCCCATTGGTGCCAGTGCACTCTCTGGACTCCCTGCACTGCATCCCCAGTGGTGCCAGTGTACTCTCTGGACTCACTGCAGTGTATCCCCATTGGAGCCGGTGCACTCTCTGGACTCACTAAACTGCATCCCCAGTGGTGCCAGAGAACTCTCTGGAGTCACTGCAGTGCATCCCCAGTGGTGCCAGTGCACTCTCTGGACTCACTGCAGTGCATCCCCAGTGGTGCAAGGGCACTCTCTGGACTCACTGCACTGCATCCCCAGTGGTGCCAGAGAACTCTCTGGAGTCACTGCAGTGCATCCCCAGTGGTGCCAGTGCACTCTCTGGACTCACTGCAGTGCATCCCCAGTGGTGCAAGGGCACTCTCTGGACTCACTGCACTGCATCCCCAGTGGTGCCAGTGCACTCTCTGGTCTCACTGCGCTGCATCCCCAGTGGTGCTAGTGCACTCTCTGGACTCACTGCACTGCGTCCCCAGTGGTGCCAGTGTACTCACAGCAC
The DNA here is from genome assembly GCF_964211835.1 of Anser anser. Classification (NCBI taxonomy): domain Eukaryota; kingdom Metazoa; phylum Chordata; class Aves; order Anseriformes; family Anatidae; genus Anser; species Anser anser. The sequence continues at coordinate 1,100,451 of NC_139725.1, forward strand.
TGCATCCCCAGTGGTGCCAGTGCACTCTCTGGACTCACTGCACTTCATCACCAGTGGTGCCACTGCACTCTCTGGACTCACTGCACTGCATCCCCAGTGGTGCAAGTGCACTCTCTGCACTCACTGCACTGCATCCCCAGTGGTGCCAGTGCATTCTCTAGACTCACTGCAGTGCATCCCCAGTTGTGCCAGTGCACTCTCTGGACTCACTGCACTGCATCACCTGTGGTGCCAGTGCACTCTATGGCCTCACTGCACTGCATCCCCAGTGGTGCCAGTGTACTCACAGCACTGCATCCCCAGTGGTGCCAGTGCACTCTCTGGCCTCACTGCACTGCATCCCCAGTGGTGCCCCTGCACTCTCTGGACTCATTGCAGTGCATCCCAAGTGGTGCCAGTGCACTCTCTGGACTCACTGCACTGCATCCCCAGTGGTGCCAGTGCACTCTCTGGACTCACTGCACTGCATCCCCAGTGGTGCCAGTGCACTCTCTGGCCTCACTGCACTGCATCCCCAGTGGTGCCCCTGCACTCTCTTGCCTCAGTGCACTGCATTCCCAGTGGTGCCAGTGCATTCTCTGGACTCACTAGAGTGCATCCCCAGTGGTGCCAGTGTACTCACTGCACTGCATCCCCAGTGGTGCCAGTGCACTCTCTGGACTCACTGTAGTGCATCCCCAGTGGTGCCAGTGCACTCTCTGGACTCACTGCACTGCATCCCCAGTGGTGCCAGTGCACTCTCTGGAATCACTGCACTGCATCCCCTGTGGTGCCAGTGCACTCTCTGGAGTCACTGCAGTGCATCCCCAGTGGTGCCACTGCATTCTCTAGACTCACTGCAGTGCATCCCCAGTGGTGCCAGTGCACTCTCTGGACTCACTGCAGTGCATCCCCAGTGGTGCCAGTGCACTCTCTGGACTCACTGCAGTGCATCCCCAGAAGTGCCACTGCACTCTCTGGACTCACTGCACTGCATCACCAGTGGTGCCAGTGCACTCTCTAGAGTCACTGCAGTGCATCCCTTGTTGTGCTAGTGCACTCTCTGCACTCACTACACTGCATCCCCAAAAGTGCCACTGCACTCTCTGGACTCACTGCACTGCATCCCCGGTGGTTCCATTGCACTCTCTGGACTCACTGCATTGCATCCCCAGTGGTGCCAGTGCACTCTCTGGACTCACTGCAGTGCATCCCCAGAAGTGCCAGTGCACTCTCTGGACTCACTGCACTGCATCCCCAGTGGTGCCAGTGTACTCTCTGGACTCACAGCACTGCATCCCCAATGGTGCCAGTGCACTCTCTTGACTCACTGCACTAAAACTCCAGTGGTGCCAGTGCACTCTCTGGACTCACTGCACTAAAACTCCACTGGTGCCAGTGCACTCTCTGGACTCACTGCACTGCATCCCCAGTGGTTCCATTGCACTCTCTGGACCCACTGCATTGCATCCCCAGTGGTGCCAGTGCACTCTCTGGACTCACTGCAGTGCATCCCCAGAAGTGCCAGTGCACTCTCTGGACTCACTGCACTGCATCCCCAATGGTGCCAGTGCACTCTCTGGACTCACTGCACTGCATCCCCATTGGTGCCAGTGCACTCTCTGGACTCACCGGGGTGCATCCCCAGTGGTGCCAGTGCACTCTCTGGACTCACTGCAGTGCATCCCCAGTGGTGCCAGTGCACTCTCTGGACTCACTGCACTGCATCCCCAATGGTGCCAGTGCACTCCCTGGACTCACTGCACTGCATCCCCAATGGTGCCAGTGCACTCTTTGGACTCACTGCACTGCATCCCCAGTGGTGCCAGTGCACTCTCTGGACTCACTGCACTGCATCCCCAGTGGTGCCAGTGCACTCTCTGGACTCACTTCAGTGCATCCCCAGAAGTGCCAGTGCACTCTCTGGACTCACTGCATTGCATCCCCAATGGTGCCAGTGCTCTCTCTGGACTCACTGCACTGCATCCCCATTGGTGCCAGTGCACTCTCTGGACTCACTGCACTGCATCCCCAGTGGTGCCAGTGCACTCTCTGGAGTCACTGCACTGCATCCCCAGTGGTGCCAGTGCACTCTCTGGACTCATTGCAGTGCATCCCAAGTGGTGCCAGTGCACTCTCTGGACTCACTGCACTGCATCCTCAGTGGTGCCAGTGCACTCTCTGGACTCACTGCACTGCATCACCAGTGGTGCCAGTGCACTCTCTGGCCTCACTGCACTGCATCCCCAGTGGTGCCCCTGCACTCTCTGGCCTCAGTGCACTGCATTCCCAGTGGTGCCAGTGCACTCTCTGGACTCACTAGAGTGCATCCCCAGTGGTGCCAGTGTACTCACTGCACTGCATCCCCAGTGGTGCCAGTGCACTCTCTGGACTCACTGCACTGCATCCCCAGTGGAGGCAATGCACTCTCTGGACTCACTGCAGTGCATCCCCAGTGGTGCCAGTGGCTCTCTTTACTCACTGCACTGCATCCCCAGTGTTGCCAGTGCACTCTCTGGACTCACTGCACTGCATCGCCAGTGGTGCCAGTGCACTCTCTGGACTCACTGCACTGCATCGCCAGTGGTGCCAGTGCACTCTCTGGACTCACTGCACTGCATCCCCAGTGGTGCCAGTGTACTCTCTGGACTCACAGCACTGCATCCCCAGTGGTGCCAGTGCACTCTCTGGACTCACTGCACTAAAACTCCAGTGTTGCCAGTGCACTCTCTGGACTCACTGCACTAAAACTCCAGTGGTGCCAGGGCACTCTCTGGACTCACTGCACTGCATCACCAGTGGTGCCAGTGCACTCTCTGGAATCACTGCAGTTCATCACCTGTGGTGCCAGTGCACTGTCTGGACTCACTGCACTGCATCCCCAGTGGTGCCAGTGCATTCTCTAGACTCACTGCACTGCATCCCCAGTGGTGCCAGTGCACTCTCTGGACTCACAGCAGTGCATCCCCAGTGGTGACAGTGCACTGTCTGGACTCACTGCACTGCATCCCCATTGGTGCCAGTGCACTCTCTGGACTCCCTGCACTGCATCCCCAGTGGTGCCAGTGTACTCTCTGGACTCACTGCAGTGTATCCCCATTGGAGCCGGTGCACTCTCTGGACTCACTAAACTGCATCCCCAGTGGTGCCAGAGAACTCTCTAGAGTCACTGCAGTGCATCCCCAGTGGTGCCAGTGCACTCTCTGGACTCACTGCAGTGCATCCCCAGTGGTGCAAGGGCACTCTCTGGACTCACTGCACTGCATCCCCAGTGGTGCCAGTGCACTCTCTGGTCTCACTGCGCTGCATCCCCAGTGGTGCTAGTGCACTCTCTGGACTCACTGCACTGCATCCCCAGTGGTGCCAGTGTACTCACAGCACTGCATCCCCAGTGGTGCCAGTGCACTCTCTGGAATCACTGCACTGCATCCCCAGTGGTGCCAGTTCACTCTTTCGAGTCACTGCACTGCATCCCCAGTGGTGCCAGTGCACTCTCTGGACTCACTGCACTTCATCACCAGTGGTGCCACTGCACTCTCTGGACTCACTGCACTGCATCCCCAGTGGTGCCAGTGCACTCTCTGCACTCACTGCGCTGCATCCCCAGTGGTGCCAGTGCACTCTCTGGACTCACTGCACTGCATCCCCAGTGGAGCCAATGCACTCTCTGGACTCACTGCAGTGCATCCCCAGTGGTGCCAGTGCACTCTCTGGACTCACAGCACTGCATTCCCAGTGGTGCCAGTGCACTCTCTGGACTCACTGCAGTGCATCCCCAGTGGTGCCAGTGCACTCTCTGGACTCACTGCACTGCATCCCCATTTGTGCCAGTGCACTTTCTGGACTCACTGCAGTGCATCCCCAGTGGTGCCAGTGCACTCTCTGGAATCACTGCAGTGCATCACCAGTGGTGACAGTGCACTCTCTGGACTCACTGCACTGCATCCGCTGTGTTGCCAGTGCACTCTCAGGAGTCACTGCACTGCATCCCCAGTGGTTCCAGTGCATTCTCTAGACTCACTGCACTGCATCCCCAGTGGTGCCAGTGCACTCACTGGACTCACTGCAGTGCATCCCCAGTGGTGCCAGTGCACTTTCTGGAGTTACTGCAGTGCATCCCCTGTTGTGCTAGTGCACTCTCTGCACTCACTGCACTGCATCCCCAGTGGTGCCAATGCACTCTCTGGACTCACTGCACTGCATCCCCAAGGGTGCCAGTGCACTCTCTGGACCCACTGCAGTCCATCCCCACTGGTGCCAGTGCACTCTCTGGACTCACTGCACTGCATCCCCAAGGGTGCCAGTGCACTCTCTGGACTCACTGCAGTGCATCCCCAGTGGTGCCAGTGCACTCTCTGCAGACAATGCAGTGCAGCATCCCCAAAGGTGCCAGTGCACTCTCTGGACTCACTGCACTGCATCCCCAGTTGTGCCAGTGTAGTCTCTGGACTCACTGCAGTGCATCCCCATTGGTGCCAGGACAATCTCTGGACTCACTGCAATGCAGCTCACTGGTGCCAGAGCACTCTCTGGACTCACTGCACTGCATCCCCAGTCGTGGCAGTGTACTCTCTGGACTCACAGCACTGCATCCCCAGTGGTGCCAGTGCACTCTCTGGAATCACTGCACTAAAACTCCAGTGGTGCCAGTGAACTCTCTGGACTCACTGCACTGCATCCCCAGTGGTGCCAGTGCACTCTCTGGACTCACTGCACTGCATCCCCATTTGTGCCAGTGCACTTTCTGGACTCACTGCAGTGCATCCCCAGTGGTGCCAGTGCACTCTCTGGAATCACTGCAGTGCATCACCAGTGGTGACAGTGCACTCTCTGGACTCACTGCACTGCATCCCCTGTGGTGCCAGTGCCGTCTGTGGACTCACTGCACTGCATCCCCAGTGGTGCCAGTGCATTCTCTAGACTCACTGCAGTACATCCCCAGTGGTGCCAGTGCACTTTCTGGAGTTACTGCAGTGCATCCCCTGTTGTGCTAGTGCACTCTCTGCACTCACTGCACTGCATCCCCAGTGGTGCCAATGCACTCTCTGGACTCACTGCACTGCATCCCCAAGGGTGCCAGTGCACTCTCTGGACCCACTGCAGTCCATCCCCACTGGTGCCAGTGCACTCTCTGGACTCACTGCAGTGCATCCCCAATGGTGCCAGTGCACGCTCTGGACTCACTGCACTGCATCCCCAGTGGTGCCACTGCACTCTCTGGACTCACTGCACTGCATCCCCAGTGGTGCCAGTGCACTCTCTGGACTCACTGCACTAAAACTCCAGTGGTGCCAGTGCACTCTCTGGACTCACTGCACTGCATCCCCAGTGGTGCCAGTGCACTCTCTGGAATCACTGCAGTGCATCCCCTGTGGTGCCAGTGCACTCTCTGGACTCACTGCACTGCATCCCCAGTGGTGCCAGTGCATTCTCTAGACTCACTGCACTGCATCCCCAGTGGTGCCAGTGCACTCTCTGGACTCACCGCAGTGCATCACCAGTGGTGACAGTGCACTCTCTGGACTCCCTGCACTGCATCCCCATTGGTGCCAGTGCACTCTCTGGACTCACTGCAGTGTATCCCCATTGGAGCCGGTGCACTCTCTGGACTCACTAAACTGCATCCCCAGTGGTGCCAGAGAACTCTCTGGAGTCACTGCAGTGCATCCCCAGTGGTGCCAGTGCACTCTCTGGACTCACTGCAGTGCATCCCCAGTGGTGCAAGGGCACTCTCTGGACTCACTGCACTGCATCCCCAGTGGTGCCAGTGCACTCTCTGGTCTCACTGCGCTGCATCCCCAGTGGTGCTAGTGCACTCTCTGGACTCACTGCACTGCATCCCCAGTGGTGCCAGTGTACTCACAGCACTGCATCCCCAGTGGTGCCAGTGCACTCTCTGGAATCACTGCACTGCATCCCCAGTGGTGCCAGTTCACTCTTTCGAGTCACTGCACTGCATCCCCAGTGGTGCCAGTGCACTCTCTGGACTCACTGCACTTCATCACCAGTGGTGCCACTGCACTCTCTGGACTCACTGCACTGCATCCCCAGTGGTGCCAGTGCACTCTCTGCACTCACTGCGCTGCATCCCCAGTGGTGCCAGTGCACTCTCTGGACTCACTGCACTGCATCCCCAGTGGAGCCAATGCACTCTCTGGACTCACTGCAGTGCATCCCCAGTGGTGCCAGTGCACTCTCTGGACTCACAGCACTGCATTCCCAGTGGTGCCAGTGCACTCTCTGGACTCACTGCAGTGCATCCCCAGTGGTGCCAGTGCACTCTCTGGACTCACTGCACTGCATCCCCATTTGTGCCAGTGCACTTTCTGGACTCACTGCAGTGCATCCCCAGTGGTGCCAGTGCACTCTCTGGAATCACTGCAGTGCATCACCAGTGGTGACAGTGCACTCTCTGGACTCACTGCACTGCATCCGCTGTGTTGCCAGTGCACTCTCAGGAGTCACTGCACTGCATCCCCAGTGGTGCCAGTGCATTCTCTAGACTCACTGCACTGCATCCCCAGTGGTGCCAGTGCACTCTCTGGACTCACTGCAGTGCATCCCCAGTGGTGCCAGTGCACTTTCTGGAGTTACTGCAGTGCATCCCCTGTTGTGCTAGTGCACTCTCTGCACTCACTGCACTGCATCCCCAGTGGTGCCAATGCACTCTCTGGACTCACTGCACTGCATCCCCAAGGGTGCCAGTGCACTCTCTGGACCCACTGCAGTCCATCCCCACTGGTGCCAGTGCACTCTCTGGACTCACTGCACTGCATCCCCAATGGTGCCAGTGCACTCTCTGGACTCACTGCAGTGCATCCCCAGTGGTGCCAGTGCACTCTCTGCAGACAATGCAGTGCAGCATCCCCAAAGGTGCCAGTGCACTCTCTGGACTCACTGCACTGCATCCCCAGTTGTGCCAGTGTAGTCTCTGGACTCACTGCAGTGCATCCCCATTGGTGCCAGGACAATCTCTGGACTCACTGCAATGCAGCTCACTGGTGCCAGAGCACTCTCTGGACTCACTGCACTGCATCCCCAGTCGTGCCAGTGTACTCTCTGGACTCACAGCACTGCATCCCCAGTGGTGCCAGTGCACTCTCTGGAATCACTGCACTAAAACTCCAGTGGTGCCAGTGAACTCTCTGGACTCACTGCACTGCATCCCCAGTGGTGCCAGTGCACTCTCTGGACTCACTGCACTGCATCCCCATTTGTGCCAGTGCACTTTCTGGACTCACTGCAGTGCATCCCCAGTGGTGCCAGTGTACTCTCTGGAATCACTGCAGTGCATCACCAGTGGTGACAGTGCACTCTCTGGACTCACTGCACTGCATCCCCTGTGGTGCCAGTGCCGTCTGTGGACTCACTGCACTGCATCCCCAGTGGTGCCAGTGCATTCTCTAGACTCACTGCAGTACATCCCCAGTGGTGCCAGTGCACTTTCTGGAGTTACTACAGTGCATCCCCTGTTGTGCTAGTGCACTCTCTGCACTCACTGCACTGCATCCCCAGTGGTGCCAATGCACTCTCTGGACTCACTGCACTGCATCCCCAAGGGTGCCAGTGCACTCTCTGGACCCACTGCAGTCCATCCCCACTGGTGCCAGTGCACTCTCTGGACTCACTGCAGTGCATCCCCAATGGTGCCAGTGCACGCTCTGGACTCACTGCACTGCATCCCCAGTGGTGCCACTGCACTCTCTGGACTCACTGCACTGCATCCCCAGTGGTGCCAGTGCACTCTCTGGAATCACTGCAGTGCATCCCCTGTGGTGCCAGTGCACTCTCTGGACTCACTGCACTGCATCCCCAGTGGTGCCAGTGCATTCTCTAGACTCACTGCACTGCATCCCCAGTGGTGCCAGTGCACTCTCTGGACTCACCGCAGTGCATCACCAGTGGTGACAGTGCACTCTCTGGACTCACTGCACTGCATCCCCATTGGTGCCAGTGCACTCTCTGGACTCACTGCACTGCATCCCCAGTGGTGCCAGAGAACTCTCTGGAGTCACAGCAGTGCATCCCCAGTGGTGCCAGTGCACTCTCTGGACTCACTGCAGTGCATCCCCAGTGGTGCAAGGGCACTCTCTGGACTCACTGCACTGCATCACCAGTGGTGCCAGTGCACTCTCTGTTCTCACTGCGCTGCATCCCCAGTGGTGCTAGTGCACTCTCTGGACTCACTGCACTGCATCCCCAGTGGTGCCAGTGTACTCACAGCACTCCATCCCCAGTGGTGCCAGTGCACTCTCTGGATTCACTGCACTGCATCCCCAGTGGTGCCAGTTAACTCTTTCGAGTCACTGCACTGCATCCCCAGTGGTGCCAGTGCACTCTCTGGACTCACTGCACTTCATCCCCATTGGTGCTAGTGCACTCTCTGGACTCACTGCACTGCATCCCCAGTGGTGCCACTGCACTCTCTGGACTCACTGCACTGCATCCCCAGTGGTGCCAGTGCACTCTATGGACTCACTGCACTGCATCCCAGTGGTGCCAGTGCACTCTCTGGAATCACTGCACTGCATCCCCAGTGGTGCCAGTGCATTCCCTAGACTCACTGCAGTGCATCCCCAGTGGTGCCAGTGCACTCTCTGGACTCACTGCACTGCATCACCTGTGTGTCAGTGCACTCTATGGCCTCACTGCACTGCATCCCCAGTGGTGCCAGTGTACTCACAGCACTGCATCCCCAGTGGTGCCAGTGCACTCTCTGGCCTCACTGCACTGCATCCCCAGTGGTGCCCCTGCACTCTCTGGACTCACTGCACTGCATCCCCAGTGGTGCCAGTGAACTCTCTGGACTCACTGCACTGCATCCCCAGTGGTGCCAGTGCACTCTCTGGACTCACTGCACTGCATCCCCAGTGGTGCCAGTGCACTCTCTGGACTCACTGCACTGCATCCCCAGTGGTGCCTCTGCACTCTCTGGACTCACTGCAGTGCATCCCCAGTGGTGCCAGTGCACTCTCTGCACTCACTGCACTGCATTCCCAGTGGTGCCAGTGCACTCTCTGGACTCACTAGAGTGCATCCCCAGTGTTGCCAGTGTACTCACTGCACTGCATCCCCAGTGGTGCCAGTGCACTCTCTGGACTCACTGTAGTGCATCCCCAGTGGTGCCAGTGCACTCTCTGGACTCACTGCACTGCATCCCCAGTGGTGCCAGTGCACTCTCTGGAATCACTGCAGTGCATCCTCTGTGGTTCCAGTGCACTCTCTGGAGTCACTGCAGTGCATCCCCAGTGGTGCCACTGCATTCTCTAGACTCACTGCAGTGCATCCCCAGTGGTGCCAGTGCACTCTCTGGACTCACTGCAGTGCATCCCCAGAAGTGCCACTGCACTCTCTGGACTCACTGCACTGCATCCCGAGTGGTGCCAGTGCACTCTCTAGAGTCACTGCAGTGCATCCCTTGTTGTGCTAGTGCACTCTCTGCACTCACTAGACTGCATCCCCAGAAGTGCCAGTGCACTCTCTGGACTCACTGCACTGCATCCCCGGTGGTTCCATTGCACTCTCTGGACTCACTGCATTGCATCCCCAGTGGTGCCAGTGCCCTCTCTGGACTCACTGCAGTGCATCCCCAGAAGTGCCAGTGCACTCTCTGGACTCACTGCAGTGCATCCCCAATGGTGCCAGTGCACTCTCTGGACTCACTGCACTGCATCCCCAGTGGTGCCAGTGCACTCTCTGGACTCACTGCACTGCATCCCCAGAAGTGCCACTGCACTCTCTGGACTCACTGCACTGCATCCCCAGTGGTGCCAGTGCACTCTCTAGAGTCACTGCAGTGCATCCCTTGTTGTGCTAGTGCACTCTCTGCACTCACTACACTGCACCCCAGAAGTGCCAGTGCACTCTCTGGACTCATTGCACTGCATACCCAGTGGTTCCATTGCACTCTCTGGACTCACTGCATTGCATCCCCAGTGGTGCCAGTGCACTCTCTGGACTCACTGCAGTGCATCCCCAGTGGTGCCAGTGCACTCTCTGGACTCACTGCAGTGCATCCCCAATGGTGCCAGTGCACTCTCTGGACTCACTGCACTGCATACCCATTGGTGCCAGTGCACTCTCTGGACTCAATGCAATGCCTCCCCAGTGGTGCCAGTGCACTCTCTGGACTCACTACACTGCATCCCCAGTGGTGCCAGTGCACTCTCTGGACTCACCGGGGTGCATCCCCAGTGGTGCCAGTGCACTCTCTGGACTCACTGCAGTGCATCCCCAGTGGTGCCAGTGCACTCTCTGGACTAACTGCACTGCATCCCAATGGTGCCAGTGCACTCTCTAGACTCACTGCACTGCATCCCCAGTGGTGCCAGTGCACTCTCTGGACTCACCGGGGTGCATCCCCAGTGGTGCCAGTGCACTCTCTGGACTCACTGCACTGTATCCCCAGTTGTGCCAGTGTAGTCTCTGGACTCACTGCATTGCATCCCCATTGGTGCCAGGACAATCTCTGGACTCACTGCAATGCAGCTCACTGGTGCCATAGCACTCTCTGGACTCACTGCACTAAAACTCCAGTGGTGCCAGTGCACTCTCTGGACTCACTGCAGTGCATCCCCAGTAGTGCCAGTGCACTTTCTGGACTCACTACAGTGCATCCCCAGTGGTGCCAGTGCACTCTCTGGAATCACTGCAGTGCATCCCCTGTGGTGCCAGTGCCGTCTGTGGACTCACTGCACTGCATCCCCAGTGGTGCCAGTGCATTCTCTAGACTCACTGCAGTGCATCCCCAGTGGTGCCAGTGCACTCTCTGGACTCACTGCAGTGCATCACCAGTGGTGACAGTGCACTCTCTGGACTCACTGCACTGCATCACCAGTGGTGCCAGTGCACTCTCTGGACTCACTGCACTGCATCCCCAGTGGTGCCAGTGCACTTTCTGGAGTTACTGCAGTGCATCCCCTGTTGTGCTAGTGCACTCTCTGCACTCACTGCACTGCATCCCAGTGGTGCCAGTGCACTCTCTGGACTCACTGCACTGCATCCCCAATGGTGCCAGTGCACTCTCTGGACCCACTGCAGTCCATCCCCACTGCTGCCAGTGCACTCTCTTTACTCATTGCAGTGCATCCCCAATGGTGCCAGTGCACTCTCTGGACTCACTGCTGTGCATCCCCAGTGGTGCCAGGGCACTCTCTGCAGACAATGCAGTGCATCCCCAAAGGTGACTGCACTCTCTGGACTCACTGTACTGCTCCAACCGCGGCAGCCGCTTCAGCCGCGATAGCCCTTCCAGCCTCGGCAGCCGCACCAGCCGCTCCATCCGCGGCATACGCGGCAGACGCTCCAGCCGCTCCAGCCGCGGCAGGCGCTCCAGCCGCGGCAGCCGCTAAAGCCGCTCCAGCCGCGGCAGCCGCTCCAGCCGCTCCAGCCGCGGCAGCCGCTAAAGCCGCTACCGAGTGGAGCGGCTGCCGCGGCTGGAGCGGCTGCCGCGGTTGGAGCGGCTGCCGCGGCTGGAGCGGCTGACGCTGCTGGAGCGGATGCCGCGGCTGCAGCAGTGCAGTGAGTTCAGAGAGTGCACTGGCACCTTGGGGATGCAGTGCAGTGAGTCCAGACAGTCAACTGGCACCACTGGGGATTCAGTACACTGAGTCCAGAGAGTGCACTGGCACCACCGGGGATGCACTGCAGTGACTCCAGAGAGTGCACTGGCACAACTGGGGATGCAGTGCAGTGAGTCCAGAGAGTGTACTGGCACCACTGGGGTTGCAGTACAGTGAGTCCAGAGAGTGCACTGGCACCACCGGGGATGCACTGCAGTGAGTCCAGAGAGTGCACTGGCACCAATGGGGACGCAGTGCAGTGAGTCCACAGAGTTCAGTGGCACCACTGGGGATGCAGTGCCGTGAGCTCAGAGAGTGCACTGGCACCACTGGGGATGCAGTGCAGTGAGTCCAGAGAGTGTAATGGCACCACTGGGGATGCAGTGCAGTGAGTCCAGAGAGTGCAGTGGCACCACTGGGGATGCAGTGCAGAGAGTCCACAGAGTGCACTGGCACCACTGGGGATGCAGTGCAGTGAGCTCAGAGAGTGCGCTGGCACCACTGGGGATGCAGTGCAGTGACTCCAGAGAGTGCACTGGCACACTGGGGATGCACCGCAGTGAGTCCATAGAGTGCACTGGCACCACTGCGGATGCACTGCAGTGAGACCAGAGAGTGCACAGGCACCACTGGGGATGCAGTGCAGTGAGTCCAAATAGTGCACTGGCACCATTGGGGATGCACTGCAGTGAGTCCAGAGAGTGCACTGGCACCACTGGGGATGCAGTGCAGTGAGTCCACAGAGTTCAGTGGCACCACTGGGGATGCAGTACAGTGAGTGCAGTGAGTGCGCTGGCACCACTGGGGATGCACCCAGGTGAGTCCAGAGAGTGCAGTGGCAACACTGGGGATGCACACCGGTGACTCCAGAGAGTGCACTGGCACCACTGGGGATTTACTGCAGTGAGTCCAGAGAGTGCACTGGCACCACTGGGGATGCACTGCAGTGAGTCCAGAGAGTGCCCTGGCACCACTGGGAATGCAGTGCAGTGAGTCCTGAGAGTGCACTGGCACCACTGGGGATGCAGTGCAGTGAGTTCAAAGAGTGCACTGGCACCACCGGGAATGCAGTGCAGTGAGTCCAGAGACTGCACTGGCACCACCGGGGATGCCGTGCAGTGAGTCCAGAGAGTGCACTGGCACCACCGGGAATGCCGTGCAGTGAGTCCAGAGAGTGCACTGGCACCACCGGGGATGCCGTGCACTGAGTGCAGACAGTGCACTGGCACCACTGGGGATGCAGTGCAGTGAGTCCAGAGAGTACACTGGCACCACTGGGGATGCAGTGCAGTGAGTACAGAGAGTGCACTGGCACCAGTGGGGATGCAGTGCAGTGAGTCCATTGAGTGCACTGGCACCACTGGGGATGCACTGCAGTGAGTCCAGAGAGTGCACTGGCACCACTGGGGATGCAGTGCAGTGAGTGCAGAGAGTGCACTGGCACCACTGGGGATGCAGTGCAGTGAGTGCAGAGAGTGCGCTGGCACCACTGGGGATGCACTGCAGTGAGTCCAGAGAGTGCGCTGACACCACTGGGGATGAAGTGCAGTGAGTCCAGAGAGTGCGCTGGCACCACTGGGGATGCAGTGCAGTGAGTCCAGAGAGTGCACTGGCACCACTGGGGAAGCAGAGCAGTTAGTGCAGACAGTGCGCTGGCACCACTGGGGATGCAGTGCAGTGAGTGCAGAGAGTGCACTGGCACCACTGGGGATGCCGTGCAGTGACTCCAGAGAGTACACTGGCATCACTGGGGATGCAGTGCAGTGAGTCTAGAGAGTGCACTGGCACCACTGGGGATGCAGTGCAGTGAGTCCAGAGAGTGCACTGGCACCACCGGGGATGCCGTGCAGTGAGTTCAGAGAGTGCACTGGCACCACTGGGGATGCAGTGCAGTAAGTGCAGAGAGTGCACTGGCACCACTGGGGATGCCGTGCAGTGAGTGCAGAGAGTGCACTGGCACCACTGGGGATACACTGCAGTGAGTCCAGAGAGTGCACTGGCACCATCGGGGATGCCGTGCAGTGAGTCCGGAGAGTGCACTGGCACCACTGAGGATGCAGTGCAGTGAGTGCACTGGCACCACTGGGGATGCAGTGCAGTGAGTGCAGTGAGTGCGCTGGCACCACTGGGGATGCAGTGCAGTGAGTCCAGAGAGTGCAGTGGCACCACTGGGGATGCACACCGGAGAGTCCAGAGAGTGCACTGGCACCACTGGGGATGCACTGCAGTGAGTCCAGAGAGTGCACTGGCACCACTAGCGATGCACTGCAGTGAGTCCAGAGAGTGCCCTGGCACCACTGGGAATGCAGTGCAGTGAGTCCTGAGAGTGCACTGGCACCACTGGGGATGCAGTGCAGTGAGTTCAAAGAGTGCACTGGCACCACCGGGAATGCAGGTCAGTGAGTCCAGAGAGTTCACTGGCACCAACGTGGATGCAGTTCAGTGAGTCCAGAGAGTGCACTGGCACCACCGGGGATGCCGTGCAGTGAGTCCAGAGAGTGCACTGGCACCACCGGGAATGCCGTGCAGTGAGTGCAGAGTGTGCACTGGCACCACTGCGGATGCCGTGCAGTGAGTGCAGAGAGTGCACTGGCACCACTGGGGATGCAGTGCAGTGAGTGTAGAGAGTGAACTGGCACCACTGGGGATGCAGTGCAGTGAGTTCAAAGAGTGCACTGGCACCACCGGGAATGCAGTTCAGTGAGTCCAGAGAGTGCACTGGCACCAGCGGGGATGCCGTGCAGTGAGTCCAGAGAGTGCACTGGCACCACCGGTAATGCCGTGCAGTGAGTCCAGAGAGTGCAGTGGCACCACCGAGGTGCCGTGCAGTGAGTGCAGAGAGTGCACTAGCACCACAGGGGATGCAGTGCAGTGAGTCCAGAGAGTGTGCTGGCACCACTGGGGATGCTGTGCAGTGAGTCCAGAGAGTGCGCTGGCACCACTGGGGATGCAGCGCAGTGAGTGCAGAGAGTGCGCTGGCACCACTGGGGATGCATCCCAGTGAGTCCAGAGAGTGCAGTGGCACCACTGGTGATGCAGTGCAGTGAGTCCAAAGAGTGCACTGGCACCACTGGGGATGCAGTGCACTGAGTACAGAGAGTGCACTGGCACCACTGGTGACGCAGTACAATGAGTCCAGAGAGTGCACTGGCACCACTGGGGATGCAGTGCAGTGAGTCCAGAGAGTGCACTGGCACCACCGGGAATGCAGTGCAGTCAGTCCAGAGAGTGCACTGGCACCACTGGGGATTTACTGCAGTGAGTCTAGAGAGTGCACTGGCACCACTGGGGATGCAGTGCAGTGAGTCCAGAGAGTGCCCTGGCACCACTGGGAATGCAGTGCAGTGAGTCCTGAGAGTGCACTGGCACCAATGGGGATGCAGTGCAGTGAGTTCAAAGAGTGCACTGGCACCACTGGGAATGCAGTTCAGTGAGTCCGGAGAGTTCACTGTTACCACCGGGGATGCAGTTCAGTGAGTCCAGAGAGTGCACTGGCACCACCGGGGATGCCGTGCAGTGAGTCCAGAGAGTGCACTGGCACCACCGCGAATGCCGTGCAGTGAGTCCAGAGAGTGCAGTGGCACCACCGAGGTGCCGTGCAGTGAGTGCAGAGAGTGCACTGGCACCACTGGGGATGCAGTGCAGTGAGTCCAGAGAGTGAACTGGCACCACTGGGGATGCAGTGCAGTGAGTGCAGAGAGTGCACTGGCACCACTGGGGATGCAGTGCAGTGAGTCCATAGAGCGCACTGGCACCACTGGGGATGCAGTGCAGTGACTCCAGAGAGTGCACTGGCACCACTGGGGATGCAGTGCAGTGAGTGCAGAGAGTGCACTGGCACCACTGGGAATGCAGTTCAGTGAGTCCGGAGAGTTCACTGTTACCACCGGGGATGCAGTTCAGTGAGTCCAGAGAGTGCACTGGCACCACTGGGAATGCAGTTCAGTGAGTCCGGAGAGTTCACTGTTACCACCGGGGATGCAGTTCAGTGAGTCCAGAGAGTGCACTGGCACCGCCGGGGATGCCGTGCAGTGAGTCCAGAGAGTGCACTGGCACCACCGCGAATGCCGTGCAGTGAGTCCAGAGAGTGCAGTGGCACCACCGAGGTGCCGTGCAGTGAGTGCAGAGAGTGCACTGGCACCACTGGGGATGCAGTGCAGTGAGTCCAGAGAGTGAACTGGCACCACTGGGGATGCAGTGCAGTGAGTGCAGAGAGTGCACTGGCACCACTGGGGATGCAGTGCAGTGAGTCCATAGAGCGCACTGGCACCACTGGGAATGCAGTGCAGTGAGTCCAGAGAGTTCACTGGCACCACTGGGGATGCACTGCAGTGAGTCCAGAGAGTGCACTGGCACCACTGGGGATGCAGTTCACTGAGTGCAGAGAGTGCACTGGCACCACTGGGAATGCAGTGCAGTGAGTGCAGAGAGTGCACTGGCACCACTGGGGATGCAGTGCAGTGAGTGTAGAGAGTGCAATGGCACCGCCGGGGATGCACTGCAGTGAGTCCAGAGAGTTCACTCGCACCACTGGGGATGCAGTGCAGTGAGTACAGAGAGTGCACTGGCAGCACCGGGGATGCCGTGCAGTGAGTCCAGAGAGTGCACTGGCACCAGCGGGGATGCCGTGCAGTTACTGCAGAGAGTGCACTGGCACCACCGGGGATGCAGTGCAGTGAGTGCAGAGAGTGCACTGGAACCACTGGGGATGCAGTGCAGTGAGTCCAGAGAGTGCACTGGCACCACTGGGGATGCACTGCAGTGAGTCCAGAGAGTGCACTGGCACCACAGGGGATGCAGTGCAGTGAGTCCAGAGAGTGCACTGGCACCACTGGGGATGCAGTGCAGTTAGTGCAGACAGTGCGCTGGCACCACTGAGGATGCAGTGCAGCGAGTGCAGAGAGTGCGCTGGCACCACTGGGGATGCAGTGCAGTGAGTGCAGTGAGTGCGCTGGCACAACTGGGGATGCACCCAGGTGAGTCCAGAGAGTGCAGTGGCACCACTGGGGATGCACACCGGTTAGTCCAGAGAGTGCACTGGCACCACTGGGAAAGCAGTGCAGTGAGTGCAGAGAGCGCACTGGCACCACTGGGGATGCAGTGCAGTGAGTTCAAAGAGTGCACTGGCACCACCGGGAATGCAGTTCAGTGAGTCCAGAGAGTTCACTGTTACCACCGGGGATGCAGTGCAGTGAGTCCAGAGAGTGCACTGGCACCACCGGGGATGCCGTGCAGTGAGTGCAGAGAGTGCACTGGCACCACCGGGAATGCCGTGCAGTGAGTCCAGAGAGTGCACTGGCACCACCGGGGATGCAGTGCAGTGAGTCCAGAGAGTGCACTGGCACCACTGGGGATGCAGTGCAGTGAGTGTAGAGAGTGAACTGGCACCACTGGGGATGCAGTGCAGTGAGTGCAGATAGTGCACTGGCACCACTGGGGATGCCTTGCAGTGAGTCCATAGAATGCACTGGCACCACTGGGGATGCATCGCAGTGAGTCCAGAGAGTGCACTGGCACCACTGGGGATGCAGTGCAGTGAGTGCAGAGAGTGCACTGGCACCACTGGGGATGCAGTGCAGTGAGTGTAGAGAGTGCACTGGCACCACTGGGGATGCAGTGCAGTGAGTGTAGAGAGTGAACTGGCACCACTGGGGATGCAGTGCAGTGAGTGCAGAGAGTGCACTGGCACCACTGGGGATACAGTGCAGTGAGTCCTGAGAGGGCACTGGCACCACTGGGGATGCAGTGCACTCAGAGCAGAGAGTGCATTGGCACCACTAGGAATGCAGTGCAGTGAGTCCAGAGAGTGCACTGGCACCACCGGGGATGCCGTGCAGTGAGTCCAGAGTGTGCAATGGCACCACCGGGGATGCCGTGCAGTGAGTCCAGAGAGTTCACTCGCACCACTGGGGATGCAGTGCAGTGAGTCCAGAGAGTGCACTGGCACCACCGGGGATGCCGTGCAGTGAGTCCAGAGAGTGCACTGGCACCAGCGGGGATGCCGTTCACTTAGTGCAGAGAGTGCACTGGCACAACCGGGGATGCAGTGCAGTGAGTGCAGAGAGTGCACTGGCACCACTGGGGATGCAGTGCAGTGAGTCCAGATACTGCACTGGCACCACTGGGGATGCAGTGCAGTGAGTCCAGAGAGTGCACTGGCACCACTGGGGATGCAGTACAGTGAGTCCAGAGAGTGCACTGGCACCACTGGGAATGCAGCGCAGTGAGTCCAGAGAGTGCACTGTTACCACCGGGGATGCACTTCAGTGAGTCCAGAGAGTGCACTGGCACCAGCGGTAATGCCGTTCAGTGAGTCCAGAGAGTGCACTGGCACCACCGGGGATGCCGTGCAGTGAGTCCAGAGAGTGCAGTGGCACCACTGGGGATGCAGTGCAGTGAGTGCAGAGAGTGCACTGGCACCACTGGGGATGCAGTGCAGTGAGTCCAGAGAGTGCACTGGCACCACTGGGGATGCCGTGAAGTGAGTCCAGAGAGTGCAATAGCACCACTGGGGATGCAATGCAGTGAGTCCAGAGAGTGCACTGGCACCACCGGGGATGCCGTGCAGTGAGTGCAGAGAGTGCAATGGCACCACCGGGGATGCCGTGCAGTGAGTCCAGAGAGTTCACTCGCACCACTGGGGATGCAGTGCAGTGAGTCCAGAGAGTGCACTGGCACCACTGGGGATGCAGTGCAGTGAGTCCAGAGAGTGCACTGGCACCACTGGGGATGCATTGCAGTGAGTGCAGAGAGTGCACTGGCACCACTGGGGATGCAGTGCAGTTAGTGCAGACAGTGCGCTGGCACCACTGGGGATGCAGTGCAGTGAGTGCAGAGAGTGCACTGGCACCACTGGGGATGCAGTGCAGTGAGTGCAGTGATTGCGCTGGCACCACTGGGGAGGCACCCAGGTGAGTCCAGAGAGTGCAGTGGCACCACTGGGGATGCACACCGGTGAGTCCAGAGAGTGCACTGGCACCACTGGGGATACAGTGCAGTGAGTCCAGAGAGTGCACTGGCACCACTGGGGATGCACGGCAGTGAGTCCAGAGAGTGCACTGGCACCACTGGGGATTTACTGCAGTGAGTTCAGGGAGTGCACTGGCACCACTGGGGATGTACTGCAGTGAGTCCAGAGTGTGCCCTGGCACCACTGGGAATGCAGTGCAGTGAGTCCTGAGAGTGCACTGGCACCACTGGGGATGAAGTGCAGTGAGTTCAAAGAGTGCACTGGCACCACCGGGAATGCAGTTCCGTGAGTCCAGAGAGTTCACTGTTACCACCGGGGATGCAGTGCAGTGAGTCCAGAGAGTGCGCTGGCACCACTGGGGATGCAGTGCAGTGAGTCCAGAGAGTGCGCTGGCACCACTGGGGATGCAGTGCAGTGAGTCCAGAGAGTGCACTGGCACCACTGGGGATGCAGTGCAGTGAGTCCAGAGAGTGCACTGGCACCACTGGGGATACAGTGCAGTGAGTCCTGAGAGTGCACTGGCACCACTGGGGATGCAGTGCACTGAGTTCAGAGAGTGCACTGGCACCACTGGGGATGCAGTGCAGTGAGTTCAGAGAGTGCACTGGCACCACTGGGAATGCAGTGCAGTGAATCCAGAGAGTGCACTGGCACCACAGGTGATGCCGTGCAGTGAGTCCAGAGTGTGCAATGGCACCACCGGGGATGCCGTGCAGTGAGTCCAGAGAGTTCACTCGCACCACTGGGGATGCAGTGCAGTGAGTCCAGAGAGTGCACTGGCACCACCGGGAATGCCGTGCAGTGAGTCCAGAGAGTGCACTGGCACCACCGGGGATGCCGCGCAGTGAGTGCAGAGAGTGCTCTGGCACCACTGCGGATGCAGTGCAGTGAGTGTAGAGAGTGAACTGGCACCACTGGGGATGCAGTGCAGTGAGTGCAGAGAGTGCGCTGGCACTACCGGGGATGCCGTACAGTGAGTCCAGAGAGTGCACTGGCACCAGCGGGGATGCCGTGCAGTTACTGCAGAGAGTGCACTGGCACCACCGGGGATGCAGTGCAGTGAGTGCAGAGAGTGCACTGGCACTACTGGGAATGCAGTGCAGTGAGTCCAGAGAGTGCACTGGCACCACTGGGGATGCACTGCAGTGAGTCCAGAGAGTGCACTGGCACCACAGGGGATGCAGTGCAGTGAGTCCAGAGAGTGCACTGGCACCACTGGGGATGCAGTGCAGTTAGTGCAGACAGTGCGCTGGCACCACTGAGGATGCAGTGCAGTGAGTGCAGAGAGTGCGCTGGCACCACTGGGGATGCAGTGCAGTGAGTGCAGTGAGTGCGCTGGCACCACTGGGGATGCACCCAGGTGAGTCCAGAGAGTGCAGTGGCACCACTGGGGATGCACACCAGTTAGTCCAGAGAGTGCCCTGGCACCACTGGGAAAGCAGTGCAGTGAGTGCAGAGAGTGCACTGGCACCACTGGGGATGCAGTGCAGTGAGTTCAAAGAGTGCACTGGCACCACCGGGAATGCAGTTCAGTGAGTCCAGAGAGTTCACTGTTACCACCGGGGATGCAGTGCAGTGAGTCCAGAGAGTGCACTGGCACCACTGGGGATGCACTTCAGTGAGTCCAGAGAGTGCACTGGCACCACTGGGGATGCACTGCAATGAGTCCAGAGAGTGCACTGGCACCACCGGGGATGCCGTGCAGTGAGTCCAGAGAGTGCACTGGCACCACTGGGGATGCAGTGCAGTGAGTGCAGAGAGTGCACTGGCACCACTGGGGATGCAGTGCAGTGAGTCCAGAGAGTGCACTGGCACCACTGGGGATGCCGTGCAGTGAGTCCAGAGAGTGCAATAGCACCACTGGGGATGCAATGCAGTGAGTCCAGAGAGTGCACTGGCACCACCGGGGATGCCGTGCAGTGAGTGCAGAGAGTGCAATGGCACCACCGGGGATGCTGTGCAGTGAGTCCAGAGAGTTCACTCGCACCACTGGGGATGCAGTGCAGTGAGTCCAGAGAGTGCACTGGCACCACTGGGGATGCAGTGCAGTGAGTCCAGAGAGTGCACTGGCACCACTGGGGATGCATTGCAGTGAGTGCAGAGGGTGCACTGGCACCACTGGGGATGCAGTGCAGTTAGTGCAGACAGTGCGCTGGCACCAGTGGGGATGCAGTGCAGTGAGTGCAGAGAGTGCACTGGCACCACTGGAGAGGCAACCAGGTGAGTCCAGAGAGTGCAGTGGCACCACTGGGGATGCACACCGGTGAGTCCAGAGAGTGCACTGGCACCACTGGGAATACAGTGCAGTGAGTCCAGAGAGTGCACTGGCACCACTGGGGATGCAGTGCAGTGAGTCCAGAGAGTGCACTGGCACCACTGGGGATGCACGGCAGTGAGTCCAGAGAGTGCACTGGCACCACTGGGGATTTACTGCAGTGAGTTCAGAGAGTGCACTGGCACCACTGGGGATGTACTGCAGTGAGTCCAGAGTGTGCCCTGGCACCACTGGGAATGCAGTGCAGTGAGTCCTGAGAGTGCACTGGCACCACTGGGGATGAAGTGCAGTGAGTTCAAAGAGTGCACTGGCACCACCGGGAATGCAGTTCCGTGAGTCCAGAGAGTTCACTGTTACCACCGGGGATGCAGTGCAGTGAGTCCAGAGAGTGCGCTGGCACCACTGGGGATGCAGTGCAGTGAGTCCAGAGAGTGCGCTGGCACCACTGGCGATGCAGTGCAGTGAGTCCAGAGAGTGCACTGGCACCACTGGGGATGCAGTGCAGTGAGTTCAGAGAGTGCACTGGCACCACTGGGGATACAGTGCAGTGAGTCCTGAGAGTGCACTGGCACCACTGGGGATGCAGTGCACTGAGTTCAGAGAGTGCACTGGCACCACTGGGGATGCAGTGCAGTGAGTTCAGAGAGTGCACTGGCACCACTGGGAATGCAGTGCAGTGAGTCCAGAGAGTGCACTGGCACCACAGGTGATGCTGTGCAGTGAGTCCAGAGTGTGCAATGGCACCACCGGGGATGCCGTGCAGTGAGTCCAGAGAGTTCACTCGCACCACTGGGGATGCAGTGCAGTGAGTCCAGAGAGTGCACTGGCACCATCGGGAATGCCGTGCAGTGAGTCCAGAGAGTGCACTGGCACCACCGGGGATGCCGTGCAGTGAGTGCAGAGAGTGCTCTGGCACCACTGGGGATGCAGTGCAGTGAGTGTAGAGAGTGAACTGGCACCACTGGGGATGCAGTGCAGTGAGTGCAGAGAGTGCTCTGGCACCACTGGGAATGCAGTGCAGTGAGTCCATACAGTGCACTGGCACCACTGGGGATGCAGTGCAGTGAGTCCAGAGAGTGCACTGGCACCACTGGGGATGCAGTGCAGTGAGTCCAGAGAGTGCACTGGCAACAATGGGGATGCACTGCAGTGAGTGCGCTGGCACCACTGGGGATGCAGTGCAGAGAGTGCGCTGGCACCACGGGGGATGAAGTGCAGTGAGTCCAGAGAGTGCAATGGCACCACTGGGGATGCTGTGCAGTGAGTCCAGAGAGTGCGCTGGCACCACTGGGGATGCAGTGCAGTGAGTGCAGAGAGTGCGCTGGCACCACTGGGGATGCATCGCAGTGAGTCCAGAGAGTGCAGTGGCACCACTGGGGATGCAGTGCAGTGAGTCCAGAGAGTGCACTGGCACCACTGGGGATGCAGTGCAGTGAGTCCTGAGAGTGCACTGGCACCACTGGGGATGCAGTGCAGTGACTCCTGAGAGTGCACTGGCACCACAGGGGATGCAGTGCAGTGAGTCCAGAGAGTGCGCTGGCACCACTGGGGATGCTGTGCAGTGAGTCCAGAGAGTGCTCTGGCACCACTGGGGATGCAGCGCAGTGAGTGCAGAGAGTGCGCTGGCACCACTGGGGATGCAGAGCAGTGAGTCCAGATAGTGCACTGGCACCACTTGGGATGCAGTGCAGTGAGTCCAGAGAGTGCACGGGCACCACTGGGGATGCAGTGCAGTGAGTCCAGAGAGTGCGCTTGCACCACTGGGGATGCAGTGCACTCAGTTCAGAGAGTGCACTGGCACCACTGGTGACGCAGTACAATGAGTCCAGAGAGTGCACTGGCACCACTGGGGATGCAGTGCAGTGAGTCCAGAGAGTGCACTGGCACCGCTAGGACTGCAGTGCAGTCAGTCCAGAGAGTGCACTGGCACCACTGGGGATTTACTGCAGTGAGTCTAGAGAGTGCACTGGCACCACTGGGGATGCACTGCAGTGAGTCCAGAGAGTGCACTGGCACCACCGGGAATGCAGTGCAGTGAGTCCTGAGAGTGCACTGGCACCACTGGGGATGCAGTGCAGTGAGTTCAAAGAGAGCACTGGCACCACCGGGAATGCAGTTCAGTGAGTCCGGAGAGTTCACTGTTACCACCGGGGATGCAGTTCAATGAGTCCAGAGAGTGCACTGGCACCAGCGGGGATGCCGTGCAGTGAGTCCAGAGAGTGCACTGGCACCACCGGTAATGCCGTGCAGTGAGTCCAGAGAGTGCAGTGGCACCACCGAGGTGCCGTGCAGTGAGTGCAGAGAGTGCACTGGCACCACAGGGGATGCAGTGCAGTGAGTCCAGAGAGTGCGCTGGCACCACTGGGGATGCTGTGCAGTGAGTCCAGAGAGTGCGCTGGCACCACTGGGGATACAGCGCAGTGAGTGCAGAGAGTGCGCTGGCACCACTGGGGATGCATCCCAGTGAGTCCAGAGAGTGCAGTGGCACCACTGGTGATGCAGTGCAGTGAGTCCAAAGAGTGCACTGGCACCACTGGGGATGCAGTGCACTGAGTACAGAGAGTGCACTGGCACCACTGGTGACTCAGTACAATGAGTCCAGAGAGTGCACTGGCACCACTGGGGATGCAGTGCAGTGAGTCCAGAGAGTGCACTGGCACCACTGGGGATGCAGTGCAGTGAGTCCAGAGAGTGCACTGGCACCACTGGGGATACAGTGCAGTGAGTCCTGAGAGTGCACTGGCACCACTGGGGATGCAGTGCACTGAGTTCAGAGAGTGCACTGGCACCACTGGGGATGCAGTCCAGTGAGTTCAGAGAGTGCACTGGCACCACTGGGAATGCAGTGCAGTGAGTCCAGAGAGTGCACTGGCACCACAGGTGATGCCGTGCAGTGAGTCCAGAGTGTGCAATGGCACCACCGGGGATGCCGTGCAGTGAGTCCAGAGAGTTCACTCGCACCACTGGGGATGCAGTGCAGTGAGTCCAGAGAGTGCACTGGCACCACCGGGAATGCCGTGCAGTGAGTCCAGAGAGTGCACTGGCACCACCGGGGATGCCGCGCAGTGAGTGCAGAGAGTGCTCTGGCACCACTGGGGATGCAGTGCAGTGAGTGTAGAGAGTGAACTGGCACCACTGGGGATGCAGTGCAGTGAGTGCAGAGAGTGCGCTGGCACTACGGGGATGCCGTACAGTGAGTCCAGAGAGTGCACTGGCACCACTGGGGATGCCGTGCAGTTACTGCAGAGAGTGCACTGGCACCACTGGGGATGCAGTGCAGTGAGTGCAGAGAGTGCACTGGCACTACTGGGGATGCAGTGCAGTGAGTCCAGAGAGTGCACTGGCACCACTGGGGATGCACTGCAGTGAGTCCAGAGAGTGCACTGGCACCACAGGGGATGCAGTCCAGTGAGTCCAGAGAGTGCACTGGCACCACTGGGGATGCAGTGCAGTTAGTGCAGACAGTGCGCTGGCACCACTGAGGATGCAGTGCAGTGAGTGCAGAGAGTGCGCTGGCACCACTGGGGATGCAGTGCAGTGAGTGCAGTGAGTGCGCTGGCACCACTGGGGATGCACCCAGGTGAGTCCAGAGAGTGCAGTGGCACCACTGGGGATGCACACCGGTTAGTCCAGAGAGTGCCCTGGCACCACTGGGAAAGCAGTGCAGTGAGTGCAGAGAGTGCACTGGCACCACTGGGGATGCAGTGCAGTGAGTTCAAAGAGTGCACTGGCACCACCGGGAATGCAGTTCAGTGAGTCCAGAGAGTTCACTGTTACCACCGGGGATGCAGTGCAGTGAGTCCAGAGAGTGCACTGGCACCACCGGGGATGCACTTCAGTGAGTCCAGAGAGTGCACTGGCACCAGCGGTAATGCCGTTCAGTGAGTCCAGAGAGTGCACTGGCACCACCGGGGATGCCGTGCAGTGAGTCCAGAGAGTGCACTGGCACCACTGAGGATGCAGTGCAGTGAGTGCAGAGAGTGCACTGGCACCACTGGGGATGCAGTGCAGTGAGTCCAGAGAGTGCACTGGCACCACTGGGGATGCCGTGCAGTGAGTCCAGAGAGTGCAATAGCACCACTGGGGATGCAATGCTGTGAGTCCAGAGAGTGCACTGGCACCACCGGGGATGCCGTGCAGTGAGTGCAGAGAGTGCAATGGCACCACCGGGGATGCCGTGCAGTGAGTCCAGAGAGTTCACTCGCACCACTGGGGATGCAGTGCAGTGAGTCCAGAGAGTGCACTGGCACCACTGGGGATGCAGTGCAGTGAGTCCAGAGAGTGCACTGGCACCACTGGGGATGCAGTGCAGTGAGTCCAGAGAGCTCAATGGCACCAGTGGGGAGGCACTGCAGTGAGTCCAGAGAGTGCACTGGCACCACTGGGGATGCAGTGCAGTGAGTGCAGAGAGTGCACTGGCACAACAGGGGATGCACTGCAATGACTCCAGAGAGTGCACTGGCACCACTGGGGATGCAGTGCAGTGAGTGCAGAGAGTGCACTGGCACAACAGGGGATGCACTGCAGTGACTCCAGAGAGAGCACTGGCACCAATGGTGATGCAGTGCAGTGATCCAGAGAGTGCACTGGAACCACTGGGGATGCAGTGCAGTGACTCCAGAGAGTGCACTGGCACCACTGGGGATCCAGTGCAGTGAGTCCAGAGAGTGCACTGGCACCACTGGGGATGCAGTGCAGTGAGTCCAGAGAGCTCAATGGCACCAGTGGGGAGGCACTGCAGTGAGTCCAGAGAGTGCACTGGCACCACTGGGGATGCAGTGCAGTGAGTGCAGAGAGTGCACTGGCACAACAGGGGATGCACTGCAATGACTCCAGAGAGTGCACTGGCACCACTGGGGATGCAGTGCAGTGAGTGCAGAGAGTGCACTGGCACAACAGGGGATGCACTGCAGTGACTCCAGAGAGAGCACTGGCACCAATGGTGATGCAGTGCAGTGATCCAGAGAGTGCACTGGAACCACTGGGGATGCAGTGCAGTGACTCCAGAGAGTGCACTGGCACCACTGGGGATCCAGTGCAGTGAGTCCAGAGAGTGCACTGGCACCACTGGGGATGCAGTGCAGTTAGTGCAGACAGTGCGCTGGCACCAATGGGGATGCAGTGCAGTGAGTGCAGAGAGTGTACTGGCACCACTGGAGAGGCACCCAGGTGAGTCCAGAGAGTGCAGTGGCACCACTGGGGATGCACACCGGTGAGTCCAGAGAGTGCACTGGCACCACTGGGGATACAGTGCAGTGAGTCCAGAGAGTGCACTGGCACCACTGGGGATGCAGTGCAGTGAGTCCAGAGAGTGCACTGGCACCACTGGGAATGCACGGCAGTGAGTCCAGAGAGTGCACTGGCACCACTGGGGATTTACTGCAGTGAGTTCAGAGAGTGCACTGGCACCACTGGGGATGTACTGCAGTGAGTCCAGAGTGTGCCCTGGCACCACTGGGAATGCAGTGCAGTGAGTCCTGAGAGTGCACTGGCACCACTGGGGATGAAGTGCAGTGAGTTCAAAGAGTGCACTGGCACCACCGGGAATGCAGTTCCGTGAGTCCAGAGAGTTCACTGTTACCACCGGGGATGCAGTGCAGTGAGTCCAGAGAGTGCGCTGGCACCACTGGGGATGCAGTGCAGTGAGTCCAGAGAGTGCGCTGGCACCACTGGCGATGCAGTGCAGTGAGTCCAGAGAGTGCACTGGCACCACTGGGGATGCAGTGCAGTGAGTTCAGAGAGTGCACTGGCACCACTGGGGATACAGTGCAGTGAGTCCTGAGAGTGCACTGGCACCACTGGGGATGCAGTGCACTGAGTTCAGAGAGTGCACTGGCACCACTGGGGATGCAGTGCAGAGAGTTCAGAGAGTGCACTGGCACCACTGGGAATGCAGTGCAGTGAGTCCAGAGAGTGCACTGGCACCACAGGTGGTGCTGTGCAGTGAGTCCAGAGTGTGCAATGGCACCACCGGGGATGCCGTGCAGTGAGTCCAGAGAGTTCACTCGCACCACTGGGGATGCAGTGCAGTGAGTCCAGAGAGTGCACTGGCACCATCGGGAATGCCGTGCAGTGAGTCCAGAGAGTGCACTGGCACCACCGGGGATGCCGTGCAGTGAGTGCAGAGAGTGCTCTGGCACCACTGGGGATGCAGTGCAGTGACTGTAGAGAGTGAACTGGCACCACTGGGGATGCAGTGCAGTGAGTGCAGAGAGTGCGCTGGCACTACCGGGGATGCCGTACAGTGAGTCCAGAGAGTGCACTGGCACCAGCGGGGATGCCGTGCAGTTACTGCAGAGAGTGCACTGGCACCACCGGGGATGCAGTGCAGTGAGTGCAGAGAGTGCACTGGCACTACTGGGGATGCAGTGCAGTGAGTCCAGAGAGTGCACTGGCACCACTGGGGATGCACTACAGTGAGTCCAGAGAGTGCACTGGCACCACTGGGGATGCAGTGCAGTTAGTGCAGAGAGTGCACTGGCACCACTGGGGATGCAGTGCAGTTAGTGCAGAGAGTGCGCTGGCACCACTGGGGATGCAGTGCAGTGAGTGCAGTGAGTGCGCTGGCACCACTGGGGATGCACCCAGGTGAGTCCAGAGAGTGCAGTGGCACCACTGGGGATGCACACCGGTTAGTCCAGAGAGTGCCCTGGCACCACTGGGAAAGCAGTGCAGTGAGTGCAGAGAGTGCACTGGCACCACTGGGGATGCAGTGCAGTGACTTCAAAGAGTGCACTGGCACCACCGGGAATGCAGTTCAGTGAGTCCAGAGAGTTCACTGTTACCACCGGGGATGCAGTGCAGTGAGTCCAGAGAGTGCACTGGCACCACCGGGGATGCACTTCAGTGAGTCCAGAGAGTGCACTGGCACCAGCGGTAATGCCGTTCAGTGAGTCCAGAGAGTGCACTGGCACCACCGGGGATGCCGTGCAGTGAGTCCAGAGAGTGCACTGGCACCACCGGGGATGCAATGCAGTGAGTCCAGAGAGTGCACTGGCACCACCGGGGATGCCGTGCAGTGAGTGCAGAGAGTGCAATGGCACCACCGGGGATGCCGTGCAGTGAGTCCAGAGAGTTCACTCGCACCACTGGGGATGCAGTGCAGTGAGTCCAGAGAGTGCACTGGCACCACTGGGGATGCAGTGCAGTGAGTCCAGAGAGTGCACTGGCACCACTGGGGATGCATTGCAGTGAGTGCAGAGAGTGCACTGGCACCACTGGGGATGCAGTGCAGTTAGTGCAGACAGTGCGCTGGCACCAATGGGGATGCAGTGCAGTGAGTGCAGAGAGTGCACTGGCACCACTGGAGAGGCACCCAGGTGAGTCCAGAGAGTGCAGTGGCACCACTGGGGATGCACACCGGTGAGTCCAGAGAGTGCACTGGCACCACTGGGGATACAGTGCAGTGAGTCCAGAGAGTGCACTGGCACCACTGGGGATGCAGTGCAGTGAGTCCAGAGAGTGCACTGGCACCACTGGGGATTTACTGCAGTGAGTTCAGAGAGTGCACTGGCACCACTGGGGATGTACTGCAGTGAGTCCAGAGTGTGCCCTGGCACCACTGGGAATGCAGTGCAGTGAGTCCTGAGAGTGCACTGGCACCACTGGGGATGAAGTGCAGTGAGTTCAAAGAGTGCACTGGCACCACCGGGAATGCAGTTCCGTGAGTCCAGAGAGTTCACTGTTACCACCGGGGATGCAGTGCAGTGAGTCCAGAGAGTGCGCTGGCACCACTGGGGATGCAGTGCAGTGAGTCCAGAGAGTGCGCTGGCACCACTGGCGATGCAGTGCAGTGAGTCCAGAGAGTGCACTGGCACCACTGGGGATGAAGTGCAGTGAGTTCAGAGAGTGCACTGGCACCACTGGGGATACAGTGCAGTGAGTCCTGAGAGTGCACTGGCACCACTGGGGATGCAGTGCACTGAGTTCAGAGAGTGCACTGGCACCACTGGGGATGCAGTGCAGTGAGTTCAGAGAGTGCACTGGCACCACTGGGAATGCAGTGCAGTGAGTCCAGAGAGTGCACTGGCACCACAGGTGGTGCTGTGCAGTGAGTCCAGAGTGTGCAATGGCACCACCGGGGATGCCGTGCAGTGAGTCCAGAGAGTTCACTCGCACCACTGGGGATGCAGTGCAGTGAGTCCAGAGAGTGCACTGGCACCATCGGGAATGCCGTGCAGTGAGTCCAGAGAGTGCACTGGCACCACCGGGGATGCCGTGCAGTGAGTGCAGAGAGTGCTCTGGCACCACTGGGGATGCAGTGCAGTGAGTGTAGAGAGTGAACTGGCACCACTGGGGATGCAGTGCAGTGAGTGCAGAGAGTGCTCTGGCACCACTGGGAATGCAGTGCAGTGAGTCCAGAGAGTGCACTGGCACCACTGGGGATGCAGTGCAGTGAGTCCAGAGAGTGCACTGGCACCACTGGGGATGCAGTGCAGTGAGTCCAGAGAGTGCACTGGCAACAATGGGGATGCACTGCAGTGAGTGCGCTGGCACCACTGGGGATGCAGTGCAGAGAGTGCGCTGGCACCACGGGGGATGAAGTGCAGTGAGTCCAGAGAGTGCGCTGGCACTACTGGGGATGCTGTGCAGTGAGTCCAGAGAGTGCGCTGGCACCACTGGGGATGCAGTGGAGTGAGTGCAGAGAGTGCGCTGGCACCACTGGGGATGCATCGCAGTGAGTCCAGAGAGTGCAGTGGCACCACTGGGGATGCAGTGCAGTGAGTCCAGAGAGTGCACTGGCACCACTGGGGATGCAGTGCAGTGAGTCCTGAGAGTGCACTGGCACCACTGGGGATGCAGTGCAGTGACTCCTGAGAGTGCACTGGCACCACAGGGGATGCAGTGCAGTGAGTCCAGAGAGTGCGCTGGCACCACTGGGGATGCTGTGCAGTGAGTCCAGAGAGTGCTCTGGCACCACTGGGGATGCAGTGCAGTGAGTGCAGAGAGTGCGCTGGCACCACTGGGGATGCATCGCAGTGAGTCCAGATAGTGCACTGGCACCACTGGGGATGCAGTGCAGTGAGTCCAAAGAGTGCACTGGCACCACTGGGGATGCAGTGCAGTGAGTCCAGAGAGTGCGCTTGCACCACTGGGGATGCAGTGCACTCAGTTCAGAGAGTGCACTGGCACCACTGGTGACGCAGTACAATGAGTCCAGAGAGTGCACTGACACCACTGGGGATGCAGTGCAGAGAGTCCAGAGAGTGCACTGGCACCGCTGGGAATGCAGTGCAGTCAGTCCAGAGAGTGCACTGGCACCACTGGGGATTTACTGCAGTGAGTCTAGAGAGTGCACTGGCACCACTGGGGATGCACTGCAGTGAGTCCAGAGAGTGCACTGGCACCACCGGGAATGCAGTGCAGTGAGTCCTGAGAGTGCACTGGCACCACTGGGGATGCAGTGCAGTGAGTTCAAAGAGTGCACTGGCACCACCAGGAATGCAGTTCAGTGAGTCCGGAGAGTTCACTGTTACCACCGGGGATGCAGTTCAATGAGTCCAGAGAGTGCACTGGCACCAGCGGGGATGCCGTACAGTGAGTCCAGAGAGTGCACTGGCACCACCGGTAATGCCGTGCAGTGAGTCCAGAGAGTGCAGTGGCACCACCGAGGTGCCGTGCAGTGAGTGCAGAGAGTGCACTGGCACCACTGGGGATGCAGTGCAGTGAGTCCAGAGAGTGCGCTGGCACCACTGGGGATGCTGTGCAGTGAGTCCAGAGAGTGCGCTGGCACCACTGGGGATGCAGCGCAGTGAGTGCAGAGAGTGCACTGGCACCACTGGGGATGCATCCCAGTGAGTCCAGAGAGTGCAGTGGCACCACTGGTGATGCAGTGCAGTGAGTCCAAAGAGTGCACTGGCACCACTGGGGATGCAGTGCACTGAGTACAGAGAGTGCACTGGCACCACTGGTGACGCAGTACAATGAGTCCAGAGAGTGCACTGGCACCACTGGGGATGCAGTGCAGTGAGTCCAGAGAGTGCACTGGCACCACCGGGAATGCAGTGCAGTCAGTCCAGAGAGTGCACTGGCACCACTGGGGATTTACTGCAGTGAGTCTAGAGAGTGCACTGGCACCACTGGGGATGCAGTGCAGTGAGTCCAGAGAGTGCCCTGGCACCACTGGGAATGCAGTGCAGTGAGTCCAGAGAGTGCAGTGGCACCAATGGGGATGCAGTGCAGTGAGTTCAAAGAGTGCACTGGCACCACTGGGAATGCAGTTCAGTGAGGCCGGAGAGTTCACTGTTACCACCGGGGATGCAGTTCAGTGAGTCCGGAGAGTGCACTGGCACCACCGCGAATGCCGTGCAGTGAGTCCAGAGAGTGCAGTGGCACCACCGAGGTGCCGTGCAGTGAGTGCAGAGAGTGCACTGGCACCACTGGGGATGCAGTGCAGTGAGTCCAGAGAGTGAACTGGCACCACTGGGGATGCAGTGCAGTGAGTGCAGAGAGTGCACTGGCACCACTGGGGATGCAGTGCAGTGAGTCCATAGAGCGCACTGGCACCACTGGGGATGCAGTGCAGTGAGTCCAGAGAGTGCACTGGCACCACTGGGGATGCAGTGCAGTGAGTGCAGAGAGTGCACTGGCACCACTGGGGATGCAGTGCAGTGAGTGCAGAGAGTGCGCTGGCACCACTGGGGATGCAGTGCAGTGAGTGCAGAGAATGCGCTGGCACGTCTGGGGATGCAGTGCAGTGAGTCCAGAGAGTGCGCTGTACCACTGGGGATGCAGTGCAGTGAGTGCAGAGAGTGCACTGGCACCACTGGGGATGCAGTGCAGTGAGTCCAGAGAGTGCGCTGGCACCACTGGGGGTGCAGTGCAGTGAGTCCAGAGAGTGCACTGGCACCACTGGGGATGCAGTTCACTGAGTGCAGAGAGTGCACTGGCACCACTGGGAATGCAGTGCAGTGAGTCCAGAGAGTGCACTGGCACCACTGGGGATGCAGTGCAGTGAGTGTAGAGAGTGCAATGGCACCGCCGGGGATGCACTGCAGTGAGTCCAGAGAGTTCACTCGCACCACTGGGGATGCAGTGCAGTGAGTACAGAGAGTGCACTGGCAGCACCGGGGATGCCGTGCAGTGAGTCCAGAGAGTGCACTGGCACCAGCGGGGATGCCGTGCAGTTACTGCAGAGAGTGCACTGGCACCACCGGGGATGCAGTGCAGTGAGTGCAGAGAGTGCACTGGCACTACTGGGGATGCAGTGCAGTGAGTCCAGAGAGTGCACTGGCACCACTGGGGATGCACTGCAGTGAGTCCAGAGAGTGCACTGGCACCACAGGGGATGCAGTGCAGTGAGTCCAGAGAGTGCACTGGCACCACTGGGGATGCAGTGCAGTTAGTGCAGACAGTGCGCTGGCACCACTGAGGATGCAGTGCAGCGAGTGCAGAGAGTGCGCTGGCACCACTGGGGATGCAGTGCAGTGAGTGCAGTGAGTGCGCTGGCACAACTGGGGATGCACCCAGGTGAGTCCAGAGAGTGCAGTGGCACCACTGGGGATGCACACCGGTTAGTCCAGAGAGTGCACTGGCACCACTGGGAAAGCAGTGCAGTGAGTGCAGAGAGCGCACTGGCACCACTGGGGATGCAGTGCAGTGAGTTCAAAGAGTGCACTGGCACCACCGGGAATGCAGTTCAGTGAGTCCAGAGAGTTCACTGTTACCACCGGGGATGCAGTGCAGTGAGTCCAGAGAGTGCACTGGCACCACCGGGGATGCCGTGCAGTGAGTGCAGAGAGTGCACTGGCACCACCGGGAATGCCGTGCAGTGAGTCCAGAGAGTGCACTGGCACCACCGGGGATGCAGTGCAGTGAGTCCAGAGAGTGCACTGGCACCACTGGGGATGCAGTGCAGTGAGTGTAGAGAGTGAACTGGCACCACTGGGGATGCAGTGCAGTGAGTGCAGATAGTGCACTGGCACCACTGGGGATGCCTTGCAGTGAGTCCATAGAATGCACTGGCACCACTGGGGATGCATCGCAGTGAGTCCAGAGAGTGCACTGGCACCACTGGGGATGCAGTGCAGTGAGTGCAGAGAGTGCACTGGCACCACTGGGGATGCAGTGCAGTGAGTGTAGAGAGTGCACTGGCACCACTGGGGATGCAGTGCAGTGAGTGTAGAGAGTGAACTGGCACCACTGGGGATGCAGTGCAGTGAGTGCAGAGAGTGCACTGGCACCACTGGGGATACAGTGCAGTGAGTCCTGAGAGGGCACTGGCACCACTGGGGATGCAGTGCACTCAGAGCAGAGAGTGCATTGGCACCACTAGGAATGCAGTG
Source organism: Anser anser (assembly GCF_964211835.1). Classification (NCBI taxonomy): domain Eukaryota; kingdom Metazoa; phylum Chordata; class Aves; order Anseriformes; family Anatidae; genus Anser; species Anser anser. The sequence continues at coordinate 1,133,520 of NC_139725.1, forward strand.
CAGTGAGTCCAGAGAGTGCACTGGCACCACCGGGGATGCCGTGCAGTGAGTCCAGAGTGTGCAATGGCACCACCGGGGATGCCGTGCAGTGAGTCCAGAGAGTTCACTCGCACCACTGGGGATGCAGTGCAGTGAGTCCAGAGAGTGCACTGGCACCACCGGGGATGCCGTGCAGTGAGTCCAGAGAGTGCACTGGCACCAGCGGGGATGCCGTTCACTTAGTGCAGAGAGTGCACTGGCACAACCGGGGATGCAGTGCAGTGAGTGCAGAGAGTGCACTGGCACCACTGGGGATGCAGTGCAGTGAGTCCAGATACTGCACTGGCACCACTGGGGATGCAGTGCACTGAGTTCAGAGAGTGCACTGGCACCACTGGGTATGCAGTGCAGTGAGTTCAGAGAGTGCACTGGCACCACTGGGAATGCAGTGCAGTGAATCCAGAGAGTGCACTGGCACCACAGGTGATGCCGTGCAGTGAGTCCAGAGTGTGCAATGGCACCACCGGGGATGCCGTGCAGTGAGTCCAGAGAGTTCACTCGCACCACTGGGGATGCAGTGCAGTGAGTCCAGAGAGTGCACTGGCACCACCGGGAATGCCGTGCAGTGAGTCCAGAGAGTGCACTGGCACCACCGGGGATGCCGCGCAGTGAGTGCAGAGAGTGCTCTGGCACCACTGCGGATGCAGTGCAGTGAGTGTAGAGAGTGAACTGGCACCACTGGGGATGCAGTGCAGTGAGTGCAGAGAGTGCGCTGGCACTACCGGGGATGCCGTACAGTGAGTCCAGAGAGTGCACTGGCACCAGCGGGGATGCCGTGCAGTTACTGCAGAGAGTGCACTGGCACCACCGGGGATGCAGTGCAGTGAGTGCAGAGAGTGCACTGGCACTACTGGGAATGCAGTGCAGTGAGTCCAGAGAGTGCACTGGCACCACTGGGGATGCACTGCAGTGAGTCCAGAGAGTGCACTGGCACCACAGGGGATGCAGTGCAGTGAGTCCAGAGAGTGCACTGGCACCACTGGGGATGCAGTGCAGTTAGTGCAGACAGTGCGCTGGCACCACTGAGGATGCAGTGCAGTGAGTGCAGAGAGTGCGCTGGCACCACTGGGGATGCAGTGCAGTGAGTGCAGTGAGTGCGCTGGCACCACTGGGGATGCACCCAGGTGAGTCCAGAGAGTGCAGTGGCACCACTGGGGATGCACACCAGTTAGTCCAGAGAGTGCCCTGGCACCACTGGGAAAGCAGTGCAGTGAGTGCAGAGAGTGCACTGGCACCACTGGGGATGCAGTGCAGTGAGTTCAAAGAGTGCACTGGCACCACCGGGAATGCAGTTCAGTGAGTCCAGAGAGTTCACTGTTACCACCGGGGATGCAGTGCAGTGAGTCCAGAGAGTGCACTGGCACCACTGGGGATGCACTTCAGTGAGTCCAGAGAGTGCACTGGCACCACTGGGGATGCACTGCAATGAGTCCAGAGAGTGCACTGGCACCACCGGGGATGCCGTGCAGTGAGTCCAGAGAGTGCACTGGCACCACTGGGGATGCAGTGCAGTGAGTGCAGAGAGTGCACTGGCACCACTGGGGATGCAGTGCAGTGAGTCCAGAGAGTGCACTGGCACCACTGGGGATGCCGTGCAGTGAGTCCAGAGAGTGCAATAGCACCACTGGGGATGCAATGCAGTGAGTCCAGAGAGTGCACTGGCACCACCGGGGATGCCGTGCAGTGAGTGCAGAGAGTGCAATGGCACCACCGGGGATGCCGTGCAGTGAGTCCAGAGAGTTCACTCGCACCACTGGGGATGCAGTGCAGTGAGTCCAGAGAGTGCACTGGCACCACTGGGGATGCAGTGCAGTGAGTCCAGAGAGTGCACTGGCACCACTGGGGATGCATTGCAGTGAGTGCAGAGAGTGCACTGGCACCACTGGGGATGCAGTGCAGTTAGTGCAGACAGTGCGCTGGCACCAGTGGGGATGCAGTGCAGTGAGTGCAGAGAGTGCACTGGCACCACTGGAGAGGCAACCAGGTGAGTCCAGAGAGTGCAGTGGCACCACTGGGGATGCACACCGATGAGTCCAGAGAGTGCACTGGCACCACTGGGAATACAGTGCAGTGAGTCCAGAGAGTGCACTGGCACCACTGGGGATGCAGTGCAGTGAGTCCAGAGAGTGCACTGGCACCACTGGGGATGCACGGCAGTGAGTCCAGAGAGTGCACTGGCACCACTGGGGATTTACTGCAGTGAGTTCAGAGAGTGCACTGGCACCACTGGGGATGTACTGCAGTGAGTCCAGAGTGTGCCCTGGCACCACTGGGAATGCAGTGCAGTGAGTCCTGAGAGTGCACTGGCACCACTGGGGATGAAGTGCAGTGAGTTCAAAGAGTGCACTGGCACCACCGGGAATGCAGTTCCGTGAGTCCAGAGAGTTCACTGTTACCACCGGGGATGCAGTGCAGTGAGTCCAGAGAGTGCGCTGGCACCACTGGGGATGCAGTGCAGTGAGTCCAGAGAGTGCGCTGGCACCACTGGCGATGCAGTGCAGTGAGTCCAGAGAGTGCACTGGCACCACTGGGGATGCAGTGCAGTGAGTTCAGAGAGTGCACTGGCACCACTGGGGATACAGTGCAGTGAGTCCTGAGAGTGCACTGGCACCACTGGGGATGCAGTGCACTGAGTTCAGAGAGTGCACTGGCACCACTGGGGATGCAGTGCAGTGAGTTCAGAGAGTGCACTGGCACCACTGGGAATGCAGTGCAGTGAGTCCAGAGAGTGCACTGGCACCACAGGTGATGCTGTGCAGTGAGTCCAGAGTGTGCAATGGCACCACCGGGGATGCCGTGCAGTGAGTCCAGAGAGTTCACTCGCACCACTGGGGATGCAGTGCAGTGAGTCCAGAGAGTGCACTGGCACCATCGGGAATGCCGTGCAGTGAGTCCAGAGAGTGCACTGGCACCACCGGGGATGCCGTGCAGTGAGTGCAGAGAGTGCTCTGGCACCACTGGGGATGCAGTGCAGTGAGTGTAGAGAGTGAACTGGCACCACTGGGGATGCAGTGCAGTGAGTGCAGAGAGTGCTCTGGCACCACTGGGAATGCAGTGCAGTGAGTCCATACAGTGCACTGGCACCACTGGGGATGCAGTGCAGTGAGTCCAGAGAGTGCACTGGCACCACTGGGGATGCAGTGCAGTGAGTCCAGAGAGTGCACTGGCAACAATGGGGATGCACTGCAGTGAGTGCGCTGGCACCACTGGGGATGCAGTGCAGAGAGTGCGCTGGCACCACGGGGGATGAAGTGCAGTGAGTCCAGAGAGTGCAATGGCACCACTGGGGATGCTGTGCAGTGAGTCCAGAGAGTGCGCTGGCACCACTGGGGATGCAGTGCAGTGAGTCCAGAGAGTGCACTGGCACCGCTGGGACTGCAGTGCAGTCAGTCCAGAGAGTGCACTGGCACCACTGGGGATTTACTGCAGTGAGTCCAGAGAGTGCACTGGCACCACTGGGGATGCAGTGCAGTGAGTCCTGAGAGTGCACTGGCACCACTGGGGATGCAGTGCAGTGACTCCTGAGAGTGCACTGGCACCACAGGGGATGCAGTGCAGTGAGTCCTGAGAGTGCACTGGCACCACTGGGGATGCAGTGCAGTGAGTTCAAAGAGAGCACTGGCACCACCGGGAATGCAGTTCAGTGAGTCCGGAGAGTTCACTGTTACCACCGGGGATGCAGTTCAATGAGTCCAGAGAGTGCACTGGCACCAGCGGGGATGCCGTGCAGTGAGTCCAGAGAGTGCACTGGCACCACCGGTAATGCCGTGCAGTGAGTCCAGAGAGTGCAGTGGCACCACCGAGGTGCCGTGCAGTGAGTGCAGAGAGTGCACTGGCACCACAGGGGATGCAGTGCAGTGAGTCCAGAGAGTGCGCTGGCACCACTGGGGATGCTGTGCAGTGAGTCCAGAGAGTGCGCTGGCACCACTGGGGATACAGCGCAGTGAGTGCAGAGAGTGCGCTGGCACCACTGGGGATGCATCCCAGTGAGTCCAGAGAGTGCAGTGGCACCACTGGTGATGCAGTGCAGTGAGTCCAAAGAGTGCACTGGCACCACTGGGGATGCAGTGCACTGAGTACAGAGAGTGCACTGGCACCACTGGTGACGCAGTACAATGAGTCCAGAGAGTGCACTGGCACCACTGGGGATGCAGTGCAGTGAGTCCAGAGAGTGCACTGGCACCACTGGGGATGCAGTGCAGTGAGTCCAGAGAGTGCACTGGCACCACAGGTGGTGCTGTGCAGTGAGTCCAGAGTGTGCAATGGCACCACTGGGGATGCAGTGCACTGAGTTCAGAGAGTGCACTGGCACCACTGGGGATGCAGTCCAGTGAGTTCAGAGAGTGCACTGGCACCACTGGGAATGCAGTGCAGTGAGTCCAGAGAGTGCACTGGCACCACAGGTGATGCCGTGCAGTGAGTCCAGAGTGTGCAATGGCACCACCGGGGATGCCGTGCAGTGAGTCCAGAGAGTTCACTCGCACCACTGGGGATGCAGTGCAGTGAGTCCAGAGAGTGCACTGGCACCACCGGGAATGCCGTGCAGTGAGTCCAGAGAGTGCACTGGCACCACCGGGGATGCCGCGCAGTGAGTGCAGAGAGTGCTCTGGCACCACTGGGGATGCAGTGCAGTGAGTGTAGAGAGTGAACTGGCACCACTGGGGATGCAGTGCAGTGAGTGCAGAGAGTGCGCTGGCACTACGGGGATGCCGTACAGTGAGTCCAGAGAGTGCACTGGCACCAGCGGGGATGCCGTGCAGTTACTGCAGAGAGTGCACTGGCACCACTGGGGATGCAGTGCAGTGAGTGCAGAGAGTGCACTGGCACTACTGGGGATGCAGTGCAGTGAGTCCAGAGAGTGCACTGGCACCACTGGGGATGCACTGCAGTGAGTCCAGAGAGTGCACTGGCACCACAGGGGATGCAGTACAGTGAGTCCAGAGAGTGCACTGGCACCACTGGGGATGCAGTGCAGTTAGTGCAGACAGTGCGCTGGCACCACTGAGGATGCAGTGCAGTGAGTGCAGAGAGTGCGCTGGCACCACTGGGGATGCAGTGCAGTGAGTGCAGTGAGTGCGCTGGCACCACTGGGGATGCACCCAGGTGAGTCCAGAGAGTGCAGTGGCACCACTGGGGATGCACACCGGTTAGTCCAGAGAGTGCCCTGGCACCACTGGGAAAGCAGTGCAGTGAGTGCAGAGAGTGCACTGGCACCACTGGGGATGCAGTGCAGTGAGTTCAAAGAGTGCACTGGCACCACCGAGAATGCAGTTCAGTGAGTCCAGAGAGTTCACTGTTACCACCGGGGATGCAGTGCAGTGAGTCCAGAGAGTGCACTGGCACCACCGGGGATGCACTTCAGTGAGTCCAGAGAGTGCACTGGCACCAGCGGTAATGCCGTTCAGTGAGTCCAGAGAGTGCACTGGCACCACCGGGGATGCCGTGCAGTGAGTCCAGAGAGTGCACTGGCACCACTGAGGATGCAGTGCAGTGAGTGCAGAGAGTGCACTGGCACCACTGGGGATGCAGTGCAGTGAGTCCAGAGAGTGCACTGGCACCACTGGGGATGCCGTGCAGTGAGTCCAGAGAGTGCAATAGCACCACTGGGGATGCAATGCAGTGAGTCCAGAGAGTGCACTGGCACCACCGGGGATGCCGTGCAGTGAGTGCAGAGAGTGCAATGGCACCACCGGGGATGCCGTGCAGTGAGTCCAGAGAGTTCACTCGCACCACTGGGGATGCAGTGCAGTGAGTCCAGAGAGTGCACTGGCACCACTGGGGATGCAGTGCAGTGAGTCCAGAGAGTGCACTGGCACCACTGGGGATGCAGTGCAGTGAGTCCAGAGAGCTCAATGGCACCAGTGGGGAGGCACTGCAGTGAGTCCAGAGAGTGCACTGGCACCACTGGGGATGCAGTGCAGTGAGTGCAGAGAGTGCACTGGCACAACAGGGGATGCACTGCAATGACTCCAGAGAGTGCACTGGCACCACTGGGGATGCAGTGCAGTGAGTGCAGAGAGTGCACTGGCACAACAGGGGATGCACTGCAGTGACTCCAGAGAGAGCACTGGCACCAATGGTGATGCAGTGCAGTGATCCAGAGAGTGCACTGGAACCACTGGGGATGCAGTGCAGTGACTCCAGAGAGTGCACTGGCACCACTGGGGATCCAGTGCAGTGAGTCCAGAGAGTGCACTGGCACCACTGGGGATGCAGTGCAGTGAGTCCAGAGAGCTCAATGGCACCAGTGGGGAGGCACTGCAGTGAGTCCAGAGAGTGCACTGGCACCACTGGGGATGCAGTGCAGTGAGTGCAGAGAGTGCACTGGCACAACAGGGGATGCACTGCAATGACTCCAGAGAGTGCACTGGCACCACTGGGGATGCAGTGCAGTGAGTGCAGAGAGTGCACTGGCACAACAGGGGATGCACTGCAGTGACTCCAGAGAGAGCACTGGCACCAATGGTGATGCAGTGCAGTGATCCAGAGAGTGCACTGGAACCACTGGGGATGCAGTGCAGTGACTCCAGAGAGTGCACTGGCACCACTGGGGATCCAGTGCAGTGAGTCCAGAGAGTGCACTGGCACCACTGGGGATGCAGTGCAGTTAGTGCAGACAGTGCGCTGGCACCAATGGGGATGCAGTGCAGTGAGTGCAGAGAGTGTACTGGCACCACTGGAGAGGCACCCAGGTGAGTCCAGAGAGTGCAGTGGCACCACTGGGGATGCACACCGGTGAGTCCAGAGAGTGCACTGGCACCACTGGGGATACAGTGCAGTGAGTCCAGAGAGTGCACTGGCACCACTGGGGATGCAGTGCAGTGAGTCCAGAGAGTGCACTGGCACCACTGGGGATGCACGGCAGTGAGTCCAGAGAGTGCACTGGCACCACTGGGGATTTACTGCAGTGAGTTCAGAGAGTGCACTGGCACCACTGGGGATGTACTGCAGTGAGTCCAGAGTGTGCCCTGGCACCACTGGGAATGCAGTGCAGTGAGTCCTGAGAGTGCACTGGCACCACTGGGGATGAAGTGCAGTGAGTTCAAAGAGTGCACTGGCACCACCGGGAATGCAGTTCCGTGAGTCCAGAGAGTTCACTGTTACCACCGGGGATGCAGTGCAGTGAGTCCAGAGAGTGCGCTGGCACCACTGGGGATGCAGTGCAGTGAGTCCAGAGAGTGCGCTGGCACCACTGGCGATGCAGTGCAGTGAGTCCAGAGAGTGCACTGGCACCACTGGGGATGCAGTGCAGTGAGTTCAGAGAGTGCACTGGCACCACTGGGGATACAGTGCAGTGAGTCCTGAGAGTGCACTGGCACCACTGGGGATGCAGTGCAGTGAGTTCAGAGAGTGCACTGGCACCACTGGGGATGCAGTGCAGAGAGTTCAGAGAGTGCACTGGCACCACTGGGAATGCAGTGCAGTGAGTCCAGAGAGTGCACTGGCACCACAGGTGGTGCTGTGCAGTGAGTCCAGAGTGTGCAATGGCACCACCGGGGATGCCGTGCAGTGAGTCCAGAGAGTTCACTCGCACCACTGGGGATGCAGTGCAGTGAGTCCAGAGAGTGCACTGGCACCATCGGGAATGCCGTGCAGTGAGTCCAGAGAGTGCACTGGCACCACCGGGGATGCCGTGCAGTGAGTGCAGAGAGTGCTCTGGCACCACTGGGGATGCAGTGCAGTGAGTGTAGAGAGTGAACTGGCACCACTGGGGATGCAGTGCAGTGAGTGCAGAGAGTGCGCTGGCACTACCGGGGATGCCGTACAGTGAGTCCAGAGAGTGCACTGGCACCAGCGGGGATGCCGTGCAGTTACTGCAGAGAGTGCACTGGCACCACCGGGGATGCAGTGCAGTGAGTGCAGAGAGTGCACTGGCACTACTGGGGATGCAGTGCAGTGAGTCCAGAGAGTGCACTGGCACCACTGGGGATGCACTACAGTGAGTCCAGAGAGTGCACTGGCACCACTGGGGATGCAGTGCAGTTAGTGCAGAGAGTGCACTGGCACCACTGGGGATGCAGTGCAGTTAGTGCAGAGAGTGCGCTGGCACCACTGGGGATGCAGTGCAGTGAGTGCAGTGAGTGCGCTGGCACCACTGGGGATGCACCCAGGTGAGTCCAGAGAGTGCAGTGGCACCACTGGGGATGCACACCGGTTAGTCCAGAGAGTGCCCTGGCACCACTGGGAAAGCAGTGCAGTGAGTGCAGAGAGTGCACTGGCACCACTGGGGATGCAGTGCAGTGACTTCAAAGAGTGCACTGGCACCACCGGGAATGCAGTTCAGTGAGTCCAGAGAGTTCACTGTTACCACCGGGGATGCAGTGCAGTGAGTCCAGAGAGTGCACTGGCACCACCGGGGATGCACTTCAGTGAGTCCAGAGAGTGCACTGGCACCAGCGGTAATGCCGTTCAGTGAGTCCAGAGAGTGCACTGGCACCACCGGGGATGCCGTGCAGTGAGTCCAGAGAGTGCACTGGCACCACCGGGGATGCAATGCAGTGAGTCCAGAGAGTGCACTGGCACCACCGGGGATGCCGTGCAGTGAGTGCAGAGAGTGCAATGGCACCACCGGGGATGCCGTGCAGTGAGTCCAGAGAGTTCACTCGCACCACTGGGGATGCAGTGCAGTGAGTCCAGAGAGTGCACTGGCACCACTGGGGATGCAGTGCAGTGAGTCCAGAGAGTGCACTGGCACCACTGGGGATGCATTGCAGTGAGTGCAGAGAGTGCACTGGCACCACTGGGGATGCAGTGCAGTTAGTGCAGACAGTGCGCTGGCACCAATGGGGATGCAGTGCAGTGAGTGCAGAGAGTGCACTGGCACCACTGGAGAGGCACCCAGGTGAGTCCAGAGAGTGCAGTGGCACCACTGGGGATGCACACCGGTGAGTCCAGAGAGTGCACTGGCACCACTGGGGATACAGTGCAGTGAGTCCAGAGAGTGCACTGGCACCACTGGGGATGCAGTGCAGTGAGTCCAGAGAGTGCACTGGCACCACTGGGGATTTACTGCAGTGAGTTCAGAGAGTGCACTGGCACCACTGGGGATGTACTGCAGTGAGTCCAGAGTGTGCCCTGGCACCACTGGGAATGCAGTGCAGTGAGTCCTGAGAGTGCACTGGCACCACTGGGGATGAAGTGCAGTGAGTTCAAAGAGTGCACTGGCACCACCGGGAATGCAGTTCCGTGAGTCCAGAGAGTTCACTGTTACCACCGGGGATGCAGTGCAGTGAGTCCAGAGAGTGCGCTGGCACCACTGGGGATGCAGTGCAGTGAGTCCAGAGAGTGCGCTGGCACCACTGGCGATGCAGTGCAGTGAGTCCAGAGAGTGCACTGGCACCACTGGGGATGAAGTGCAGTGAGTTCAGAGAGTGCACTGGCACCACTGGGGATACAGTGCAGTGAGTCCTGAGAGTGCACTGGCACCACTGGGGATGCAGTGCACTGAGTTCAGAGAGTGCACTGGCACCACTGGGGATGCAGTGCAGTGAGTTCAGAGAGTGCACTGGCACCACTGGGAATGCAGTGCAGTGAGTCCAGAGAGTGCACTGGCACCACAGGTGGTGCTGTGCAGTGAGTCCAGAGTGTGCAATGGCACCACCGGGGATGCCGTGCAGTGAGTCCAGAGAGTTCACTCGCACCACTGGGGATGCAGTGCAGTGAGTCCAGAGAGTGCACTGGCACCATCGGGAATGCCGTGCAGTGAGTCCAGAGAGTGCACTGGCACCACCGGGGATGCCGTGCAGTGAGTGCAGAGAGTGCTCTGGCACCACTGGGGATGCAGTGCAGTGAGTGTAGAGAGTGAACTGGCACCACTGGGGATGCAGTGCAGTGAGTGCAGAGAGTGCTCTGGCACCACTGGGAATGCAGTGCAGTGAGTCCAGAGAGTGCACTGGCACCACTGGGGATGCAGTGCAGTGAGTCCAGAGAGTGCACTGGCACCACTGGGGATGCAGTGCAGTGAGTCCAGAGAGTGCACTGGCAACAATGGGGATGCACTGCAGTGAGTGCGCTGGCACCACTGGGGATGCAGTGCAGAGAGTGCGCTGGCACCACGGGGGATGAAGTGCAGTGAGTCCAGAGAGTGCGCTGGCACTACTGGGGATGCTGTGCAGTGAGTCCAGAGAGTGCGCTGGCACCACTGGGGATGCAGTGGAGTGAGTGCAGAGAGTGCGCTGGCACCACTGGGGATGCATCGCAGTGAGTCCAGAGAGTGCAGTGGCACCACTGGGGATGCAGTGCAGTGAGTCCAGAGAGTGCACTGGCACCACTGGGGATGCAGTGCAGTGAGTCCTGAGAGTGCACTGGCACCACTGAGGATGCAGTGCAGTGACTCCTGAGAGTGCACTGGCACCACAGGGGATGCAGTGCAGTGAGTCCAGAGAGTGCGCTGGCACCACTGGGGATGCTGTGCAGTGAGTCCAGAGAGTGCTCTGGCACCACTGGGGATGCAGTGCAGTGAGTGCAGAGAGTGCGCTGGCACCACTGGGGATGCATCGCAGTGAGTCCAGATAGTGCACTGGCACCACTGGGGATGCAGTGCAGTGAGTCCAAAGAGTGCACTGGCACCACTGGGGATGCAGTGCAGTGAGTCCAGAGAGTGCGCTTGCACCACTGGGGATGCAGTGCACTCAGTTCAGAGAGTGCACTGGCACCACTGGTGACGCAGTACAATGAGTCCAGAGAGTGCACTGACACCACTGGGGATGCAGTGCAGAGAGTCCAGAGAGTGCACTGGCACCGCTGGGAATGCAGTGCAGTCAGTCCAGAGAGTGCACTGGCACCACTGGGGATTTACTGCAGTGAGTCTAGAGAGTGCACTGGCACCACTGGGGATGCACTGCAGTGAGTCCAGAGAGTGCACTGGCACCACCGGGAATGCAGTGCAGTGAGTCCTGAGAGTGCACTGGCACCACTGGGGATGCAGTGCAGTGAGTTCAAAGAGTGCACTGGCACCACCAGGAATGCAGTTCAGTGAGTCCGGAGAGTTCACTGTTACCACCGGGGATGCAGTTCAATGAGTCCAGAGAGTGCACTGGCACCAGCGGGGATGCCGTACAGTGAGTCCAGAGAGTGCACTGGCACCACCGGTAATGCCGTGCAGTGAGTCCAGAGAGTGCAGTGGCACCACCGAGGTGCCGTGCAGTGAGTGCAGAGAGTGCACTGGCACCACTGGGGATGCAGTGCAGTGAGTCCAGAGAGTGCGCTGGCACCACTGGGGATGCTGTGCAGTGAGTCCAGAGAGTGCGCTGGCACCACTGGGGATGCAGCGCAGTGAGTGCAGAGAGTGCAGTGGCACCACTGGGGATGCATCCCAGTGAGTCCAGAGAGTGCAGTGGCACCACTGGTGATGCAGTGCAGTGAGTCCAAAGAGTGCACTGGCACCACTGGGGATGCAGTGCACTGAGTACAGAGAGTGCACTGGCACCACTGGTGACGCAGTACAATGAGTCCAGAGAGTGCACTGGCACCACTGGGGATGCAGTGCAGTGAGTCCAGAGAGTGCACTGGCACCACCGGGAATGCAGTGCAGTCAGTCCAGAGAGTGCACTGGCACCACTGGGGATTTACTGCAGTGAGTCTAGAGAGTGCACTGGCACCACTGGGGATGCAGTGCAGTGAGTCCAGAGAGTGCCCTGGCACCACTGGGAATGCAGTGCAGTGAGTCCAGAGAGTGCAGTGGCACCAATGGGGATGCAGTGCAGTGAGTTCAAAGAGTGCACTGGCACCACTGGGAATGCAGTTCAGTGAGGCCGGAGAGTTCACTGTTACCACCGGGGATGCAGTTCAGTGAGTCCAGAGAGTGCACTGGCACCACCGCGAATGCCGTGCAGTGAGTCCAGAGAGTGCAGTGGCACCACCGAGGTGCCGTGCAGTGAGTGCAGAGAGTGCACTGGCACCACTGGGGATGCAGTGCAGTGAGTCCAGAGAGTGAACTGGCACCACTGGGGATGCAGTGCAGTGAGTGCAGAGAGTGCACTGGCACCACTGGGGATGCAGTGCAGTGAGTCCATAGAGCGCACTGGCACCACTGGGGATGCAGTGCAGTGAGTCCAGAGAGTGCACTGGCACCACTGGGGATGCAGTGCAGTGAGTGCAGAGAGTGCACTGGCACCACTGGGGATGCAGTGCAGTGAGTGCAGAGAGTGCGCTGGCACCACTGGGGATGCAGTGCAGTGAGTGCAGAGAATGCGCTGGCACGTCTGGGGATGCAGTGCAGTGAGTCCAGAGAGTGCGCTGTACCACTGGGGATGCAGTGCAGTGAGTGCAGAGAGTGCACTGGCACCACTGGGGATGCAGTGCAGTGAGTCCAGAGAGTGCGCTGGCACCACTGGGGGTGCAGTGCAGTGAGTCCAGAGAGTGCACTGGCACCACTGGGGATGCATCGCAGTGAGTCTAGAGAGTGCAGTGGCACCACTGGGGATGCAGTGCAGTGAGTCCAAAGAGTGCACTGGCACCACTGGGGATGCAGTGCAGTGAGTCCAGAGAGTGCACTGGCACCACTGGGGATGCAGTGCACTGAGTTCAGAGAGTGCACTGGCACCACTGGGGATGCCGTGCAGTGAGTCCAGATAGTGCACTGGCACCACTGGGGATGCAGTTCACTGAGTGCAGAGAATGCACTGGCACCACTGGGAATGCAGTGCAGTGAGTCCAGAGAGTGCACTGGCACAACAGGGGATGCCGTGCAGTGAGTCCAGAGAGTGCACTGGCACCACCGGGGATGCACTGCAGTGAGTCCAGAGAGTGCAATGGCACCAGCGGGATGCCGTGCAGTTACTGCAGAGAGTGCACTGGCACCACTGGGGATGCAGTGCAGTGAGTCCAGAGAGTGCACTGGCACCACTGGGGATGCAGTGCTGTGAGTCCAGTGAGTGCACTGGCACCACTGGGGATGCACGGCAGTGAGTCCAGAGAGTGCACTGGTACCACTGGGAATGCAGTGCAGTGAGTCCAGAGAGTGCACTGGCACCACTGGGAATGCAGTTCAGTGAGTCCTGAGAGTTAACTGTTACCACCGGGGATGCAGTTCAGTGAGTCCAGAGAGTGCACTGGCACCACCGGGGATGCCGTGCAGTGAGTCCAGAGAGTGCACTGTCACCACCGGGGATGCCGTGTAGTGAGTGCAGAGAGTGCACTGGCACCACTGGGGATGCAGTGCAGTGAGTGTAGAGAGTGAACTGGCACCGCTGGGGATGCAGTGCAGTGAGTGCAGAGAGTGAACTGGCACCACTGGGGATGCAGTGCAGTGAGTCCAGAGAGTGCACTGGCACCACTGGGGATGCAGTGCAGTGAGTCCAGAGAGTGCGCTGGCACCACTAGGGATGCAGTGCAGTGAGTCCAGAGAGTGCGCTGGCACCACTGGGGATGCAGTGCAGTGAGTCCAGAGAGTGCGCTGGCACCACTGGGGATGCATCGCAGTGAGTCCAGAGAGTGCAGTGGCACCACTGGGGATGCAGTGCACTGAGTACAGAGAGTGCACTGGCACCACTGGGAATGCAGTGCAGTGAGTCCAGAGAGTTCACTGGCACCACTGGGGATGCACTGCAGTGAGTCCAGAGAGTGCACTGGCACCACTGGGGATGCAGTTCACTGAGTGCAGAGAGTGCACTGGCACCACTGGGAATGCAGTGCAGTGAGTCCAGAGAGTGCACTGGCACCACTGGGGATGCAGTGCAGTGAGTGTAGAGAGTGCAATGGCACCGCCGGGGATGCACTGCAGTGAGTCCAGAGAGTTCACTCGCACCACTGGGGATGCAGTGCAGTGAGTACAGAGAGTGCACTGGCAGCACCGGTGATGCCGTGCAGTGAGTGCAGAGAGTGCACTGGCACTACTGGGGATGCAGTGCAGTGAGTCCAGAGAGTGCACTGGCACCACTGGGGATGCACTGCAGTGAGTCCAGAGAGTGCACTGGCACCACAGGGGATGCAGTGCAGTGAGTCCAGAGAGTGCACTGGCACCACTGGGGATGCAGTGCAGTTAGAGCAGACAGTGCGCTGGCACCACTGAGGATGCAGTGCAGTGAGTGCAGAGAGTGCGCTGGCACCACTGGGGATGCAGTGCAGTGAGTGCAGTGAGTGCGCTGGCACAACTGGGGATGCACCCAGGTGAGTCCAGAGAGTGCAGTGGCACCACTGGGGATGCACACCGGTTAGTCCAGAGAGTGCACTGGCACCACTGGGAAAGCAGTGCAGTGAGTGCAGAGAGTGCACTGGCACCACTGGGGATGCAGTGCAGTGAGTTCAAAGAGTGCACTGGCACCACCAGGAATGCAGTTCAGTGAGTCCAGAGAGTTCACTGTTACCACCGGGGATGCAGTGCAGTGAGTCCAGAGAGTGCACTGGCACCACCGGGGATGCCGTGCAGTGAGTCCAGAGAGTGCACTGGCACCACTGGGGATGCAGTGCAGTGAGTGCAGAGAGTGCACTGGCACCACTGGGGATGCAGTGCAGTGAGTCCAGAGAGTGCACTGGCACCACTGGGGATGCCGTGAAGTGAGTCCAGAGAGTGCAATAGCACCACTGGGGATGCAATGCAGTGAGTCCAGAGAGTGCACTGGCACCACCGGGGATGCCGAGCAGTGAGTGCAGAGAGTGCAATGGCACCACTGGGGATGCACACCGGTTAGTCCAGAGAGTGCCCTGGCACCACTGGGAAAGCAGTGCAGTGAGTTCAAAGAGTGCACTGGCACCACCGGGAATGCAGTTCAGTGAGTCCAGAGAGTTCACTGTTACCACCGGGGATGCAGTGCAGTGAGTCCAAAGAGTGCACTGGCACCACCGGGGATGCACTTCAGTGAGTCCAGAGAGTGCACTGGCACCAGCGGTAATGCCGTTCAGTGAGTCCAGAGAGTGCACTGGCACTACTGGGGATCCCGTGCAGTGAGTCCAGAGAGTGCACTGGCACCACTGGGGATGCAGTGCAGTGAGTGCAGAGAGTGCACTGGCACCACTGGGGATGCAGTGCAATGAGTCCAGAGAGTGCGCTGGCACCACTGGGGATGCCGTGCAGTGAGTCCAGAGAGTGCAATAGCACCACTGGGGATGCAATGCAGTGAGTGCAGAGAGTGCACTGGCACCACTGGGGATGCAGTGCAGTTAGTGCAGACAGTGCGCTGGCACCAATGGGGATGCAGTGCAGTGAGTGCAGAGAGCGCACTGGCACCACTGTAGAGGCACCCAGGTGAGTCCAGAGAGTGCACTGGCACCACTGGGGATACAGTGCAGTGAGTCCAGAGAGTGCACTGGCACCACTGGGGATGCAGTGCAGTGAGTCCAGAGAGTGCACTGGCACCACTGGGGA
Source organism: Anser anser (assembly GCF_964211835.1). Classification (NCBI taxonomy): domain Eukaryota; kingdom Metazoa; phylum Chordata; class Aves; order Anseriformes; family Anatidae; genus Anser; species Anser anser. The sequence goes on from NC_139725.1 coordinate 1,148,863, forward strand.
TGCACGGCAGTGAGTCCAGAGAGTGCACTGGCACCACTGGGGATTTACTGCAGTGAGTTCAGAGAGTGCACTGGCACCACTGGGGATGTACTGCAGTGAGTCCAGAGTGTGCCCTGGCACCACTGGGAATGCAGTGCAGTGAGTCCTGAGAGTGCACTGGCACCACTGGGGATGAAGTGCAGTGAGTTCAAAGAGTGCACTGGCACCACCGGGAATGCAGTTCCGTGAGTCCAGAGAGTTCACTGTTACCACCGGGGATGCAGTGCAGTGAGTCCAGAGAGTGCGCTGGCACCACTGGGGATGCAGTGCAGTGAGTCCAGAGAGTGCGCTGGCACCACTGGCGATGCAGTGCAGTGAGTCCAGAGAGTGCACTGGCACCACTGGGGATGCAGTGCAGTGAGTTCAGAGAGTGCACTGGCACCACTGGGGATGCAGTGCAGTGAGTCCAGAGAGTGCCCTGGCACCACTGGGAATGCAGTGCAGTGAGTCCAGAGAGTGCAGTGGCACCAATGGGGATGCAGTGCAGTGAGTTCAAAGAGTGCACTGGCACCACTGGGAATGCAGTTCAGTGAGGCCGGAGAGTTCACTGTTACCACCGGGGATGCAGTTCAGTGAGTCCAGAGAGTGCACTGGCACCACCGCGAATGCCGTGCAGTGAGTCCAGAGAGTGCAGTGGCACCACCGAGGTGCCGTGCAGTGAGTGCAGAGAGTGCACTGGCACCACTGGGGATGCAGTGCAGTGAGTCCAGAGAGTGAACTGGCACCACTGGGGATGCAGTGCAGTGAGTGCAGAGAGTGCACTGGCACCACTGGGGATGCAGTGCAGTGAGTCCATAGAGCGCACTGGCACCACTGGGGATGCAGTGCAGTGAGTCCAGAGAGTGCACTGGCACCACTGGGGATGCAGTGCAGTGAGTGCAGAGAGTGCACTGGCACCACTGGGGATGCAGTGCAGTGAGTGCAGAGAGTGCGCTGGCACCACTGGGGATGCAGTGCAGTGAGTGCAGAGAATGCGCTGGCACGTCTGGGGATGCAGTGCAGTGAGTCCAGAGAGTGCGCTGTACCACTGGGGATGCAGTGCAGTGAGTGCAGAGAGTGCACTGGCACCACTGGGGATGCAGTGCAGTGAGTCCAGAGAGTGCGCTGGCACCACTGGGGGTGCAGTGCAGTGAGTCCAGAGAGTGCACTGGCACCACTGGGGATGCATCGCAGTGAGTCTAGAGAGTGCAGTGGCACCACTGGGGATGCAGTGCAGTGAGTCCAAAGAGTGCACTGGCACCACTGGGGATGCAGTGCAGTGAGTCCAGAGAGTGCACTGGCACCACTGGGGATGCAGTGCACTGAGTTCAGAGAGTGCACTGGCACCACTGGGGATGCCGTGCAGTGAGTCCAGATAGTGCACTGGCACCACTGGGGATGCAGTTCACTGAGTGCAGAGAATGCACTGGCACCACTGGGAATGCAGTGCAGTGAGTCCAGAGAGTGCACTGGCACAACAGGGGATGCCGTGCAGTGAGTCCAGAGAGTGCACTGGCACCACCGGGGATGCACTGCAGTGAGTCCAGAGAGTGCAATGGCACCAGCGGGATGCCGTGCAGTTACTGCAGAGAGTGCACTGGCACCACTGGGGATGCAGTGCAGTGAGTCCAGAGAGTGCACTGGCACCACTGGGGATGCAGTGCTGTGAGTCCAGTGAGTGCACTGGCACCACTGGGGATGCACGGCAGTGAGTCCAGAGAGTGCACTGGTACCACTGGGAATGCAGTGCAGTGAGTCCAGAGAGTGCACTGGCACCACTGGGAATGCAGTTCAGTGAGTCCTGAGAGTTAACTGTTACCACCGGGGATGCAGTTCAGTGAGTCCAGAGAGTGCACTGGCACCACCGGGGATGCCGTGCAGTGAGTCCAGAGAGTGCACTGTCACCACCGGGGATGCCGTGTAGTGAGTGCAGAGAGTGCACTGGCACCACTGGGGATGCAGTGCAGTGAGTGTAGAGAGTGAACTGGCACCGCTGGGGATGCAGTGCAGTGAGTGCAGAGAGTGAACTGGCACGACTGGGGATGCAGTGCAGTGAGTCCAGAGAGTGCACTGGCACCACTGGGGATGCAGTGCAGTGAGTCCAGAGAGTGCGCTGGCACCACTAGGGATGCAGTGCAGTGAGTCCAGAGAGTGCGCTGGCACCACTGGGGATGCAGTGCAGTGAGTCCAGAGAGTGCGCTGGCACCACTGGGGATGCATCGCAGTGAGTCCAGAGAGTGCAGTGGCACCACTGGGGATGCAGTGCACTGAGTACAGAGAGTGCACTGGCACCACTGGGAATGCAGTGCAGTGAGTCCAGAGAGTTCACTGGCACCACTGGGGATGCACTGCAGTGAGTCCAGAGAGTGCACTGGCACCACTGGGGATGCAGTTCACTGAGTGCAGAGAGTGCACTGGCACCACTGGGAATGCAGTGCAGTGAGTCCAGAGAGTGCACTGGCACCACTGGGGATGCAGTGCAGTGAGTGTAGAGAGTGCAATGGCACCGCCGGGGATGCACTGCAGTGAGTCCAGAGAGTTCACTCGCACCACTGGGGATGCAGTGCAGTGAGTACAGAGAGTGCACTGGCAGCACCGGTGATGCCGTGCAGTGAGTGCAGAGAGTGCACTGGCACTACTGGGGATGCAGTGCAGTGAGTCCAGAGAGTGCACTGGCACCACTGGGGATGCACTGCAGTGAGTCCAGAGAGTGCACTGGCACCACAGGGGATGCAGTGCAGTGAGTCCAGAGAGTGCACTGGCACCACTGGGGATGCAGTGCAGTTAGAGCAGACAGTGCGCTGGCACCACTGAGGATGCAGTGCAGTGAGTGCAGAGAGTGCGCTGGCACCACTGGGGATGCAGTGCAGTGAGTGCAGTGAGTGCGCTGGCACAACTGGGGATGCACCCAGGTGAGTCCAGAGAGTGCAGTGGCACCACTGGGGATGCAGTGCAGTGAGTGCAGAGAGTGCGCTGGCACCACCAGGAATGCAGTTCAGTGAGTCCAGAGAGTTCACTGTTACCACCGGGGATGCAGTGCAGTGAGTCCAGAGAGTGCACTGGCACCACTGGGGATGCAGTGCAGTGACTCAAGAGAGTGCACAGGCACCACTGGGGATGCAGTGCAGTGAGTTCAAAGAGTGCACTGGCACCACCAGGAATGCAGTTCAGTGAGTCCAGAGAGTTCACTGTTACCACCGGGGATGCAGTGCAGTGAGTCCAGAGAGTGCACTGGCACCACCGGGGATGCCGTGCAGTGAGTCCAGAGAGTGCACTGGCACCACTGGGGATGCAGTGCAGTGAGTGCAGAGAGTGCACTGGCACCACTGGGGATGCAGTGCAGTGAGTCCAGAGAGTGCACTGGCACCACTGGGGATGCCGTGAAGTGAGTCCAGAGAGTGCAATAGCACCACTGGGGATGCAATGCAGTGAGTCCAGAGAGTGCACTGGCACCACCGGGGATGCCGAGCAGTGAGTGCAGATAGTGCAATGGCACCACTGGGGATGCACACCGGTTAGTCCAGAGAGTGCACTGGCACCACTGGGAAAGCAGTGCAGTGAGTTCAAAGAGTGCACTGGCACCACCGGGAATGCAGTTCAGTGAGTCCAGAGAGTTCACTGTTACCACCGGGGATGCAGTGCAGTGAGTCCAAAGAGTGCACTGGCACCACCGGGGATGCACTTCAGTGAGTCCAGAGAGTGCACTGGCACCAGCGGTAATGCCGTTCAGTGAGTCCAGAGAGTGCACTGGCACTACTGGGGATCCCGTGCAGTGAGTCCAGAGAGTGCACTGGCACCACTGGGGATGCAGTGCAGTGAGTGCAGAGAGTGCACTGGCACCACTGGGGATGCAGTGCAATGAGTCCAGAGAGTGCGCTGGCACCACTGGGGATGCCGTGCAGTGAGTCCAGAGAGTGCAATAGCACCACTGGGGATGCAATGCAGTGAGTGCAGAGAGTGCACTGGCACCACTGGGGATGCAGTGCAGTTAGTGCAGACAGTGCGCTGGCACCAATGGGGATGCAGTGCAGTGAGTGCAGAGAGCGCACTGGCACCACTGTAGAGGCACCCAGGTGAGTCCAGAGAGTGCACTGGCACCACTGGGGATACAGTGCAGTGAGTCCAGAGAGTGCACTGGCACCACTGGGGATGCAGTGCAGTGAGTCCAGAGAGTGCACTGGCACCACTGGGGATGCACGGCAGTGAGTCCAGAGAGTGCACTGGCACCACTGGGGATTTACTGCAGTGAGTTCAGAGAGTGCACTGGCACCACTGGGGATGTACTGCAGTGAGTCCAGAGTGTGCCCTGGCACCACTGGGAATGCAGTGCAGTGAGTCCTGAGAGTGCACTGGCACCACTGGGGATGAAGTGCAGTGAGTTCAAAGAGTGCACTGGCACCACCGGGAATGCAGTTCCGTGAGTCCAGAGAGTTCACTGTTACCACCGGGGATGCAGTGCAGTGAGTCCAGAGAGTGCGCTGGCACCACTGGGGATGCAGTGCAGTGAGTCCAGAGAGTGCGCTGGCACCACTGGCGATGCAGTGCAGTGAGTCCATAGAGTGCACTGGCACCACTGGGGATGCAGTGCAGTGAGTTCAGAGAGTGCACTGGCACCACTGGGGATACAGTGCAGTGAGTCCTGAGAGTGCACTGGCACCACTGGGGATGCAGTGCACTGAGTTCAGAGAGTGCACTGGCACCACTGGGGATGCAGTGCAGTGAGTTCAGAGAGTGCACTGGCACCACTGGGAATGCAGTGCAGTGAGTCCAGAGAGTGCACTGGCACCACAGGTGATGCTGTGCAGTGAGTCCAGAGTGTGCAATGGCACCACCGGGGATGCCGTGCAGTGAGTCCAGAGAGTGCACTGGCACCAGCGGGGATGCCGTGCAGTTACTGCAGAGAGTGCACTGGCACCACCGGGGATGCAGTGCAGTGAGTGCAGAGAGTGCACTGGCACTACTGGGGATGCAGTGCAGTGAGTCCAGAGAGTGCACTGGCACCACTGGGGATGCACTGCAGTGAGTCCAGAGAGTGCACTGGCACCACAGGGGATGCAGTGCAGTGAGTCCAGAGAGTGCACTGGCACCACTGGGGATGCAGTGCAGTTAGTGCAGACAGTGCGCTGGCACCACTGAGGATGCAGTGCAGTGAGTGCAGAGAGTGCGCTGGCACCACTGGGGATGCAGTGCAGTGAGTGCAGTGAGTGCGCTGGCACCACTGGGGATGCACCCAGGTGAGTCCAGAGAGTGCAGTGGCACCACTGGGGATGCACACCGGTTAGTCCAGAGAGTGCCCTGGCACCACTGGGAAAGCAGTGCAGTGAGTGCAGAGAGTGCACTGGCACCACTGGGGATGCAGTGCAGTGAGTTCAAAGAGTGCACTGGCACCACCGGGAATGCAGTTCAGTGAGTCCAGAGAGTTCACTGTTACCACCGGAGATGCACTTCAGTGAGTCCAGAGAGTGCACTGGCACCAGCGGTAATGCCGTTCAGTGAGTCCAGAGAGTGCACTGGCACCACCGGGGATGCCGTGCAGTGAGTCCAGAGAGTGCACTGGCACCACTGGGGATGCAGTGCAGTGAGTGCAGAGAGTGCACTGGCACCACTGGGGATGCAGTGCAGTGAGTCCAGAGAGTGCACTGGCACCACTGGGGATGCCGTGCAGTGAGTCCAGAGAGTGCAATAGCACCACTGGGGATGCGATGCAGTGAGTCCAGAGAGTGCACTGGCACCACCGGGGATTCCGTGCAGTGAGTGCAGAGAGTGCAATGGCACCACCGGGGATGCCGTGCAGTGAGTCCAGAGAGTTCACTCGCACCACTGGGGATGCAGTGCAGTGAGTCCAGAGAGTGCACTGGCACCACTGGGGATGCAGTGCAGTGAGTCCAGAGAGTGCACTGGCACCACTGGGTATGCATTGCAGTGAGTGCAGAGAGTGCACTGGCACCACTGGGGATGCAGTGCAGTGAGTGCAGTGAGTGCGCTGGCACCACTGGGGAGGCACCCAGGTGAGTCCAGAGAGTGCAGTGGCACCACTGGGGATGCACACCGGTGAGTCCAGAGAGTGCACTGGAACCACTGGGGATACAGTGCAGTGAGTCCAGAGAGTGCACTGGCACCACTGGGGATGCAGTGCAGTGAGTCCAGAGAGTGCACTGGCACCAATGGGGATGCACTGCAGTGAGTCCAGAGAGTGCACTGGCACCACTGGGGATTTACTGCAGTGAGTTCAGAGTGCACTGGCACCACTGGGGATGTACTGCAGTGAGTCCAGAGTGTGCCCTGGCACCACTGGGGATGCAGTGCAGTGAGTCCAGAGAGTGCGCTGGCACCACTGGGGATGCAGTGCAGTGAGTCCAGAGAGTGCACTGGCACCACTGGGGATGCAGTGCAGTGAGTCCAGAGAGTGCACTGGCACCACTGGGGATACAGCGCAGTGAGTCCTGAGAGTGCACTGGCACCACTGGGGATGCAGTGCACTGAGTTCAGAGAGTGCACTGGCACCACTGGGGATGCAGTGCAGTGAGTTCAGAGAGTGCACTGGCACCACTGGGAATGCAGTGCAGTGAGTCCAGAGAGTGCACTGGCACCACAGGTGATGCCGTGCAGTGAGTCCAGAGTGTGCAATGGCACCACCGGGGATGCCGTGCAGTGAGTCCAGAGAGTTCACTCGCACCACTGGGGATGCAGTGCAGTGAGTCCAGAGAGTGCACTGGCACCACCGGGAATGCCGTGCAGTGAGTCCAGAGAGTGCACTGGCACCACCGGGGATGCCGTGCAGTGAGTGCAGAGAGTGCTCTGGCACCACTGGGGATGCAGTGCAGTGAGTGTAGAGAGTGAACTGGCACCACTGGGGATGCAGTGCAGTGAGTCCTGAGAGTGCGCTGGCACCACTGGGGATGCAGTGCAGTGAGTCCAGAGAGTGCACTGGCACCACTGGGGATGCATCGCAGTGAGTCCAGAGAGTGCAGTGGCACCACTGGGGATGCAGTGCAGTGAGTCCAGAGAGTGCACTGGCACCACTGGTGATGCAGTGCAGTGAGTCCTGAGAGTGCACTGGCACCACTGGGGATGCACTGCAGTCACTCCAGAGAGTGCACTGGCACCACTGGGGATGTAGTGCAGTGAGTCCAGATAGTGCACTGGCACCACTGGGAATGCAGTGCAGTGAGTCCAGAGAGTGCACTGGCACCACAGGGGATGCCGTGCAGTGAGTCCAGAGAGTGCAATGGCACCGCCGGGGATGCCGTGCAGTGAGTCCAGAGAGTTCACTCGCACCACTGGGGATGCAGTGCAGTGAGTCCAGAGAGTGCACTGGCACCACCGGGGATGCCGTGCAGTGAGTCCAGAGAGTGCACTGGCACCACTGGAGATGCAGTGCAGTGAGTCCAGATAGTGCACTGGCACCACGGGGGATGCACTGCACTGAGTCCAGAGAGTGCACTGGCACCACTGGGGTTACAGTGCAGTGAGTCCAGAGAGTGCACTGGCACCACTGGGGATACACTGCAGTGAGTCCAGAGAGTGCACTGGCACCACTGGGGATGCAGTGCAGTGAGTCCAGAGAGTGCACTGGCACCACTGGGGATGCAGTGCAGTGACTCCAGAGCGTGCACTGGCACCACTGGGGATGCACTGCAGTGAGTGCAGAGAGTGCACTGGCACCACTGGGGATGCAGTGCAGTGAGTCCAGATAGTGCACTGGCACCACTGGGGATGCAGTGCAGTGAGTGCAGAGAGTGCACTGGCACCACTGGGGATGCCGTGCAGTGGGTGCAGAGAGTGCACTGGCACCACTGGGGATGCAGTGCAGTGAGTGCAGAGAGTGCACTGGCACCACTGGGAATGCAGTGCAGTGAGTCCAGAGAGTTCACTGGCACCACTGGGGTTGCAGTGCAGTGAGTCCAGAGAGTGCACTGGCACCACTGGGGATTTACTGCAGTGAGTCCAGAGAGTGCACTGGCACCACTGGGGATACACTGCAGTGAGTCCAGAGAGTGCACTGGCTTCACTGGGGATGCAGTGCAGTGAGTCCAGAGAGTGCACTGGCACCACTGGGGATGCAGTGCAGTGACTCCAGAGAGTGCACTGGCACCACTGGTGATGCAGTGCAGTGAGTCCTGAGAGTGCACTGGCACCACTGGGGATGCAGTGCAGGGAGTCCAGAGAGTGCACTGGCACCACTGGGGATGTAGTGCAGTGAGTCCAGATAGTGCACTGGCACCACTGGGAATGCAGTGCAGTGAGTCCAGAGAGTGCACTGGCACCACAGGGGATGCCGTGCAGTGAGTCCAGAGAGTGCAATGGCACCGCCGGGGATGCCGTGCAGTGAGTCCAGAGAGTTCACTCGCACCACTGGGGATGCAGTGCAGTGAGTCCAGAGAGTGCACTGGCACCACCGGGGATGCCGTGCAGTGAGTCCAGAGAGTGCACTGGCACCACTGGAGATGCAGTGCAGTGAGTCCAGATAGTGCACTGGCACCACGGGGGATGCACTGCACTGAGTCCAGAGAGTGCACTGGCACCACTGGGGTTACAGTGCAGTGAGTCCAGAGAGTGCACTGGCACCACTGGGGATACACTGCAGTGAGTCCAGAGAGTGCACTGGCACCACTGGGGATGCAGTGCAGTGAGTCCAGAGAGTGCACTGGCACCACTGGGGATGCAGTGCAGTGACTCCAGAGCGTGCACTGGCACCACTGGGGATGCACTGCAGTGAGTGCAGAGAGTGCACTGGCACCACTGGGGATGCCGTGCAGTGGGTGCAGAGAGTGCACTGGCACCACTGGGGATGCAGTGCAGTGAGTCCAGAGAGTGCACTGGCACCACTGGGAATGCAGTGCAGTGAGTCCAGAGAGTTCACTGGCACCACTGGGGTTGCAGTGCAGTGAGTCCAGAGAGTGCACTGGCACCACTGGGGATTTACTGCAGTGAGTCCAGAGAGTGCACTGGCACCACTGGGGATACACTGCAGTGAGTCCAGAGAGTGCACTGGCTTCACTGGGGATGCAGTGCAGTGAGTCCAGAGAGTGCACTGGCACCACTGGGGATGCAGTGCAGTGACTCCAGAGAGTGCACTGGCACCACTGGGGATGCAGTGCAGTGAGTGCAGAGAGTGCGCTGGCACCAATGGGGATGCAGTGCAGTGAGTCCAGATAGTGCACTGGCACCACAGGGGATGCACTGCAGTGAGTGCAGAGAGTGCACTGGCACCACTGGGGATGCCATGCAGTGAGTCCAGAGAGTGCACTGGAACCACTGGGGATGCAGTGCAGTGAGTCCTGAGAGTGCGCTGGCACCACTGGGGATGCAGTGCAGTGAGTCCAGAGAGTGCGCTGCCACCACTGGGGATGCAGTGCAGTGAGTCCAGAGAGTGCGCTGGCACCACTGGGGATGCAGTGCAGTGAGTCCAGAGAGTGCACTGGCACCACTGGGGTTGCAGTGCAGTGAGTCCAGAGAGTGCACTGGCACCACTGGGGATGCAGTACAGTGAGTCCAGAGAGTGCACTGATACCCCTGGGGATACAGTGCAGTGAGTTCAGAGAGTGCACTGGCACCACTGGGGATGCAGTGCAGTGAGTCCAGAGAGTGCACTGGCACCACTGGGGATGCACTGCAGTGAGTCCAGAGAGTGCACTGGCACCACTGGGGATGCAGTGCAGTGAGTCCAGAGAGTGCACTGGCACAACTGGGGATGCAGTGCAGTGAGTGCAGGGAGTGCGCTGGCACCACTGGGTATGCAGTGCAGTGAGTCCGGAGAGTGCACTGGCACCACTGGGGATGCACACTGGTGAGTCCAGAGAGTGCACTGGCACCACTGGGGATGCAGTGCAGTGAGTCCAGAGAGTGCGCTGGACCTACTGGGGGTCCAGTGCAGTGAGTCCAGAGAGTGCGCTGGCACCACTGGGGATGCAGTGCAGTGAGTCCAGAGAGTGCGCTGGCACCACTGGAGATGCAGTGCAGTGAGTCCAGAGAGTGCGCTGGCACCACTGGGGATGCAGTGCAGTGAGTCCGGATAGTGCACTGGCACCACCGGGAATGCAGTGCAGTGAGTCCGGAGAGTTCACTGTTACCACCGGGGATGCAGTTCAGTGAGTCCAGAGAGTGCGCTGCCACCGCTGGGGATGCAGTGCAGTGAGTCCAGAGAGTGCGCTGGGACCACTGGGGATGCAGTGCAGTGAGTCCGGAGAGTGCAGTGGCACCACTGGGGATGCAGTGCAGTGAGTCCAGAGAGTGCACTGGCACCACTAGGGATGCAGTGCAGTGAGTCCAGAGAGTGCACTTATACTCCTGGGGATGCAGCGCAGTGAGTCCAGAGAGTGCACTGGCACCACTGGGGATACACTGCAGTGAGTCCAGAGAGTGCACTGGCACCCCTGGGGATGCAGTGCAGTGAGTGTAGAGAGTGCACTGGCACCACTGGGGATGCAGTGCAGTGACTCCAGAGCGTGCACTGGCACCACTGGGGATGCAGTGCAGTGAGTGCAGAGAGTGCACTGGCACCACTGGGGATGCAGTGCAGTGAGTCCAGATAGTGCACTGGCACCACTGGGGATGCAGTGCAGTGAGTGCAGAGAGTGCACTGGCACCACTGGGGATGCCGTGCAGTGAGTCCAGAGAGTGCACTGGCACCACTGGGGATGCAGTGCAGTGAGTCCAGAGAGTGCACTGGCACCACCTGGAATGCAGTGCAGTGAGTCCAGAGAGTTCACGGTTACCACCGGGGATGCAGTGCAGTGAGTCCAGAGAGTGCACTGGCACCACCGGTAATGACGTGCAGTGAGTCCAGAGAGTGCACTGGCACCACCGGGGATGCCGTGCCGTGAGTGCAGAGAGTGCACTGGCACCACTGGGGATGCAGTGCAGTGAGTGCAGAGAGTGCACTGGCACCACTGGGGATGCAGTGCAGTGAGTCCAGAGAGTGCACTGGCACCACTGGGGATGCCGTGCAGTGGGTGCAGAGAGTGCACTGGCACCACTGGGGATGCAGTGCAGTGAGTCCAGAGAGTGCACTGGCACCACGGGGGATGCAGTGCAGTGAGTCCAGAGAGTGCACCGGCACCACTGGAGTTGCAGTGCAGTGAGTCCAGAGAGTGCGCTGGCACCACTGGGGATGCATCGCAGTGAGTCCAGAGAGTGCACTGGCACCACTGGGGATGCAGTGCACTGAGTTCAGAGAGTGCACTGGCACCATCGGGGATGCCGTGCAGTGATTCCAGAGAGTGCACTGGCACCAATGGGCATTTACTGCAGTGAGTCCAGAGAGTGCACTGGCACCACTGGGGATACACTGCAGTGAGTCCAGAGAGTGCACTGGCTTCACTGGGGATGCAGTGCAGTGAGTCCAGAGAGTGCACTGGCACCACTGGGGATGCAGTGCAGTGACTCCAGAGAGTGCACTTGCACCACTGGGGATGCACTGCAGTGAGTGCAGAGAGTGCGCTGGCACCACTGGGGATGCAGTGCAGTGAGTCCATATAGTGCACTGGCACCACTGGGGATGCAGTGCAGTGAGTGCAGAGAGTGCACTGGCACCACTGGGGATGCCGTGCAGTGAGTCCAGAGAGTGCACTGGCACCACTGGGGATGCAGTGCAGTGAGTGCAGAGAGTGCACTGGCACCACTGTGAATGCAGTGCAGTGAGTCCAGAGAGTGCACTGGCACCACTGGGGATGCAGTGCAGTGAGTCCAGAGAGTGCGCTGGCACCACTGGGGATGCAGTGCAGTGAGTCCGGAGAGTGCAGTGGCACCACTGGGGATGCAGTGCAGTGAGTCCAGAGAGTGCACTGGCACCACTGGGGATGCAGTGCAGTGAGTCCAGAGAGTGCACTGATACCCCTGGGGATGCAGTGCAGTGAGTCCGGAGAGTGCAGTGGCACCACTGGGGATGCAGTGCAGTGAGTCCAGAGAGTGCACTGGCTTCACTGGGGATGCAGTGCAGTGAGTCCAGAGAGTGCACTGGCACCACTGGGGATGCAGTGCAGTGACTCCAGAGAGTGCACTGGCACCACTGGGGATGCACTGCAGTGAGTGCAGAGAGTGCGCTGGCACCACTGGGGATGCAGTGCAGTGACTCCAGAGAGTGCACTGGCACCACTGGGGATGCAGTGCAGTGAGTCCAGAGAGTGCACTGATACCCCTGGGGATGCAGTGCAGTGAGTTCAGAGAGTGCACTGGCACCACTGGGTATGCAGTGCAGTGAGTCCAGAGAGTGCAGTGGCACCACTGGGGATGCAGTGCAGTGAGTGCAGAGAGTGCACTGGCACCACTGGGAATGCAGTGCAGTGAGTCCAGAGAGTGCACTGGCACCACTGGGGATGCCGTGCAGTGAGTCCAGAGAGTGCAATAGCACCACGGGGGATGCCGTGCAGTGAGTGCAGAGAGTGCATTGGAACCACCGGGGATGCAGTGCAGTGAGTGCAGAGAGTGCAATGGCACCACTGGGGATGCAGTGCAGTGAGTTCAGAGAGTGCTCTGGCACCAGTGGGGATGCACTGCAGTGAGTCCAGAGAGTGCACTGGCACCACTGTTCATGCAGTGCAGTGAGTCCAGAGAGTGCACTGGCACCACTGGGGATGCAGTGCAGTGAGTCTAGATAGTGCACTGGCACCACGGGGGATGCACTGCAGTGAGTCCAGAGAGTGCACTGGCACCACTGGGGTTGCAGTGCAGTGAGTCCAGAGAGTGCACTGGCACCACTGGGGATTAACTGCAGTGAGTCCAGAGAGTGCACTGGAACCACTGGGGATACACTGCAGTGAGTCCAGAGAGTGCACTGGCTCCACTGGGGATGCAGTGCAGTGAGTGTAGAGAGTGCACTGGCACCACTGGGGATGCAGTGCAGTGACTCCAGAGCGTGCACTGGCACCACTGGGGATGCACTGCAGTGAGTGCAGAAAGTGCACTGGCACCAATGGCAACGCAGTGCAGTGAGTCCAGAGAGTGCACTGGCACCACTGGGGATGCAGTGCAGTGAGTGCAGAGAGTGCACTGGCACCACTGGGGATGCCGTGCAGTAAGTCCAGAGAGTGCACTGGCACCACTGGGGATGCAGTGCAGTGAGTCCAGAGAGTGCACTGGCACCACCTGGAATGCAGTGCAGTGAGTCCAGAGAGTTCACGGTTACCACCGGGGATGCAGTGCAGTGAGTCCAGAGAGTGCACTGGCACCACTGGGGATGCAGTGCAGTGAGTCCAGAGAGTGCACTGGCACCACTGGGGATGCCGCGCAGTGGGTGCAGAGAGTGCACTGGCACCACTGGGGATGCAGTGCAGTGAGTCCAGAGAGTGCACTGGCACCACGGGGGATGCCGTGCAGTGAGTCCAGAGAGTGCGCTGGCACCACTGGGGATGCAGTGCAGTGAGTCCAGAGAGTGCGCTGGCACCACTGGGGATGCATCGCAGTGAGTCCAGAGAGTGCACTGGCATCACTGGGGATACAGTGCACTGAGTTCAGAGAGTGCACTGGCACCACCGGGGATGCCGTGCAGTTAGTGCAGAGAGTGCACTGGCACCACTGGGGATGCACGGCAGTGAGTCCAGAGAGTGCACTGGCACCACTGGGGATGCAGTGCAGTGAGTGCAGAGAGTGCACTGGCACCACTGGGGATGCAGTGCAGTGAGTCCAGAGAGTGCACTGGCACCACTGGGGTTGCAGTGCAGTGAGTCCAGAGAGTGCACTGGCACCACTGGGGATTTACTGCAGTGAGTCCAGAGAGTGCACTGGCACCACTGGGGATGCAGTGCAGTGAGTCCAGAGAGTGCACTGGCACCACTGGGGATGCACTGCAGTGAGTGCAGAGAGTGCACTGGCACCACTGGGGATGCAGTGCAGTGAGTGCAGAGAGTGCACTGGCACCACTGGGGATGCAGTGCAGTGAGTCCAGAGAGTGCACTGGCACCACTGGGGATGCCGTGCAGTGGGTGCAGAGAGTGCACTGGCACCACTGGGGATGCAGTGCAGTGAGTCCAGAGAGTGCACTGGCACCACGGGGGATGCCGTGCAGTGAGTCCAGAGAGTGCGCTGGCACCACTGGGGATGCAGTGCAGTGAGTCCAGAGAGTGCGCTGGCACCACTGGGGATGCATCGCAGTGAGTCCAGAGAGTGCACTGGCATCACTGGGGATGCAGTGCACTGAGTTCAGAGAGTGCACTGGCACCACCGGGGATGCCGTGCAGTTAGTGCAGAGAGTGCACTGGCACCACTGGGGATGCAGTGCAGTGAGTCCAGAGAGTGCACTGGCACCACTGGGGATGCAGTGCAGTGAGTGCAGAGAGTGCACTGGCACCACTGGGGATGCAGTGCAGTGAGTCCAGAGAGTGCACTGGCACCACTGGGGTTGCAGTGCAGTGAGTCCAGAGAGTGCACTGGCACCACTGGGGATTTACTGCAGTGAGTCCAGAGAGTGCACTGGCACCACTGGGGATGCAGTGCAGTGAGTCCAGAGAGTGCACTGGCACCACTGGGGATGCACTGCAGTGAGTGCAGAGAGTGCGCTGGCACCACTGGGGATGCAGTGCAGTGAGTCCAGATAGTGCACTGGCACCACTGGGGATGCAGTGCAGTGAGTGCAGAGAGTGCACTGGCACCACTGGGGATGCCGTGCAGTGAGTCCAGAGAGTGCACTGGAACCACTGGGGATGCAGTGCAGTGAGTCCTGAGAGTGCGCTGGCACCACTGGGGATGCAGTGCAGTGAGTCCAGAGAGTGCACTGGCACCACTGGGGATGCAGTGCAGTGAGTCCAGAGAGTGCGCTGGCACCACTGGGGATGCACTGCAGTGAGTCCAGAGAGTGCAATGGAACCACTGGGGATGCAGTGCAGTGAGTCCAGAGAGTGTACTGGCAGCAATGGGGATGCAGTGCAGTGAGTCCAGAGAGTGCACTGATACCCCTGGGGATGCAGTGCAGTGAGTCCAGAGAGTGCACTGGCACCACTGGGGATGCAGTGCAGTGAGTCCAGAGAGTGCACTGGCACCACTGGGGATGCACTGCAGTGAGTCCAGAGAGTGCACTGGCACCATTGGGGATGCAGTGCAATGAGTCCAGAGAGTGAACTGGCACCACTGGGGATGCACCCCGGTGAGTCCAGAGAGTGCACTGGCACCACTGGGGATGCACTGCAGTGAGTCCAGAGAGTGCACTGGCACCTCTGGGGATGCAGTGCAGTGAGTCCAGAGAGTGCACTGGCACCACTGGGGATGCAGTGCAGTGAGTCCAGAGAGTGCACTGGCACCACTGGGGATGCAGTGCAGTGACTCAAGAGAGTGCACTGGCACCACTGGGAATCCACTGCAGTGAGTCCAGAGAGTGCACTGGCACCACTGGGGATGGACTGCAGTGAGTCCAGAGAGGGCACTGGCACCACTGGGGATGCAGTGCAGTGAGTCCAGGGAGTGCACTGGCACCACTGGGGATGCAGTGCCGTAAGTCCAGAGATTGCACTGTCAGCAATGGGGATGCAGTGCAGTGAGTCCAGAGAGTGCATTGGCACCACTGGGGATGCACTGCAGTGACTCCAGAGAGTGCACTGGCACCACCGGGGATTCAGATACATTCTCACTGCAGTGAGATCCCCAGTGGTGCCAGTGCACTCTCTGGACTCACTGCACTGCATCCCCAGTGATGCCAGTGCATTCTCTGTAGTCACTGCGCTGCCTCCCCAGTGGTGACAGTGCACTCTCTGGACTCACTGTGCTGCATCCCCAGTGGTGCCAGTGCACTCTCTGGACTCATTGCACTGCACCCCCAGTGATGCCAGTGCACTCTCTGGACTCACTGCACTGCATCCCCAGTGGTGCCAGTGCACTCTCTGGACTCACTGAACTGCATGCCCATTGGTGCCAGTGCACTCTCTGGACTCACTGCACTGCATCCCCAGTGGTGCCAGTGCACTCTCTGGACTCACTGCAGTGCATCCCCAGTGGTGCCAGTGTACTCTCTGGACTCACTGCACTGCATCCCCAGTGGTGCCTGTGCAGTCTCTGCACTCACTGCAGTGCATCCCCAGTGGTGCCAGTGCACTCTCTGGACTCACTGCACTGCATCCCCAGTGGTGCCAGTGCACTCTCTGGACTCACTGCACTGCATCCCCATTGGTGCCAGGGCCCTCTCTGCAGACAATGCAGTGCATCCCCAAAGGTGACAGTGCACTCTCTGGACTTACTGTACTGCTCCAGCCGCGTCAGCCGCTCCAGCCGCGGTAGCCCCTCCAGCCTCGGCAGCCGCTCCAGCCGCGGCAGCCGCTCCAGCCGTGGCAGCCGCTCCAGCCGTGGCAGTCGCTCCACTCTTTAGCGGCTGGAGCGGCTGCCGCGGCTGGAGCGGCTGGAGCGGCTGCCGCGTCTGGAGCGGCTGCCGCGGCTGGAGCGGCTGCGGCGGCTGGAGCGTCTAGAGCGTCTGTCGCGGCTGGAGGGGCTACCGCTGCTTGAGCGGCTGACGCGGCTGGAGCGGATGCCGCGGCTGGAGCAGTGCAGTGAGTCCAGAGAGTGCACTGGCACCTTGGGGATGCAGTGCAGTGAGTCCAGAGCGTCAACTGGCACCACTGGGGATGCAGTACAGTGAGTCCAGATAGTGCACTGGCACCACTGGGGATGCAGTGCAGTGAGTCCAGAGAGTGCACTGGCACAACATGGGATGCAGTGCAGTGAGTCCAGAGAGTGTACTGGCACCACCGGGAATGCAGTACATTGAGTCCAGACAGTGCACTGGCACCTTGGGGATGCACTGCAGTGAGTCCAGAGAGTGTAGTGGCAAAACTAGGGATGCAGTACAGTGAGTCCAGAGAGTGCACTGGCACCACTGGGGATGCACTGCAGTGAGTCCAGAGAGTGCACTGGCACCACTGGGGATGCAGTGCAGTGAGTGCAGAGAGTGTACTGGCACCACTGGGGATGCAGTGCATTGAGTCCAGAGAGTGCAGTGGCACCACTGGGGATGCAGTGCAGTGAGTCCAAATAGTGCACTGGCACCATTGGGGATGCACTGCAGTGAGTCCAGAGAGTGCACTGGCACCACTGTTGATGCAGTGCAGTGAGTCCACAGAGTGCACTGGCACCACTGGGGATGCACTGCAGTGAGTCCAGAGAGTGCACTGGCACCAGTGGGGATGCAGTGCAGTGAGTCCAGAGAGTGCACTGGCACCACTGGGGATGCAGTGCAGTGAGTCCAGATAGTGCTCTGGCACCACTGGGGATGCAGTGCAGTGAGTCTAGAGAGTGTACTGGCACCATTGGGGATGCACTGCAGTGAGTCCAGAGAGTGCATTGGCACCACTGGGGATGCACTGCAGTGACTCCAGAGAGTGCACTGGCACCACTGGGGATGCACTGCAGTGAGTCCAGATATTAGCGTAGCAACCACATAATCACCAAGTGATTATATGAAGGTGCTTTATTCAGCGCTGGAAGCCGGGGCAGGTGCCCAAATCTGGCTTCAAGTCCCGTTACTTCCCAGCCGTTATTTATACATACAATATTGCGTCAGGTATACATATTCATTACGGGTTGCAACATCAGCCTCGCTTTTCATTCTAATTAGCTCCCCTCCCCTTTGCACATGCGTGGCGCACTCTGGTGGTCGTCCAGGTGGTCGTCCAGATGAAGTAAGGAGTCTTCCTCTCCGCTAAACTTTTCACCTTTCTTACTCGACGCATGCTCCCTCCGCTTCTTGGTTCTGCTTCAACTCATTTCATCATTTCCAGGCCCTTATCCAAGGTCAGGTTGTACCTGTTCCCTCCCAGGGTTCCCCTTCAATGATTCTTTTGATTGTTCAATGTACTCCCTAAGTATCCAGTATACATAGATTAATTGATAATGTAAGTACATTTGGCAATGCTTAATTATACTGATAGGTCCCATTACCTAAGAGACATTAGTAAAACATCCAGTCGATTCTCCCCAACACTAACATCCCCCCCCTTTGAAAATACTTCACTCATACCAAGAGCAAGTATTTTCATTACTGTTAGGTTGAATCAGGTTAGTAGAGGTTAGTGAGTATAACTTGATATAGAGATTAGTAAGTATAATCTTAACGCATCTTCGTTAGTCTACTATCTTATTGATTCCTCTATGCCTGCTTGTTAACGCTAGTACTATAGGATGGGGGTGGAGTAAGTGGGATAGGGTGTTCTGGGTGATTCCCAGTAACCTACTAACCTCCTTGACCACGTTGGCAATGAAATGTGGTCCCCTGTCTGAAGAAATACCCAACGGTACACCAAATCTAGGGATTATTTCCCGTAGTAACCATTTTACCGTTTCCTTTGCTTAGTTGGTGTGACAGGGAAGGGCCTCTGGCCATCCTGAAAAAGTATCAACCCCTACCAATCGGTATTTATAACCTCTTGCTTTAGGCAGTTCCACGAAGTCTATTTGCCAGTAATCTCCAGGCTCTATTCCAGCTCTAGTTCTTCCCATCTCAGCATGTTTCCTTGCTACCGGATTATTCTTTAAGCAAAGCTCACATTTTGACATTACTCACTTTGCCATTGTTAACGTGTACCGAGATGACACCTCGTTTCAAATAGGTCACCATTGCTTCTGCACCCCAGTGACATTCATTATGTTTTGTTTGTAAGATTTCTCGCATTATTATAGGAGGTACTATGAGTTGTCCTGTCGTAGTCACATACCACCCGTCAGGATTCTTCTGGGCCTTCATCAAATTTGCAAGTCTCTCATCTTCCGCTGAATACTTTGGGTCTTTAGGTAATTTAAAACAAGAGAGGCCTACCTTCGATGGAATTAGAGCCATTACTTTCCATACTTCACGTGCAACCTTCCGGGCCGTCAAATCCGCCAGTCTGTTACCTTCTGCAATCTCTGACACCCCTCCTTGATGAGCTTTACAATGCATTATGGCCACCTGTTGGGGTTTCTGTACAGCTGTTATTAATTTCAATATTTCTTCCTGGTATTTTATATTAGTCCCTTGTGAGGATAGCATTCCCCTTTCTTTCCATAATGCCCCATGTACGTGGACTACCCCGAATGCATATTTTGAATCTGTCCAAATATTCACGTTCTTACCCTCGCTTAGTTCCAGGGCTCGTGTCAGGGCGACTATTTCTGCTCGTTGGGCTGAAGTCCCCGGAGGTAGGGAATTTGCCTCAATCACTACCTTTGATGTAGTTGCCGCGTATCCTGCGTAACGAGTCCCATTTTCCACAAAGCTGCTTCCATCCGTGAAAAGTTCCCAATCCGGTCTCCCCCGAGGCTGAGCCTTTAAGTCTGTTCTGCTGGCATAGGTATGTTCGATGATCTCCACGCAATCATGACTGAGGTCTCCTTCCTCCGTAGTTGTTCCTAGAAACACTGCTGGGTTCAATAAGTTAGTAGTTCTTAAGATTACATCATCTTGCTCAGTTAGTATAGCTTGATATTTCATCATTCGGCTGGGCCATAGCCAATGGCCCCCCTTTTGCTCCAATACCGTAGTCACCATATGTGGCACGAACACTCAATTTGCTTCCCTAATGTGAGCTTCCTGGCTTCCTGTATTAAAAGGACTGTGGCTGCCACGGCCCTTAAACACGAGGGCCATCCAGCGCTTACTGCATCCAATTGTTTAGAAAAATACCCCACAGGTCTTTTCCAGCTCCCAAGTCGCTGGGTCAGTACTCCTAATGCCAATCGTTGTCTCTCATGCACAAACAGCTGGAAGTCCTTTGATAAGTCCGGGGCATGGCATTCTGTACCCCGACTTGTACCCAATCTTGATATCTCTTCAGCCTCCTTATTCCATCCCCTGTGTTATAATCCCATTGGGGATCCTCGGTGGGGAAGTTTTGATCTAGATTTCCAAGCACTAATCCATTACGTATATCTTCTCGGGCTCTCTCTCTGGCTGCCCGCAATACCATGTCTTTTTCTGTCGAGTCCATCAAAGTATCCAGGATCACCTGGAGATCATCCCAATCGGGATTTTGGGTTTTAATTATCATTTTCATTACCCTAGCTACTTTATCTGGGTTTTCCCTGTAGGTGCCGGCTGCTTGTTTCCATATCATTAAATCCCCAGCTGAAAAAGGCACCTTAACATATACCGGTCCTTCTGTCCCCACTCCTTGCCTGAGGGGAGCGATTATTTTCCCTCCCTGTTCATTTATAGTTTCTCCTGCCCTTCGCTGTTGCCGGGTCCTATGTGACACAGGGGAGACTAAAGTCGGGGATTCTCCATCACTACTGCTATCTTCCTTTTCTCTTTTCCCTCCCTGTCCTGGCTCTTCCGGCAGAGCCGACGGCACAACTTCCAAATCAATATTTCCATTATTCATTTCCCCATAATACTTATTATTCTCTATTGCCTGATGCTGTATACAGTGTCCCTCCTTAGTACATGCACAACAACGTTCCTCAGTTGAAACCTCAAGCACCATTATTCCACAAGCATGCTGCCATTCAGGCTTTCGGCGCAAATAAAAGAATAATTCCACATACGGCAGTTCATCATATTTTCCTTCCCGCTTACAGAATAGCATCAATTGTAAAATTGTATTATATTGCAATGTTCCATTCTCAGGCCAAGTTTCTTGGTCCTCTAGCTTATACTGTGGCCACCAAATATTACAATAATCAATCAGCTTTCCTTTCCGCATTTCTTGACCAAAACCTCCCTCTTTCCAGTGTGCTGGCAAACACCCCAGCGGGGATGTCCGCGGGATAGGTACATCTTTTCCCAGAATTCCTTTGATCTTTTTCATTTTGAGCTTATGATACAAACCCAAAAGCTGCCAGAGCAGCAGCACACTTTCCCAGAAGCTGCCGGAGCAGCAGTACACTCTCCCAAAAGCTGCCGGAGCAGCAGCGTGCTCTCCCAGAAGCTGCCGGAGCAGCAGCACGCTTTCCCAAAAGCTGCCGGAGCAGCAGCATGCTCTCCCAAAAGCTGCCGGAGCAGCAGCACGCTTTCCCAAAAGCTGCCGGAGCAGCAGCGTGCTCTCCCAAAAGCTGCCGGAGCAGCAGCACGCTTTCCCAAAAGCTGCCGGAGCAGCAGCACACTCTCCCAAAAGCTGCCGGAGCAGCAGCGTGCTCTCCCAGAAGCTGCCGGAGCAGCAGCACGCTTTCCCAAAAGCTGCCGGAGCAGCAGCGTGCTCTCCCAAAAGCTGCCGGAGCAGCAGCACGCTTTCCCAAAAGCTGCCGGAGCAGCAGCGTGCTCTCCCAAAAGCTGCCGGAGCAGCAGCACGCTTTCCCAGAAGCTGCCGGAGCAGCAGCGTGCTTACTACATACCAATAATACCAAGTGCTGACCCTTCAGCACAAACCAATACAATTACCAATACCAAACCACCAATGCCGAACATGCAGAGCTTTCGCTCTGTCTAACGGACGGCGCCTAGGCTTACCCCGGGAGCTCCCTGCCCAACCGAGCGTGGCTTTCGCCGCGTCTGACCGGCAGGCTTTCCCAACCAAATCGGTACCGAATACCCAAAGTTGAAAGCACCTTTGCTTACCACTCCAGTGGTACGTCGTGAGCAGCGGAGGTCGGTCGTGGTCGACTGCTCCCCGAGAATCCCTCGGTGCCGGCTGGAGCGAAACCGAGACACGAGCCGCCTCAGCAGTGCCCACGCAGTCCCACCTGGGTCGCCAAAATGTTAGCGTAGCAACCACATAACCACCAAGTGATTATATGAAGGTGCTTTATTCAGCGCTGGAAGCCGGGGCAGGTGCCCAAATCTGGCTTCAAGTCCCGTTACTTCCCAGCCGTTATTTATACATACAATATTGCGTCAGGTATACATATTCATTACAGGTTGCAACATCAGCCTCGCTTTTCATTCTAATTAGCTCCCCTCCCCTTTGCACATGCGTGGCGCACTCTGGTGGTCGTCCAGGTGGTCGTCCAGATGAAGTAAGGAGTCTTCCTCTCCGCTAAACTTTTCACCTTCCTTACTCGACGCATGCTCCCTCCGCTTCTTGGTTCTGCTTCAACTCACTTCATCATTTCCAGGCCCTTATCCAAGGTCAGGTTGTACCTGTTCCCTCCCAAGGTTCCCCTTCAATGATTCTTTTGATTGTTCAATGTACTCCCTAAGTATCCAGTATACATAGATTAATTGATAATGTAAGTACATTTGGCAATGCTTAATTATACTGTAGGTCCCATTACCTAAGAGATATTAGTAAAACATCCATTCGATTCTCCCCAACACTAACACAGAGACTGCACTGGCACCACTGGGGATGCAGTGCAGTGAGTCCAGAGAGTGCACTGGCACCACTGGGGATGCAGTGCAGTGAGTCCAGAGAGTGCACTGGCACCACTGGGGATGCAGTGCAGTGAGTCCAGAGAGTGCACTGGCACCACTGGTGATGCAGTGCAGTGACTCCAGAGAGTGCACTGGCACCACTGGAGTTGCAGTGCAGTGAGTCCAGAGAGTGCACTGGAACCACTGGGGATGCAGCGCAGTGACTCCAGAGAGTGCACTGGCACCACTGGGGATGCAGTGCAGTGAGTCCAGAGAGTGCATTGGCACCACTGGGGATGCACTGCAATGAGTCCAGAGAGTGCACTGGCACCAATGGCAACGCAGTGCAGTGAGTCCAGAGAGTGCCTTGGCACCACTGGGGATGCAGTGCAGTGAGTCCAGAGAGTGCACTGGCACCACTGGGGATGCAGTGCCGTTGGTCCAGAGAGTGCACTGGCACCACTGGGGATGCACTGCAGTGAGTCCAGAGTGTGCACTGGCACCACTGGGGATGCAGTGCAGTGAGTCCAGAGAGTGCACTGGCACCACTGGGGATGCAGTGCTGTGAGTCCAGAGAGTGCACTGGCACCACTGGGGATGCAGTGCAGTGAGTCCAGAGAGTGCACTGGCACCACTGGGGATGTAGTGCAGTGAGTCCACAGAGGGCACTGGCACCACTAGGGATGCAGCGCAGTGAGTCCAGAGAGTGCCCCGGCACCACTGGGGATGCAGTGCAGTGAGTCCAGAGAGTACAGTGGCACCACTGGGGATGCACTGCAGTGAGTCCAGAGAGTGCACTGGCACCATTGGGGATGCACTGCAGTGAGTCCAGAGAGTGCACTGGCACCACTGGGGATGCAGTTCAGTGAGTCCAGAGAGTGCACCGGCACCACTGGGGATGCAGTGCAGTGAGCTCAGAGAGTGCACTGTCAGCACTGGGGATGCAGTGCAGTGAGTCCAGAGAGTGCACTGGCACCACTGGGGATGCAGTGCAGTGAGTCCAGAGAGTGCCCTGGCACCACTGGGGATGCAGTGCAGTGAGTCCAGAGAGGTCACTGGCACCACTGGGGATGCACTGCAGTGAGTCCAGAGAGTGCACTGGCACCACTGGGGATGCACCCCGGTGAGTCCAGAGAGTGCACTGTCACCATACGGGATGCAGTGCAGTGAGTCCAGAGAGTGCACTGGCCCCACTGGGGATGCAGCGCAGTGAGTCCAGAGAGTGCACTGGCACCACTGGGGATGCAGTGCAGTGAGTCCAAAGAGTGCACTGGCACCATTGGGGATGCACTGCAGTGAGTCCAGAGAGTGCAGTGGCACCACTGGGGATGCACTGCAGTGAGTCCAGAGAGTGCACTGGCACCACTGGGGATGCAGTGCAGTGAGCTCAGAGAGTGCACTGGCACCACTGGGGATGCAGTGCAGTGAGTCCAGAGAGTGCACTGGCACCACTGGCGACGCACTGCAAGGAGTCCAGAGAGTGCACTGGCACTACTGGCGATGCACTGCAGTGAGTCCAGAGAGTGCACTGGCACCACTGGGGATGCAGAGCAGTGAGTCCAGAGAGTGCACTGGCACCACTGGGGATGCAGTGCAGTGAGTCCAGAGAGTGCTCTGTCACCACTGGTGATGCAGTGCAGTGACTCCAGAGAGTGCACTGGCACCACTGGAGTTGCAGTGCAGTGAGTCCAGAGAGTGCACTGGAACCACTGGGGATGCAGCGCAGTGACTCCAGAGAGTGCACTGGCACAACAGGGGATGCACTGCACTGAGTCCAGAGAGTGCATTGGCACCACTCGGGATGCAGTGCAGTGAGTCCAGAGAGTACACTGGCACCACTGGGGATGCAGTGCAGTGAGTCCAGAGAGTGCACTGGCACCACTGGGGATGCACTGCAATGAGTCCAGAGAGTGCACTGGCACCACTGGGGATGCAGTGCAGTGAGTCCAGAGAGTGCACTGGCACCACTGGCGATGTAGTGCAGTGAGTCCACAGAGGGCACTGGCACCACTGGGGATGCAGTGCAGTGAGTCCAGAGAGTACAGTGGCACCACTGGGGATGCAGTGCAGTGAGTCCAAAGAGTGCACTGGCACCATTGCGGATGCACTGCAGTGAGTCCAGAGAGTGCACTGGCACCACTGGGGATGCAGTGCAGTGAGTCCAGAGAGTGCACTGGCACCACTGGGGATGCACTGCAATGAGTCCAGAGAGTGCACTGGCACCACTGGGGATGCAGTGCAGTGAGTCCAGAGAGTGCACTGGCACCACTGGCGATGTAGTGCAGTGAGTCCACAGAGGGCACTGGCACCACTGGGGATGCAGTGCAGTGAGTCCAGAGAGTACAGTGGCACCACTGGGGATGCACTGCAGTGAGTCCAAAGAGTGCACTGGCACCATTGCGGATGCACTGCAGTGAGTCCAGAGAGTGCACTGGCACCACTGGGGACGCAGTGCAGTGAGCTCAGAGAGAGCACTGGCACCACTGGGGATGCACTGCAGTGAGTCCGGAGAGTGCACTGGCACCACTGGGGATGCAGTGCAGTGAGTCCAGAGAGTGCACTGTCAGCACTGGGGATGCACTGCAGTGAGTCCAGAGAGTGCACTGGCACCACTGGGGATGCAGTGCAGTGAGTCCAGAGAGGTCACTGGCACCACTGGGGATGCACTGCAGTGAGTCCAGAGAGTGCACTGGCACCACTGGGGATGCAGTGCAGTGAGTCCAGAGAGGTCACTGGCACCACTGGGGATGCACTGCAGTGAGTCCAGAGAGTGCACTGGCACCACTGGGGATGCACTGCAGTGAGT
The DNA here is from genome assembly GCF_964211835.1 of Anser anser. Lineage (NCBI taxonomy): Eukaryota > Metazoa > Chordata > Aves > Anseriformes > Anatidae > Anser > Anser anser. The sequence continues at coordinate 1,173,867 of NC_139725.1, forward strand.
CTAGAGAGTGCACTGTCACCACTGGGGATGCAGTGCAGTGAGTCCAGAGAGTGCACTGGCACCACTGGGGATGCAGTGCAGTGAGTCCAGAGAGTGCACTGGCACCACTGGGGATGCAGTGCAGTGAGTCCAGAGAGTGCACTGTCACCACTGGGGATGCAGTGCAGTGAGTCCAGAGAGTGCCCCGGCACCACTGGGGATGTAGTGCAGTGAGTCCACAGAGGGCACTGGCACCACTGGGGATGCAGTGCAGTGAGTCCAGAGAGTGCCCCGGCACCACTGGGGATGCAGTGCAGTGAGTCCAAAGAGTGCACTGGCACCAATGGGGATGCACTGCAGTGACTCCAGAGAGTGCACTGGCACCACTGGGGATGCACTGCAGTGAGTCCAGAGAGTGCACTGGCACCACTGGGGATGCACTACAGTGAGTCCAGAGAGTGCACTGGCACCACTGGGGTTGCACTACAGTGAGTCCAGAGAGGGCACTGGCACCACTGGGGATGCAGTGCAGTGAGTCCAGAGAGTGCACTGTCACCACTGGGGATGCACTGCAGTGAGTCCAGGGAGTGCAGTGGCACCACTTTGGATGCAGTAGAGAGAACACTGGGACCACTGGGGATGCAGTGCAGTGAGTTGGAGAGTGCACTGGCACCACTGGGGATGCAGTGCAGTGAGTCCAGAGAGTGCACAGTCACCACTGGGGATGCAGTGCAGTGAGTCCAGAGAGTGCACTGTCACCACTGGGGATGCAGTGCAGTGAGTCCAGAGAGTGCACTGTACCACTGGGGATGCACTGCAGTGAGTCCAGAGAGTGAACTGGCACCACTGGGGATGCAGTGCAGTGAGTCCAGAGAGTGCACTGGCACCACTGGGGATGCACTGCAGTGAGTCCAGAGAGGGCACTGGCACCACTGGGGATGCAGTGCAGTGAGTCCAGAGAGTGCACTGGCACCACTGGGGATGCAGTGCAGTGAGTCCAGAGAGTGCACTGGCTCCACTGGGGATGCAGTGTAGTGAGTCCAGAGAGTGCACTGGCACCACTGGGGATGCAGTGCAGTGAGTCCAGAGAGTGCACTGGCACCACTGGTGATGCACTGCAGTGAGTCCAGAGAGTGCACTGGCACCACTGGGGATGCACTGCAGTGACTCCAGAGAGTGCACTGGCACCACTGGGGATGCACTGCAGTGAGTCAAGAGAGTGCACTGGCACCACTGTGGATGCAGTGCAGTGAGTCCAGAGAGGACACTGGCACCACTGGGGATGCAGTGCAGTGAGTCCAGAGAGTGCACAGGCACCACTGGGGATGCACTGCAGCGAGTCCAGAGAGTGCACTGGCACCACTGGGGATGCACTGCAGTGAGTCCAGGGAGTGCACTGGAACCTCTGGGGATGCAGTAGAGAGTGCACTGGCACCACTGGGGATGCAGTGCAGTGAGTCCAGAGAGTGCACTGGCACCACTGGGGATGCACTGCAGTGAGTCAGGAGAGTGCAATGGCACCAATGGGGATGCAGTGCAGTGAGTCCAGAGAGTGCACTGGCACCAGTGGGGATGCAGTAGAGAGTGCACTGGCACCACTGGGGATGCAGTGCAGTGAGTCCAGAGAGTGCACTGGCACCATTGGGGATGCACTGCAGTGAGTCCAGAGAGTGCACTGGCACCACTGGGGATGCAGTGCAGTGAGTCCAGAGAGTGCACTGTCACCATTGGGGATGCAGTGCAGTGAGTCCAGAGAGTGCACTGTACCACTGGGGATGCACTGCAGTGAGTCCAGAGAGTGCACTGGCACCACTGGGGATGCACTGCAGTGAGTCCAGAGAGTGCACTGGCACCAATGGGGATGCAGTGCAGTGAGTCCAGAGATTGCACTGGCACCACTGGGGATGCAGTGCAGTGAGTCCAGAGAGTGCACTGGCACCACTGCGGATGCAGTGCAGTGAGTCCAGAGAGGGCACTGGCACCAGTGGGGATGCACTGCAGTGGGTCCAGAGAGTGCACTGGCTCCACTGGGGATGCAGTGCAGTGAGTCCAGAGAGTGCCCTGGCACCACTGGAAATGCAGTGCAGTGAGTCCAGAGAGTGCACTGGCACCACTGGGGATGTAGTGCAGTGAGTCCACAGAGGGCACTGGCACCACTGGGGATGCAGTGCAGTGAGTCCAGAGAGTGCCCCGGCACCACTGGGGATGCAGTGCAGTGAGTCCAGAGAGTACAGTGGCACCACTGGGGATGCAGTGCAGTGAGTCCAAAGAGTGCACTGGCACCATTGGGGATGCACTGCAGTGAGTCCAGAGAGTGCACTGGCACCACTGGGGATGCAGTGCAGTGAGTCCAGAGAGTGCACCGCCACCACTGGGGATGCAGTGCAGTGAGCTCAGAGAGTGCACTGTCAGCACTGGGGATGCAGTGCAGTGAGTCCAGAGAGTGCACTGGCACCACTGGGGATGCAGTGCGGTGAGTCCAGAGAGTGCACTGGCACCACTGGGGATGCACTGCAGTGAGTCCAGAGAGTGCACTGGCACCACTGGGGATGCAGTGCAGTGAGTCCAGAGAGTGCACTGGCACCACTGGGGATGCACCCCGGTGAGTCCAGAGAGTGCACTGTCACCACACGGGATGCAGTGCAGTGAGTCCAGAGAGTGCACTGGCACCACTGGGGATGCAGTGCAGTGAGCTCAGAGAGTGCACTGGCACCACTGGGGATGCAGTGCAGTGAGTCCAGAGAGTGCACTGGCACCACTGGCGACGCACTGCAAGGAGTCCAGAGAGTGCACTGGCACTACTGGCGATGCACTGCAGTGAGTCCAGAGAGTGCACTGGCACCACTGGGGATGCAGAGCAGTGAGTCCAGAGAGTGCACTGGCACCACTGGGGATGCAGTGCAGTGAGTCCAGAGAGTGCTCTGTCACCACTGGTGATGCAGTGCAGTGACTCCAGAGAGTGCACTGGCACCACTGGAGTTGCAGTGCAGTGAGTCCAGAGAGTGCACTGGAACCACTGGGGATGCAGCGCAGTGACTCCAGAGAGTGCACTGGCACAACAGGGGATGCACTGCACTGAGTCCAGAGAGTGCATTGGCACCACTCGGGATGCAGTGCAGTGAGTCCAGAGAGTCAACTGGCACCACTGGGGATGCAGTGCAGTGAGTCCAGAGAGTGCACTGGCACCACTGGGGATGCACTGCAATGAGTCCAGAGAGTGCACTGGCACCACTGGGGATGCAGTGCAGTGAGTCCAGAGAGTGCACTGGCACCACTGGCGATGTAGTGCAGTGAGTCCACAGAGGGCACTGGCACCACTGGGGATGCAGTGCAGTGAGTCCAGAGAGTACAGTGGCACCACTGGGGATGCAGTGCAGTGAGTCCAAAGAGTGCACTGGCACCATTGGGGATGCAGTGCAGTGAGTCCAGAGAGTGCACTGGCACCACTGGGGATGCACTGCAATGAGTCCAGAGAGTGCACTGGCACCACTGGGGATGCAGTGCAGTGAGTCCAGAGAGTGTACTGGCACCATTGGGGATGCACTGCAGTGAGTCCAGAGAGTGCATTGGCACCACTGGGGATGCACTGCAGTGAGTCCAGAGAGTGCACTGGCACCACTGGGGATGCACTGCAGTGAGTCCAGATATTAGCGTAGCAACCACATAATCACCAAGTGATTATATGAAGGTGCTTTATTCAGCGCTGGAAGCCGGGGCAGGTGCCCAAATCTGGCTTCAAGTCCCGTTACTTCCCAGCCGTTATTTATACATACAATATTGCGTCAGGTATACATATTCATTACGGGTTGCAACATCAGCCTCGCTTTTCATTCTAATTAGCTCCCCTCCCCTTTGCACATGCGTGGCGCACTCTGGTGGTCGTCCAGGTGGTCGTCCAGATGAAGTAAGGAGTCTTCCTCTCCGCTAAACTTTTCACCTTCCTTACTCGACGCATGCTCCCTCCGCTTCTTGGTTCTGCTTCAACTCACTTCATCATTTCCAGGCCCTTATCCAAGGTCAGGTTGTACCTGTTCCCTCCCAAGGTTCCCCTTCAATGATTCTTTTGATTGTTCAATGTACTCCCTAAGTATCCAGTATACATAGATTAATTGATAATGTAAGTACATTTGGCAATGCTTAATTATACTGTAGGTCCCATTACCTAAGAGATATTAGTAAAACATCCATTCGATTCTCCCCAACACTAACACAGAGACTGCACTGGCACCACTGGGGATGCAGTGCAGTGAGTCCAGAGAGTGCACTGGCACCACTGGGGATGCAGTGCAGTGAGTCCAGAGAGTGCACTGGCACCACTGGGGATGCAGAGCAGTGAGTCCAGAGAGTGCACTGGCACCACCTGGGATGCAGTGCAGTGAGTCCAGAGAGTGCACTGTCACCACTGGTGATGCAGTGCAGTGACTCCAGAGAGTGCACTGGCACCACTGGAGTTGCAGTGCAGTGAGTCCAGAGAGTGCACTGGAACCACTGGGGATGCAGCGCAGTGACTCCAGAGAGTGCACTGGCACCACTGGGGATGCAGTGCAGTAGTCCAGAGAGTGCATTGGCACCACTGGGGATGCACTGCAATGAGTCCAGAGAGTGCACTGGCACCAATGGCAACGCAGTGCAGTGAGTCCAGAGAGTGCCTTGGCACCACTGGGGATGCACTGCAGTGAGTCCAGAGTGTGCACTGGCACCACTGGGGATGCAGTGCAGTGAGTCCACAGAGTGCACTGGCACCACTGGGGATGCACTGCAGTGACTCCAGAGAGTGCACTGGCACCACTGGGGATGCAGTGCAGTGAGTCCAGAGAGTGCACTGGCACCACTGGGGATGTAGTGCAGTGAGTCCACAGAGGGCACTGGCACCACTGGGGATGCAGCGCAGTGAGTCCAGAGAGTGCCCCGGCACCACTGGGGATGCAGTGCAGTGAGTCCAGAGAGTACAGTGGCACCACTGGGGATGCACTGCAGTGAGTCCAGAGAGTGCACTGGCACCATTGGGGATGCACTGCAGTGAGTCCAGAGAGTGCACTGGCACCACTGGGGATGCAGTTCAGTGAGTCCAGAGAGTGCACCGGCACCACTGGGGATGCAGTGCAGTGAGCTCAGAGAGTGCACTGTCAGCACTGGGGATGCAGTGCAGTGAGTCCAGAGAGTGCACTGGCACCACTGGGGATGCAGTGCAGTGAGTCCAGAGAGTGCCCTGGCACCACTGGGGATGCAGTGCAGTGAGTCCAGAGAGGTCACTGGCACCACTGGGGATGCACTGCAGTGAGTCCAGAGAGTGCACTGGCACCACTGGGGATGCACCCCGGTGAGTCCAGAGAGTGCACTGTCACCACACGGGATGCAGTGCAGTGAGTCCAGAGAGTGCACTGGCCCCACTGGGGATGCAGTGCAGTGACTCCAGAGAGTGCACTGGCACCACTGGGGATGCAGTGCAGTGAGTCCAAAGAGTGCACTGGCACCATTGGGGATGCACTGCAGTGAGTCCAGAGAGTGCAGTGGCACCGCTGGGGATGCAGTGCAGTGAGTCCAGAGAGTGCACTGGCACCACTGGGGATGCAGTGCAGTGAGCTCAGAGAGTGCACTGGCACCACTGGGGATGCAGTGCAGTGAGTCCAGAGAGTGCACTGGCACCACTGGCGACGCACTGCAAGGAGTCCAGAGAGTGCACTGGCACTACTGGCGATGCACTGCAGTGAGTCCAGAGAGTGCACTGGCACCACTGGGGATGCAGAGCAGTGAGTCCAGAGAGTGCACTGGCACCACTGGGGATGCAGTGCAGTGAGTCCAGAGAGTGCTCTGTCACCACTGGTGATGCAGTGCAGTGACTCCAGAGAGTGCACTGGCACCACTGGAGTTGCAGTGCAGTGAGTCCAGAGAGTGCACTGGAACCACTGGGGATGCAGCGCAGTGACTCCAGAGAGTGCACTGGCACAACAGGGGATGCACTGCACTGAGTCCAGAGAGTGCATTGGCACCACTCGGGATGCAGTGCAGTGAGTCCAGAGAGTACACTGGCACCACTGGGGATGCAGTGCAGTGAGTCCAGAGAGTGCACTGGCACCACTGGGGATGCAGTGCAGTGAGTCCAGAGAGTGCACTGGCACCACTGGCGATGTAGTGCAGTGAGTCCACAGAGGGCACTGGCACCACTGGGGATGCAGTGCAGTGAGTCCAGAGAGTACAGTGGCACCACTGGGGATGCAGTGCAGTGAGTCCAAAGAGTGCACTGGCACCATTGCGGATGCACTGCAGTGAGTCCAGAGAGTGCACTGGCACCACTGGGGACGCAGTGCAGTGAGCTCAGAGAGAGCACTGGCACCACTGGGGATGCACTGCAGTGAGTCCGGAGAGTGCACTGGCACCACTGGGGATGCAGTGCAGTGAGTCCAGAGAGTGCACTGTCAGCACTGGGGATGCACTGCAGTGAGTCCAGAGAGTGCACTGGCACCACTGGGGATGCAGTGCAGTGAGTCCAGAGAGGTCACTGGCACCACTGGGGATGCACTGCAGTGAGTCCAGAGAGTGCACTGGCACCACTGGGGATGCAGTGCAGTGAGTCCAGAGAGGTCACTGGCACCACTGGGGATGCACTGCAGTGAGTCCAGAGAGTGCACTGGCACCACTGGGGATGCACTGCAGTGAGTCTAGAGAGTGCACTGTCACCACTGGGGATGCAGTGCAGTGAGTCCAGAGAGTGCACTGGCACCACTGGGGATGCAGTGCAGTGAGTCCAGAGAGTGCACTGGCACCACTGGGGATGCAGTGCAGTGAGTCCAGAGAGTGCACTGTCACCACTGGGGATGCAGTGCAGTGAGTCCAGAGAGTGCCCCGGCACCACTGGGGATGTAGTGCAGTGAGTCCACAGAGGGCACTGGCACCACTGGGGATGCAGTGCAGTGAGTCCAGAGAGTGCCCCGGCACCACTGGGGATGCAGTGCAGTGAGTCCAGAGAGTACAGTGGCACCACTGGGGATGCAGTGCAGTGAGTCCAAAGAGTGCACTGGCACCAATGGGGATGCACTGCAGTGACTCCAGAGAGTGCACTGGCACCACTGGGGATGCACTGCAGTGAGTCCAGAGAGTGCACTGGCACCACTGGGGATGCACTACAGTGAGTCCAGAGAGTGCACTGGCACCACTGGGGTTGCACTACAGTGAGTCCAGAGAGGGCACTGGCACCACTGGGGATGCAGTGCAGTGAGTCCAGAGAGTGCACTGTCACCACTGGGGATGCACTGCAGTGAGTCCAGGGAGTGCAGTGGCACCACTTTGGATGCAGTAGAGAGAACACTGGGACCACTGGGGATGCAGTGCAGTGAGTTAGAGAGTGCACTGGCACCACTGGGGATGCAGTGCAGTGAGTCCAGAGAGTGCACAGTCACCACTGGGGATGCAGTGCAGTGAGTCCAGAGAGTGCACTGTCACCACTGGGGATGCAGTGCAGTGAGTCCAGAGAGTGCACTGTACCACTGGGGATGCACTGCAGTGAGTCCAGAGAGTGCACTGGCACCACTGGGGATGCACTGCAGTGAGTCCAGAGAGTGCACTGGCACCAATGGGGATGCAGTGCAGTGAGTCCAGAGATTGCACTGGCACCACTGGGGATGCAGTGCAGTGAGTCCAGAGAGTGCACTGGCACCACTGCGGATGCAGTGCAGTGAGTCCAGAGAGGGCACTGGCACCAGTGGGGATGCACTGCAGTGGGTCCAGAGAGTGCACTGGCTCCACTGGGGATGCAGTGCAGTGAGTCCAGAGAGTGCCCTGGCACCACTGGGGATGCAGTGCAGTGAGTCCAGAGAGTGCACTGGCACCACTGGGGATGTAGTGCAGTGAGTCCACAGAGGGCACTGGCACCACTGGGGATGCAGTGCAGTGAGTCCAGAGAGTGCCCCGGCACCACTGGGGATGCAGTGCAGTGAGTCCAGAGAGTACAGTGGCACCACTGGGGATGCAGTGCAGTGAGTCCAAAGAGTGCACTGGCACCATTGGGGATGCACTGCAGTGAGTCCAGAGAGTGCACTGGCACCACTGGGGATGCAGTGCAGTGAGTCCAGAGAGTGCACCGCCACCACTGGGGATGCAGTGCAGTGAGCTCAGAGAGTGCACTGTCAGCACTGGGGATGCAGTGCAGTGAGTCCAGAGAGTGCACTGGCACCACTGGGGATGCAGTGCGGTGAGTCCAGAGAGTGCACTGGCACCACTGGGGATGCACTGCAGTGAGTCCAGAGAGGTCACTGGCACCACTGGGGATGCAGTGCAGTGAGTCCAGAGAGTGCACTGGCACCACTGGGGATGCACCCCGGTGAGTCCAGAGAGTGCACTGTCACCACACGGGATGCAGTGCAGTGAGTCCAGAGAGTGCACTGGCACCACTGGGGATGCAGTGCAGTGAGCTCAGAGAGTGCACTGGCACCACTGGGGATGCAGTGCAGTGAGTCCAGAGAGTGCACTGGCACCACTGGCGACGCACTGCAAGGAGTCCAGAGAGTGCACTGGCACTACTGGCGATGCACTGCAGTGAGTCCAGAGAGTGCACTGGCACCACTGGGGATGCAGAGCAGTGAGTCCAGAGAGTGCACTGGCACCACTGGGGATGCAGTGCAGTGAGTCCAGAGAGTGCTCTGTCACCACTGGTGATGCAGTGCAGTGACTCCAGAGAGTGCACTGGCACCACTGGAGTTGCAGTGCAGTGAGTCCAGAGAGTGCACTGGAACCACTGGGGATGCAGCGCAGTGACTCCAGAGAGTGCACTGGCACAACAGGGGATGCACTGCACTGAGTCCAGAGAGTGCATTGGCACCACTCGGGATGCAGTGCAGTGAGTCCAGAGAGTCAACTGGCACCACTGGGGATGCAGTGCAGTGAGTCCAGAGAGTGCACTGGCACCACTGGGGATGCACTGCAATGAGTCCAGAGAGTGCACTGGCACCACTGGGGATGCAGTGCAGTGAGTCCAGAGAGTGCACTGGCACCACTGGCGATGTAGTGCAGTGAGTTCACAGAGGGCACTGGCACCACTGGGGATGCAGTGCAGTGAGTCCAGAGAGTACAGTGGCACCACTGGGGATGCAGTGCAGTGAGTCCAAAGAGTGCACTGGCACCATTGGGGATGCACTGCAGTGAGTCCAGAGAGTGCACTGGCACCACTGGGGATGCAGTTCAGTGAGTCCAGAGAGTGCACCGGCACCACTGGGGATGCAGTGCAGTGAGCTCAGAGAGAGCACTGGCACCACTGGGGATGCACTGCAGTGAGTCCGGAGAGTGCACTGGCACCACTGGGGATGCAGTGCAGTGAGTCCAGAGAGTGCACTGTCAGCACTGGGGATGCACTGCAGTGAGTCCAGAGAGTGCACTGGCACCACTGGGGATGCAGTGCAGTGAGTCCAGAGAGGTCACTGGCACCACTGGGGATGCACTGCAGTGAGTCCAGAGAGTGCACTGGCACCACTGGGGATGCAGTGCAGTGAGTCCAGAGAGGTCACTGGCACCACTGGGGATGCACTGCAGTGAGTCCAGAGAGTGCACTGGCACCACTGGGGATGCAGTGCAGTGAGTCCAGAGAGTGCACTGGCACCACTGGGGATGCAGTGCAGTGAGTCCAGAGAGTGCACTGGCACCACTGGGGATGCAGTGCAGTGAGTCCAGAGAGTGCACTGTCACCACTGGGGATGCAGTGCAGTGAGTCCAGAGAGTGCCCCGGCACCACTGGGGATGTAGTGCAGTGAGTCCACAGAGAGCACTGGCACCACTGGGGATGCAGTGCTGTGAGTCCAGAGAGTGCCCCGGCACCGCTGGGGATGCAGTGCAGTGAGTCCAGAGAGTACAGTGGCACCACTGGGGATGCAGTGCAGTGAGTCCAAAGAGTGCACTGGCACCAATGGGGATGCACTGCAGTGACTCCAGAGAGTGCACTGGCACCACTGGGGATGCAGTGCAGTGAGTCCAGAGAGTGCACTGGCACCACTGGGGATGCACTGCAGTGAGTCCAGAGAGTGCACTGGCACCACTGGGGATGAAGTGCAGTGAGTCCAGAGAGTGCACTGGCACCACTGGGGTTGCACTACAGTGAGTCCAGAGAGGGCACTGGCACCACTGGGGATGCAGTGCAGTGAGTCCAGAGAGTGCACTGTCACCACTGGGGATGCACTGCAGTGAGTCCAGGGAGTGCAGTGGCACCACTGGGGATGCAGTAGAGAGAGCACTGGCACCACTGGGGATGCAGTGCAGTGAGTTAGAGAGTGCACTGGCACCAATGGGGATGCAGTGCAGTGAGTCCAGAGAGTGCACAGTCACCACTGGGGATGCAGTGCAGTGAGTCCAGAGAGTGCACTGTCACCACTGGGGATGCAGTGCAGTGAGTCCAGAGAGTGCACTGTACCACTGGGGATGCACTGCAGTGAGTCCAGAGAGTGAACTGGCACCACTGGGGATGCAGTGCAGTGAGTCCAGAGAGTGCACTGGCACCACTGGGGATGCAGTGCAGTGTGTCCAGAGACGGCACTGGCACAACTGGGGATGCAGTGCTGTGAGTCCAGAGAGTGCACTGGCACCACTGGGGATGCACTGCAGTGAGTCCAGAGAGGGCACTGGCACCACTGGGGATGCAGTGCAGTGAGTCCAGAGAGTGCACTGTACCACTGGGGATGCACTGCAGTGAGTCCAGGGAGTGCACTGGCACCACTGGGGATGCAGTACAGAGTGCACTGGCCCCACTGGGGATGCAGTGCAGTGAGTCCAGAGAGGTCACTGGCACCACTGGGGATGCAGTGCAGTGAGTCCAGAGAGGTCACTGGCACCACTGGGGATGCACTGCAGTGAGTCCAGACAGTGCACTGGCACCACTGGGGATGCACTGCAGTGAGTCCAGAGAGTGCACTGGCACCACAGGGAATGCAGTGCAGTGAGTCCATAGAGTGCACTGGCACCACTGGGGATGCAGTGCAGTGAGTGCAGAGAGTGCACTGGCACCACTGGGGATGCACTGCAGTGAGTCCAGAGAGTGCACTGGCACCACTGGGAATGCACTGCAGTGAGTCCAGGGAGTGGACTGGCACCACTGGGGATGCAGTAGAGAGTGCAGTGGCACCACTGGGGATGCAGTGCAGTGAGTCCAGAGAGTGCACTGGCACCACTGGGGATGCAGTGCAGTGAGTCCAGAGAGTGCACTGGCACCAATGGGGATGCAGAGCAGTGAGTCCAGAGAGTGCACTGGCACCACTGGGGATGCACTGCAGTGAGTCCAGAGAGTGCACTGGCACCACTGGGTATACAGTGCAGTGAGTCCAGAGAGTGCACTGGCACCACTGGGGATGCACTGCAGTGAGTCGAGAGAGTGCACTGGCACCACTGGGGATGCACTGCAGTGAGTCCAGAGAGTGCACTGGCACCACTGGGGATGCAGTGCAGTGAGTCCAGAGAGTGCACTGGCACCACTGGGGATGCACTGCAGTGAGTCAGGAGAGTGCAATGGCACCACTGGGGATGCACTGCAGTGAGTCCAGAGAGTGCACTGGCACCACTGGGGATGCACTGCAGTGAGTCGAGAGAGTGCACTGGCACCACTGGGGATGCACTGCAGTGAGTCCAGAGAGTGCCCTGGCACCACTGGGGATGCAGTGCAGTGAGTCCAGAGAGTGCACTGGCACCACTGGGGATGCACTGCATTGAGTCCAGAGAGTGCACTGGCACCACTGGGGATGCACTGCAGTGAGTCCAGCGAGTGCACTGGCCCCACTGGGGATGCAGTGCAGTGAGTCCAGAGAGTGCACTGGCACCACTGGGGATGCACTGCAGTGAGTCCAGATTGTGCACTGGCACCACTGGGGTTGCACTGCAGTGAGTCCAGAGAGGGCACTGGCACCACAGGGAATGCAGTGCAGTGACTCCAGAGAGTGCACTGGCACCAGTGGGGATGCACTGCAGTGAGTCCAGAGAGTGCACTGTCACCACTGGAGATGCACTGCAGTGAGTCCAGGGAGTGCACTGGCACCACTGGGGATGCAGTACAGAGTGCACTGGCACCACTGGGGATGCACTGCAGTGAGTCCAGAGAGTGCACTGGCACCAATGGGGATGCAGTGCAGTGAGTCCAGAGAGGTCACTGGCACCACTGGGGATGCAGTGCAGTGAGTCCAGAGAGTGCACTGGCACCAATGGGGATGCAGTGCAGTGAGTCCAGAGACGGCACTGGCACAACTGGGGATGCAGTGCAGTGAGTCCAGAGAGTGCACTGGCACCACTGGGGATGCAGTGCAGTGAGTCCAGAGAGTGCACTGGCACCACTGGTGATGCAGTGCAGTGAGTCCAGAGAGTGCACTGGCACCACTGGGGATGCAGTGCAGTGAGTCCTGTTGTGGTTTAACCCGGCTGGCAGCTAAACACCACACAGCCGTTCGCTCACCCTCCCCCCTCCCTCTCTGGGATGGGGGAGAGAAACGGGAAAGTGAAGCCGGTGAGTTGAGATAAAGACAGTTTATTAAGACAGGAATATAATAATAACAATAATAATAATAGTGATAATCATAATAGTATTAATAATAGTAATGTGTAAGAAAACAAGTGATGCACAATGCAATTGCTCACCACCCGCTGACCGATGCCCAGCCTATCCCCGAGCAGCCGGCCCCCCCACCCCAGCCAGCCACCCCTATATATTGTTTAGCATGACGCCAGATGGTATGGAATACCCCTTTGGCCAGTTTGGGTCAGCTGTCCTGGGTCTGTCCCCTCCCAGCTCCTGCCGCACCCCCAGCCTGCTCGCTGGCAGGACAGAGCAAGAAGCCGAAAAGTCCTTGGCCTGGTGTAAACACTGCTCTGCAACAATTAAAACATCAGCATGTTATCAGCGCTCTTCTCACCCTAATCCAAAACATAGCACCCTACCCAGCTACTATGAGGGAAAATTAACTCTGTCCTAACTGGAACCAGGACAGATATCCATCCTTTATTCCATACCATTTATGTCATGCTCAGGTTACACTCTTTCCAATACATTCTGATTAATCACCATTTTCATCTATGATATATAGCAATCATGGTAGTGATGACATACAGTATTATATAATAATTAACATACTACAATTCAACTCATAGGCTATTCTCACCCAGTATCAAATCCCCTTGAGGTACACACCGGACCTCCCCATTCTTTTGCATTACCCACCAAGTGCATCCAGGTCCCTGAGCAAAAGCAATTCCACGAATGGGTTTGCCTTTTCCTGAGGCAGGAGTAGCCCAGACTGTTTTACCCAGCATGTTTCTTATGTGCACTACAGGAACTTTATCCCCTTCTACAGTGCGTAACAGGTTTGATTGGGCAGGTCCAGCTCGGTTGGCAGATCCCCTGGTATTGACTAACCAGGTGGCCTTTGCCAAATGTGTATCCCAGTTTTTGAATGTCCCAGCACCCATTGCTTTCAGTGTATTCTTCAACAGTCCATTGTATCGTTCAACTTTTCCAGAGGCTGGTGCATGATAGGGGATGTGATACACCCACTCAATACCATGTTCTTTGGCCCAAGTGTCTATAAGGTTATTTCGGAAATGAGTCCCGTTGTCTGACTCAATTCTCTCTGGGGTGCCATGTCGCCGTAGGACTTGCTTTTCAAGGCCCAGGATAGTGTTCCGGGAGGTGGCATGGGGCACAGGATATGTTTCCAGCCATCCGGTGGTTGCTTCCACCATTGTAAGTACGTGGCGCTTGCCATTGCGGGTTTGAGGGAGTGTAATGTAATCAATCTGCCAGGCCTCTCCATATTTATATTTCAGCCATCGTCCTCCATACCAAAGAGGTTTTGACCGTTTGGCTTGCTTGATTGCAGCACATGTTTCACAGTCATGAATAACCTGTGCTATAGTGTCCATGGTCAGGTCCACCCCTCGATCACGAGCCCATCTGTAGGGTGCATCTCTACCTTGATGGCCTGAGGTGTCATGGGCCCATCGGGCTATAAATAATTCACCTTTATGTTGCCAGTCCAGGTCCACCTGAGCCACTTCAATCTTAGAAGCCTGATCCACCTGCTGGTTGTTTTGATGTTCTTCAGTAGCCCGATTCTTGGGCACATGAGCATCTACATGGCGTACCTTTACAACCAGGTTCTCTACCCGGGCAGCAATATCTTGCCACAATGCCGCAGCCCAGATGGGCTTGCCCCTGCGCTGCCAGTTGTTCTGCTTCCATTGCTGTAACCACCCCCACAGGGCATTTGCTACCATCCATGAATCAGTATAGAGATAGAGAACTGGCCACTTTTCTCGTTCAGCAATATCTAAAGCCAGCTGAATGGCTTTCACTTCTGCAAACTGACTCGATTCACCTTCTCCCTCAGCAGCTTCTGCAACTCGTCGTGTAGGACTCCATACAGCAGCTTTCCATCTCCGATGCTTTCCCACAATACGACAGGACCCGTCGGTGAACAAGGCATATTTCTTCTCATTTTCCGGTAGTTTGTTGTACAGTGGGGCTTCTTCAGCACAAACCACCTCCTCCTCTGACGATATCCCAAAGTATTTGCCTTCTGGCCAGTCCATAATCACCTCCAAGATTCCTGGGCGACTGGGGTTTCCTATTCGAGCCCGCTGAGTAATCAGTGCAACCCACTTGCCCCATGTAGCATCAGTTGCATGATGTGTAGAGGGGACCCTTCCTTTGAACATCCAGCCTAGTACCGGCAGTCGGGGTGCCAGGAGGAGCTGCGCTTCAGTACCGACCACTTCCGAAGCAGATCGAACTCCTTCATATGCTGCCAATATCTCCTTTTCAGTTGGAGTATAGCGGGCTTCAGATCCTCTGTATCCCCGACTCCAAAACCCCAGGGGTCGACCTCGAGTTTCCCCAGGTTCTTTCTGCCAGAGGCTCCAGGTGGGACCATTCTCCCCGGCTGCGGTGTAGAGCACATTCTTTACATCTGGTCCTGTTCGGACTGGCCCGAGGGCTACTGCATGAACTATTTCCTGCTTAATTTGTTCAAAGGCTTGTCGTTGCTCAGGGCCCCATTCAAAAGCATTCTTCTTACGGGTTACTTGGTAGAGCGGGTTTACAATCAGACTGTAATTTGGAATATGCATTCTCCAAAACCCCACGACACCTAGGAAAGTTTGTGTTTCTTTTTTGCTAGTTGGTGGAGACATAGCTGTTATTTTGTTGATCACATCCATTGGGATTTGACGATGTCCATCTTGCCATTTTATTCCTAAAAACTGGATCTCTCGTGCAGGTCCTTTAACTTTATTCTGTTTTATGGCAAAACCGGCCTTCAGAAGGATTTGGACTATTTTCTTCCCTTTCTCGAAAACCTCTTCTGCAGTGTCACCCCACACAATGATGTCATCGATGTACTGCAGGTGTTCAGGAGCTTCCCCCTGCTCCAGCGCAGACTGGATCAGTCCATGGCAAATGGTAGGGCTGTGTTTCCACCCCTGGGGCAGCCGATTCCAAGTATATTGGACTCCCCTCCAAGTGAAAGCAAACTGTGGCCTGCACTGTGCTGCTAGAGGGTTGGAGAAAAATGCATTAGCGATATCAATTGTGGCATACCACTTGGCTGCCTTTGATTCCAGTTCATACTGGAGTTCTAGCATGTCTGGCACTGCAGCACTCAGTGGTGGCGTGACTTCGTTCAGGCCACGGTAGTCCACTGTTAGTCTCCACTCACCATTAGACTTTCGCACTGGCCATATGGGACTATTAAAAGGTGAATGAGTCTTGCTGATCACTCCTTGGCTCTCCAGTTGACGAATTAGCTTATGGATGGGACTCAGGGAGTCTCGGTTGGTGCGATATTGCCGCCGGTGCACAGTTGTGGTAGCGATCGGCACTTGCTGTTCTTCAACCCTCAGCAACCCCACAACAGAAGGGTCCTCTGAGAGACCAGGCAAGGTAGACAACTGTTTAATGTCCTCTGTCTCCAAGGCAGCTATGCCAAAAGCCCAGCGGAACCCTTTTGGGTCCTTGAAATATCCTCTTCTAAGATAGTCTATGCCAAGGATGCACGGAGCATCCGGGCCAGTCACAATACGGTGCTTTTGCCACTCATTACCGGTTAGACTCACTTCAGCCTCCAATACAGTTAACTGCTGGGATCCCCCCGTCACACCATAAATACAGATGGGCTCTGGCCCTGTATAGCTTGATGGCATTAGAGTACATTGTGCACCAGTGTCTACCAAAGCCTTATACTTCTGTGCGTCTGACGTGCCAGGCCATCGAATCCACACAGTCCAATAAACTCGATTGTCCCTTTCCTCCCCCTGGCTGGAGGCAGGGCCCCTCTAGTCCTGGTCAGAATCTTCATTTCTGTGTCTAAAGGACTGCCTGCTGGAAGTTGGAGCAGCAAACTTTTCAGAGAATTCCTTTTTCCCACTTGTTTTCCTTTGCAATTCACGTACCCGTGCCTCTAGGGTCGCAGTAGATTTTCCATCCCATTTTCTCATGTCCTCTCCATGGTCGCGTAGGTAAAACCACAGGGTGGCGCGGTGTGTGTGCCCACCATATTGTCTTCCTTGCATAGATGAACGTTTACCCCAATAGCTGAGACACTGGTTTGTACAGGTGGGGAGGAAAATAATCTCTCTTCAAGTTGGTGGATCTTTTCAGAAAGTTTCTCCAAAGTATTCTCTTTTAGCTGGTGGACACTGGTTCGTTCAGGTGGAGGGGAAGATAAATTCTCTTTAAGTTGGTGGACCTCTTCAGAGAGTTTCTCCACAGCCGAGACACAGGCCTGTAGGGAAGAGGAGAGATTTCCTTCGTACTGCCGGAGTAATTTAGCCACTTCATTCACTGGGGGATTCTCCTCCGCTTTCCAGGCTATTATTGCCAATGAGCTGGCATATGATGATGGTGCACTCCGTACAAACTTCCACCACATAGGTGGTGTACACTGGACTGCATCTGGATCTGCGGATGTTTGTGCGTCGTCTAGGGCCTTATAAATTACTTCCCGTATGGCCAATTCCCTCAGGTACTGAATTCCCTTCTCCATGGTGGTCCGTTTGCCTGGTAGACATACAAGTTCCTCCTTGAAGGGATACCTTTCCTGCACAGCTGACAGGAGACGCCTCCAGAGACTGCGAGATCATGCTCCATCTCCAATTGCTTTGTCAATGCATGCGTCCCTAGCAAGGGATCCCAGCCGCCTGGCTTCCTTGCCCTCTAATTCCACATAATCGGCTCCAGTGTCCCAGCACCGAAGCAGCCAGGTGACAAGCTGCTCACCTATACAGCAACCAAAATCTTTTCGCACATCTCGTAGCTCACGCTGGTATAGAGTCCGGGTAGTTACTGTTGATTTTTCGACATCCCCATCCTCATCTTCAGTCTCCTGCACCTTTGATGGCCCAGCCTCGTCTTCACTATGCCCAGACTTAGCAGAAGACTGTTTGCGTTCTAAACGACCTGAGCCTCTATACCATTTCTTCACCTTGTCTACAGGGTCAACTTGCACTGCTACAGCTCGTTTCTCTGACCCAGACGCAGGGTCTGCCACAGGGGTTGGAATGCCCTCTGCGGGGTCAACTTGCACTGCTACAGCTCGTTTCTCTGACCCAGACACAGGAGTGGGAGCGGCTGCCACGGCTGGAGCAGCTGCCGGAGCTGCAGCTAGGTTGCTAGTAGCATCAATTGCAGCTCAATAGGCACAAGCCAGACCCCAGCACACTACAGTGATTTGTGTCACTTTGGAACTGCCAGAGTCATGACACCTTTTTTTCAAGCATTCTGCCAGCTTTTTAGGATTTTGCAGTTGTTCAGGGGTGAATGTCCAAAACACTGGAGGTGACCACTGCTCTAGAAACCTGCCCATATCCTCCCACACTCCCTGCCACTCACAACTATCCCGCCTCAAGACAGATCTCCGGATGAGATTCCTAAGTAGTTGTTTAACCCTCAACAAAACCTGAAGCGCATTCAGGAGACATAACAACAAGAGCAGGCTGGTCTGAGTATCCCAAGGATATTCAACATCTCGGAGAACCACCGTAACTAGCTCGGGGGATAAGAGGGTGGTGGTGAAGGAAAAAGGGAGAGTGAACAGGGAGGGAAACATGTCTTCCCCTGTCCCCTTCACAGATTGGCTCCCTAACGAAAACAGGCAATAGGTGTAATTGCTAATAGTTTCCGAGATATGGGTTCCAAAGTATAGAGTCGACATCAGTGCTGAGTACAAATACCAGGTTAAAGTCGTGACCAGATATTTCATCATTTCATAAGCCATTGTTACACCGCACAGTACCATAACAATCTTAAACCAGGGCCCGGAAAGGATAAACAGTGCAACAGGGAGCACATACAGAGAGTAACACACTATAAAACTCAATTTGGAATACAGGTACAGCAGACTGGAGATTAAGGCAATCAACATCGTGACTAGCAACTATTAAGCAGGTCCAATACTTATACCAATTTTAGTTTAACACACTCTGGTCAGATTTGTCGATATCTCAACCCTTCGAGCCCCACGTTGGGCGCCAAAAGGGCTGTTGTGGTTTAACCCGGCTGGCAGCTAAACACCACACAGCCGTTCGCTCACCCTCCCCCCTCGCTCTCTGGGATGGGGGAGAGAAACGGGAAAGTGAAGCCTGTGAGTTGAGATAAAGACAGTTTATTAAGACAGGAATATAATAATAACAATAATAATAGTGATAATGATAATAGTATTAACAATAATAATGTGTAAGAAAACAAGTGATGCACAATGCAATTGCTCACCACCTGCTGACCGATGCCCAGCCTATCCCCGAGCAGCTGGCCCCCCACCCCGGCCAGCCACCCCTATATATTGTTTAGCATGACATCAGATGGTATGGAATACCCCTTTGGCCAGTTTGGGTTAGCTGTCCTGGGTCTGTCCCCTCCCAGCTCCTGCTGCACCCCTAGCCTGCTCGCTGGCAGGACAGAGCGAGAAGCCGAAAAGTCCTTGGCCTGGTGTAAACACTGCTCTGCAACAATTAAAACATCAGCATGTTATCAGCGCTCTTCTCATCCTAATCCAAAACATAGCACCCTACCAGCTACTATGAGGGAAAATTAACTCTGTCCTAACTGGAACCAGGACACTGGGGAAGGGGAGGGGCAAGAAACAACAAAGTAGAGAGCAGGACAAGCAGCAGCTGTGGTTCTTTTATCTCGTTTTCACCTCAACACCATACAGAGTGCAGACAAGAGAACTGGGGTGTTTCTAGAAGCAACAATCCCCAGGCTTCTGCTTCAGCTTTGAAAATTGAGAGGACAATATGACCAAGCAAGTAACTGATCATCTTCAGCTGGCATTAAACCTTTCCTTTACATAGGAAGAAAAATCTAGGAGCACCACAGATTACACGCCAAAAAAGAAAAACCAATTCCATGAAATAACATCACTCACAGGAAAAATCACACACTTGAGCAGGCTATCTGAAAACCAAAAGGCTATGCTGATGGGTCAGCATTTCAGGAACTGGACCCACTGACACCCCTCAGGAACATGGCAGGAGATGCACAATGCTGTCACAAGTGCTTGCAAAGCCTGCCCAACAGGCCAAACAGACTAACAATCCACCCACCAACTCAGGGCCCACACTGCCATCTACTCACCCTCGTGCCTCTTTCAAGTTTCCAGCTTAGTCCATGCCCATGACAAGGCCTACAAGAAAGAGAGAGAAGGTCAGGCCCGTGATGGACACGCAAACAGTACAGCTCCTTGCAGAGGTCTCAAGCACAGAGACTAGAGCCAGAAAAGAAACACCCTCAGGTCCACAAAGGCCAAAAGGCCATGAATGCACAGCAGCCCCAGCAGGGGCAATCACAGACTTATCCTCTCCAGATGAAAAAGGTGACCCTGCTCAGCCTCTTCCTCATACTGCCCTTATGCAGTCAAGGCCCTTGCCATGCATACTGAGGCTCTTTGTGAATCCTCTGGACAGCTACGCAAATGCCTTGATATATCTAGAGATTAAAATAGAACCCCCAAATAAGGAACCGTACCCCACCATGGGCTGCAGGGGGACAGCCTGCTTCACCATGGTCCTTGCCACAGGCCGCCGGGGACTTCTGCTCCAGCACCTGGAGTACCTCTCCCCCTCCTTCTTCACTGACCTTGGCGCCTGCAAGGCTGTTCCTCACTCCTCTTGCTCTCCCAGCTGCTGTGTGGCACAGCATGTGGTTTTTCTTTTTTCCTTTCTTAAATATACTCTCACAGACGCGCAAACAACATCACTTATTGGCTCCGCTCAGCAGTGGGGCCCTTACCTAACGTGGGGCAGCTTCTAGGCTCTTCCCACAGAAGCCACCCCTAGAGCCCACTGCTACCAAAACCTTGCCACATAAACCCACTACATCCCTTCACTTCAGTTAAGGGACGACCAGGCTGACAACACGCTCACCTTCCCTCACTGCTCCGTGACACGGGGATTTCCCTGTACAAGACCGCATTAGGCACCTGCAGAGACAACAGAAAAAGCACACCCTGAGGCACCTCACAGCCACAGCGTACCTGCTGCAATACCTCCCTCGCCCCAGCTCCTTTATCTCAGCTGCAGGTTAGCTCGATCTGAGACAAAGGGGGCTGCGCGAAAAGCGGCCTGGGCGGCGCCATCACAGACTTACCTTTCACGAATGGAAAAGGTGAGCCTGCTCACTCTCTAGGTAATACTGTGCTTATGTAGTCAAGGAACCGTACCCCCACCATTTTCAAGACACAAGTTAGCCAGCAACCCCTCCTAAACATACCTCTAGTACGTCAATTCCAAGCACTTAACATCTAGAAGGCTGCAAGGTCTAAAGACTCCACAGCCAGCCAAACCACAGGCAAAAGCTCCAGAAATATAACAAACTGCCCCAACCCTGGAAAAGACTACACCTTACCTGCCTCCTGCTGCTCTTTTCAGATACATGCTTGCACAGGGAGCTTCCATGATCGAGTTCTCCTAAACCCTGCTCCATCACTTTACCACCACAGCTGGAACTTGCATAATATTTGACATACAGGCCAAGACTCACAGGAAGCCCCAATCAATCTGTCAAAATCCTAAGGGACCTAGAACACACAAGCTAACATTACCACCCTTTCTGTAAACATGCTCTAACAATTTTATCACCTGAAGAAGAGCTGCATGCAATAAAGACACCTGCTCCTACTATATAGATTGCTTTCCTCTAACAGATCCTTCTAACCCTTATCTCAAAGAGATGTGCATTTCCAAGCACAGGCCGGTACGCATCAGTCCATAGACTCCAACCCACCCAAAGAACCCTGCAACTGACAGAAGGAAAAACAAAGCACTTACCCCTAAGAGCAGCCCAGGCAGAAGGAGCTCCCTCATGCCTTGCCTGGGGCTCATATACCATTTGGCCCCGCCCAGCACCCAAACCCAATCACCTGGGAAAGGGGATGGGCAAGAACAACAAAGTAGACAGAGCAGGACAAGCAGCAGCTGTGGTTTTCCTTTTTTTTTTTTTTCCAATCTGGTTTTCAGCTCAACACCATGCAGAGTGCAGACAAGAGAACTGGGGTATTTCTAGAAGCAACAATCCCCAGGCTTTTGCTTCAGCTTTGAATATGGAGAGGACAATATGACCAAGCAAGTAACTGATCTTTTTCAGCTGGCATTGGCTTAAACCTTTCTTTTGGCATAGGAAGAAAAATCTGAACCTGATCTCCTTCTGTGACCAAGTGACGCGCTTGGTGGATGAGGGGAAGGCTGTGGATGTGATCTACCTTGACTTCAGTAAGGCTTTTGACACCGTTTCCCACAGCATCCTCCTCAAGAAACTGGCTGCTCGTGGCTTGGACTGGCGTACGCTTTGTTGGGTTAAAAAGTGGCTGGATGGCCGGGCCCAAAGAGTAGTGGTGAATGGAGCCAAATCCAGTTGGAGGCCAGTTACTAGTGGAGTCCCCCAGGGCTCAGTGCTGGGGCCAGTCCTCTTTAATGTCTTCATCGACGACCTGGATGAGGGGATCGAGTGCACCCTCAGTAAGTTTGCAGATGACACCAAGTTAGGTGCGTGTGTCGATCTGCTCGAGGGAAGGAAGGCTCTGCAGGAGGATCTGGATAGGCTGGACTGATGGGCTGAGGTCAACTGTATGAAGTTCAACAAGGCCAAGTGCTAGGTCCTGCACCTGGGGCCTAACAACCCCAAGCAGCTTTACAGGCTGGGAGATGAGTGGTTGGAAAGCTGCCTGGCCGAGAAGGACCTGGGAGTACTGGTTGATAGTCAGCTGAATATGAGCCAGCAGTGTGCTCAGGTGGCCAAGAAGGCCAACAGCATCCTGGCCTGTATAAGAAGCAGTGCGGCCAGCAGGTCTAGGGAGGTGATTGTCCCCCTGTACTCGGCTCTGGTGAGGCCGCACCTCGAGTACTGTGTTCAGTTTTGGGCCCCTCGCCACAAGAAGGACATGGAGATGCTCGAGAGTGTCCAGAGAAGGGCAACGAAGCTGGTGAGGGGTCTGGAGAACAAGTCTTACGAGGAGCAGCTGAGGGAGCTGGGGTTGTTTAGCCTGGAGAAGAGGAGGCACAGGGGTGACCTTATTGTTCTCTATAGGTACCTTAAAGGAGGCTGTAGAGAGGTGGGGGTTGGTCTATTCTCCCACATGCCTGGTGACAGGACGAGGGGGAATGGGCTAAAGTTGTGCCAGGGGAGGTTTAGGTTGGATGTTGGGAAGAACTTCTTTACTGAAAGGGTTGTTAGGCATTGGAATGGGCTGCCCAGGGAAGTGGTTGAGTCGCCATCCCTGGAGGTCTTTAAGAGACGTTTAGATGTAGCCCTTAGTGATATGGTTTAGTGGAGGACTTGTTAGTGTTAGGGCTGAGGTTGGACTAGGTGATCTTGGAGGTCTCTTCCAACCTAGATGATTCTGTGATTCTGTGATAATGGAGAGAGCAAGTAAAATCAAATCAGGGTGAAACAGCTTGTAGTAATAGCGATATCTGTACCTTTAAAAATAGAAGTTGTAGTTGAAGGACGCAAGCAGAAAGTCTGTAGGTAGAAATAATATGATTTGTTAAGACTTTATGTGAACAGGCGTAATCACAAAATGCATGTGCCGATATATGTAGATAGATTAATTTTAAAACGAAGTAAAATGATTTCTGAAAGCAAAAAGTGAAAAACACCATTTTTATTATATTGATTGGCATTTAATTTTTTAAAAGCCAAATGTGCATTTTGCTTATGGATGATTAGTTGTCATTTTCCAAAAGCAATTACATTTTAAATGTTACTACAGTTTTTCAAAGGAAAACTTAGACTTTTGTTCTTGTGATTGAATTGGTATTCAGATCTAAGACTTGCATAAAATGTGTTTTCCTCAGAGGAATATGTATGGCAAACAGTGGTAATACATCGGCAAGGTTTATCTCTCTCTGAAAAAAAGAAAAGATAAATAAGAATTTCTGATCTAGCTGTCACATGCTGCTGTGCCAGGTACAAAGTGGTTCTTCAGAGTAACCTCATATTACCTAAACACATTGTTTCTCCTGTACCTGAGGAACTTCCCTCTCTGTTATATGGATGCAAATGGGGTTGCTTCAGTTCTTGTACAGCAGTTTCTCCTATGTGGCTTGAACTTGTGTCCCTCTGCCAATTATGTATTTACTTGAGTTATTCTACTTTCATCTGTTTTCGTTCCTAGGGAAGACTACTCTTCAGTGCAGAGTAGAAGTTCAGCTTCAGTTTAGCTAGAATTTCTGAGCATAAATGAGGGAAGTTAAAACTGTCATAGCAAAATTTAGATAACGATATATATTTTTGCTGTGTAGAACACCTTGTAGGGATAGCTACTGTATGGTATGCAGGCCCAGTCAAAACACAAGTGAGCTGTTGACCCATTTAGAATTGCAAGGAAATTTCTGAAAATTTGCTCATAATAGCCTCAGAAAGGAACAAAGATGAAGTAGCACCACAAGCTTTGTGTTCCAATGTTTTCCCTTTCTGCAGAAGTAACTAACCTATGACTGCCCACTGAAGAGCACTTGGTGTACTGGTAGCAAGGGAGTGCAGAGTGCTCAAATGCACCCAGCTCCCAGGAATGGGAAAATGCAATGTCAGGGCTGCTGCACATGCAAATGCAGCATTCAGTCTGTTGTCTCACGAAGTCACGTATGGGAACCATTTTCCACTTGTGGCATCTTTCCTGAAGTCTCATAAGTTGTTCTGTACTAAAGTGGGATGAAATTAAGACTTTTCTAAGCTGTGTGTGAAATGAGGAGAGAATACCTTACAGTAAAGACGTTCACCTGCAATGTCAGAAACCCAAGTCAAAGCCACGTTCAAGCTGGACTTGAATTTGGCTTTTTTTTTTCTGCTTTTATCTATCTACTTGGAATTTTTCCATTTGCTGTAAATTGATATTCACTGGACCAGAGAGCGCAAGTGCTATTGATAAGAGCACTTAGAGAATATGTGTAATATGTTCAGTTCCTGTATTCTTAAGGCTCAGAAGGTTTCAAGGCGGTCCTAATAATCATATGTATTTTAGAGTACTTCAAAAAAGCAGCAGTTAAATAAGAAGGGGCTCTGTCTATTGTATTCTTTTTGCTTATCACAGAAATGGAGCTGAGGGCAGTAGCTTTTACACGTCCTGCTGTGCCACAGAACGGAACGTGGAAGTTTGCCAGTTAAGATTGTTTTGGTTTTGATGAATAAACTACACAACAGCATTCAGCCAGGCTGCTGCTGGCTGTTATATTACTGGACAAAATGCAGTGACATTCTTCATGTCCAAATTTGTTAAGACTGTGTTTCTTTCTCATTGGAAAGGTGACAGCATTAGCACGGTACACAACTGGCAAAGTGCTGAAGGATGAATGGCTGTTTTGTTACCCCTAGATCTTCCTTGGAAGTATGTTCCCTAAGGACCTGGTCATACAGTTGAATCTTTCTTGGGTAGAGTACAGGGCTTCCTTCTGAAGTGTATGCCTCAAATCTAAAATGAAGCTTCATGCTTAGATTTTGTAGCAAGACTGTTGTCCTCTCCTTCTTTCTTATGACATCTATAAGGGAAGATTACAGGAAAGCAGGCAGACATCTAAACTGTTCTTAATTGCTATTTATACTGCCTTGGCAATGATGATTCTAGCTACATTCCCACTTTATAAATGACATATGTAGTTGGGTTAAACAGAATCACACGCAACATTTGTTGGTCAATTACCTCTTAAATTATGTATGTTTTCTAATTTGGAAATGCAATTTTTCTTCCACACATAAAGCTCTTTTCTAAATATGTACTTAGTATATCTGAATTGATTACTTGTATTTGTACACAGAAGCTAAATTGAATAGAGTTTTTCTATTATGTGTATACGTTTCTATAATCAGGAAGACACCTTTATTTCTGTATGTATGGGGTGTTCTCTGAACAATGGACAAAGAAATCAATGTGTGTGCAATTCTTAGACAAGGAAAATCTGAAAACCAAATGCATTCAGTCAATACGTTCATATTTATTAAAGTTAATATTATCCTAAGGCTCAATTATTTGAATTTACTAGACTTCCAGTAAGAATGTTTGTCTAGGTAAATGCATTCTTGCGTGATACCTTTAAATACATGTAATGTGAAATCTCATTTTACAAAAATAACTGATCTCCACCATGAAAACAGAAACTAAAGATGTTAATAGTTTTACATTTGCTCTCTCAACAAAACAAGGTCAAAACTAATCTTACAAAAACATGCATGATATGTATGGTCACTATCTGTTTCACAAACCTTCACTTTGGAAATATCCTTGAAGAAGTTTGTGTAAATGTCTGGTTTCTTTGCTTCTCTAAATTGATGTTCCTCCACTAACACTACTGTGTCTATGCTGATTTGTACCAAATAATTTAGTATTGGATTCTTACTGTAAACAGCACCGTTCACCCTACAGAGAACAGCATTTAAACATGCTCAACGTATTTAATTTTCCCAAATTCAGATTTAGGCATGAGCCATAATAAACAGTAGTATGAACTAAGAAACATTTTTACTTAAACGCTTTTTTCCATAATATCAATTTATGATATGATATTACTTGAGTTAGAAATTTCAGTGTCTAAGCTTTTGAAGAAATATTATTTTTGCATGTCAGTGCAACCTATCAGTTTACCAGACTCGATGACGTCTCTGCATTACTATATGGGACAGAGGATCCCCAAGAACAGGAAAGCTTGTAAATTGTGTTGTACAAGCAGGATTCTGAAAATAAATAAAAAGTAATTTGTTATTACAGGTTGGCTCTTTGCTAAGAACAAAAGTGGTACATAGTGCCATAAAAATATAGTTATCAGCATTGTAATTTTCTACTACATAAAATGCTGGAAAAGCCACAGGATGGAGCTGATGACAGATCATGCAAGCATTATGCTAGCTTAGTTTTTTGAGATGCACGGGGAGTTTCTGACATACAGTTTATATTCACATCTATCAGTGTGCTGTCTAATGAATGCTTTTGTTTAGGGTCACTCAAAACTGTGCTCCCCTTGGTCTCTTAATGGCTTGCATTAGCAAGTGCATGTCATCTGGAGAAAAATTCCTTCGTGTGTAGTTTGCTCAGAAATTTTTGCACTGTATTTCCATGTTTTTTTCATTGTTTTCCTCATACCTCTTTTTCCTCAGCAGCTCTGATGAACGTAGCAGCGTTCGTCCATTTTAGAGGTTGTGAACAGGAGAATACTGTCTTACGTGTTTGATTGCCAGCTGTTTTAAAACAGTCTTATTGAGTTGTTATGCAGTTTCATTATCTCACTATCTTTCCTCTATAGTGTATTAAGTTTTTATGGAGACAAGAAAGAAAGCACAATGCATTAGTTTTAGCAGTCAAACTCTTTATATTTAAGTGCAAATTAAAATTTATTTCATTGTAGTGCTGTAGGTAGGTCTTTTGTCTTCAAGTCGCAATGTCTTGACAGTTATTTCAGTGAAACCAATATCTGAGTGCTCTAACTTCGATTATTTTTACACAGGGGAAACATGCTTAAGTTGCAAGGAACTACCAACACATTCTTTCTTCATGTAAACCTGAAAAACCACTATATAAATGTAAAGTATTTGGATTAATTTTCTTTTTATCTTCTCTTGCCTTTGCTGCTGGCTTCCTTTCTGTACCATGTATTTTGCTTCCAGCATCGGTGATATGGTCATTCTACCACAGCTACCAATTTCTCTTGTAGACAGAAGATTGTTGTGCTAAATCTGCCCTGAGTTTACTTCTACCCTGCTGATTGCTATACCTTTTAATTAGATTTCTATTTTCCTCTTTTTAAAAGCAGTCTGTTCTCAGGGACTCCCATACCACTCTTTGCTGGAAGGCTGTGTCATCATCTGACTATATCAAAAATTAAAACTTCTAATTTCTTGTTGCATTTTATTCACAATTGTTCTGTACCTGTCTACGTTTGTACCAATAGAAATAAATTTAGGCAAGTAATGATGTTAACTGTCAGCCTTCTCTTTTTTTTTTTTTTAATTGACTAATCAAGTCAGTCATTTTAGGTTCTGCTTCAAAACAAACTTTCAGTTTCTCTCCCCATCTAAGCAGGACTTTATACTTGTTTCAGTTCAGTTTATCTATTTGTAAAGCTATATTCTAGGTGAAATTTCGTAAGTGCTTCAGTCGTACTAATGTTTCCAGTGCTACCGTAAGGTATCTTCTTCACTGTAGATTGCTACCAGTGCTGTTAAAGTAACAAAGTACATGCAATTTTGAAGGGATACTACCTTGTCAGTTTTTACAGCCACCTCTGTGTTTCTTGGTAACTTTTGATTTTTTAAGTCAATCTCATCCTTAGCCATTTCAGATTGAGTTCCCAATTTGTAAAAAGTTTGGGCATTTTGCCCAGAAGTTGATCTTGCACAGTGTATATTTGAACTTCATTCCTTTTCTGTTTCAGAGTTTTACAGCATGATATATTAATTCTCTCGAAGATTTGCAATACCTCTTACCTGCTCATTGTCTGCAAATCCTGTTAGAACATTCCTACTTTTTGTTTCAGAACTATGAACGAAAATATAGAGTCTTACAAATCCAATACTTAAGGTTTTCAATTGTAGCCTGATGTTCCCTTTTGAGCTCTCCTCAGTGCATTTCATCTTGTTTATTTTCTGTTTGATTTCTAATCCATATCACGTCCAACTTTGTGTGGCATTGTAAAATAGTGGTCTAGACAACTATGGTGTCATTTGTCTGACCTCAACGAAATGCAAGAATTTAAAGCAGATCTTGAAGGAAGAGATAATGAGAGCAGTTAGAGGGTTGTTACAAGTGCTGTGGTCTAACGGTATGTAATTAAAGAAACAAAGAAAAAAGGGTACAAAATGAACCAAAGATAAATTGTCTGAATAATCAAATGGCTGTAAGTATGCCAACTGATTTTTGAAGAAATGCAGCAGATTTAATCTATCTGAACTTCAAAAGTTTTATGAGTCCTCTTTCTAGAAAATCAGTTGTCATTTTGAAGTCTGTGGCTGTGAAACACAAAAAGCAAAGAGCTGCTTCTGTCTTCTACCTGGGCTCAGGACTCGTAGAAGAAGATGATTCTAGTTTCTGGCCTGCTTTTTCTGGGGAGGAAGGGCATGTTACTTATCATTGCCACTGTTGACGCGTATAGGGCCCAGAATCGATGGTAGTGGTTTCTGCGTATGAGTGTGCTTTCATTATTCCAGAGTGGTTACTGTAAATGCTTTGGGGGTAATAAATATAACAAATAATATTAATAAGTAACTTAGTAGATAATTTATTTGTTCAAGGCATTTATTCATTTTCGTGACAGAGAGGATCTTCTTTGTAATGAAAGTAGGAACTCCCGTTTCTCCACATTTGTGCTGTTGTCCTATTCTCTTCTTCTTTCTGTGTTAGCCCTCTTTCTTCTGCTCAAGGAAGCAATGCTTTGCATACCTTATGTTCCAAGCACAAATGAGTGACCTCATTTGAAATGTTCCTATTATTGAGTCATAAGCAAAGAAAAAGTAACTGAGAAAGGACTACAGGAAGCTAACTACTCCCTATTTAGCTGTAAATAAACTATTCCTGGCTGTTTATCTAGTCTGTTTTTCTCAGCTTGCAGTAGAAGACTTCATTTTAGTACATAAGCCAAGTGTCTGCTTCAATTTACACCCATTGGTTGGTGTTGGTGTTTTTTTTGTTTGTTTGTTTGTTTCATTGTCAAATTAAATAATGGAGAATATTTTATTACCTTCCTCTTTGTGTCAGCATTTTAATACCTGGTGCCGTCCCCTCAACTGTCTACAGTCTAGACTTTATTGTATTTCCTCTTTTCCCTTGAGTACATTTTCTAGAATTTTGATTATACTTGGTGCTCGTGCATGAATTTTCTTAAATGGGTTCCCATGGCTTTTCAAGTGCGATGTCCCAGCCTTGACCCAGGACTTCAGGTTAGGTTTATCAGTGTTGTGTAGAGCAGAAGGGCTACTGGGGCTATTTCATAATGCTACTTTTATGCCTTGTCAGAAGAATTACACATTTCTCAGGGACAGTACTGGCTGAAAATAAGTAAATAAAAGACAGCTTGCTTACTATGTGACTGTCCCAAGTTTTTACAAAGATTTACAAATACCATGCTAGCAAAAATGACTAACATTTAATTGCATAGCTCAGATCCTTCAGATTTAGCCAAGACCCTAACCCTGTTGATACATACTATTTACACAGCCCTAGCAATTTGTTACTGATAATGAAACCATAGAGACACGCATTGTGTCAGAACTCAGTAGGCTGAAGTAAGATTAGTTGGCTCAACATTTCCCTACCTGCTAAATCCTTGCTCAACATTGCTATCACTAATTCATTTACCAGCATTAAAATGCAAAATGTCATATCATGATGATATAGCATTAACTTCCCACTAGCAAATACAAGTAAATACAAGTAAATTTTATTACACGAAAATAAAAAATCAAATACAGATGTGATGGGAAAGTGAAATACATTGTTTTGCAGAAGGTCTTAACTAAATATTTCTTCTGCTTTCACTCTGTTTACCATCTCATCTCCCTGTTGTGATGGCTGAAGATATAGTAATAAGTAGAAATTTTCTTGATGGATGGTTTATTAGCAGAAACAAAGGAAAAAAAAATCCATTTAAGAAAAGTTAGTACTTTCTAGATAGCGTATCAAAGCTTATGAAAATCTTGTACTTACTATCCAAAGTTAAAAACTATACTGTGAGCAGTTGGAGATTTTCCTTGTAATGTCAAGACTAGGAGCAGTTGTAAATTTTCCTTGTACTGTCAGGTACCATTCTTGCATAAGAGGAGAATTTCTCCAAATTCAAGTTTTATTTTAACAAATTTCATATTTGTACTAACCACACAACTCTTGCAAGTTAGAATTTCTTCCTTTCTGTTTTATCCTTTCACAAATTCTCCACTTTAGAGAATTCAGTGGTTCACCCGACTGTCAGGTGCATTACAGCTTGTATGGCTCTATGGTTCTTCTGTAGACAATTCCCACCTGTGCTTAGAGGCATTATTATCTTTCCAACAGAAGCCAGGGTAAGTGGTAAAGTCAAGGACTGTGAAGTGAAATGTGACAGACAGATGAGCTTCTGCTCAGGAGTTTGCCCCTTTTTTTTTTTCCAGTCAGTTTGAGTGAAAAAAAAATCTAAGCAAAAAAACTGGCTGGAGGATTTGGACCTGCAGGAAGCCAGCATATCCCTCTAGAGCTTCTTTGTTAAGCTCTTGGGCCTTATTAAATTTATCCTCTTTACAGAAATAATGGCGTTAATGTGGGGGAACTTAACAGAATTTCTAAGAAATTATATCCACACATTTCACCATAATGTCTCTGATTGACCCCCATGACCTTTCCAAAAAGTCCCCCATCTGCAGGTTTCCAACTTAAGCAGCAATAACCCTAGATAGAGAGGACTTACAGGATCGTTTATCTTAGGTGGCTCTTCCCCGTCATTTCCTGGAACCGCAGGTGGCACTGGGGACAGAATTCCTTTACAGGGGAAAAGATAACAGTAGGTTTTATCCTTTCAAACAATAACTGAGCCTCCAAGAAAGCAACACTTTGCATTTGTAATATAAATCTGGAGAGGGAAAGAAAAGCAATAAATTAAATCCTCCTCTTCTCCAGCAAAGAATACTGCTTTTGTCTTACTGAACATCCTTTAACATTCAGATACACTGCAGCAGCACTCAGCTATGCCAAACATCTACTCAGAGGGAATTCCTTTTGATTTTCCTTTTTATTCCATACCTCATAAAATGTTCCAAGACAGCAATCATTATCTAAATGATTATTCAGCTGGATAGTCCAGCCATTATCTTAATTGTTCATCCAACCTTGCTCCAGTTCTTCAACCAGTACTGCTTATTTCAAAACTCCGTTTTCAGCTCCTGGGTGGAAATAAAAAGATTTAACCTTGGTGTAGAAACAATGAAGGAAAAATCTTATATGAAGTATTTTAATGGATATTGAAAAGAATGGAGAAAATAGGGAGGAGCAAACGATGTGGATATTAGTAAACATCTTCAATCAATTTTAACACTGAATGAACAGATACTGGAGGCTGCTGACACGTCTGCATGTTATCAAGTTCAGAAACATTCATCTGAGATCTTTAACTGTTGTAGGAAAGGATGTTTCTATTCTATATGTGTACTCTATATGTTTGATTGTGGTTATTGCTGATGATTTTAAATGCATCTTTTAGGAAAGGATCATCTATTAAAAAGGCTGTAGTACTCTTGGCAACATTTTAGTTGTGAGTTAGCTGCATACATTAATTACAAATCCCTCTGCAAGCACATCTGCACCAATTCGTAGAAAATCAAATTTGGAACAAATGAAAATCTAGGCAGAGACTGGACAATCTGCAGAAAGCTGGGACCATTAGGATTAGCTGATTAAAAAATGTTGCTACTGTAACTATTTCTTATGAGGAAGTTAGGCATATTGTTGCTCATCATACACAATATGCCGAAGGTACTACATTCTTTCAAATGTTGCCCTATATGCTGTTCCAGTTTATAGACTGCCTTTGGGAAGAGGCACAGGGGAGGTGACAGCAGCTTGAAGATCTCCTGAGAGTGTAATGTGCTGGTTACAGGACAGAGCTGTAGCCCCAGGCCACTTCATTCTCACTGGTGAAGTGGACCCAGAAGCAGAGGTGACTGGAGCACCCTTACACCAATTTAATGACCCCTTAGGAAGCCGAGAGACGTCAGGGAATCTGAGGCTGTTTTCTCTTACATCAGGTGATGGTTTACTCTTGAATAAGGAATGCTTGTGGGGAGAATGAAATCAACTCTGCATCCCAATCAAGTCACAGGCTGGGTGCTGAGCCAAGCATGAGGTCTATGACCAAACCACCCTATTAACAAGTGGGACAATTGCCAAGCTACCTTAATTATAATGCTCATGCAATTTTGGCATTGAAGTCTGTGCAAACAGTTTGCAAAATTGCTGTGGAGCACAGAACATTATTTTGCTTATGTGATTCTATTTCTCTTCCTGGTTTATTTCGAGGATTTAAATGGCCAAAAATTGCAGTGTGATAAGCAAAATAACAGTGGTGACAGTGCGAATGAATCCTACGGGTCCCAGTAACAGGCTTAGAGATGCCATACACATTGTCCCAGAGGTGTACTCTTACTTTCTCAGAAATTTGTCCAGGCAAAAAAAAAAAAAAAAAAAAGAGAGAGAGAGAAAAGATTAACTTAGTGATGTAACTAATCCTTCAGATTGCTTGGCAGCTCCCCGGAGAGAGTAGTTTTAACTGAGGATTGGAGAGAAATGCCATTCCCTATACCCAGATCAGCTGCTCCATTGAACTGGACCTATGCAACAAGCCCATTAGGTTTGGGCTGCAAAATGTGCTTGATGCACCTTTGTTACCAAGTAGCATTGCTGTGTGTGGGTGCTAAGTCTAGCGCTTGGCGACTTATTATGCACGTGCTTAGCAGTGGTGATGCACATGTGCAGGCTTGGAAACACTGCGATTTGTGCCTGTGTTTCTATCCAAGGTCTGACAAATGAAGAAACAGAACGGTGCAGATAACTGGTTATGCACCCCAGCACCACAGGAGAACATCAATCTGGAGACAATTTACTCTTCAGTAAAGAAAGATTGCCTCTAAAATGGTGCAGTCTCATTTCTTCACCCCTTTTCCCAACTCACACTTGAGTTTCTGAACAACTCTATAGAAAATGATGACTTGAAAGAGGGTGGCATCTATGCATAACATTTTGTCATTTTCTCTAATTTTCCATATGTACATTTCTAATCACTGCCAATGCTGTCTTCAAGTCTCAGTTGCTCTATTTTTTATCTAAGCCTACGCAAACTATTTCTATGGTAGGCTTCTGTTCATTTTCCCATTATTTCTCAGCTAAAACTTTCCAGTTATTTTGTCTTTAATTAAAAGAGTTTGCTGCTTCAAATTCACCCTGGGCAGCTTCATTATTTTCCTTTCCAGCTATCTATTCTGTGTCTATTACAGGTCCATTTCTGCTATGTTACCAAAGCAATGATACTCCAGTTTTATAATATAGTGATAATGACATTTGTCTCATATTTTTTTTCATAATTGTGCACGGATTTCAATCTAATATCTGAAATTCATTTGTATTTTAAATGTGGTGAAGTAGAAATGTAGTGATCTTTTAAATGGGTGGGGGACGTGAATACAGGTGCCATTGCCACCCTGTTAACTTTGCATTCTGGAAGAGCTACTGTAAAAAGTGCTTAGTACAACTGCCTGATTTTTATCGATAAATGTACCTACTTGGTGGCATTCCTAAGGCACTTGACACCACTGAACCAAACAGTTGACCAGTACCGCATTTCATTACAGGGAGAATACTGAGAATAAACATCTATCTCATAGGTGCCTATTTCTTACATTATTATGTAATCCTTTACATTTACAGTGCGTAAGTAATCATTAGAAGCACATCTGAACCAAAATAACAAATTCAGATATCTTGGAGATACTTAGGTCTGGACCTGAAAACAATATTTGCTTGTAGTAATTACCTCACTGATGAGTTAAACCTGAAGTTCAGCCCTAATTTACTTGAAACATAGAATTTTATTTATTTATTTATTTTTATTCTGGAACCCAAAGTAAGGTCACTGTTGTGACTCCCCTTGTCATTTTCATTGTGAGATGCTGGATGCGGTCGGATGAACCATGCTGACTCATTCCTAGGTCTGTTTGATGTATTGTAATTAAATTCACATTTTTCTGTAAGAGACATTTATGGTGGCTAACAGGGTAGAGCAAAGCAGCGTCTTTGGGAAAGGGGGACTTGGAGGGAGACTGCTGGCTGAGCATTTTTTTCCTGTAAGTTATAGCTGTTTCTTCAACCTTCAGAAGGATAGATGAGCTATACTGTAACTCCTGTGTTATCGGTGCTATATTAAGATAGCACGAAGTTGTTGCAGGTGGCTGCTCTGTTTGCAGTTTGCTTCAGAGATCCTGTCTGGAACAAACAGTGTTCAAAAGGGAGCTTATCCTAAGTGAAAGGAAAAACAAATTAAGGGAAAAGAGCTGCATCTCAGACCTTGTGACCCTGTTGTGCTGATAAATGCCTAAAGCAGGAGAAGTATGGCCTTCAGTTTTCCTTGATGGCTCAAGCAGGTCTGACAATGCCAATTCCTCTCTGTCAGAAATTTCAAAACTTGCTTTGAGAGCATAATAACTTTATCTACAGCCCATGAAACCACAGAGGGGGCTTTGTTTCAAGCTGTTAGAGGTTTGGATTTGTACTAAAATACAAACAGGCCTTTGGTGGTGCACGCTGTTTGTAACGTACTGTGTGTTCTGCTGCTATTTAGTATGTGACAATTTTCAGATAATTGGAAAACACCAGCCAATCTGCGAACTAAATTTCAATGAAGTATGAATTATAACAGGTCCTGCCTGCCTCGCACCTCTTTGCTTCCTTTACAACATCTCTCTGTGAAATGATACATTCCAGCAGTATGTATTACTACTCAGGGCGAAATTTCAGTACTGCCAAACTGAGCTGATTAGGAGACAAGGTCTTTTACTTTTTTTTTTTTCCAGTTCTTGTTTTTTATCTTCACTGGGTTGTATTAGTCACTGAATGCATCTGGCAGAGTCTGTTGTTTAGCTTAATAAAATAAATACTTTACTAGCATGCATCGGTTTTGTGCTTCGTACAAGCTGCTGCTATTAATTTACATCAGGAAACAGCTTTGCTTCACAAATATAAGATAAGAGAAAGTCATTGCATCCTATGTTGTGATGCAATAACCAACAAAACAGTCATGTTAAGAACTATCTAAGTAATAGTGAGCTCTCTGGAAAATAAGGAATTTCTTTTAAGTATTATTATCCTTTTGATATGAGTGACTAATGGGAGGATGCTTTATTTTGATTAAACGTAGCAAGTGGTGATAGCGCTAGACATCTTTGAATTATATTCAGTCACAAGGACGGGCCGTTTCAAATGTGAGAGGGAATCAACAACAGCTGTCTGCTCATGGCTGCAAACCTCTTCTCCAGCCAGACCACCAACCCTAAGGGCGGTTGTTGATTCTCTTGGAAGTGGTTATAGATACACACACTTGTATCTCCGTGCTCACAATCTTCTGAATGTGTTGAAGCTTTGCCTACCAACAGTCTTTCTGCTGATGATTCACTGACTCCCTCCTCTCTCTCTTTTTCGCTGCAAATCAGTTTCAAGAAGGCTTAGCTCAGAATTTACCAAAGTTGCTATTATTGTTTTAAATGGTCAGCAGGAGATAACTAGCCCATACTGGAAGAATGTCTCACTGAGAAACTTGGAATAATTTAGAGTTTAAGACTACATCCTTACTTGTATCCGGGGGCATTTGCATTTGAATAATGCCAATTAAAAGTGCCCTTAGAAACTGCTGAAATAAGAGTAATTTCTGAGGCCTGCCTTGCTTTCTAATTACAACTTGCTCAGAAGTTATACTTCCATGGCACTCAGCATTAACAGAAGTTAGAAATGGCACACACTTCTGAGATGACTTTCACTAAGTATTTCCTCTGTCTTGCACTGAATTTCTCATGTTTCCATAAGTCTGTGTTTGACTGTTCAGTCAATGGGCTGCCAACATTTCCTCTGGGAATTAATTCTATATAGTGATACATTTTTTTTTGTCAGGTTTTCTGCTATGAAACCAACCGCGTCACTATTTTTAACATCATTCAGTAGTTTGTAAAATTCGTTCTCTGATGTTTGAATCCTTAGCTCCTGATGTCACATTTATTCCATTTTATCATTTAATAACTTCTGGCTCCCAACAAACTATTCAAAGGGTAGCAAAAACTACTCTAAACACCAAAGCTTGAGTAGAAGCTTTATTGATGCAGAGGTAGCAGGGAAGGATAACTAGCTGTTTTTCTAGTTGGAGATGCCATGGCATGCCTGAATTTTCCACTTATTAAAATAATGCTGGTAGATCTGAAAGGCATCCCACATGCATAAGAAAGTTCTGAAGTCTTATCAAGGCAGGAAAGGAGAAGGGTGTTGTCACCACCAACTCTCATTCTCTGGGAACTGTTACCAGGTGGCAGAGTCCAGGGCAGCCTTTGGTGTGCTCTGTGACCACACCGAGACTGTAGCCCCATAGGGAAGGGAAACAGCTAGGGATGCAGGGACAGCATCAGCTCTCCTTCGCTTCTTTCTGAGGATGCAGCTGGTAATTGCTCACTAGGAGAAAAATCTGGTTTGAATAGTCCCACTTCAGTTAATCAATACTTTTAAGTAAGAAAGTTACGCTCCACTTCTTCAAGAAATGTTCTTCCATTCACATAGCTAAATTGCTAGGTAAGTTTCCTAAAAGTAACGCTGCAAAGACCCACTGAATTCACTTATTGGTGTCTCTTCTGCTGCTGTTTATTTCCAGGCTTCTTCCTTCACTCTTGCAAGTTCCATGGGGCTTTTTACTGAGGAACTCAGTTTAGGCCCCAGATTCTGCAAGCTGAGATATTTATACGGAGTAAGCCCAGAGTCTCTGAGGAGCAACTAGGATTACCAAACCATTAAATTTCAGTAAGATGAGAATTCTCTAGATTCTGTGGATTTTACAGCAGAGTTTGGGACTGACAGGCACTGTCAGCTGGGAGCTCAGCGTGGCTTCTCGTTTCCTGCTACCAGGCAGGTGTTCACTTGCAGCTCCATCCTTTCACAAGTACATGGTTCTCCTGGATGTTTTATTGCCAAGTTCTAGGAAAAAATAAATATGAGTGAGATGTCAGAGAAAAACAGAATATCCTGTTGCTGAAGGATAAAAATGCCCTCAAATTTATTAACTCTAATGATAATGTCTATTTAAAATGGTATTGAAAAGCAGTCTGCTATGTAATTAAACTATTAAATAAAGGCCCAAACAACATTTGTTTGGTCAACCTAACCAACACCTTTGGTATTACCTCGCTTGCCCACAGTTTAGCTGAGGACCTGGTGTTTCACTTTCCTGGGCATTGCTTTCTGAGTAAGTGTATGGCAAATTCATAAAGTTCATTAACACCATCTGATGCTCTGCTCTGACCACTGGTTTTGTTGGAGTCACAGCAGAATAATTTTTTTTTCCAACAGGATAAGCAAACCTATTAAACGCAGAATAGAGACTGAACCCCAAACTTGAAGCTGATGGTGTTTTCCAAAATGGCCACGTACCAGCTGCAGTGCTGTTGGTATGTGTTCTGCTGTTGATTTGAAGGGAGCGGGATGTGACCTGTGGTACCTTTCATGGCACAGGGCATTGCAAGCATACTACCATTTAGGGATCTACTCATCCTCTAATATGCACCCTGAAAATGCTGCAACACTGTTTATTGTCTTTATTAAGGTTGTACCCGGTTTATGCTGATTTTGATAGAGGAAAGACCATGTTCTGTATCACTTATGCATGTTTACGCGTAAGGCTATATTTTCAGCATGCATCAGGGCCCTAGGTGCCCCAAGAGGCTCCGATTGCTCTGAGCAGCCATTGCTTGGGGTGGCACTTGGGCACCCTCTGCCCCTGGCCAGGCCCTGCATTTGCACCCTGGTGTTTGCCCTTCTACCTGAGTCACACCATGCCTGTGCTCGGCTAGCTGCACATCCCCGTCCCTGCCTTGGCTCCCGGCTGGACCTCAACCCTGCTCGCCACCACAGCTGGGTCTGGGGGCCTAAGGGCCCTGGCCAGCCCTGGTTGCTGTCCCAGCCCTGCTTTTCTTGCCCGGTGGGTGCCCTCTGCTGCCCCAGCCCCCTTGCCCCACAGGACACCCCCACACAGACTCCCACAGGACCCCTGAGGGTTTGCTGGATGCTTATGATCTTGTTCTGTCTTTTCTCAACAGGTTCACACAGAACGGAAGAATCTGTATTTTGGTACCTGAATAGAAACCGGTCATCTTGGGCTTTTGAGTTTTTTTGTTCCCTGTGTTATAAATAACTCTTAATCAGGACATGGCTTACAGAAAAGCAAGGAGGGAGAAGCTGGAAACAGAGTTCTTTTGGCTTCAGCTAGTGCTGTTAAAAGCCTGGGTGTTTGGAAATGAACATTTGGACTGTGCATTGTCTCATTTTCTTCCTTGTAGCCAGTCTCTC
Organism: Anser anser; assembly: GCF_964211835.1. Classification (NCBI taxonomy): domain Eukaryota; kingdom Metazoa; phylum Chordata; class Aves; order Anseriformes; family Anatidae; genus Anser; species Anser anser. The sequence continues at coordinate 1,212,383 of NC_139725.1, forward strand.
TCCTCCCCTCTTGGAATAATTTACGTTTGTTTGTTTGTTTTTTTCATCCAGGTCTCTCACTTGAAGTAATGCTGAATCCCACTTTAAAGAACTCCCAGGGGTCTCCAAGCAGGGGGACCCAGCTGCTTGTGAAAGGCACAGAGGCTCCAAGCAGATGTTGCTGCTTCTCCAGCAATATGCATTAATATCAGGAAATGTATTCCCTTCCTGGCTTCCTCCTTACAAGCAACTGTTAGTGAGTAAGATGCCTTTGCCCTGTGTGCTGGTCAGTTTGCTAATCTGAGCTGGTTAGATGACAAACACGTGCAGTACTGCATACGGGAGTAATATAACCCAGCTGGGTATGATGCACTTTTCATCAAAGCATGGCTTAGTCTGAAACCTTATTTGTCTTGTATTTTAATGCGGTGTCACCAAGATAGTTACAAAGCAGATAGTTTCCTGCTTGGCTTGAGGTGAGCAAACATAACAGTTTTTATTAACCAAACCCAAGAGGTGAATGCTGACAGAATGGAAGCTGAATGGACTCAGTCAACACGCGTGGAGAAGACGGGTGTGGCAGTGAGCGACATGCAGCCTGTTGCTGAAGGCCTGGATGAAATCAGCATCATTCAGGGGTTGATACTCTGCAAAAGCTTCATAGACTGTACAATATAAGGAGGGTGTGCAGATGGAAGTTGTTTTATATGTACCACATCATAATAATTTTCTTAGTAAAACAAGCAGCCTCTTGTTCCTTCATGAAATAAAAATGGGCTGGTGCCTGTTTTCCATTTTTGGCACCTCATAGTTTATCTGTATGTTCCTTGGAGGTAATTAGCAGGGAAGATTGATGTAAATCTCCCTTCTTTCTCATTACATGCTACACTCAAATGATCTTGCCTGAAAGCTTCATTCAGCTAGAGTGTGACAGCTGAAGCTGGAAAATACACTCTTAACGTGGTTTCATCCCAGTCCAACATCTTAAAAGTGAAACCAGAGCACAGAAGATCTGAAATGACTCTGTGGATATTGCAGGAAAACGCTGGAGGCCACTGCACTGATGATGATGCCCCAGATGACCACAGCAGGTGGAGTCATCAGAGACTACAAACAACCACAGAGGAGATAGTGGAGAAATCCAAGTAACCCAAACACATGGACACATGGCGGGGGGGGGGGGGGGGGGGGGGGGGGGGGGGGGGGGGGATCTATCTGAATATTTGGATATAGTCACCACTACTAAGTTCTTTGCGTTCTGAGGTCACCAATTAGCCTGCGAGGTCATCTGAGGTCACCACACCACAATTCTTTCAGTTCTGGGGTCATTTGAGGTAACCAATTAGCCTGCAGGGTCATTCAAAGTCACCACTGCTAAGTTTTTGGGGTTCTGGCGTCATTTGAGGTCACCAATTGGCCCTGGGGTCAGCTGAGGGCAGCGCTGCTAAGTTTTTTGGGTTCTGGTGTTATTTGAGGTCACCAACTATCCTCTGGGGTCATCTGAGGTCACCCAATTAACTCATGGGGTTACTAGAGGTCACGTGAGGCCTAAGGTTTTGAGTAACATTTCTGGGATTTTAACACCGGGTATTCGGCAGGGTGGGGTGGTGCCAGCTGAGCTCCGTGTTGCTGCCCTCTCTCTGCGACCCTCGCACGTCCTGCTTCCATCCCCATTGGTGTGCATTACACGTGGCTCCAGTTTGGGTCACTGTGTTCTCCTGAGGTCCCTCTGTCCATGTGCTGGGCAGGTTTGACAGAGAAGGTCAGCTCTCAGCTGATATTTTGAGGGTGTCATCAGTGGTGGGGTTCATCGTCCCCAGGCCCAGTCCGTCTGCGCGCTCCCTCTCTGCCTTCATCTGCTGTGAGCACGGCAGATGTTGGGGTACCACCTGGGGTGCTCCCACCTGCCTCTGCACGCCCCACCCCCACCCCCCATTTTTCCCCTTGGTACATCTTTGCTGCATTCCCTTTCCTCAACTGGTCTTCAGCTTTTCAGTTGGAAAGCAGCACCACAGCTGGGGCCAGGCACATCCTCACGCTCCAGAGGAGGTGGTCTCATGGGCCTTTGTGCTCCGCTGTGCTCTCATAGCTCAGGATTTGTTTGCGCACACACATCTTTTTCTTCCAGCTCCTTCCCTCGGCCTCCAATTGAATTGTGGGGACAGGGGTGCCACTGCAGCAGACGGTTTCTAAGCTCCCCTGCTGTGCTGCTCCCCTTTCTGCCTCCAGCATCTTGTTAACCAGCCCCAGCCCCGCACCCACACCCCACACCCCACACGCTGCTCCTTGCACACCCTTTATGCAGCAGCAGTACCCCAGTGCTTCCTCTCCTGTGCGTGGCTCCCCTTCTCTCACATTACACTAGTTTGGTGTGCCTTTCTGTCTTTTGTTTTTCCCCTTTCACGTCATCAAATTGCTTTTGCTTTCTGGCTTGAATTCCCAGCCATTATTTGGCTGACCACTTAAAATGCAAAGATAGTGGTGCTACGCCCGGGGAAAATAGAACAAAACCAACCCGGCTCAGCCAGCTCAGGCAGCTGCTGGCCTTTAGAGAAGCCTTAGTTTTCATTAATCTGCCTGCTCTGCACAAAACATTTCCTCTAAGAAACTGAGCTCACTGGCAAAAGGACAGTCAAGACCCCTTCCCAGCTGCAGTGATCTCTGATGGTGGTCAATAAAAAAACATTGTTGGTATTTTTTCTTGCAATTCTACGTCAGCTTCAGAAACTTATGGCCTGAAACCTTAGATTAATTTATAAAAACGAGAGTCTCTCTTGACTGTTATACAATGACATAAAGCAGACTTGATAGTGGGGATTGTGTCAAACACAAAATTATAAAAATACAAATTTATTTTATTCCACTGTTATTTATTAAAAAAAAAGTCACAGACATATTCACTGTCTCTGAAGCTGCTCCCATCGATCACTTTTATTAGACCTTATATTCCATTCATCCAACACTGTTTTAATGCTGTGGTGTTTTCAACTGCATTGTGGGATGACAGCAAATGCCTATCATTTTCTTAAGATACTGAGCGCTGGGGCAAGAAAAGCAGCTAAGAATTAGAACTGATAATTTTAGGAAGGATGATGTTTCCCAGCTCTTCTGGACTGCATAGTCTTCTGTATAAGCGAGCATGCAAATACTCATACAGGTGTCACAGTCTTGTTCTAGACAGGAGAAACCATGGCAGTTAGTTGCAATATATGAGATACTGCATACACGCGCCCTGAAAAATCCAACTTAAAATTCAGTTTCATGAGTGGCAGAACCCACGCAGAGCCCATAGGGCACCATGAGTGTTACAGACTGTTCCTCGTTTCCCCTGTACAAACTTACCCATCCGTAACCAAGGTCGTATGAGACTGCAGCAGTAGCCACCATTGCTGCTCAGAGACTCACTTTAGTGCTAGATCTCCTCTGTAGCACAGAAGTGAAACCACATTTTTCTACCATAAAAAGAAAACCAAACCTTGCTCCGTGGAGTCCTCCTTATCTTTAGGCAGGATTTAACTGATACTTTGGAGGTGACAGAGATTCCAGTAAAACACTGTGTTAGTGCAGGGATGCAGAGCAAACACAAGTCCTCTTTCCCCTCAAGGTGGCTATGGCTGCAGCAATGAGAAAAAAGGTCTGGAAAAAAGATTTTATTTTGTCAGCTCAGAAACCTTTTTTCAGGAGCCTGAAACTTGGAATGCAAGACACAAAACTATTTTTTTTGTTTTAGTCAGCCAAAACATGCTGAGTCTGACTTGTTTTTTTTAAGAAATGACTAAGTTGTCAACACTGAGTCAGCTGAGTACTGCAACCATAACACCTCCCACTTCAATTAGCCACAGCATGTTCATTACTGTCAGCTAAGACACAGCCGGGCATTCAGCCTACAGAGTGTAAATCCCGTAAGGAAGTACTGCTTAAGGTAGTTTAGTGCTGAACTAATTCATTGTAGGTAGTAAATAACTAATGAAGTTATGCAATTATTTATATCACATTTAAAACCACAGTAATCCTAACATATGTGGTCATATCATAGTATACAGAGGAGTTGCATACACCAATTAATTGGTTCTGGATTCACAATCATTGGGATAACTTGACTATTTAGATCATTATACTTTATTTGCCCACCCACACCCCTTTATGTGAAACCCTAGTGCACAAATGCAATGTGACATCCCAATTAGAATCCATCAGCTCAAAGAAACGCGGTCTTACTGCTCATCCAATAAATAAATCCTACTTTCCCTATGCATTGTTTCATCCACAGCTTTCCCTAATACCCACCTTCTTTCTGTGCTGTTCTCCAGCTTCTCTCCTTGACATTCAAGCTCCTCCACCCCCTTTTCTCTTCAGACCAGCATGTTTCCTATGGTGGGAGCAGGACTGTGCACTGAGACCGCATGGGCTCTGCAGCCCCAAGCCGTGAAGAAAACAGCCCCCAAAGGAACAACCCAGTAGCTAGTGCTGTGCTAGTGAAGGACCTTGGCTGATATCACTGTAAATGTTTAAATAAGGCAGAAAAGGCATGCAACCATGTGCCCAAGGGAGCCAAGACCCTTTACAGAAACAAAGGAAGGGATGAGATGAATACGTGAGATTCAGACTGTTATTACGAGACATGATTTCACCTACAGGCCTTCCTCTTGCCTCCCAGCAATGGCTTTCTTTCACAGCACTTCATGCATTTCCAAAGGCCAGCAGCATAAAAGCAATCTAAAAAATATATTTAAGCCTGAAACCAAAGAGCAGCTGTTTCATTAACAAGAGAAGTGAAAGGAGAAAGAATTGTAGGACAGAGCTCCCCAAGTGTGCCAATTGACTTGTATTGCCAAACAACTTGTATGTTATATATTTAATGCTATCTTGCAGAAGTTCTTCTAGCATCTGACATATTTCAGATGTGCAGTAGCTGACGTAGGACCTGCCATGTGTGCGCTCTCTTCTCCTTCTTAAGAAGTAAATAACTGGGAAATGGTCCCAGGACATGGACACAGCACTCAGTATTAGACATCTTACAGGACCATCTTGCACTAGCACAGGGAGCTTGAAGAAGCTCAGGTGATAGCAGGAAAGATTTTCCTGCCATCTTCCCTTTCTACTGTGGAAAGATCCAGAAGGAAGAGAGACAATGCCCGCTGGGAGTTGCACCACTGTCGTTCTTGTACAGCAATACCTGGACATGCACCCTGAACTCCAATTTATGAAGTGTCAGCTGCACAAGATGAATTCTCTGCATCCTGCAGGTCCTTGGACATCTACATATCTCCTGTAGAGAATAAATCCCTTCTGTCCATATCAGTGTTTGTCCTTAATCCAAAGACTCTGCAGTTCATCAAAATGCTTACCCCAGCCTTCAACGAGCCTGTACAGGCCAAGTTCCTCAGCTCTCTTGGAACGATGGCCTGAAATCAGAGTGCAAAAAGGTGAGCAAAACAAGGGAATTCAGTGTGCTCAGTCCAGCCAGGATTCCTTATGTTAGCTGAGACAAGAGCAAGCAGAAATTCATCGTGTGTGTGTAGTGACAGTTTAGAGCAGGTAAGAATGAGTTGAGCAGTTGAGCAGGTAAGAATGGAGTAAGAATGAGTTTAGGGATGACAGCCCTCAGAGCTCATGATTGTGCCATCATTAGACAGCTGGTATGGACACAAAGGCCAAGAATGAGATCAGGGAAATAGCAAGTAGAGTGTTCAGCCACCGACAACTATGTGATGTGAGAAGGGACTGAGAAAAGATGAAGCTAAATCCTCCAGACAACAGAGCAAGGGAAGGAAGAGGTACACCAACACTGAGGTTACAAGCAAGGCTTAGAAATGAGAATTTCCATCCTTCTTCTATCAGACACCTGAATTTATCAATACTGCCTCATTCCTCACTCTGCAAATAAACTACCTCTAGTTTATATTCTGAGGTCCTCACCCCAAGAATGTCATTACAGAGTCCACCACCGGGCGAGCCAGCATTGTGCTGCCAGCTGATTGTTCTAGCGCTTTGTGAGGCAGGCTACGGGAGCCAGCGGCTGCCCGTGGTGTGCAGCCTGCAGTGTCATCAGGGAGCTTGTATGGCTCCCCACGCAGCCAGAGGCTCGGTGTTGTGCCACGTGTCAATTCCACCCATGGGGAAAATGGCATTGTCCCACGTCAGCTTCAGAAAGCTAAAGGAGGATGCCCTTGTTTCTATCAGTACAATAAGCTATGATAAGATGGTGGCATGCAAGGCGTGCTTCATCATTTCCATACTTCACTCCTGAGGACGTGCTTCTCTGCCTTTGTCTGGTCCCAGGCTGGCCCCTGCACAGGAACCGCCCCTGGGGAGTCCCTGTGGACCAGCCAAGCCCTTACCCAGCCTTCCCTCTTGCAGCCTCTTCTGCAGGGAGCGGCAGGGGTATGGGACATGAGCTGAGCATGCTGCTGCTGGTCTCACTGGCTGCACTACAGAGGTGCAGCAGCTCTCCTTGCCCCTGTGCCAGGGAACCTCTCTGCTTAACTCCAGCAAAAGGTAAGGAAGGTAGCAGCCTCGGAGAAGCTGCAGAGAACTGTCAGTTTTGGCTGCATCGTGAGGGGTCAGAACGGAGGACTGTGAGGAAAAGGAGGGCAGGGATAGAGCAAGAGAGAGAAGGGTTTGTCCACAGGAAAGCAGATGTTTCAGAGAGAAAGCAACTGAAACTCTTCTTTTTCTCACCAGATAGATGGAGGTCGTACAGGTGGAGGAGACTGCATTGCTCCTAAACTAGGAGGACCAGTACCTCTCAGAGTACAAAATGACCATAGCCAACTCAAGTGTCTGGCTACCAACAATCACACCTGAAGAGATGCCACTATCTGGAAAAAAAATTAAAAAATTCAAGCAAAGAGCAGCTTTCTGCACTACCTCTCTCTTTCTGGTTGTGTCTGCTTCAGCCTTGAAAGTCAGCTGATGCTTTAAAGACCTTGGCACACGGGGGTAGAATTCAACTGAATAAATCAATTAACAGGTCCACATCTGAGCTACTTGGATTAGACACCCTTTAAAGTTAATGGATAAAGTACTATTCATCATGCACTGAATCAGAGAGCTAAAATAGGCCAGGTGAGTCATGCCTAAAAATACCTAATCCTCTCCATTAACTAATAAGGGAAGCCTGGAGTGCCCAGCTCAGCTGTAGATTTCTGAGATACAAGAACTGAATCCCAGCTCAGGTTCCTGTCAGTCACTCTCAGTAGCAGGATGACCCCTTGATCCAGCTGATTCGACCCTCCTCTTCCAACAAGATTGAAAGATCAGCTGGGAGAAGCGCTTGTGTTGTGCTTCTCTGCCTTCCCTTGGCTGACCCCCAGTTACTTGAGTGCGAAGCCCGGGAACACACAGGGCAAGGCTGAGCTCCGCAGCACAGCTCCTGTCACTGCTCAGGTTTGTTTGAGCAGATCAGAGGACCCAAACCCAGAGATTTTCAGTCCCAATTCCAAGCTGCACCTCCACAGAAGCTGGCGAGGCAGGGGAGAGGAGTGGTACTGAGAGAGATGGATGCCTTGCGATTACCTTCTAGGTAGGTGGAGGAGAAGAAAGACGGTCCCTCTGTGCCAGGTCAGGAGGGCTGAAAGATGAAACTGCTTTGCTGTGGCCTGCAGGGATTGTTACTGGCAGCAGACAGCCATCTCTGGGGCTGGGAATCACATAGCACTCTTTGAAAGGAAAGCCCTCATAACTGAGAAGAAAAGACTTACCCTCACAGGGCCTGACGGTATCAGTGGGAAGACTTGCGTGGTTTTGAAAGCTTAATTCACCTATGTTAGCATCGCCTCCAGAGGTGCTGCAGGGGGGAGAAGGGGGAGCAGATTCCTTCCATGTGGAGAGGATGGGAAAACCGTTTGGGCAGCACAGCCCTAACCAGGAGCCATACCTGACTTCTGTGTCAATCCCAAACATAACGGGTTTTCATCAAGTTTTCTTCCCACATTCCTCTAATATCACAGCTTATTTCTCATGATCACTTCTCCTCCGCAACTACACTGGTGAGCAGCGTCACCTAAGCTGCTTTCTCCATGGGAGACCATGGTCTCCAGGATCAGAATACACTGAGTGCTGCTGGAAAAGTGCTTGGTTCACACTCAGGGTGGCCCAGATAACTCCTTGTCCTCAGGCCTGAGATGCACAATACCCTTGCTGTGCACCAGGATTTTATCTTGGGCTATTATGACCACACCTGATGCCTTAGCTTTCCTTCTCACCGTTCCTAGAAAATTGGCTATGAAGGAATATTTATATGAATATTGACTGTTTGCCTTCCTTTCTGTCCATGTTTCCCTGCTCCCTGTCTCCAGACCATTCCTATCACCCAAGATGTGCTCTGTGGAACATCTCCCAGCTTACTGCTGAACCCAGAAAGCGCTGATGGCTTGCCAGCAGTCCTCTACTAGCACGCACGAGTGATGGAACGATGCTCACTGATCAGGCTTGCAAAGCAACAAGAGGTATTTCCACTTTCAAGAACCTGTCTGTACATATACCTAATACAAAGAGTTTAGTCAAAGCTCGCTTTGGAGTTATCAATAACTTGCCAGTGCAAAAACAGATGCTTTTTGTATGGCTACCCCAATGTCTGCTGTGCAGATTCTCAGTAATTAGCCCTACAAATACCATCATTAAACTTTGAACTACTATAAAGAAAATGTGCAACTGAGCATGCTAATAATGGCACCAAATCATCTTCTTATACTGAATGTTTCTGTACAGATATTCTTTATAACACCTTTGGCACAAATGGGACCTTGCATAATTAAATTTGATTTCACATTCTTACAACTCTAAGCATAACTGGAGATTTCTAATTGGTTACAATAATTCTTTTCAGGAATATGTTCTGTTTAGAATAATCTTGTATTCATCTAGCCAAATGCCACATGTATTTATTATTATTATCTCCTACTGATAGCTTTTTAACTGAGACATTTTGACTGAGATAAATAACTGTATGCCTCCTAACCACAACTCTTTGTGTGGCATTTGCTTTGGGTGGTAAAATACTAAAAAAAAAAAAAGGAAAAAAGTTTATAGAGATAAGATAATCAGTCTGCATTTTTATCTCTACTTAAAATAATAGAATGGGAAATGATCTTCAATATCTAACATATCCCACCGTCCTCTCCCCCTCCCCCCCAGCACTCCTGATATATTGGCCTCAGGAGAACTTCTACTCTTTTAAATGAAGCTTCTTCATCCAGTTGTGCTTCCCATCTGCTAGAAGACAGATGACAAGTATGCTACACTTTTATCTTCCTGGCTACAAGATGCCTATCTGGCTGACATGCCCATGAGCACTCCTCATGCCACTCAGTGAGAGAGGCAAGTATCCCAAGACCACTAGCATCCATGCCCAAGAAGCCCACCCCTGTATCAGTAAAAGACAGATAATGCAAATGCAACGCTGCTATCTGTGCTCCTGGACCCATGCAGTACCAATTGCAATAGCAATGAGGCAACAAATACCTCTAATTTTTCTGCACAAGTGTCCCCCAGGCTGCAAAGGCCCAGGCGTGGTCTGTCACAGAGCACAGTCAAGCAGGATGCAGAGCTTGAACTATGAATTAAAATGGAAATAGACAAAAAGTGATAAATTCCAGAACAAAACACTGGAACTTATTTACTTCCTAGAAAATTAATGAACCTCATGAGCTCACAGGTTGCAAAGCAAATTAAATAAATGTCTTTCCCTTTTAAGAGCTAGGTAATTACAGCAAGTGCAATTGACTTTATGCTTGTTTTCCCTTTAAGTCAATACAGGTATCAATCTGGTGAAATAACGAAGAGAACTGGCAAGACAAACCCATATCAAAATGAGGTCAACATTAAATGAAGGAGTTGGAGGAGGTCACGGAGTAGTGCATATCTTCCTAACTTCCCTGGTTGGTTTCTCGCAGATGCACTGAACGTACACATGCTGTTTTAGAGCATCCAGACAACTACTCTAGCACTGGTCTGGGGTGAAAACAAAGCACTACCCTCGTATGGCTAAGTGGGGGAAGAACTGTGCATGAAGTGGCTTAATGTTAATGAAACTGCCTTCACTCTAGCCAGGCCTTACTTGACCTGATCAGCTTGTCATGAGGGTGACACAGGACAGATTAGCCTTGATGTCTTCCTCACAAGTGAGGAAAGGCTAAGGATGCTCTTCCTGAACAGTCCATCCTGTCAGCTGATCCAAAATTCACATCTGTCAGCTGCTGTGGTCAGCAAACTGCAGGTCCACGGCAGTGCCTGGAAAAGGCCTTGAGAGCACAGAAATGCTCACAGCTGGAAAAGGCGGAGAGGTGGTGAGGAGGGGAAGGCAAGAAGGAAGGACAAAATCTGAGTGCAGGGCAGTCCCATATCAAAATGCACTTTCTCAGGCTCATTCCAGATGACAGAACTCTCTCACTGAGGGCATAACTTCAACTATCTCTTATTGAGGACAGCCTCCCTTCTTATACCATTTGCTCTACAGCAGTACTTTTCCACTAAATGTTCATTGGTCAAACAACTTTGCCCACCAACTGCAAACATCCAGAAACTTCCATGTCTTAACAACTGGAGAACAAGCAGTCCCAGACGGCAAGGCATCTCCTGAATAACCCTTCTTTGTTCCTTCTAAACACTTTACATTCCTCCTGGTCTCATCATTAAGAGTCTGATGTTATCACCAACCATGGGGCTTGTCGGCCCCCATGGCCACACTCCAACACAACACACAACAGGACTCTGCACTTTCGCTCTTTCCAAACAACCCTAAATGTAACCCTAAATGAAATACTAAGCCTAACCCTGATTAGGACCCTAAAAAAAACGTGTGTCGCCAGTTTCTCCCATCAAAAAGTGCTCCCAATGGAAACCTTTGGGTGGACCTGAACTACCTTTGGTAGCCTTCATGCAACCCGACACACAACAGCACTCTACGTTTTCTCTTTCCAAACAACCTTAAACGTAATACTAAACCTAATCCTAATTAGGACCCCAACAAACACATACATTGCCAGTTTCCCCCATCAAAAAGTGCTCGCAACAGAAGCCTTTCAGTGGACCTGACCTCCCTTGGGGAGCCTTTACGCAACCCCACACACAACAGGACTCTGAGCTTTCTCTCTTTCTAAACAACCCTAAACATAACCCTAACCCTAACACTAAGCCTACCCCTAATTAGGACCCTAAAAACATGTGCGTCGCCAGTTTCTCCCATCAAAAAGTGCTTCCAATGGAAATCTTTGGGTGGACCTGAACTACCTTTGGGAGCGTTTATACAACCCCACACACAACAGGACTCTGCGCTTTCTCTCTTTCCAAACAACCCTAAACATAACTCTAACCCTAACACTAAACATAACCCTAATTAGGACCCTAAAAAACACGAACGTCACCAGTTTCTCCCTAGCGATCCCGGGGTCTCCACCCCCACCCTGCTGACTCTTTGAACCCTTAATCCCCATCTCTTCCTGACGTGCTGCTGTGGACTTTACCACCCACAGTTTACCACTTGCCTTCACCTAGGATTAGGACAGAGGTGGAGTGTACTGCCAAGCACCTAACTTCACCGTGCTCGGGGTACCCTTACACCTAAGGGCCCAAACCCCCGAGACTCTCTTTCGCTCATCTATCTTTCGCTTCGTCCGTATCTGGCCGTGCCCCTCGCGGGACTACGGAACCACATATCGGGACTCCACACTCGCTTCACACTAAAAGTGCATCTCATTCACACTCCACACAAGAGTCTCCCCAAACCCACCCCAAGGCAATATATGGCAAAGTTTGCCTTACCTCGGTCTGTGCACGGACTTCGCAGTCTGGGTTATCAGCAGTAATCCCTGTGCCTGTATCTCGTCTGGGCTGTGTCTGTCATATGTCAGTGCTGGCCTCCCTTCCCCCCGGTGCTTCGCAGAGCTTGTCTTCAGATTAACTGTCTCAGTCCTTTTGCAGCCATACCTAGACAACCCACAACCCCCGACAGGACTGCTGAAATCAGCGGGGTGCACCTTCCTGTCTGTGGTGGCAAGAACTCTTATGTAGGCGATAAGATCCCGAATGAGCCAAAAATTGTGAGAAAAATTTCAATAATTTCCTTCAGACAGGATCTTCGGTGAAGCTCTTTTATTTGCGATTGCAATGACAGGAGTCCTGCCAATTAGGAGCGCATTATTGTAACAAAAAACCCTAAACGTATCCCTAAACCTAACCCTAATTATGACCCTTACAAAAACATACATAGCCATTTTCTCCCATCAAAAAGTGCTCCCAACGGAAGCCTTTGGGTGGACCTGAACTCCCTTTGGGAGCTTCTATGCAACCCCACACACAGCAGGACTCTGCACTTTCTCTCTTTCCCCACACAGTTTGCAAATCTAATTGGAGCTTGTCATCACATCTTTTTGTGCAAGCAGCCACTTGGGCATTAAACAAATCGCTATTTACAAGCAGATGTGCTCACTTAGAAGCATGTGGATTACACAGTACCTCTTTGATTATATGGATAGATTAATTGGGACATTTGCCAGTTATTGCATGGTGCCAAAGGTGGTTGGCCTAGAACACCAGAGTTTTCAAACATTTCTATTTGAACAACAAGCAATTTGTTAAAATAGCAAATACTAGTTGCTGTTTTCAAAACTTAATGAATATATGAAATGCCCAACAGCTTGAAAAGCTGATGTTACTTTTTAATCAAAACATCAACTTTTCTTCAATCCAGAAAATTGCAACAGAGTTTGCAACCAGCAAGTGGTTTGATTCCAAAGACAATCCGATATCTAATGCTTTGTGAGCACATCTGTTAACTCTGATGACCATTACTGAAGTCCTGAATACAAGTAATTGGAATCTCAGCCATTTTTGTATTCCCTGCAGGCATAGCAACACCACACTACAAATATTGGACAAGTCATCAAGACTTCATTTAGACCTCAGTCTATATTTCCATTGCTAACCAAGATGAACCGACCTAAAATAATATACTTTACATAACTGATGTCAAACAGTCCAGTTAAATACAGACTTCACAAAAGTATAGTGAAAACTTAAGCTAATGACCCAGATTCTCTTTTCTCTCAATCACTAAAAAAATATTGCAACCATGGAATTAAAGTGAGTGCATGGCTGATGCAAGGGAAACCTCTGATTAAGTATGAAAAGCATACCTCCAGCATCCCAGGTTGTAGAGATTATTGAAAAGTTGTGGATAGTTGAGATCAGCATTTCCACCCAGCGCAGCCCTGACTTTGTAGAATTCCCTACATCCATAACAACTCATGTAATGTCTAGAAAATATCTTTCAGAGGAATTTTAATCTTAACAAGCCTTGAAAATCTTGCAGAATACATGAGCTAATACATAGGGCTTCACACTAATGGACAATTCCACTGTGAAGGCAGACCAGAAGGTGGTGGTCATGCAAGCCATCCTGGCTCATTGCTGATCCTACCCTATATCTTAAAAGCCCGAGTTATTTTGGAGATGGTTATGCCTTCTCTGCATTTGGTAGCAGCTTTCTACAAGCACAGAAGTTCTTTTGATGCAGTTACATGTAGAAAAATTGTTACAACAATGGGCAATTGATAGAGTAAGCACATTCTAACTCCTCAAAACTGCATGACTTCTTTAAAAAAACGTTGCTTTTAAAAAGTAAAAATAATAGGTAAGAACCAGAAAAAAATAGTATTTTACACTGTAATTCAGCTTCCTTGCTCGAGCAGCAGGTACCTTTATTACTGGTATGACTGGCCAGGTTTTTCAGCTGAAAAGAGTATTTTAGCACTCAAATTGGTCAGATCAGGCCTATAGGGACCTTCACTTGGGCATATTAAAATGCCATTTTCACAGCAATTTGATTGACTCACATCACTAATCACTAGACAATGTTCTTCTGCTCCTCACAGATGCACTACTACTGCCACTGCCTAGGTCCTTTCAGAGCCAGAAGTAACACTCTCGTTGACCTTAATAGAAAGATAACTGACTACTCCTTCAGTTGTTTTACATAAGTGCTTATTTCATCTTCATTTTTGTTCTCTCCAGTGCTACATTCAAGGACATGATTGACATCCAGTATATGGTGACTCATTTTCCCTATTGTTCCTTCTAATACAGACTGACAGTGCCAGAAGCATGTGAGTAACTTTTGTATTTCCCAAGAACATACAGGTATGGTCAAAGTCTCTCTTAGATAAATAAGCAGTACAAGAATCAAGCTAAGTATCAGCTACTTTGTAATCTGTTCACCAATCACAATCTAATATGCTTCACCAAATGTTGCTTTCAATGACATTTGCACTTTGGAAGTGTTTTACAATGTAGTCCATCAGAACTCCTCTTTTGACAGCTACACCATGAACATGGGAACATCTACAAGAAAGAAAAAAAAAAAACACCAGGTAAACTTTGCAAAGACCATCAAAGTCTGTCAGTAAACTCCTCGAAGTGGACTCAGCTGTCATCACATGTCATTTCGCACCACCCTACCTCCTCCAACCCTTAGAAATGAGGCAGCAAAGCAACAATAATAAAAAGCACTGTTCATCAGGAGGGGAAATACAGTAAAGAGAGGAATAACAATACATCCTGAAGTAGTAAGATTTTCAGAATTGACTATTGATTTAGATTCACCAGCTTCTGGGCACTCAGCTAGTTGTATTTTAAACAGCCTAGATCTCAGAAAGTGCTAGACACCCAAGTACAAAAATGGCACCCTGGAAAAGGCCTCAAAAAGAGCCACTAGCAACAGCAAAAGGATTCATTTAATCAGTTTTTGCTTGCTTGCATTCATACATACCACTAGTATTAACACTCTGCTTGATCCAGTCCACAAAAACAGCGACATTTGTGTATACTCCTGGGTAGTTCTTCCTTCCGCAGCCCAAGCCCCAGCTAGTGATTCCATGAAGGGTATAAAATCCTGACTCATCTTCTGAAGGACAAACTAATGGGCCACCAGAATCACCCTGCACAAGGACAAAGGAATCTTGTTACAATCCAAAAGCACTCCTTACGTTTTTAAAAGATAACTTCAGCTACACAATAGGTTCAAGGCTGCTCGTGTGTTTGGGTGTCTCTGTTTTTAAGGGCAGTGAGAGAAATAACCTTTCGTCAAGGGATGTACCTTTTTATACAATATGAGTAATTAAAATCCTACTGTTAAGGTGTGTTTCACTGTAAATCACCTACAGCCGGTTTGCAAGAAAACAGCTCCTAGGGAGGTTTCAACACTCCCGTCTTTTCAGAACCCATCTGGCCATGCCCCAAGTATTAGAAAGCAAAGGTGATGTGTGCAACTTACTGCACATGAGTCCTTGCCTCCTTCCAGAGGGAATCCAGCGCAGATCATCCTCTGAGTCACTTTACTGGGCAGATTTATGTAATAGGTCTGACATGTGTCAAGCACCAGGATAGGGACTTCCACCTGATGCAGTTTTTTACTCTTTTCTCTGTCTTGAATAAAAAAAAAAAATTTAGAAACCAGCAGAGGTTTTAATTAATGATACATTGCCTGCCTCACCTGACATCACAAAGAATGAGAAATATCTCTGGGTCCCTTCGGCTTTTTCTTCCTCCAGAGCAGGACTGTTGTCCACAGTATATATCTCTAGTGCTTTATACAGCCTGCTTATTTAAGGCTTCCAGAAAGCAGCTTTACTCTTCTCTTTTTCAAATAGTCTAAATCTGTATTATCTGATTGCTTTACTCCTACTCAGATCCGTGCACATCTAGCTGAGTTTACACAAGCAAAAACTTCTTAACAAATCAGTTCTCCAGGAACCCAAGCATAGATAGAATTAACATTACAACACAGAACAAACCATAAGAGACAGCCACAGCCTGATCAGCCCTCAAAAGGGCAAAGACTACATACCTTCTTCATGTGCTCCCCATCCTGTGGCAACGCACACCCTGGAGGGATGAACCACTTCTTCCTTCGCAGGGAGACACACTGGCCGCACATAGTGGTTGAATTCTAAGGGCTCGGCCAGTCGCAGTAAAGCAATATCTGAGTCCATCGTGGTTTTGTTAAAGCTTGGATGTATAATACACTGCTTCACTGATCTTTTCTAGGAAAGCAAGGACATTGACATTTGCTGAGTGACTTGAGAATTTGAGTCTTTGGTTTTATAAATCTTCAGGACATTTGCACAATGTCTGAGGAGGAAGAAATATTTAAAAGCAGCTGCTGAAGTTACTGGTTTTCTTATATTAAGAAGTCAAGGTTATGCTTCTTGGACATGGATCAGGAAATGTGCAGGAAACTTCATTCACCAAATATAGGAAAAGGGTCTTGGAAAAACATTTGTCCAGTCTGAGCAAAGTGGAAAGCTGTGTCCTCATTATTTCTGGGAACTATTACCGAGCCAACTATTACCAAAATTTAGAAACAATACACTCCTCATTCAGATATCCTCCAGGATACTGAGCTTTACACTTTATTAATGGTGAATGCACAGGTCTATGTTGATGCAAGTTCTCTGGCAGTCACATAAAAAATATTGTACAAATGCAGATTAAAACCAGCATTCAGGCTGTTAGATTGCTGCATCATGAACAACTTGAAAGATGCATTTACACTAAAAATATATTTTGTAAGGTTGATATGCTTTTTGTTATTAAGCAGAATTTATAGTACCTGTCTGTATCCTTCTTGCTCTGTAAGATCATGAAGTCCTGTGACCACCATCCATAGGTCTCTGTACAGTTCCCTGCCAAAAAAAAAAAAAAAAAGGAAGATAAGCATGTTCTCAGGCTGGTATAACAGCATTCATAAAACTTGAGAATCTTATAGCCTCCCCCACCCAAAACAAATACTAGTGCCCTACATATTCCTGGACCAACACCACCTGACCACCTGAGGACCACACTACCATACAAATCTATGGAAATCTTCCCATTGACTTCAAGGGAGCATGAAACAATCTCATGATGAGGCCATGGCATATCTCAAACACGTAGTGAACTAACAGAAAGATAAGTTTTATAAAGACTAAGAGTGTCTGCTGCAGGACTGAAGGCCTGCATGGTCAATACCATCCAGGGATGGCGCTGGTCCCTATCTTAATGAAAAAACGGGTAACAAATCATAACTACTCATCAGATGATATGAAGAAACGTAACAGATACATTTCATTTCATCCTCTGTTATCTTAACCAAATCCTCTCAACTCCTTGAAAACCTGTCATAACTCCCTGATAAAATCACATTAAGCCATGTACACAAATTCTGATGTGATGGCAATGTGTGACAGAAAAATCCTCCTTATTGTGGCTCTTAGAGCAGTACTTTCAACACAGTACAACAATGCTCCAGACATAAAATCTTGCAAACTAATATTTAGAAACTTAAAAGCCAAAGTCCAAAATTCAAAACAGCATTTTCATTTCAGAGTCCAATAGAAAATATACATGTCTAAGCATCTTTTTCATTCTTGGCTTTTGAAAGCTTCCTCTCATTTTCAAGTAATTACTACTTTATTTAAAGATTGGTCCAGAATATCTAATTATCAGCAATCTTGGGAGGATTTTTATAAAATATTTTAATGACCCAAGACCAAAGGTATGTGAAGTTTAAATTAATCTACTTGTGATTCATTTGAAATTGGAAAACAGCCAGGTAGTTCAGCCTATGAGATGAATAATTAAAGTACATTTTATAAAGTATTTTAAAGAGTCTGAAAGTCTCACAGACTGCCCTTTTGGCTTCTGTCAATAAAACCAGAAAGGCATCCATGTAATCCTATTTAACAGATCAATAGCTTCCTAATAAGGGAATGGCACCAACTCTGTGCACAAAATCTTCCTTTACATCCTCTTATAGTTTATATAAATGTAGCAATTCTAAAACTTTTTGATACGTTGATTCTACCTAGAGGAAATCATGCTCTGCAAATGACCCAGAGAGAAACTGCCTGAGAATAGGTGATGGATGACAAGATGACAATATCTTGTCATCTCTTCTGTAAACTGATCTGAAAGAAAACCAAGCCTACAGAATGAGGCTGCTTCCTAAGTAGCCATGTAACACTAATACATGTGTGTAGAGAAAAAGAATCCTGACTGAGTTGCAAGTAGGTAGTAACCAAAACCATGCCAGCCTCCCTTGGCAGGACCACCACACTGCAGAGATGCACTGTGCAATTGCAGACATTCACAGCAGAGGGTTCATCCCAGTGTACTTACTTAGAATTAAAGCAATGAGCAGCTGTGACAACCCATTCTTTGGCAAGGACAGCTCCTCCACAGATATGCTCATTTGAAATTTGTATGCTGACCTGCCAAGGCCATGAGTATGGTACTGCTTCTTCACCTCCAATTATCCTACTGAAAATGAACCTGGGCTGATTTGAAGGCACTCCACAAATATCATCTGAAACAGAAAAGACAAATGTCTCAAGAAGTATTTAGAAGTTAAGATTGGTAAAGAGCAGCCTATTTAAGAGCTACCCCTCAACTTCTCAGGCTCCCCTCCCAACACCATTTTTGCTACATCTTTCAAATTTTCTCATGACAAATCATCTGCATGTTTAGAGATACCATGAGGAGATGATCTTTGCAAAAAACTTAGCTTCACCAAGGTGAAAGCAACTGCTTATGAGAGGATTCTCAGATCCTATGCCACTTCAAAGATTTTAGCCTCAGACCTACAACGAATATGGACACATTCCATTCTCCATAAACTGCTAGAGGTTAAAAAAAAAGAAAAAGGAAGTTCTAGAACTCTGGTTATTAGTTTCAAAAACCCTGTACACTTTGCAATTATTTTCCAAGAAGCAGGGTGTAAAACTGACTGACAGGCTGTAAAAATGTCAGTGTATTGCTCTAAGTGACTTAAGAAAATGAAGGAAACAAGCAAAAAATACCTTCTATTATTCAAAAGCTAAAACATAGAAAGGTTACTATTCACCTTTTTATTTCCTCAACACATCTTAATGAAAAATCCTTGGACACCTCAGACTGCAGCCATTAAATATTTGGAGAAAACACCATTTAAGTCCTAGAGGTACTCCACATTCCCATGAAGAAAACATACCTCAGGTTGACATACCTATTGTAACCTGTATTTCTTCTACAGTCGTATCCGTATCTTCAAAAACTTCTTCACTAGTTGAATTCAAAGTATCTAAATCTAGCAAATGAGAATAGCAAATGTGTTAGTGGGTTGTCTTGAATGATACTTTTATTTCTAAATTATTTTTATTTCCCTATTATCATTTCTGTAGAAGGAATAGATTTCTACAGCAGGGGCTGTATTACATCTTCACATGGTACTAAAGTACCATTCAAAATGTACCAAAATACTTTTACACAAAACAAAACCCTGAGGTTTGGGGGAGATCCATTGTTTCTCTTTACCTGCTCATTAAGTCCTTTGTTCAATGTCTCAATAGGTTCATAATATTTTTCACTGAAACTATGTATTATGTGAAATCTCCTAGAACAAAATCATTCTGAATATCCAGATTCAGCACAGAGCCCTTTGTGCTGCCCCAATGAGGCAGTCTCCCAAGTTACTTCTATTACCTGTTACATGTACAAAAGAGATTGTAGCTTTGAATCCTTCAAAGGTCTCTGTTTCATCAGAGTGAAAGACAACAAGCATCAGAGCAGAGGAGCTTAAAACAGGTGCTGGTAGGTCAAATCCACAAGACTTAGCTAAAGATCAGAAAGCAAAGGTTCACAGCAGATTAGAAGGTAGTTTTTCATCCTTATCTCTTTCAACAGTCTGTGCATTCCAGTTGCTACGTAGGAAGGTTAAAAAATAAATAAATAAATAAAAAAGAACTATACACAAGAGAGAAATAGATAACCAGACTGAGGCTGAAGGACAATTCTATTATTCCTGTCAGTCTGTTCAGTAATTATCTCATAAGAACAAGGAGAATCACGCATTGTTGCGCAAGATACTATTGCGGCACTCATGCTCTTAGGTTGCCATTACATATAGAACACACTGGAAAATTGGTTTCCTTATTGCTGTTTCAGTAGTGCTGAAATATCTGCCAGTGCTAATCTAAGCAACAGCATCAATTAGTGTTGAAAAGATTTGATTGGCACAGGTCTTCCTTTCTTTTGATATAAGCCAGGGGAATCTCCAGCAGGGTGGTAAGAATAACATGAATGCACATCTGGAGTGAAGAAAAATTGGACTCTGAAATCTGTGGGTTGCTTTCTCTTCCTGATCTGACCAACATAATTACTATAAAAACAAATTATTGTCTTAAATTCTTCTCTTCATTTACATGAATTCAGATTGCATTCCATATAGAACTTAAATACAGCAAACAGTTATTAGATGTCTTTGCCTCAACAAGTGGAACAGAAGAACCAATACATGTAAGTATTTTCAAGGTACTCATACTGGTACCTACAACATCACCTGAGATTCTAATGTTGAACTTGATTTTATGATGTAAAACAGGGCTACTGAGATTCATAGGACTAATAGTTCATCCCCAAAATATGTTGAAAATCAAAAGCCAAACCAATTTCCTCCTCTTTTCCCACATCTTCATACACAGTCACAGCATCGTAAGAGCAATCTTCACTCTCTTCTACTTCAAAAGATTTGTATGTAAGCTTTACGTTAAAAAAAAAAAAATCTTGTTAAATTCACAAACTAAAATTCAATTATCTACAATAATGTCTTTAATAGTCTCAAAGATTCTTTTAGGGTCTGGTTTCTGTGGCATTCAGACCTCTCACAAGTGACACGTCATATTAAATTTGATAGAAAAATGTGTCAAAATAAAATGACACATGATAAACCAGAAAATCCTATTTTACTATTAACCTAAAGGAGAAATCAAAACCTTTCTGGCTTTTGGGATGGAAAGCAATTTCTCTTAACTGTATCCAGCAGCATTATTCAAGCTTATGTTGCTAGATCTTGTTTGTCCTTAGCTGCACATTTCCGTGTCAACTAAATGCTACCCACTTCCATTCTGTAGACTCAAGAAGCACTCATATTATACCTTGATTACATGGTCCTCTGGCGCACAAATAATCCATTGACAGTCTGCCAGATTACTGTACTGTTCTGGATAGTGCATACTTTGTAACACTCCTTCTTCAAAAAGGACAGCTATGGACTCACAGCCAGAATCTGGAAATCCAGAGAAAAACAAAAATGGAGGCACGTCTTAAATCATTTGCAAAAAAATAAAAATAAAATTCGGAAAACCTCTCATGATGCTTTCACACAATTGAGAAAGAAAACAGAAAAAGAGCAGCAAGCTAAATTTTTCTGCATGAAAAACATGCAGAGAAAATTTTTCATCTGTTCCCAGGTGGAACAGATTCAACCATGACAATAGCACTCCCCCTTTGCTATAGGCAGTGCACTGCAGACTGATGTGCTTGTGTGCACTGCTCTCTGTGGGGAGAGAGGGACACAGGCATGTCAGAAGAACATTTGCTAGCTTTAGAAATGAAAGTGGAGATATAAAACACAACCATTGGATGTGTCTTCCCAATCCTTGCTATGCAGTGGCAAGGCCCCTCAGAAGGGATTTCTCCCTATACACTCCACAAAGGTGCCCTTACACTACACAAAGGAAAGAAACTGGTTGGAAAAACTGTAGAAACAGAAACAGGTGTCTGTCTTTAATGGAATTGTCTAGACTCAGTAGATGACCCTTGCACCTCCTTCCCTAGCAATGGTAAACTGCTCTACACAGCAAACCTGAAAGCAATTTTTCACTACATATACGTAAGCTTTAGCTGCCTCCCTCAGGGCCCCTACAGGAAAGCATGCTTGGAACTAGCAAAGCACCTTTCATCTGGAAATTTGCCTCATTTTAAACTAATTTTACTAAGTTTTAGAATATTCTGGAAGTAGGGAAGGAAATGAAATCTTACATGAAGTGGATGGAGAAGAGGCAAAGTAACATGAGGGCTTTTCTTAACAGCATCTATCCTCTCTCTTTCTGACGTCCCAGTTTTTCCACAATGTCACACAGCTATCTAAGCACACTTACCTCGTTCACTACACCATACTCTTAGAAAAAGTCAAAGGAACTCCCTCTGATTTATGTTCTCCTCCAGTTTATTTTTTCAGGCCATCACCCAAGAGCACAGACAGGTATATTAGTAGACTTAGACTTACTAGGAAGTATATCTGGTGTAAGAGCTTTGTACGTCATGGAAAAACCAGTTCCATAATCCTTGCTGTCAGAAACAAATTTCAGCCTTATACTATTGGAGCCAATTAAAATAGGTAATGGAAGATCTCCTCCACAGAATTTCCCTGAAACAAGATATCAGAGAGTAATCACAGTTCAAAGTCTTTAGTCACTTGAGAAAACTTTGATGTACCATTTTTTGTACCTGGCTATAAAAAACTATAGATGAAAAGCAAATTGCCTATCCAATCCCCTCTATTCACTATTAATCCATTAGCCCAAATAAAAGAAAATAAAAATATTAAAAATAGAATTAAAATATTAAAAATTGAAAATCCTTGACACCATCAATTCACATGCTGACACAGCTCCCTAACAGGTATTCTTCCATTCTTTTCCTCTCACAACCTCTCATCGTTTAGTTTAGATCACATGTCACAATGTGTTCATTATGAAAACACAAGTAAAACATCATCAACTGCAATGTCCTCTCTAGGTTTAATTGCCTTTAGAATGAAAGGATATGCTAACAGATTATTTCAAAGAACAAGGGGACAGCAACTCACCAATAAGTCTGTTGTCTTTTGAATAGACTGATAAAGAATCATAGTCACAAAATGTTTCTGGCTCTATATCAAAGTGGGAAAAACGAAGGAATATATAATTTCCTTCCGGTACAAGTAGAGTCCATACACACAATCTGAAATGATAGATTTGTTCCTGTTGACAAAACTACAACGAAAAACAACCACACAGGTACCAGGAAGAGTTTCCGGACAAGGTTTCTGTATTGTCTACTCACTGGTGGTTTTGATAGAACTGTTTGAGACTTCCAGGAAAATGTAATTCTCCTTCACTGTTTGGGAGTTTGCCATCTTGAACACCACAAAATGCTGCATTGCAGAGTAAAAACAAAATAGGAAGAATACATTTGCAATCATCTGAGAATATTGTGAGACTCAAGACTGCTCAGCAGTACCTTGTTACTGATGGCAGAATGTTGTTGGGTCTTTCCTGTCTTCTCTCTTTTATTTAAAATTACAGCAAGCCATTTTTAAAGCACAGAATTTGGAGGCAAAAACCAAGCACTGCCAGAGCCCTATCATATTTTACTGTAAAAATGGCAGTGCTTGCTTTTTACCTTGAATAAACCATTTGCTAAATTAAGATTTTGGTAAAAGTATTTTTCAGGGACAAAAAATACATATCACAAGACATTCATTGCTGTCCATTTATAATAATGTTCTTAGCTATATTACAGCAGGATACTTCTGTAACAGTACAACATGGTATTGGAAGAAGCAAAAGCTTTTCTGTTGAGATAGCTACTGCTAGAAACTACAACTACTTACAAAAATTGCCTCCTCTTGCCTTTCTTTCTCCTTGCCAAGGTAAGCTAGTAAGACATTTATCAACAATTTACAGGAAAAAAAATAATGAGTCATGTACTTTAAAGATTATCTTTCCTAAATTGTCCTAGGAAGACCAGTAAAAATTTTCAGAAAGACACAGACAGCACTTAGACACCCAATGCTCATTGGTCTAAACAAGCCTATTGCAAACTGACTGCATGCCTAAGCTTATTTGTCATCTGAGAAATTTCTAGATAGTAAAAACTGAAATTCTAAGATCTAGTTCACAGGAGTTACTATTATCCTTATGTGAAGTTGTATCTAGTTGAACTGCGCCCAAAAAGAACATAAACATGACAGAATCAAAATAAAACTTCAATTGTAAAACAAATTATATTCATATATGCTGGTTTTAGTTATTTTTGGTTTTGATTTTTTTTTTACATTTCATTCACAGAAATGGACATCGGACAAGTAGATTCATCATAAACTGCTCAGAAGTACTATCAATGTATCTCATGCTTCCTGTTTAGAATCTATATTGTTATACAGAATCAACCTCACTAACTGGATTTCTTGCATTGCTTGAGGCTTTGTTCTATATTTTTCCCATTAATCCTATTTACATTTCAATAAAAATATTACTTTTCAGACGTAGCTGTCTTAAGGGAAATTCCTTTTTGAAGTCACCAGCACTTAAGTAGTATCCTACATAAGTTGTTTGTTTTTTTTTTTTTTAACTGAGCCAGAAGAAAAAAGTGTATTTTGAAAGTATGCATTTATGCTTTTTAAAGTGCATTGATGAGTCACGCTACAAATAGGTTTCTTCTTTCACGGATTATCTATCAGACTATTCAGGGAGAAGGCTGGTTATGCTCTAACATAGATAAAAGATTCTGAAAAAATACTGTACTCACGTGTAGAACTTTTCATTTTCAGGTCTAATAAGGGAGGAAGGGGGTGAAAAAAAGAATATATTACTGTAGTTTTGTATTCACAACATACACTCTATTTTTAACAGTGTGAAATAGTAAGTTTATACAGCTAGCACTGACGCAAATTTGAATGCTTCCTGGGGACATAGCACCTACAGTAAACTAGGCTTGGAACTAAAACAAAATTGCAAGTTCAGGCAATGCTAATTTCAGAATAAACAATTCTAGAGCAACCACTGCTAGAATTAACCAATCTGAGCAGCACTGTCTCTGTACTTATGGGTTGAGTAGATATGATACATTTCAGGGAAGGATAGCAGAATCCAACTGCTTCCATCACATCAGGGACACAGAGACACTGAACCTGACAGCAGTTACAGTCCAGATTCTTTGCACCAGTCCAACAGTGTAAAAGAGTGGCAAGTGAAGCTAGGAAATTGTTATTTTTTCTCACCATTTTTTTTAAACCATTGACTAACAAAACCTCTCAAAACACACCTCCTCAGTTTTCCAATTCTCCACATACATTTTAATACAATCTCCTTTATCTTTTAAAGAACATAGCTCAAAATGGAAGAAAATATTAATTCAGACTCTTAATGCTCTGAGTGAAGTTAACACCTAGACATAATGTTATCTATATCTCCAGCTGCATGACTTTGGAAGTGATTGATAATTTTCATGCTGCTCTGCTGTACAGAGGACATGTAGCCTTTCGGGCAGAGTAAGCAGAAATGCTTCTGAGACCACGACTTTTGCCCATATAGTCAAATGCCCAATAAATACATTTTAGCTGAGGAAAACGATAAGCAACTTCAAAGAGGTGCATATGGAATTTCAGACACTTTCAACTGGTTAAATTTCCACTTAAAACCAAAAATACCAGGTTAACTGGCTAGCTGGATAAAAAGACCATCCTTAAAGGTAATATACAAATAAGTAATAATAAATAAATAAATACAAATATCACCCAGTTAGAAGACAAAGTGGAAGAGAAACAATCGTTTACAATAATCTCAATTTGGTTTTGGCAATTACCAATCAGTACCATCTACTTAAAGGCATTGTGAAAAGCTGTAATACTTTGACAGGAATAATGGGATAATATTAGTACTGTATCTTGAAAAAGATAAATGAAATGTTGTTATGAGACAGAAGAGTTGTCACAAGTGAGAGAGAAATTACTGTGGAGACTTAATACCAGCACTCATATTTTCTTGAATCCAGGAAAGCACCGCACTGAGGTCTGTGAATATTCCTGGTGATCCTCTTTCGTAATATTTCTTCTTGTCATTACCTATCCAGCCACGAGCACATCCCATCCCCCAGGAGATCACACCAGCGAGAATCCAGGCACCGTGCTTACGTCGGCACAAAAGAGGGCCCCCTGAGTCTCCCTGTAAGAACCCCCAGAACCCACAGCTTACAAAAGTGCATGCATACCAACCACTGAGCAAGCCTCTAAGAGTTTATTGAGTTGCCTTTTTTTTTAATCACAGTAATAAACCTGCCACAAAACAGAATAGTCATTTCAAAAAAAAAAAGCAAAAAAAGAAAAAAAGACATCATATTTAGTCAGGATTTTGAAGAGGGGGAGAGATTAATTCACTCTGAAGTGCACATCTGCTGTGTTTCAGCATGAGAGCTTTGCTTTTCTTTTCTTTTTTTTTTTTTTAATTTTACATGACAAGCAACAATCAATTTTATCTCACTTCTTTCCAAGGCAAAACTTTCTAACTTCCTCCATACTATGTTAGTAGCATTCACTAATCAATGTTTATCAAGTTTTCTAAAGTTAGAAAGCTCTATGCATTACTGCACTGGGATACACTGTGAAATTGCTGTCAGACACTTATCATGCAATTCGCACAATAATTAAAATAGAGTCATGTAATTAATTGCATTCCTCCATACAGAACTTTTCCAAGAATTCACACATCAAAATAAATATACCCCAAATATCACAATGTGCAGTGTATTTATTCACTTAGGTGCACAGAGCCTTGAGCTTCAGAGAAATACTTGTAAGTAGACAAGGCCCTCTGTTCAGCTGACCTGACAGGCATCTTTTCCTCCATCTGGAAATCCAGCACACATTATAGTGTCACCTTGGATGGGTTTCTTTAAAGATGACAAAGCTCTTGAACATTCCTTCCTATTCAGAATTGGTAGATTGACTTCATATAAAACTTGAGGGAGTACTCCATCTGAAACAAAAAAAAAATGTTCATAAGAAATGCTGAGAGATGAACTTAATGTCACTGCTAATACACAAAGAAAAACACATTGGAAACTTGCTCTGGGCCATTTTATGTTTACAAGCATGTTTTGATAAACATCCAGTTTTGCATACATAAGCAATTTTACTTGAATAAACTTCAAAGTGTCTCCAACATGAAATACGGGTCTGTGTACTCTAGTGATCCATCTTGAGGTAATTCACAGGTAGACATAAAAGCTAGCAAAGATCCCATTTTGAGATTACAATTCTTATGACCAGTTTATCATTTCTTCTGGGCTGTCTATAGCCTATATAAAGAAGCTCTTAGCTTCAGAAATAAGCTAACACTGCATGTTGGGACAGACATAATTTTCAAGTAAATATCTGAAACCAAACAATATGGTAAGAGAATGTTTGCTCATCTGAAAATAACTACCTGCTACACAGATACAAAGTTGCTATACAAGTCCTTGCCCATTGGCAAGAGAAGGATGAACAAAGGAAGCAAAGACTGACACAGCCAATGTCAATGAAACTACAAAGTCTAAGAACAATTCCAGTGACTTACTCTCATTTAAACGTCCCCAGCCGCAAGTAGTACAGACATATCCTGCTTCAAACTTTTCACCTGGATCAGGAAGACATGCTGGCAAAACTGACGAACCTGCCACACATGGACATGAAGTTTCTGGATAAATATTTGAAAAAGTAACAACAAAAAAGTACTTTATTTTTCATCTAGTTCTTTAAAACTAATTATTTTTGTGGTGTCTGAAATATTAATCAGGCATTTGACAATTTATCCTTGCTTTTTCTTCTTCACATTTCCCATATTTAACTATGGTCTTACTGAAGTTGAAGGCTCCATCTAGCTTCAGAAGTGCAACGTCGTAGTTCATCGGCCTTCTGGGGTCAAAGTTTGGATGCTTAATGACATATTTAACGGGGAGTGTCTGCTCTCCATTCTCCCTGATCCTCAAATCATGCTCTCCTGCAGTGACATTCAAATACTCAAGTACGTTCCTGCAGAAGAGCAAAATAAAAATTCAACTATAGAATCTTCAAAACGAAAGTAAAAATGTAGTTGTTTATAAACAGAGAAGTTATTACTACTGATACTTAATACCTTTCATCTTCAGATTTTAAAGCATTTAAGATCTACAGTCAATATGCATGCCCTACAGTAGAAATTGAGAGATAAAACAACCGAGAGAAATACATTTTGCTACACTCCTGATTGTGTTTAAGAGGTTCGCTAAAGACCCAGCTCCTATTCTTGTGTTTAAAAATGTTTGATCACACTGCATTTTCAGAGGATGGAAAATTCGAGTATAGAGAAGTACAAAAAAAAATAATACCACTTTTCTAGCATTCTCTGTTTATGTCTTAAAACGTAGTGAATCCTGCTTCGGGGTTCCTAGTACCAAATCAAAATGTGCAGCAAGGAAACAAACAAAAAAACAATCATGATGAACTTGCTATTCTGCTTCAGATTTATTCACCAACTTGATGAATTACTTTTGTGTCAGGAGGCTTTATGCTGATTCAGGTACTGCCCGTCCTTCTGTAATTAATAAAAACTCTCCAGTTATTATTGGCTAATTTAACCAAGATGTGGTCATATACTATTTCTGATACAGATCAAATGTAAAATTCTAAGTGATCCGTTAGTACAAAGATTCAGTATTAACTGTCAGGGAATTAGAATGTAGAATCTCAGAATCTCTGTGAAGCCACAACAGAATCAGGACTGAAACCTTGTGTTTTGTTTTTGTTTTTCAACTAAGGCTGAATGTCATTAATGTCATCAGCATGCAAGAAATCAGTACTGTGTCCATTCACCATTTAATTGCACCTATGGTGCTAGATGCTACCTGTGAAAAAAAATATTGCAATCACCTGATAATTATAATTAGGTTATATCTATATTAGATTTTTACCTACTCTTCCAAAATCAGTCTTCATCTCACTTTGTAAGGCTATTTTATTCTTAGTTTTGAAACGTTCAAAGGTGGTTTTTTTTCCTCCCTTCTTGTTAAAACATGGAAAATATTGGTTACACATGAAAGAGCAGTACCTGGAAGTAATCTCCAAAGAAAGATGCTACAGCACACACACTTTCATAATCAATGTTTTTCTGCACCTGCAACCTGTTCCTGAAATATCACATCCATACCTGTCTAAGATACAGTGAGCTGCTGTGACCACCCACTGAGCAGAAACAATGGTGCCTCCACAGAAATGCTTCTGCCTTCGTTTCAAGGAAACCTGTGTCACATAAAGAAGACTTTACAGATTCACATAGCTAAGGTACATGCTGCACTTCAAGCAAAGATGCTTTCACAGTACTCCTACTTTCCTTGAGACTAAGAGATGCTAAACCTTGCTGTTTTCATTGTCTATGACTTGGTACCCAGATAAAAGCATCTAAGAAATAATAAGAAATGCCAATTCACTGACTTATTCAGCATGCTGTAAAGGCTACTGGCTAGTCGCTCTTTTTTCCTTTGTAGGTCACTGGGAACACCGCAGAGTCCTTGACATCTATTCCATAACCTTTATTCAGTTTGTAAGCTTAAATCACCAAGCACCATGAGGTACCCTCTTCTGAAGTGCAAATCCATGATGCCTGACAATGGTTATGGGTGTTGGGGTATCCTATTTCTGAGCAGTTTCGCCCATGCATCTTTACATAGACTAATCTAAAGATGCTCTTTCAGAATTAATGATAAACAATATGCAAAGGTTTCTTAGAGAGCAGGACAGATTCATGTCCTCTCAGCCTGCTTCACTGCTTTTCATAAATGCAGGGTGGAGCTCAACAATATGTCATTAAGTGTCAATAAGCACAAAGTATACCAGTTTTCTTTTGTCATTTCTATGAATATGAAGAAAGCAAGGACTTTGTTCTGAAGATAAAACCTCATTTGTTTGTGCAAACCTGCCATGGATGTGAGCCTTGTTTCACCTGGCTCCCCCCAACAATCCGAGTGAAAAGGTTAAGGTAACTCCACGGATTTGTCTCATGAACTTTCTGCCCACACTTAGGATCTGAGGGATTGAAGGAGAAAAAGAAGGAATGATTTATTTTGGGTTGATGCTTTTCTACTTTTTAGCAGCATAAAATTGGAAGGCATGGCCTGGCACAGAGGCACTAATGTACAAAGTGTACATTTTGTACACAAATGTACAATTGTACACTAATGTACATTTGTGTACAATTACACAAATTAGTAAATATTAATGAAGGAAATGGAACAACTGCAATCATTGATTGTGCCAAAAAGAAGTATGCCCTGGATTGTAAGATATAAGACAATGTAAGAGAAGACTCACTATATTTTGTTTGCAGCCCATGGGTAACATGCTAAACCAGGACCTTCATTAACTTACTGCTAATTTGAGAGTATTTAATTTTATTTACTTAGTTATAAATCACATTTATTTAATTTTATTCATTCTGAATCATCAAGGAATCTGACAAAAGCTGCATAAGAATTACTTATTAAAAGTTAACTTTCAGTTACAGACTTGGATCTGGACAAAAGCAAACAATCAAAACCAGACAAGTTAGTCTAATGCTACCTTGTGCCTAGATCTACAAGCTCTCAGGGTTAAAACCCCACTGGGTGAAACTAACGCAGCTTCTTTATTTCAGCATTAACTCCTTTGCTTTTCACTGCGTATGAACAAAAGCTTTAGTACTTAGAAAACTCTTAAAGTTAGATGTGAAATTTTGATCCTACCTTTCTGAAGAACGAATGGTACAGCATGAAACTCTGTAATACAAACTATCCCCATCAGGAGTAACGGCAGCTTACCAGGGGCAATGTGCATCTTGGGGTGCTAAGTGATGAAGTGAAAACAAGAAGAGTTTTTATAGAGAAAAAGAAGCCCAACTATTACACCGCAGGAGAACAACTAATTGAAGTAGAAGTTACTCATTAATCTAGACATAGAGCACTTAACTGGACAAATAAGTTTTCCAAATTCACCAGAGCATGATTCTTTTATAATTCAATACTGGTATTTGCTGTAAAATAGTAGCTGAAATCCCCCCAGAACTTGTTTTTTTCAAGCAAAATGACAGAACCAGAAGTTACCATTGCACGCTCTTCTATTGACACTTACCCAGGCTAATTTGCACGCAGAACACACCTGAATAAAATATCAGTTGCTATTTGCGCTGACAATTTCTACAGCTCTTGAACAGGCAATACTTTGTATTTCCTGTATATTTTATATTTAGCCAGTTTCAAAGACCTCAGAAACATACCAAGAGATTATCACTTTGTTGACAGTATGCTGTGTTGTATGAGACAAAGATAGCTCCCTGTGTCAAAGCATCATTTTTCCAAAGGACTGGCGTTTACATCCCATTTTTAAAAGCAATTAAGGAGGACAGGGCTCAGCTTTTTAAAAATATTTCAGCTTTACTGCAGTCAGCAGCACCAGTCACTTTGATGACTAAGCTCCATTTTTTTAAAGCAATTTAAGTATGAGTCTCTTAGAAGAATATTTGAATCCTAAATAAAGAACACATTAGCAGCTAAATTAAGAG
Organism: Anser anser; assembly: GCF_964211835.1. NCBI lineage: Eukaryota > Metazoa > Chordata > Aves > Anseriformes > Anatidae > Anser > Anser anser. Next base: position 1,243,528 of record NC_139725.1, read on the forward strand.
ATTTCACAAAACAGAAACCGTAAGTTAAATTACCCTGTGAATTCATCACTTAAAACTTGTGTCTCATCAGTTTTAGCAGGTACTGCCTTAGAAATGACTGAATGAAGTGGTAATTACCATCAAAATATTATACAAACAATCATAAATCCATATGAAATATATAAGCACCAAGACAGACATTAAAGACATCGAGAGAATCAGCAGAACTAACTCTAGATGACAGAAGCAATAAGTTTCATTTGTACCAGAAAGGGAAAAGGATATTTATATCTTCAAACAAATAAATATTTATACAAGACAGGGAAAAGGATAGTTGTTTTTTTTTTTTCCCTTGGTTTAACTGGTTGAGATCCTCAGCTTTCCCTGTCTTTGTAAAACATAATTCAATATTTCCACCTTAAACTATCCCACAAGAAACATAATTTTTACATGGGAGATGCATTAAACTTTGAAGACAGAGAGATACGAGGTGAACAATACATGCATGTTAATACGAGTTTCAATTTTGAACAGTTTCATAAACATAACCTATTAAAAAATCTATTATTTCAAGATGCCAAGAGGAAAAAGCAAAATATATCTGCTTTTAAAATAATTTGCAACAGTAATGAAACAGCTTCTCTTTTTGTGGTTATCATCCCAATGGAGAAGACTTAGGTTTTTTGACTCTGCTCTGTCTCCCAAAGAAAACTATCTTATACCCAACCCTTCAGCCCCAGTCTACTGAATGTGTTCTATTATTTGACGAAGGATTTCACAATGCCTCCTACCCCCAAATCCTGCACCAGTAAACATCCCAACTATCATTTATGTATTTATTCAGTTCTAGGGTTTTGTTGTTCTTCTCCTCTGCCGGTCAGAGGAAACAGAAACAAGCCTTTACCCTGACTATGCAATTTCATAACAAGCAACTGAATACAAACCCTGTCGTGGAAACTGTTGCTTCTTCTGTTATCAATATACAGAACTTCTTAAGATTGCAGTTTTTCTACTGGTTACGCAGCAATCCCTAATTCTGCAGCTTCTGAAACCTGCATCACCCACATCGCTCCAAACAGACAGGACGAGCTGTAATCAAAAACTTTGAAGGCTGCGTTCTATCATTAATTCCTTTGTGACAAAACAGAAGTCCCAATCCCCAAAATCAGTTCTGTGTACTTTTGAGCTCTCTGGTTATCCACCACAATGACATCTCTTGGAATGATGCCATCCAACAGGATGATATAAAAAAAAGAAGAAACGATCTCAGCATTTTTAAGTGACACTGTGCAAACATTACCTGTCACATTACCAATGAGAAATAGAAATATCCAGCCCACTGGCAAACAGAGAAACAATCAGCTCATTTCAAATTTATGACAGTGAGGCAACACTTACTGTGCAGCAGCCAAAAAGGTCAGAAAGAAAAAGCACAGAATGGCATGTTCTGTACAATCTGCCCTTCATCTGGGATGACAAAACAGGAGTGCAGCCTTTCTCGTCTAACTATTCTTTGTTTTCCTCTTTCACTACTGATTTATCTTTCTCCTTCTGAAGCCGTTATCTTTATACTGTGTGCACAGACAGAGGCACCAATGACTTTATCTACTTTTCTCACTGGCTAGCTGCTGTTGCTCCTAAAACTTGCGGCTTTGGCAGGCAGCGCCGCCAGCATCGTTCCTGAAAGAAAGGCAAAGGTCAGATCTCAGACTTCATCTCCATCCACGCATGTGCTCCGAATCCCAGTGCAGAGCTAGCTATGTATCCCGTTAGCATCCTGTATCTTCATAGTAAGACCAGTCAAAGCCACTAAATCACCTGTTTTCCAAAATTACTGTGTGCTTGAAATCTAGATTTGATCCCCATTTTAGCAGGTAGATCCAGTCCCTAGCCACAGAATAACAGCACGAATCAATAACATTCGGTCTGCCCTGTCTCTTCTTTTGCTGTACATTTGATTTACAAACATTTTATTCTCCGTAGGATACAGCTTAATGCTGTAGAAATGTATATAGCTACTTCTTCCTATGAGGTTATTAAACAAAAAAAGTACAAATAAGTTTAAGACTGGAAGAAGGCAAAGAATATAGATAACATTCATTATCAGAACCTTCCAGAATGGTTGCTCGGTTCTTCTGGTCTGGGGGGGTGGTTGGGGCTGGTAGGAGGGAATGCAGGCTGCTGTTCAGTTAAGGTCAGTGGACCACTGACACGACCAGACCGAAAAATGTAAATACATAAATAAATCTCAGAAATTATTCTATTCTGACTAGAAAAGTTGTTTCATGTTGTTCCATCCATCCAAGAGGAAAGGTGGAAAATAACAGTGACAACGTGAAGTTTAAGAGAAGAAGAGATAAGGAGTGAAGGATGGAGGATGAGGATGGTAACATAAGCAGAAAATGCTGGTTAGTAATTAAGCTCTTAGAAGATCACTAGAAAAGAGATATTTAAATAGGAGATTTGTTTTGTTTTGAAAACACTGGCTTGTGCTTTTAAGGCTCACCGGTCATGTGAACTGTTTGCAAGGTCACTGCTTGAAAACTGGAAAACTTGTTCGATAAAATTAACAATTCTGTATTTTGTAAATGATATGGTTTAAATATTAAACTTCATAAATGTTATAATTTGTGTATTACATTTATGAATCCAGTAGTTCTTAACTGAAAACAGAACCAAATATTTTAATTAAGGTTCAATAGGAAATAAATGTATCTCAACTTTCCAAACTCATTTTTCAGCAATTTTAGCCTACTGTAATTCCAATTACTTGATTCAAATCATGCTTCAGTCTGATGTAACAACAAAATCAAGTTTAACTCTCATTATTCCATTATCGCCTAACATTTTCCCAAAGTAAAAGTAATTTAGATGCATATAAAAGACACCGCATGTAACCAGCACAAAACCAGTCACTTCATTTTTAACGTTCATAAAAACAAACCACACACAAACCCACACACGAATGGTTAACTTTTTGTTCACTTTTTTCAGACAAAACCTTCATCTTACTTCAGAGAGCAATGTATTGAAAAGCTGAAGGAGTTCCCTCCTTGAAATCATCCATTCCTAGAGTCAAAACGTTCAGTAATTCACCTACTCACAAACATCTTTTCTCCTCTGCCTCTGCAAATTATGTCTCATCTCAGAGCAGAACCATGCTTCTCTGCCATGTTATTATACCTTCAGCTTGGATTTACATGGCTGGGATTCGTGTACTTTTAGACCAGCAGAGATCATTCAATAAATTCGTTTGAACTCCTGCATACTACAAACCACAGAGTTTCACCTCAACACTCCCACATCAATCCTGCAGCTCCTAGTTCAGCTATTTTATGATTTATGATTATAGCTAAGCTTGGCAAACATTGCTGAAAAGATCTACAAACTAAAATTTTGCTAAATAATGCTCATAATGCTATCAACTCATTTTCCAGAAAGATTCATACCCATGTTTTTTCAGTTAGAACATTTTTAGGAAGCCAGATTTTGACTGAAAATTAAGCAAAGAAATATTTATAAAAAATGGCCAGAGATAAAAGTGTTCAGCAAGGACCATCCTGACCATTCTGAATCTATTAACAAAAACAGTGCTGATGATAGACTGCTACTCTACGAAGGACAAACTGTTAAAAACACACAAGGCAAGTTCTTCACAAGTGATAAGTATGTTTCCATTGTGCTTGTAGGTTCACAGTTGCTTTAAACCAACCCAAGTTCAGGCTGCTACCAAAAAGACAGCTGTGCCAATCTCCAAAAAAAGCCCCTGTTGCTACTATTCCCCTTGTGGTAGCCCCAGTTCTGGTCAGGCTGTGAGGAGAGCTGAATACTCTTCTTTTTTTAATGTAGCTGGATTTGATTTTATAGCTGGATTGGCTTCTTGATTAAAGCTGTTACTCAAAAATTGAATGTTTGTGCCAACACAAAAGAGGAGGAATGAATGCATGCATTAAACAGATCAGTTCATTCTTTTTGATTGCAACCTCCACTTTTGATTGCAACCTCCATAATTAAGAATACCTAAACCAACCATGAAACTGAAGCCAGACTGGACTTTAGACATGATATTGTCCTAAAACCAGACTTAAGAGTTTTCAGTTCTGTTCTAAGCTTTGCCACGACCTCCTGTCTGGTTCTGGTTAGCAAATACATCTAAGCTGAACATTCTGCAATATTTAACTCTCAACTACCACACTCTGGGAACTAAAAAGTTCTTTTTCTTAGAGCATGAAGATCCCTGAAAGGACAAAGCATCCTAATACATTTTTAGCAGCATAACAAAAGTTAAAGGGCACGGTCACCCTGTATCTCCATAGCTCCAACAGTATAGTTGCTACCACCCCTGCACAGCTTACACCCACTCCTCATCCTCCCAAGTATTAGTCAGCCCAATATATCAAATTCCCTTAGATACAGACTACTTTCTAAGACTTCTTTCTAAGACTTTGTGTTCATCATTTCCTCCCCCGCTACCACTGAGCTCCCATTACAGCCTTAAGCACAACTGAAAGGGCCAGTGTTCTTGCCTCACAGAGAGACATTTAGTTATGTTTTATTGCTTCTAATTAACTAAGGCAAGGACTCAGAGGGAGCAGTAAAACAAGAAAGGTTGGCTTTTGATAGTGTCTTTACTTTAACTTGCTACACCCTTCTAAATTCTTAAGTTGACCTGTCAAGGCACAAAACAAAGCTCACAATAGCAAGAATGTTCAAAAGAGTACTTGGTAGAATAAAAACCCACAGAAGAAGTGACCCAAAACTTTATTTCTCCGGAACATTTAGTCTTTATTTCAAACTTCTGGATGTGCATCAAAATCTATTTGTGTTTCCTGTGCAAAGAAAAAGTGCAACTTCAAAAGAAAATGCATTAAGCTTTTTTCCATTATGCAAAGCAAAGCGGAATAGTTGCTATACTAGCCAAAAGTGACTGGAAACCAAAAGAAACAACACCTGCTAGCATTTTCCCATTTTTCACAGTAGCTCTGTTATTCGTGCTCTCAGAACTCAGCAGTATATGAGTATCGTAGATGTACACTCAGTTACTTGTATCTGTAATGGATAATGCTGTGAAATACATTTTCCCTCTGTAGCTAAGCCTTCTAACTGATGATGATTTTATCCTTCAGAGTAAACAAGATCAAAACCAACCAAGATGAACAATGTCAACAAATGCAAAAATACTGCAGACTATAAAAAGCATGACATGTTAAGAAAGAGGCCAAAGCTTTCCTTGGATAAAGTCCAGCCTTAGACCTAGGGCATAACTGATTAATTGGTAAAGGACAAATGAAGAAAGGGAACAAAATTTGGCTTAGCTTAAGTATTTGGTCAGAGTATCTCAAAATGCTTCATAAGAGAAGATCAATACTACCCTTTTTTAGCTAAGGAAAGACTGCCGTATGTACTAAGGAAATCAGTGCTAGTCAGAAGTACCCTCGTTGCTTACCTCCCAGACATATAGCATCCCCTCAGGAAAGTATTGTTACTAATGAAATACATAGTCCAAGAACAGTGGAAGCTCCTCAGTGTAAACCTAAAACAAATGTAGGAACACTAAAGCATTAGTTTCATGCAACTGTACTACCATATGCTGAGCTAACATACTAGTTTTTACTGTTTTTTTTTTTTTTTTGGTTGGTTGGTTTGTTTCTTCCTCCTCTGCAGGCATCTAGAACTTACACTTAGCACCCTCTCACATCCAGAAGAACAAAGCCTGAAACGCAACGAACCTGAGCTCACAAGGCCTTGTACCACAGTTGTTATGAGCACAAAGGGCACGGGGCATCTCCCCACTCAGCAGGCATCTCAACTACAAGAGATAAATGGTTGACACTGAAGAAACAGGCCCTCCATTCCCACCAGCTGTCTCAGTCTGAAGTTTTGCACACATAAAACAGAACAAGGCCTAGAAGGAGAACATCTCTCATTAAATTGCACATCTCTGATTAAATTGATGCATGACGGACACATCATCCAAAATAAAGCCAACAAATAACTTAATTTTCAGAGAACATAGTGAACACACATTCTAAAGTCTGATTTTAACACTTGGGAAAAGGAGTTACAGCACTACAGTGCTAAGAAATATGCTCAAAATACACGACTGCTCCATCTCAGTCAAACAGTAATTAGATAAATTCTTGCATATTCTTTCAGAAGCATACTAAAGATAAATGTGTAGCACATTAGTGTGGATATGCTGCCAGTGTGATGTCTGTACTTCACATCACATCAACACGAGGACATAAAAGGACCACATTCCATGTTTCCATTAAGTCCAACATACTAAGTCTAAAACTCAGTATCATTGTGCAGCTGATTTCAGAAAGGGTATCACTGCTTTACCAGTGCAGAGGTGAAACAAAGTCCAAATGGTATGGTATTAGAGATGAAAGATTTGTCAAAGTAGCTTAAAATTCCAGGAGCAAGAAATCCTAAAGTAATCCATGTATTTGCTCCTGAGCAGTCGATGAGACAGCTTCCACTATTGCAGAAAAGTAGCACATAACCATGCTCTATGTGCTCTTGACCATGCTTGGTCTCTGTGGCTTAATAGCTTATTTTCAGGACCCAGTATGCAATGCAGTCAGCACAGGAAGAAGCAGAGAGCAGGGTAACAGCCTGCAGCTACTGGTTTAGACCAAGAGGTCCAGGAAGAAGAGAAAGGCAGAAGAAGCACGCCCAGAAAACCTTTTGTGCCAAAACTAGAAAGGCAGATTTTAAAATTTTAGGGGTAATTCTCAGACTGAAATCAGAGGAGGATGGTTGTTTTATTTGTTGCTGTTTTTTTTTTGGGGGGGGGGGGGGGGGCGCGTGCAGTAGGGTGTGGGTTTTTTTGGTGAAAGATGGCAGAAACTGCAGTTCCTGCATTTAAATAGGGAAATAGAGACAGAAAAGCCAGAGAAGAAATCTTTAACAGAGCCAGTAGACAGTTCTGTTTTTATCTCACACTGTCACAGTAACACAGGAATACAGGAAGTACAAGGAAGGTCAGCCCAAGCCCACAGAACAGGCAATTTAGTAGAGATGTGAAAAGTTAATAAGAACAATGATAAGACAAAATATAAAATTGTTTATTTATAATTTAAACACAGCCCCTTTCAGAAGCATCTGCACTCATTTATTGCTCTAGCTTCTACACATTAATACATACACAGTAGTCTCCATTGAAACTGAAGTAGGAAGTGGTATGTTCTGGCTTCAGCTCTGCCATAAGGTGGCAGAGCAACACCATTTCTGTCACAGGTGTAGTTGAGCTACGTGTGACAGCCTGATAGTTGCTGCAAGCATGCAGCTATGAAAGTATCCATAGAAAAGTTGTTTCCCTCCTGTACTGCTATTGGTTGTGCAAGACCAACCTCATTTAAATCCAGTGAAATATCTAAAGTCATGTCAGATCTAAAGTCATGTCAGACTGATCAGAAGTCTTGTTCATAATCCTAACAGACTTTCAAAGAGTCAGTTCTAAACTGTTTCCATGACAGCAGAGAGAATTTAAAGAAAACCAAGAAGCCTAAAATGCTATCTAATCAAAAGGAAAATTACTACAAATAACAGTGACACAATCAACACAGCTCTTCCTACATGATTTTTGTATGGCTTTGCCAGTTTTGTATCTTACCCTTGCTGACTGCAAGTGACAGTCATTTCTGAATCATTTCTCCCCTTGACAAGTCTAAGCAGGATTCATCCTAGCATGTTGATAATCCTAGCATGTGGATATGCACTGATACAGCATTGGCTAAGTTTCCTGGAATTGTTTAAGTTTTAGCTAGCTTGAAGTTTCCTAACTGGATTAACATGCTTACTTTCCCACTTCTGTAACTAGCCCTCTGCCGCCAAGAAGCAAAGAAGCAGCAAGCTGCTTCTACCACTACAACCACCTGCAGTATTTTCTGCCACAGGGCACTCACTACTTAAGTATTATCAACCAGCAATGGAACTACTACTTCTCCCTTTTAGTGAAACATGCTGCGCATGCTGTGCTGCAGTACATACCACACAGGAGGATTAAAGAGGGGAAGTACAAAACCCTTCTAATAAAGCCAAGGAGACAGATTCCCTGTCTCTGCAGCAGTAGATGTAGCTATGAGTACAAAAAAGGAAATTAGAAGTCTGTCTTACAAGATATTAAGTGGTTTAAGTGTTTTGGATATGTAAACAACAACTGAGGTCTTTGCAAAAAGAATTGTGGAGAGATGAGGCAAGAAGAACCAGGAGCAAGAACTGGTATCTGGGATGAAGTCCATGTCCCTGCTTTTAAAAACAGGCAGAGCTGAGACTTCAGGTCTGTTACACACTGGGTAAGTGTTTTAATAAATGTCCTAATGAATTCAAGACAAACAGTGGTCTTTCTTTGGAAAGAGGAGCTTAGGGAACACTAGAAGAAGCATTTGAGTACGCTGAGGCTGCTGAACAGCCAGTAAATACAGAGAGCTTCCATCAAATACTCTGGGTGCAATATGAAAGAGTTAAATACTGCAGCTACTAAAATGTTTTGTACACCAGAAGTGTGATCATGCATGCTGTGAAGAGATGACATGGATGTACAGCCATTCCATCTCCACCCCGCTTTGGAGGGGGTGAATTTCAGCTGTCTCAGCAAGATTTGACAGATGCCAGAGTTTGAGGGTTTAAATTACTGCCATCATATCTGCAATGACAGGCCAGAACAAGCTCCAAGCAGCACATGGCAACAAGATGATCATAGGAGATTCTTAATAGCTTAAGAAAGTTAACTTTAAAGGAGTTCCTTTAAAGGAGTTCCAGTGGTGATATGAGACCTTAGTATGACAAAAACTGAACCATATCACTGGTCGATTCTGTTAAAGCACTACAGTCAAAAACTGAAGGCCTTTAATGAACATCACAACACTACAAAAACCACATTATGTTCAAAGTGGCATTTGCCTTTAATCAGCAGACGTGATATTCCACACAATCAGCAATAGTTTAAGCAGCAAAATTCTTTCTACACAGAACAACTGAAATATAGGCCACGTAAGGTTTAATGTCAATTCTGTCTTCAACTTACAATATTTCTGGAATAATGCTATGTGGCAGTAGGAGACCAGTTCGTACATTTATTACAAGCTCAAAACGATGTGAATTCAACCAATACAGAAGCAGTTTTCAGTTAGAATAAGCAACTTTTATTCTTAAGTTGATCTTAAGGAAGAAGAGGAGAGGCGATAGAACAAAAACACCCACAAATTCTGTACATGCTTGACTTACACTTCATTGCCATAGGGGTCTGCCACACATTTGTGAGCAGCACCATGCTGATCATGCAAAATCTCTGGCCAATTCTACAAAAAAACTAGACATCAAACACTAACTCCCTACAGATAAACAGCTGAAGAACACTGAGTGGCAATGTTTCTTTTACAACTTTGTACATAATGCAACCCTTTTCATGTAGGAAAGTGCCATGTCAAGCCCACAGAACACTGCAGCTCACAAATACTGCAGAATACTGTAGTTTTGTGCCACTACGTGCTAGGTTACATTGAATTACAGTACATCACTTGCTGCACTGTTCCTTGCCCTAATGCAATATGCATAGGGTTAGATCACTAATTCATGATTCAGGAACTTTCTGCCTTCTTCAGAACAGAGGTCAGAGGTAAGCTATAGCTTTTGTTATTTTCTCATTCAACAAAGAATGTATATATATATGTATATATATCACTCCAACTGTGTGTGTACATATGTGAATGGATGAACAGAAATGGGATAGGCTAGATAAACCTGTAACCTAAGTATAGCAAATTTCAGTGAGGCACATCTTAAGCTCCAGAGTAAGCAAAAAAAGTTTCCTGACACTGAAATCATATGGAGTTGAAAACAGGTGATGTACCAGGGCTGTGGGCTAAACATCAGAAGACAGCTAATGGAGTCACTGCCATTGACATTCAAGTAGATATTACAAATAGGCAACCCCATCAGGTTAGCAGATTTTGCATGCTTTTCTCCACCAAAACAAACAGAGCCATTTTCTTCCCACGCTGTTTTGACTATTTTAGAGTTCTTCCATGCACCTAATATATTCTTTGGAGTCCTGAACTGTTGCCATGTGCAAGACAGCAAACCAAAAGGTTTCTGTAGTTTCAGCCCCTCATCTCACTTTGCCAGAAGGATTCCAGATTTAAGACCATGAAGAGAATAATTCAACTAGTGTCCAGCATCTTCATTGTTACAGGCAGTAAAGAATCATGCAAGAAACTACTGGTTACTTAACAGATGTGTTCACCAAGTCATTTCTAAACCCAAGATAAATCAGTGTGTTTGACACTGCTGTGCCACACATCCAGTCCATAGGACAGGCTTTAACACTGAGAACAAGAAACTTCCAGTTACATTCCAGTTTTCTGTCCTTTCACAGACCTTCAATTGTGAGCTGTGTTTAGCCTAGATTCTTCTGCTTCCTAGAAAAAAATAAGCTTGAAAGGCACAAAACAACTGCTTAAACTTCACAGATGTGGAAAAACATTGAGAACAGGATCTAGAAACACTTCAGCTTAAAGACTTCTTAAAATTGAGATTTTTTTTTTTAAGTTACCCTCATTCATTCCTCACATACTCATGTTGAAATATCCAGTTTCCTGTACAAAGCCCTATTATTAAAGGATATATTTAAATACAGCCAGAATTTCATCTCTCAGAATTAACTTTGCATGAGTGGCCACTGCAAAGGTTAGAAGAGCACAATGGCTAAATTAACTTAGAATCAGAGAGAAGAAAAAAACATCAATTCAGAAACACTGTAACATCACTCTTATGTTGCACATCATTTTATACACATTGACCATTTGATCACCCAGAAGTGTCAATATCTGAAACTCTCCAAGCTCAGAGGCTAACTATCTTGACTTCCTATCAGAACAATCAAGCCCACAGAAAGCTCCATTTTGTCACAGCTGGAATACTTTGTGTACACAAACTCCCAGCAAGCACTGCAGCCTTCACTAACATGAAGTTCTCTGTAGTAGCTTATGATTCCTTGAGTCACAGAAGATACTTGTGGACTCAATGTTTGCTAGGCAAAGTCATCTGCTGCATTGTGGCTTTAATCAGCCATCAGCCTCAAACAGCATTTGAGCTGTGTTGTTTGCCTGCTTGGTCATTTTTCCTCCCTCCTCTATTGGGAAAGTTACCTTTAATCAGAACAATCCTCTTCCCCAAAAAGAAGTTTAGAGTGCGCATGTGCATGCGCACAAAAACTTGAAGAGAGTTGGCTTTGCCATGTAAAGTATCCATGATGCAAAATCTGTTTCAAACCTCTCAGAAGACCGTACTCCCTCTTTTGGTTCATGATCCCGCAGTTGAGATCAGTGGCAGCAAAATCAGGCCTGGTCAAGTTCCACCCTGAAGGCAGGCAGCAGACCTGGAGTTTACTATAGAAACAGTTTTGTAACAACAGAGGCTTGGAGCAACCTCGCAAAAATATAAGCAACTTGGAGCCAGACATCTGAATTTCTCACCTCTGCAAAGCAGGACATTCACAGCCATGCCAGCTGTTAAGAGTGTAAGTATTACCATGTAACAAGAGATGAACAGGTATATGAAACAAAAAATTAAATACCTGTCTCAAGGTATCCAACACCAGGGAATTCTGTTACACCAAGCAAGTCAGACAACAGTCTTAATACTGCATTACTACTGCAGTGGCTGATATTTGTCAGAACACACATTTTCAAAACAGAGCACACAGTAATTGCCGTTGACATGCACTCAGTCTATTTATCACTGCTTACCTAACAGTTTGCAGTGCAACAACAGTCCATTGTATGATCCCTGTTTTAAAACCTTCTCCTTTAGCATGCTGTCTCAATACAAAGGAATTGCCAGTCCACAAACTCACTGAAGCAACAGCATTTGCAATATCATTATTGTTGTATCAGCACTTTCACTCAGCTTCTGCTTAGATGTATATTTAAATTGCTCTAAAAATTAATCCTAGAATACAGCTTCTACAGAGCTGTAGGAAAAAATAAAACTAACACGATAGACACACACAAGGTGTGCATGTGCAGTTACAAGCTCCCAGGTTGTTTTCATTAACTGGCAGCAGGAAAGTGTCTTTCATGGATTGCAGCTGAACTTGCTACTCTTCTCTCACCTTTCCATTTATTGCTACCTGCTTAAGCACGTAGCAAGTGTTTTTAAAATTCTGATAGACTCCATACAGGTTTACTTACTATTCATCAAACATTCAAACCCAATGGTAAATAAACTAGGGCCTACATATCTTACTGCAGTCAAAAAAAGTAGTTCTTATTACTTGCAGCTTTTAATATTTCCAGGCTCTAATACTTTCTTATTCAAAATTCAATTGTCTTGGAGCAGAACTTATCAACATTACATGCATCAGTCTCTATATGCAATAGCTAATAATGCATCATAAAAATACAATGATACTGGTCTGAACTGCATACTACACTTAATATACCTATGATGATAAACCTCTTAGTTCTGTAAAGCAGTGAAAACCCTCTCATACACCTTGCACTGCAAACATTTAAGACTTTGCTAGAGATCAACACTGAAAAGCCATTCATATATGTATACACATGCTTAGAGTTCAGACAAAAATAAGGAAGTCATATTTTAGAGGATGATTTTTATTTGGAAATACTTAAGTTTGGGCTAGTATTTTAGTCACTAATGACATGGACGTTGTTTAATTGAATTAAAGCTAGAGCTTTCTGCCAAAATCACAATGCAGCAGGTATTGTCCATACAGTGCTAAACTTCAATTTATTTGAAAAATACTGACTGTATAGATGACTTATTGCAGTACTTTTAAAAACCCTATAAGGGCAGACATGCATCACTTACAGTCTTTTGAAGCAAGACTCCCTCCTAAAGAAGTTAACTGCCAAGTAAGAGATCTGGGATCTGTTTCTTACAGTTTCCAACAACTAATCTTCATAGTCATTCTTTTATTCTAAAGGAAAAAAAGGTGAAAGAACAGGGATGTCAGAAAATCTACTGTGATATTACAGTGTGAGTTCATAAAGACAATTATTATGTTGCTTCCTTAGAACACTGAACATTGCTCTTCTGGTGTGCTTATTAATGCACACAGTCCAAACTGATTCAGCAGTTAAATCTAAGCAGAGCATACCAGTTAACACCACATCTCTTCAGGTTACTTTAGCTCCAAGCAATCCCAGCCAGAGCCCAGAAGTCTGTTGATCAAAACCTACTGTACAATCCAAATTTCAACTACAGCCTTTTAAAGTTTTATTTTCCAAAAAATATTTTGGCAGAACAGAATTAAAAAGCCCAAGAAAAGTCATCCAACAGCAATTTTATTAATGAACTATGATCAGTTCCTGCATGGGTAAAATCAGTGTTCGAAATAACTTAGTAAGAGTATTTACTCTCAAAACAAATCTCATATTGTCCACCCTGAAAGAACAACAGTAGGAATATTTAAGAGCTGATTCATCATCCAGCTTCCATTTTAACTTGCATTTTCCACTTCTCCTTTGGACAAGTGAAGATATTACCACATGCTATACAAGTTTTATTAAACCAGTTGTATAAAATAACACTTTTTCTAACACTTCCCAATTTTTTCTTTTAAGCTCCTGTGCTTCTTACTTTCAAAAAGTAGCAGGGCAGAAGGCTTTAGAGTAGTAGTCTTGAGAAGTAATTTCTGCAATAAGGGTAAAAGGCTTCTTTCCCCTGCTTTGCTTTACATCAACATACTGGAGATACCAGGTGACAATCTGCGCTTCCCTCACTTCAGTTCTATTAACAAATCTATTAACATTTTAACATCTATTAATTGTGTATGCTTCAAAGGCCTTCTGTAGAAGATTACTGGCAGACACATGCTTAAGAATATTTAATTCTGCATCACAGCATCAAGTCAGTAGCCCAGAAGTTTCAAGTAATGCTGTGCCCAGGCCAACTTCATGTTTTCTCCTCAGACCAGAGGGTGCTCCTTCATACAGAGAAAGGACACCAGACTAGTGCAGTTTTGATACAAGCCAGGTATCCAATAGTTCACACAAGTTACCACAGGCATTGTGTAATTAGCCTTCTAGTAAAGCAGCTAGGTTTTGAAAACAATGTTTGTTTCCTCCCTTATTTCCAAAAATAGTCCCTGATAGAACAGCAAAACAGAAGCCCTGAATAAAAACAGAGCAGAGAAAAACTGGCCATATATATGTTGTTCTTTATATGCATATGCATGAATATTGAGATGAGATGTGCACACATTTCACCTTTTGTGAATTTCTTAAGTTACTATACTATGCATGTAAATTAGTATTAGTTTTTGCATTGTAATTAACACAGGTGAGTAATACTTCAAAGAAACAAGACAACTCAAATCTGCTCTAAATCAAGTTCTGCCAAAGACTATTTCCAGGGAGTGTAAATAGAAGAGCAATAATCCAGAAGGCTTGACAACAGAAACTATATGTACTGCATGTATAGTTATTCACATAAAACCTAACAATTAAGAAATAGCACATTACACATCTGGACAAAAAGTCAAAAAGTCATTTTTCAGTATACAACATTTCACATTAAAAAAATGTTTTACCTTACAGACAGCTGACTGTGCACAAGAAATCACATCAGTATTTTTCTGGTGAACTACATCTCCACAGCCAGTCAAACTAAGGACGTTGAAGCACTGAACTGATAAAGGACTACTTAAAGGAAGTCATTTGCAGTCTATTTATTAGGACAGTTGAGCTCTACAAAACCCAAAATCCATTAAAAAAATTTGAATGCCAGCTAACACAATATAAATTCCAACAGAAAAAATTGCTGTCATATCAAAAGAGCTACACTTGCCAAAAGGCCTGCATTTGAGGACAAATGCTTTAATTAAATGCAGCAAAGTGGAAGAAGCAAACAGTCATTCTGGAAGCAACTATTTACATGCCAGTATGGAGGGGCATGTCCATTATGTGGAAAAGATAAAGAGGCAGATCAGAAAGGAGTTCACAGTTGGTCAGTTCAATCAAGCTGCTATTCGGAAGAACATCTCAGCCTTTTTCTGTTCTCCCCTTGTAGAGAAACAACACTCATTTGTGCTTCTGCCTTACCTGAAAGCCTGTGTCCATCTCCAGACCAACTTCCTATGGAACCTTATGAAACTGCTGATGGAGACAGTAAGCAAAAGCTTCTAAAAGTGAGAAGATGCAGCAGCAAACAACCTTGAAGATCACAGAATGAAAGGAATGGGAAGCAAACCGTGCAGAAAAACTAACAACAGACACTTTCAGTTGAAAGTAGTGGCAGCCCACTCTTTCACCAGGACTGGAGACCCAGGTGGGCTTCTTGTTCCATATCAGAGCCCCAGGCATTTAATTACATGCAATGCCTGTGTCTTTTTACAAAAACAGATGCTAAGTACCTGTTCTAAACTCTCCCACCTGGGTTTCTCAGACAATCTGTCATAACATAGGAGCCATCCAATGCTTTCATTGGTGGGAAGAAGAATTAATAAATAGATGTCCTGAAAGAGATTTCATGCTTTAAATATTATAATCAAGACACAAGTCATCATCCTCACTTATGTTTTAACAGGTCTTGGAGCAAAACATTCAAATGCAAAAACATTCACAGGTGGTAACACCACCTCAGGAGTTAGAAAGGGTATTACTTTAATTATACAGTGAGTGACACTGGCTTTCCACTTTGCATGGCTATTCTAGGTGTGTTGTTTTTTTCCTGCTCTCCCCACCACAGGTGATTGAAAGAGATGGCCTTTTCAGGCAAGCTATCTTACCATGACATTGCATATCCAGCTTCATATCCAGTTTACTCTAACAGATGTAAGACATAGAAAGGTTAATTACTAAATCTGGATGCCAAGCACCTGTGAAGCTACCATGAGTGAAGGGAGCATCTGTTTCAGATTCCCCATTCAGCTTAATATGCCAGCTAAAGTGATCACTGCTGGCACACAGGGTAATAACTTCTGATATTTCCACAAAAGAAAAACAAGAAGCACAAAATCTGAGTCTACAACAGAACGATTAAGATGAGAAGATTACACTTAATTCTAGAAGAAAAAAAGTGTCAAGGACTGATTTCTACCCCAACCCCCAATACTTACTTTCTGTTGTTGGGTTTGTAAGGAAAAAAACTAACAAAGTAACAGTAAAGTTCTAGTTGAAAAGAAAGTTATGATAGGTATTGGCACCATGTTTAAAGAGAAAAGCACCAACTGCTTCCATGTTCTGCAGCTCTGAATTTTTCCAGTATTTCTCTTCTATGAAGTTGGGTTAACAAGCTAAAAATAGTTTAGATATAGCTAGTTAGTATTTCCTACTAATGGTTTAACTCTCTCTCCATTCTAATAATGGAGACTGATCTAAAAGTGGTATCACTTAGCATTTGTAAAAGTCAAGTGTTCTTTGCCTCTCTCTAACCAAACGTTTTAATAAAGAAAGTCTAACCAAAAGTTTTTATAAAGAAAGCCTTCATGGAATACTCTTTGAATGTGCATATATAGATGCTAAGCACCTATTGGTTCTGAAATGCAGAAACTACATGGCACAAAACAGCACTGAAGTAACTAATTCATCCAGAAACTGACTTACTAGCCTAAGAGCAGCACATTCCTATTAAAAATGAATAGGCTTGGTTTTATATTGGAGTCAGGGAGTGGAAGTTACATTGCATGTTTTTCTTTCCAAATCAAATATTTAACAGAGGAAAAACACAGGTGTCACTGATAAGGAAAGATTAGTTGTAGCTTAAAACCACACACATGGATAGAAAAGTAGAGGGATCTGCTCTGCTAAGTGACCATACAAGCATATAATTTAAACTGATATTTGTTATCAGAGGAACTAGAAGTCTTTCATTTGTTTCCAAGAGTCAGAATTTAATATTTTCTTAAAGAAACAAACCAGCCAATTTCCCCATGTGTTCAGTGCCTGGAATTAATGAAGCGTTTACAATCAAAAGCATACAATTTTTTAATCTCAATAGGCCTAGCACTATGGCTAGGGTCACTCAACTGAGTGGGTGGCAAGAGCATAGGAACCAATGGTAGAACTTGAGTGGGGGAAGGAACCAAAGAAGCCAAAAAAACCACCCCCTCAGAAATGGGAGAGTAAAAATCCAAACACAGAAGCAACCTATGGGATTGTCATTCATACAGTATGATATAGAGACAAGTGATGATTGTGAGTCCTAAGTTATCTACTGTTAAATAGTTGATTACAGACAAGTGCTCTGACAACAAACAATGTAGTGGGAAATGATTTTATGAGTCCTTCAACATCAGATTAGGTCTTTTACTTGCAGTTTTGGAAAACATCACATTAACAGTCAGAATAGCATTTTGTTGATTCACAGTTTACTCTGTGAAGGCTCATCAGATTCAGGAGGATTGTGCTGTTCTGGCCTATATTAGGCTTGAATCCTTTTCCTAGTTACTATGCACAAAACTCTGAAAGTATGTGTTGTGTGCTTTATGCAACAAAAAGCATCTCTGATGAAAATTGGGAGGGCCTGTGTGAAACTGAAAAGGTAAGATGGATTTGAAAGATACAGGCAAAAAAAGCTAGACTAACAACTGAATAATTATACTTACCTATTAATTTACAATTTAAAAATTAAGTGTGTTGAACAAGATGTTCTTGAAAGAACATAAAGCAAGGAAGTGTCCAGTACAGCAAATGGATCTGGAAGTGTCCATTCTCCCTGCTAAGGACTTACAGTAGATACCAAGATGTCTTGTTCTAGCCTACGCAATTTGTTCAAGATTAGTTAGCTCCTTGAAGTACATGACATTTTTTAAAGCCCATTTGAAAAGATATTGCATAGGACTGGTTAATGTGTGTTTGAGGAACACACTGCTGCCTTTTATGTCATGTAAATAAACTTGCAAGAAAATTTCTATGCCATAAATTGCAAAGAAGATCTCAGCTTCCACAGACTCTGCAGGCTTCCATGTACTGTAAGCAATATTGTAAACAGAAATATCCTTAGCTGCTGTCCCTTAACTTGGGATGACTACTGTCCTAGGAGAGTATATTAAGTGAGAACCTACCAGATGACAGACTTACTCAGACTAAGAGTTAACTTCTGCTCTCTGATTTATCTTCTTGGACAAGAAGCTTTATATACAATGCAAATTATGATCCACGTAACAACAGTGTCAATACAGCCACAATGCCACATACCTATTAAAATGAGAACAAATACTGACAGTTGAATGATGGGAACAGCCTTAATACTATTTCCTTCCACTTCCAAAGGATATATTTCTCTCCACCCTGCAGTATGACTGCTTTTGAGGAGACCCTGTTTATTTTAAACATTTGCCTTATGATTCTGAATCTAAGAAAATACCTATAATAGAGGAAATCATGCCTCCTAACTTCAGATTCTTGAATTCCACCTTAGTTGTGTGTCTAAAACAGTAACTATTTGTGTCTCTAGACATCCAGTTCTGAGATAATTTCATCAGAAATGAAGGAACAGATGAAATATGGAACTTCATAAGGATAAAAATTTTCAGGTACATGACACTGTCTTGAATCTGAATTAAGGGTAACATGCTACTTATAGTGGCTAAGCATTAAATAATTTGCACTGAAGTGCAATTAGTAAATCAGACTTTTGTCAACAAAAGCAAGAGCACAACTACTTTCTGACCCTTCTGGTAGGAGGCTGAACTGCTGTTTCTACAGTACAGATAGAACTGTCCCGTATGTCCTTTGTATGCCATACCTTATGAGCCAAGAGCAATTGAAGATTTAATCCTTTTCCTACATCCAGAAAAGGTTAATCAAACAGTGGTTTTTAACTTTTCACTTCCTCAAAGAACCTTATGGGAAGTTGATAATGATTCAGGATAAAAGTTTATGCTTTAATTTTCCTTGTGTCCATAAAAAACAATTAATAGGTCTTGCTTCTACACCAGGATTTTTTTTTTTTGGAAGTGATTGTAACTACAGAATTACCACCCTGAAAAAAATAAAAACCAATTAGATTGAAATTAAAGGCTTCTGGTAATAATCAATACACTTGCGATTAATGAATATAGCTGAATTAAGAGCACACACATACAGAAAAGCCATTCAAAGCTGTCACTGCTCAATATTCCAGAAAAGCCAATTGTATAATTACCAGTGAGTCATAGTGGTTGCAAAGCAAAGAAAGCCAAAGTATGTATCAACTATGCACTGAAGCTCCAGGATAGCATTAGAGAAGACAACAAATATCTAAAAAGCAGCACAGGGTTAAGTTTATGTCAAGATGACAGAAGTAGCTCAGTTTGGTTAAGTCGCCTTTAACTTGCAATCATCTCCAGACAGAAAGGAAGACAAAGGTGTCTGAAGAAGCTCTAGAAAAAGAAAGCAAGAAAACCTAGAATTTAAAGAGTGAGACCTGCTGACTTTAGTGTTTAAGTTTACAGTTATAGTATATATTAAAAATTGGGGTAGACAACTCATATTAGCTCCTTTAGAGCTGTTTTAAAATTTCTATGGATTTATTCAAATACACAATGAATGCCTCCAAACAAATCTCATATGTCAGCACAGAGTTGGACAAACAGCAAAACACATTTTAATGCAACCCACATTTTTCCTGAGTAGCCCTTCTCTGGTTACTGTTTCCCTTCTTTTTGTCTGCTCATCAGATTGTGAAATATGTAAAAAAAAAAAGTATTATGAAGAGTTATGCTTCCCAACACTGTACAGAATACTTCTCAGATTCAAGTTACCACTATCAGCCTGTACATCATTTTTGAAAATACATTATGTAATACTGTACTACACAGAAAGGGCAAAATGTTTAACAGCACAAAACATGAGGGACAGCACCTTAAGGTTGTTATCCATTAAGTCTGAGGATTCTGAGAAAATAACATTTTAAACAGAAGCCAGACTAAGCCACAGCATTTAGGTAATAACAATGGTACTTTCCTCTGCCTCACCACAAAATGTAGATGCTACAACAGCTGTGGTTTCTTGCAGTTGTTGAAATGGTAATCCACAAGCTACTGCTAAACTACAGTTCTCTTCTAACTTATGTGAAAAAGCACCTACCTATTTAAGCAAAATCGAAATTGATACTACAAGTGAGATGACAGTAATAGTAAGGAGAAAACTACCTGAAGTTCAAGAAGTTTCCATGACCATGCACCATGTGTTTCGTTATCACTTCATGAAGATTTAATTTTTTATCTTTTGATTATTTTTGGGTTGATTTGGGGGGGATGCTGGGAGAGAAAGGAGGTGTTGTTGGATTGCTTTTTTGAGTTTTAAATGCAATTTTAGCCATTAACTTCATTTTCCAAGTCTCTTGTAAGGGAAAGAACATGTTCATATATATGTATATTAAGACAGAATTTATACATTTCAGTTATTTTCCACAAATTACACTAAAACCATGTAAAAATACAACAAACACTAACAACACTTTTATGGGATTTGTTTATTTTTGGTTTACAAACAAAGGCACCCAATATTTCTGTTTGTCTTATAAAAGCTCACAGATTTAGCATTTGTTTCCAAACATGTGTTCCTATAGCAGAAAAACATTACAGGAAAAAGCAGTTTTTCCCTGGTCCCAAATTTAAATACCAGTAACTGTTAAGTGACCACGTTGTTTCTTGTTTCAACTGCTTCTCTTATTTAACCAATTAGAATACCTTCTGTAACTTGCTAGTCAGTATAGTGAATCGAACTTTCTCTATCAAAACAAAGTTCAAGTCTGTTTCTGACCAACATCCATTACGTGCAAATACTTACGAAGAAATGCAATAAAACAGGGTTCTGATATGGAAATAAAACATTATCTTCAGATAGAAATTTCACAGACTGACCACAAAAAACAGATGTAATAAGTGTGACACTGAATCTACTGTCAATTAAACAGAACGACTGATGAGCTTAAGATACCAATAGTCAACAGATAACCACAACCTCCAAAGAAAAAGGTGGGTTTCTAAACTGCCAAGTGTTTAAAGAGTAGAGGTTAAGTGTCCTTACATTTGAAGCAATCCTTTTCTTCAGTCACATTCAACAGAATAGATTCCTAAGTAGCATGGATCAGAAATAATCAATTAATTGGCTTCATAATTCCCAGTATTAACAAATCAACATTAAAAGTATCACGTGTAATGGTGATAAAGAACAAAAATTTTAAGTCAATTGCTTCACAGAAATAATTTTCAGAATATGATGCATTTTTTTTTTTTGCAAACTTCAGTCACATACCAACACGGGAAGAGGGATATCATTGGATTGTAGGCACCTCTGAAAAAAGTCTGCAGTGCAGGAATGCTTAAGCATACTTTCAGATCTAGTAAGATGCTTGGGGAGGTAACTAAAAATGTAGCATACCTAATGTATTTGTTAAAGCATAACATCTTCAGTCACAGAAGCCATAATTTATTTTCAGCCACAGTCAGGTCTCTCACACAAGGTGTGGTCCTAGACCTTTCAGGCTTTCCATCGCTAGCTTTATATATATACACACACAGGTCATTTTAAAAAGGAATTACAGCCTAACTACTTACTACAGAATACTTAGCTTCAACAAGGAAGCCATTATCTTTTCAAAATGATATACACCTGCATGAAAGGTGTTCTCTTTAAAGTAAGTTTCCACAAGAATAGCAAAATAAGTTCTTTACATACTTAATTCAAATAGGACGAAAAACTACCAAGGGCAAGTATAATGTAGCTCTTGAGTAATTAAGTCATTATTTGCCTTTCCAAGCAGATTCCAAGAACGTATTCACATACAGTATAAATAGATTTTAATAAACAAACACTGGGCAAGGGTGCTTGTCAGTGCATCAATTAGAGGAACAGTATTCTCAAACAGAATTCTGTGCAACCAGGAGTTTCAAGGAATCTTTATGTATTGCCTTAAACAGGGACTCAGGCTTTTCTTACAACTTGTTATTTGTCTGAGTTTTACCTACCAAAACAAATTACACAGAAAAAACAGTTTAAATTATTAGGTTTAAATCTGAAGAAATCTAAGTAATAGATGAAAAACTGTTAACATATTTGAAATTTTGAAGCAAGATGCCTCTTGCTCTGCTTGCCCAGTGAAACAAAAGGGTTTTATTGGGGCAGAGATGAGAGTGTGCTTATGCAATGGTCTATCCATGCATCAAATTTCATAGCTCAGTTTTTAAAAAGCTATAAATTCATGAAGTATTTGCTAACATTACTTAGAATTTAAGAACAGGTATCTCTCAATGAAAGCCTACAGTTTGTCCAACTACAGTTACCAGTAATACAAGTATCAACTAGGCATAATAAATACTTCTTAAATACATTTACCTTTTAAAGTCAGAAATGTAACAATCAAGTGCTGGCTCTGTATTCCCAACAAAAATCATTAAAAAAGGATGGTCAATGAATATTTCCCCCCTCATGGTAATGTTCCCTTTCATCTTTTCAATGATAGGATCAGTTCTGCTTTTGGAGAAGCAAATTGCTCATGCTGACAAACACAAATAGAATGGTGCCAATTTTGATCACAGAATTGAATCACTGAGTGCATTCTGAAAACCAGATAGGACAAAAGGCTTTTCCATAATGAAGGGAGACTTTTTTTTTGCTTTTAAAAGCAAAGTAGTTACCATTATGACCCTACTTTGAGAAGGGAAGAAGCGGCAAAAGTAAAGACAAATTATAGAAGTCCTCCACTAGTTTTTCCAGGAGATCCACCAGCATTTATACACTTCTGAAACTCAAAATCCTTTGAAGTTTTAGGATTTCAAATAAATAGGTCAATAAACTAGCAATTACTATGACAATATTTACCTTCCTCAATGTGGTGTAAAAATTAAAAGAAAAAAATAAGTATGTTAAGGCAGATTTCAATCAAAATGTTCCAAATTGCACAGTTATGTTGGTCAGTGGTCTAAAACATTCTCTCCCCCCATGTCAATGAATTAAAGTTATTTAAATGCTTGTCTAACACCAGTTCAGACCAGCACTTGACCATTTTATTTTCTATGTCTTCTGGAAGATATGTAACTAACAGTACATATACCATACCATCTATTTTGCACTCCAATTTAAGATGAAATTATGCTTTTACAAAATATGAGATGACTACGTTACAGGCTTTGTGTAGTTAAACCACCATATGCATAGAAGCCCTAATGCTCAATTCTCTTCTTCAGTATCTCATAGTACTGGAGGCTCTGAAGTACGAGAGGAACTTGTAACACAGACTAACCACAAAGTACCAGATATTTCTTGCCATTTGTGATCTTGCAATAAAGATACGCCAGATCAGGATCACAAGAATTGTATTGAATCCATAGCGTATGTTCCTTAACCTAAGTGGGGAAAAAGAAAAAAAAACATAAAAGCCAAGGTACCAAGAACTACAGGGAAAAGAACATTAAAATAACTTCTAATGTAGAATTTAACTTGTTCATCTATTAATCTCAGGATACTTTATTAAAGTGGTATTAAGTTAGTGCATTAAGTAAGCTAGTAAGTTGAAGAACAAGCAGAGAAGGTTGAAGAACAAGCAGAGAAGGCCTTTTTGATTGTTCACTGCTCAAAGAGAAACATGAAAATTCAGGAATAGAACCAGCCTTGTAGCTAACTACATATACAACTGCTTCATAGTTGCTTGGTAAACCCTTTGAATGCCAAGGTCACACACTGACTCACCTCAAGACAGCCACTCACCCAAAACCGGGCTAATTTCACCCTAGCTCCCTTCCAAGTATTTAAAATTACGTATTTGTAGAAACATCTATTACTGCTGACAAAAAAGTTTAAGATTGTTCCAGCTGCAAAGTTCATAGCCTCCATGGCAATTTTAAACTCCTTCCTTCTAAATCCTTTAAGGATTAGGAAAAAGGAAGTGCTGTTTTAGGGTATCTGTGATTTTTAGCAATCTTCTCATGTAAAAATGAGAAGCTCCAAGATGACTTGAAACCAGAATTTGCTCAGATTTCTTAAAAAGAACGTGACATCTTTGGTTCAGTAGACCATAACAATTTGTATTTGAAAGGCAGCTCTTTTTAAGAAAATACTCACTGGCCTTACATTGCTGTACAGGCATACCGGGTGTTATTACAGCCAGGCCTTCCGTTACATAGGATGACCAGTTGCAATTCCAATATAAGACTATTTCTCATGTTATTTTGGCACAATCCTTTGTACAAAGAATGTCACTTGTGTTCAGCGCATTTCTGAACTGCATCTAAATCCAAAACTAGAAGGGGACACCTCTTCAGCTATGCCCACCATTATCAAAGATTATCAACTTTAAAGAGTATATTTGAGATTTTAAATTTATTCATTTTTTACTTTTTTGAAAAGAGCCACATCATAAGAGAATTCAGGAAAAATGTAGTCAAAGTAAACATACAAGGATATTCACTTAGTCCTCTAGATCCCTCACTTTTTTCAGTCTTTTTCTATCAGCACTAATTTTGTCAGTCAAGTCCTAGTCAAGATTCAAAATTAATCTCTGAAAATCCAGAAAACCTTCATTCCCATTAAAAATTGCCTGCAAACGTGTAATTCAGGCTTACAACACATCTAGCTGAAACCCATAATTTCTCACATACTCAGATTACTTTGTTGCTATACCATGTGTATATTACAAGCACGTATTACAGCTGTGTCTCTGAATATGCTATTGTAAGGTTAACACTGGCAAGTTTGGCCAAAATTCTCACTGAGATTGTGCCATGCTAATCTCTTTTGAAGATGACTTAGACCACTTTCCCTCAGGTTGTCAGCATAACAGATAAACAATATTGCAGAACAAGATAAATTGTTCTTTTTTCACTCTTTAAAGAGAAAAAAGAAAAAGACTATCAACTGTCTTTATGAATCGCCCAAGAATAAAACAAATGGAACTACGCCAGTGAAGCTCTGAATAATTACAACGCATTCAAATTGGAGGAGTTAAGCCACAGATAAGAGGCTAAAAGACTTCATCTTACAGCACCAACATCAAAGTTTCCTGCACTGAGGTGGAAAGTCCATGCCTGTTTACTTGCCTGTTTCCAGCAGTAATCTTCCCAAAAGAAAATTATTGTTGTATTAAACCACCGTAGTTGAACAAACCATTCTGACCCTGTATTACTGTGTACCTTTTTGATGTTCCAAAAAGCATACACAAGTAACATCAGAAACCTGGATTCCAGTATACACTAGTGATCAGAGCTATAGCCATAAACCCAGACATACTAGGATTATTAATACAGAGAACAAAGCAAGATCTACAAATGAAAGAAAGATAGCATCTGACTAAAGCATTAGAAAATGCTTTAGACAACATGCCTGGAATAGAAGAACTCTGGTGGAATTAGGCAAGTGCTATAAAGAACAGTAAATTATAAAATGGAAAAGCAAAACTTGACAAGGACAGAGAAACGAAAATAAGATGCACACTTACTTATTCAAGTGTTTCCGAGCTGCAGGGAGGCCAGACATTTCTTCATTCAGCACATATTTCTTTGTTCCCATGCAGTAGTTTTCCATGTATTCTGCCCAATGTAGTTGTCGAACATCAAAATTAAAAGTCTGCATAAAATAAAAGCTTTCATTATTAACTGCCAAGAAAGTCAATCATTTCTGATAAAGATGTAAAGAAAACAACTACCTTTCTATCAGATTAATTTTGTTGCAATGATAAATTTTTTGTCCTTTATTGTAAGAATGATTCACATTTAGATCCATCTGTGACCAAACCACCAGCTTCTCATACAATCAATCTCCTGCAAATTTCAACCATTCCATGCCTTGTTTTTCCTCTTGAGTAATATTCTTCCCTCAGCTTCCAAGTGTGCTAGTTTCACATTTCATCTCTCCGTAAAGAACTCTACTCTAGAAGTAATGATTTTCTGTTGTTTCCTTTCTAGCCAGGAAATAATTCTCACATGCTATAGAATAAGCACACTGCTCTGTATCAAGTTCACAGATAGAGATGCAGTTCTTTTAACTGTGCTTATAGTTGTACCACTATGTTTTAAAAAGAGTCATAAGAATATCTACTGCGGAAGTTACTACGGTAACTTCACAACTTCAGTTTCTCACTGATGTCCATTACCCCCATCTCAAACAATACTACAGTACAGCAGCCAGTTAAGTCTCAAAGACAATAAAACCTCTAGCTCAGTTTCTGAACTAAATACTTAAACATTGCTCTGTAAGAACCTGCCTAATAGGACTGTTCTATGAAACTGCAAGCTAATAGAAGAGCTTGTTTACTGTTACTGCAAGTTTCACTCCTCTGTTGTTCCCAATCCCTCCTAGGTTGGATGTTCCCACTAAATGTCTTGCAGTGCTCAGAGGGATCAGCTTTGACATGTTAAAAGAGCAGAAAAAAATAATCCACTGAGCAGAGATGGGAAGTCTGATGCTTAACTACTAGGAATACTGTATTTAATGACATTTGAACAAGCTGATAGTGAAATGTCACCAAACAGGGCAAGTCAGAAATTGACTACAGCTTATGATATAAAATGTAGTTAGCAACAATAAATACACAGTTCCACTGTGTTTCAGAAAATAACATGCGTAACTCTGGAAAAACTATCAAAATCTGGGAGGAGGGGATGAAACAGCAGGAAGATTAAGATATTTCTTATGAGAAGTGTCATTCACTCTTACTCAGGTCCTCTATTCAACAACAGTTTTTGTTCTTCCTCAACCACCTTCAGGACTTTTGTCATCCTGCTTCTAGGTATGCTTCCCCACTGCATGGGGCAGTTTTAGTTCACAATGAGTGAGAGAATTTGAGAACAGGTAACTGTATTGCCAAAGCATGAAAAGCATACACAGAAGCTGTCACTAGTTTGAAACAAAAAGCAAACAAAAAAGCCCCTCAAAACCTACCTCCTGTTCCTCAGGAAAAGGAGATAGTGGTCAAGAAATAAAGCCTTGTTTTACTCATGATGCATGTAAAACCAGTAAGAGCTTGGCTACTTGGCTGACATATAGGACAACACCTGATCATGTATGATCAAGCCACCCTAAGAACCATCTTTTGTATACAGCCTCCTTCAAGGGGTCCTGTCCTTCCTCATCTCTGATCAGATCACTGATCCGGCTTACAACACAGCCCTGTACAGACACCTTGGCATACTCAAATGGCTGTGGCAGGATTATCCAGAACTGAGTTAATACCATGCTTAGTTCCACATTGCAGTAAGCAGCATTACTGATTCATGTCATCTTAGAACAGCTAGTTTGTATTTCACTTTGTCCCCATATCACACAGCTACTTACCTTTTTGTCTTCAGGGGTTAGCTGATTCATTAGCATAGTCATATTTTCAGTATTCCAGATCCAAGAATTGCTTGTAAAATATTCTAATAACATCATGGCCTTATGAAGACGTGATATTGTTTTCATCATCCTACAGTCCAAGGATGAGAATGTAGAGGTTACAGTGGTAAGTATTAGTTCAAACAAGTAAAACAAGAGGATTATAAGTTTTATAACCCCGCACCTCTCCTTCAACATAACCCATCCTACTCTGTATCCAAACCATGAAAAAAGTTATTAATACACAGAAATATCCTATCAGTCGAAAGTGAGATGTTACTGGACTTTAGCTGTCCAATCTTGATATGAAAGCAGAACTTGCTGGACAGCTTTTTTTTTTTTAATTCTACATTGGAACAGTAAGTTTCCTCTCTAAAAAGAGTGGCCAACAGAAGACAGCATTTTACCATCCTTTCTTTGTAATTTAGGACAGTGATACCTAACACTTTTCACTTCAGCATAACAAGCATCTAGTTGTACTGAACAATTTAACTTGATGAACATGTTTAAAATAGAGTTACACAGTGCAGAACACAGCAAGGAAGTAAGTTTCCCTAACTTTCTGGCACACTGCGCATGGCCATGTCTCTAAGAAAACTCATTTGTTATGGTCAGTAAGAGACCAAGGCTTAGAACCAGAAATACAGCTTTGCCCCCTATCCCTACTGTTACTGCAGCAAACAGCAGGTTCTATTCAATGGGCAGATAAACCATAGCATATCCCACTAGTTGGGTGATCAGTTCCAGGCTACTTCAAAATATGCAAAAATAACCTTCCATTATCCTTTATTATGCAGGGGTGACAACTCTGTAAAAATATCACAGAATACAGAGAAATTATGTTATAAGGATCAATTTGGGCAAATTTCCCTTTGATCAGAACACCTGAAGTAGACCCAAAAAACATGAGTTATCCACTCTTAGATGAAAGAATTTTCTTGTTGTAAAGGTAGGAACGTTGCAAGTGTTACAGAGCTACATATGATCACTCAGCTTCAGTAAGTACTAGGTAGTACTTACATGAAATGCTATTACATTTCTGCTTACAGGGCTTGAGCTATTTCCATCTCACAGAATTGCTTCCAATTTGATCCTTACAGCAGGGCACAATGGTCATTTTAAGCAGAGCACAGGGACATATAGGAAAAGCAAAGAAAGCAGAACAACCCAGCAGTAACAGGAAATGGCTTTCTGAAGATAAGTTTTGTTCAATAAAATACATAGCTGCAATATAACTCCCTGATTTTTCTCTGGAAGTTGCCTTGGTACATTCGTACTTGTAGGGGAGTCAGCACAATCCCAGAAACTCTTCCAAACATTTACATTGACTAATATTAATGACTGGTATCTCACTATGTAAGGCAATAGTGAAATTGCCTCTAAGTCTCATGAAACGGAGTATTACAAATGGCCAAGACCACTGAAAAAGCAATATGTATTTGAAGTACAAAAAATATGAACACTTCCTTAAAACCTTCCACAGGAGTATACTTAAAGAACTGTATTCCAATTTTAGACTAACAGTTAGTAGACATTCCTAGATGCTTTCAAATTAAACTAACACTCATTTACAGTTTCCCCAGCTGGGCAAGTTGGCTATACAGGAGCTTAGTTGGAGTTCCCGATTCAAAAAATAATTAAGAATGTAGACTGTGTCCAGTATATATCCAGTGCTAACAAGGCTGAACTAAACATCCAAAAAAAGGAATGATCCTCCAGCAACTGTCTTAACAGATGTAAGTCCAAAAAAGTCAAAAATATAAACTCAAAACAAAGAGCTCACTGGTCAGAATAGCCAGAAAGACAACTTAGTAAAATGCCCTGGATAACAATAATGCAAAATAGGACATGGCAGCTACATGCTTAGACACTGTGGATGCCTGTCCACTGACAGTCTTAAGTTTATTTAATGTAGTTGAACTTATTGTGCCTCTCCGGTTTGTTATGCTAAACTGGAAGAATAGCTGGATTCTAGTTAGAGTGCCTAGACTGCTTCAGTACAAGAAAACTTGCATCCCTGCAAAAAACTAAGTGGTATAAATGAAAATCTGAATAAGTGTAGATTTGGAGCTTGCTACCAGCCCCTGACATTATTTTTAGTTCTTTTTCTAAGAAGAGTCTCTAACCTTTGCAGGGAATCCTGCTGTCTCTACTTAGGGGTATGGTTTTAGAACACAGATAAGCCGATTTAAAAAACAAAACAAAAAACACACAACCCAAGTGGCTAAAGACAATTCTTTTACTTCAGCTGCAGATTCTGTCTCACATTGTATTTAGTGACTGGCAACAGAACCAGATAATTAAGTTCTTCATCAGAAAAGTGTGGTTTTTTTTTTTTAGGATTAGCTTCTCATCAGCCAAAATAATCAAATGTCTCTACATGCTCTTAACTGCTAGATCTGACACAAAAGAAGTGACAGGAACATGTGGCAAAAGGAGGGCAGCTTCCTCAGTGACAACTTGGTAGCCTGCACTAAATCAACATGAAACTACGTTTCCCTCTCCCACCCGCTTTGCAAAAGAAAAGGACTTATGGTGACAACCTCTTATATTCAGAGATGTCAGCAATAAGTGTCATTTACTGGACACCTATTCTAGCAAACTAAGTTTTGTTAGAGAGATTTTCAAACTTTAATAGCATCACATTCCTCCTGCAAATGGAAATACAGATGACAAAGAAGAATGTGAGAAGTATGTAATGAGGCTTTCTCTCTCAGCCTGAAATTTATATATACACACTTGATAGCAGTTAGCTACAATTCTTCAATATCAAAACTATATATAACCAGTCAGTGTAATATCAAACACTGCATCACACCTTCATAAGCTTAGGACAGAAAAATCAGACCTGCTGATCATAAGGAGCTGAACACTAGCTGCAGTCAGCCAGTGTGACAATATGCAAGGCTTTCACCTACAGTAGGTATAATTTTGCCTCTACTAGCTAGCCCTTATTGCCATTAGCACAAAATACACACAAAACACAGCCAATCAAGAAGCACAGAGAAATTGAGTTTTAAGCAACAGTTAAACAAATCAAGTATCCATAAATTAGGTGGGCATGTTTCTGTAGCAGACAAAAAGTAACCTGGCTTAAGGTTATCAACACATTTTCAAGTCTTACGCCATCTATTGTTTCTAGGCTGAAAAGTTCTGAAGCCAATACAAGATATCCTTCAGAGGATCTGTGTTGTTAATACACAAGTCCTTGCATAAGCATTAGAGACAGTCGGAAAAAAAATTAAGATTCCTCCTAAGATATATGATACAAGTATTCACATTTGTCAAATGGTAAGTTTTTATTTAGCTGTAAGTTTTGAAGTATAAGACAAAGAGGAATTCTTTGTTTCTAGCAACTCTGTTGTTCCTGTAAGTGCAGAACTTTTTTCCAAAGTATTTGCAAGGGGAAAAATCAGTCATCTATTCAATGAAAGTATACTGTTCGCTCATTTCTGGTTTCTAAGACAGAGACTATGTCAAGGGTGCTTCATGTTAAGTTTTAAGAAGCTTTAACTGAATTGATCTCTTTATACCTCCCTGCACTCATCAGCTCTACCTCCTCTGTAGTTTAAGAAGCTTTTTAAGAAGCAGTAGCAGAAAATGAATTGCTGGAGAAACACATGAATTAGAGCTTCAATGTTTCATGTTACTTTCTGTTACAGAATCACAGAATGGTTGAAGTTGGAAAGGACTTCTGAAGATCTTCTAGTCCAACCCCCCTGCCAAACAGGATCACCTAAAGCACATTGTGCAGGATGGCATCCAGCTGGGTTTTGAGTATCTCCAGAGAAGGAGACTCTACAACTTCTCTGGGCAACCTGTTCCAGTGCTCTGTCACCCTCACAGTAAAGAAGTGCCCTGTCATATTCAGGTGGTACTCCCTGTGCTTGTTCTTCCAGAGTAATTGGAAAGACCTGCTGGGTGTATATTTTCAATGGCTTTAAGATTTCAAACGCACTGAGCTGCTTTTGAGAAGAGATGGTTCTGCTGTGATAAGTCCTGTGCAAAGTTACAGGCAAGAACTATGCCTTATATTAGACAATTAATAAGCTTTGCTATGCAACTAAGTACATATAGCAAGCTACTGACAACACTGCCAAACTTGTACAGTGAGAATTATCACCACTATTTATATAGAGGCATAATACTACAAAAGTCTACTTAAGTAGTTTAAAATATTAAATCCTCATTATGTCATTCAATCCTTATTGTACTTATTTCGATCCTTATTGTACTTATTCCATCTACAATGTTCGGAAGAATTACATGCATTATTTCTTCCTTCATTTTCCTTAACTCTTACTCAGAGAATTGTTAACTTCAACAATGTTTCACTAGATGCAAAAGCAATGAAAAATAAGTTCTCCATCTCACTAAAAGCTTTATCTGCTTCCACGAGTACAGTGTACCAGAACAATTTCATATTGCATAAAGATTTCAATAGGTTACATTTCCAAAAAAATTCAAACCCTTCAACAGAAGACTTAGTTTTTGTGTGTTTTTTTTTTTTTAAATAATTATGAGCATATTCCTTTAGTTCTAAAGGGTTATAAAACCCAAGTAGTTCTATTTGCTAAGAGTTTCTCATATAGTGACGGTATAATATCCTGACAGTATGACAATAGTGCAATTCAACCTATGCAGCAATTTCACTGATTAGTTTTTCCTACATTATACGTGTAAGGAATGGTCTAGCAATTCATGTCACTAAGGAATTTGAAGGGTTAACATTGAGGCCCAGGTTTAGGTGATAATAGAACAAAGGGATTTTTTGAGAAAAACTGCTGACTACTGCACAGGATGTGCAGTAGTTTCTGACATCCGGCCAAGAGACTACCAAATAAGGAGGAAGGGGGAGCTGAAGGACGATTGAAAGGCAAAGTCTGGGAGGAAGACCATGAGCCTTCAACATGAACAACCCCTGAGAGACCACCAGAGACTGATACGCAGGCACCCCTGGGAGGGCTTCGGATTCCGGAAATCAATTATAATAACCCTGCCTCTTCTAGAAGTAGTAATGAAGATGTATTAGCCTAGGATCATAAAGATCAGCTGTCTTATGTAACAGGTGTGCATCTTGCTGGAGCAGAGACTCCCAGCACATCCAGCGCTGTTTGCTTGCCTCTATTCGTTTAATAAATTGTAAACTTTGATTGCAATCCTATTTGGGACTCAGTCATTTATAACATATGCAATAAAGAGCCTAGAAATGTATTCAGATTCACAGACAGCAGACTGTGCTAACTTGACTTCATGTGGTCTACAATATTCAGATTTGCTTGTGCTGATTTCATAATTATTTTATTTTTTTTACTACACGGTCAAGTTTTTCATGCTAAATTGTGGTGCAGACAGGTCACATTTTAGATTAAGCTAGCCCTTCACTCAGAAGAGCATTATAACAAGCTCAAAAATCTGCAATTATGTTCCCAAGGCTTTAGAAGCTTCCTAGTGCATGCTACTTGGTAATTAAAACCAGAGGTCAACCAGACAGAATGACAACAGCAACAGCAGTACACCCCTATACTAGTGCCATCTCCAGCCTATCAGTTAAAGTAGGTTTCAAAGTACTTTGAGCCAGACAATTAGAAAAAAGCAGAAGAATAAAGATCTGGCTCAATTTTCTGCTATTATTAAATAATGCATGAAACCCATTAGGATTTAAAACTGCATGTCTCCTTTGCACCTCTATCAGAGTTTCCTTCTATTACTCTTTTAAAGAAAAGCTCTTTTTAAAAAGGTTTAAAATTAAAGAAAAGAATCCCTATATAATGAAAGCTACATTCCTGTAAGCGTGCTGGGCATCAAATTTAAAAAGTTTTAATTCCAAGCAACTGAATAAAGTGTGCTACAGTTTGCTTCCTTAGCAACTGAATAATCACTTTTTGATTTAGTTGAACCTCCCATCTTTCCTCCAAACCTGAAATCTTGTACATGATAGGAAACCTATTCAGCTGCTACTACATAAAACTAATTAGGAATACTCATAATTTATACTTCACAGGCCAGAAGATACATGTTTGATGTCACCTCTTGAACTAGTACAGACTAAGATTTAAATTGTGTTTGAACACTAAATAGGAACTCCAGAAAAAGCAAAAAAAACAAGATTCAACGTTTCATGCCTTTAAGAGTGTTCTAAACAATGTGTTTATTTATAGCCTTGTTTTACTCCCATAGGTCAAATACTTAAAAGACTGGACTTCCAAAGACTGACATGATTCTGGCAGCATTATTTCCCATTTGGAAGACAGCAGGTTGATATTTGTAGTGTAATTATTTTTAAGTGCAAGTGATGGAGTCTTGACATATATCAGGGAATTTCTATCAGTTTTTATTAAGAACATTTTATATTGCAGAACCACCTAAAAAGCTAGGAATTCATGCTTAATACCTTCCTTTGATACATAGAGCTTAAATCTTTTCAATGTGGAGATAACTGCACAGGCACAGCTGTCTGTCCCTACTGTTGCTGTGAGTGCTATGCTATTGAGTAGGCTTGGAACAATGGAACCCAAGGCAGTTTAGAAGTTTTTGCCTGCAAACTACTTACATTGCTTCCTTTTATTGATCCAGTGCTAAGCAGTAAATAATTTTCCCCTCCTTGTAAGATAGACCTAGACTACAGGACAATGAAAGAATACTCACTTGTATTAATACACTGTCACCACAGTGGAGATTTAAGAGTCTGATGACGAATACTTTTGAAAACATAATACATGCAATGAGTTAAGATCATATGGCTTGGCAAATCTGAAACAGATTGCAGTGACATCTTATATTCTTTCTATGTAATCTAGTTTGGCCTATTTAGCAGAATTATGCAATTTTCACCACTTCAGAAGTTAGTCAGCTAGTAGTGTAATTATTATAAACTGAATGGAATGTTGAGATGATACAAAGTATACCAGATCAACCTGTATCATCTACAGGAATAACCTGCAGTTATTTACTCT
This sequence comes from Anser anser, assembly GCF_964211835.1. Classification (NCBI taxonomy): domain Eukaryota; kingdom Metazoa; phylum Chordata; class Aves; order Anseriformes; family Anatidae; genus Anser; species Anser anser. The sequence continues at coordinate 1,277,729 of NC_139725.1, forward strand.
GCCTCCCTTCCATTTTCAGTTTATAATAGCAACAACAATCTTAATGCCAACCACTTCCCTGAGTTTAATGACTGACTAGGATTCTGACCTGAGACACATCTTGGACAACATTGGTGAGTCAGACATTAATCTCTTAGAAATGCAGTCAATGGATTGTTATTGCTTATAGTTAGTAAGTCTAGATAGTACCCATGCCATGTTGTCTTCATCTCCACCACCTTATCAAAATATTTTTAGCCCTGTCCTTCTTACCATGGCTTATGACCTGTCAATCTGAGCAAAACATCGTGAAAAAACGCAGGCAATATATGGGAGACTGTGGTCCGACAGTGATGCAAAAGGGGGTTTGAACAAAGACTCATGCTAGGGTGCCTTACTGCACTGCTTAACGGATTTGTCGTGTAATTCAAATATAGGTGCTTTACTGTAGGAAAAGATAAGGATCAACATTTTAATTACTTATCATTCAAGAATGAACATAATTTTCTATATCTTGTACTCTGTTTACCTTGAATACTCAACCCCCCAAACAAAATATCCAACAAAAAACATCCTCATTTTTGCAAGAAAGTTTAAACTCACTTTGAATTCAATGACCTGCTCTCAGAGAGAAAAAAAAGAAATAGAAAAGGTGAGTTTTAGTCACACAACATTCAGGGGAAGAAGAAATCAATATACACCACAGTGTAAGCATAGCTTTGTTTAAAAGTAAGAGTAACAGAGAAGACAGAGCTAGTCACCATTACCTTGGGCTTCTTCCAGTAATCCTGAGGTAGATATCATACAGGAATGCTGGGGCCTTATGGCTTACAGCAATCCAGTAATGATATAAAAGGTGATTGGAAGTTAGATTAACATTGGGCCGTCTGAAGGCCTGTTCGAGAGGATTCCTCTTGAAAGTAGAGATTACATGGTATTCTGAGAAAGAAAAGTTGCGTAACAGCTTTGATAGTAACCATGTAAAGTTCAATGGTTTTCCAAGTACATTACAGCGTACAATATTTACTTTAGTATGCTATTTAAGTAACCATCCTAACTCTTCTAATAACCACAAAAACTAAAACAGCTATAAGCTTTAAATCTAAGATACTGTTAAACTGGTTCTTATTATATCAAAGTTTTTTATACCTTTATCTTCAGAATATTTTACTGTAGCTTTACTGTAGCTTCTCTTTCTGGTCTTCTTCCCTACCTTCAGTTGATTTTGAGAATTCACAGCAATTTCAGTTTATATAGCATGTAAAGCTATTTAAATATCCATCTGTATTTCATGAAGGCTATTCTAATCTTTTAAATGAAGAACACTTTAAAAAAGTAGACTGAGGACTTTGCAAGTATCTGAAGTGCATTTCAAGTTACATTCAACAAATTATCCATATTTAAGCTTTTCTAAAAAAAAATAGTTAGGATTGGACTCCAGGTCAAACTCTCGTTGACAACTAAAAATTCTGTACATATGTATCAAAATTCACTTTATCTTTGTAATCATCTCTTGTAACTTCATTCCATTGCTTACAGGAAGTCTTTAAATACCCCAATTAGAATCGCAATATAAACGAAGCCAGCAACTTTCCAACTTCAGCTGAAGTGATAAGGCTTATAAATACAGATACATAAGACAGCAAAAGCAAGTAAAAGGGTGAAGAAAGTCGTCAGAAATAACAGGTATTTAAGCATTTGAGATAAAGAATAAAAATAATGATCTTTACTGAGAAATTATTTCTAAAAAAATGTAGAGCTAATTAACAGGTTTACCATACCAGCCCACTTGCATTGTTATTTATAATAAAAGTCTATTACAGAGCTCTTAAGATGTGGGTTACGTTTTAGTCAGGATATCTAAGATGAAAATAGGTGGCCACACCTTCTTAGAAGATTACTTTTCCCTCAGCATGAATAAAGGACGTCTCATGTAACCATCTAAAGATTAAGAGCCACCTCAACCAACAATTAACTGAAGCTAGACACAACAGAAAAGCTTCAAGTGCAAAACTTATCATACACCCTCAATTATGCAGCTGTATAAAGTAATCCCAATTTTGAGCTGTTTACCCATATATTTACAGGAAGGTTGGCATTAAACCTAACATTAGTACTGTTCCTCTCAGCAATGCTTTTCTCTGCACACTACCCACACTCTACAGATTAAGTTGTTGAAGCATCAAGCAGAAAAATCAGTTCTGCCATACTTTAAAAAAATTGAATTAAAAAAACAAGAACAAAATGGAACGATAACTCTACAAGGAGAGAAAATTAACAGAAGAGAATGAAAAAGCATGATGCACTGCAAAATTGAGTTATGGCTGTTATACTAATTTCAACTATAAAAATAAAATTTGACCTACAGACTATAGCCTGTGCTTTTATTACTAATCTTATTTTTCTATTAAAGCTCATAAAAAAGAAATATGTCTTACCAACTTCACTCCAGTGGAAAGGGTTGGTACCACCTGTTGTACAGTTATATACCATGATATTTCTTGGCCTGGAGGGGAAAAAGACCAAAGAGCACATCAGAAGACCAAAAAAACACACAAAACACATCAAAAGCCATATCTAAAGTTATCTTTACCCTCACCATTATTTACATAAAGCAAAAGTTGTCAGCCTCACATTAGGTTTTTTGCTTCCTGAATCCTTCCAGTATTTTAATCCATCTTTAACTACTATATATATGATAGTTTATAATTATAACTATGTATATATATAAACTGTGTGTATATATACATACATCAATGACAAAAAATGTATATATTTTTCCCCAGAGAAGGCTTTGCTTACATTATTTTAAGTCATACTGATTGCACTGAGGCCCAGGAAAAAAGGAATCAGGTATAGCTTATACAATAGTATCATAGGTGATGTCTTCCTCTTCATCGTCAAATGTTGGCCATTGTCCTAAGTTACACTCTGGTGGACTAATGCTGTCAAAACCTTAGAACCCTTTTGTCCTAGATGAACAGCAGGACACTGATTAGAAGTTCAACAGAAGACTGATTTATCAAAATGCACAATACCATCACTTCAAAGTACTCAGTACTTTCTATCATCACCTGCTGTACCTATTAACTCCAGAATACCAGGCTGCAGCCAGTGTCATATTGACAACAACATCTACTGGAACAAGATCTGCTACTGCACCGTTGGTAGCTCTCATTGTTCGAAGAATTCCTTTTCCTGCCTTAAAAGAGAAAAAAGACAAGACCCACCAGTAAAACACATGAAGCTTTGCTGCCTCCAAAAGGAAGAATCGTTTTTTTCATTACTTACAGCAATGAAGAGGCCACTAGGTCCATTGAAGTTATCAATCCATCCCTATCACAAACAGGTAGGAAGGAAAGGTTTTAGTTAGTGTAGTGAAGTCAACAGTTTAAAGTGAAAATTTGACAAGTTACCACAGGAGAGCAATACTAATTTCCATGTGTCTAAATGAAGTTCTTCCATAGTAACTTGTTATATCATCAGATTTTGCTACAACTCAGACATGAGATCCATCCGTAGCTTCATTGGCCCCTCCAAATGAGTAGCTGGCTTGCTTATTTCTTAGTTAATAAACCGCAAAGTATTTTCTACATAAATACATTATGTTGAAAATATTTCACTAGCTCACATCAACTCAGTTTAACAGTCAACAGCAGAACTGTTTATCTGTCTTTTTTTATTTTAATTTTCACATAAACATTTTCACTCAACTTCAATGCCAATGTTTAAACATTATATATTTAATTAAAATTTATACACTTACTGTCTGACATATATGTACATTGTACCTACTCAAAAAGGCATGTGATGTTAATGTATTTTTAAGTGCTTAAGAAATATTCAGCGTTGAACTGGAAAAGCTGTTTCAGCACTATCTCCCATACTGGAAGAAGCATATAGCATATATACTATATATCAATATAACAAAGTACATAAAACTTCTGCCATCTCCTGCCTTGACTAAAACAAGCGGAGTCCAAACATTTTTATGTCCTGCAGACCCCAGTTTCCTTAATGGTACTATTCAGCTATTGACACACCAAAGCACCTTGAAGAGGGAAAATAGATTAAATTACCTTTCTTCCTTCAAGATTCTGTATAACTATTTTGTGTATAAAATAGTATCTCCCATTGGGACAGAAATGTATTGTTCTATGCTTAGAAGTAATTTATCCCCCCAAGCTTCCCACATACGAATGCTGTATTTGGTATCTTTTGTATGAGAGTTGTTACCCAGGAGCAGTCAAGCCACAGCTTTAAGTTTAAGAGATTTTCCTCTATGAAGGTCACTACATACACAAGCTGTCAGTATGTGCTACAGTTTACAGGCATGAGTCATGGGAAAACTCAACTTACAGGAAAAGGCTCCTTCCAGCTAGCACCAACAATAGATGGCCTTATAATGGCTGTGTTTAATTTTGCACCTTCTTGCTGTACTACATATTCGGCTAAGGCTTTTGTATAAGTGTAAGTGTTAGGCCTATCACCAATCAGTTTAGGTGTAATATCATTCACTAGGCCATCATCCATCCACCTACAAAAATAAAATAAGAGGCAAGTGTAAGTTACTGCATACTATTTTACTGGGAAAGCAAAGAAAAAAGGATAACCAGATAAATCAAAAATAATTCCACAATTAAAATACAATCTTTTCTTCGAAACACCACCCAGGAAACCAAACACATAGAAGTATTATCATTACCTCAGTTCATTTTTAATGCTTGTGCAATTACATCTATAATAAGTAGTAAAGTGTCTTCCTTACCTTGATAATTATGAAACTAAAAATGATTACCTTACAAGAGGTAAGATTTTGTATGACATGGAAGAAGGAACAGACTGATTTAGAGATACGATTATTATTATTAATTACATTACTCATCTCATACTTGTCCCATTTCACTTAGGACTTGACAACTACTAAATAAGACTACTAGATAAGATCTCAGGACAGCAAATGTACAGACAATACAGAACAAGTAACTTTCCCCTAGTAATATCCAATTTAAGAGTAAAAATCCATAGAACACAGGTATTCAGAAAGCACCAACATTAAAGACCTAACAGAACTGCTTGTACATTTTTGTTTCTGAGCAGTTAAATAATAGTATTTCAGTATATCAGACTCATCTTGCAATGGCCTTCGGTGGAGGTAGTGAAGGTTGCTGCCAAAGGTGAGCTGCTATCTTAGCTCTCTCTGTCCTTCACAGTACCAGCACCAGTACATTTGGAACAGCGCAGCTTTCTTCTGTTTGTTTTTAATAGCTCCTGATCTAGCTCCTCATAGAGCTGAAGAGCCACCAGTCTCAGCATACAGGAGGCTTCAGGAATAGCCTGGAGCATCTCCCTCTTTCAGCACTGTTCCACATCTAGCTCAGCTTAAAAAGCAACCATGAAACCTTAGACTATTTCCCTTACAGGAAAGGGTAGCATCAGCCATATGTTAGACCAACAGAACACCATAAGCCAGTTTCTTCATCTTTGTTTCTTAATCATTGTTTGGTACTTCATTACTAGGAAGCAAGTAGTTACAGACTGAAGTAACTTGATAAAACAACACATACTCAAGAGAATCCATCAGTTTCTTGGGATCAACAGGAGGTGGATAAACAATTTCCTCAATGTGTTTTCGATTGCAATATGCATATGCAGTTGAAACATGTATGAATACTTCTAGATTCGTCATTTGGTGTGCCAGTGAGAGGAGCTGTTTTGTGGAAAGCACATTTAACTGAACAGCATCTCTGTTGATTAAACAGAAACTTGATTAGTAGAAAGCAAAACAAAAACAGCAAGCAAAAAGAAATAACTGGTCAATCCCCTAATTCTTTCCTAAATGCTTCAGTGGTGGGTGTATATACAGTAATTCTAACATTCTGAACCCCTTCTCCTCCACCCCCCAAAAACACTATGGACAGTAGTATCCTAACCTTCTACTTAAAAGATGACACATTCCACCTAGAAATTTCTCTGTGTTCAGGATAATTTTCTTAAGTTTCACCTTGTTCTTATTGGCATCCTCATGCTCCGTTACTAAACAGGCAAAGTCAGCGTACCTTTGATCTGCTCAAGCTAAATTCTAATCCAGTAAGTGTTTCCTAAAGTGTGATGGAACAACTGCAAAAGGACACATAGCTACCAAAGGATACAGATGCCAGTCAATTTTAACAGCAGCTTTGAGCTTCCTAGGTCAAGACCTCAGAATGAAGGTTTAGGGTGCTAGCAAATTGATCTTCATGTAGGATAGCACAAGACTCAATAGTACAACAGGATTACAGGAAGGCAGAAAAAGTGAAAGGAGGAAAAAAATCAAGATCCACACTTTCATCCCTCCAACCTGACTGCTTCTCATTAAAATAGACTCCTTAAATACACTGGAAGAGACAAGGTGTATCTCTACATTTTGCACTGTATCAGAATACAGCTAATGGACCAACTGCTATGATGATTTGTATGTATTTCAGACCTTCTCTCCAGCCTCTAAAGACTTATTAGAAGCACTAGCCTTGTTTACAATTTACAAATCAACTAAGTTTTAAGAATACTGCTAAATAAAACTTCATCAAAATCTTTGCATTGGTGTTACAGTTTAAGGCTTCTTTATCACACATTATTACTAAAACATTAGGTGGGCAATGGACAAGGAACCCTTGTCCCAAAGCAATTAAGTCTAGGAAGTGTTACCTCGGAAAAAGTTACTTTATCTAAAATAAGGGGTTTTTAAGTCTTCAGTGCTTCTTTCGAAGAGGTCAAAGGAAAGAAGTTCATAATCATAGCTGTAAGCATCATTTTAAGATATAGAAACACACAGCCAATACAAATCAGGAAGGGTTCCAAAATAAGCCAAAAGTATTTTGCTTTATTCCTATCACTGACCCTGAGCTAAATACTTTGAACTTTACATCAATTAATTCCATTAATAAATATATGAAGGCTGCTGTGATATTCAGATTTGTAAGATTCCTCTAAAAAAAAAAAGCCATTCTAGCACATCTGCTATGTGCTCCGGCCTCAAATCCTTCCCAAGAAACTGATTTTCTATTTTGCTAAACAGTGTACTAGGCCCTCCAGGAAAGTGTAAACTGCCAGAAGCTTGCTGTATCAAGACCTTTCCACCAGTTTTTCCAATCGCATTTAAGTCCCTCTAGACTTTTAACAGGCTGGCAGTTCTCTAGCATTGAAGGTCCATGAAACAGCGATAAATATGGGCTACCTTATGTCATTTCAGTATACAGTACAGCACTCAGAGAGGCAATGCCAACATGTTAAAAACTCAAAATATTTCTCAACTCAGATTTTCTTTACTTAAGAGTCGCTTTACATTCATAAAAATTGGAGTTATTTTTCAAAGTCATTTCTCCAAATTGTTTATTAATTCTAGTGGTTCAACACTAAATCAGGTCATTTTTTCTAAAGAGCAAATATCTTTTCTTGCTTTTGTGAATCCTTTTTTGTTTATTTCCTTAATAAACTTTGCACAAGATGGAAGTTATTCATTTGTTAGTTTTAAGCTTTCTCCCTCTGCACCTAATTCTCCCTACACCCTCCAATGCAAACTTGCATTCTTCTTACTGGAGGACTTTCTGAAGGCTGAGCAACATTTAATTCACTATTTGTTCATCAAGTAAAGAAAGCAAGTACTAGAGCTTCCACCCCACCCCAGTTTTGGGGAAAAGTCATCCTCTAAACACATACGCTTGCTTTCTAACAAGGGGAGCTAAAGGAATAGTTTGTGTTCTCTTACACAAAGAAAGCTCCGATATAAGTAGTGAGCACAGTACATACAGCTACACACTATTTATACCTTCTTCAGCCATCCCAGAAATCAGAGCAACACGTGATGTTAGGAAGACTTGGAAAAGCAACATGTTCTCAAGTCTCTCTCAACAGCTTCCCTTCAAAAAGGGCTTTGAAATTCAGGTACAGGAATTTAGTAAAAACACTAAAGGGCCTATAACAGTACAAAAATCATTTATTTTGCTTCTAAGCACCAAGAATAGATGTCTTTGCCTAAAGCTTTAAAAAGATGTGATTTTTTTTTTCCATGTCAAATAGTGTATTGTAACTGCTGGCAAAGCAGGTTTAAATACTGTATCTTCTGTCTTTTTATGAAAAGCAAATGAACACCCAATAGCAAGTTTTAGGTAGGGAGAAAAGGTTAATATCAGAGGGGAAATCATTAAATTGACCAGACACACAAAAACCAAATGAGATTAGTAATCAGCCTGAATATTTGCAAGATTTTGCAGACACCTGATTTACCCCTTCCCTCTGAATACCATCAGCTTACCAAACTAGATAGTACAGTATTTTAAACTCACCTTAGCGTTTCATTAAATCTGACTGTAGCAGCACAATGAAATATAATATTAATGCAGTCTATAAGTTTTTGTTTGATTGGGCTACTAAGGTCCAGTTCAGGCTGTGTAAGTTCACTTGTAATTACTATTATTTTTTCTTTGAAGTCAGGCTGCTCCTCTCTCAACCTGTCAAAGAGCTGTCAAAAAAAACAGGACTAAAAATTCAAACTAATAGCCAGTGAAGATAAAAGCACAGGTTTTATAAGTGAAGATAAAAGACATTTTCTGCCCACATATAACTATATTGCCTTATTTCTCAAAATCAGTACTGTTAGGATAGTGTTTTAGGTGTCCTACAACATGTTACTGACTTACCATGAACATATTCAGTGAAGTTGTTTGTATGCATTTTATCCCAAGCAGTGAAAACAGAAGTATTGCATGCGTTGCACAGAAAAGCAGTGAGATTTCAATGTATACTTTTAAAAAATTTTTCTAATGCTCATGCCTATCCTTAAGATCAGATCTCTCAATGTCAGAAGAAGCTATTAGACACCCAAAATTAACACAATTTTCAGTAGCAGTCTAAATAGCGTTATCTTTTCTTTCAACAGGGGAAAGATGACAGCTTAGCCAGTTTCCAAGGTAGATGGTGTATTCAGATTCTTGCAAACCTGCACAAGTCATTCTATTTCTTAGATTTAGAAAGCTTTCATCAAACTTGAAAAAAATCCAACCATTTAAGAAAATCCTTGACTTGTGCCAGTTCTGGGGAACTTCCAGATTAAAAAACACAACAAAACATCTGTTTCTCTGGCCAGTTAAGAAAGAAAAAGCCAGCATTGAAGGCTTCTTGCGGTATTAGAACATCTGAGCAAATCTTACTCATTTAAGAAAACCTTACCCACAACTGTGTTAACTGCATTCATCATATACCCTCTTAATTAAGTGGATTCTAATCATGCAGCTTAACACACAGCTAATCAACATGCAAGTTTTCCTGAGCAAAATACTATGGGACTGAAATAAAACACCTATTTTTTTTTCCTTTTTAAACCAGAGCAAGCCCTTCTTAATTGCACATGTGCCAATATTTTATAGTGGTAACACTGCAGTGAGAACAGGGGACATGTCCAGTGGTACAAGTCTTAGACTGACCTCCAAGTATGAGATTTCACCTTAAAGGACAAAGTTGCCAAGGCAGCATTTAAAGCCTGTGATTTTTAGTTCACATGTTACAGCAAAATAGTGCTTACTTACCGGTTGGAAGCCTTTTGTCATTTTTAAAACAAAAATGTTTTTACTCAGAAGAACGTTGCCTGACTCTAGCATACTGAAACCACTGCCCTTTAACCATACTAAGATGTGTGACATGAATTATAATAGAAAGCAGTCCCACTGATAAGCATTTAAAACACACAGAACCAGTATGGTGTTTTTAATCTGTATGTTCTGCTCCTTTTCACATGAATAGCCATACATTCTTATCGCATTACTCATACTAGCACTAACACCAGTACAAAATGGAAGTAAGAACAAACAGCTAGAGCACATGCAACACATGACAAATTAACATAAGAATTAGATATCTGAAGTCCAATAGAAACAGAAACCTCAATTTTTTGGGGCTATTTGCAGACCAGTTCATCTTAACTATTGCATTGACCCACTTAGACTAGACTCTTCAAGAAAGAGAATGCCCAAGCATCTGTAGAACCAATTAATGGGCCCATCTAAATTAAAAAAAGTTAATGGCAGGGCCCTTACAAAGGACAAATCAAGACAACAGGTCCCATTAAAAATGTTTGGTGTCTTTTGGAGGCATCCCAGTTAATCTATACACTTTCAAACCTATTTTGCCTAACCATGAGATAAAGACAGAACATCTGGTTTTAGCTATCCCCATAGATAGTTGGGGAACAGCATCCACTTACACTCTTACTCTAGGGACTAAGATGTAGGACTATCTCAAGCACCAGTTCTTTTTAACAGGACATCAGATTTGAACTTTTTCCAGCAATAAATGCTCACCCAGATTCAAAAAACACATCAGATTGTTCTATCTGAGCACAAGTTAGTATAGGCTATAAGCAGAAGATTTGGACCGAAATGTAAAAGCCTCTTACAAGACATGAGCTTCCCAAAAGCTACATACAGGGGCCTGAACTTCAGCAAGGCTTAAGTCAGCCCAGACTAACACTACTCTCCCCTCTGCCTGAATACTATCCACTTTTTACTTGGGTAATAGTGTATACAAAGGATGGACTGAGAAGCTCTTCCTTTCTCCTTTCGGAGTTCAGTTTGAAATTTTGTTTCGAGAGTAAAAAACTGACGACTTCATGTACAGAATTTGAAACTGGATTTTAAGACAGAACCCTGATTCTGCTGCATTTTATATGACATGGTACTGAACTGCAAGCAGATGCTTTTGGGCAACGAGCTAGAGTTTTGACAAGGTTATCGAGAAGAGTTTATTAGTGACAAAGCTATCTTCTCATCTGCTATAATCTTAACCAGTCAAGAGATGTAAGGAAATTCAGAGTCCTGCTTTAAATAACTTACCTTCTCCTGTCCTAAATGCAGTCATGCTCTTACCAAGTCCCTTTAAGCACCCTCTAAGCACACACTTCGAACAGACCATACTGCATCTGAACACATTTCCTAAGCCTGAAATATTAAACTGCCAACCCTGCCATCCCATAAGAGAAGAAGGCATAAATAGGAATAAACAAACTCTGTTTTAGCAAAATTTATGCTAGAGATCACTCCCCTTCCCATTATAAATGGGACACACCATATTGGAGAGAGACGCAATACTGATAGACAGTTCGAGCTATTTAAACACCCTGTTGAAAACATATCTCCTTGCATACTGGTAGATCCAACAGCACATTCAAGAGAAGTGAAGCACTAAACCTCATCTTACAGAAATGAAAATAAGGCACATGGAGAAAAAGTGACCTGAGACCCTCCTAAGAAGGGTCTTAATCTAGTTTTACAAGTCTCAGGCCACACTACCTTTTGCACTTGATTACACATTCTCTTAACAAGTTTTAACTCAGGTATTTGACTTCTCAATCCTACATTACAGCTGAACACCCTCCTTCTAAATTAAATACAGAATAATTTTCCTTTACTGGACTTGCTAGAGAATAACAGTTTGAAAAGCCGTCACAAACACTGCAAGATCTTAGGTTTAGGATTTCTGTTAGAACAAAAAAAGTAACAATATTTTGCTTTAGGCAAACCAAAGTTGTTTCCATTTCATTACGTGAACAAGATACAGAATGACAAAAATGCACTTTGTGAGCACATGATACATACCTTACAGCTGGTTATTTCCTGTATTCGTGCTTCAGGTGTCTGCCCTGATTTGTGTCTTACCAATACATACACCGCTTGTACTTTAGGACAAGATCTGAGCAGCTTTTCCAGAAGCACTTTTCCCATGAAACCTGTAGCTCCTGTCAGGAGGACATTCTTTCCTTCATAGTATTCAGGTATGGAAACCATTATGACCTTAAGAGAAGTTAAAAAAGCAAAAATATATTAATGAACCTCTAGGAGCTCAGATTTGCAGAAGATACATAAACTGCACAGATGTAAACACTGAACTTCATACCCGAAAGAAGCTTTTACCTGACTTTTTTTTTTTAAACCTATAACCAGTGCTTGATGTCTTTTTTTTCCCACCAGAGTCTAAAGAGTCCCACAGGGTCAGTACAGTCATTCTAGATCTTATTGTAAATTGTCTCAATTAATAGTTTCTTTAAGGAATTGGACATCCACCCCATTTAATTAGCTCAATTTTTAGTCTATTTTTATCTGTGTGCATAGTCCTTTAAGACTAAGTGGCTGTTCCATGTAAACAAAAGGTCATATCATTAAAATATAATCACAAGTAGATACTTCAAATATGTTGACACTGGCCCTGGCATTTTTGCCTGAGTGAGCCAAGTCCCCTGTCAGTATTAGGCTGAGCCTTTCTACAAAGGATGCTATGTCACAGAGAAGGTAGTCGGTTGTTAGTTGCCTGGCATAAGATCTGTTGTTTTTTCTATTGATTACAAAAAACACATTTCCACAGATGATACAAGGTTCTAATCTTTTCATCAATATAAAACTTATCCAAAAAAAGTATTAGAATTCTCACGCAGAATGAAGATTTAAATATGCCTTCTAATGAAGCAAAGAGAAAGGAATTTTTACTCAAATTTAGCACAGAGCTCAAGTGGTGTAGGGTTGTTTTTTTTTTTGCTTCAGTTACTATAAAATTCTTATTTCTCTCCCCTCTCCCAGTCAACTGTTTGGGGACCATATCTAGTTCTAGATTCTAGAAACTGGAACAATTCCTAAGGATAAATATAATGCTCTCTCACATGACCTTAATGACCTTTAGAATTCAATCTGCACCTCAGGCCAACTTCAGTCCATTCTGTGCAGTCCAATACACTAATGTCTTCACCAGAACGTTAAAACAACTTTACTGTACAGGACCACAGAACATGGCTATAGTTCCATGATGGTATATTAATCTAATTAGACTGTCATAAAAAATAACAAGCTGATATAGTAGAATTAGAGGGTGGTGAGGCACTGGAACAGGTTGCCCATAGAAGTGTTCAAGACCGGGTTGGATGAGGCCCTGGGCAACCTGATCTAGTGGGTGGCAGCCTTGCAACTAGATGACCCTTTAGGTCCCTTCCAACCCAAGCCATTCTACGATTCTATAAAGAATATTTGTGGTCCCCCATAGCAGATCTACGAAACACTACCAGAATGGACAGACTACATAAAAAACATGGTTTAAAAACAAACAAAAAAGTCCCCCTAAACAAAGGTGGAGATTGTTTCTTAAGCAAAGAAGAATTTCAGTACTGAATACCTGAAGAGGATGATAGCCTTTTTTCACCTACCACCCAAGAATACAGGGATGCAACTTCTAAAGTGGTTTTTTGTTGTTTTATTGTTTGTTTTGGGTTTTTTTTGGCAGAGTATTGCAAGCAGGAACTTACCATGGAATATATTCCTAACATACAGCATCTCATGTAAAGAACTGCAGGCTTAATTTGCATTTTTGCCCAGAGAAAGTATACATGTAGTTTTGGAATACTTTTCTACATGTCAGGTACCTTCTATATTAGAGCCCTTGTGTTGTGCTTTTTCATGTGCTCATACCATGGCAATGCTTCTGAATGTGCTCTAAGCACTTACCAGAAATGAGTTATCACCTGCACAAGCTTCAGTATCAGGAATTTGGATACAAAGTCTTGTGCTTTGTTGTCCAATGTGCCAACACTTTGTTTGACTCCCTTCACTAACAAGAATAGCTCTTGCAATTATTGCTGAATTGCAATAAAGTAATAGCGGGATACAGTAGCGGGCTCAGAACTGAACAAGTACTGCTATTTTCTACTGGCCACAGCACATCGCACCATTATTTCACCTGCCCTTCATTTAAGAGAAGTTTAGTATTACTTCAGACAATGCCATATCCCCAGTTTGCTAACCTGTTTGCATGGCCAGAGACAATCTTTAAGCACAGGAACCTCACTACAACCCCCAGCACACAGGCTACAGTCCAATGTTTGTTCGTTTTGTAAAGAACTGAAAAAATTAATACTGCTGGCATTGAAATAAGTGTATTCCTATGGTCCAACTTTCAGCTAGCTAGCTGAAAAATCTGACAATATTTAGGGTCATGTGGTATAAAGAAAACTAAAAGCCAGAACAATCATAAAATTTCCTGCCTCGGTTATTTCTGACTATGCTCCTGTGAGCATGGGGCTGGTATCAGATCCAAAATATCAGTACTATTCTCCTGAAACTTTTACAGAGTTAAAATATATCATCATATATATCATCCTATACATCATCCAGCTATGATTACATACGAAGAAATTTATTCACTAGGCAAAAAAAACAAACATGTATAAATACTCATATCCACTCTTAAGAGGCAGGAACACCTACATTTGCTGTCTTTATTTTGCTGTCTTTTTTTTTTAAAAGGATTCTTAACTGAACTATTTCCTTTGAGAAAGTCTCAATAGCATCTCCCTTTATCCTGTTCTCCAACAATTACAGCCTTTGGTAGTCTTTATTAATAGCAATTTTCCACACTGTCTTCTCCTACTTTATTCCTCCAGAAGTTTCCAGCTACAAAAGATATTTACCTTTTCATAAGCATACATTGCTGTCAAAGTTACAGCAATAAATACTGGGATTGTGAATGAATTGCCTGGAAGCACTACAGTTGAATTAAGGATAAAAAAGCACCCACAGAATTTGGAGATGAATGAAGAAAAAACTAATAAAGCAGCAGCCTATGCTATGCCCTACCAAAAAGAAAAGGGAGTCATCTCAACTGCAGGAAAGGAAAAGAATGGTCCCATTTTCCACCCACCCTTTCCTGCCTTCTCTGAGAAGAAGTCAAAACACACCAGCTAGCACAGTATTGCTGGCAACTCCTAACTTCAAATTCAGAAGAGGTTTTTCCTTACCGGTATGATACATTAGTTGTGTTACCTTTTAACATTCTTTTTGCTTAAGTTGTTTAGAGGTGTTGGGAAACACCTGTGAATCATAACATAGAAATTAGGAAGGACTCCTCTAAAAAGGTGATGTGGCCCATAGCCCAGCTGACATGCCTCTACACCAACACACCCAGCATGGGAAACAAGCAAGAGGAGTTGGAAGCCATGGTGCAATTAGAAAACTAGGATTTAATTGCTATCACAGAAATGTGGTGGGACAAATCACATAACTAGAACATTGGAACAGAGGGCTACAAGCTTTACAGGAGAGACAGGCAGGGAAGGAAGGTGGGGGTGTTGCCCTCTATGTTAAGAAATTGATAGATTGTGAACAGTTCCCTGTAATGAACAGCCAAGAGCAGGCTGAGAGCCTGTGGGTAAAAATTAAGGACCAGACCAACAAAGGACCTCTTGTGGTTGGGGTCTACTTACAGGCTGCCCAATTAAGAGGAGCCTGTTGATGAGACTTCTTGCTCCAACTACAGGAAGGATCACACTCAAAGGCTCTCATCCTCCTGGGGGATTGCAGCCACCTGGATGTTTGCTGGAAAAGCCACGTGGCAGAAGTAAGCAATCTTGAAGACTCCTCAAGTCCACTGAAGACAACTTCCTCGCCCAGGTATTAGACAAACCAACCAGAAGAGAAGCATTACTGGACCTGGTGCTCACCAGTGCAGAAGAGCTCAATAAGAGGTTAAGATTGGAAGAAGCCTAGGTTGCAGTGACCACACTCTAGTTGAGTTTGTGATCTTGAGGGATATGAGCCTGGCTAAGAGCAAAATCAGGACCATGACCTTCAGAAGAACCACCTTGCAGCTGCTCAAAGAATTAGTGGATGAGATCCCATGGGACACAGTCCTTAGGGACAGAGGATCTGACTGGAGCTGGCAACTCTTTAAGGATATTTTCCCTGGAATGCAAGAGCTCTCTATTCCCATATGTTATTAAATCAAGCAGGGAAGGTAGGAAACCAGCATGGTTGAGTAAGGATCTGCTGGTCAAACTTCAGCAAAAGAAGAAAATGCACAAATAGTGGGAACATGGCCACATGCCCTGGGAAGAGTGCAGAAATGCTGTCCAGATGTGCAGGGATGGGATCAGGAAAGTGCCAAGGCACTGACAGAACTAAACTTGGCAAGGGATACAAAGAATAACAAGAAGCCATCCTATGAAAGCAAATTACTGAAGAACGACATGATACCTATGCTTTAAAAAAAATAGTTAAGAAACTGGTATTTCCCAGAGTAAATTTAGTTTGACTTTTAATACAAAACAGGCTGAAGTAGGTCCAGAAAGGATACCTACCTTGCAAGACAATGAAGCAAAATCAAATTTAGCATTTAAGGTTCAAGTGTCTGCAATCTTTTAATCTAGTTTTAGAGTACAATTTGTTGCATGCTTGCAACAGCTGAATTGCATCTATTAACCAGCAATACATATTTTCACCAATTATCCAATGACTTATTAATAGCTCCTTCACATGGTGACAGTTCTACCAAATACAACACTGTCTAATGCACACTTTGGAATGCATGAATTCCTATAATGTAGCTACTTTTTGAGCTAATAACAGCTGGGGGGGAAACAATCTAAAAGATGGAAGGATTAGTAAGAGTTCTCTCAAGAGCTCTTGGTATAGAACAGGGATGATCAAAATTACCGGATGACTTATGGGGATAAACTGCCTTTGGAAGAGGAAGCTTCTGTTAAACTGCTACAGAGAAACTGACACTACTGTACTTCCAAATCCACAGGCTGAGGGCTAATCCAACAGTGACACTTGGAAGATACTGTTCATTGGATGGGTGTTGTGCTTTAAGACATCAAGGGCTCCTAAGCACTTCAGAAAAACAAGCATACAAAAAGCCACCTCCCAGATCCTAGCCATCTTGTAAAAAAAAATCTCCTGTCTGAGGCTGGGCAAGAGCTATTATGGAGCAAACAATGGCAGCTCTGTTTGCTTTCAGAGCTACTGCTGCAATATTTAACTCATTGCTTCAGAGGTCTCTATGGCTCTCAAAACAAGTACGAGTCTGTCTGTAGACGAGAAAAAGAACAATTCTCAGATTTTCCAAACACAAATCAAGATACTTAAAAATTTGCCTTCTAATTGCCAAGAGAGCCTGTTGCAGTTCCAGCAAATGTTTAAATACTAAATCCAGCAACTAGGAATGTGCACTGATGTCCTTGAGAATAAATGGCCTGTTTTCTAAATTATCACTGACAAGCATTAGGTCAGCAACATGCTCCTTCCCAATTCAATCATACTGAGATTATCCAGTCACAGGAAATTGGAAGTGTCCATAACCAACCTCTCAAGGACCTGCAACAAACCACAAAGTTCTACAAAACTGAGCCTGATAAACTCACTTCCCCCTTTCCCTAACAGCTTGAACCTAGTCCTAGCAGCAGTGCAACACAAAAAGGTCTACAGATAAGGTGGAAGAAACATTTCATTTGTGTATATTCAGGGGATATAATCCACCTAGACGTCAAATCTGAATGCAACAAGTATTTTCAAGAATTGTACACACGTGCATCCACATCACAGATAAATCATTACAGAAGGTAAAGCCCGTCATGTAGGGCTTCAGCTGTCATATTGGAAGAACACTAGTGCAAGCCAGAATAAAATTTAAGAACTGGATAGATTCAGGCAGCAAAGGAAGTAATATTTAACTCATCTAAACAAAGTTACTGCCAGAAAGACAAGCTTGGGTCGTATCATGTCTCATTTCATCTGGTGCCCTGTTTCCACAAACGTAAATCAATGAATGCTATCAGCAAAATGTCCACATTTTCAACAACCACAAGGGTCAGTGATCTGCCCTATTTGGGCAATACCTACCCAGCATATCACCAAAGAAGGATAGTTTGTTTGTCTTCAAGGTCCAAGGTTATATCCATTGAGAAACCTTATCTGTGAAAGATACCTGTTTTGGAAGACGAGTAGAGACTGAAATGGTGGAACAGTATTTCCTATTGTAAACTGCTTTTGGTGTAAGTTAACCTCAAAACGTATCTATTCCAAACTTGACAGTCATGTGGAAGATTTGGGATTCTTCCCACAACTAGAGAAAGACATTTATCCGTTTTTTAGACTATCATTAACATTCTTATCTCCTCTCTGCAAGGTCATTTTCTTTACTAGCTGTAAGCCACAGTCCCCTGCAGGATAAACCTGCCAAGAAAATTTATCATGTTTCCAGGAGCTGGAAAACATATTGCCAGGTCTGGAAGCTAATTAGAAGAACTACATTTTGAAGAGCTATCAAAACAGGTTTGCTAATTTAATACCAGCTAGCTGGTCTTTCATTTATGCCTGGCAGTATGCTAGACAGTAAGTGTCTCATGCTTCCCTGAAACTATACATGGCAAACATGTGGCTGACACTCGCTGGGTATATTAGAGATTTTCTAAATAATAAATGCTTCGAACTAGCTATATTCTTCAATCTTGAATTGTTCACAGACCAGCCTGCTAGCAATGAAGATACCTGTCTACTTTAAATCATTTAAGTATTGAAACAAGACACCAGTTAGAGCAACTAATATAGTCAGGCCAAAGTTTACATAACTAAGCATATAGATGTATGCCCACAAATCGAGTGGGCTTGATTTTAAAAAAAATCCTCTTGCCCATAGAAATACATTGGATACTAGAAGTTTTTCCTGGACTACAGACTCCACAAGTTATTCTCATCCTGGATAAAATACTATCCTTTCCAGTGCATACATTCAAGTTAAGAAGCGTTATTAAACTGCTTTAGTTTAGGCTTAAGTAATGCTGCATATGAACTATTTAACTACACCACAGCATTCTGATACAGAAATCTAAATTTATATCAGAAGCTGAAGTAGTTCCGTGAACTCCTTTAAGACCCTGACAAAAAAGTACAGTATTCACTCAACTGCTTTAGTAAGACAGTGAACTCGAACCAATTAACCCTATAATTTATTAGCAGAATTTGAAGTAATATTCAGTTTCCCTTTCAAACCAACCCACAAACTATTTGATTTGCAGTTCAAAAACACCTTTGTGAAAACAAGACTCTTAAAAAGCCAGAGCTGTGCCTGAAGTCATGGGGTCTTTAACCTCCTCTAATCTTTCTGTCTTACTGCAGGGAAGGTAAACTCAAGTGGCCTGCACTGAGATATCTCAGCAGAACTTTGTCATTACACAAATTTGATGCATGTAGTTATACAATTAATTCCTATGTGCGTGTTCGCACACCTTTCACCCATAATTTTGATCTTACTACAAGTTTGCGTTCACTTATGCCTCTATTCAGGGATTCTGTACCAGTTAACATGGAAATGACTCTTGACTAGTAAGCATTGTGTTCCACAGAGTACTAGAGAGACCCATGCTCTGCTGTAATTATACTTCCTTTGCAGTAAGGGCACTGAAAAGGAATTAAAAGTTCTTTTAAGAGCTAGTTTAATTCAATTAAGTAAAAGGTTTTTATTATCCCTTTATAATAAGTCACACTTGTAACCGTGATGTTTTTCTAAACTGTTTACTGTTTGAACTTAGTCTTCAAGCACACGTTGAAAGAAAATATCTTTTGACATAATTAACCTCATTTCTCCAAGTTGCACAGAAGGCAAAGGCATAAGTCAGCCCAGGGAAAAAAAAAAGCTATTATAATAAAGCACATACCGCATAAGAGAAAGAACATTTACTGTATATCATCTCCAGCTCACATGCAACTGTGCTTAAGACTTATACCACAAGAACTTCCAAACCTGTTTTAGGAAGCAAGAGCCAGGCTTCAATCAAGATTAACCAAACAGGACCATAGGCCCAGATCATTTTATCTAATTAGAAATCAATATTAGAAGTCTTGGTTGCACTTTTGGTTAGGAAAGCATTACAAGAAAGTCTTACTGTGTATCAAGATAGTTGCGTAAGTTGCCTGCAACATAGATGGACAAAGTAACACTGTCTCACAGTTGCCTACGACTGAAAATGCTGAAGAGGCAAGATGGCTCAATGCTTATTCATTGCATCAAGAAAAGCCAAAGGCATCAATTAAAACTTCATACAAGAGTATTCTGAGAACCGGTCCAGGTATCCACTAGGAAAAGCCTGAACGGCAGCAGGATTATTGCTCCAGTTGTTACTGTGATACTGTCATTTTGCAGTGGCAGGGAAGATTCTTTGAAATAGTTTAGAAAACAAAAAATGCGAAGAGGAAAGGAAGAAACAAAACTAAAGCAACAACAACTGAAACGGATTCACCAGTTTCATAGCTAAGAGACAAAGCTAGGTAATTAAAACCCAGGTTCACGTTCCTCATATTGATCAGCCAGGACAGAGACAACAGCTCAAACTGCAGCCTCTATGACATGCTGTTCAAAACATCAGAAGGCCAAAATGAGCCATTTGAGCTAGTCTTTTAGCAGTATTTCCTTGAACTGTGTGATTACTTTTATTAAAATATTCTGACTGCAAATTCTGTGTTATCTAAAAAAAGCCTTCTTATCCTTCCTTTAAAATTACACATTTATCACAGAATGGGAAGGTGTGAGTCACATTTTACAACAGACATTATACAATGGATCTGAAGTCCTAGGAATCACCACTTCCAGGCTCCTTCTATACTTTCTACAATTTAAAGAAAATCCTAAGCGATCGCTCTTTGTGATCCTCTGAGTTCTCCCAACTGAAATAGTTTCAGGTATTTTAAGAGAGATTTAAAGGTACAAAAATACCGTAATTCCTCATTTGACAGGTACATGTGAATGTTTAGTACTAATTCCCTACACTTCCACAAGAAAATCCTCAAATGCCCTTGATGTTTCACCAAACCCTGGCTTCTAATGCCTTTGTAGTAAAGGACACACCTAGTAAACACACTCACTGCTGATAAGCAGACTGTAAAACAGCTGTAAAAAAAAAGGCAAGTTAAGACTTCCAGAAATTACAGCCATTAAACTTACAGCAGTCCTCCATAACCATGAACTTAGTTCTTTAACATTAAATGAGCCATTTTCAAAATTTTTCATACAAGTATATTGCCATCAAGCAATATAACATTTCAACATGAGTTAATTCAATAGCTTTCCAGTGCAAATCAATGAAGATCCTTTCTTTTCCCATCACATTCCTGCAGATGTGCCTAAGAATACTTCTAGAACCTAAAAATAACCCATTAACAACCATTCTAGTAGGTTATATCTGAAGCCTAATCATATATTTATTAAAAAAATAATTTACCTTTCTTCTTCTCAAAACTTGTAGAATAAAACCCATCAGAAAACTAAAAGACCTTTTTCTGCAGCTTTTGTGTCTTGAAAAAATAGCTCACACACATAAATAGTTAAAGCAAATGCTACTAACCTATTGCCTACCTGTCCTGTTCATAGGACAAACACAAGTGAACATCAATTAAATGACACACAGAGCCCCTATCCCTGTTCTCAGAAGAACTGAGATTTTTTTATTCCAATTCCGTAGCTGTTATTGATTATGTAGATGATATGGGCTCCACACGTTACTTGGATCTATCCATTACGCCCATTTTGTAAATTTGTAGGAATTCCTGTGCAAACATCAAGCTAAGCAAAGACACAGAAAGGTTGGCATGATGTAGTTTGTGTATAGGTAACACCAAAGGCTGCTTACCAAAACCTACTAGACACAGTCTTTCTAACCACACCCTAAGGAAAAACACAATAGGGCACCCAAATGGAGTCACATTCTTTGAAAAGGTTTTGAAAAAGCTCAAAGGCGAGGAGGAAGTTTTATAAAAGAAAGCCTCATAAGAAACCCCATGTTGGACATACTCAGATAAGAAGGAAAAAAAAAAGAGTATCTATTTGATTCAGAAAGACAGTGCTTGCTAGGACTGCTTGCAACTTCCACACTTTCAAAGTCTGGAGGCTAAATAAAACCTAGCTGGAAGACTGCATTACAGCCAGATTGCTGCAAGGCTTAAAATTAGCAACTGGGAGAAACAGTATGGATGTACATGATAGCACTAACCATGCCCAGCCATTAAAGTACTACATGAGATAAGCCATCCATCCATCTACAGAGTACCAAAGTAGCACAGAGTACCAAAGTAGCAAAGTTCAAGTTTTGATGCTACTGGTTCCTTTTCAAAAGGTTTGCATTTTAAAATTCCACGGCCGCTCTGCATCCTACAGACAAGAGGCATGTTTTACCAAACACAAACCTTCCTCAGACACTGAATATTTTGGCACACACACAAAAAGAAAACTAACACATTATTTCAGGTGAGAAGCTAGCCAAACCTGAGCTCCCTGCAATGATACAGCTGTGCCTTTGACTACATCTAGCATGTTCTCTAGCACTTGGTAGCTAGCTTCAGAGGAGCTTTAGTTCAGCCTGTCAGGAGCTAAGAGGTTCTACGGATAGACACTTCCATCTCCTCCATTTCCAGGAGATATGTTAGTACACGTATTTCAAGACATGCGTTACTCCAACTTTTAAAGGTATTGTCAGGAAACACACTAGAGAACTGACACTTAGTGATGCTCTCTGCTCACACCTAGCCAGCAGACATCCTATACGCTTGCAAAAAAAAAAAATCTGAGGAACACCAAGTACTGGATGAAGAGAAAACATTCACTGTTACCAGATTCACAGTTCTGCCTCATTCCTAACTTATTTTCAAGTATCAGCTCTTAGGGAGAATTAAGATGGTTTGTACCACTGTAATTATTGGAAGGAAAGGAGTATTTAGCAAACATACACCTCTACATTAATCAGTCACACAAAATGGAAAACAACTGCATATGGTGCATTTACCGTTGAAACTATTGTCTCTGGTAAACTTCATTAGACCTGCAGCCCTGCATAAGGTAACTAAACCCAGTACTCGCAGTAAAAAGTTACAGACCTGCATTTGCATATTGCTTTTACAGTTTGTTCTAGCTGTTGCAGAACTATACAGCCAATCTTTCATATCCAGTTTTAGGAGTTTTTGGGTGGGGAAAGCGCATTTTTTTAATGATTTATATTTGAGTAGGTGGTACAAAAACAGAGTAGAAAAACTGAAGATATGAGATCTTAGAAATATACTCCTAATACATAACCTGCAAGTTGTTAAAGTATTGGTACCTCAGTTATGAGGTGTATACAAGATATCACAAATTGGAGGAGATAAGGGCAGGGGCATTTCAAGCTTGCTTGTACAGACTGATGTCCTAGCCAGTAAAACTCTTACATGCTCCAACTCTGTTTTAATTACTACTAAAACAGTTATAAAAATATCAAAAGCTTCCAGTTGCTACAGCTCTAAAGTAGATTAATTGAAATTAAAGGTTTCTACCTCCCTGGGACTCAGGCTGGCTTCAATTCCAAGCCTGCTACCAGTCAGTGTGCCTCTACTGTTAGCCACCCATCAGCCCCACTCCCCGGCCCAACGCGGCTCCTTCTCCACGCGGGCCCCGAGGCCCTCCCAGGCTCCCCAACCGGTCATGGGCCGCCGCGACTTCCGATCTCCTCCTCACGAGCAGGACTGCCGTTTGCGGAACGAGGCCATTTCCCTTCTCGTCCCCGTCCCCCGTGCCGGGCCGAGAAGCTCGTGGCCTCCCCCCGCACGGCCACCTCCGGCGACGTTTCCGAGAAGGGGGAACCGCCGGGCCGAGATGCCGATGCCGGGCCCGGGCCCGGGCCCGGCTGCAGGTGGAGCGGCGGCCGCAGGCCTCGACCACGCGAGAGCGCGACGGCACCAGGACGGGATCCCACCCCGTTTATAAGTATCGAACCGAGCTCCCCGGCCCTCAGGGCCCCCCTCCTCAGGGCCCCCCTCCTCAGGGCCCCCCTCCTCAGGGCCCCCCTCCTCAGGGCCCCCCTCCTCAGGGCCCCCCTCCTCAGGGCCCCCCTCCTCAGGGCCCCCCTCCTCAGGGCCCCCCTCCTCAGGGCCCCCCTCCTCAGGGCCCCCCTCCTCAGGGCCCCCCTCCTCAGGGCCCCCCTCCTCAGGGCCCCCCCGCCGCCAGCCCCCGGAAGCGCACGACAGCGGCGGCCGACTACCCCACCGCCTCGCCTCGCCTCGCAGGACCGGCGCCGGCCGGGGAGGGGGGTGGGGGGCGGCGCGGCGCAGCCTAGCCTAGCCCGGCGGCCGCTACCTGCTGCGGGCGGCGACCCCCGCCGAGCCCCGTGCGCTGCTCCCCGGACGCGCGCCCCCGCGCCAGCCGCCGTTCCCCTGCGCTATGAGCCACCCCGCGCAGCGGTCCTAAAAGAGCCGCTCCCGTTGGCCGTTGCGCACGCGGCTCGCGCCCGCCCATTGGCTCTCGGCCCTGCCGCTCCTAGGGACGAGGACGCCGGGGGTTGGCGGCCGGGCGGGAGTCACACCCAGCGACCCTGAGGCGGCCTCCGCCACGCCGGCTCCGTGAGGAGGGCCGGAGGCCTTCGCCGCTCGCCCGTTGTCGCCCTGCAGTGCTTTCGTATGTGTGAAATTGCTGGGGGCTGGAGCAGTGCGGCGCTAGGCCGGCTTCGGTTGTAACTGGCTGAATTGACGCTTGAGAAACGTTCGGCAGCTTGCGCCTGCCAGCCAGCCAAACGCCCCTGGACCCTGTGCCCTGCTGTAATTACCGGCCTATTGCCCATACACATCGCACCTCTGCTACAAAACCCATTGTGCTACATTACCCCACGTTTGTTACCAAATATCGCCAGGCCATACAGGGCAATGTGCCGTTGTGCCATGCCCTGTCACCATACACCATTCGTTTCACAACTACGCATTGCACAGGTGGACATGCATCAGATTAAAAAAAAATCAAGTGTTCAAAAATTAGGAAATACCCAATATGAGCTTGCCCAACTGGTATTAGCTCACATTACAGTGCATATAAATTATTATATGAGAACTGCTGTAAACATTGACTTTGCTTGTGCAACTGCATGCTACTTTTCGGAACAGTTTCTGCCTGATCCAGGCCATTAGAATGGGAGGTGTGCTCATGTAATCAGCAGCTATTCAATTTATGTTTTCCTCATTGTTTGATGAGTCTCCCGTGATTTATTTATTACATAGCAGTTAAACCATACTCTGGATATGAAAACATTAATCTCTTAACAGAGCACTTAGAATCACACAACGCTGGACTCTATCAGAATATCTAGTGGGCAGTTTTTCAAAGACGTTATTCCTCAGGTTAATACCTGCTTATTAAAGCTGAAGCATTATCCGATCATCTGCTATACAGGAGAACCAGGAAACCCAGGCAGTGCACAGGTCTGAGTTCAAATCTCCCACGATCCTGCTGAAAGATTTTACTACTTCGCTATAGCTATTACGGCACCGATGTTTCACTTTCTTGTTCTGGTGAAATCCTGACATATTGTAGTCTTTCTGACTATAGGAATGAATGCCTATGTGAAATAGGCATTTCAGATTCCCCTGTATGGTGGAGCCCATAGCAGCTCAGAGATACAGTTGCAGAATTACTTCCAGTGCATATGTACTCTTTGGAAAGATTATTAAAAAAAGAAAAAAAAAAAAAAGAAAAAAAAAAGAAAAAAAAGTCCACATCCTATCAGGCACATACAAATTATTACAGTGGTTCAATTTGGGTGCATTTTTCAGAAGTCACTTTGTAAAATGTGTGTATGACATCAGCTGGAAGTAAATGGCAGGTATTAGTGGTATTTCAACAAGGGCAAAGCAGTCTGTTTTGTCCAGTCTCATTTTCTCATTTGATAACAGCTAAAAAATGGTGGGGTTTTAAACTTTCTATATAATAAATGCTGTATAATCTAATGATTGTCATAGCTCATTAATGATATGTTATAATGCAATGACAATACCTTAGCTGATGCACTCAATATGAATTGTAGTCTATAATAATAATAATAAAGCAATTTTGGCATCAGAACTTTAAATCAAATTTCTTGGCAGAATAGGGGAAAACCAGAAAAATACATGTAGAAGTTATCAAGCATGTAATCGATAGGCTGAAATTCACAGGTTTTCTTCACATTCATGGGTTCTGTGGGCTCCATACCTCTGACAAGATCACCATGTCATCAGCACACATCAGGTCCGTGCAGCACCACGAGGTGACTTAGTGGCAACACAGCAGAGCACAACATCACAAAGCTACCTTCAATGCCATCAGATCATTACAAGTATAAGAACAGCCAAAGCACAGCATTATCCATTTGCACTGATAATTGGTGAGTTCTGTTCAGTGAACTCAAAATATCAACATGTTTCAATGTAGTAACATTTTTCTGACTCAGTCTCTTACTGCACTAGGACAAAATGTCTCAACAAAGCAAAGCATCGCAGTGATATGGAGTGAGTTCACAATGCTGTAAAACTTTTTCAGCTTCTCAAGAGCCTTAGAAATTTTAGGGATACTGTGAGATCCAATGATTTGATTTTTTTTCCAGAAAATCCTTTCAAAGTCACAATTAATTTATCCTTCCTGAATTATTTATGAGCAGGAAAACATCACAGTGACATGGTATCACAATGCATTTGCACTTCAATACAGTAACATACGGCTGCTTCTCAAAGAACCTACCCAACTGGTTATACTAGGTAGCAATGCGAAATCTTCATCAGAGGAAAAAAATGAGAAGGCACATAAACATGCTCTAGTTTGGGAATGCTGAATAAATTACAAAAAAAAAAAAAAAAAAGGACAAACAAAAACCAACACATAGGTTTGCATTAGTTTAAATAACAAAGGTGTTTGAAAGCCTGTTACCCAGCACAAAAATGTAGTGTGACACAGGGTTATATAAATCTCCAGGTGAACAAACACAAGAGCCTCCAAAGGCAAACCTTGGTTTGTTATCTGTGAGAGTATGAAACAAATGCCACCATAGTCACAGTCAAGGGGAAGAGAAAGAGAGACTGAGACCCAGTTCACGTCTTTATATCCATTCAGGTTTCTGACCCCTACCTACAAGTTATTTCATTCACAGGAATCTTCTAGGGACTGACTTAGTTGCATCTCTCCAATTTTAAACGAGCCCAAGAGTTGTAAAAATGTTGTGCATATTACTGACCTTTAAATCTTTACTTTTACACCCTGCTTCTCATACTAGGTGCCCCAGTCTCCCTGCTTTGGAAACTGAGAAAAGTGCCACCAGCAGAAGTGAGAAAGGACAAGTACCAAAATCATGAGGTATCACTAGAAATGACAGCCATGCCACAGGAACAGGCTGTTCATATAAAAACTTTGTTTCTCTGTGCATAACTTCATCACTATATACCTCAGAAACTACTGGTTTTAGGCAAACAACAGTCATGTGGTTTTTTGTTTTTTTTTTTTCTTTTTTCAATAGGCTGTGGACATACTATAAAGGGTGTTTTTTTCTGCATAAAATAAGGCATGTATTTACCACAAGTTAGCTACTTGTGAGAGCCAAATGGATGCTCACTTCTGCTTGGTGAGCTTCTATATGGTAAATTCAACCATTTAGTTCAAGGATTAGTCATCATCAAATTTTACTTTCCATGCTGCCAGAAGTATGCACACAAGCAGTTTCTGTACAGCAAACTTACATGGTAGTAGCACTTCATTTGTGCTTGTGATGATATGATACTTAAATTCAGTTAACAGCTGTATGTATGGGTGTTTATAAAGAGTGTATTTATGATGTTATGAGCATTAACAGATCTTACCCTTAAGCTGCAGTGCATTCCAGTCCTGGAATGCACTGCAGAATTTATGCTAGAATTTACAAACTTGCTTCTGTGGTTCATTGTGATATGGGAGATGCAGTTTCGCAAAAGCACAAATCCAGGGCTTTGTATGAGGTACAGGATACTGTAATTAATACAGGTAAAACTATTTGTTTTCTAATTTGAGATACTATGGTTGAAAGCAAAGGGCCTGACCAAAAGTAGTTAAACCAGTTTAGGAAAAGTCCAGGAAATTATTTTCATCTGTGTATTAAAACTAGTCACAGTACTAAAAGCTTTCTTTGGCTTCAAAACAGAGCAAACCTCTCATGAGAAGAAACTGTTACAATTTTACTCTCCCAGGATGTAATGCTGGTTTTCGTCAAGTGCTGCTTTTGTCTTTTACAAATGAATTAACTGATTGAATATACTTACTTAGCATTCTGGGTGTTTTTTAAATTTAATCCTGAATATGTTTAACACATACTAGGTGTAGAGGTACAAACTGGATGGGTTACTTTCTATATTGCTTGGAGTTGAATGCACTCTGCTATCTTCTGTATATTTTCTGTGCTAATGTACAGCTCATGTTTTCCACGCTGTACGTTTTCCATGCTAATGTGCTAGTTCTTCATTTTTCAGTGGCAACTCTTAGAATTACAATGTATATTTGGTACAGATTATGCAACCACTAAATCACAGAATAGAAAGGACCTCTGGGGATCATCTAGTCCACCCCCTGCTCAAAGAAGGGCCAAGTAGAGCAGGTTCATCAGGGCCATGTCCAACTGGGTTTTGAGTATCCAAGGATGAAGACTCTACACCCTCCCTGGGCAACCTGTACTGGTGTTTGACCACCTCCACAGTTAAAAAAAAAAAAAAAGCTTTTTGTTTGGTTTAAATGGAATTCCCTGTGTTCCAGTTTGTGCCTGTTGCGTCTCATTCTGTCAGTGGACATCAGTGAGAAGAGTCTGGCTCCACCTTCACATTGATACACAACCTTCTTCACAACATACACACATTGCACATTGATAAAATGCCTCCTGAGCCTTCTCTTCTCCAGGCTGAACAGGTGCAGCTCTCTCAGCCTCTCCACATATGACAGATGCTCCAGTCACTTGACTACCTTCATGGCCATTCGCTGGACTCATTCCAGCGTGTCCATTTATCTCTTGCACTGTGACCCCAGAAGTGTCTCACTAGTGCTGAGTAGAGGGGAAGGATCAACTCCCTTGACCTGCTGGCAATGCCCTTACTGTTGCAGTCCAGGCTGTTGGCCTTCTTTTCTGTGGGCGCACATTGCTGACTCATGGTCAGCTTGCTGTCCACCAGGATCCCTAGGGCCTTTTCTGCAAAGCTGCTTTCCACCCAGTTGATGCTATCTATATGGGTGTACGGGGTTCTTTCCCAGGAGCAGTACTTTGCATTTCCATTTGTTGACCTTCATAAGGCCCTTTCTGGACCATTTCTCCAGCCTGCCGAGGTTCCTCTGAATGGCAGCACACCTATCTGGTTTATCATCCACTTTTTCCAATTTAGTATCATCTGCAAAACTACACTATTAAGGAAAACCACACTGTATAATCCTTCTCCCAAATCTAGCTTTCTTGCTTGCATCGACTCCAGATTTTTCTTCCTCTGATGGTTATGAACCTCATTCTAGTTTCCAAACAAAATATATCATGGGCACTTTATGCCCCTTATTTCTTCAAGTGTATACACATTTATTTTACCTTAAATATCTCTTCATGCTAATTAATATTCATTCTCTATTGAATTTATAAAGAATAATGATATTCTACAGCGGTCTCTTTTGCTAGGCTAAATAAGTTATTTTAGTCTTTTCTCATGAAAGATCTCTACATCCCTAGTCATTCTTGTAGTGCTTCTCTGCACTTTTCCTCATTTCATCTTTCTTTAGTGTGAGCCTAGCAACTATAATTATGTAGAGCAATTAAGGCAATATTTAACTCACCCCTACTGGAAACTTTTCTCCTAGGTTTTATCTGTCTTTCTCGTGGTTGCATGAAATTACATATGCGTACACATGTAATTCTCCTTCTGTGTCATTCTCCAGTGAACAAGTCTCTAGCATGTAGCAGTTTTGTAACAGTTTCGGTCCACTGCCTAACATCCAGTACTATCAAATCTCATTCAATTTTCTCTTGCTTCAGTATTCAGGAGTACCTGGATATTCCCAAAATGTACTCTGATATTGTACACTTCAGCTGTTTCAGCTTTCTGATTCCATACATATTATTAACTATATCTTCCCTTTTTGTATTGAAGCCATTAATAACGACATTATATATTGTACTGCCAAAACAGACTTTAAAGGAATTCAGCAAGTAATTTCTACTTCCACTTGTGTATTTAGCACTGGTGATTATTTTCTAGTGGATGTTGTCATCATTAGATGTGATTTCTTTGCTTAAAATCAGTCTGCAACGGCGTGTTTCCTTTGCATTAAGCTCGTTCAAAAAGACTAGATTCACTAGAAAAATTTTCACAGAAAAATACTGGCCTTTCACACTTTGTCTTTCATTGGGCCATACTCTGCCTTTTAGGCCTTAAGCTGCTCAGCTATCAGCTATGGCTGATTCTTATCTTTTCCTGCATGACTACACACAAATGTCACTTCTCTTTTTGCATTCTTGGTGCTTCACTTAAAAGCAGCAAAAGTACCTGTCCTGAGACAGGTATGATCAAAAGTATGAAACTTAATTTCCAAAGAAATTTATTTTTTTCTTTGGAAATTAAGTTTCAGAAAATTGGAAATTAAATCTCAGAAAATCTCCTTATTTTGAAAAAGCTGACTAAAACACTTCTTACCTTTACTGGTGCCATGCTATGTTCTGTCAACTCAATATTAGTGATATTTGTGTTTGATATTTTCTCTCTTCTTTTCTATTGAAATTTTCTGATGTAATTGCATTTTGGAATGGCTGATATCTACAAGAAGTGCTATAGGGTGAACCTTTAAGAGGAAGGGCGATCCTTTAAGAGGAAGGACAGAGGCTTAGTTATGGCCATGTGAGGCTTAGGTCATCACACCATTTAAGAATGTGGCTATACAGATCATAGGACTAAAATATAACAGTCCAGTAAAGAACAGGTTGTTGAAAGGTACCAGATATTACAGATGTGAAAGTTACTGCTCAGTTAGGAACAGCAGACTGGCTGAAAAAAGCTGTAAGACAGGCAGTGTAGTTATGTACATAGGATCAAAGGAAGTCTAATGGGCTCTAGTGCCCAGCTATTGGAGGCACTGAGTCAGAAGGGTCCCTTTGTATAATGATTGTATTCTATTTTTAACACAGTTTTAGTTTGTTTCTTTTAACTTTCTTTTAATTGTCCTTTAATTTCCATTCTAAATGTATTTATCAATGTACAACTTTGTTTCTCTGCCACCACTTGCCTTTTGATTCAATGATTCCATGTGTAGAGAACAATTATTTCCCATTTCAGCTTTCATCTTATTGGGCTAGAATAGCCACATTCTGTAAACTTTCTTTTGTATAGAGAATCTCCTTCTTAATCATTCTGGGAGCCCTTCCTCACTTCTTTTCCAGATTCAATTCATAATTGTATACAGTATTCCAGAAGAAGTTTCACTGAGATCTTACAAAACAAAAATATTTTCATGCCTCTGCAGAAAATGGATCTCTTGATGAAAGATTAGCCTTATATTTGTTTTTCTAATAACTACCTCATGTCAGCAGTTCACAAAAATTGTGACTTTGTTAAGTATGTTCTCATTTCCTCTTCTGTTATTTAAAACTGTTGAGGCTCTAGCACATAGTGTTTTTGGTTCTTAAGCACATTTCTATAAGCATTTCTATATAAATGAAATTTCTTCCCCTACATATTTCTCTAGGCTATAGGCTCTTTTAATGTCAATTCAAATTGGTAATCATTAATTATTTGTGTTGATGATGTTTTTTCATTTTATCACTGAATTACACTAGTGTGTCCACACATCAACATTGCCTGCTGCCATTTCCTTTTGTCAGCTTATTTCATGCTTCACTTTCACTCATTTTAGCTATTAGTTTTCCATATATGATTGCTGAAATATGCTTATTTCTTTTGCTTAATAATTTCATAACGTATTCTTAGATTTGCTACCTTTGAGTTCATGTTCTATTCCCCCTTCTATTTACATTTTAGCTGTATTTTTCTTGCATAAGCTTCCAGTTTGTTCTCAAGGACTGACTACACATACCAACATCTAGTTCACATAAACAAGGACAATCTCAATCTAAATAACAAAGTTATTACAATGTCAAGGACAATCTTCTCAATCTTTGTAGTTACATAAAATTACACAAGCTTTTGTCTTATGATTACTTCATAATTTTTGCTGTTGTTCTAGTATGCAGTTAATAATATCCTTTGTTATAAGCAGCACATCTTCTCTCAACGGTGTTACCTCCATAGCTATTTCTTTTTAGCTTAGTGACTGTTTCTGATTTTGTAACATCAAAATAATTCATACATTTCCCTGTCTAGTCTGGTAAAAGTAAGACATTTCATGCTTTCAGCCATGACATAAGGTGGTATGTCTTCATCAGTAATATAATCACTGCTTCAGAAGCTCGCAGTTTGTTGGTGTTTATTGGATCTTTTATCCTTTGTTTGATAATGTTGTATTATATTCTTTGCCACTTGACATGACAGGAAGATCAGAAGACTGAAGCAAGCTGTGCTAAAGCCCCTCTTCATCAAAGGAATATGCAGAGGTGAGAAAACCTAGCCTGTCAAATACAGGGCACTTTTCTGTTGCCTTTGGTTTCTGTCCCCACAGTGCCCAGGTTCTCAAGAACAGATTTCAGTAGGGTAGTGGAAGAACTGTGACAGAGCTGTTTCTGCCTTGACTATCCACTGAGAGGGATGGATGAAGTGAAGTTCTGAACGTGAAGTTACACCTAGTAGTGATAAGTTACGTCAATGTCGTGGCCGGCACAGTTACCTAAGTATCTCCTGTGAAGTTGCCTGTGGATCCTGTAGCAGAAAAATGCTGAATGGAAAGAGGCATCTGCAGCAGTTGAGGAAGAGAACAGAGAGTTGGGTAAGCCAGAGAGAACAGAAAAATTCCCTAAAGAAAGGTGGATCCGTTATTTTTTTGTAGCCTGCACTGAATGAAAAGTGAGTCAAAAAACTCCTGCTTGCTCAGGTGACTCCAAGGGATAGTTAGTGGGTAAAGCCTATATGTTCAGAAAAGATACATACCAGATTTCTGGGCATCAATTTGCTTATACCATACGACTGCCTACCCAAACGGAGCTGCAGGGATAGCACAGAGAACTATGGTCTTGTCATCAGGTCAGCAATGTATATCAGTTCTCTACAGCTCAGAGCTATTTGCTGTTAGTCCACCAGAAGCCCATACTTTCTGCCCTAGAGACACTTTATCTAAAAAGCTCTACGGTTATCTTAGTTGCAGTCAGGTGCACTGGCACAGGGAGTTGCTATTGCTGATTGGGTTGGGGAGACAGTTAAAGACAAAGCCCTTACAGAGTTCGTCTGTGGGATTTGGAATTGAATCCCCAGAGCAATGCTGGAAGGCACATTTTCCTGTGTAGTGACCATAGTACTGAGGGTGCAGAAGAGCAGAGGAGCTGCCAGCTTGGTGGAGTGCTCCCATCTGCGGATCTCTTCAAGCTCTCTTTCATAGCCGCATCTCTGCTGTGTGGCCCCAAGGGCTAGTTATCATTCTTGGTCTTCATGAATACTGCCTTTGTTCATTCAAACTTAATGCAACAGTCCGTTCAACCCTAACAGCTGTTGCAAGGCTAGCAACCCTCTGGTACTGCCATGGAGTAATCCTGCTATGCAAGAAACATGTGGCTTTCTCTTGACACAGATTCACAAGGAGTATCATTTTCTTAAGGCTCCAGGTTGTACCTGTCTGGATTTTTCTGAACAAGAAAATTATTTTCTGAACAGGACAATAATAAAAGAAAGAAGAGAATGGCATAATTAAGAGAATGGCTATAGAAATTAGGGCAGGTAAAAGAAAGAAAAGAATTGCAAACATGAAGATGTGTGAATGGATGGGGAAGAGCTGAAGACTGGCCATCAAAAGCAAATGGAGATGTTGATACAATACTAGAATCCTGAATGGATTTGTGCGTATTTCATGAAAGCGGCATTACAATGCACACTCATTACTTGCAATGTGCCTATTTTGTGACTGCATTAGTATATCAGTGTTTCCAAAAAACAATATTTTTAGGTATACAAGCATAGGCTTTATATACGTGTATCTGCATTTTTATGTCAGTGCTTCATCAGCAACACAAGACCAAACAAGTGAGGATGGCTAGTATGAGAGCACATCAAAGAAGTTAAAAAGTTATCTTTTAAAATTAGACAGCTGAGTTGTCACATATGATTAACCTAGTCTAACTTACTGACTGGGCAAATACGGGCCTTCTTGAATATAAAACTGGAAAAGATGTATGCAATTATACTATTTACAAAGTTAAAAATGAACATGATATAAAGAAAATCCATCCAGGAAGATTTTATGACATTCTGTTCCCAGGACAAAATTTATTTTGACTTACACTGCTTCCAGCAGGCAAATTATTTTTTTTTTCTTGTGCTTCCAGAAATTTCAGGAAAGGTCTTTGAAACATAGAGTGATTAATTCATTTGAGCTTGGATGTCACCGTAATTACATGTCACAGTTTAATCAATTATCTTCACATATGAGAAAGTTTAAACTATACTTTATGAAAAATAAAGAATTAGATTGATGCAATTTAAAAACATATAATTAAAAATCTATATTCTTTCTATTAAAAATCTACATTTAAAATCTCTATTTTTATATATAGGTTTTTGTCATTATGCATATAATAATATCTATCAACAAATAAAATATGCAGCTAGTAATTTTGAAATAATTATCTCTCTGGTCCTTTACTACTATTACTAGTTCCTGTGCCATTTTAACTCTGTCAGAACACTTGAACACAAGACAACTTGAAGATTCCATTGTGTATGAAACTAATATATCGAGTGAAATTTATCTGTACACTGAACTCTCAGAAATGTTAATCATCAAAGTCAGCTTGGAGTTTGCCTCCAAACTGCTTCGCATGCCAAGGCTAAAACTTCTGTGATGTAAGTACTGTGAGTGACTGTGATGTGCTTTCTGTTTTGCAATGTGTTTGAGCCCTTTACTTGGATGCATGGTTGTACTTCCACCACCAAAAGGGTCACAGAGAGTACAGAGCTCACTAAACTGTTCCAGGTAGATTTTATGCTCATCTTGGGTTCTGATGCTGAAATCTTAATTACATTAAGGGAACAAGTCCAGCTACCTACTTTTTATGGAGTAAATGAATATAATGATGTCAAATGGGTGACATCACTGTGGTGACGAGGGAAGTGGAGGGGCAGGCACTGATGTCTTCTTGCTGGCGACCAGCTACAGGACTCGAGGGAATGGCATACAGATGCGACATGGGAAGTTCAGATTGGATATCAGGAGAAGGTTCTTCACCATGGTCGGACACTAGAACAGAATCTCCAGATGAGTGGTCATGGCACCAAGCCTACTGGAGCTTAAGAAGCATTTAGATGATGGTCTCAGACATACGGTTTAAATTTTAGGTAATTCTGTGTGGAGCCAGGCATTGGACACGATGATCCTTGCAGGTCCCTTCCAACTTGCAATGTTCTTTGGTTTTATGAAAATAGTTTGATGCCTAGTCAACACAGAGCAAAATTTTTCCCCATCCTTGGATCTTCACCTTTGTCTTTTTAGCTATTTAAGACATTTAATAAACTCTTGTCCCATAGCCTGGTTTGATGAGCTCCCATCTGACCAACTGAGCTGGAAAAATTCTTTCAAATATTCCTGCTATTTCAGTTGAGACTACAGGGTTACATCTTCTTTGCAGATCTTTGCCAGAACATAGCTGTACTCCCCTGGTCAAAACACATCTTTGGCTTAACAGAAATGAATAAGTGCACAGTCTGAGACAGCAAGATTTATTTATGCTAGAAATTCATTTTGGAAAATGAGTGGCTGAACATTAGTGATGTGAAGTGCCATTGACTTTCTTTCCTGTAATGTGGTCATGCCCCCTAGCAAAGATTTGTCATTCTTCATCAAGGTTTTCAGGCTGGCAAAACATGTAGAGCCCTGGATAAACCACAAGAACAGCTACAGACTCATGACAAAACAAAACTTCAGTGGGTAAATGAGAGCAATATCCTTGCTGGAGATTCCATGTTGTCAGAGATATTAAAGTATGGACAAATGCAAATCCTACCTTAGGAAACCATGTCATGATGAAACAAATGTTATGTTGAAAAGCAATTCCTGTTGCTACTGTGAAATAGTTGCTCTGCTATCATCCCTGGCCAGAGTCTGGAAACTATCTCTAAATGATATAGCATGCAGCAGATATAGCAGTACAAAGACAAAAGGATCAGTCTGGGATACGTGTATCTTCTGGCTCTTAGCCATGGTCCTGGTACCCATTCTGAGGTTTTTGACTTTCTTCCCACCTGCTTGAGGCTGACTCTAGAATCCTATGTAGGTCATTGAGTGGTATGACCCGGAATGTGATTAGAAATTAAAATTTAGAAAAATAGCAGTAGTGGTAGGAGATCACATTCACAGAAACTGTGGAACTTCCTGCAATTAATTAATTTAATCACCCACAGCCACAAGTCAGCAACAGAAAAAAAAAAAAAAAAAAGAAAAAAGAAAAAAAACGTACAAAAGACAGAGAGAGCCCACAAGCACTAAGTGTAAGAATAGTATATTACACTGATTTGCAGCCATTGCCACAATGCCATATACAGTGTCCAGCTTATTTATGACATGTAAACACCAATGAAAGACAGATGTTGAATATCAAAGAGAGCACCATCCTGCCTTTTTTTCTTTTATTCCATTTCCTTAAGTGTCTGCTACTGCTCTTACTTTGGATAACATTGAGAAAAGTATTGGCTCAATTTGGCAGTTATTATCTTTGTTAATGTCCACGGAGCAAATTTACAGCTATTGAGCAATGTAATCTAAGTTTATGGTGCACAGCTGTGAGATGCCACCGGTGCTGAGACAGCTCTGTTAAGATAATTTCTCATCAAGTAATGAACTATATGAATTCTAACACCAGAAAGTGCTTTGCTCAGAAAAATTGCAGTCAGTTGAGCATACTAGAGAGCCTCATGTTAACATTTGCCATATTAGACAGTACTTTTATATTCTTGGCAACACAGTAAACTTAAACTTTCCCAAGGCATTGTTGTAACACTTGCTGCCATTAAATGATTTCTATTTAAGACACTAGAATTTATATTCTATGCTTTGATTTTTGATTGCAGCTCTAATATTGCTATAACATCTCTGCAATCTGAAACAGGACTTAACTCTTAAAGCAAGGATATCAGGTCTTCAGGTTCCCAAGGACCCAGCCTTTTTTTGCTGAAGACTTTGTAGAAATCTTGACTAAGGAGAACTGAAGGATATTGGCCATTTGTCAAAGGTTTCTAGTTGTACTATCATTCAGTCCTCAGCACAGAGCAGGATGTTCAGAAATCCCAAACAGTCTAACAAACACACATTAGTCATGGCATTTCCCAGAAGATTTGGATTTAATTTGCATATACTGTAACAATGGTTTGCAAATGCACAGCAAATCCAGCAAGCTCAGGGTGTGTTGGAATTACAGAAAATGCCTTGTTTGCCCATGAAGCATATGTAAAGATGGTCTACTGCAGCCTGAATGTGTCAGACTCACTGTTTAAGTGCTAAACTTATGCACATATACTTCTGTGCAGGCAGAGACACAGAATCCCCGCCCTAAGAATATCGGTCTAAATGCAACATTCATCAACTCTGCAGGACGCAGAAATAATTCTGAGCTGGGATCTCATCTTGTAGATATCTAAGGGTCCAGTAATCTGGTTATTAAGGCACCTCCATTCAGGTGTTGGCAGACATGACTTCAGTCCTCACTGCCCAATTAGTATCTTTAGTGTTAATTCTTTCTCCCAAGGTCCATGAGAAAGACCTTGACAGCAGGCTATAATATAGCTTGTGTGTGAATCTTCAATAATCTCTTGCTCACTGTTCCACTTTATATAATAAATTCTTCAGAACAGAGATGTGGATAAGAAGCAGTATGTGAGTTAGAAAATAGATCCCTCCTTCTAGCCAGGATCCTCTTAAGGGGGAAAACAGATCCCACTCTCCTCAGGAGAGAAACAATTGTCTATCTCTTGGGTTGTAAATTACACTTATCCCTGTTCTTGGCAGGACTGACTAGCAGGATTAGACTTGAGTGCATTACTTAGATAACCTGGGTTTCCAATCAGGATCTGAAGCAATCATATGCCTAAAAATCAAACACCTTTGCAAACTTTATTCAGACTAATTTGGTGAACTTTGAGGCTCAACTGTAGAAGAAATCAAACTGAGCATTTTTCTTCCGTGAGACATTATAATAGCTCTTCTTACTTCATGATGGCCTAGGATGTCCAGTCTTTGGCCATAGTCTGGGTGTGACTTTCAGGGTATAGTTGGAGTTTAAATCTTACTTTTTTCTTCTGCTTAATGCAGGGCAGGATTTTGCCAAAATTACTATTGCATAAAATACTGTTTTGTACTGTAAGTTTATTCTATCCAAGCTTGGTTTCCCTAAAATCATATCAATTGCATTTAGCTTAACTGTTTCCACTAGCTAAACATTCTTTGGTATTTCATGGGAATGAAAATTGTTCCAAAGTTCCACGAACTTTGCCTAAACTACAGTAATCTATTTGGTAGAAAGAACTGGAGATAAATCAAGCCTCCATATTGTTTTACAGAGGCTAACTTTTTCTTTCATTTCCTCCAATATTCCCATTCTTGTCCTCACTATCCTGTATCTTCTTCTTCTCTTATTAGACAGGATGCTACAATCTCTTAGAATCTCTTCATATCATAAAAACATGGAAAAAAAATTGGCTGGAAGGGGCTTCATCTGGTCCAACCCCCGACTCAAAGCAGAGCCAACTCTTGACCAACTTCAAAATGAAATCTGACTGCTCTTTCTGCAACCCCCGGTCTTTCCATTACTCTAATATATACTGATTTCAACTCTATTGCTTGTATAAATGCCTATGCATGAGAAAGGAGACATAATTGTTTTGGAATTAACCTAGACGCACTATAAGCACAGAGCTTGAGTGTTTCATTTTGTTCTTTGCATTAGTGTGTAGGTGGTAAGTTCTGCTGTGCGCCTATGAACAAAGAATCATGTACAACCACAGCACTGCAGGGCTCTGTAATTTCCAAACCCTAAATTACTATGTAGGTAAGTGCATCCAGCAGTAATTTAGGACAAAATACACTGCAGAGATCTTGAAATTAATCCTCAATTCAAGTATTACAAAACAAGAAATTTCACAAAAAAGGTTACCTTGAAAGGAAAATCAAA
This sequence comes from Anser anser, assembly GCF_964211835.1. Classification (NCBI taxonomy): domain Eukaryota; kingdom Metazoa; phylum Chordata; class Aves; order Anseriformes; family Anatidae; genus Anser; species Anser anser. The sequence goes on from NC_139725.1 coordinate 1,316,613, forward strand.
CTGTATCAAGATAGGGCAATGGAGCTCTGGCACTCGCTGGTGATACCAGGCAGAAATCAAGGGAGTGGGAGATAAAGACATTTTAGGGCTTGTGATCTCAGATTAAATTTCATGTAATAGCATGAAATGTCTCTGCTTGTCTGTTACATCACTCAAAGGGGAAGATAAAGAATGCAGACAGTTCCCAAAGCATAGCAGCAGTGCTGACCCATTGTGTTTTTTACTGGGATCAGATGCTTGTAAGTGAATTAGACTAGTAGTCAGATCAGTACCTACTTCTTCCCCTTAGATATGTCATTAAATGGAGCTGTGCGTCCAGCTGAAGATGCAGTGATGTGCTCCTCTTGTATTCCTCTTGCACTCAGAGGCCTTTTTCCATCCTGAGGCCCCATGCAGTCAGATAGAGTTGTCTGATCAAGAACTGACAGCACCCCACAGGAGGCAGAGCACAAAGAACCCTAAGCAAATTCCCAGCAGGCTAACATGCCCCAGAAGGAAGCAGAGTGGAGATATTAGCCCAGGCTATAGTATATTATACACCACAGGGCAAACTGGAAAAGCTCTGTTTCTGATTGGCCAGCTAATTAATTTGAGTGCAGTGCCATGAGGATGCAATGATACTGCTTCCATTTCTGAGGTTACTGCAGCCAGATGGGTTATGTGATATCTCTACAGTCTGCAATAGACACACATATAGTCAGTGTATAAGGGAGACTAGCCTGATTATCTCCCTTAATAATTTTTTGATTGCGGCACTGTTAAGTAACTAGGAGTTGTGCTCTGGACAAGGTTGCATATTCTCTTAAAGGTGACTTAATCTAGAAAAATTCAGATGACAGAGTTAGCTGCTTAGTCATAATGGAAGTAAGAAACAGTGCTAGGCTTTCCTTGCTGATCAAACATGCTGCCTTCTGGACACACAGGAGATTTGGCTGATTAACAGTCTTTCTCTGTCTAGATTGATGGGATCGTCTTTGCATGCACAAACATAGATGTAAGCCCTAGCTCTATTCTGATTCCACAACAAGGTGTGACTTGACTATACATCACCCCTTCTTTCTTCTCTCATGCTTGGGTTTGCAGGAGAATAAAATTAGGGGTTGTGCATTAGCAAGACTCTGCAGCATTCTAAAGACGGTTCACTATCTATGTGGTCAGGGGACAAGGACTCTAAGGTCCACTGCAATGCATATCTTTAATAGAATCATAGAGTCACAGAATCACTGCACCAAGCCTGTCTGAATTTAAGAAGCGTTTGGACTGTGCTCTTAGTCACATGGTCTAAAATTTTGGGTAGACCTGTGTGGTGCCAGGAGTTGGACTAGATTGTCCTTATGGGTCCCTTCCAACTCAGGATATTCTATGATTCTATGATTCTATAAGTTGAAAACATGCTTTTATTCTTCCCTTGCCTGTACCTATGGAATCATCCTCTCAGTGGTGTAATGTAACACAAAGGACTTCGAGTTTCTGTTACAAGGCTTCAGCTGTTTAAGGTTGAGAAAAAGTTGGATTTTAGTTTTAGTTTGGCTTTCACATGTCATATGCAACACACAGTTTCACCCATCATCTCTTTCTTCTACCTCTTTAATCTTCTTTTAGGGCAGCTCAGTTATTCTTTGCCCCAGCTATCATGGTATTTCTTCATGAGTGTTCTTTGTTTCCCTCCAGTCAAAGATGCAATGGCTGTTTTATTTTAATCTTACTTTCAGGCAGGTCAATCCTGCTTATAATTTATGCCTGGGACCATGTTCTAATTCTTCAACAAATGTATTTTGTTTGGGGTTCTGCAAGGATTTATCCTATATCAGGACATATATTTCACATGGACTGCTATGTTTGTTCTAGCTGCAATAACCCTTTTTGTTAGTGCACTGGTGCACTAGTGGCTAGCTTTGTATCCTGCAGTTCTCAGTGTAGTCAAGGCTACCATATCTCATTTGTTCAGCCCTATCCTTTAGTAGAGGGTCAGCCTCACTTTGAAAAATTTATGAGATTACCCAAATTACCAACCCACACACCTTCATTTACTGCACTTTTTGAAGGAATCTTGCCGTGCACATTAGTATCCTCTGTTGTTTCCTGAGCTGCTATCTTCAGTTTCTCCAGGATGTTACATTATTAAGGATTTGTGTCTTTCTGTTTGAAATTCAGATTTTCTCACATACTTTCTTTTAATATGTGCCACAAGCTGATTATTGCAGACACGCTCCTCTAGTTCTTCAGACACATTTACCATACCTTGGAGCATTGTCCAGAATACTTTACTGTTTATAGATCCACTTCACTTGCAGCTCCTGAACCATTTTTGCTGGTAGTTTCCTTGTGACAGGCAATATAGTGCTTCTGGGATTCAGGGTCTGTCTTTCTTATTCCCCAGTTAGGATATTTCTACTGCCTAGACAGTGGTGGAAGACTTGTTCTCAGTTAAAATTGAAAGTTATCAAATCCCAGCTGAATTCTGAGGAGTTCATCTTTCAAACAATAAAATATTTATGTATTCCCGTTGACATTTTAAAACGTATTAAAGAAGCATTTATACTGGTCTTCCCATTAGTTAAAGCTTATGTTTACAAAACTCACATTTGGATCATATTTAATCTGATAGCTTCTTTTAGTACTTTCAAAATGATGGCTCACTTGCGTGAAATGAGTATGACAACAAAAAATGCTGTGTTTTGAAAATGATTATGATCATAATAATTTGATTTGAAAATACTTGAGTGTTGTTAAAACACTTCAGATGGCTGCTCATGTTAAATAAAGCACTTCTACCTTGAAACAGAGGATATTACTCTTAGAGTGCCACACTCCGGGTAAATATTATAGTCTTGGGTAAAACTAGTAGGTTTTTGTAGAAATTTCTCATAAAACACAAAAAAGGTTCATCATTGCTGACCAGAGTTCTTTAGAAGTAATATTTCTTTTAATAGAAATTCTTCCAAAAATGGCTCAAAACCACGTTTTATCTAATTTTCTTGTAAAATCCATGAAGCTTTTCATTAGCAAAAGTTAGAAAAATGTTATGGGTCAATATATATTTTCTTGCTCATGGCTATCTGCTGAAATTGTCATAGCCCACACTTGAGAGAAGTTAAAGCCAATGCTAGGTGAAAGGAAGAAAATTTCCCCTTCACAGAGAAATTCCCTGTGTTGCCATGTACAACGGGACAAGACACACATGCAACTTTGGCATGGAGTATCTTGAGGAGGACAATTGATAAAGGAAGCTCTAAACAATAAAGGAGCTTAGAAAGTTGTTGGAACTCATTATTTTCTTAGATATTCAAGTTGTTACATGAAAAAGAGGTAGGTTATTGGTTCACAGAATGTTTTCTCTTTCCTGAAGTTGTTTGAATCCTCCTGTGATGAAGGAAATGACACAGTTAGGGAGGACTCTTTCTTTTTTTTTTCCTGGCATATTTAAAATGTAAGAAAATAAGAGCATGTTGACTAATTCTGCCAGGAGGAAAAAAAATATCAAAACTGGTTCAGAAAGGATACTGCATGCCATATCCAAAACCATGTTCCAGAGTCCAAACGGAGGAGAACAGAGAAAGCAAACTGAAAATTTGGAACTCCGCTGAGTAAGATTTGCTTATTGCATGCCAGAACTTAGCACCAACCTTTCTAATACCTGGAAACCTATTTTCTTCTTAAGAGCTAAGGGCATAATTTCATAACTCAAATGATGATTGCATGTGACATTTCGGTTCCCACTGGAGAATGTAGAACAAAACAATTCTTGTTCACCTTAGCATTCAGGTTTTCTTTCAGAAGCAGTGCAAGTTTGATGATTTAGGGTGCAGCTACATCAGCACTTTAACTCAAATCAGGCATGCACTTACAAAACAAATCTCCTGATCCTCTCTCATTATCATGCCTTTGTTCATACAGTGGAGAACCTGAAACTAGAAATTTACTCTGGGAGACCTCCTAATGTGCCCCAACAGATAACTGGTTATTCAGTCCACAGCACTACAGTTAGTCTGGAGTAGCCCCCTACCAAGACACATACAAAGTGAAATCAGGACCCCAGAATCAACTGTTTTACCCTACAGATCCATTACTACTGTGCTACACCACTTGCTAATACAAACAAATCTGCAGTCAGAGATGTGTTTGTGATTTTATGTACATATAATCACACTTGTCATCTCTACTCATTAAATAGTACATATGAGAAAAAGTGTGACATTCCTTTTTAGTGTGTTGGTTTGAATATATTGCAAACATTGGTTTCATTGTGGGTAAGATCAATTTCATTGTGGGTATCTATACAAAAAGGATGAAATATTTCTCCTAGGCATTAAGAAAAAAGAACTTAGGGAAACTGGTGTTACAAAAAGAATGGCACATAAACAGGACTGTAAATTGTATTCTATTAATTCATCCATCCTGCATAAAAGTGGATAGTATGGACTGAGTGTAGCTCCAGTGAGACTCCATATTCTAGATATGGGATAATTATGTAGGAGTTTTAAAATATCAGGTTGCTGTAATGTTTTAATGGATCTCTTTCGAATGATTTTGTACCATAGTTAGAAAAGCAGAACTGATCCAGTTGCTGTGCAGATGGGCTGCACTTCACAAGCTTGAGACAAGACCACATGTTAAGGAGAGTGCATTTCATTCTAGAGGCCAGGACATACAAGTTTGTAAATATTTGTCCTTGGTATAGTATGTTTGCTTCCTTGGCTCAGTAAAATTCATAAAGAAATTAGGTTACTACTTCAGTTTTACTGATAGTGAAATTAAGGCACAGCAAAGTGAATTGGCTTGCTAAAGGCTAAACAGCCTGCCAAGGTTAAGAATAAAATGTGGCTTCCTAAGTCCACAGTTGCTGTTCTTTCTAAGCCAAACTGTCTTCAACTCATCCCAACATACAGGCAAAAAATATTGCAGCATTAGGTTTATCCAATAGCTTCAGCAAATGTAGCCATGACTACTGAAAAGCTGAATACATAGAAAAGCTGGTGCTGAAAGTCCTACAACCTTGGAGAGAAGATGCATGTAGAAAAAAGAGCTATGCATTGCATACCTATGAATCTTCCCAGACACTGTGGGTGCTGTGCGTTGTCTTGTGCCACATAGTTCCCTGCAGATGTCAGAATTCACCTGCTATTGAAATATGGTCTATATTTTCAGTCATATTTCTTCTGATGCACAACCAGGATCGTGAGGACATAGCTTGCTTTACAAATTTTCTCTAACTTCTCCTATATTTGGGGTTAACACAGGGCCAGCATTAGCCCAGATTATATTACAGGAGCTCTGTGAGCAAAATGGATGCATCTACAGCTATAAAGTTTATTTTTTTTAATCATACCTGCCCCTAAAATTATACAAGGCTAAGATTAATGCGAAACATAGTCATTTAACTGAATATTTTTGTCACACTGAATTTATGTGTGCTGAGTGCACATCCAAGCATTTTAATACTATGACTTTAAATCAAAGGATTCTTCTGTGGATGTGCTGCAGCATCTGAGTTAGTTCTGCTCTGTGTGTCCAAAACTGGCACTGCATGTCCTCTCACACAGGACATGTATTCTTCTTTTGTTGGTCTTAGTCTGAAAGGTGATTCTTCCTGAAAGCATTTGCTTTCCTCCAGTAAATGGTGAGAGTGCTGGGCAGTTTTTTGTCCAGAGAGGAAAGAAGTAGCTGGAATGTCAGTTTTCTTTAATTCATTTAGCTCTATCCAATGTATTATGGATAAGAAGTTATATACAGCTACCTACATAAAGGTCTACATCAAGTCATATCCATGAACGTGCCAGTCACAAGTGTACAAGGTGGATTGTTATTAATGACAAAACACAATAGTAATAGCAACGAATGATTCCCTGTACTATGTACAGAAAAATAGAAAATTGAATCCAATGAAATGGCCACCTGAATATCTGTCTGAGTCATGCTAAATACTGAGCACTAACATTATCTTTCTCCAGGAAATTATTAACCACATTCTTAGTAGGGAGAAAAGAAATGCCTTTCCATTCACAAAGATGACTCAGAAAATGTCTCTGCATGTCATAACACATGTTCATACAACTACTAACAGGGTTTATAGGTTTCAGCTCCTTATTTCCCACTGTCTAAATCAACTCATTAGCCTAACAGCAGTTAACTGTAAGAAAATTTCCACTGTCATCATGAACCACACCACCTTTACCTAGACAAATGTACGTATTTTGTACAATTTGATTTTGTACAACTAAGACAAGAAGAAGCTAAGTGAACAACTCTATCATGAAATTCACACATTAATGCATTATGCCCTTAGATGGGCAGCCAAAGAGATGCAAAGAGTCTCTTTTTACTGCAATTTAAACATTTAAGTCATTAATTCACCTTTGTTCATCTGGTTTATAAGCTTTATACTTGCCTGAAACCTATGTTCTCTTTCCTATTTAAGGAAGTGGATTAGAGCTCTTCTGCTTTAAGATGGGTTCTGACATACCAATTTTGATGCTGGGTGCAGATGCAGCTGTACACTGTCTCTTAGTGTTGTTTCACTATCACCTCTACTATGTCTCTTCCTGCTTGTTCCCTCTGCACACATTCTAAGTGCTAGGTTAGAATTATGGGATTGACAGTTAACACTTTCATGTCATGAAGTCTGTGTGATTCTCTACTGTAGCTAAAAGGACAGAGAGGACAGAAGGCATGAGGAGAGAGAAAACCACAGGGTAAAACAGAAACCAACATTAAAGAAGCCATAATGTTGGGCAAGTTCCAGCCTGGGACACAAGTACAGCTAGGCCACTAGATACCATGGGATAATATTCTGAGGAGTGTTTTAGAAACGAATCTGGGAAGCATCATGGTGAGAAAGTGGCATCAGCGTTTCAGTCATACAAGTGGTTTTTGCCATCATAGTCATTTATGTACAGAAGACCGTGGAAAGTATTTCTGAAAGATGATAAATGAAATTATTGTCATGTAGGATACAGCAACAGACTGATGTAATGCTAAAGGCATTACTGGTAAAAATAGTCCAGTGTGTACCCCTCACAGTTGTGGTTTAACCCGGCAGGCAGCTAAGCACCACACAGCCGTTTGCTTACTCCCTGACTCCCCCCCACACCCCTCCCAGGTGGGATGGAGGAGAGAATCAGGAGAAAAAGGTAAAACTCATGGGTTGAGATAAACACAATGTAGTGGGACAGAAAAGGAATGGAAAAATATAATTATGATAAAAAAACATACAAAACAAGTGATGGACAACGCAATTTTCACCACCTGCTGACCGATGCGCAGCCAGCCCCTGAGCAGCAGCACCCCCCTGGCCAGTCCCCCCAGTTTTATTGTTCAGCATGGTGCCATATAGTTTGGGACATCCCTCTGACCAGCTGGGGTCAACTGTCCTGGCTCTGTCCCCTCCTGGCTCCTTGTGCAGCCTCCTCGCGGGCAGGGCAGTATCAGAAGCTGAAACGGCCTTGGCTCTGTGCGAGCTCTGCTCTGCAGCAGCTGAAACATCAGTGCATTATCAGCATTATTCTCATCCTGAATGCACAACACAGCACCATACCAGCTACTAGGAAGAAAATTAACTCTATCCCAGCTGTAACCAGGATACTCATTCTTGACAAAGTTTTCAAAAAAGTGATTCTTGGTTAATTAAATATGTAATCCTGCAAATAAAACCATGAGAGGTGGAAATACTCTAATAGATGTGTACCTTCCATTTGCACTTTCTTTTTGAACGAGACATTTAGTATAACAGCTGCTCTTACATCAATTCACTACTGGAGTAAATATTAATATTCAAGCATGGACTATGAAATTCTATGTGCACCATTTTTCTGATGTGTTCGAATCCTGAAGGGTGAAAAAGAACTGCATATGTTGAGCTAAGGAGATGTCTGTCATGTTCATAAGAAGCATACACTTTTTAATGTACCACTAACTTTGCTTGGGACTTTTCTGGAAATGCTTTTGCCATGTTGGTATGTTTAAATGATTTAGTATTTTAAATTATTGCAGGCAGAAAAACTTAGAGCAAGGCATTCTGTTTTAAAAGTGGCTAGTGGAGCAGATCCTAGAGAAATAAAATGAAGTTACTCCTTATAAAAGATTTTACAGGAAAAAAAAACACAATACTGGAACCACAGTGAGAACATATTATTGAACAATCTCTCCGTATGGCTTTAATCACTAGCTGTGTCACATTAAAGCTAGAAAAGCAGTTGTTGAAGTCATCCCTGTCATGAAACAACGCTTCATATGGAATTTTCTAGAATCTCTCATGTTGCAGTCTCCAAGATTCAGTTTTCTTTTCTTTTCTAACTGGGGTTAGCATGAACTAGAGTCTCAGTTGCTCTTTTTCAGTGTATTCAGATGTTAAAGGTAAAAGTCACAGCAAATGCCAGTTTCAGACAGTTCAGAGCTCTGATCTTAGAGCTATCTGTTAATGAATATAAAACTTGTTTTCTTGTACTGATTATGTTATGTTATTATGTTATTGACTGTGAAAATATGCATATTGTCTGTACTACACCTGCAACTTTCTGTATTTCTGGTTGTGTGCAGAATCTTGCAGCCATTATTCTCTCAGAGTGGCTGTAATTTATTGCTAGCAACATGATCTCTCATAGAAATTGTTTTGTTTTTAATACTTTTTACTTATTTCAAAATGAATCACGCTAGTCCCAAAATTCTCTGAATTTCTAACATTCAGGATTGACTCTTTACATGTGGGAACACTGACTGCCAAAAAAAGAAGTTGGCATCCTGATCCTCATCTTGAACAACTGGGTAATCTTCCTTGAACTGGAAGAGCTTGTATGAGAAGAGACTTGACCTCAAGTAAAGGAAGGGAAGGGATAAAGAATGGTATGTTGCAATAGATTTTATGCTAATGTGAGCCTATAAAGAAAGGGACAAGAGCAACCCTACATAGCTGTCATTACACGGGAGAAAAGGCATAAAAAAGGTATTTAGGATGAATGTTATTACAAAAAGTAGGCAACGCTACTCACTTCCTAAGAGTAAACCTAAACTTCAGACTTGTCAGAAAGAGAGTGCTGGTCTCTTGAACCTTCATTTGCATTCTTTTTAACCAAAATGTTCCTGTGTGCCACAGCTGCATGTGGCAGAACAAACAGGAAGCAAATGGTGGGATCAAGGAAGCCACCTCAGTTAGAGATATCTGGGAAGGAACATGCAAGAGTAAGATGAGATGCTTGTTGAAAATAAAAAAAGAACCCCAAAAAAGAATGTACAGCATTTATAAATGATGTAAAAGACTTCCTTCCTGCTCAAAGACAACATTCATTGTCAGAAATTACTGAGACATATGAATCACCTCTATCTGCTGCCATAATATTTGCACCAGTGTGAAAGACAACGCTGAGCAGAAATATGCTGGTACAGACCCACAGAAACCACACAGTCAACAGTGGAGTGCACTCTTGGAAGAAAGTATTGGCTTCACTCTAAAATGCCCTGGGTCCTGGACTAGTTTGCAACTCTCAAAGATCACACTTGTACAGACAGTAGTGGTGGTAATTGTGAGGGAGCAATTCCAGCACAAGAGCACAGCTGCAGACATAGAGAGTGGAATGTGGATGTGTTGCACAGCTGTACAGGAATGGGTTGCCTGGTACTGCTGAGAGGATATCTAGTTCTCCTACTTCCTCCTGAAAAATAGGGCTTCTCAGCTGGAAGGCCCTTGCTATGCTCTTACACTATGCTTACTTTCCGCTACAAAGCAGGTTCTAGTCATAATTCCTCCATAGAAAAGCTTCTAGGAAGCACACTTATGCAAAGTGGAAGTCAATAGCTGTGTTTTCTATTTAAAAGACTAAGTGTCAAATCACCTTCATGCAAACTTGCAGAACAATTTTCAAGGATTTGAGGAAAACAAATCACCCTTTTGACTTGTTTTCCAGTTTGTAATGTTGAAATATTACCTGTCTGGAGCTGGTATTATTTAACCACGAATGTATTTTATTATTTTAATAATGTTCATTACATGGTTTAAAGGTTTATAGAATTTATAGAATTGGAGAAGAGTATTACATGGTTTCAGTGCTGATCTTCCTGGAATTAAAATTAGTTTACTCATACAATCTGGGTTATCAGTATCACATCAGTTGTCTAAAAAAGGTACATTTCAGTTATGAATTTGTTCAGAATGGAACATATGGTACAGTTGTATACATTCTAGCAAGTTATTTTCTTGCTTGTTTGAGAGGGTTTATGCTGATTTTGAGAGAATTATGAAAATTGTACTAATAATGCAAATGAAACTAATCTTCATGTGAGAGCACCATCTAGAGGCAAGTAACACTGTATCATTGCACTCAAGATTCAATAAACGGACAATTTGCTTTTGAATTTAATTCAAGATGCTTTATAAAAAAAAAAAAAAACTCAAACTTCCGTGGATTAGGGATATTTTTCTTCTACACTTCTTATTGTTGTGATACGGAACAAACTGGTGTGAAATCTCCAGCAACTTTTGAAGAGAGTAGGATGGGAGAAATCAATGGACAAAAATGTATAATCATTTCATGACACCCGTGGCTGAAGAATGATGCAGTCCTTCTGCCAGTCTCTGGAAGCATGGATACCATAGCTCTGTATGCTGAAAACATGATATTTGCATGCCCTGGTCTGAGACATCTGTTAACAATAAGATTTCTTCAAGCAACATCCCATATTGGAGTACACCAGCATTAGCATCCACTTGAGTGCATTTAAATATCATTTCATATGCAGTAAAAGCCATATGGTTCCAGTATGATCATTTGTGAGGCTGTACTTTATGTGTTTAATATCTGATAGGGGATTATGGGAGTTGCTAGGTATTACATGTATTGACAGCTGTCTTGCATAGGCAAAGCAGTTGTAACACCACTGAAATTGTAGAGTGCCTTGGGTTTAAACTGAAATGAATTAGAAATAATGCAAGTAACCTGTGTTCAGAACTTAGTATTTAGGAAGACTATGGATATGTTTATGACTCCATAGAGGATTATGATTTTTCACTGTGAGACATTTTGATTTCTCACTGTGAGGCATCTTAGCTAATCTGCATTTTGTGAAAAGAAATACAAGATGCTACAATACATATAAGAGTGTGAAAATATATGAATATATGTCTATATACTTCTGTTTTATATGATAGACAATGAGCCTCCTTTCTTCACAAATATCAGATGCATCCATGAGATTCTGAAATAATTCCAAAGTATGTACTGCTGTCATGGACTTATTATGGGCTTTTAAATATCATAAAGTATTTTTAAATATCATAAAGTATAACTACATCTCTGTCATGAAAAAAAAATCACATTTGAATTCAGTTTTGCATCCTAGACCTGCTAGGGCTCTATTTTCACAAAGGCATTCTTGTCTTGGTGGAAATACATAAAGCTCAAGTATTAAAACACTTGAAAAAAATCCTCTTAATAATCCTCATAATCCTCAAAATAGCTGTTAGTTAATATATATATATTTTTTTAAGTATAACTATATACCAGTTCCTGGGGTAATTATTTTTTTTTCAGAATCCTATTCTAGGTGCTTTCAGAGTTATGTTCAATATACTTCTAAGAAACACTCCCAAATCAACAAACACTTACAAAAAAATAACATTGTTGTATGAGCATTTGCAATTAACCAATTAGTCTACGCCTATCCAGACCATTTAATCTGAGAGGTTTATCCATACCCACTATAGTATAGATAGCTCAAACCTCACTACCATCAGCAAAAACATCTTCAGAGAGGTTGTTGTTTTGGGGCTTCATTCACCAGGCCTTCATTATGGTTGCTATATTAAGTAGCTAGATTATAAGTAGACTGAATGTGCCTATCCACATTGGATTTGCATCTTCACCTAGCTATGCAGACATGTCCTAGATAAAGATTTTACGGCATTACAGTCTGCTTCATTAAATCTGCGTAGTCCCATTGGTATCACAGTAATATTCAGTGGCTATGAGGATTGCTCTGTGCTAGGGTGCTACAGTCCCCTGGCTCTGTAGCCCTTTCAAGATCCACTTCTTGCTCTTCCTGCAGCTCCATTCCCTTCCACTTTTCTCCATACTTTTTTTTTTAACTTTTCCTGATTTGCTTAGGGGTAAATTACTGTAAGACACGTTTAAAAGGGACCAGCAAACGACTTTCTAAAAACTGTAATTATGCTTTTTTGTTTCCTCACATCAGCTAAAGGAAAAACAGAAGGCCTTTTTTCTTCAAGTGAATGTGTTCTTTTCTCCTTCTCCTCCTCTGTCTCTCCCTCTCCTTGCATAATTTTACCAACCTTGTCAGATCTTGCTCAACCTCCTCCTGGAGAAAGGTGTGTCCTCCTTTCTTGATCATGCACTGTACACACGGGCAGAGAGATGACAAGCCTCAAACAGCTACTTCCTTCAGCTGGTTCACTAGTTGCAGAGGTTGAACAGGAGATGAAAGAACATTTTAATGAACATTCAGTGAAAAAAAATCCATTCAGACTCTTACTCTCTTCTCTGGGATGTCACTATCTCCTTTCTGTCATCTGTCATCAAGTTTCCCGGGATAGATAAGGTCTTAGTTTTATTATTAAAATACTTTTTACACTTTGTACTTTCAGTGCTTCCTTAGTGTTTGCTAACAGGGAACAAAATTTGAATGGTCATGGATTACTTTTTGTTTTAGGTTTATGTCTAGAAAACATGTGACCTGCACACAACACCTGCAATGGGTCAAATACGTAGCCTATGTTCTGTGCAGCTTGACTGGATTTAGCTTCTTGTTAAATTACACGAGCCCTCTAAAAATGGAAAATGCTTGTCTGAACACCTTTTCCACAGAGATGTGACTTGTTTGTAATTTCACCTTCAAAGATGAGGCACTAGGAGTCAGCTTTTAAAGTATTGGTTTGCAATAGTCTTCCGTTCTTTGTCAGAGTGAGCACTTGAACTGTCAGAGGCACAGAGCTAGGAACAAATGTCACTTGACAAAATGTCACAAAATGAAGTGCGGCCAGCCAACAAGTCCAACATTCCTTTCAAGTATAACACAAGACAAAGCTTTGAAAGTTGAAGGAGAGAGAAGAATTTTCTGGGATTGGAGTTAAAGCCTACCTGAAGGATAATTACACTTCTAATGATAAGAGAAGACAACTGAAACCACACATTTCCTAAGGACCAAATGATATACTTGAAGATATATGTAAATCTCCCTGGAGAAATCAACATAAAGGATATACAAGAGAACTTTTATTCTTGTTAAAAATAAGAAATTCTCAAGGAATTTGGTTTCTGTGTTTTTTGTTGTTATTGTTGTTTTGTTTATTTGTTCGTTTTTGCACTGGAGGAACTAAATAGTGAAATTACATTAACATAGATCAATAGTTCTCAGTTCTTATATGTTGGATCACCTGATGTAGCCAAAGTCCTAAAAAAGTGAAAGATAGATATTTTCAAAAGATTCTTAATTACTTGTCTGAAAATATTTAAAGTTCCATTTCCATGAAAACCATGTCATAGTTAAGAATAAGGAACAGCTTAATACATACAGCTTTACAGACATAGTTGATTTTTGTAAGGGGCAGATTAGGGTTAGGGTTAGGGTTAGGGTTAGAGATCTTTTGGAGATGTACAATTTTGGAGGTTAAGATTGTTTTACTGCATTGGAATAGTGATATAACTGCCATTGTGTGAATAAAATACTATGGGAATAACTATTACTACATCTACATGTTACCTATAACTTCTTTATCTCAAATATCTACAATTTCTGTGCATAGAGGCCTGGCTTCTATTGGTTTATTCTGGCTAGAAATCTGACGCTCTTTGCTCTGCAGATGATTAGAAATCTCATATGCCAAATTAATGAAGGTCAGCATTTGTAAAGATGACATTTTAGGAGAAGGATTGAACAGGCAAGGTGGTAACATGCTAAAGCTTCCTTTCTAAATCTGTCAATATTCATCTCTCAACTCTTAAATTGCCAGAAATCAGCTACACCACAGTCTAGATTCCATCTTCGCACAACCACAATTATATTGACTTCATCAGAACTACCCCAGGGTTAACTTGGCCCCTTTTCTCTTCGTTAATACAGAAGTGGCCATGGAAGGGTTCGATCATACTCTGTATTATTTGCTTAGTAAATTGTTCAGATATTTTTCTTAGGAGGAGACCTTTTGGCTATCTCTTCTTCTCGTACACTTGAAACACTTGATTCTCAATAACATGAAAAAAAGCATCCCAAATTTTTTGTTTCAGTAGCAAGAGCAAACTCATTCATTCACTGTGCTCTTGCTGATAATTGGATGGCCACACTGTTTCTCTAAAGAAAATTTTCTCTTTTTCTCCACATGAGAGCAGTGTTGCTAATAGCATACATCATGCACTGTGGCTGCACTCAAATGCCTCAACAGATGTCGCTCCATACAAAAACGATATGCAGTCTTTCCCCCTAGGCTTACCATTTTTTAACTCCCCAGCAAGTAAACCCCTATGCTTGCTCATAGCACATGGGACACTTGACTCTTTTATTGTGGATGTCATGAAAGCAAACAGTTGTAGAAGAGAAGATGCCGAAGCCAAACATCAATTAAAACCTAAGATCCTGAACTTATCCCTACGCTAGGAGTTGGAGGGAGCCTCTTACAAACCAATGTCCTCCCTAAAACATCACCAGCTCTGCAGGTGCACAATTTACCAATCTTTTTCAAAACTAAAATTGCATGGGTTTTAGTAAAACCTTAAGTACTTTCACTATGTAAATAAATTGACATCAGATATCAGTATTTAATACAAAATTAATTTTGCTGTGACGAGGAGTTCATGCTGTGCATCCCTACCATTATTATGGTAAAAGAGCCACCTTTGTTAATGAATGCATTTTGCCTCTCAGAATGGAAATCTGGGAGCTAGGGAATTTCATCTGTAAGGCAAATTCTCCTTTTTAAGAACACAGACCGAAGTCTAGGGAGTTTAGGAAGTTTCCCCAGTGAGAGCATTAGGCCTGTGAGAGCAGTGCTCTCTGAGGAAACTCACATAATGGTGCTTGTGAAATTGTACAAACAAAAAAAGGGAAGAAGGAAGGAAAGGAAGGAAGGAGGGAAGGAAGGAGGGAAGGAAGAAAAGGAAGGAAGGAAGGAAGGAAAGGAAGGAAGGAAAGGAAAGAAAGGAAGGAAGGAAGGAAGGAAGGAAGGAAGGAAGGAAGGAAGGAAGGAAGGAAGGAAGGAAGGAAGGAAGGAAGGAAGGAAGGAAGGAAGGAAGGAAGGAAGGAAGGAAGGAAGGAAGGAAGGAAGGAAGGAAGGAAGGAAGGAAGGAAAAGAAAGATCCTGACAGTTCAGGTGCAAGGGCCACTTAAGAAAATTTGTTCTATTTAATCTACATTGAAGGAAGCCACTGTCACTGACCTCTTGAAAATGCTGTCAGAGCTCTTTTGAGTCAGAAAACATGGATATAGTCTATGTGCACATACTGAGTGAACAGAAAAGGATTACAAAGTACATCTTCTACTTGTATATGTGATTTAGACAGTACGATAAGTTCAAATAACACCTCTTCCCACGTAATAGTTTGTACCTTTGGTTTGTTTTTTTCTGGTTCTAAGAAAGATATCCCAAGAAATCAACTAGCTGTAGAGATGTAGTGATAACATGAAACAAAGAAAATGCATGCTAGGCAAAGAATGCGCTTTGTGATACATCCATCTCAGCAGATCCACCCTTGATTACAGATATTCATGACTAATGGTATAGATTTAATTTTACTGGAGTACTTATTGTTGAGATGCAGCAAGTAGATCAGATTTTCAAAAGCTTTTGTATTTGAACGTTTTGCCAGTGCTTGCTGAAACCCCCTAAGAGGTAATAATTTCATATGAAACTTGTCAAAGCCAACTTCTAGGCAAAGTATTGCATGATAAAGATCCCAAATGAAGTAAAAACACATGGATTAAAAAACAAACAAACAAACAAAAACATTTAAATGCGCAAGTATTCTTTCCTTTCACATAAATACTTTTACAGTATCTGGATTTTTTTTTTCCGTGAGGGGACAAAAATTCATGCTCAAGTGGATGACAGCTCTTGATATGCAGTATTCTTAGGAAGACAGGAATTACTAAATCCAGTCATACTCAAGGTTCATTTTGACTTCTTTACCTATTACTTTATTAACATATTTAAAGAATTCTGAGAAAAATGAGGCAGGACCTGTCAAAATGTGCCTTCATACTGCAGATGCCAGTGACACCAACTTGGGGAGTACAGTCAAAAGCTCAAAGGCAGGCTTGCCATTCAGAAGGACCTAACATTCAGTTAGAAGAATGGGTGACCCTCATGAAATTCAGCAAGGAAAAATGCAAAGTCCTGCACCTGGGATGGACCGATTCCTTGCAATAGTAAAGGCTAAGGACTGACTGGCTAGAGAGTAACACTGCTGAAAAAAGTTCAGTGCTTGGGTGGACAGTGAGTTTAACGATTCAGCAGTAAGTAGGCTGTGGGAGCAATGAAGGCTAACTGCATACTGGGCCGTATCAATAGCACCTTAGGCAGCAGACTGGGAGAAGTGATTATACCTTGTTACTCAGCACACACTAGACTGCATCTGGAATCCTGTGTCCAGTTTTGGGGCTGATTGTACAAGAAAGATGACCAAGTTGAGCAAATCCAAAATCCAGTGGAGGACCACCATGATGTTCAGAGGCTTGGAATAGTTACTCTGTAAGGAAAAGCTGAGGGAACTGGGCTTATTCAACCTGGAAAGGCTTAGGAGGGCCTAATAACAGCCTTTTCATACCTAAGAGAGGTGCCCAAGACAAGAAAACCAGGCTTCTTACCAAACTGCATTGTGAGAGAATGAGACAAAATGGCCACAAAATGAAAAAGGTGAGATTCTGACTGGGTATAAGGCAAAGAAGTTTTCCCTTAAGGGTAATTAAACACTGAAGCAGGCTGCCTAGAGAGCTTCTGGGATCTTTGTCTCTGCAGATTTTCAAGAAGCAACCGGATAAACCCTGAGCAACCTGGCCTGAATTCACTGTTGAACCTGCTTTGAGCAGGTGGTTGGACTACAAGGCTCCTAGGAATCAGAATGATTCTGTGAAACAGGAGATAGTCAAAAGCTTCTTCTTCTGAAAATGTTACATTGACAATAGTCTCTTCAGAACATTGGGAAATTTGAAAAGCCCTTTGTATTCGTTTGTAATCTGTACTCAGAAAATAGAAATGCAACTTATTTCCTACGCAATCCAAAATACTGATGTGATACCATCATCTGGTTAGTCTAATGTTATTTACACTGCAGCCATGAAAGCTGAATGACACCTGTGTTTCATTGTCACAGGACTAGGGTGTAAGTAAATGCCTGTAACAAAGCACTTACCATACTTGCACAGTGAGATAATACAGAGGAGTGTTTTATTACATAGAGGTGGGATTGGCACTAGCAATAACAGCTGTCAGTATGAGTCTTCCCAGAAATCCAAAAAATGACAATCAGTCCATTCAGTACTCATATTTTTGCAAAAAGCTTTTACTTCATGCTTCAAGAGAACAGAGCTATAAATTAAGCAGAACAATATGTATTCATATTTCTTCAGAAATATGGCAGGTAGTGTGCCATACGACTGATCATAAATTAGGAACAAAAGCCCAGGAGAGAAACACAACACAGATGGATAAATTAGTGATGGTTGACAGAAATAAAATACGGATGTGTAGGTAGTACATACCTAGAATGAAAATCTAATAACACCCAAGAAACTTTAAAAAACCCTTCTGCAGATTTTGTGTAATATCTCTGTGAAGACAAATACAGGGAAGATGAGATTGCAGCTCCGCTGAAGCAGGAAATATGTGCCTCTTGCAGGAGGTAGATCATTTGTGGCAGGGAGCTCATAAACATTGCATAATAGTGCAGTAATAGACTCACAGCCCTGTGGTCTGCACTGCCTTCTGGAATGCAGGACTCCACATACCAAACAAGCTCAGCTTTTGGTCTCTGCAACCATAATGTTATACAGTGTGGAACACTCTTAATGGAAAGTATCTCCACTTACATGCAGTGATGCAGGGGCCTTTCACTTATATATTCTATCATTCTAGCTAGATTTCAGCTTGAAGTTTTATAGACTTTTTTTTTTTCTTATTTCTTTTAGCTCCTCTGTAAAATGGATATAGTTAACTCTTCCCTCAAAGATAGTATGAGGATTACCGTAAGCAAGAGCATTGTTCTGGCATTAGTGATAAAACAACCATAGAGCACTCTCTGCTGGACGGATACTGTTCCTCTAGGTATATTCTTAATGTGATGAGGTCATATTCGAGCTTGTGTGTCTTCAGATCTGCCCATTCCAATCCAATGTTCTTTTAAATTATTAGGCTGCTAGGCTGCTGTAGCAATGAGCTATTTTACTGCTCAGCTTGAGAAAGCAGTAAATGGGCATAAAATTGCATGTATTGAGGTATGTGTGGTATTCGGTTTGCAAATCCTTTCAGGACACTAATGAATTATAGAAGGCCTTTAGAATTTTAGAGAGTCAGTATTTGGTCCAAGAGCGACACTTCCACTTACAATACACTAGGTCTCCAGATTTGTACACAGTTCCTCCTTTAAATATAGATTTTGGAACTCCAGAATAAGATCTATTTAGTATAAGGTGCTTCTTAAATACTATTGTTTTCCAGAGGAAGAAACATTTCTCTAGCTTCTATTGTAATCTTAAGTCCAAGGACAATCTTGCAAATGTGCATGATTCAGACTGAGTGTTTCCCTTCCTCATATAACTCAGCCATGTGCATCCAGTCTGGTGTGTACAGAAGTAGGCCTTTTTAGCCCTAGCTGATTTAACTTCAAAATTCGCATTCGATCTGCTCTTCTTTTTAAATGCACTTTAACAAACATCTGCAGCCAAAGTCCAAACTCTCAGATGCTGAAGATTAGCATTGCTCCTTTGAGTTAGTGTAACTATGTCAACTGAACAACTGCTCCAGTGAGTACTAAATGTAAGCTAGAGGGATGCACTAATTTTCCAGTGGTGCACAAAGAGCCCAGTTTGCAGAGTGAATGAGTATGCTTAGAGAACTGGCTTATGTAATTCATCTATTTTGGGCACTAGTTATCCTTGAAGTTCTGAAAAAGGTAACTGGGTTGGGCTATTTATAAAGTCCGTTCCTATAGTTACAGCACAGATGCTAGCATGCATCAAAAATGGTTAGCTCAAGCCATCTCTTCTGTGCACCTTAGTAAATCTATATTCTCACAAATATTTATGGATCTCCCAGATACAAACAGATTTTTGGATCCAGAATACTACTACTACCTCTGCACATTAGTATGTCCTATTTCCTTTTAGCTTCTGACTGTGCCTTCGTACTGTTTTTCAGGTCATTTGTATTAGAGATACCCAGAGACTCCTTTAAAAGGAGTTTCCCGGTGTATGCAAGAGGAGACAGGGCATTAACCTTGAGAAAACTAATGAGTCATTGCTTAAATTCTTCTTCTGTTTTTAATATCACAAGGCTGCTAGGGATTATGGCTTAGGATGTGCATAAAAAATCATGTGAAAATGAAGCCCCATAACCAACAAGTTCAGTCTTGAGATCATACAGAATTAGAAAAATTACTTTCTGTAAGGAATTGAAGTAATGGTTTGCAGTAGTATGGTGTATGTTTGGGCTGCTTCTTACGGATTATGCTTTTTTTTAATATATTTTGCTGTATATATTCATTGCTATGTTTTCTTGAGCACTGAAAAACAGTCAAGCGAGAATTTTGCAGTGCATAGTAAAAAGGGGGAAAAGAGTTAAAAGGAAGAAAGTTAATTGGCTAATGGAAGAAAGCCTGTTCCTAACATAGGGGTTACCACTGAAAAAAATCACATTAGAGACAGGACTGTATAGGGATGGCCATTTTAATATGGACTCTGAAGCATGGAAAAGTGAAGTGACTTGCTCAGGTAAGTGATGAAGAGCCACAGATGGAAGTGGTTAATTTTCACCTTCGCTTTACTATGCTAAGAAATAGGAAGATTACAATATAAAACAAAAGGTAGGAGAAAATGAGGACAGAAATATAGGATTGGGTCCTTCACTACTCAGCCTTCTATATTGTCACTTATTCATAACGCAAGCTAAGCAAATTTTGATTTCTTAGTATCCTAGTTCAAAATGCATAATTAAAATGACAATGTGTTGTGCAACAAAGTGTGGATCTATGCCTTTTACTAAAAGCCTAAAAAACTAGGATGAGGAATGTAAATTTCAGATGGAGGGAGAAGACAGCCTAGGAATATATTTCAGAAGAGGCTAAGCAGAGAACTAAACGTTTTATCAGGGAAATCAAGATAAACTGTGTAGTTTGGTGATAGAGAAGAAATATATATGCCAGCAAGCAAGATCCAAGAGACATACTGACTAGTATCATCTAATTCATTGAAATTACCACTACTTTATAGTAATAACATTCTTCTCTACTGAACATCATAATAGAAAAAGCCAGGCTGACAATTTTTAGATTCAAAAACATTTTTTTTCTTCTTTTTTATCTCAGCAGCTCAACATAGAGACTAAAACATAGAGAAACAAAGAAACAAAATCAAATAACTGCTAAGCACTGAGACTCATGAATTTTACCATAGACTACATTGTCAAATCCAACCAGAAAAGAATGAAGTAAAAAGCAGAAAAAGAAGTGACTGATGGTCAAAACACATAAGGGGCTGAACTTCCTGATGAATTATATTATGAGAATTACTCATAATTTCATTATGAGAATTTCATGTTTGCACTGATATTTTGGGAACTTTTAAGAAGAAAAATGAGTTTTCAGAAAATTACTGACCAATATGGAAGGATTTAAAATATACGTAAAATGCAAATAAACAGTGTTTAAAATGTCTTTTGAGTTTTGTAAAAGAAAATTATTAATTCAAGAATTTGATATTGACAATTATTAATATCAAGTTAATAATTTAGAGAAAAATAAGGACTAAATAAAGGAGGGAAAATAAAGAAAATATATTATTACTTCAGAGCATAGTATAAATACAGAATAAATATACAAATAAGTTAAAAGAGTACTTGAAGAAACTTCAGGTAAAAATATTTGACTACAAATTGAGTTAATCTTCAATAAAGTTTGCTACCTATGAGTTCTAATTTAAAGTATTTGATTATCTGGGACAAGTTCTTTAACATATAACTTAAAACATTTTATTTGCGATAATTAGCATCTCAAATACTGAAACACTTTGTATACAATACAACACATTTTTGTCCTTAGTAACAATTATTAGAAAGTCTGCATCTTCTTGCATGTTTGCATAGCACCTAACACAATATTTTCTTTCATAATCCAAACAAAACAACGTTTTTTTGCCAGTTCTCTATTCTCCATATTTTTAAGCTGTTTATGACAGATTTTTTTCAGAACATTCACTGGATTGAAGGAGAAGTCTGAAATGTTATTTTTCATTTGTAAATTGAACTCATCATTCCCATGAGATTTCATCAAGCTCCAGATCACTTGCTTGGATACTATCTGCTCATCTGCAGTGACTGCAAAAAATATGGGAATATGAACTTGAAATGCCTTTTCAGTAGAAAGAATAGGAAAATATCTGGCTACCTGCATAAAAAATGCAGATCTTCATTGCTCCAAACTGGGTCATCCTGAGTTGACGATGCTATTTTATGCAGAGCTAGCATATTCACTGTTACAACAGTCTTTTTAGGTCAAATCTCTTACTTGCAGGTATCTGCTGTTCCCTAGCTCCCACCTCTAGATTCCAGTGGATACTAATATGTAATTACTCAAAACTGTTTTAGTAGATGTCTTAATGGATTTGAAAATATTTTAGAATGTGTGTGTGTGTGTGTGCAGTTATATGTTCAAGAGAGGGTTCCTAAATCTTGAAGCCTTGAGTGAGGTTCTTAAGCCTGGAAAAGGAGAGGGGGGGATTTTAGATTCATCCCTGTCCACAATGCTAGGTGCATTTTCTGCGCATTTTCAGGGATTTGCTTATGCTCTCAAAACTGGTTTCCTTGTGTGGCTTGTCAGGGATGCCATGTCAGTTTCAAGGAAAACAAAAAAGAACACAAGCCCCCATTAGAGCTATACTACATTTCATGTCATTAAATGGGAATTCAAGCCTGAATCAAGTATTTACAGCTAGTAATAGGCCAATACACACTGTGGCCTATATAGGAATATGTGTCTGCATATGCATATACATATACATAATTCCATTTGGTATTGACCCCAGAAATCTGATGATCCAACTACATTTTTGAGTTCTGTACCAGCTTCTTATCTACTGAAAAAGGTCATGAAGTACACTATGCTTCATTATAGCAATGTATTCAGCAAGACACTGACAACATTTCATTGTCAACAGGGCTAATATTCCACTAAGTAATTATTGACTGTAAAATAATTTATCAGAAATTTTACATCTGAAGTAATATCTATAGTTTCATATACAATTCTATAAACATTTATACCTTTAGTCTACAATTCCCTGAAAGTTATTTAGCAATGTGTCAATACCTATGAGTTGAAATTAAATAAGGCTTTCCTTAACATTCACATTATACAACTGTATTTTTGTTACTGACCACTGAAATGTCTCTGTAGGGAATAAGATGTACCTCATCTTCATGACTTTCCTTAACAGCCATTTTAGCATTCCTCCTGGATGTTCTGGGCTGTTTCTCCAAGCTTCAGATTCTTCTCATGAGAGAGAGATGAGGTAAGCACAGCTCTCCATTTAGGCTTCAAAACAGCCATGTAATGCTATATGAAATTCTATGCAGCCATGCTATAGGGTGGCATGCAAAGAGCAAACACTCATACATTCATGATTATGTCATCAAAGCCTGACATGTCCATGATAGGTCAATAGAGATATTCGTAATAAACTGGATATCTCCATTATGTAACTTGGATAAGTTACACTGAGAGCAAAAATGGGTGTCCATTCAGACAATGCATGTTTCACTTAATCAGTGAAAATTCTAAAAATAATCTCGATCACAGTTATCATTAGTGTCTAGATTAAGTCCCTAGGCAACCAAGTGTACTTAAAGTCAGGTGAATGGGACTAGACTCTACCAGCTTCTGTTTTTTTTCCTAATCTTTTTCTCAGTGACGTTTGCATTTAATCTGTATTTGCCTAAACGTCCATAAAACAGAAACAAAGAGCATCAATTTTTTACTTTCCTCACAAAGAAATCAGGGAGATTTGTGAACATTCTGATTCTCAGATGAAAAATGCTATGTAACTGGATAAAAATTATTTCCAAGTTTGCTTTTATCAGTAGCTGCAAAAAAACACATTTTATGAATGTGGTAGACCACCTTTTGATTTTCACTTGTCTGCAGGTTTTTTCATCTAATTGGAAATTGGCATGTGGTTGAAGCTTCATCTAGCTGCAAGAACCCAAAAGGCACCTGAAGATACCCAACATTGCTTACATAAATTACCAGACATGCTGCTGTGGTATTTGAAAAGCCACAAATCTTGTCAATCAAATGAAGTTCTAAAGAGTTTACTGACTGTCACTTCGGATCTTCATTGTGTGAAGGCAGAACATTCCTTGGACACATTTAGAAAGGTTGTCTCACCAGTTATCCAGTGTGTCACCAATTATCTGTTCCCTTGCTCAATGATCTACTAATATTCTCTTAGTCATAATTGCAGTTAGAATGCATTTTATCTGGAACTGCCTACCAGAACAACCAAAGTGGCAAAAAACTGATTTTGTAAATAACATGGAAAAAAAAATAACTTCAACAGTTAAATCTTAAATCTAGGGGATTAGAATCCAGAATTCTTAAGTAATATTAATACACCAGATTATATAATTGATTTGTGAAAATATTTCTTAGTGTATAATCCTAGAAAGTATTGTATCCTCTAACCATATTCCAGTAATGTACCTCAGGATGTGTTTAGTTTCAAGGTGCAGTATAATACTTTTTCCTAACAAAAATGAATAGAGTTTACAAAGTAGATTATTCAGTATTCAGTATTTTTTGAATATGGCCATTGTTTACCTACCTGGCTGTAAAATCCCTGTAATTGCTTCCCACTTGTCTTCAACCTCGGTGTCTAATTACATGCAATGGTACCAATTCAAAGTAAGGTGTCATGCATCCTGCAAACAATGAAACACGGTAGTTTTTTTTCATGCACTGTTGATTAAAGTATCTGTACAATCTATAAGGGAAGGTTAAGGAAGGGTAGTTCTTTGATCAAGATACAGACTTGTCAGAGGAATAGGCTGTGGTCAGAATTTCCCTCCCACCCTGTCATTTCAGCATCTTCAGTTTTTCATCTCTCTGTCTGATAATGCAACAATATACAATAATTGCTTGCAATCAATTGACAAATTGGTTGCCTTTCTCTGGTAGATACCTGAAACATCTAACGGTTTATAGTTTCTGGACTGCTGTATTAAGTTCTACTCAGTTTTATACATTGGCTCATTCATAGCCTGCCATCTTCAGAACATGGAAACTCAGAATCCACTGTGAGTTTTCTTGTCTTGTTCCAAGAGAAGCAAAAATTGTCTCCTGTCTCATCTGTGTGCACTAGAAATGTACTCTCACTAACATAAGGTAATTTCCTAAAAAACTTGTGATTTTTTTTTCCACCCATTATTTATATGCACACATAAACTCAAAGGATAATGAAATGCTTTTTCATAGCAGAGATATTTTATTTTTGCATTTGTTCCTTAAGAGTTTATATACCTCTTTTTACCACAGTGACTACAAATTTTGGTTTTAAACCTCTCACTGAACAGCATTTCAGCAGGTGTTAGCCCCGATTTCTGCTCTTCCATTAAGTAGTGCCCAAAAGGGACCTGATTTTTTTTTTTATGGGGATGATTAAGAAAGAGAAAAAAATAAACCAGAACATGAATCTTCATCTTTCTTAAACATTAAAAGAGCTCAACACCATTTTCAGCTGACAGTTACTCAGTGAATACACTGTGTTCAAAGAAAAATGTTCAGTTACAGTATTTTGTAAAAGAATTACATTCATTTGGTCCACTAGCTGTCATTCACACATTTGATATGCCGTGTTTAGTGAACACAGATGACATAAGTATTTTCAAATAACCTGATTTCTGGATATCAGAGATAGTCCAAAATATTTTTTTTTCAGTATATACAGATAAAGCAATATTTAACTGCAATGAAAAGTTTCTATAATAACTATCACAGGCTCTATTAGTTAACAGATGTTGTATATATATTTCAAGTTTTAATTCATTTTATTATTATTTTTGTATCTTCTCTCATTCAAGGAAAATGTTGCAGTTCTAATTTGTCTTCTATATTTTTTCACATGCAAGTGCCTTCAAAGGATCAAGTTCAGCAATCTTTGCCTGAGATTTTGGGTACAACCTATTTAGTACCTTTGAATAAAAATGGCATTGAATAAGCAATCCTATTTCAGAGTTGCTACAAAGACTAGGTACGCATCAAATCATCCAGCTAAAATTACATCTTAAGGGCATCTGCACTAACAGACTCTAAGCTGTCTGAAGTCAATGAAGTATTTTCAACTGCAATCAATGAAGTATTTTCAACTGCAATATACTCTGGTGCTTTCTCTGTCTCATTTTTATTCAAGGCTCCAGCCTGGGGTCTCTTCCAGATTTACATGTGCATTGTAAAGTATGCAACTTCAACAGAAAGAATAACATCTGCAGCTCAGGTTTGTTAATACTCATTTTGCAATTGTCCTTAATGGGCTCATTGCCCATTTTCACTATCTGTTGCTACCAGTTTATATGAAAGCATGATTTTTTTTAATGCCATGCCCATGCTATATGTTGAGTCACTAAAGCCTTCAGGTTAGCACTGTTAGTGGCTGAAGTGGATATAAATCTCCTAAGAAAATATATAATCCCCATAAACCTCTGTATGCTTTCTTTTTTGTGTAGGTAGAAGGATATTGACGACTGATTAATACTGGAAGCCAGTTCTATCCTGATCTCTTGAACTTGTTTAAGTGGATTATTTCTTTACATCTCAGATTACTATTTACTGAGGGAACCATGAACTCTTTTTAGATTTTTTTTGGAGCTTCTGTGTTTCACTCCTTTCCCCATGACAATACCATCTTTGCAATTCAATAATATAAAATATCTGTTCTGCCTTTTTGTGAAATACTACAGTTATATAGATAGCATAATCTAAACAGTATTCACTGTAAAAGCAATGATCGCTTCCAAGTGGTGTGTTAAAGTGTGCAGATGTAAACATTTTTTTTTTTCTGATTAAATGGGCTGGAAACCAGAAGAAGCATCTACTGCAGGAAAACTATCATGCAGCCAAAATTAGTCTTTATTCATACATATGGGATAGTATTATTTACACATTTTACTTCTTAGAATGTAGGCAGAGTTCTTTATTTCTTTGCTAAAATTTTTAAAGTACTAATTTATATCACAGCCTCTTCAAATGCCTCCACTTTATCTAACACATTTGAGTGATTCAGGTATATCTGTAAGTGTAGGTAAACAGGACAATGGGGTTCTAACACTATATTTTAATAACTTTTCAGAACCATCAGTTTCTCATTAAAAACATGACCTTCTATCATCTCAGGGCTTCTGCTCCTCTTCGGTATATACTTTTACAAAGAAACCTGGAATCTGACCTAAAGTGTCAGTTACCTATTCTTATAGGTATAACTGTTCTTATTTCCCACAACTATTACACATATTAACTTTTCAATATTTTTTATCTTGCATTTGTAGATCACTAACCCACTGCCTGCAGTTAACATCACAAAGCTTTCTCTGCAAATCCTTCCAACCAGCTTCAGAGATAACATTATCTTGGGCACAAATCTATGAGTAATGGGGGACTTGAATTTAAAAGTCAAACTTCTTCACAGCTACCAAGGATACTTTTTCGCTGAGATCTTTCTTTTCCCTGTAAATGCCAAATTAACAAAAGCATCTGAGGGTGGGTACAAGAGGGTCAGAAGGGTGTGTGTTGAGAGTGACATCAACTGAGACAATAAAAGGGCTTCTAAGTTACTTAGAAGCTCTATTTTAGAGTTACATTTAAGGGGTCCACTAAACCAATTCAGTAGTCTTTAAATATACTTGACATCAAGAGACAGTCATCTGCCGACATACCCAAACGAGAAATCTGTTTAAGATAGTATCTGGTAAGTATATATTTTATTTCCAAGTTCTCTAGAAGACTTATCTAGAAGATTTTGTCATTGATTCATTATTCAGCTTTTACTTTAGCTTCTTTTCAGACTTAAAAATAATATCTTATAGATAAAGTGAATGTATGTAAGATCAAATTGTTTTATTATCTGAACCGTATATTTGAAATGCAGAAGTTTGAGACAGTAAGCTAGAAATATCTTGAAGTGAATCCAAACTTTTAATATTGACTTAGATGGACTGCTAGGATCACATTCATTGTATCATGTAAGATGCCATGTAGTAAATGCTTTTCTGACCTAGTGTGAAACTGCAGAAAATAATGCAAGAATGGCATTCTGGAGTTTTATATTTCTTATGTTTATGTTACTGTCTATCAAATTTCTTAAGCTCTAGCAAAAAAAAAAAAAAAAGAAACAAAACACAACAAAAAAAACAACCTTTTCTGGCTGTCAATACTGAAAATCCAAACTGGAAACTGAAATTTTGTCTGTGTCATATCTGCTTATTGTAGCATCATCAATAACAAGTATTCTTCAAGTACAAACCAAGCAGAAATATTGCTGATGATGTACAAAGCAGAGTGGAAATCATACTGGCAAGGCAGGATTTACAATGAAAAAATGCAGGGCTTAATTCTCATTTCTCTATTGTGAGATTATTGTGAGATTCTCTATTAAATGGAGAACAAAATAACTCAGTAGAGATATGTCACTATGCAAAATTGTCAAGAAGAGTGTCAGCCTCTTCATTCTAAAGAAAATGCAACTAGATGACACAAAAGAAATAGCTAAAAGAACAAAACTTTTCACTTGCATAGCTATATATAAGTATTTCAATACACTTGGAGCACACCAAGTATAAATGGTAAATAGTGGAACTAAAAGGACACAGTGCTTTTCAGCCAGTTATTGAAAACATGGGTACCTAGATGAGGATGATGCAGAGCAGCTAAGGCTGACAGAAGTTTTTATACTTGCCTACAAAGTTACAGTAAGATGTTCACAAAACTTAGTAAAGAACTAAATTCTTCTGTTGCATTCCTTGCTCTAACCCATTTCATGAGAAGAATGTTTTTAAAGTCACTTCTCTGATGTCTTTCTTCAACCTTTCTTTTTTAGAACAGTAATTACCTGAAATACAGATTTATACGTGTATTAATTACTATCTTTGCAGACAAAATGACTGCTATAATAAATCTGGCCAAGACTGCAATGATTTTATATGCCTTATGCTTTTTTACAAACTCTGATGGAAGACCAATGATGTAAGTACATTATTATATACTTCCAAATTTTGCAGGATAATGTTAGCTGTTCTTGAGAAGATGGTCAGTTTGTCTGTATACAAGTTTATGTGTATGTCAGGATTTCTATGCCTGTTTTTGAACCCCTTGGCCCAGCCAGCCAAACACTGTCTTCTAGGTACATCTTTAGAGATCTCATTCACAGAGTTCTTAAACATTTTTTGAAAATAGTGGAGGAAGAAAAGTCATGTAAGTGTTCTCTTAGGAAGATCACTGGGGACAGTTGGACCAGATGATCTTGGAGGTCTCTTCCAACCTTAATGATTCTGTGATTCTGATTAGATGTTTGAGGGATCCTAAATAAGAAAACATCTTTCTTATTGTGCAAGAGTCTAGCTGGACCTCACCTGTGGGCACTAACATCAATCAGCATTGAGATAAAAATCCACAGGAAACCATGCTTCCTTAACTCTAGTGTTCATAGAAGAGTACTCTGAACAAATACCATAATTTTATTAATCAGTTAACTCTTGCCATGTGAGCCCTAAGCTCAACTTCAACAGATAAAATAAATGATAAATATACAAACACTATTTAAACACTATTGTCATAGAACCGAACTACTTCCCATTTTTGATGCCTTCTGACTAATATACCTATTGTCAGTAACAAATTACCATCCACCTTCCTTCTCTTCCCCAGATGTTATTCTATCTCTTACGAATTAGAAAGGAAGGTTGTACAGCTCTGTATTGCTGAACGTTACAAAAGTTCCCAAGCCTGGGTTTTGAGAGAAAATCATGAATTCAAGAAGACTCTGTGTCTGTTCCTTTGCTTTCCTTTCTTTCAGGAAAAGATCAGTGAGTGAGATGCAATTAATGCATAACCTTGGAGAGCATCGACACACCATGGAAAGACAGGACTGGCTTCAGATGAAACTGCAGGATGTGCACAGTGCCCTTGAGGATGCTAGGACCCAGGGGCCTCGAAACAAGGATGATATTGTCCTGGGGGAGATAAGAAGTCAGAGGCTGCTCCCTGAGAATTTGTGGGCACCAGGGCAGAAAAAAAACATCGATCTGGACAAAGCTTACATGGATGTACTCTTTAAAACAAAGCCATAATGAAAAGACCAAGAGCATTATATCTGTCCAAGTAAGCATGTGTCTGTAGATCACTGATCAAGTAGGGCATTTTATTATTATTTATTCAAACTACAGTAAGGATTAAAGACTCCTTTCAAGACTGTAGCCCCCACTGAGTTAGGCATTTCACAGCCAAATAAAAAAATGTATTTACATGCCACCCATGACCATTGCAGCTAATTTCTGGGTATCTTTTAAATAGCTAATATACCTTACAAATTTCCAGGAAAATTAAAAACAAACAAACAAACAACACCATAAGAAAGCTAAAAATCATTTAAGACCAGTTCTACCACTCTTATATAGAGAGCATTTGTCTGTAATCACTAGGTCTACTTGCCCTGTTAATCAACAGTGTATAAATGCATTTGGCCTACGGTTAAACTTTAACTTTGTACTAATGAAAATATGTAAATTTAAATCCACATTTATTTTCAGAAGAAGGCCTAAAACCAGATGAAATTCAATTGCATAGCAAAAGCTGCATGATTATAATTTCAGATTAAAGACTGCAAGCATGAAAAATAGAAGCAGGAAAGCAAAGCTTAAGATTAAAGTAGCATGAAATAAAATTAAAACAAGTTCTGTATGAAACAGAAGAATGGAATTTTGCAAAATACAGAAATGAACGGAAGGTTTGATTAACTTCCCTCTTTCAAAGGATGACAACCCATAATTAATTGCAGAAACTGTGGGAGCAGAGATGGTAGCACAAATTTATTCATTCCCCTAACTATAGAACTTGGAATGATTCTACACCAGACAAACACAATTGAAACAAAGATGTTGCAATACTTATGTTTGTCCCTCCTTCAGTCTATAAACTATCTATCTATGAATTTCTGCATATTGTGTTTAGGCCCCATGGGTAAGTAATGTTTGTTTGTGAGACTAGTGGCTCTCATAAATAAAATTACTTATTTCACATGTGCACTTTTATAAAATTGGGATTGCAGTTTGTTAAATCCCTGAAATGAAAATTAACATGTAGAAATCAACATCTGGTACAAGAACCATTAGATATAATACATGAAAACTCTGAGCAGGATTCAGAAAGAATTGGACATAAATACAGATGGGAAAGAAAACAATGATGATAACAGTAATATTAAAAAAAAAAAAGCTGCAAATACAAAATTATTTTGAATAGTATATACAAATATGTGCTTAGGAGCTCAGCCATTTCTGACTAACAAGAACATTTTCTCAGTAGGAGTAATGGCAGTTTCCTCCAAACTTGCCATTGCCAGAATGCAAACCTAGATGAATTGCTGCTCTAAATTGCTGCCAAAGCACCTGTGTGTTCCCATATCACTTCTTGTTTGTTTGACGCCTAGCACATCTTGGGGAACCCAGTGAAAAACTCATAAATAATCACAAATATAAACGCAATCTGCTGGAGGCTAGAAAGGTACTCATAACTAGTGAACTGTAGTTCATAATCTAGGCTGTACTTTTACTAATGTAAAGGCCCTGGTGCTGCAAGCTAGCGAGCAGATGACATAGCAGTGCACATCAGTGTGCCCCACACACAGGGAAGGACTCCATGCCACTTGTCTGTTTGTAGAATTGCCTTAAAATGCACTTTCTATTTATTCTTTTATCAGACATCTGTGCTAACTTAAAATTGCATTTTTGTACCTATGTCTCACATATGTATTACAAAATAAAGTGGACCAAAAGCTCTTGGACATTATTTGGAAGCATAACTGACTGAGCTGTCACTGTTTAGCATTTTGGGCATGATTATTAAACCATTTTATTTTATCACAGCAATATAAATACAAAAAAAAAAAGCAATTTTAATCTTTCCTTTTGTCTTTCCTGCATACAAAATCATACTGATGGTAAAAAATAAAGGTGTTTACCTACCACAAATCCATTTACTTCCCCTTACAAGAATGACACACATGCAGAAAGTATATAACCTTCAAGTACCAAATTCAAAACCTTTTCCCTTTTGATCTAAACAAAGGATCCTATTATCTAAACAACTTGTTCTTCCTAATCTTCAGCTATCCTGTAGATGAAAGATGTTTACACAAATATTTGAACTTTCTGCACACTTCAAAAGACACATGTTGCTTACAGAGGGCTTCAGTGGGGCAGATGAAGCACCACTGAACATTGTTTAGCCAGAAATATGGCCACAGACAAACTATGCCCAGCACTGCCTCATTTATGGCTAAAATCATGCTTGCTTTGCCCACATCTGGTATGACTCTGCAGAAGGACTAAAGACAGCACACTGGCAGATGAATTAATGCTAGGTAATGCCCATTAGAAAATAAAAGATGTAATTTGAATGAAATTACTTCTTAATAATTATTTAGAAAACAGGTTTGTTACAGCTTTTCTGCATAAATCTCTGATCAATGTAGCAGCAGCCAAAACTGCAAAATGTTGAGAGTGGGGCAGAGGATGTTATCAATAGTATAATACCATGGTATAATGTACAGGTTTGTCTTCACCTGGACTAACATGTGCAACTTTGGTTATCTCTGTTTCACAGATTAAGGGGACTAGGAAGAAATAGGGCCACTAAAGCAGATACATATGATTATAAATAGTAACAACAGCAGCCAGAATAGAAATAAAAAGAGGCATGATAAAGATCTATGGAAGAATGAACAGTACAGAGAAACAAATGGTATTGACCACCTATCTTCCTACAAGAACAGTGAACCAGAGGCAAAGGATTGAGCTTGCACATGGCCAAATACTAGCTGTTAGCTAGTATGAACCAAAATCGCGTCTCCAAACAACATTGCTGGAGGAGACACTTCAGTCACGACTCTCCAGTGCATGCAAGCTCTTTTCCCTGCCTTAGATTTACACCAGGGTGTCTATTTGCTTCTAAGCACTGAAATTCTAAGTTCGCTCGCATTTCACAACAGAATCAGACATGCATGTGACCACCAATGGAGACTTCCTGTGTCTCCTGTTAGAGTGAGGTAAGGTTAGAAAAGTAGTAAGTCCACATCCTTTCTCATCAGCCTCCCAAAGATGGGGTCCTACAGTGTCTCTATAAGGCCTCTTCCGTTCCTTGAAGAATGCAGTTTCTATGCATCCAAGGCAGAAAACCTTGTTTTCTGGTTTGACAAAGGCTTTTTGCTAAGAGCTGTGCCCTCAAACACCTCAAACATCTGTGCAGATGGTCATCTACTGTACACACCTCTTTTAGATAAAATTATCAGTAAAAAGAAATATAATCGTGTTTCTCACTCATGATTCATCACTGAAATATCAAGCACTAATATCAATATCCATTCTCAGGGGAAATAAAACAGTGGTACATAAAAAAAAAATGGCATGAAATATTAACAAAGTTAAAATCATGAGAACTCCAATTAAAATCTAGACAAATGGTCAAGATCTGTAGGCAAACCCTGCTGCTGGTGATTTGGTTTTCCTAGCTGCTTCTAACTTTGGCTGCTGTAAATATTGCTGTTTTGTATTGCTCAGCTTACCGTTAAATAGTGTGTAACATCTGACTCCTCACCTAGCTAGCACATTGAAATGCTTTTGTGCAGCCTGCATTGGCTGTCATTGTTTTCTACCCGTGGATTTCTACAACTGCATGGTTCGCCTCTGTGTGGCTATTGTAAAGAATGGAAAACAGAATTCATTTAAGGGATTCACATTTGCAGCAAAGCTTCTGTCTTTTATGGGGCATTTTGGTATAGTAAAGACACAAATCCTGGGTCAAAGGGCATTGCCTATCGAGTTCCAGTCTTTGGAATCTGATAGCAAATTTTGTCAACATCTTCCACTGGTTTGATAACGTCGAAAAATAAACAACAGCAATACATCTTTAAGTCTGACAATGCCCAAACTCAGATTGTCAGGCACATTTCGGCAACACTCCCACCCACCTGAATCACGAATATTACTTTGGCTAGTGTCACTCTGGTAATGACTCACTGCACAATAGCTACGATGTACATGACTGAGTCCAAAGAAATCTTTGTCACATGTATTTCTTCACATTCAGACATCTCTCCTCCTCTTTTACCTTTCCTCTTAAGCTCTACCTTCCTCTCTCAATTTTCATAACAATCAACTAAAAATGGCTTAAGCTTTCAATGCCGCTGCCCAAAAGGCAGCTTGTGCAATTTAAGCACTTAAATAGATGTGCAATCCATAATATTACTGTTTCCAGCATTTTCTGCATTGATTTCTTAAGTCAGAACCCTGCTCAAGGTGAATAGACTCATCAGCAGGATATAGATTGAAATTCCCTCTTACCTGCATGATTTCCCTGGGAGGTCTGGCCCAACAGAGGCTTAGAACATCATTTTATGAGACTCTGAAACGCCCCCAGGCACAATGGGGCTGTCCCAAAATAACCACTGTGCAACCAAACTGGCTTCCCACCATGCACAAAGGGGAACAGACAGACATTCAAAACTTGGGGCATGGATTTGCTCTTCTTCCTTCCAGACCCTCCACTAGTTGCAATTTGCTTGAGCACACTTATTACCTGGAGTTCTGCAGCCCTTCACCTGATAATAAAGCTGTGTGTGCTTAATAGTGGTGATATAAAGGATATCCTAGAAAAGAGACAGCTGTTGCTTTCAGACATGTACATGGCTAGACCGTGGTACCAGATTTTCTCCCTGCGTGAGCAGTGCTCAGGGCTCAGTGTCACCTCAACAGCTGAGGCACTTGAGCACACTGAAGATGCCGTAACGTGGGACATGGCAGTTCCGCAGAGGAATCACGGAATGAGACACAATCACCGATTATATTCCTAACGGGACTGCAGATGACGCAGCCCGTGGAACCTAGAGGTCCGTACCAAGCCGAAACACGTCCTTAAGGTTTAACCGGGAGCGGCTCTTCACAAACGGCGGGCGGCGCTCGCTCCCCAGCTCGGCCTCTGAGGGAGGCCCTCCCCTAGCAACGGCGTCGCCGCCCGCCCGCAAAGTCTCGCGAGATCTCAGCGCCACCGTCTCCTCCCCTTGCGCGCCGCCGCGGCTGTCGTGAGAGGTGGTGATCGCCCGGCCTGGGCGCAGCGGCGGGAGCCAGGGGCTCGGGCTGGGGCTCGGCCGCGGCGCCGTGGGGGTGAGTGGCGGCGGGCGGGCAGGCCGGGCGGGCGGTGGCGGAGCGGCGCTCGGGGCAGCCGGGGCCGGGGCCGGGGCCGGGGCCGGGGCCGGGGCCGGGGCCGGGGCCGGGGCCGGGGGCGTATCCGGACCTGCGCCCGGGGAACCGCACGGCGCCTTCCGAGGGACGTCGCGGTAGCGCCGGGAGGGTTTCGGCACCGGCGGCGCGAGGTTCAGCACAGAGGCAGAGCCGCCCAGCACGCTGTCCTGCCCTGCTACCCCAGCAGAGCCGTACCTGCCCCAGGACTGCCAGAACTAATTATCTTTTATAATTTTCATTTGTTTTCCCCAAATAACCAGATCTTATTCGCAGGAAAATATTTAATCCTTCAGTGGTGAAGCTGTCACAGTATAACTGTGTGCTAGCTGCCCAGCGTTACGTCTTTTTTCTGCTTCTGCGTCCTGTCGTTTGTATCTCCCATCTCACCCCGCGAGTCGCTCCAGAACTCTTTCCTTTCAGAACTGGGACACAGCTCCGTCTCAGACGTTCCCCAGGTTTGTTTCTGTCAGTTGCCCAGCTCCTCTGCCCGAAGTAGAGGATGCCTATTGTATCTTTTTGTTCGTCACTGTTGGCTGGCTTCTACAACTTCAACTACTTGCTCAAAACCTGGCTTTTCAGTAGCCTTTGGACTGTCATCTTTTGTTTGTCTTATTTTTGTTTGCTTCTGTCTTTGTGAATCATCTTTGGTAATTTATTTAAGGAGTACTTATCTGTTGCTTCACTTTCAATAATCCTTTTTCTGGAAGACCCTCTTTTTCTCTCTTCCATTTGCTATTAAACTAGATGGTCCAGAAATACAGCTCAAATCGTCAGCTTCACACTGTTCACAGTTCTTGACCGAATGCTTCGCACTTGTTTTCTTTTATCTGATCTAAAAATCTCTGCATCATCTTGCAGGGGTTAATTTGAACTCATACACCTTGAATGCAGTCAAAAGGAACGGGCTGATTTTTGACCATTTCTCTGTAGTTAAGGAAAACTGTTCCACCGCATTTGTTTTGCCAATCTGTCATTGTGGATTTGTCTCTGACTAGGTCTCTTTCATGCAAAACATCACAGATTTTTTTTTTCCCTCTGTTAAGGTAGACAACTTCTCTTCCTAGGGACTTTTAATATTACATCTAGGTTTGTCCCATTTCTGTCTCTAAAAACTCATTATAGTGAATGGTGTCCTGTCTGTGGTCATCATTGACATCTACTCATGATGCTGTTTCAGACTGTTCTTCAGAGAAATTTTTCAGCACATAACATTTGTGCTTTTATCCAGTTTCTTAGTGTCAGGAAGACTGGGGGTTAAGAAAGACAACAGTTCAAAGCAGCTCTCATATCACTCAATGGATTCATTCTTGAAGTCCGGTTTTCCTTTTTTAGTCACAGTGGCACTTGAAAATGGTGAAATGGTTGATGTGTGGCTGATACTGCTTATTTTATTAGTCACAAATGTCATCACTGTTGGTTTTTCCTGTCACTTTGTTCTAATTTGTATGCTTTTTTAGATTGTGTGTTTGAGGCTGGGGTTATCTCCTCCTGTATGTATATACAAAAATTAAAATCTCATTATGAGCTAATATTTTTCAGCACTGCTTTCCTCAACAGTGTTGCTTAAGTCTTGGCATGGTACTGTTCCTTGTCAATAAATGTATGTAGCTTTTAAAAATACGTATACAATCAAATGCTAGTTTAGAATTCATGCAAATTGTGAAAAATATTTGGGACTTCCTTGCTTGCTGAGATTTGTTACTGCTGGTGCGATTGGTGCCGTAGACCTTGCTTGTTACTTTCTAGACAAAGAAATCTGCCTGATCCTCTGTTTTATGGTATTCATCTCCTCGCTGCTGAGGCGTGCTACGAAGCCCTGTGTCTTTTCTTTGTTTTATGTTGCTGAGCCATGTGTGATGGCAGCAATAGTAGCAGCACAAAGTTGAGTTCTGCAATGAGGATTCTGATTTTGTCTAGAAGTTGCTCAATCCTTTGAGCATTTTTTTTATTATTTTTTTCATTTATTTATTTTTTTAACAGGTAAACCTAGGCTGATTTTACTCATTGAACCCTAATACAGAAGGGGGAAAAATCACCTGCCTTCTGCTTTTTAGGTTTTCAGTATCAGATAGCTGTTTTATGGTCATATTCCCTACAGGAATTATAAAGTTAAAGCCTGCAATATAGTCTCTGGGTATCTCTTACTCATGGTGCTATAAAAATGGGGGAATATCCGCTTCACATGACTGTTTCTATTGATTTTTTTTGTTTGTTTTTCTTACTCATTAAAAGAAGCTTCAATCTTTACCTACTAGCTTCAGTGTTAGTACTGCATTGCGTAGGATGTTTCTTAGCTATGCTTTTGTCAGTGTAAGTTTGATAACATTTCAATGGTGAGGACTCATAAAGCTGCGGTATGTGGCTAAGTTGTGGCTGCGGTCTGTGCTAGCTTGCAAGAAACTCACTTGGCAGGTATGGGTTTCCATGATATATGGTGTTTGCATTATTATCATGTGTACTTTGAACTGTATTCCTTAATTAGGATGTAATATCACGCTGTTCTTGCATTCCCAGTAAATCTTATTTGTAAGTTAGTTTTTTGTTGTTTATGCTTTCATGCTTTGACTAGAGGCAGTGAGCAGCAGATGGTCACCCTGTACAGTCTAAGTAACTGGTTGTTTAAAGATTGCCTGTCACAACTAATGCCAGCTTTTGTCCAAGCTGGTGACTTGTCTACTGGATCCCTCTGATTAACCTGGTTCAGCTTTACAGGGCATTTCACTGATGAAGCTGGTTAGAGCAGATGAGCTGCTGAAACCTGCCCTACTTTAGGAAACCTTTCTGACCTGCTTAAATCTGAGTAGCCGTAAGACTGCTGAGGTGTTATGTGCTAGTTTTTCTTCATGTTGTATTCTGTACTGACAACTGGAGCAATCAGTTCCTTGTTCCACCTGGTGCTGGAATGACTTCCTGGGCTTCTGCCTCAAAACTTGGGCTATTTTAATCTTATTTAGCAAGGCTCCAGAGCTATGCAGCCTTACATTTATGCCCAATAAATATAATGTGTCTGGCTAGAAAAGTATTGAAAATTGTTTGAGGTTAGCTTTACTCCTTTCCTGAAAGATTACTCAAGATTTTTTTCCACCTGCAGTACCTTGAAGAATGCAAGTCCTGCATCTCACAGAAGTATGTGTTCTTCTGTCCACCATCTGATGTTTTCTAAATGTTGCTCAAACTGCTGTGTGCTCTTGTGTATTACCTTTTGTCATAGCACAGAACTGAATATGCTTGAAATATTATTGAACACAATCTGTTCTACTGCTATCACAAGTTAGCGTATGATATGTTCTTTTATGAGCTCCTGAAGTAGTGGTGTAAACACGTTAATTACTGGTTTTTGGAGTGCACACATTGGCTCTACCACGTGGATTGCTAGCTTCCTGAACCCACTGCGTGTCTGTCTTTACAATTTTACTGTGTCTCCATAGCCAAAAAAATCATAAATTAGTAATGATTTCAGTTTCAAGTTGATGTTAGCAAATCTGTAGTGTTCTAGCTATGTTGAAAGGTTTAAAAATCTGCCTGCTTCCTGATTTGTAGCAGTACTATTTTACAGAGTTTCTCCTTGTGCTAATTTTCAGTACATTAGCTGTCTTCAGAGGGGTCAGAAATCCTCATTTGCATCTAGAGAATTGCTTATTAGCTAATTAAATGGCAATCAGGTTAGCCAATATACCAGTATTGTGTGTTCTACACAAGATCTTTGGATCCGATTTTTTTTCTTTAATGTGTTCCCAGTACCTTTACCAACATTTTTCAGGTATTTTTTTGATTTCATGGGAGGCACTGGGTGGTATTTGGAACCATGTTCTCCTGCACTTATGTTTTGTTTTACAACCAAGGTCAGAATGTTCTGCAAAGAACATTTGCTTTTGTATAAATTACCTGTATTGCCCACAATGTCAATCTATGCAAAAAAAAAAAAAAATCCACAAAGAAACTGTCATCATTTGAACCACAGTTGAAGCATTTATTTCTTTTGCAGGAAAAAGTGGATTTGCAAAAGCGTTTAAAATGAATCAGCTGGACTAGTTAGACGCTTACAATTAGCAAATGCTGCCTTCTGTAAAGTAACCATCTTCAATAAGAATAATTTTATGATGTTTTTCTGTTATTTATGGTTTTATGGGTTTGTTAAAACTTGAAATAAAACTAAAAAATACATTTATTTACAATCGGCTCAAAAGCACTCTCAACAACAATCGAGAAGAATTGGCTGTGTTATAGCAAGTTGTTTCTTAGAGGAGTGTTGCTTGTTAAGGTCTCCCTGAGTGGAGAACGCAGGGGAGACTTTCTTGTTTCTAAGTCCTTAGCATGGTATGCTTGGGAATTTATATTAGAAGTTTCACAAGATGTGGCTTTGGACATTTCAGGTTGTTGATCTTGGTCTCAGAATTGTGCTCCAGGTGTCAGCTGCGTGCGGGTCTAGTACTCCAGCAGTCTACATCGCTGAAACTCTCCTGTGGCTTTCCACATGCTTTGAGCTGGGAAAAGGGAATAGGGGGCAATCCTGTTTGCTCCTTTCTGTCCTTTTGTCACTTATTGTTTGTAATGGCTTAAACCTGGCACTGCACAGCAAAGCAGTTTGAGGAAGTAATCCTACTTAAAAGTTTTGAGTGCATGTGGAACTATACCCTCATGTCGAGCCTGTCATTTTCATTAAATGAACAAGGTGAAGAAGGCAGAAAGCATGACAAAACTTAAAGTGACCTTAAAGCACCCTTTCAGCTGCAGTTTTTGTAATAACCGCTGCTTTTCCATGTCTGATGTCCTTATTTTAATGAAATAAATAAGATCTAGCTGCTAGCTGACAAACTAAGCCTGATAAGGCACTGGTTTGGGTCCATGTGAGAGGGTGAGGTGTTTGTAAGGCTCCAGATGGGAAGAGGGAATTTGTGGAAACAAACAGAAGCTTGGAAAGTGAGGTTGTGTGTATGGTGCTGCACAAGCCTGTCACTGCGGTGCTTCAGCAAGAAGGGAGTCTCCCCAGGTACCTGCCTTAGTCAACAGCTGGGAGATGGTGACCTGCCAGGTGGGAGTAATTGACAAGGAGTAATTGTGTCATCCCAGGTGGAGAGTGCTCTGTGCTTCTCTGTGTAAACTCTTGTTGCCATGAGTAGTAAAACTCACCGTGTATCTTGCTTGAGTGACTCAGTCTAATGAACACAATTTGTTTCAGTCCAGGATAAAAGTTGTCTTTATTTTTGTATTGCTTGTGCATGAAAATGGTACATCATACAGCACCTGTGTCCTGAGTGACAGCTGCTGAAGGAACTCACTTCTGGATTTGTAAACCAGGCTTCCTTCCCCTTGTCTCCTTAACAAGGCTTTTTCCATTCTGAACTAGGTTTTAGTTTCTTTGTTAAGTATCTAAGCACACTTGATACAAGTGCCTAAGTCCTATAACCTTCTGAGTTTATGTACTATCATCATGCAGTGACTGTGCTTTGGTAACCTGAATTTCCAGGTATAATAAACACCGAAATGCTTGTTAGGGCTTTTTGCATGATAAAGTTGAGCATTTGGTGTAATTTTTGATGAAATTAAACCTTTAATGAATGTGGTTTTTTTTTCTTTCCCTGACTTTATGTGAACACATGACCTTATTAGTCTTCCAACCAAAGTGTATGGAATTATAGAAACTGTAGCAGGAAAAGAAACAACTATTTGGTGGAGATTATAAAAGGCTGCAGCTTTAACGTTGTGACTAAGCAGCTGCTCAGCAGTTCACGTGTGAATGGTGCTGAAGACAAAAGGTTAAGCAAGTATCTAAATTTTGGTCATACAAGAACATAAGGGATTGAGTAAAACATAAGGATGAGTAAAATCTGTTTACTCATTTTAGCTGCAAAAAATATTTCATTCTGGGAAATAGTATGAAATCTATTTTCTTTGTTAAAACTGAACATGAAAGAAAAACTGGTATGCAACTAACATTTCTAAGGAGCTAGTTCTCTATTATTCCCCTGTAATAAAAATTTTGGGTCTAAATATAGCTGGGAGCTTTTCTCTTTTACATGACAAGAAGGTCTTTATTTGAGAAGCTACAGTGTTTTAAAGGAGAAGTCTCAGTTCCTTTGGGACTCGCTTCCAAAAAGGATAAGTTGCATAGAATGTAATGGAAATATACTAATTATGAGAGTGGGAGAATGTGATGTTTCTAAAATATTTAGCCTAAGATTTAAGAGAAACGTGGTAGGCTTATCTATCTGTTACTGGGTTTTTCCAGATCATACTGTCATGTATGTTGGAAAAGACCTCAAAGTTCATTGAGTGTAGGTGCTGTAGAACCATCAGCCGGTCACTTGTGGCTGCTTCATTGCTTTTGTAACCAGGTCATTTTGATCTATAAAACTGTCTTGACAAAAGGGTTGTTTCTAGGCCTGACTTTAACACTAGTTGTTTTGGATTGTTTTGAATGACAGTAACAAAGTTATTTTTAGCTGAGAGTGAATTTTTAGTGGGCATTCAACATAATATTGTACCTCAGTCAAAGCAGGGGTAGGGTTATGATGATTTGTACTTTTCTATGAAATTTTGGTCTTTTCTGCAAAATTCAGTGAAACTGGACTGGATTGAGTGTTTCTAAGTATTGTTTGTTCCCTTTTGGAGTAAGGACTCAGATAAAAATGTTAATCTTAATTCTGTTTTCCTTTTGGACAGCCACTCAAATTGTAAAACTAATCTTTTTACAT
The DNA here is from genome assembly GCF_964211835.1 of Anser anser. Lineage (NCBI taxonomy): Eukaryota > Metazoa > Chordata > Aves > Anseriformes > Anatidae > Anser > Anser anser. The sequence continues at coordinate 1,358,010 of NC_139725.1, forward strand.
TGGGATCTTTCTTTGAATTGTGTTGATACGTTTGAAAGAAAGTGATGTTTGCCTTGTGTTTTATAACTAGTGACTTTTCTATTTGGACACAGTGGAATTGTGGCAAAAACTGAAGTTATCTGCCAACACTTATAGAACTGGTACTTATAACAAAGTAATCTTTTTAGTGCAGGTATCAGCAAAATGTGTAGAAGATTATTGTTGTGTGTTTTCGAAGTCGTGCTTCAGAATACCCTATGTTCTGTAATCTTTATTTTAAACAATGAAAACTAACAACACTAAACTATGCATCTGTCTTTTTTTTTTCCTGTATGGCATTATTCAAAGGTAAACACTGCTCTCTTAATGTAGGTTGTGAGTGCTGCATGTGTGCTTTTGAGAGCAGTAGTGTGAGGAAGCTTACAGTGGAATGGCAGGACGGCCTCATCCTTATGACAGTAACTCCAGTGATCCAGAGAATTGGGATCGGAAATTGCATAATAGACCTCGTAAACTTTGTAAACATTCAAGGTAGGTGCTATGTACAATCTATTGCATATCAAAACTACAATAAAAACCTATTCTAAAGGCTACTGTATCTGGTTGTGGCAAGTCCTGTCATAAATTCATAGTTCTTTTGAAAAGGAATGCTACTTAATTCTTTTAAAACATGTTTCCTAGCTGATTTGTCAGCTTCCCTAATCTATCTGTGCTTACATTTGCTTTATGGTGAGTGAGATCTTTGTCTCTTTCCTCTTTTTTTTTTTTTTTTTCCTAAATGTCTTTTGTGTATATCAAGACACCACTTGGGTGGCTAAGTACCTAAATATCTGGGGTGCTTAATATGAATGAGTTGCTTCCTGTTCATCGTTTTTTAGCCATTTGGTATTCTCTATTAAGTAGCATGTTTAAAATACTTGCAACTTGGTCATGATGATACGTAATGGTTGCTTGCATGCAAGTATCATGCTTTATAGCACTTTCTTTGTAAAGCTGTGTGTCTGACCTTGCTTCCACCACCATGAGAATGTTTTCTAAGTGCTTCTAGAAGATATTTTGAAATTAATCAGTGTTTTTCCAGCATATAGTGTTCAAAAAAAATGATTTAAGCCAAGCAGTTGGTTACCTAGCAAATGTATGTGAAGCAACATGTTGCTGGAAATATATATAAGCATCCAAAAAAGTGTGCATCTTCAGAGTTCTTTGGCCTTTTAGAAACACTAAATATAACAGCATCTCTGTTAGCTAGCTAAAATTGTTAGTGATGTAAGCTTTCCTACATTTAAGATGATAAGAAAAGAGCGAAGGAGCACATTCAGTAACAGCAAGTTAATTCACATTTTTATTGTATATATTCAGGTAAACTGGACTGCAGTGTTGCCCAAAGCATTTTGCAAGCAATTAATATTGTTGGTTATTTTCCTGTCATTAAATCTTGGTTAATTGAGAGATGTCCAAGAGGGCAGGAAAAAAAGAATGTGCTGGTAATTAAAAGGTTCACAGGGAGACCCAGGTAATTATAGGCCTGTTTGTGACATTACTTCTACAGTGAATAAAGGAATGGTTCCCGCAGAACTGAAGTGGGAGGCTCCTGCTGCTGGTCACTATAGGTTTATGGAATATAGCTTTGTACAGCTATATTTTTTTTTTTTAAGATTTTATATATTTTTTTTTTTTAAGATTACAGTGTCTGGTAAGCAGTTGATCTGTGCTCTTTATTTAGGGTCAAGATGGGGCCCAGAATCACAGAATCTTCTAGGTTAGAAGAGACCTCCAAGATCACCTAGTCCAGCCTCTGACCTAACACTAACAAGTCCTCCACTAAACCATATCACTAAGTTCAACATCTAAACGTGTCTTAAAGACCTCCAGGGATAGTGGCTCAACCACTTCCCTGAGCAGCCCATTCCAATGCCTAACAACCCTTTCAGTAAAGAAGTTCTTCCTAATATCCAACCTAAAATGTTGTTGTTCATCGCCAGATGAACAGCATAGGTATTGTAGGGCATTGTACCTGAGTGGAGGACTGTTCACTGTCAGGTGCCAGGCTGTAATTGGAAATGAATGATTAGTTGCTGAGACTAGATCCCATGCTACCCCCCCGACTGGTGATCTGGAATAAAACCTAGAGCTGATACTGATGCAGATGGCAAACGATGGAGTAAGAATTAAATAATGAAAAGAGCTCGTTAACAGCGTGCGATCTGACTGGTTTGATAAAATGGGAGCAAATGAACCATGCATTTCTGATATTCCTAAATGCGGAGTTAAACATTTAGGATCAAAGAATGCTGGTCAGTTTTGTAGATTGCATAAACTGTCATTGGCAGTCTAGACATTGTGAAGCACTGTCTCAATGGCTAGTTAGTTGAACAGAAGCCTCTAGTAACATCATACAATCAAAAGGGCTAATGCAGCTCTTGGATGTGTGGTGAAGTTACTGGGAGCCAGGTATCAGCAGTTCAGGGAAGCTTTTGATTAGAGTGGATTCTGAAGACAGAAGAGTTATTAAGTATCTTGTGAGACAGGAAACAATCAAAGGTTAAGTGATGGCAACTTGAGCAGTCCACGGAGATCCTTGCAGAAACAGTAATGTAATGGTGAGTCTTAGGAAGCAAATTGGTAATAAAATGTAGTAGCTGGAAGCTGAAGCTAGGTAAATCCAGAACACAAACAATACGCATCTTGCCATCTGTGGCCTGATGTGGATTATCTATTCTGGGGAAATGTTTAAAAAAAAAAAAGTTGTGCAGCTTTCTGAAGAGATTATTTGATGCAGACAGGAGTTAACTAGAGGAAAGCCGTTACCTATGCCTTTCAGAAAGGCTGCTGTTGATCACTGCATAAAATCTGAATTCAGGGTTTACCCATCAGAAACAACTGCAGCTAAATTGAACACACTTCTGGCAAAACGTAGTACACCTTTCCAGTAAAATGCTGAGCAGCCAACATGTTACGGAAGTTTTGGTATGGATGGTAGGGACAGAGTGTTTAAAGTAACGCTTTTGTTATAAATAACACAGAATCGTTTTGGAAAGCTTTGTGAATGAAAATCCAGCTCATAGTTTGAGGTCGTTATGGAGTAAGGAATAAATTAAGGAGAAATATTCCGATATCTTTTTCCTTTGAGCTACTTGATTTCTTAAGCGAATCAAGTTATTGGAAAATAGTATACTTTATTTAAAAGCCTAAACTAAATGATTTGATTTTGAGTGGCTGAATGTAGACATATTACCATAACTTCTGACTTAATGGACGCTTTTTCTCAAGAGAAGTCCGTGCAGAATGCAGCATAAGGGAAAAATGCTTTTGAAAATAAATTTAAAGGTAGAACTCGAACAGAGCTGCTTCATTAAAAGGTTTGAGTACTGCAGTCTTATTTGTCTTGCATTTTCAAAAACAATCCTTATTATAGTAAGGAAGAAGTACTTCAGGTTTTAAAAATGTAATGGTGAAATAAGAACTTTTTAATGAATCTCAACAGGGGAGTAATACTTCAGATGCTTAGCTTGTCACTTCTTGAAGCTTTGGAGTGTTTAATCCACCAGCCGTAACATTCTTAAAATAGCTTAAATAATTGTCTGGACTCACAGAAACCATCATCCGGGACTGTTAGCCATCCTCCCACATGTGGGGCTTATGCAGCGGCAAGGAGAGCTGTTGACCCCTGCTCCCTTCACAGTGCCATCTGCTTGAGGCAAAGGACTTGTGGCAAAGCTGTCAGGGGGATGCTCTTATTAAACAGGTTAACACGTCTGTTTTGTTCTAGGTTATCAGCCCCAGTTTTTGAAACTTCTGGCAAGCTGTAGCATTGTTTTCTCTCCTCCTTTTTCTTCCTTGTTCTGAGATGGGTGGTGTAGCCGAAGACAAGGACCAAAAATATAATAATGCAAGTGATCCCTAGAATAAATTGAAGGATCTCGACAGGGTGGAATTATATGGTGTTAAAACTGTCTGTAACTAATAACAATACAGTCTTGTTTGTCCAAGCTATTATGAAAACCTTTGAGATGCTTTTTATTCGAGTACCCCAATAAGATGGAATAAAACTTTTGGGAATCAAATGTTGACTGAACAGTGGCTAAGGTTCAAGTAAATAGTCATTTATGTTTTCAGTGATAAGTATTGCTGCTCTGTGTTTAGTATTAATTTTTCATTGGTTGCTAGCTTGCCACATTGCTTAGTAGCTTCTACAGTGCTTTAGTTGTTGGAAGATTTTCATTTTAATTCTCTCACACTAAGTGCTTTGTCTAGAGTTGGGCTGGAAAATCTGTGTCTGAAACTTGCTTCTTTCTTAATGTTTGTTCTGGATTTCTCTCTGCTGCTCTCTTAGACTCATTTGACAGTCCCATGTTTGTTTGCTCTGTTTAGATAGTATTAGATTTAAAGTCCTCTCTGTCCTATTACATTAATGAACAAAATGTGGCTGTGCCATGATTCTGTTTTCATGACTCCTGAATCTTTAAAAATCATGAGGTTTGAAAAATTTTCCATATATGACAAGCTATTGTGCAGATGCTGAATGAGAATTTTTTCAGCTAATATTATTTTTGCATGCTGGGGAGGATGTATTCATGGGTTCTGAATGAAAATGCCACTTGCCTCAGCATTTTGTAAGTACACGAAGCATCCCAGAAGGCTCCTTTTATCATCCCTGGAATGTTATCAGAATGTATAATCTGTTTTCTGCTGCAGGACGGATTTCTTCTATTCTTGTAAATAGGGTTTCTGCCATTGAGCAATTTATAGGATGGGGCAGGCCTACACAATGCATGACACTAAGACAATTGAGCCCATGAATGAATCAGGCCTAAGTCATAGCCTACGAAAAAGTTACTTTGCATCATCTACTTTGTTACCTGCAAACATGCCTGCTTTTAATTGCAGCCTGGCATTGATAGGTCAAGGCCTTCATCTGGCATCTTGCTGGATGTAAAGGCCTCAGAAGAACTGGGATAAACTGGGAAGAGATGCTCTTGGAATCTAGAAAAATGGATGGCACTTGATTGTTTTCAAAAACCTATCAGTCTAATAATGTTTAAGACCAGTGTCTTAGGTGCCTTAAAAAACAGCGTTTTTTCCTCCCTTTTGAATTTCTTCATTTCCGAAAAGGCAGCTTGTAAACATTTTTGGAAAATCAACAACAACAAAAAGTGACAACCTTAGTGTTTTCTGTGCAAGACAGAACTTTCAGATTCCTTTTGAATCTCTCCAGCATACAAATGACCTCCAAATATTATCTGATATTTTTTGTAGAGGACTTTGAAGTCATGCAAATCTCCTCAGACCTTGACTTGTAATTAAGATACAAAATACTGTAGAGGTTAAACTGTTACATTCATGTACATTCCCAGAATTTTTAGGGGCAGCTCTCTTCTATATTGCTGTCTGCTCCTTTCTGCTCTGAGAGTATAAACTATAATGGCTCGGTACATGTTCAGTAAGTGGTTGGACCCAATTCTTTTTGAATATAAACTTCTGAAGTTAATTTTTAATAGATGGATATGCTTTGTAGCCCCAATGAGGAATATTATGCTTCTGATATTATTAAACTTAAGTAAAAATTTAAAAATATCAAATATTCCTATATAAAATACCAAATGTTCTTTTCTGAATATGGAGGAGGAATTGCTGTATAAATAGAAGCAACAAGTACAACAAGTATAGAGGTCATGTATTTGGGTAGTTTGACAGAAGACATGGGGTGTGGTTGTATATCTACGTAAAGGTTAATTCCTTGCTGTTGAAAAATCCCTTTGGCAACTGAACACACATGAGGCTGTCTGTTGTTTCCTTCCTGAAACGGAACTGAATTACGAAGAAATATATTGCTCATGGTTGAGAGGGCCTGCTGAAGAACACCTAAGAATTTTTGAGTAGGAAATGTGTTTGCAGAGCTGCTGTGCTGAGCTTGAGGGAAGATCCTGGAGCACTCCCCTGTAGAAGCGGAGAGTTTTTGCCACGGGCTGGCTGGTGGGAGACTGAGCCCTGGGTTAAGCACGGCTGCTGCTCCCTGCTTCTGTGTGTCTGCAAGGGGGGGAAATGTCTGTGAGAGGACTTCCTTAGCATGCTTTCTGGATGGCTGCCTGTAGCCACATCTTCTGTGAATTATTTTGAAAGAAAGACATTACTTACAAGACTGATGGCCATTCTGTCTCTGGAGGGTGGTTGTGTGAACCCTCAGGAAACCCTAAAAGCAGGAGGAAATTCACTGGCTCAGATAACTGAAATTGCACTAGCAGAAGTTTTTCCTGCTGGATCTAAAGAACTGACTCTTCAGGTGGGAGTGTCAATGCTGTCCTGCCTTTCTAGTCACAAGTCTCTTTGTTTTTCATACTGACTGCCTCCTTCCAACAGCAGTCTTGTGCTGAAATCCCCCTTGCGATTTCAACTTCCATATTTTTGTTTCTCTGCTACTGCAAATCCCATCCAGATTTGTATTTAAGAATACTTATATAATACAATAAGAAGACTTGCTTTTAAGCTATTCCGCCAGTGCATCGTGAGTCCTTAAATCAGCCTACAGCCATTTAACAAGACTCATTCTAAAATGCTGTAGCATAATGTTTACTTACCCTTCCCCAAAGAAAAAACCTTTAATATACATGTCAGGATAAAATTTTCTCATGTGCTTTGCTGCTTTCTGCATTCAGTGGGCTCGTTCTGTTGCCAGGCATTGGATGATCTATTGATGCGAAGATGTGCTGTATCAGGAGTTGATGCGCTGGTTTCAGATCAGCAAACACACTGATTGCTACAATTGTATGCTAATATTTAGGTTGTCACAAAGTGCAGTCATTTTTCTTACCATAAACTTGCTGGGAAAGATGTTTGCAGTTAAAAAAAAGAGAACTAGAAAATGCAGCCTCCAGAGGCTATTGCTTTATCTGCTGATGAGCTCAGTGCAAGGTGAATTAATTTTAAGTATTAACCCAGGCAGACTTCACAGGAACAAATTCCATGTCCCTGAAACTCACAAATTTGTGTATCTTGAATGATCACGACCACGAATGAGATGTGTGCCAAGAGAAAGTTAGCAGTAACCTTTTCAGATGTAGTGTTTGTGTGCTGAAGCCCAACAAGCTGGCAGGACTAGAAATAGCTTCGCAGATGGTACTTGGCACGGCACCGAGCAGCTCTCCTCTCGCGCGCTCCTCGCCCTGCCTGTCAGTCGCGTCACCCAATGGCTGCTTTGAGCAGGGGAATGGCAAGGCTGAATTCAGCTCACAGGAGGCTGCGAGGTCAGACGTCAGGACTGCACTATGCATGGCTGAGTCAGTGACTGGGAGGAATTGAAGTGGATTAATACCTAGAGGGGCTCGCGTCTTTCAACACCTAGTGGACTGCCTAGCTACAATCTCTTGTCCTTGAGAGGAAGATGGAGGAAAAAGTAAGGCTCGCTGGTGGTGTTATCAACTGCTGAAGAGATGATGGAAATATCAAATATGCTGAACTTAACAAGTAATGCCAAAGGATGCTGATCTGGCTTTCAAAGCTGCTTTCTTGGAAGGAACACAATTTCTTTGTGCTCTGATTTCAAAATTATTTCCATGCTTTTGTGTTTCCTCCCTGATAGATACAAGAGGAAGGTGCGTATCTGTTAACAGGAATAATTTGTGGTTAATATTCAGGACCTGAACAAGTAACAAGGAAAGCACTGTCCTTTGTGTGTACCGGTCAATTTACATATCTGCTGACAAAGAACAGACTTCAGTGGGAGGAAGAGGGGCATAAGCATTGTTGTTGTTTAAGTCATAGTCATAGGAGCAGAACAGGTTTTTGTTGTTTTTTTTTTTGTCTAAAACCTTACAGAAATATTGCTGGAAGTTGGTGTATGTAAAGCTCTATATCCATGTTCTGCAAGTGTTGATTATGTGAATCATCCTAGGAAAAGATCGGATCTAAGTTTATATGTGAAGAGTTACTTAATATAAGTTCTAGAAGATAAAGGGAGGGAACAAAAGGCTGAAAATCTTAGTTAATATTCCATTGCTGCATCCTTTACACTTTTATACAGTTTTATGCTATTTTTTATGGTTACTTTTTATGGCTTTTGTATTGGTTTGCTACCATAATTCTGTAGACAAGTGTGTTTATTGGTAGTGTTCAGTGGGATGCACGCAAACTTTTTGTATTGGAATACATGCTTATTGTTTTGGCAGTAGAATTAATTCAGTTTAATCACTTCTTTTAATCATTAGTAATATATTCAAACCAATAGGTTGTTACGTATAAAGACAAACTGAAGCTCTCCATCCACAGATGATTCCAAAGCATCATTAAATCATAAATTAAAGAGCTTTCACGTTTTTTTTTTAAAAAAGCTCTTCTCTTACTGCACAAATAGAAAGCATACCAGAAGCATACCAGTATGACAGATGTACCATTTTGATGGTATACTCTCCTCCTTTACTTCATATTAAATAGGTTTCCTTAAATAAAATGTTCAGCTTATTTGGTTTTCTTTGTGAGATAGCTACTTTTAAAGAAAATGCCCCCCGCCCCCCTTTTTTTTTTAAAAAAAAGGTAGAGCTTCCTTTATCAGTGAATGAGGAGGGAAATAAATTCACTTACTGACCTAAGGTTCTTGAATGGTTGCAATGCTACTGTCCCAGGGCTCCTTTGGAGCCAGGAAAAGCAATATATTGAATTTGTGAAGGTTGTCTAAATGCACAGATATTCATAGGGCTGGTTTCTTTCCAGTTGGAAGGCAATTGACAAAGGAAGATAGTCTTAACCTTTCCTTTATAAACTTCAGTGGACTAGGTAGTTTGCATAATGATTTTTTTCCAGCTTAGTGAATGAGGAAATGAGGCTGTGGATTTACTTTTTTTCTTAACGTTTTAAGTTAAATGCAATATATTATTAAGCATCCAGGAGAAAATTTTTGTACCTCCATTCTTGCCCGCAGCTTCCACGGTGCAGTGTGCAGCTGTTAGTCATTGGCTGGGAAATTAATTGAAAGATCCAAATTGCAAGTATTTCTTTTTAGAGAGAGAGAGATCTGAGACTACAATGACTTTCTTGGAGGCTTGAAGTAATGTGCTGTGCGGAGCACCCTTGACTGTTGTAGGCTGAAATTACAGATTAATAGTGTGACAGCCAGGTGCTGCATAAGACCGGGGGCTTCCTGGCACTTTTATCAGTGGTTCACTGGTGTTGTATCTAGTCTGTGTAGTGCAGCTATGAACCACAGTACTTAACTAACAGTTTGCCTGGTCTTGTGAGTAAGGCTGCTCTGCTTTTGTTGGTGGTGCTCTCATCACCAAGGGGAGCTGCACTGACACAACACAGCTCCCTTGCGGACACCCCTTTGGCTTGCTTGTAGCATTGGTGACAGGTTTGTAGTGAAAGCCCAATTTTCAATGAAGGGTTTGGACTTCATCTAGAAAATGCACAGGCATGTCTTGATTAGCAGCTTCAGAAATCCATGTTTTAAAACTATGGAGAGACAGCAAATGCTTTGGTCTAACTTAACAAATGAAATTAAATAACTCAGAACAAGTTTTGCATTGCTGGAGTGAAGCAAAGAGTTTGCATTTCCCTGTGGAAACTGCCTCCTGTTCCCAGTGGCTTTGTTGGGGGGATGGGGGGAGATAATATTGCTAAAATGTCCTATCAGAAAAAAAAATATTTGGTAGCTTTAGTGTCTTTGTTTTTTTCGAATGCTTGCAACTTCTAAAGCCTCTTCATAGTAAAATATAAGTCATAGGTTGTCCTTCCAATGTATTGGTCAAAGATGTAGCTCCTTTTTCAGCCTGATACAATAGCGCAGTGACAGGGTTCTCCAAGTCCAAATATCATGGATTAAAGCCAGTGTCTGTTCTGCTGTGCTAGGTCCCACCCATTCCTTTATGTTCTCTTTGCTCAGATTTAAACTCAGTTTAGTTGCCTCGTTTATTGTAGAGCAAAGTTTTACTTCAGTGGTAGTATTTATCTGCCTACAAGTAGAACTTCAGATTTTTGTCACATACATCTCCAGTGGATCAAAGAAATATGTTTAATTCTTCCTGTGTACTGTGATTCAACAGTGATGAGATTTAAGACTGACATTGAAAATGGCTGTTATTAAGGTGAGTGGAGATTCATGATTCGGTGCTGTCTCGAGCCAGACTGCTTGAATCTCAGAAGCCTTGCGTTCTGTGTGGCGTTCTGCTGGCTAGTGGGTAACGTGCCCAGCTCACAGTCAGCACTAAGCTGTACGTTAAAGGGAGACAAGGGCAGCATAGAAGTAGACCAGACTAACGGCGTGTCCAGCTGCATCTCAAAAACTCTTCTTCAACACTCTTTGCTACTCTGCCAGGCTCAGAAACGGCTGGGTAGGTGAGGGTCCTGCCCTCCTGGCTGGCGGCCTCTGTCGCGGAGCTGGGGGCAGCAGCAGGGGCTGTGTCCAGGCTCATGCCAGGCTGAGCACGGGGCTGTGGCTGACAGTCGCCACCAGCTTAGTCCCTCGTGCAGCCACGAGCGAGGAGGGAAGTGTGAGGCTGACTGAGTCAGTGCCGCTTCCTGCAGCACCTGTTTTTCTCAGCTCCTGCCAAGAGATTATTAACCTGGGCTCATCCCACTGCAATGTGAACTCTGAATCACAGCTTTGAGGGGAGTGCATCTTCACATATTTTTCTGGATTAAGGAACACATTCCAATTGTCATCTCTGTTAAAGGGTAGTTCATGTCAGCTCTGCCAAAATGCATGATAGGCTTACCTGCCCTTACAGTGGTTTGGTTTCATTTTCTAGCATATGTCCCATAAAGAAACTAGAGCACTTCAGCTGTAGATAAACAGAGGCATACACTTAGATGCTATAAAATCTGGCACCTGCAAAACTCAGGTTTCTCACAGCATGGTTAAAAATATTGGGGCTAGGATTGAAATGCGCTGTTGCAAAAGGCTCTGTCAGGGTTTGCTGAGATACTCTCCGCAGTACTGCTGGGTACAAGTTTGGTAGCTGGTTTGTATCTGCACATCGTGCTCCGACCCCATAGGCGAACATGAGATGGAATTTTCTTAAGTGCGTGACCATTTCTTGGGAAGTTTAGCTGTAGTGTAATTACTAATTAATCATTATAAACAGCATTCAGACTTTGGGTTCATGTTAGATTTTAAGTATAGGCTACAGTCCTCCATTCCTGATGCTTTGGAGTCATATTTCATACCTATTTAAATGGTTAGCTTCTGTATGCTTTAGCTAGTATTAAAGAAAAGGTGTAAAGATTTTCCGGAATTGTTGATGGTCCTTGAAAGGGAGGTTGGCAGATCTTACCCTTGCAAACTTCTGTACATTTTATTTTCATAATACAGAATTTAAAGGAACAAAATAAGTAAGGAAATGGATTAGCTGTGCTGAAATACATCTTCATATACTCAAAATAACATTGAAAGTCCTGTGAAAAATACTATTTTCATTTAATGAAAGTGTTTGGATCTTAATTCTTAAACTGTAAAATCTGAACACTTCCAGCCATGAGCAAGTCTTGCAGTTGTTTTGCCTTATTCAATAGACCTTTGGCTGACTTCTCATCTTAAAGATGCATGTCTTATTGCAGCATATTTTAAGCTTGGCAGGAAACAGTATTGCAGTACATTCTCTCTGCACCAAACTTCTGTTTTATCAGATACAAGCTCTTTCCCTCAAATGGTGTGGGGGGAAACTTATGTTCCTTAGCTGAGAGTATATTTCTTATTCTTTGCATTGTGCTAATACTCATTCTAGGCCATTTTTAGCACCAATGTAAAATGAAGATGATCTGTTACAGGTTTTTTGTTCTGATTTATGTTCTTCCTCTTATCAGTCACTGAAACACAAAGCTGAAATATGTCAAGTTAGATGCTTGCTTTTTGGACTAGTCCTGCGTGGTGATTTTTTGTTTTTGTTGGTTTTTTTGGTCACTACTTTAAAGCAACTTAAAAATAGAATATTCTGCTCAACTTGCTTGTTCATACTTGTAAAAATTTCTTCTTAGCTAGGGCCTTATTCTTACCTCTTCATGTTCTTGAATGCTACAGCATTCCTAGCAATCATGTTTAAGGTCTTTTGGTAAATGGTGGGATTCACAGGCTGCAGACAAGTGGAACATTGAGGATCCTGTGGGAAATGATTACTTGTCTTTGCCTGTCAGATCTTGTAGCTGCCTGCATTTCTGTCTCGGTTGCCCAGTACCTGAGGTTTTGGGAAAGTTCCTCTCAGTTAAGCTTATGCCCCATAAATATGGAACATTTCCATGCCTGTGCTTGAAAGGCACATAGGGAAGGAAGTGATTTAGGAATTCTGGTGGGGTACAAAGACGCAGATGTGTCTGTGCTCTGCTGATAGGAAATCTCATTTAAGAGTACAAAGGAATATGTAAAGAGTACAAAGTACATATGTAAAATTCAGCAATAGCTTTTGCAAAATGCTATTAATTTTTTTCGTAGTTTCTGAGAGTACTGAACCTTGAGACTGAGAGGTTTTATTGATAGGTTTAATAATTAATTACAAAATAGAATCAGTATCTTAACATAGGGGATGTAACATAACTTTTTCAGTCTTAAAACAAAAAACAAAACAAACAAAAAACACTTTAAACCATTAAATTAAAATCTGCTAGTTTAAAGCAAATGTCCTGCTTGTTACTGACAGTGCTGTAGGTCTTAGCTTTAACAATATAGTTTGTATGTTTGCTGTATTAGTTGTGGTCACTTATTATTGCTCCTTCAAAGAGTAACTGAAAATTTAAAAAAGAATGCACAGAGATAAACTCCTGGCTGGTAAAATTTTGGCTGGTGTGTCTTGATGTATTAACTAGTTAAAGACTGATCTACTTTAAAAAGGGCAAGTTGCAAAGGGAGGAAAAAAGCTAACTCAATACTAAAAGCCTGTGCTCTGAGAAATGTTTTCCAAACCAGGTTTTATTGAAAAAAATGACCCCTAACTTTTGGTTTCATCGTTTGATTAGAGCACTTAATTTAACAATAAGAACCAAGATTAAATATTCATTTGTATTTGAATAACCTGTTCTGGAAGGGATTTTTGTGATTGCAGGTTTGCAGGTAGTCTCATCGGATCAAGCAGCATCTCTTTGTAGATCATGGAGCAACAACCAGCTAATTCTTGCTGTTGTCGTAATGTTCCAGACCATTGTTTATGTTTGCAAATGTCAATATGAGTACAGCAAAGAAAGAAAATGGATGTGAATAATATTAATCTTCACAATTTACACTCTATGTACATGTTCTGGATGCCTTTAAAATTTAAATGTACAATGTTTCTGAAATTTTGAAATGCTGAACATTTTTCTTCTGTTTTCAGCACCTCATCTCGTGTTGCTAAAGGAATAGACTGTACAAAAATGAGCCTCCAGGGGGCAAGTGGTGGACATGAGAGATCAAGGGACAGACGCAGATCAAGTGACAGGTCTCGTGACTCATCCCATGAAAGAACAGAATCTCAGCTCACTCCATGCATCAGGAATGTTACTTCACCAACAAGACAGTACCATTCTGGTGTGTTCAGATCTATAACATTTCAGGATTAACGTTTTTTAAGCTTAATTACCATTTTGTTAAAGAAATACAATAAAAAGCATTATTTTTGTTGATGCCACAACATTCAGATTTCTTAGATGTGCCGTGGGCTGGCAGTACCCTTTTTTTGCTAGAACATCATGTAGGAATACATAACAGTTATGACTGTATTTAATTTGAATCACAAGAATGATCTGATCTAGTTTTCCTAAGAGGAGAATAGACTAAATTTCTGGTTTATTTGGTAGGGTTTGACTACACAGAAATAGAGGTGTTTTTTTTAATTAAATGACAAAACCTAATATGTTTCTTTAAGCTATAGCACTGAACAAAAACTGCAATGCATAGCTCCAATATTATGTTGATTTGCTTTTTCAATATTAGAATGCAAAAGTTTTCTTGTCAGGAGTTTGGGGAGACAAGGTGGTTTGATGTGAACTTTGTGAGGTTCAGCAATGCCAACTGCAAGATCCTACTAGCTGGATTGGGGTGATCCCTAATATCAGTACAGTATGGGTAATTAATTGGTTGAGAGCAGCCCTCTGGAGAAGTTCTTGGGAATACAGGTGGTAAAAAATTGGATGTGAGCTGGCAGTGTGCGCTTGCAGCTCAGAAAACTGATTGTATCCTGAACTGCCTAAAGATAAGCATGGCTAGCAGGTCGAGGGGTTTCTCCCCTTCTACTCTGCCCTTGTGAAGCCCCACGTGGAGTCCTGCATTCAGCTCTGGGGCTGCAAGCACAAGAAACATGTGGAGCTGTTAGAGTGGGTCCAGAGGGTCCAGCTGGAATTGTCTAGCCGGGAGAAGAGAAGGCTCCAGGGAGACCTTATTTGCAACATTTTAATACATAAAGGGGGGTTAAAAGAAATACAGGGGGAGACTTTTTACCAAGGTCCATACTGACAGGACAAGATGGTAATGACTTGAAGTTGGAAGAGGGTAGATTTAGATTGAATGTAAGGAAGAATACATACATACATATATAATTATATATAATTTATGAGGGTGGTGAGACAGTAAAATAAATTTCCCAGAGAAGTTTCAGATAGCTCATTGTTGGAAGAGTTTATGGTCAGGTTCGGTGGGGCTTTGGGCAACCTGATCAAGTGAAAGATGTCCCTACCTGTGGCAGGAGGGCTGGACTTTAAATGATCTTCAGAGGTCCCTTCCAACCCAAACCATTCTGTGATCACCAAATAGTAGAAACTTTGCGTTCTCATATGTAGACAGTAGCTATTTTTGATGGCTTCTTTAACTAGAATAGCTTTAACTGAGTTTTTATCAGTTTGGCATGTTATGTCCCTGGAAACATACAAGCTGCATAGAGCTTATGTGAAGTTATAATTTTTGGTTTTTGTTTTTCTCCCTCCACCTTTTTCCCTCTTAAGATCGAGAAAAGGATCACAGTTCATCTCGACCAAGCAGCCCTCGTCCTCAAAAGACTTCGCCTAATGGTTCCACTGTTAGCATGGGGAACAGCAGCAGAAACAGTAGCCAGTCAAGTTCAGATGGGAGCTGCAAGGCTGGTGGAGAAATGGTGTTTGTATATGAAAATGGAAAAGAAGGAGCTCGGAATGTAAGAACTTCTGAACGAGTAACACTCATAGTGGACAACACCAGATTTGTTGTGGATCCTTCTATTTTCACTGCACAGCCTAATACAATGTTGGGCAGGTTTGTATCTTTTTTTCCCTCTCCTTAATCTCTAACTGTAGGTGAGAGTCATTTTGTAGGTGTGTTTTTGAAAGGTACTAAAACTATTTAAATGGCAGTTGAACTCATTGCTCCAGCTGATCTTCTAACACTTGATATTATAAGTTTGTAAAGGTCTTTAAGTGAGAAAAGAGATGAAAGTTCTCTGCTTGGCAGAGATGTCAGTGGATGTCTATTACCTAGAGACATCATAAGTAAATTAACATTTCATATGAGAATGGTATTCATTTCCTTCTGTCTTTCTGGGCATCACTTCTGTATCGAGTCTGCCTCATGCTATCTGTTTTTAAACCTAGTTGTTTCATAAAACAAAGTCATGAACATTTAATCTTTTTCAAAAGCAGCAAGGAGGAAAACTTGAAGGTGTTTTTTGTCTTAATGGGCTTATGTGCACAGCATTCAAACTCAACATATTTATCTTCTGAAATGCTTTTTGGAAAGGGGAATGTCAAATGGGTATTGTCAGTATAACATGTCAGAGTCTTAGCAAAGAGAACTAATGTTTAAAATGGTCAGTAGTTGAATGAAAGTCCACGTATTTGTGTCTAATATTTCCTATAGAATCTATAATGAGCTACTTATTTAACACGTTTACATGGGAAAAGATTCTATACTTTACTTGCTTGGATACTGACTGTTTTCACATTATCCAGATGTAGAGATCAATGCTTACAAACTTGCAGCAAGAAGGACTTGTTCTGCCTGTGTTGCTTTGGATTTGGCTTTTTCATTTAAAAACAGAAAAGCAAGTGTTTTGGACGTTTCTCAGTCCAAAAGGATATAATCATATTTTAATTATGTATATATGAATTAATATATATATATGAATTATATATATTATATAATATATATATATACTATACATATATTATGTATATATGAATTAGTATATATATATATATATGAATTATGTATATATGAATCTATTTGTCAAGGCACAGGTTGTATATACAATGAACCAACTTCATGCTTTGTTTAAATGACCCCTATGTGGGATAAATGGTACCTTGTTCCCCATTTTGTGGAAAGTTGAGGGAAGAGTTACAGAGAGACAAAAAAGCTGTTAGAATCATAGAATATCCCGAGTTGGAAGGGACCCATAAGGATCATCAAGTCCAACTCCTGATTCTGTATAAACAGTAAAGGGAAATAAATCAAAGCAATCATTAAATAAATTATGTAAGGCGTTTGCATACTTACAATACGTTTTGTGTGTGTGTATATATATCCATACATATATATATATCACACACACACACACAAAAACTAACAAACGGGTGGTGTATCAGCATGTGTTGAAACAGTCTTTCTTTTCATGTCCAGCTTTGGAGTAAGTGGTGCTGGCTAATGCAGTAGATTTTTCTTGTGCGTGTGTTGATGTGTTATTCTCCCTTGGGGACTGGTTCAAGGAACAAGCTTATTTTATCTTCTGCTGATTCAAAAGTAGGTTAATAAAAATGTGGGAATAGTGTTCTAAAATGCAAGTTATTTATAAACCCACTCTTCCCCAGTGTCGGTTCACAGGACACTGAGCAGGAATTGCTTAACTAGAGTACTCTAGGAGGTAAAAGTAACTAAATAAGAATATATTCTTTGCCTCAAGCCTGTATCCTGTTACAGACCACTGTTTTCGTAAATGTTTCTTGGCTTCAAAAGTGGTCAGAAAATGCATGTCAAATCATTAAGTGAAAAAAGTGAATTTGTTCTATTTGTTCATCTTCTATCAGAATGTTATTTTTAATTTTGGAGTTAACTAAATATCTTAAATTAAACTGTAGTGAGTTGCATGTGCTTGAGTGCTTGGTTCTGTTTCTTAAACTACTCAGGTGTTTTTGAATAGAATTCCACAACAAAGTCTGGTCTACTGCAACACCCACCACAAATGGACAAAAAGGCTTTTTTGGGGTTCCTCCCACAGCCTCTGGAACTGTCAGGAAATGGCTTGCTTTGACTACTCTTTTGATCAAATGATATTGGCAAGTTAATGTTAGAGAAAGCTAGTCCTTCCAGAGTTCCACTGAGCTTTCTATTTTCTAGTAGTCTTGCTAATTATAAACCAAACTGTATGTACGTAAATAGGCTGGTTTTATTCCTTGCTTTTTGAGTGCAGTTTCTGATGTTTGACTTCATAAATTCACAAAAAAAAAAGCATAGCAAGGACATAGTAACATAACTAACTGCTTATTTTTGAGCAGGATGTTTGGATCAGGCAGAGAACATAACTTCACACGTCCTAATGAAAAAGGAGAGTATGAAGTTGCTGAAGGAATTGGGTCTACCGTGTTTCGTGCTATTCTGGTGAGTTTTTACGGAGTAAAAAAAGGCAGGTACTAAAAGTATTGTTAGGGCAAGCACTGTAAGTATTAAGAAATGTAAGTTCTTTATTTAGCCTTACTTATGTATCTGGACTTATTGGATGGAACAAACACTGTTTTTCTGTATTGTTCTCAAGAGGGGGAAGTTGTTTGACATGAAAACACTCTTAGGTTTTCTAGATAACATGCATGTGAAAGCCAGGGTGAATACATAAAACCAACTAAAAAAAATACAGACTGCCAGAAATCTATTTACCTTCTATGCATCTAGTTCACCTAGTTCAGATATATTCTATTCATCCCGTGTGCTAAAATTAGTTAAAATACACTACTGAAAGTTAACTTACTGCAGGCCACAGGAGAAAAGCAAACTTCAGTCTCAGAAGAAAATGTGCCCTTACATATTTCATGTCTACATAAAGAAGTAAAGATGCTATACTGCTTTGTCAGTGGAAGTGAAATAGCAAAAGCTGAGTGAAGTGTATATATAAAAAGCATCATACATGCACCAAAATGATTTCTATTAATAGTTTTTGCTTAAACAATTGTTTTAACCAGAGCTTACTGCTCTGAAAGCAGCTATCTGAGTAACTTGAAGAATTTGAGGACAATAATATTCATTAAATTGTATGTTTCTTTTTACAGGGTTTTATTGTGGAGAAATAATTTGATTTTTGAGGCTGAAATGTATTTGTCAGTAGATGTTTAAGTGATTTGTGCTTGTTTGTTTGCTGCATTACCTCAGGATTACTACAAGACTGGAGTGATACGCTGTCCTGATGGGATATCTATTCCTGAATTGAGAGAAGCATGTGACTATCTCTGTATCTCTTTTGAGTATAGTACCATTAAATGCAGAGATCTCAGTAAGTATGGAACTTTTAAAAATGACTTACATTGTATAAACTAATATAAGCAAATACATGGAGGGATTAATTCTGAATTGTATCCTTTAGTGAAGTAAGGAACATGTCTGATACTACATGAGCAAGATACATCCTATTACATCCTCTTACATAATATGGCTCTAAAGATGATGGATGTGCAGTTTGTGAAGAATAATGGTTTAGATATTGAATTATCTGATATTTGGATATTTTTCTGCTATGGTGGGCAGTGTGGAAGTCTAACAAGTTTAAACTTTTGTGATTCATTTGCAGTACAAATA
This sequence comes from Anser anser, assembly GCF_964211835.1. NCBI lineage: Eukaryota > Metazoa > Chordata > Aves > Anseriformes > Anatidae > Anser > Anser anser. The sequence goes on from NC_139725.1 coordinate 1,376,686, forward strand.
CAGTAATGTTAAGTAGTATCTTTTTGCAGAAGAGAGAGAGGATAAGTTATTCACCTCCTTGCTTATGAGAATTAAGCTGCGTTGCTAGCAAAAGTACAGCTTTGCTGGTGATGTAAGGCTCATCTGAGCATGTAGCAACTGTCCAGCTTGTTTCTTCCTGAACACAGGCAAAGCTTTGGCTGATGTTTAAAATGAACTGGCCTGTCTTTGATTCCTGGGATCTCGTGTTTGTGCAGTGCCCAGTGACACATGCAAGCTCACAGTGCGTTGGCTGCTGAGTCACATTCAGTGCACCTTGTCCTTAGCAGAAGGATTTCACAGGCGATAGTAGGAGGATTTTGAGAGGCATTAGTTTTAAGCTAATTCTTATGAAAAGTGGGTTGCATGTGCTACTCCTTCACAACTGGCTGAAATAGTGTTTCCTTTTAGGAAGCCCAAGAGGAGACTTGCATACAATTACCAAATGTTTAGTGGTAGTAAAAACATTAAGGAGATCTACTTGAAGTCATGCCACTGTCTACCCAACAGAATGTTAATATCTGCAGGACAATCCTATCAGTTTGAACTTCTGGTGTGGGTTCTGGTAAAAATTTGAAAAAGTTCTGATCTTACACAAACTAATAAACTAACAGTGTCTTTACAGATGTCTGCAGTAAATAACACAAACAGAACTGCCGTGTTTCTTGCTCCTGCCTTCATTTCTTTACCAAACTTTAAAATGTCTGCTTTTTAAAATTTTGTTCCAGGTGCTCTCATGCATGAATTGTCAAATGATGGTGCTCGCAAACAATTTGAGTTTTATCTAGAGGAAATGATTCTCCCATTAATGGTAGCCAGTGCCCAAAGTGGTGAGAGGGAGTGCCACATTGTTGTGCTGACAGATGATGATGTTGTTGACTGGGATGAAGAATATCCTCCACAAATGGGAGAGGAGTATTCACAAAGTAAGTTTATTTTCATTGTTTCCACCAAGCCATCTCTATGGTAGAGGTAGTAGTCAGTGTGCTCATTCAACTTATTTATACATAAGCACTGTTAGCAAAGTGTTTACAAAATCCTTAATGCTTCACAAAAGCTTTGCTTTGGCAGTTCTGCTTACTATTTTCCTTTGTTCAAGCATATGTTGCGTGTTATGTTCAATTAAAAAGAGGAGATAACTTTTAATACCGGTCAATGAGGTGGGGAGGAATTACTTTTTCAGAAAGTGCTCAGAAAGATGGATAGGAGTCATGTTTATTGTGTGAGAGTAACTGGGGGGGGGGGGTGTCAATATTTTGAAGTGTAAGAATTTCATCTATAGATGAGTTAAAGCACTGAACAGTGGTCTTCCCTGGATGTATGGTGTCCTTGCTGCTGGAAATCTCTTCAATGTGAAAACTCAGAATTCAGAGTTTTGAGGGGAATGTAGGAGCTTGAAGTACCCTTTGTACTCTAATAGCATAAAATCTTTCTAGAAGTCTCTTTAAGCTGTATGGCTTTTTTTTAAAAAAAGCTAACATTTTTGGAGGATGCTAACCTACAGCCCTACCTAAAATGTGCGGCCCACCTAAAATGTCTGCATGAATTCCATCTTAAGGAGGTGGGGAAAGAAGTCCTTTTCTGTAGAGGGGCCTGGGAGTATACAGAGTATATAATGTGGTTGATGAATTGTCTTATTATATTCCTGAATCCAGCAAAAAACTAAGTGTATGAGACAGGATAAATTGATAGGGGAAAAAACCCAAAACACAAAACCAACAAGTTTCACAGTGCCTTTGGCTACTTTTATCTGATTTCTGTTTTGGATATTTTAAGGAGTTTTTAAGTCTCTCCCCCTCATTCTGAAATAGAATTACATGAGTAGAGCAGGACAATGAAATCTTGCTGTTTGTAGGATTAGAAATATAAACTTTTAATACAATTATTCCTAATTAAAATATATTTTTAGTTATTTACAGCACAAAGTTGTATCGATTCTTCAAATACATTGAAAATAGAGATGTGGCCAAATCTGTTTTGAAGGAAAGAGGACTCAAGAAGATCCGATTGGGCATTGAAGGTACGAAAAGTATTGCTTACAACTAACTCTTTGGAAAGCAGGTCTGTTGTACTTGCCTGCTTTATGATCATCTGTACAGTTAAAGAAATAGTGACTCATCTTTCATATTGAGGCTAGATGATAAAATGGCTGGGAGAGTGGTACCCAAGAAACAACTGGTCCAGCTGGAAAACCTGATTACAGGCTCATCACTAGTCTGCAATATTTTATATAGCTGCTAGACTGCTTACTGAGTAACTTAGGTGGTTTCTCCTGTCTTACAGCTGCATTTAATGCCTTTTCCCTTTATTTTTCATGCAGAATCTTCTCTGTTCTTACTGTACTTTGAGTCATGGTGCATTTTTACAGCTTCGTTCTGTTCTTGGCCTGGTGCTTTTTTCAGGGCTTGAAATGAAAAAATTAAATTGTAGGTAGATGTTTTCAGGAAATACAAACCTATCAAACGGATCACTAAGATGCAAGGAAATATTAATCTGAAATAAAAGTCCTGTAAATTGAGGATGCTGATCTGTAAAGTCTCAGCTTTGGCCTTGCAAAAAACAATTACAGTTAGTTGTCTTAGATTTTTATCATGAATATAACAACTGGGTTGCTCTGTATTTCATTTTCTTTCTGATTGTTGGCCCAAATGTTTAAAAATCCAGTCTTTGTAATTTGCAGGATTTTTAGCATTCACTTACCAAGTTGTCATGGTTACATTTGTAACTTGCCAACCAAAAGCAAATGCTTTAACAGCTTGCAATCTTCAAAAATAAGTTCAACTGAACGAAGTGCAAGCCTTCAGACTGACATGCCATTAAACTAAACAAGAACTGTTTTTGTCTGTAACACTGGCTAACACCAGATTATTTCTGCTGGCATTTTTTGTTTTAGACAAAGAGCAACTATTGAACTAAATTGTAATGCTAGTACCCCACAGTAATATGCAATGAACTAAATTGTAATGCTAGTACCCCACAGTAATATGCAACTTCCTAGTAATGAAAATCATTGCTTAGGGCAGAGGGGAGAGATGACTTGAACATAGCATAACCAGAATTGATAATTGGTTTAAAACTATGTATTTTCTGAACTGGGGGAGCTGGGCAGAATGTGAGATGAAAGTGCTAAGACTCTGCTTGGGAACTTAAACCACAGATCAGAGCAACACTGCTCTCTACTTTTGAGGTCCAGTTTCTTGCTTTCCAGGTTAGTGTATTAAAAATAGCCTGACACTTTTGGTCCAAGGAAAAAGCAACTGGCTTTGCCTGTAAAATTTGGAGAGTTGTCTTGTGACAACATCCACATTATCAATAGCGTTAGTCTCTTTCGTTACACTTTCTGTGGTATTTTAGCATCTGTCTCTATGTTGTCCCTGCTTAGATAACATTAAGAACACCACAATTGAATGTTTCCATTCAGGATGCTGATAGTAACAACTACTAATTTTCATTATGTTTCCACATGTTGCTTTTTGTGTGTGTGAAGGAAAACCCTGAACTAGACAGTACAGGAAATGTTAACTTATGCTGTACTCTGTATCTTAGGTTACCCTACATACAAAGAGAAAGTGAAAAAGCGACCAGGCGGAAGGCCAGAGGTGATTTACAACTATGTCCAAAGGCCATTTATTCGGATGTCATGGGAGAAGGAAGAAGGAAAGAGTCGGCATGTTGACTTTCAGTGCGTGAAAAGCAAATCTATCACAAATTTAGCAGCAGCGGCAGCAGATATACCCCAGGACCAGCTTGTGGTAATGCATCCTACCCCCCAAGTAGATGAGTTGGATATTCTGCCTATTCATCCTTTACCTAATAACAGTGAGATGGATACTGAGGGACAAAACCCCCTCCTCTGACCTAGACTGTTATGAAAACAAAAGCATGCTACTTTAAAGTGACTCTGTACTCAATTCATATTACACTGCAATTCCAGTTTTCTCCATTGTTTAACAGCGTTTAGGATATTGCAGTATGGACCTTTTAAAAGTCCAAGGGGAGTATCTGATTGTTTTTGAAAGAGTACAGATTAAAACATCCTGGGGTTACAGTTACATACATGTGTTTGTTTACCAGTAGGTTTGTGACATTGGTTATTTGTACGCTGGACTGTCCTCACTCTTAAGCCCATCAAAAACAATGGGATGCTGATGGCTAGTGTACTTCAGTATTGTTACACAGGGGTTAGTATGCAGAATTGGAATTGATAGTAGCACTTTACAAATGGTTGATAAATGGAATTTCAAGCCATTTTTTATAAACATATTGCACAATACTAACAGTGCTTCTATCAAAATTATTAATTGTAAATAGTTTTGCTCTGAATAGATTGACCCTTTTAAAGTTATTGTATATGGTTATATATGGTTGAGCACAAGACTACTTACCAGTGGGTTTTTGGATTGAGGACATGATTCAATTACCCATGTAACATCTTGTTAAAGTTCTTCAGTGAATTTTTTCACTTGTTTGCAGCGTGAGCCATGTTCAAAAGTTGTGAACGATAGGGGCTTTATCTTAAATTTTGCCTTACCTTAATATATGTTCACAAATATTTATTTACTAAATTTTTCATAAGTGTCATGAAATAGGAAAATGCAAATAGTTCATTCTTCATTTATTGATGATTGTAAACAAGTTTTTCATGCAAATAAAATTTCCATTATTTTAATGAGTTTGAATTATCCGTGAATTAGATTAAGTATACAGATGAGTTTTGAAAGTTGCTTTTCTATTCCTCAGGGTGGTTGGAGATCACAATATTAACCACCTCAGTGAAAAACAGGTATTACCTAAAATTAAAGAGAACTCTGTTGCACTGTCAGACTGTCTTAACTCACCTTATTCTTTTAATTTTTTCTCTTAGTTGAAATAGTAATTGATGAGTAATAGCTTCTCTATAAAATTTATCAGTGACAGAATGCTTTAAGTGCATGTAAGGCATTGTTTTTCTTACCTTTTCCTCCAAAGCTAAAGAATTGATAAATAGGCAACTGCTGCTGCATGCATTTTCAGCAGGGTTTTATCAAATTTATTTATCAAAGTAAATGCTCCATCTTAGAACAAGGGAAACATTTATTTCAAAAATATTTAACTGTCTAGTACATTACACTTCAACAATATTTATAGTAAAGGATTCTTACAAGAATGAATAAACAGCTTTATGGTACAATTGGTATAAGAAATATCCACATGGGGACTGTTTTGCAGTGTAAAAACACACCATACATCTGAAATGGTCATTTGCATATAAAAGCTACCACTGATGCCAGTGAGTTGCACAGTGATTTAAAAAAAAATCAAACAACAAAATCCAAAATATACAGGTATTGCAAGCTATACACAGCTAACCAAATCAACACAGAACACTGTAGCGGGTTACTCCACTTTGTCTGAAGTTACACGTGGTAGAATAATGAATTGCATTCTCTTATGGCTTTTATGAAATTCATACATAAAAGCTTCTCAATCCAACAAGCTTCACAGACTGTAGAACTCCACCAATAAATGCACTTTGATATTTGGATGTTGAAGCGAGGTGCACCATTTACAAGGGCCATGGCAAATCACTGAAATCCACAGGGCCACCAAGACCTGCATCTGCTTCAAGAAGGCTCATGATTACTGCCATTGCTGCTTCATCATTGCTAGGGCTGCTGGAGCCTTGATCATTGTCAAGCATGTCAATGCCTATATGAGAGTTCTCCCCTGTAAACATAAATGCAGTAAGTTGTCAAAAGTTGTTTTATTGTGTGCACTTGCTGTGGTCACTTGTCATATGACTTGAAGTACAATATCTGAACAGGCTTAACTATCTGGGGAGGATTAACATGTTTGATATCCAGCTTACCAGAGTTTCAGGGATACAAGTGACACCTGCATGTCAGAGCACAAAGGTTAGGTCACGTCTTAGATATGACCAGACCAGGACCGTGAGCCTTCCTTCTCATCTCCAGTTATGAGAAAGTATTCACAAAAATCAGGTCAGGCATTCAGCTAATTCATACCACTTCAGCAAGAGAAGAAAGGTATCCAAATGCCACTTCAAAAATGGTAATACAAAGTAAGCTAGCAAAGCAGAGTGCCAGGATACTCCTTGTAGCTACCCCCTTAAGGTGAACAGAGTGGTAGGGTAGGTACTGCAGCTGGTAAAAACAGGCCATTTCTAATAGCCATCATCTTATCTGTGTGTTTAGCTGATATTGAGGTGCATTTGTGTATGACTTCACTTACCAAGAATAGAGGCGTTGTCAGAATATGGGTAACCAGAGCTGTCTTGGATTTGCCCAGATAGTAACCCGGCTGAAGAAATGTCTGGAGTGCCACCATTCAGGATCTTGGAAGAGAAGAGAGAAACCATAAAACAGCATAAAATGTTGCATTAAGTCTCAACTGTTTTATATTAGGATTTTTAATATAGGAAGGATGGACTTCCTGAAAAAAAACAAACACCTAAAGGCTAATCAGACTAATTGTAAACTAGGAACTACCTTCCTCTGTATTATGCACATCAAACTTATCAGATAGTAGATCTGTTCCTTTCTGGTGGGGATAAGTCAGCACTACATGCTAAACTTCTGAAAATAACTTCTTAAAAACTGCTAGAAAAAGTCCTGAAAGGATGTTTGGGCATCATCATTGTAAATATTATATCTACAAGTAAGAGTAATCACAGCTAACTACAGAATGTTTTTGAATTTACAAATACAGTGCATGTAAAGTATTGCCAGTTAAGATCCTCAGTTTTAGGAGTACAATCCTCCTAGGTAGAGGGAGACTGCATGGGCTGAGTATTGTTCCTGGCTTTTAAGTCTTAATTTTTTTGGTACAGAGCAGCACAGCACTACCATGTACATCAGAGCTCAACACCAGGCAGAAGCAGAAGTGCCTTCTCTGGGATTTTTAAACAAATAGCAAAGGAATAGCTGAACCTGAACCATAGTTTTGAACTGCTCGGATACGCATACACTAGAAAGGGAGTATTTCTGAGCTCCCTTTTGAGGGCAGCATCAGCTGGAACTTATGTTCTTCATAAGAAACTTAGTATTCTAAGGAGAAATATTGAGGGAGTATACTATTAGAAATATCCACCTATCTGTGTGTATTTTCCTTTATTCCATTATGTTGTAGTAGCCTGTTATATATGTAGGTGGTGACTTATTCTTGGGCAGAAGGAGCATGAATGACTGTTCCTAGAATTACAACTCAATTTGTTCCAACTTTAAGTTTTATTTTCAAGAACAAGGCCAGAAATTGAAATATTTAGTGTCAATTATATGTTCCAGTCAAGCAATTCTTATGTATAGTCATTGCAATTTCTGGGAAAAAAGTTAAATCTGAGGCAGTGTGTGAATGCACAGAATAAAGATTTGGATAAGTGCTCTTCCTGCCTTGAATATGACATCTATAAGTAGCAATTTACTAAATGACTTAAATGCAGCCAGTACAAGTGCTTTGGAGTTTAAGTGTTAGTAATGGTATTTGAACGCTACTTAAGCAATCTTAGAAGAAGGCATAATACATAGAATTGATTTAAAAATAAAATGTCTGTGCACAGTGAAGTATCTAATTGTCATATTTTGTGCTACACCAGTATAGTATAACTTGTAATTCATTTGAGCATCATTAAGTGCTCAAATGATAGCAATTCCAGTGTTCACCAGTATGTGGTGTGAAAGAGTGGAGGATCAAGAGACATGAAGAGAGCTTTTCCCTACAGCTGTTTTTAAAAAAAAAAAATATGTAAGGAGCAGGGGGATTTCCAAAGCTGTCAGTGCTTAAGAACTACTGGTCTCTGCGCTTTACAGACTACTGTAACAGGATTTTCCCCCCGCCCTCCCCAAGAATACCTTGACCTGTTGTTAAACTTTTTCAGCCAAGCAGTTAAAAGTTCAACACCATGATTCTATATCACAATCTCAATTTGGGTGTCACTACAAGACTGTAAAGATTGTCCTTACCTTCTTGCTTCCTGGGGAGGATGTATCAGGCGGTGGTGTGCTGGTAATGTTCAGTGGACTTGAACCACAGCTAGACGGTGATGATCCTCTTATCCTATTGTATGGGTAACACAGGGAATGAATCTACCAAGGGCTTTGAGACTTAGGTGCCAGAGACTTGGAGTTTCAAATGCCAATCTTAATATCAGGCATACAGTGTTTAAAAGCATGCACTTTATTTTTACAGTTTCCTCAATTTTCAACATTATTCAAATCAGCAGCAGTAAATTTTCATTTGCAGCTAGATAAAGTCTGTGGATAAGTGTCCCGGCTTGCCCAGTCTACAAACTTAAGCTCTTTCTCATGCTACCCTCCTTCTCCCTTACTTGTTCCTGTACAGCCTTCACAGAGATGGAACAAGGAAAAGGTCTTGGATACTGAGGAAAACCTCATTTTTTGCGTATTACACTTCAGTTTCTATCAGCTAAGAATGTGAGCTCAGTTCCACTCCCCTAGACTCGTTAAATGGGCTACTGCTACACAAGTATGCTGGACATGTGAAATAGTTAATATATGTATATATATTTTATTAATAACATATTCATTATAGAACCGACAAATTCACAGACTAAATGGAGGTGGGATAGTTACAAAGAAAAGCAACTGGACATGGGAATTTTATCCTTGGCGGAGTTCCCCTGGGAAAGCTGAACAGCTTTGGAAATAGTTAACAGCTGCCAAAGAAGGACTAGAACTAACCTGGGGTCTTGAAATAAAATGAAAACTGCCTCAGATATTCTGAATAGGTAGCTGTAGATGTCTACTTATACAATGCAATTGTATCATTATGTATTTAGTTTGAAGAAAAACCTCCTTACTTCCTTTTAAAGAACAATGCTGATTTTCTTCTTACTTCATACCATTTTCTCTCACCTGTGAATCTCCATGATCTCTTCAGCAATCATCCTCCCTATTTTTCCTGCCCCAGCTCTTGTTCCACCTGGAATGCCAGGGACAGTAGGATGGGTCCTTTTTGGGCCACCTGAAACAAGTAGGTTTCTAAAGTGAGATAAACGCTTGCACCTGTATTCCAAATAGCATTGTTATTAGGCATGCAAAGGTCCCACAGCTTGTCAGAACTACCTAAGCTTTATTTACTTTTAATTCCAACAACTGTTGAGTATCCTTAAATATATGGAAAGCTCTGACTTTGATTGAGCTATGCGGTCTCTCTTAGACATCTAGGTACACCTATTCTGACTGATCCGAATCTGGTTGTTTCAAGCACCTGGTAGTACCTCTTGTCCAGACATAGTAAAGAATAGCTCATCATAGCTGCTTTATTCTGTAGCTGAATAGGCTCATCTCCAGCCGTGTTTATTTTTTGCTTTGTGTGAAGAACTTAACACCACAGACAATACGGAATAAATCTGAGTCACCTGATGAACACAAATCAAACCTCTGTAGGTAACTGCAAGTATCTAAGAAGGGGGAAAAAAGTGAGGTCTGAACAGTTAGAAGTCCATTGTTTCTTTACACTTGCACAAAACTGAAGAGGTAGACAGGGAGGAGCCTGATCTATTCCAAGGCATAGTAAAGAAAAGATGCCATTCTGAAAGGGGAAGAAAGCCATGTAGTATTGTTTATGCATAACAGATAATTGTCACCTTTTAGAAATTTATACTTAACAACAGCAACCTTCAGTGTCTTTTTAAAGCTCTGACCCATCAGGAGGCAAGAAGGTTCGCCTAAAAGCTCATCAAATCCTTAGCAGAACCGGAACCACTTGAAATTAAGCTTTACTCAATCAACTTTATTTTTCTGGGGACAAGAACTGTCAGTATAACAACACTGCATGTCTGGTTTCATCTCAAAGGCAATATTGTGGCAAGAATTAAGTTTAGAACAGTTTATTTTATATTTTTTCCATTCTCAAAAGGCCTGGACACTATATTACTGCCATAACTCCCAATTTGATTACTAGCCCTCATACCAACATAGCAGCCTCTCTTCCTACCACACTGCTAACTGCTCTGTGCTTTGCTATCCTTCCTCCTCCATAGTTCACTTACTAAACCTCATTTTTCAGAAGGGAGATAACTGAAAAACCCAAGTCTCCTGAAGTTTTGCACTGTTTTGCTAAGCATTTGTATACAACTTATGAAGTAATTCCAGACAAGCACAATATCCTTGTTCTATGGCTGTAAGTGCATAGCTGATAAAAGTAGTATCTAGTAAGCAAGGTCTCTAAAAGCCATGGTTCCCAGCTCTGGAAAGTATAAGTACTATCATCATCTTTCCTCCCCAGTCCTTCATTCATGGGCTGTAATCGCATCCTCCTACTCTTCCTCAATTCAATCCTGCTCCAGTAACACTTGGTTATTAAATCAAGCTCCGTTCCACATTATGTCACACACCACCTGTTATAAAAGACATTTTAGTGATCTTCAGCAATGGTAGCAATCCCATGACAATTACTAGATGTCAGTCTTCATGTCTTGACAAAAAGTCAAACAAAGGGGAGGTGGGAGGTTATAAGCTGAACAGTTAAACTATGTTTATGATCCACAGCCACACTGAGTGGTCATGGGCATTGACCACAGAACTAGAAGGCAAACATTTGTCCTTTAAATCGCTCCTTCAGCCCTAGACTTATTTCTTGTATCTGGCTCATCCACTTCTCTTTGATCAGCTATAGACAAAGTTGGTATTTAAGTTCAACAGGACACGAACTGCATTAGCACTTCTTTTCCCTAAACCATATTATTCTTTAAGCTACTAGTAAAATTCTAAGTGCAAGACTTCAAGAAATCTGTGTTGCTAACTAGGCATGACTACTGGACTGCAAGGAAATGATTGGCAATTACCTTCTCCAGCCTGAAGCACACTGTCCATGCTATGTGGAGAAGCTGCAAGCTGTGGAAAGGCTGCATCTCCACTATCAAGTACGCTGGTGCTGTGGATTTCAAGAATTAGAAGAATCAGTGCTAAAAAGCCCTGTGGAACAGTCACTCTGCCAGTGTGTCAAAATGGAATGCTTCAGGGTTTAAGTAGCTCATGAGTCACTGTCACCTCTGTGAAAGAAGCACTGTGACTGGCACCAAGGCTAGATAAACAACAGAAATAAAACACTATGTTACAACTCAAAAGTATGCAATGCAGAACCCAAACAGCAACTTTCTTAAGACAAATTTCTCTGAAAGTTAATTCCACTGTGAAGGCACTGCAGCTGTACAAAACCCTCGGGGGGGGGGGGGGGGAAGTGGAGGGGAGTTCCTACCGAAGCAAAGAAATGCATCTCCCTTAAGTCCCTACAAAGATGGGCACCCCTGGTTTTCCCAAAGAAAATACTTTTATCTCTTCCAGCTTTAATAAGCACTATTTAGCCTATCTTGCAATTATTAAACTAATTTCCCTCCCCTCACATATGCAGCTCTGGGTGTTACTTGGAGAAGACACCTATTGTCATACAGAACACGTGCATGTATATATGTGAAATCTCACCTGAAAACAGTGCAAAACAATCAGTAGTTACATAAATCTACTTAGTGAGAAATACTTACGAAACAACTGTATTTGTTGAGACGATGTATTCTACTTCTTTGGTCCAAGGGTTCATGAAACTGAACCAGCGACTCCTCAATGTAATAAAAGACCCATCTTTTACTTTAAACTTATAGCAGTTAGTTGTAATTTTTTCTCTTGTCTGCAAAACTAAAACCAGACAGAAAGTGAGTAACTGTGTGGAAGAGGCAGCATGATTATATGAGCAATGTCACAGAAAACTCAATTCAGTTAATTCCTCCCTCTCATCCCTGGAGAAAAATGTTATTTCTGTAGTCAACCCCCTTACCCAATGTGAGCCTCAAATATTCACAAATAAATCCGTGGAAGTCTAAGACATTTGGCACATACAGAACAATGTTCTCAACTAAAGCATTTATAAAGATACCCAAATCTTTTACAGTTTGCAGAGTTCTCTTAAATCAAAACTATTCACATTATTTTTACAAAATTTCTTTACTGAATTATTCATAATCGTACCTTGTCTATGACATTCTGCAAGATGTCCTATATCGTCTTGATGAAAATATTCATAACACGAAGTACCTAGAAGTTCCTGGGGTAAGTAAGCCAGAATGGCTGTTGCCCTTGGGAATGAGAAGGGAAAGGAGGTGGGGGAGGGAAGGAAGGTAAAGAAAAAAAAAGGAAAAAATATATATGTATATATTTTCAAGTTGAAGTATTAATGATAGCTTACTGAAACACATTCTGAAGATGGGAAAGGTACAAGTAATGCTGAAAGTTATTTTAGTGTAACAGGTGTTTCAGAAGTATTTTCTCCCCTAGTTACAATCCTTAATAGTTGGACAAAAAACAAACAACAAAAAAGCATCAAACAACAAACCATTAACCAGGCCCATACGAAAAGGTTAACAAATAGAATTTTCCTAAAGAAGCAGTAAGAGACCTACTATGCATCTGGTTTAAATCAAACAGGAGCATGAAGCAAATACAACTATTTTTTCTTTCATCAAAAGCAGACAGAAATCCAACTTGTTTTCTTCCTCATCAGAAAATTGTACAGCTAAACACACCTGCAGTACAGGAAAGTCTTGGACTCTTGATCTGACTCTCTGGTAGCATTCCAGGAGCTGTTGGCATGGATGGAGAACATCTCAAGAAACTACTGAGCCCTAGTAATTTCAGAACCTGACTTCAAGAAAGATACAGTTGAAGCAGGCGCTCCAGAGGCCAGCAACAAGAACGTCCAGAAACTACCACCTGAGGAAAGATTGAACTTAAACTCCCTTCCTACCCTCACAAGAAAGACATTTCATTACACTTGTGCCTTCCATCTAAAACGAACATTATATCTGTTCTTTTTTTTGTTCTAATCTGTTCACCAAGTTATAATGGGTTTAAACTGCAACAAAAAGGATTCAGATTTAGCATTCAGATGGAAAACAATTAAATAGAGTACACATGTCTGAATCCAAGTTGTCAACATTTTCTGAGTCATTATTTTGGAAAGACTTCAATATCCATCAGGAGAATATGTTTGATCTTTCAAAAACAGAGTTCATAAACTACCATACCTTGGCATGACAGCTTGGCACACTTTCTGAGCAACAGAAAGGCTATGAGTACTTTCAAAAGCTCCCACAGTGACCACCAGCTATAAGTACTGCTGCAGAAGGGCTGGTATTTCAAAAAGCTTGCTACCAAATTAAAAACAATAGAGAGAAAAAAAAAAAAAACAGCCACCCCAACCAGACAGACACCATTAACAAAGATTCTACTTACTGTACTTTTTCTCAAGACAATCAGCTCTATTTCCTCTCAAAGTCCACTAAAAATCAGCAGAGACCAGACACACCCCAGAAACAAATTCCAGCAGGCAGATTCTGGCAGAGTTTGGAGCCTGGGTTTTTTTTTTACATTGTAAGTAATTGGGCCTAAGCCACAGACTCAGTTAAACAGTCTCAGCTGGGCAGTCTCAACCCATCTTGGCAAGGAAGTGAAACAAAAACACTCCCCCGCAAACAACCCAACCCCTCCCCATTACCATCCTTCAACCACCCCTTTTCCCTTGGGAATGCCAGTTATTTTGAAGGAAGGTTCAGGTCATGTCTCTTTACTAGGTAAGAAAATTCAAGCAATTTCTTTTTCAAAGATAAAAATTAGCCTTAATAAATAAATAGATAATAAAATTGATGTTTAAAAGAAGATATCACACTGGTCCGAGTTCTCAAACCTTTTCCAAAAGTAAAGCTTATGGAAAGCTTTCTTTCTTAAAAATACGTAAGATCATATACAGAAGTATTAATTCAGCAGAGCATGTCCAAGTAGATAAATGTATATACTATCAAAGCCTAATGCAGCCTTGTGCAATAACTTACCCATGTAGCATTTGCAAAAGATTGCAAACAACAAAATGCTGTAATTACAAAGTCCAGTTAAAAAATAGGACAGCATATTCTTCTGAAGATTACATATATACACATATCCCTAATGAACAGGCAGAAATGATACTTGGATTATTCTGCCTAGTAAACCATAGTTTTGGAGCTTTTGTTATTTAATCAGTAGAACCTAATAAATACACAGTAGTAGCTTTGAGCTGGGTCTCAAAGGCCAAAATAATTTGCAGTTGGGATTTAGTAAAAAGCTGAAAAGAACTTTTTTTTCAATAATACTTACACTTCTCTAAATATCACACTATCGGCAAATCAGTATTAGAATGATGTTTTGTGGAAGTTATTCCAAGTATTCTTACCTCTGATCTACAAAAACAAACTTTCCATCTATCGCATGTCGAGAAACATATTCTGTAGGTTTCACCCTGATCTCACCGTTGACCGGCTGTGGTACTACATGAGGATGCAGCCGTCCAATTGCAACAAGACAGCTTAAATTACAACCCTCATTATCTGGTTCATTATCTTCATCTAGTCCCATTTTTGTTGGTGGCCAGCTTTTTAAATAACCTGTACTATGGATAGTGCAAAAGCTTTTGCGGTCCACTGTAAGAAGAAGAAAAAAAAACAAAACACAGTTAGGCCATAGATACTGTTTTTGGAGAACTCATCTCTCAGTTCTGCTAAAATACACTTCCTCTCTTACCCAGGATATTTGTGATACTGCTCACTAAGGGCTTTTTCAGCACTCCTGTTTCAATGCAGCTCATTTGAGATAAATCCATGTACAAGTTATCTCTACAAAATCATTGTTTATACTGAAACATCACATCGTTCAGACCAACATCTCTTTTGATCATCTTTAAGTAGAAATTGCATCACATCTTATTTCAGCAAAGGATGCTAATATAATGTTAATAAAGGATTGTTTGAAGAAATTATTATATTAATAAATACGACACCTTTGTCAACTTAACATGAATCTCCTACAAAAAAAAATTGGCTGGCAGAAAATGCACTGTTTGAGTGTACAGAGGATAAGTTGTGCATGGAGGTGAAGACTAAGATTCACAATGACAAGTAATACAGCCAGTATCTGAAAGAACTGATATTCCTCAGCACTGAGCAGGCCTTATAACTGTAAGAAAGGAGACTTTCACAGAAGAAATCCTTGTGCCTAACTGCATAAAGTGATTTACTCAGGGAATAACAGTGAAGTATGATACAAGTTTAACTAATACAAAATGCATTCTCTGAAGTACTCAAAAGAAGAAACTTTCAAACATGGACAAAATATATACTCCAATATATCTGGAAGAATACACTGCAGAGGAAAAAATATCCAAACCTTAGATAACATTATGACCGAATACTTATGGTGTAGAAATACTATGTTTCTGGTACTCAGAATGCACTAAACCCAGAAATGAACTCATAATAAACTCATTTTATAAGTTGGATATCCATCCAGATATTACTTGTCAAATATGGAGCAGAAAAACAGTATGGGTAACAGCTTCTCTTTACTGGAGACATGGGCTAGAAGGTTAAGCGTGAATGTGGTATGATTGGCTTCTGAAGATGCAATAACCACACCAGAACCATCAGCACAAACTGCCAGCAACAATTTCAAGAGAGCAGAGGGGAGAATTTGGCTCTATATGTTAAATCAATGTGTTAAACAGGAAAAAATGGAAACAGTATGGAGAGAGAAAAGTAACAGACCAATACTAGTTCACATAACATCTTATGAAGAAACATTGACGCTGCTCAATAACTATAAAAACCTTAACCACTGCAAGTGAACAGTTATATACAAAAAAGCCTGACTGCCACTATATTTGATAATAAAATTCATAATCGTTACCTTTCTTCTTTGAACAGGTTGAAGGAAAATCCTTGTCTTCTACTTTCACTGAAGGTCTATTGCACTTCATCCTACAAAAGAAGGACCGTCTTGCTCCAGAACATAGTCTTGATGGCCCAGGTGTTATATCGGTTTTAACTGGGAGTCCAGCTGTAGCAAACAGAGGAAGTGAGGAAGCCTTCTTTGGTGGTAAAAAGTTAACTGAACAAATGATTACATCATACAACTAAACTGCATGATGTTTTAACTTTGTGAGGACTTGCGCAAAGTCCCAACCATTATACCCTCATTCAGAAGCTGAAGTGCTGTTTTGGAGATTTTCATTTATATGAACATGCACAGGATACTAACTGGCTCAACTGACCACATAGAATTTCTGATTACATTTTCTACCATGAGAGCACTGATGCAAGCTTGAGAACACAGGCTTCTAAATGTGAAGATTAGAAATAGATTGTAAAAGTCCACACGAGTTTTGCAATAAACATGATTTCTTAAAACATTAATGAACAGATTAAAATTAGAGAGAGATTATTTACCCATAACTAGAGCAGTACTTCATACATATAGTAGCTAGATAAACCTGTGACCCTTCAGACTGGAAGACTTTTTTTTTTTAAATCACAAAACACACCCAAAGAGCCTATATGCATGTATAGAGCAGAACAGACAAAGTGACATTCCAGGACCCTCTCAACTGCAGTGTCTCTAGACAGCACATTTTTACATTGTTCTGACAATGAAGCATAGCCAGCAGGTCTATGGAGGTGATTCTCCCCCTCTGCTCTGCTCTTGGGAGACCCCACTTGGAGTGCTGTGTTCAGCTCTGGAGGCCCTGACACATGAAGGACATGGAGCTGTTGGAGTGGATCCAGAGGAGGGCCACAAGGATGATCAGAGGGCTGGAGCACCTCCCCTATGAAAACAGTCCGAGAGACATGGAATTGTTTAGCCTGAAGAAAAAAAGGCTCCGGGGACACTTTACAGAGGCCCACCAGTACTCAAAGAGGGCCTACAAGAAAGCTGGAGAGAGACTTTTGACAATGTAGTGATAGGACGAGGGGGAATGGTTTTAGACTAAAAAGGGAGATTTAGATTAAATGTTAAGAAGGAATTCTTCACCCAGAGGGCGGTGAGGCACTGGAACAGGCTGCCCAAAGGAGCTGTAGATGCCCCATCCCTGGAAGCATTCAAGGCCAGGTCAGATGGGGCTTTGAATAACCTGGTCTGGTAGGAGGTGTCCCTGCCCATGGCAGGGGGTTGAGACTGGATGGCCTTTAAGGTTCCTTCCAACCCAAACCCTTCTATGATTCTGTGATGGAAGGGGGAAAAGGTAGCAGTGACACACACAGGGACTGCAAATCCCCAAGACCTCCAATTATGTATAAGAAATCTTTCTGTCCTCAAAGAAAGAAGTTCATATGAATATGCCCTAACGATAAGCCCTGACCTTTATCGTATACTTGCAGGAGATTCTCACGTTCTTTTCTGTGGAAAAGAACTGTAGAAACATGGTACAAAAAATGCATGTCAAATCTGGAAGCCATCAACAGAGTGCTGGTACAACCAGAGTGGTAGGAAGATGCTTGGCATGCATCAGAAGCATGGGATATCAGCAAGGCCACTGATGCAGCTAGAGCTCCAGGGGAGAGTTCTCCGGGATCTGGTAGAGGATTTAAATCACATAGCAACTTTTTTCACAGCTTGCTAACTACTTCAACCACTTCTGCATGGGGATATATATAAATGAGCAGCTATAAATGTACAAAACCTTCTAGGACCCTGTAAACTTTTAACGTAAGGAAGAAAACGGTGATGCCAATGTTTTAATGTTGAGTGCCTCTGTTAAAACTAGAATTGCAGGAGGTCACCTCAAGGAGGTGCTGCAGACTGCCCTTCACACTCTAAACTGCCATTCAGTGGATAAAGTACAAGTTGTGCCCAAGTCACTTATGCCAACTTAAAAAATAAAAAAATACTAGTACTCTTAAGAATATCTGTTCTCGAAAACTTATCAGTTGGTCTATCAGAGCAGATGAGAAGACTGTAATTTGTGGTATTTATTTTTGCCCTAACTTTGTCAGAGGCATGCAGAAAAGGGGATAGAACTGGATGAGCATGTTTCATGACTAGACAAAACCATGAGCTAGAAAAACTTCAGCTGAGCCAGACGAAGCCTCTAGGCTCACTGCCCTGGAATATCCTTTCTTGGCTCCAGTTTCCAAAGTTGTTCTGGTGGCTTCTTTGCAACAGAGTCCTACCAACTTCTGATCTTGACAAGCATGAGACTTAAAAACCTGGAAATTTGCAGTTGTAAGATACCACCTTCTAATTAAGCAACACAGACTCCTGTTATGAGAGTGAATTAAACTCCCACTCATCTCAAAACATCACAGATACAGAACTACTTCAAAACACCATAATGGTCTAGAACTAAGATGCACAGTAGGAAATGATTCTAAAGACTGGATTAAAAACCTTGTAAGAAAAAGGTTAGGTCATTGCTGGAAGTGGCAAAACAAAAGAAAACAAAGTCGTCTGTCATGACTGACAGTTTTGTATAACCAAAATAATACTGTGTGTATCCTGACCACTGACTGAAGGATTAGAACAAACACTTCATGTATCAGTGGGAAAAATTAAACCTTTGATGCCTGGAAACAAAACAATATCTCATGTGAAGCCAGTTAAACTAATGCATCTATACTGCAGGGCATGCAAAAACTACAAGCTTCTACATTCAGGTATCTGTTTCATACTTTTTCTTCTGTCTCTTCCTTGGCATGACACACAAACCAAATAGCACCCCCCCAACACACTTTGCATGTTAGCCAAATATTCAAAAGTATTTTTCAAAAAGAATACTCACTTTTTGCATCTATAAGCCTTTCTCGTGGTGCAGTGTCAGAAGAGGAGAGCTGCTCCTTCACTTTGGCAATGTCTTTAGGATGAAGGTAATCAAATAAACTTTGACCAATCAAATCATTCTGCAGGGATTGAATATTTGATCAAAAATTAAAATAATCGTACAGTGTATATTCCCAATTTTAGTATCAATTACAAAGAATCCTTCTACATATAAGTCTAACCAATGAACATCAAAAATCTCAGAACCAAGATTAATTGAAAGATATCAGGATTTGAGGTTACAGTTATGTATTTTCAGTAAGAGGTTTACAGAATTAGTATGCTCAATCAACCAATAGATATTCTTGTTTCTCTTCAGTTTCATTTTGTATGCTACATGTTTTAAGTAAAAATCTTAGCTGCAAATGTTCTTTTTCAATATTTACCTGATTAGTAGGTATTTGGTACATATCTAGCTAAAGGCTAGCTGATGAAAACTTTTGAAGCTAATACAATGTTTAAAGTTGGAAAGGAAGGCAGATGTATAAATAATGATCTTCATTATTTCTGTCAATATACATTGCAAGTTACACTTCATTTTAAGAATATATTTAAAAACCTGGCTTTGGTATAACTGATTCCCAGTTTCCTTAATTTTGCTAGCAGAAACAGAAAGATAACTAAGTTGAAAAAATCATGTAAAGCTACTGGAGAAACCTCAAACTGAATTTTCTATAGTTATTTACAAGTCAAATTAGTTAACACTTTGCAAGTCCGATGTTAAGACCCTAATCAGAATGTGTCACAAACAGTGAAATAAAGTTAATACCTTTTTACCTCCTTCCTTTGAAAGGAAGCCAGCAGCAGTCTTCTTTAGCAGCATGACAGAGAAAAGCTTTCTTTGCAACGAATCTCAGCTTTCAAGGCAAACTATTCACACAAATACCCCTCCCATATAAATGTATAATAATAAAATAGCTTTCAAATCTTTTAAGGCCTAACATTACTTAAAATGGAAAAGAATACCTGACTGTAGTTGAGAATCTTGAAGACAGATTCTGAAACAAACAATATCTTCCCTCTGTCACAGCCCACAACAAAAAGAAATCCATCTGCTGCCTAATTATGAAATGAAAAAAAGTAAATTTCTAAGTTATACATCTTCATTGCATCATCATAACCTTTAATAACACTTTGTATACAGCAGGATTTCTACACTAGGAGAACTCTTTTAACATTTAGAGATAACTGAGTCAACAGACACGATATGAAAGTACAATAAAGTTTTTTTTATGCATCTGCGAACATTTCTGGCGTCATTCTGGGCAGAATTTACAATCACTTATGTAGGAAGAGAGCATCCATATTTTGTCCAGTAATATTACAATGATGTTTAATAATGCCTGTTTTTAAATTATTATTTTAACTGCACTTATTCCGTAGTTCCTATTTCAGAAACCAAATGTAACCTGTGTATTTATCTATCTGTCTGTAGGCAAGTTGTTCCTGTTTTGAAAGTACTATTTTTCAACCACATAAAAGCATGCAGGATTAGTCCCTAACTTTATAGCTCTAAAGTCACAATGCTGCAGAAATTCAGTTCTGAATATGCTGCAATTGGACACTGCAGTTCTTCACAAATTACACAAGCTACTAGAAGTGCTTAATTATTGACACAAGCCATATATACTCTCCACGCTATAAACATACACAGGAAGCAGCCAAACACACTAAGTCACATTACATCAGTGACCTCTAAACAAGGTGCTTGTTGTGTCATTGTATGGTAATAATCACATCAAGGTAGTCCATTGCAGAAAGTCTGTAAGAAAATTGTTTTGGTCCATTTCATGAAATAACTGAAGATTCAGATGGTTACCATCGAAACAGCAGTCTCCTCAGATCTCCCCTTAAAATCCTTCCCCCCTTAAAATCCTTCCGCTTAATTTTAGAGATGTTAGTTATCTTTAAAACCCAGAGACTTTATGCAATAGTCTTACAGATTGATACATTAATTTCTATAATTAAAACATTCTTAAGCTGAGATACAAGGCAGAAAAATACTGGTGTTTTGCTTTGGGAGAATTATATTCACAGACATTAATATGATTAAAAGCTGAAACATACCCTGAGAATAAGATGTTTTAATTCGTCATCTGATAGAAAAGCAGGCTTATAGTTGGCTTCTGTATATGGGTTTGTAGCACCTAAAGAAAACAATCCCCATATCACAAACTTAATTTGTGACACAAAGAAAAAAATACACACTTAAATGAATAATTTTAATTTGGCTCTTTTTTAAACTGTTATTCATTTCACCTGTTCTTTAAAATGAAAGTTGCTTTTTGGTTTCGTTTTACTATCACGATGAATTCTGTTGGTACTAACTCAGAAAAGAATGAAGCATTTTAGCTAAAAACACAATATTGCATTATGTAGCAACACAAACTAAATGCCTTCTGAGATGGAAGTTTTTGTTGATTTTTTTTTTTTTTTTAACTCAAATGCTGTGCTTGATTTATGGTCTATTCTCGGAATTAGAAACTAAAAGTAAGAGATAAAATAAAAATCTTCAAACTGTTTCTTCTCCCTAGATCCTAGTAAAACATGACAAGGTGATGTAAACAGATTGTCAGGTAGGATCTTGCAAATCAGTACTCTCATGCCATGCCATGCCAAAGACAAAAAACATTCCACTGACCTTACCTAACGATGCAAAAAAAAGCCAAAAATGAGTAACCAATGAGGTATCTACTTATTAAAGAGTGATTCTTTTTATCTTATTCCCTTCATAAAGGCAAGAGAGTCAAATTAGTAACCACTGAACTGCTATAAAGTACCAACATAATTGAATGACAGTGGCAGAAAAATCTGCACCTTAACAAACTGCTAGGATAAATATGACTGGAAGATGTCTTGTGTCCTAGAAACTAGAATAGTGACCATTTCTGTAAATTACCAGCATCACTATTCTTTCTCAAAGGTGTACTTCTTGAAGGCTTAAGCTTTCCCTATCATCACAGATTGTATCCAACAACTGATTCTTACTTGGAGTTTTAGGATGCACAGAACTTTGCAACAACCCCAACTCTTCGAATCCCACATATTCCCCTTCAGGTACATGTAACAGAAGCTCAGTAAAAAGACTAAAACTGTGTTCTCAAAGGATTCTTCATTCTTTCACAGAAAGACAAAGCTATGAACACAAACGTCGTAAAACCCGTAGGAATATTATGCACACCTAAAATTTAACCTCTCTATCCAAACAAGTCCTGCACATGGCCTGCCCAAGAGCACAGATCAGTGCTACAAAAGATTCAGCGGTGGACTACATCTTAAGCCCTTTGCTCCCATGCCCCATATACGTGTGATAATCATAGAATCATAGAATTGGCCTGGGTTGAAAAGGACCTTAAAGATCATCTAGTTTCAACCCCCCTGCTCTGGGCAGGGTTGCCAACCACTAGAGCAGGCTGCCCAGAGCCGCAGCCAGCCTGGCCTTGAATGCCTCCAGGGATGGGGCATCCACAACCTCTCTGGGCAACCTGTTCCAGTGCCTCACCACCCTCTGAGTGAAAATCTTTCTCCTAATTACTAACGTAAATCTCCCCTGTCTTAGTTTAAAACCATCCCCCCTTGTCCTATCACTACCAACACACGTAAACAGCCGTTCCCCCTCCTGTTTAGATACTCCCTTCAAGTACTGGAAGGCCACAATGAGGTCTCCCCAGAGCCTTCTCTTCTCCAAGCTAAACAAGCCCAGTTCCCTCAACCTTTCTTCATAATAATCCATGGGGTTAGCTAATGGAAAATTATTCTTTTCTCACCTAGAAATTTCCCTGCTGGATCAAGGTATCAGACCATGAACCAAGCCATCTTGCAGTTGCTCAGCTGCAAGGGAGAGGGGAAAGGGAGGCCGCATCCCTTACATGGTATCTTGATGTTAAAACAAACCAGCCACAGCTCCAGATAGAAAGTACAATTGGCAGCATTTGCTTTCTCATGACTTCCTTCTCAAACTCTGGTAGCCCCCACAAACTTCTTTCTTTGTTCTAGGATGTGATGTTTTTGTATTCTTACAGCTTCCATAGGAAAAGAAAGTACTAAAGATGACAGCTAGCTGTAAAGTCAAAGGAGTTTCTAAGGAAGGGGAAACTGAACATGAAAATGAAAGGTATCCTTATTATATTTTCATTCTGTAAACAGCTCTACAAAAATAGGTAAGAGAAAAGACAAAAATGTTCATGGCTGCATCTGATGAAGGGCCTGCAGCACTATCAAATGAGAGCGTTAGGTGAAGAGTTCTGAAGAGAATTTCATCTCGAACCAGCACAGCGCAGAGGTGATGCAAGCTCAGGGCTCCAGCAGAATATGTAGCTCCAGGGAAAGAGCAGCATTCTTACATCAGTTTCATTCACGCAGGAAAAAAGCTAAACAACAGCTACAGCAGAAGACTGAGGAGATCTTTCAAATGTCACTTTTTTTTTTTTAATAAAGCTCCAGAATTTAAACTCTGCTTTGCTAGAAGACTACACATTGCTCTCCTCATACTTGAGAGCATGGCAGTTTTTAAAGTAGCTCTGGTGAATTTGACAGGCACTAGTCTTTTCAGTTCCCCAAATATAACTGCACCAGACAAGACTAGTGTTTTAAGCTGCTTTGGTGCTCATAGCTCATGGAAAAAAAAAATGCAACCTATGGACCTACAGCAGATTACAGTAAGATATAAATGAATGTGCAACATCACATGCTAAGTAAAGGGGAGAAGTCCTCCCAAGAGGTGTTAACTTACTTCTCTTTGACAAAGGGGCAAGGAAAGGGTAGTAAAAGCATGACTTCGGAGAAACCCCATTGTGTTCTCCTCCAGTCCTGCTCACCCCACACACACACACATTGCCCTCAATCAACTTACCACGTAATGTTTTCATATGCTGGACAGCCATTCTCAATACAGTGAGCTTATCTAGCTTTCGAGACATCGCGTTGCATGTTGGTACCAAAGATGCCAGTTCATCTATAAAACTGTTCATTTTATCTCTACGTCTTTTTTCAATTTGACTATGAGCCTCCCTAAACAAGTGAGGTGGTGAGGAAAACAGAAAAACATTAAACCATATTAAAAAAATAATAATCCCCAAATCCTGTGTAACAACAACACAAAATAATCTCCCCCTGATAATTTAATCACCCTAAAAAAAAGTACATACAGACTTTATCAGACATTATATGATCACTACTTGGGACGGTGACATTTACAAGCAATAGGCAAGGCTGCAGCACTTGGCTCTAGTTTACCAACTATAGATATTGTTGGCCATATAGTACACTGAATCCTCAGTTCTGAGCAATCCATGAAACAGCACAAAATTGTCTGGAGACTTCTCCTGCTGAACAACACTTTTGTTGTTGTTGTTCCTAGCACTGAAACACATCAGGAAATCATAGAGGTTACAGATAAAGAAATATATAAAGTGTATATACCAATGGATAAAGCATTCAATTAAGTATGTGTAATCAGCATACTGTATGAATGTACTAGTATTTAAAACTACCTTTTGCTGTGGCAATATAAAGCTTCTAATCATCCTATAGTTTTCCATTTCCAAGTATTTGAGATACCTCTGAACTAAACTCCTCCTACCCAGGAAAACTGATGATAAACACTAAATGATTTCATTTTTGTTTTTGTGTTTTCACATATTACAGTTCCTATTAACACTTTTACAACCCACTACGGAGTTTGAAAGAAACAAGATTAGGAATGTAAGATTATAAGAAACATGTGCAGGCTTCAATTTCCATGTTAACATTAACAAGAAGTAACTAAAGCAAAAGTTACCTACCAAATCAGCATTTTCACAAAATTGGAACATGCAGTTTATACATGAAAAAAATGATAAGGTAAAGATAAAGAGAAACAAGAAAAGGTCAAAACTAGAAAAAACAACTTTCAAGGTAAAGCACAGCCATGTATTTCATATATGGCAAAAGGCAAAATATCAATTCTTTTCAGCATACTTGTTGAGAGTATTACCTTGCATTTTTTATTCTGCCTTGCTGGTCTGTATACTCCAATCTGTTAAGAAATTATATCATAAAATTACAGTACTGAAAACAATTTTTAATGCATCTTATATATCTACTGATCTTCATTAAAATAATTTTTAAAATTTAAATATTTAATCTTTTATCAGAAAATACCATTATCTATTATACTGTAGTAAGGCTCAAAGCACTGGATTGGATTTTTTTTTGTCCACTTCAATTTGTTCAAGAATCTTACACCTTTGTCCCAAAACAGAAACAGTTTGAAACACTTGACCAAACTGACACTGAAAAGAGATCATACGTCAGTACTGTAGAGCTAACATTTTAGTGACTGTATCTAATAGTACCTGCCATGTGGGTCATCTTTATCTGTATCCATACCTTCCCTGCAGAAACAGAATAAAGCAATATATCACAAATTAAGCAGGATTAACAAGGCTGTTATCAAACTACCATAAAATTAGAATAAAGTGTTCCTGTCACCTTTAAATCTTGAAAACAAAAAGAAGAATTTAAAAGTAAGAAACTGGAAGAACTACAGAAGTTCTGCATTTTCCGTGATATTAAAACATTTTCTTAAAATCAGTTGCATTTCCTTTGATGCAAGCAAAACGGCACGGTTTGATAGGTTTGACAGTAAAACATGCTGCAGTTCAAGTCATCATCTGCTACAGAAATATTTTTCAGTTAACTAGAGGGAAAAAAAACCCAAAGGACATATGAAAGCAGATGTTTTTTATGCCTTCATCAGATGTAGGGCTACTAACTTGCATTTAGTACAGTTAAAAGTTCAAACACTGGCAGTTATCAAAGCACCTACCATAGAATTAACAAATTTCCCTGAATTAATTTGACTGCGCATTCTACACCTCAGTGTGGCTTACAGTAGTTGATTTTGAGATAGGATATGGTAATAATCTAGACCAACATAATGCACTGTAACATTGGAAATGGTCAAATGCACGGAGTGGATGGGAGACTGTATAAAACTAAGCAGACGTATTTTAAATGAATACAACTTGCAGTGTATGTGACTGACTTTTGTGTCAACATCAGAAAAAAAAAATCTAAGGAAAAGAGAAAGGATCCTCCTTGTTACATTTTAGTATTGTAACTATGTACAGAAATAAGTAGGAGAGGAAAGTGTAAGTCTTCACAGCAGTATCTGGAAATAAAATGGAGAATGCTTAAGTCTACAGGACTGTTAGACAAAAGAATTAGGAAGAGAATGTTTTGATACAGATAAATCCGTACAACTGTGCTTAAATGGACACTCTTAAGCCTGCCTTAGTCTGGTTTAATTTTTACCTGAAAATCTTAGGTAAAGGGGAGGGAAGGCGAGGAGAAGCATCAAGCATCTTTTTCAAGTGAAACCAATTATTGAAATATTTATACTTACTCAAAAGGAAAGCCATCAAGTCTGAAAAGAAAGAGAAATTAAATATACCATATATGGGAAATAATAATAACGTCTTTCATTTTCTACTGAAATGCTCAAGCTAATTTATATTCTATTTGCAATGAAAAAGCACAATGAAAACAAAGACAGTAGTAGTGACTGTATTTTAAGGAGACAAGTTCGTCCAAATTAATCTATTTCCTCATAGAATAACTCTGCTTTTTAAGAAAAGCTAACATAGTCCATTGTGCTTAATGTGAAATATTAGTAAAACAACTAACTTAAATTATGTCTACTATGCAAATCATTGAGATACTGTTTCATAACCAGAAACAAAAGATCTGTGCTTTATGCACGTTGTCCTTGCAGTTAGATAAATGGAGTTTCAGAGGACTCCAAGGTCAGGAATAAAAAAAAATACCAATATGTATCCCAAGTTTCTCAGGTTTTAATTCTGCCCAACATAACAGATGAACATTTTGTTTTAGTCAGTACTGAAGTCCGAATTCTGAACTTTATACAAACTTTATTGTATCAAAAGGAAAACGAGGAATTTCTAACATGCAAGTTAACTGCTGGCATCACTTTAAGACTGCAGAGTCTTCTGAAATACCACTGAGCTTTAACATGCTGAGAGGCTACATTTTATAAAAGCCTTATGAAATATCTTCTCATATTAGCCATTGATACAGTACTTATTCCCATTCAATATTGGACATTGGCATTCTTAAAAATGAACATGGCATTTTTTCATGTATTATTCACTGCACCTCTTAATTAGTCATCTTTGTGATTAGTTTTTAAAGAAGTTGGAATAATGCTTAAGGTTTTATTCATCTCTCAACATTTGAGTTACTGACTTCGTCAATGGCTCTGAGCACTTCTGATGCTCACAAAGAAATAGCATGTGGGTCTAGAACAGGACTTAGAAACGAGGCATCAGTTATCCACTAATGATGCCACTTTTAGTTACAGGATGCTTGTGACAAAATCCTTTTTAGTCTTGGAGAAACACCGAAAATAAAATGTGAAAGAGGTATTTCCACCAGGTAGAGGGTAATTTACAAAAGCATCAGGATAATTTAGTTTCTTATAAAATATTATTTCAAAATTTAACACTACTGCCAAGAAAAGAAATTGTTTATAGACCTGTGCATGAAGTCTTGGATTCCAGCAAGTGACTAGAACACTCTGTAGTGGAAAACAGCTAACCTTTGCTGAAGTGACAGCAATAGGTTGGGCAGGAATTTCCCTGGAGGAGTAGCAACAGACAGAACTGAAAAGAAGTTGCTAGAAAGCTGAGAGAACAGCTGACCAACAAGCTTTTTTGTACTTGAGAGGTGAATGAAGAACCACACTAAAACAGTCAGGTTCTTCCTTACGCCCATCGTTCTCTGGTAAGCGAAGCATAGAACTGGACACACACCATTTATATAAAAATAAACATAAATCATTAACAGGCAGCAAAAGCTGAACAGTGATTTCTGACCAATATTTATAGATTCATACACATAGAGAGAGGGAATTCTACCTTAGGTTCTACTTAAAAATAGGAATATTTACTAACTACCATTTCCTTTGCAACACAACATGAACTGCAGTACGATGACAGCTGTCGTAAACTGATTTTACTTAGGACTCAAGGAAACAGTATTTCACATATTTAATAGGAATTATTAAATATTAAAGGAATTGCCAAGTATCAGAAGGCCCACAATGAAAAATCTGTGTCAAGAAAAAAAAAAAAGACTCCATAGTTGTGTTAATAATGGATATGGCCCATTCACAAGTTACCCTGCAGCTAGAATCTGTAAAGTTACGATACATACGAAAGTTGCACAGTGATTTAGAGTAAGGATGTTGGTCTTGGTGTACCTACCACAGAAGACATTACACAGTTGGAAATTTGGCAGACATTACTACAACCTTCACTATTCTAAAGCACAGGTGGTATGATTTCTTTGT
Source organism: Anser anser (assembly GCF_964211835.1). Taxonomy (NCBI): domain Eukaryota; kingdom Metazoa; phylum Chordata; class Aves; order Anseriformes; family Anatidae; genus Anser; species Anser anser. The sequence goes on from NC_139725.1 coordinate 1,404,688, forward strand.
GTTTCAAATACCTGCCCTAAGACAGAAGGTATGGCTTGGATGATGCTTCTAAGCAAGAATAAGAGAAGCAGCTTTCTTGAAACAAAACCACGTTCTACCACTGATTCAGGAGAAAATAATTTTTTATTTTGCCAGGAATAATAGTTTACAATCAGGGACCAACATAAGATTAAATCAGTTGATTAAGGAAAAGGCTGATCTACTGCAGCAAACCAGAGACTACCCAGATTCATATTCAACTGGGAGACCAAAATCAGGCAAAGTCTGGCAGCACACTGACAGGAAGCAACAAACAGGCAAAAAATAGGTGAAGAGAAGGAACTATTCCTAGTTTTGCTTCTGCTTCTTAATTATTAGCATCCTTCCTGTTAGTGAGACATTCTATTTGCTATATAAGTGATCTACATCATCAACATTCACGTTGTCCACTTCGTCAGTATTAATTTTTTTCCCCTCATTAGGCAAAGGTTTCTTTCTTCAGCCATACCTCATTTGATAGCCCTCAATTTTAGCTGCACTAAGGCGAAGGCCATATTTTTATTACTAAATATGGAACTTTCCTTTTAGTCCACAGTAGCTTTTTTCTTCTTTACAGCCTTTACAACAGGTTGTCAAGAAAAGGTTATTTAAAAAATGTCATAAATATCTCTATTGTCTCCCCCACTGTATTGTTCTGTTGCAACCTCTTTTCAGAAGGGTTAAATCAAGAGAAATTCAACTTACTGATAATCAGTAGAGCTTCCCTTCCTTTTCCTATTACAATCCACTCCTGAAGTGCTAAGGGAACTGGAGATCAAGTCAGCAGGGTCCGGTGACATAAAATCACTAATGGTAGAAGAAATGTCCATCCTTTGGTCTGCCATTGGATTGTCTAACGTTATCAAAAAGACAAATGCCACCACATAATAGAACCAGAAATGTACATATTTTTAATACACAGAACAAATCTCAAATTTAGTATAAGCTTAAAAATTAGCTTAGAATTGCAAAAATTACAATTCCATTATTTGCATTTGTCATAAAACAGACATAGGCTATTTCTCTTTTTTCAGCTACTTGTGTATTAAATATTACATACAAGCCACGACCATTCTCAAAACACATTAAAGTTATTTTACAGAATTGTCAAAATGACTTAACTAAACCAGGTTTACTGCTATCTTAACTGGAGGGCAACTGCTGCTACCTAATGTAAGTGAAGGCTAAGTTCTGTCTGTCTTTTGCTTAGTGGGAACACTAATTTTACCACGTCTCTCTTTCATTTGAGGATCGTATTCTCGAAGTTCATAAGGTTTGACAGTTCTACCTCCCTTGGATTTTATGGAACAGAATTCAAAAGATTTCCACAGAAAATAAACAAATTAAATGAATAACTCCATCAAAGCAGAATCCATAAATGAAAAAAAACTAATAATCCAGTGATGGTCTAAGATGACTAGTTAAAGGTACAAAAGAATTCAATTAGCTTTTTTCATCTAAGAGATACACATTTTAATCCTCTAGACTGCAAATCTAATACTGTTGGAAGAAACACTGTAAAGCTTATCCATTACTAAATGCCATCAATTGTAAAACAAAAGAGATTTTACCTGAAAGCTTGTCTTGGAAGCCCAGATCCACCTGAGGGAGGAAGATGATGCTCAGCCTGAAGCAGTTGACCACCTCAAAACATTTTCATGCCTCATAGTCTGTTTAGTCAAGTACTTTCAAAAACCTGAATGGGAAGAAAAGCAGCAAGCATTGTTTTAGACACCGTTGACAGCAGCAAATATGTTTTAAATGAGAAAAAAAATCTGAGCTACACAATGGTTGAATTTTGATTTCCCTATAATATATAGAAGCTTCATCTATCATCAAAAGGGTTAAATGTTGGGATGTGCAGACCAAGTGCTGCAATAGAAGGAACCTCTTCAGCATCGCTTCCCTTTGGGCTCTCTTTATTACTCTTTGCTTCTTGCAGCTAATCACATAAAACCCCTCCACTCACAATGATCAGATTTGAACATATTTGATGTCACATGCTAGCAGAATGAGTCAAATTGCTGTTACAGTACACAGAAAGACCTCCTGGTTGCCTTACTTTTAAGGTGGCCATAGCAATAAGATTGGGCTGGGCTTACTATTTTATTTTCCCTTGCAACAGCACTTGCCACTTTCAAAGGAAAGAAGGGTTAAACTTATTGTTATGTTCTGCATGTTTCAAGTTTTATTTAAAATTCACACCCCATACTGGAAACTCAAGTTGTAACTGTCTCCTAACTACACTGTATATCTAGTGGATGGCATGCAGATGAATGTTCTTCCTTCCGTGGAACTTAATTTTCAGCAAAACTTCTATGTGAGACTTGAAAAACATCTCAGGACTGCCTCTTGCAAGATCTTTTAAAGTCTTCTGGATATGCTCTTTTCTGGTTAACATATCTGTGATCATTGTGTCTGCCTTTCCAATCTGTGATGCCAGCAGAACTTCCCAAGCACACAGATCAGCAAGCTCCCATGACACTTTCAAAAGTTCTCAAGTCTAAAATGCCAGTATTCTGTCCATGTGGCCACATTATAACCAAATCTACTGAATCCCACATACAGACATGCTAAGAGTTAGAAACTAAAGAAACCCCACAAAATCCAAAGTCAATAGTATAGTTTTCTTCAGCTCTGCCAGAATAGCAAATGCAGAACTTGTTTCAGTAAGTTTAACTTATTTGACTCACTGGTCCTATTACAGTAATGACAGTCAGGATCAAGGTGCTTAAATCTAAGGTCAGGCGAGTCATCACCTTAATACCACCAACGTGCGAACACAGAATCATTGCTGCGCTACAAGCAGACCTTCCAAATTGCTTTTGAGGGCTCACCATGCACCTCACTGGACAGCTGCTCTGTGGTCCCTTCTCATAAATGAAAAAGGAGTCAGGTGTTTATGAGTGTGTGGACATCCTGGTCCAGGCAAGTTGGGAGCACCAGAAAGTCATGGACAAAAGCTAAAGCAACACAAATGTTAATCAAATTGTGAGTTGCCATTGACTCCATAGCCACAATTGACTTTACAAGAAGGCTTTCATGCACACTAATACAGCTACTTGTAGACCAGACCTTACTTTCACCTTCTATCAGCCCTTTCCTAGTTGTCTACTTTATCTCTGCTACTCAAGCAGCCCAACAAAGTACAAACTTGATTATGTTACTGTGGTTTATGAGATTACTGCAGATTAATTTACAACCCTCCAGTTAAGCCACAGTCACTGCCCATTTCTCTGCTCTTGATTCAGATGCAAAAACATTATCCTTGACCTCAGCTGATGTGTAGAAGTTAGTTACAGCTATACTTCGTATGGCCTGTGGCTAAGTGGAACAAATAAAGTGATAAAAGTACTATGACACCAAACTACTTCTTATGCTGTCCAATTACTGTACATCCATGATTCAGTCTTGGAACCTAATCTAAAACCCTGAGCACTGTATAATGCACCTACTAGAAACTTCTGACCACCTCCATATGCAAGCATACTTGTTGAACTCACATTTTACCGCATAATATAATTTCATTGATCACTTAGGAAGACCTCAGACAGCAGGGTGGGATGTGCTGGAATTAAGAAGGATAGCGAAAAAATAGATTTAACACAGTTCTTTCCTTCCATAGAATGCCTGCGACAGCCAGCGTTTCAGACTCAAAATCAGAACACTGCACAAGTCGTCGGTGTGCTGTAATGCAAAACAAATTTGCTTTGTTCTTCATCTCAAAACATAACTTTCAAAGCAGTTTAAAAAAATGAAGTATCCATTCAACTCTGCTGCTCTTTTAAATTGTATAAACAATTGAACAATTGCCTATATTTGACAGTTTCAAAGCAGCTACTTTAAGTGTCTTGACCATTTAAGCAGTACAAAACTACATGAAAAGAAATTGAGAATTCTGCTTTTTAAAGTCAGCCCTTTTTCTGCCATTTCCCAAATGCTCATCCCAGTTCTAACAACCACAGTCCTACATTTCCGCATTATGGGAATTATGAATCGTACATGTCTCTTGAAATGAGGTTTAAAGTTAAAAAGCGTCAACACAATGATCAGAGCAAAAATCGGTATGCCCTGCTGTAATAAACAGTGAACAGTTCAGATAAATATGCTATTGCAAGGGTTTCTTAAAATTCTCAAAAAGGGAATATTTTAGTAGCTTTTCAGCCTCAAGCTGCTAGTTCTTCAATGGCTCAAAAAATCCCCTATGAAAAGCAACACAATAATTACCCATACATACAAGCAAAGCCCAAATCTTCCATTTACGAACCTTACCCTCTTGCCAAAGTACTCCAAGAACCTACTTGAAAAAATGCCATGTAGGCCACTTCCTGATTAAATTCCCCCGAAAATGAGAATCAAATGATATTTTGTCATTGAATTGCATGACAATATCTCTTTGCAGCCTATTTGGGACTGCTTCCTTCAGGGTTCCCTTCCCTTGCATCCAATCTCGTTCTCTAACCCCCTGTAACAAGGCTCATGAGTCAATAGAAACAAATCTTTCTCTTCATCCCTTCAAAACGAAAAAAAAAGTTAGCTGTCACATGACTACCTTAATCATGTAGGAAAGCTGATCACGAGTACATAAACACCTCTGAGCAAATCAAGGTCAGAACTAAAGTAGGTCAACCAAGTCTGCCAAGCACCCACCCAGGAGTCAAGACCTCTTTACGCAAGCACCACCAGTTTCAACTACCCCCAGGCAAGAGTCAGCTATCTCCAGCATAAAATACAGACTTATTTTAAAAGAAATGTAATTCATAACTTTATGAATCAGAAGTGTGTCATTTCTTAAAGCATGATTTTGCAACAATAGAGGAAAACTGTGGTGTGGTTTCCTTAGGAAATAATTAAAAATATGGTCATCATCCCTGTGTGTAATGACTCAAACCAAAAACAGATAGCTACAGAAAGAAATTTTTTTTCTTCCCCTCACAGCAATACTCCATCTCAGAAGTAACTGTCACAGCATGAAGGAGTAAGAAACAGAACAGGATCATTTACCTCCGCTGTCTGTATTTCTCCAAGACGTGCTGTGGGTGTACGTGTACTCCAGATGTGCACACACTGACTAATCGGGGAAGATTTCTGCTCAGCAGCACAAGAACTGCAAGTGCCCCGTGATGATTTCAAGATGCATACAGGCACACAGGGGCATGGCTGCTGCAAGTGACAAGCAGTTCCTACTTCAGAATCTTTATTAGAAAATAGTCTGTGTGAATCAAAGGAAGATCTTTGAACTAAAGCAGTGGTATTTTCATTTTCCTTCAGTAGTTAAGGATCAGCAGCAAGAATACCTCATATTTGTCCAACATATTGATGCTGTTTTGTTTTAGTGACACATTTGTGTTCCTCGAACTCCCTAATATTATTTGCAGGAACACTCTGTACTCCCAGATGATAAAATGCCCCATGGCATCATCTCGTGTGCAGATGTAGCTTGCAGTTCTCTCTCGAACAAAGAAGTGATTTTACTGTTTTGCTTGTTGAGGTCATCTTTTTTCCACTCACCCACTCAACACCGCATTCACCAACCTCTGGCAGCCCACAAGCCACATCTGAATTTTGGAGCTCTTCCCTACCCAAGCTCTTTGCAAAGACCAGAAGCTCATGTTTCCACTCCATCCGTAACCATGCTCGCAAAGCAGCAGTGATCAAGCAGCCTCCTGTATCTCTCACGTTAGCAGGTGCTGCTACCCAGCCCTGCACGAGATGGGCTGCACGAGCAGCCTTCAGCTGCTCAAGAGACTTACTGTTCAAACAGATGCTCCCTGTCTTTCCCAAGGAAAAAGCAGCAGGCTGGAGGGAGGCATCCCATGAAATTAAACCAGCTACAAGATGAATCATTTTGACCTAAGTAAAAAAGTCTACACAGAAGAAAAAGTCTACAGGCACAAACACCATCTTTCAGCTTTAGGCGGTGAATTGAAAGGCAGTTTAAACAGATCTCAATAGATCAATACAGTGTCCACATGCACTCCCAACCAAATCCAGGTTTGTTCATCGCTAGTATCTATGAGAAAAGACAGTCGCACCATCACATCACCCTAGGAGTTTTCTAGACTGTCATAGTGGTGACAGCGCCATAGGACAATACTCTGAATTTTATCTTATTCATAGAAGCACCTGGACTTTCAGTTCAAGAGAGGCCTCAGATCCCATCTCTCCTTGTTTAAAAGGGGAAGAGCTGAAAGCTTTTACTTCCAGCTATTTTGTCAAAAGACTTCTCTGTTGCTCCAAAACCTAGAAGTTGTAACTAAAATAATTTTCTGTTGTGCTTGAAGTTCAGAACTGGACCCAGGGCCACAGTAGTGTCTCACCAATACTGAGTAAGGTGGAAGGATCACTACCCTCAGCCTGCTGCTAACAGTCTTCCTAACACAGCCCAGGAGGCTGGTAGCCTTCTTTTTCATAACTTTCCATGACTGCTGGCTCAACTGGGTGTCCCCCAGGACCTCCAAGATCTTTTCTGGCAAGCCGGCCAGCCCTTAGTCTGCACTGGTGCACAGGATTTTTCCTCTCCAGGTACAGGACTTGGCATCTCCCTTTGCTGAACTTCATAAAGTTCACGTCAACCCATTTCTCCAGCCTGCCAAGTTCCCTGTGATTGGTAGCGCTCCGACGGGGCTTATCAGTCACTCCTTCCTTTCTTGTACTGTCTGCACCTGTAGGTATGAAGCTTCAGACAGCACAGAAAAAAAAGGAAAACAAAAAACGCAAAAAAAAAAAAACAGGAATCTAGTTCGTGTTCTTCTCTAAGTGAAACAGACAAGCACCTGCTTTGAGGCTGATGGAGTCCCAGTGGAAGGCCTTTCTGTTGCAAATCACGGAATCACAGAATTGTAGGGGTTGGAAGGGACCTCGAGAGGTCATCGGGTCCAACCCCCCTGCCAAAGCAGGTTCCATAGAGCAGGTTTCGCAGGTAGGCGTCCAGATGGGCCTTGAATATCTCCAGAGAAGGAAACTTCACAACCTCCCTGGGCAGCCTGTTCCAGTGCTCCGTCACCCTTGCCATGAAGAAATTCTTTCGCATGTTGGTGCGGAACTTCCTGTGATCCATTTTGTGGCCACTGCCCCTTGTCCTGTCCCCACAAACCACTGAAAAGAGGCTGGCCAAATCCCGCTGTCTCCCACACTTCAGGTATTTATAAACATTGATAAGATCCCCTCTCAGTCTTCTTTTCTCAAGGCTGAACAGACCCAGGTCTCTCAGTCTTTCCTCATAAATACGGACCATCTTCACAGCAGAAAAAAAAAAAAAATTGAACAAAACCAAAGCCAACTCATGCCCCTTCCAGGAATCAAACCTGTTCAGACTGAAAGGGGTCTGTCTATGCTATGGCTGAAGTATTTTTCTCCGCAATAGCTTTGTAGTGACATAGCCAAATGTCTAGCATACAACCCTACACAACAGCCGCTAGGCCTGGAGCCTGTATCCCTGTCAGAAGCAGGCCCCGACTGACATCCAGCAGATGCTCAGCCACAGGAGGTTTCATTTCCTCGCATGCAGCCACCTGCTACCCTACCTGTTCAGAGAATCACAGCTAAAAGAGTGTCACAGCACGGCTTGCTAGTTTGCAGTTATCACCAAAAGCTTCATCTAGTGTAAGCCTTCGGATGCCTTGTTGCAACAGGTCCCGCTCACCGAAACAGTGTGAAGTGTGACTTCACTGGACATGGACTCAGCTACAAAAAACAGTTATTTGGAGAACAGCTGCTTGCAGGAAAATGGCTGAGCTTGATATCAAGCATTTTGATTTTTTTTTAAACGACAACAAAAAAAACTTTAAGATAATACCATAGACATTTTGTTCAGCATAGCACCCCAAAATTTCTGTAGTGTAAGTTACAGAATAAAATAGTTTTATCTTTAAAAACAGGGCCTACCAGTGTTAAATGCTGATAAAGCAAGCTCACAAAAATCTGTATTAAGATGTAGTATTTAATCTTAATTTATTCCAGTCCTTCAAAAGATTTTATGCCGGTGTGGGAAGCAACAAAGTATTATATTTTCAACATTACAGGGGGGAAAATGAAAAAAAAACACTAAAATTAATGGACAACAGAAGCTTTAAGTCCTCTGTGCCAGATATCTGATTCTATTTATTTAATGTCCAGATTTACTACTCTGCTAGTAGTGATACACCCATACACAGTTAAAATATAAAAATCGATCCCCTCAACTACACAAATATAAACTTCGCTGAATTGTCAGTGTTACCACGCTAGGTACTCACTCCAGTGAACGTAATCCTCATTTTTAACAACCCTAAGCCACCCAAGGGATTGAGTGGCTGAAAGACAGCAAGAAATCTATCCTACCCAGTAGGTTAATCAATTATCCAGAATAAATATGGTTTAAGTAACAGCCTTATCAAAGCTATTGGTGACCTCTGTATTAGTTTATGTACTTCCAGTGTGTTTTGATTGGAACCCTTAAGGGGGAAAAAAAAACTAAACACACCAAACAATCTCTCAACTGAGGAGGCAGTTCCTCTGTGAAGTCTACCAAATCGTACACATTGCTTCTGAACTGTCAACAAAATGTCTTATCTTGTGCTGCAGTGTGCAGTCAACTTCAAAGCAGAAATTAAAAAAAATATCTTCCTTAGGAGGACAGTACACAACCCAGACTGACATTTCCAGAGCAGAAGAAGCATATGAGAAAAGTAGGTAAGCTACTTAACTCACTCCTTGTGTTCCCACAACTTACAAATCAGCGCATTGTTAATGCACAACTGGCAATGCCTGCTTTGCATTTGCACTCTAAAAGATGCAGCTTTCTGTTTCCAGATTTCATCTTACTCCTACAGATGAGAACCGGCTTATTGCAGAGAGATGCTTCAGGTACAAGTTTTAAGGATATCTGCACCCTCCAGTTATCCAAACTGAATAAGCTAAGTTTCACACAGTTAAATACAAGTCTTCTAATTTAGAGCTTAATAATGTCGCGAAGCCTGATTGTTTGTTTTAACTATTACGATGACCATGATATGCTCTGGGTGAGTTTAAGATTTCCTTGCTGTGGCTCAGTGAAGCTCCTGTATCCTCACATTTTGGCAAGTATTCTGCCTGCAGTGCATCATCATCAAAGTTGTCTTTCAATGACAATAAAACAAAATCCTCACACAAAGTTCTATGAAATGTGTTTTCTAAAGTGTCTCCATTTGTAGTATCAGTCTTCTAACACACTTTCTTATTTACTTAAAGGGCAGAAACTGTATGTATGTCAGACACCTAATACTGACACCCAGTCTGATCTGTGGTATAGCATACCACAAAACCCATTCTAGGATTTCTTCCTCAAGCTTTTAACTTCGGCGTGTGCTTTAATATAGCTTGCAATATGATGCCTTGATTTAAAGACTCAAGTGAGAACAAACTTCAGCTCAATCCACTACTCTTTTTTTCCACTGGCAAAGCACTATTTTAGTACTCTGTTAGCTACCCCAGCTTCAGATCTCAGAATCTGTCCTCGTGCTTTCGTCAGGTTTTTATTTTCTTGTCCCCTCCTCATACTGGAGAACTGTATGCAAAAAAACTCAACAACACAGTCAAGCTCTGGTGTGTCTAATACTACCTATGTAATATCTCCTCACTTGACTCTTCAAGTTTTTGCATTCAGGGATGTCATCCATTTGTCAGTTTAACAGGCTGAGCCACTACACACTACTTCTATTCTGCATTAAGGTGACAAACCTAGTTTCCTGGATCTTCCTTTGGTTCAGATCACCTGTTCTGAATACCGTCAGACATACTGCATACAGTTGATTCTGTTTTCTAGTCACATTATTACTACAACAAACCCAAACACATTTGGCACGCGTGAGACCTTTCATTCAGAGACCTACTGCCAAGCACATTGTAACTAATAGAAAACAGGTTGAAAACAGAGTTTGTATCTTCAGGGAACAAAGCATGGAAACAAAAGGGCAAAAATATCACTAAAAGGAGTGTAGGTATGGGTTATATTTATACCTTACACTTTCATTTCCAGGTTTTCACAGTCCCTTTGGTCCTGTTAAATTCCATCTCTGGCTGGAAGAAGCAGTCCCTGCTCTCAGCACAAAGAAAATTTGACAGGCTGTCAGTTTCCCTTTGGTCCTAAAGAAAGCCTTGGGAAAAGCAAGATATTTTCAGCCTGCCTGGAACCAAGCTGAGGGTATTCCCCACCCAACTGTTTCCTCTAGCAAGCATATCTCTGTGAGGTTTATTTTTCCCCACTGGTTTATCAAAAGTTCTTTTTAACTTAACTTTACACAAAATGAGCTGTCAAACACATATGCACCAGACCCATATGAACACCAGTAGTTCCTTCTTCTGACTACTTCAGTACTACATTAGAGGCTCAGCTTCATTTTTATTCTCCCACTACTTTTTGGGCAGAAAGACATCACAGCTTTTTTGTTAAGTATATGAGTAGGTAGTCTCCAAAAGAAAAAAAAAAACAACTGCAGGAGAACATACAATGACAGCTTACCAAGTGTTACGTTAACAAGGTTTGTGTGTGGAAATGCAGAAATTTACAACTTATAATTATTTACAAACTCCAAGTTTTAAGAAAACAACCCTCCCCATGCGCGCACACATTCATGCAAGTAGCCCCAGCTACTTACTACTTGTCCATATATCTTGATTCCCTTTGACTTATGTGGAGCAACAATAAGCTTATCATTTATATTAGTGTTTAACAATTTCATTTCCCGTACTCACGCAATTTACCACTGAAATCCATACCCAAATAGTAAAAACTGAGACACTGCGACAATTCAGCACCTGAATGTAAGACACAAGCATCAAGAAAGAAAAGATACACATACCATTTTCAGACTTGCTCAATATTTCAAAAACAACAGCCTCTCCCATTCCTGAAATCCCATTTTTTAAATGAGTGATCTGCCTCTAATGCTAAGAAAGGCAGCACTTCAAAGTTATGACAGCTCATACTGAGGCATTATCTGATACTCTGCTCTTCAGAGAGATTCACAAAAAGCAGCTGCAAAGTGCAGCACCAGTGAACACTGAGAAGTAGGGCAAGTTCCCAGCACTTCCCTAGGGTCTGCACTGATACTTATGCAGAGCATTACGAGAAGAATTGCTGTGGCTGAAGACAAGCCAACCAGTTGCCCAGCCAACAGTAGTATTGCCACAGGACAGGGCAAGCACAACTTCAGGACACCTCCTTTAGGCCCTATACTTCCACAGGATTCAAGTGACTGTGAAACCAAAATGACTATTAAGAGAAGTCCTTTAACAGGACATTAAAAATAAAGTTAGATGTGTCATCATGTCAAATACTGAATGCAATAGGTGATACACTCTTGGCTTCTTCCACCTCTCTGCAGCACCAGCTTTTTACGTTCCCTTCTCTCTTATTGGGATGAACTGGAACTTCTGTGCAGTGGGATGCATCTCCAAAGCGAGCCCCAAGTACCCCACAATGCGCATTTCACTAAAGCCAACACCCAAAAAAGTCTGGCTTGTCAGGCTTCATAAATCACAGTATTCAATGAAAGACTCAGAGGAGCAAAACAAGTGATAGTCTAGGGAGAAACCAAGCAGAATATTTCTTGTCTTTCACAATGATGTCCAGAATGGTATGTACCTCATCAAATCTGCATGGCTTTGGAAAGTTGTATTTGTCTAGCTCAGGATAAGCATCACATACCGAAAACTTCACAGCAGCTTTACAGAATAGACAAATATTGTCTCCCTTCCCCCAGATTTCCTTCCAGTGCTCTAGCACAGACTTTGCACAGTCCCCAGAGCCTGTCTGCACACTGTGTCCAACCAATCTGCTCATCTGGCTGAGTAACAACTTGACAGAAAGCACAGTCTTCTGTGAGGTTAGCAAGCTGGACCATCCTACAGAAAGGTCAGATGATACCCAGAAGTACCACAAAGGAAGGGGGTGAGACATGCCAGGAGATAGGATGAAGAACTGTCCCCTTCAACGGCAGTGAATTAAAATATCCCTGTTACATCCTTCAACTGCTCTTGCAGCTTACTCACAGCAGGATTTGTTTTCACATGCAAATCCCCACATGGTTTAAGTAAGGCAAGGTGTGCTGATCTCTTCTACTAATCCACACCTGCACTGTGACATTTTCTCTGCTTCAGGAACTTGTTCTATTGTGAATGACAACTTATGAATATATAGGCTTGCTAGAGGAGGCTTTCTATCCGCTCTGTGTTCATTGCTTCAGTGTGAGCATGAATTTTATTTTCCTGTGAAAGGCATAAAGCAATAGGAAAGCCCTTGACAGAAAATGCTGATGAACCATGTTCCTTTTTTTGCATGTCTATACATTAATGCTGATGTTGAAAAGAAGCAAATTTCCAAAGCAGTGACATTCACTTGCCAGAGATACATCTAAGACTTGTATTTTTCCAGGCAGGATTTTAAGACTATGGTTTCTATTTGAAATTAACAGTCAAGTTTGAATGTGTCCTTTTACATTACATGCAGAACTGAAAAAGCATTTTAAAATTGCTGTTATATTTAGAACAAAGTCTCTCACCACCAAACCAAGACAGCCCTAAATAAAGGCAGAGTAACAATCAGAGAACACCGGGAATTCAGAATTCACTTAATAGGGCCCTTAAGCTATACAGACTTCTTGACTGTTAAATAAAAATAAAAATAAAAAATCCTGCCAACAGCAAACATGGGTAGAAGAGAAAGAAAACTCATTCAGAAAACAAAACAAAACACAAAAGCACTCTTAGTAAAAACTGAAGACTGTTGGTTTTGTTTGCTTGTGTTTTGCTTGCTGTTGCTTGGGTCAAACACCTACCCACCCGCTGCAGGGAGCAGCAGCTCCTTCCCCCCAGATGAAGAGGAGATACAAGGCAGAGAAAGCAGACATCCAACTGCCAGTTGCAAGCAGAAGCTTTTCCAGCCCATTGTTTTATTCCAGAATAGCACTCCACTGCCTACACAGCCCAATCCCATAGGACCTAGGAAGGATCACTAGACAGTTCACATTCCTTCACAGAACGTTTAAGTGGGTTTAGATGATCTTATTCCACAAGCAGATCTGTACCAAATATTAATAATACAGTCCCTTGGCTACCACTTACAAATGCTCATAATTATTTACAGCTCCTGAACAGTACAGAGGACGACTTGGATACCATCCAAAAAATCCACAGCAATTAAATTTATTAGAAAATGGAAAACTTTCCAGCTTCACTCAGTAGAACAAGATAGGCAATGATTTCTGTACAAGGAACAATCAAGTAAGCTAGTACTCTTCAGCTTAGAAAGCAGCCGAGACCAAGGTCTACAAAATGATCAAATGTCACAGGGACAAACACAGCTTGGTTGAAAGGTTAAAAACAACGCAGCCCTTCACACGTGAGCTGGAAGACTGTGGAAATTCCCGGGCAAATAACCTGAAGGCTAAATGTTCACCTGGTTGCCAAAGAGAGGTGAGACCAGCTCACAGAAAGGAACGGTGCTGATGGATCCCGAGACTGGCTCAGGAAGTCTGAAGATAACTGGGGCCTACGCTTGTCCTAATCCTCCTCTTTGCCAGGCCACTCACAGCCACTGCTTGAGGCAGGACTTTACAGTAATCAGGTCTGCATTACAGCATGCAACTTTTACCTTCTTCTTGTATTAGTGAAGATAGATTATTACTGTTATCTCGATTTCTAAGTATTCAAGGAAAACTTCTACTTTCAAGGATGACGTAACATTCTTTCACAAATATCCATAGCAAAAATGTAAATTATTCTCACAACATTCCCAAAAAACTGTTTGAGGTAATCTCAGGTTTACATCAGCTAACCTGCAGTCAGCAGCAGAACATCACTTAACGCCAGGTGGAAGATTTAAATTCAGTACTCGGTAAATACAGTTTAGCAACGCAAAGGTAAAAGCTTACCTTACCAGAAATAATAGTCTAATATAGGAAACAAGATTTATACGTTGGGTGCTTGCTTTCATAAGTGGAATTTAAAACCCAGTTCAGGCAACTAAATTTGGATACAGTGCCTAAAAGGAATAGCAGGTAAAATACCACATAAAAGGCATTCGGCACAAACTACCCAAACCAAACACAGGACGGCTGTCCCATTCTTCACTAGCCTAAGCACTTGAGTTACTACACAGCTCTCCACTCTACGGAAGTCTAGCCTACAGTATTAAACGAAATTTCAAATCATTGACTACAGCTCACGATTCTCTTTTAAAGAGGCCAAAGGAGCCAGCAAAATAGGGAAACTTACTGATAACACATGGCGGGGGGGGGGGGGGGGGGGGACACAAAAAGGCTTGGAGCAGAAAAGAATCCCATCTTTCAGGTGATCATATATTAATCACTAGAAACAAGTATTTCTTTTTTCAGGGTCCTATTTTTCTGCAATGTTCACTTCAACACATGATCTAGAGCCTTGTGCATTAGCTTGCCCACACTTACTAGAGAAATACATACTTTTTTTGCACGTATTTTTCCCTCAGTAGCTAACCTGGTGTTTCACTGAAGTGTTTTTAAGGATATCTGCTAAAGCCCATTCAGCTATCTTCAAAGGGTTCTGTCAAAGCAAGGTTTGCCTTGTTTCCTAGTACTGCTGAACAAAAACCTCTAAGATACTCCACTTTACCCATGCTTTTCTGAATACCAGTATGAATATCCCCAGTAATATTTTTAGACTTCTAACTTTTAAGTTGTTTTGTAGAACGGTTACAAGAGTCGTTGCAGATGTTCCCCTTCTCTGCTGCAAGTCTTCCTAGCCCTCCCTTCATTCACAGTCTGGTTAAAGCTGTGTCCTCCTCAGCTTCCTTCTGCTCAAGAACAAAGCAACTTAGAGAAAAGCATACAATTTTTATCTTAATACTGATACCAGATTTGTTTAGATATGTTCCCCTTTATGATCATGTATTCTGATCTCCTCTGCAATAGGCAGCAAACAACCTCATTTGCTATTTTATACAACAAACTGATATGCTGTAATTCAGGCCAAAGTTTATTTTAGAAAGATATCCCAGATCAACTGATAGGTTGCAAGAATCTCTTACCCTCCTCCCATCTTTTCAGTTTCAAAGCTTAGTTCCTCTTGTTCAAAACTGTCAGCCTTTCTAGTCTGTATTCGAGTAGGTTAGCCATCAGCTACTGAACCTCATTTCATTTTCTGCTGCCAGGTACCTCTGTCATGTCATCAATCAAAGGATGAATTCAATGAATTGCTTTTTCTTCCCATAACTAGACGGTCATGTTTCTTTGATCTCCCACTGTAAGGTTGTATTTGCAAAACACAGTTTCTCTCTTGAATCCTTTTCAGTTTTCTATACGCTTTCTGAAGTACAGGAAAGTTTTAAAGTTAGGACAAATTTAATATTAGGATTAATTAATAAAGAGATTAAGCTACCTTAGTCCAGCTTGATATCCTTCCTTACTAACTCAAAAATTTATTTGTCCACCTCTCTGTAACGCAGCACTGGGAAAAGCCAGTCAATAAAATCCTCCCAGTCACTTCAAACAAAACAAGCTTTCCAAGACTGTCGTCATCTCCTAAGTGTAATATACAGACACATGACCATTTGGCAACTAGTTAGAAATGGCACATGTATTTCTTAAGCAAGATCTTATCAAGCAACATACATAGGCTGTTGGAGTGATAATTAAACAGACCAACCTGCTCCACTCGGCTCTCCCAGCTGTAACAGTACCTTCCACCATTATGTGATTAATAAGGATCCTGAATAGAGTAACATCAAGAACAAACCCAGGTAGAAATTGCCAGAAACAATACTACCGACTAATCCCTGCTTAGATCAGAGAGTAATCGTGTGAATCAGTTAACTAGTTTATTTAATACATGGACTTTTAACAGTATAGACCTCTCTTTGTGGGATTCATGTGACAACTCGTATATTTTTTATTAGATGAGAAGTTGCAAATCTAAATGTTTACACCTCTGTTATTGACAGTGTGATTGCAAGAGATGTTAACCCCCAGCTTCATCTTTCAGCTGTTTTCTCCCATGTAGCACTGGCACTTACCCAACCTCACACTGAACTCTTCAGAGATGCAAAATAGAGACAGACTATCCCTGCCAACAACAGCAAAATCTACAACTTCGCATACATCACAGCGTGGAGATTCAGGGAATCAGACACCAGCATTGTACAGAGGAGAGGGAGAGACAATGAGCTCACCGGTACAGGGCCATATAACTTGCTATGGTAAACCAACAAGAGAACACATGGGTTAATTTCTATTGGGACATTCAAGCAAGATTAAGCCCAGAAAACCTCCAATATAATAGAAGTATTAAAGAGTCTGAAAAGTTATATTCATTTTGTTTGTGAACTGCTGCTTTGCGTAAGCTTACTCTTTTTATAGAAGGCTTTTTTTTTAATCAACACCTGTGTTAAAGCAAATCAGTCTCTATTACATCGGAGCACAGTCACAAAAGAGCTCGTATAAACACTATTCAATATTGAGGTACATTTGGTTTAAGAAATTTTGTTCTGCATTAGAATGACAAAAACATCAAAATAATCCTACTGAGATAGCTGATGTTTACAAACTAAAAAACAGGAATGTGAAAACTATGAAGATAAGCTGAAATGAAGCACAAAACAACACAGGAAGCCAGCAAGAACTGACCACACCTTTTAAGAGTGGAAGACAATGATTAGATCAGATGTGGAAATGACTCCAATGAGTACATTTTTGGAAAGATGTGTGGAAAATACAGAATGATTTAAGAGAAACTTTCATGCTATTGCCAAAAAAAAAGAAAAAAAGACTCATCCAAATTACATCATTGGGAGGAGTTAAAGATATGCTCTGTTGTATTTGAAGGTGGAAAACTATCGTACTTCGCTACAACAACCAATTTAAATGAAAATTAAAGTTAACCGCATTAATCCCTAATGTTTCTTCTTTAAGTAGAAACCTCTTAGTCCATCAAGGTTCTTCCAGATGTTGAAGGACCAGGAAAGCTCCCTCTTCTGCTTCCTGGACTTCTCCAAAACCCATTTGCCAGCCGCTCCTACAGGCACCCCTGAGATCTTGCACCAGCGTAATTTTCTGCCAACACACCATTATTCCAAAACATCACCACAAAACATACACCAAAAAAAGAAAAACAAAGCACTTCAGCATTTACAGAGCTGAGAGAAAAGAGCAAGAAGAAACCATACACAGGCAACTTCCATATATACGCGTATGTTTAAATAAAAATCAGAGACCAGTTAAGAGACCAGTTACCAGGCTTTCTGAAGATACCAAACAAAAGTCAGCAAATAGTTTATACTCACAAATAACAGAAAATGAGACACCAATAGGCACTTTTCCCTTGCTTTTTTGTTGAACAGAGGATTGTTTTGGTCCTGCTTCTTTCTGGTATGTTCAACTATTTGGTCCTTACTGTGTTCGTATGTACTACAAAAATAAATAGTCATTAATTAATTTTAAGTAGCAGGCACAGATTCTCCCATCCTCTGCTGACTTAATTTTTTTGTACTTAATGGAAAATAAGAAAAGCTTTATGATTTTTTTTTAAAGCGTACACCACAGCCCTACAGAAAACAGATTTTCATGTCATTGAACAAAATGACAATTCTCCTAAAGGGCTATTTCATAATTACATCATGGACAATCTCTCTCTAAACAGAAGTCTGGGTAGGTTTTAGAGAGCGTTGCTTCCAGAAAAAAGAGAGTGTGCAGACAAACATACAGCACAATGAGATCTTCGCCAAGACAGAGAATCATTCCTAAACAGCAACCCAAGATTTTTTTGTAAAGACAGACAGCTCCCCATCCCCAAAGGGAGCAGAGGTGTATTAAATTAGTGTACTGAAGTCCAAACCACCTATCATACTGGTGGAAAAGAAGATCATCTTCCTTTTAGTCTTCTTCCTGTATTTCATTTCCTCCAGGTTTCCTGGCAAGCCTAACTGAAGACATGGCTGGGTCTCTGCCATTTTTAAATAAATTATCAGTTTGACAACAACTTGGACATATGAGTACTCAGCACTGGTACAGTCAAGCGATCATAGTAAATGAGCTCCTGAGAGATATGCATATCTGAAACACTTCTGTATTCGTTCATCTAGAAACCCTGAAGCACAAGAACCAGTAAGGGGAAAGGGAAGACAGTCAGAGGTCTAGCTGAGTTATTATTTTTCATTATAAAAATGATTTTGTAAAATGGCAGAATAAATAGCGGAAAGCTCCACTGTCTAGCTCCAGAGATAAAAGTATGAAGTTGTTTATTTTTCTGGCTCCTAGCTATCAGTATCAAAACCAGATTTTATTTTTCTAATGTACTCCATCTCATGGAATAAATTAACCAACACAGCTTAATGCAATAATATTCTCCCAGAGATCCTCTTCTTCCACAACCAGGCTGCACTGTAACATACTTAAAACAGCATTCTGCACACTCACTGCCTCTACCACCTCTCCTCCAGGTCTACTCATTTTGTGTGCTGTGCTGTTTCCTGACATACAAAACCACAAATGTTTCTGAAGCCACGACGTGTATGGTATCAATGAACTGAGTAATCTCAAGTCAGTCTTGGGGTGAGGAGTTATCTTTGAGCCAAATCAGATTCCCCCATTCAGTATGCTTGCTATGCACCAAAAGCAGAGAGATGTTTCTGGCCATGGGTTTTCACTTTTTGTCCCATCCCAGTACCTGAGCACAGCCGTGGTGATACCGCTCCGAACAGCGGCATTTCCCACACTGGTCCTTAAAAGATTCCCAGAAGTCCTTTGGCAGACTCGAATTCTTGGGGGAAACATATATATAAGGGACGCAGCTGGAAAACTTGCATGGTGGCTACAGCCACATACAGCTGCTAAATTCTGCTCTGAGCTGGTAAGGTGATAACCTCTACCAGGAACAGGAATGCTGAACATCAGTTCCTACTTCATTCATCGTTTGGAATCTCTTACATGCCTCAGATTGCTTTTGATGGATTTTATGTCCAGAGACAACTTCCTAAAAGCTTCCAACTTGCAGTACAATTAAACAGAAGAAGCTGATGAAGCTGTTTTACATGTTCAGCATGTCAACTAAATCAAGACTTCCACTTGAGCAACGTGACTTTACCCATGTGAATCAGAGCAGGCTGAGCGCTGGTAGATTACAACAGCCAACTGTTGTAAAGGTCTCCTCTACTTTTTTCTCATCTTGTGATGCTGGATGAAGACAACAGTGTTAGAGCAAGATGAATAAAGAGCTACTTCAAGTCGGGAAGTAAAGCAGGCATTTGCCATAGAAGCGTCTCAGAGTAAAGTCAGATAAATTAGGATGGGAATTACTTCATTCGATAAATAATGCCAAATTAAGTAATTAATAACCCTTTAGTGATAGTAAGGATATCTATATCAGAATGAAGTAGATTTTTAGATGTTGTAATAGTGAAATACTCATCTTTCTTCAGACTGTTCTATGGCCAGACAAGCTGACCAAGCTGCACGTCCCAGATGGGAAAAAAAATAAATAAATCTACAAAATCCCCAGGATTTCCACCCCAGATGAAACTGAAAACTCCAGCATAAACTCAGACCAGTGTGAATTCATCTCTCCTACTTCTCTCTTCCTATTAAAAACAGGAATATTCTGTTGCTGGCCTTATATTTCTAGAATACAAGTAACTTTCAGAATTTGGACCCAAACTACCAGGCAAGCATTCTACAACAGTGCCTACTGAACAGATTATTCTTTAAATGCCTATTAGAAGAGCAGTTCCAGCAAGTCGAATGTTTTTATGTGAGAAGTACCTCTACAAAATCACTGAACTCACTTGACAAGTTTCTATAAACAAACTGCAATATTCAGTGGCTAGTTTGGTCATTGCTTCAAATGAATGTTTTCAAATAAGAGAAACAGAAGAAATTTTTAAAAATAGGAGAAACAACACTATTTGTAATAAAAGTCTTCCAATCTAACGTGCTACTCCTGCACACACACATACTTCTCCTCATACGTGATTTTTCACAAAAAATGGCACTGTGAGAATGAAGTGTTGTAATATAATTCATTTAAAATTTCCAAATTTTGCATATCACTAGAAATTACATACTGTTCAAAAACTATTAATTGAAATAAAAGTTCTGCAACTGCAAATTTTTTACAGCATCTAACATCACAGAACTTTACTTAGTTTTTAAAATTTAAGGTGATGAAGACTGTTCAAAACTTACAAAGCCATAAGAAGCTGGGTGTAGATTAAAACTACAGTATAACATACATTACTCCAGGTCAGCAGTTTCCCTACTGCTCCAAGGCTTTAAAAGAATATTAAGGAAAAAAAAATACTGTAGATACCAGAGCCTTCTAAGGTCAAACCTAAGTAATTTTCTTAACTGGGGAATTATAACACAAAAATGTTCTTAAATATGTTGAGAGCACAGTGTTGATATTGACTTAAAAAAAAAAAAAAAAGAACACCTCGCTGAATTCATTTCATCTATAACAAGCGAATTCATAAACCCAAATGCAAGGACTACATGAAATGGCTTGGCAACAAAACACATTAGGAAAGGCAACAGAGGAATAGAAAGGCTTCCTGTTTCTCTGTCAACGATTCTAAAACAGCAATATGAAAAAAACAACAATGGCAAGTCAAGATCACAAAACATTCTAACATAAACCTCAAAGACTAGCATCTGTTGCCTTTTGTTTATTTTTTGCAATATACTTTGGACCCCCCGATTTTACTCTTGGAAGACAGTTAAACCATTCAAGCCTATGAGCAAATTTAATATTTTAAAAGGTTATGCTAAAACTAGTATATACCAATAGCCAAACTGCAACATACAGCCTAGATCTCAGGAGGATTTAAAATATAGTTCTCAGAGGTCCTTGAATGAAGGGCAAAAATAAAAGTAGAACTTGAGCCAAAGCCATTCTGCTTCACTCTCAAGACAACTACAATGCACAGATGCAACCTGAAGAATACACGTTTTATTACTTTTTAATACATATTTTTTTGCTTCAGATTGGAAGAGAAGTCCTGAATTTCCTAAGGCTCCATTAAAAGTCCATATATAAGAAAAACAAATCCATTCATAGCAATCCAAGAACAAACTAGTTCAAGGAAACAATAAAATAATCAGTTCTGAAGACAGAACAAAAATCTTCAAAAGTCATTAAAATCAAAGCATATTAGGTTTATTTTCTCCCTTTTTTTTTCCTATGATGTAACTTTTCACTTCACACTTCATCCTTTACTGTTCTGCAGTACAGCACTATTTAGCAATTTCTACCAAATTCCCTCTGATCTTGTTGTTTTTAAGTTAGACAAACTTGAAAAGGCAAAGCCACCTAGATGGAAGTTTCCAAGCCAAAGAATGCTTCAGATCAAGAATAATACTGATTTCCGAGTTCTCTGATAGCTTTATTTCATTCTCCCTCAAAACCTATGCCAACCCTAAATGGGTAAAATTATCTGCAGAGTTTTCTGGGTACTCTTGAACTGGGACCATGTGCAGTCTTTAAAATACATGGATTCCATGAACGTATTTTCAGCTGGCACAAAAATTAGGGCAAACAGCTGCAACTGCATAAGCATATATGACTTACTATAAAATGCCTTCCTATTAAAATGATTTGAGAGACATGATGGCAATACACACAGCTTGGGAACTGCCAAGCATATCCTCCCCAGTGTTACAGCAACTGCTCACAGGGAGATATATTTCCATCACAGCCACACCAAGTAAGGACCATTAAGGATTTAGCAATATGTTTGTTCATTCCTTTACACAAGGTGCCACTAAATCGCCTTGGATCTGTGGAAAATAGAAGCCTACTAACATTTGTAACAGAATACTGTCAAAACAAACATGAAAACTACAGCTGTCTTCCTCAACTGCTTCCATTCATATGAATGGGCTGGTTTTTCATAGAGAATATCAGCATCTCGCACCACACAAAATGTGGCATGTTATTTCACCACTCCAAATCCTGCCAGTGATACTTCTTGCTCTATAAGTAGCCCACTGGCACCATTCCTGCAGAAGACCAACCTACAAAACCACAGCATGGCTTCAGCTCAGGGTCACAAGTTGTTCTGACACCAGCAGCCAACCAAGAAGCGTGCCTGACATCAGAGGCATTGAATAACTGCTTCTCAAATGGCAGGAGGCTGAAAAGGTTACAAATTCTGCACGCCTTGGCTAAGAAATATCTTTTTGCAGCTGCAAGGGAGAAAAGATAATCTGAACATACAGAAGAAAGGTGAATCCTTGCAGGCACAGAAGGGGTAGGGAACATGGACAGTCCTTCACTGTGCACACACAGACGACATTATCAGCCAGTTCTTGAATTGAATTAAATTACACAAACATTACAGGAGTTATAGTAACAGCTAAAGTAAGTTAGAAACAATACTGAATGCAACAGAAACCGTTGATCTTCTTTGGGACAAAGACTGAAATGTCAGACTATTTTTTTAGTTAATAAATATTCTAGACTATCAAAGCCAGAAGATGCTGTTTTGATCTGCATTCTTCTGCAGAATGCATTAGAAAAGAAATTACATTTCTCAACATCTGGTGAAGGATCAGGTTTCCAAGGAGATGAAGTCTGGGCCTTGGATAAGTAGCCTTACTGAAGTTTTCCAATGAATTGAGGTAAAAAACACAGGTGCAATGCGCACTTCATGCTGGTGAGCTACCTGCCTTGACATCCACCTCATTCAATAGGAAATTCACTTAAACATACACCACAGGTTATTTGACAATATTCAAAGTGATTAGCTACAAGTAAGAACAATTTGATAATCATGATTGGGATATAACTCAATACACTAAATCTTTAAAGCAAAAACATTTTCATTTTGTTAAGTGCGCCATTTAGTGCTTTATTTCTCCCAAGTGTCTTGGGTCTCACCTAGTTAACACTATAGGAATATGCAAAAGCCATATACAGATTTTTGGGTTTGTTTTGTTGGTGTTTAAACCACCCAGATGACCACCTTACATTTGCTCTGACTAAACATGGAACACATTTATAATTACAATGCAGGACAACCACCAATACATGTGCGTGTGCATAACCACAAGAAGCAGAGTATACTTCTGCTCTGTTTTTTCAGTCCACTGTCTAAAACCTACTGCAAGACCGAGCCTCAAAGCTTCTTCAGTGCTTTTGAAATAGCCACAAAATACCTTCTTTCCTTCTTCAAGCACGTTCAAAACACAGACCCTAACATCTACAGTATGATCAGAGGTTTCAACAACTAACTGTAAAAGTCATTGCTGAGTTCACTCATCATCTCATTTATTACATTTATCTAAACCAATTATTTTGGTCCCAAGTTTTGTAAGTACGACAACAGTCAAAGTGAAAGTTTCAAACCACATTTGAGATATTAAAAAGAGAAATCTTGAGTATTCTTTGCGTTCTGTAGACTTACTGAGAACAAGGAAGCTACGCAAGCTTAGAAATATGCATTTATTCTGGGCTTCTCTTTGCAATCATTTACATATGCCTTTACACATTTTCTGTTGAAGAAAATTAACTTTTCAGAGAACTTTAAACTTTCTAATACTTGGAGATATAGCTAGCTGCTTTTTACTGCTTTTCTGTCCTCTTTCCGAAGTACACTATGGGCAAACTGATGATAAAAGTTAAAAGCGTACACATTACAGAACTAGGAGAAAAAAAGGCACTATGGGATCCATCAAATTCACCTTGCTTGACCTAACAACTACGTATTCTTTCAGGTTTTCCTGTACCTCCTGTCAAAGCATTAGTGCACAGACAACTGGCTCTGTGTTGAAAACAAAAGATTGAAGTTGAACACAAAAGCACTGTATTCATGCTCATCTAAATCAATTAACCTGCACGTTTCTATGTATTTCCAGTGTGCTTGAGAGCAATTTGCTTTTTAAAAATGTTCTTATTCATCTGCAGCATGCAGGTGGCAGCTATCACATTAGGTCCCAGCTTTGTCATCATTGTCTTGGATAGTGTTAAGGAACTGCATGTAACTAAGCGCTGCCAAGGAAATCCAATGAATGTTCATTTGTTCCTATTCCCGGTTTCCCCAAAGAATCTTTGAGAGCAGGTATTTGGAGGAAAACAAACATCTCCAGTAAGGTCCCCCTACAAACACTACCTTCCTGATACATATACCCTTAGCAAGGGTCCCCAAGCATAGCAGGTTTCCTGGAAGCTGATGGTGGCAATGACTTGGCAGAGGGACTACCTTCAGTTCTGGCTTTGCAGAATCCCAGCTACAGCTCAGGTAGTTTACAGACACTCCTGCACCATCCTGAGGGGCCTTGTAGGGAAGCTCAAACCAAAGCAGCTATTCCCAGTTTCCTATGGTACTTCTGTCTCACCTAGGCGGTCTTCAGATGTACTCCTCCTTTTACAGGCCTTGAGTCTACACAGCACCATCCAGCACAACGGTCACGTGGACGGGCAATGGAAATGCACAGCGTAAGAAGAAAATATGGGATGAAACAGCGTGTTAATCTCTAACCACAGTATTTTGTTGCTATTTTACAGTCTTGTTTTCATACGTAGACATAAAAATCATGAATGGTCATGAGAAGTACAAACCCACAAAACCTAGAAGTAGTAAAGGTTTTCCCCTCAATACGTAAATACGGTTTAAAATATTTGGACGATAGGTCTACAGTTGCTAACAGCTCAAATAACTGTTTACATCTGCATATTCCTAGAACACACAAAATGTGCATTCTTTTGGGGGCAGAGTTTACCTTCAGCCTTCTGCAAGACCATGTACTGAGACATTTAGCCAGTACTAACAGTTAAACAAACAGCCTTCCTTTTCCCCCTACAAACCTAGCTGCAGCCTGTGTATTATCAGTTGCTCCCACTTAAGAAGTCCTTTGGATAAAAGAGGACTGAACAGTCCAGGGCAGGTCCTTTATCTAACCCACTGAAAAGAAATTAAAATGACATTTCATTCTGAACGTTCAAAGGCCAAGGTTTTGAAGAAATTTCTACTTAGACTCAATTTTATAAAGAGATTAAAAATCATTTTAAAAGATGATCGTTATCTGTAGCTGACCCCTTCTCCCTCCAATACCATGCAAACACTTAAAAATCTCTGTGAGCCTATTTGCTTCAGAAGCAAGCACACACACCCACTTGTTTCCTCGCTGTTATTTTTGAGTACTAAATCTTTCCAGAACTGTCACAATCGAGGCACTGGAGTAGCAGAAACTTCGACCATTAAGAAGGCAAATGGATTCTCCGGGAAGTTAAACAAAGAAACGAACCAGACCAAAAAACACAAGCCGGCAAAATCCTGATCCTGGGAAGCCACCGTCACGTTCCCTCCGCCCACCGGGGATGCCCCAGCCGCAGCTCTGCCCCCGCGGCCGGGAGCCGCCAGCGGCCGCGCCTCGCTCCTACCCCGCCTGCCCCAGCCCCCGCCCCGGCCCCGGCCCGGTCCGACCCGTCCGAGCCGCAGCCCCCCGCGTCCAGCCGTCCCCCCGTCGGCCGGGGGCGGGGCGGGGCGGGGCGGGGCGGGGGCAGCGGTCGGCTGCCGGTCCGGCCTCCGCTCGCCCTCCGGGGGGCGCCGTCTCCTGGGCCGGGGGCGCCGTCTCCTGGGCCGGGGGGCGCCGTCTCCTGGGCCGGGGCCCGCCCCCCCTCCCACCGCCCCCCGCCCCCCGCCCGCCCGCCGGGGCTCACCGCCGGCACCGCGCCCCGCCCGGGCCGGGGGTGCAGCCGTCGGTCGGCGAGGCGCTCGGCACAGCAGCCCCGTCCGTGACCTACTTTCTGCCTGGCTCGCCACCCAGCGGCGCACCACTAACCTACTTTCCAGCCAATGGCACCCTCCGCCGGCCCCGCACCGGACGCGGCCGCCCGCCAACGGGCGAGCGGCTCCCCGGCGGCCCCGTCCAATCGGCTAACTGCCGGGCCCTCCCGGAGCGCCAGCCAATCGGCTAGGCGTCTATGCGCTTTGGTCCCGCCCCCCCGGGCGGAGGCGCGAGGGCCCGGATGTGGCGGCGCGGCAGTTGGTGTTGTTGGCCGCGGGTGCCCGGCGGGGCGTCGGGAGCGGCTCGCGCTCTTTCCGAGCTCCGCCATTTTCTCCCCTCCCCTCCCCTCCCTTGCCGTCCTACCGGGCCGCCGCAGTGCTGTGAGCGGCAGGCGGACAAGGTCAGTGTACAGGTCGGCGAAGCACCGAGCGCCTTCGGGCAGCCTGAGTTCAGAGAGTCTATGCAGCAGCGCTGGCACGCGCAGGGGTGTTTTGTAGGAACATAACCACAGCGTGGTTGGTTTCAAACGCCAGCACGTGTGTGGTTGTACCATCGCTACATCTCGTTATCGGTGCCACATTGTGATTGACGTTTCCTGTCATGTGCTGCCACGCCACAGGTGTTTGTCGTACATCTGTAAAGAAAACATCGCTGAAAAAGCTCGGGCTGTAGTACTACCAACATCACAGTGCAGCAGGGGTTGTTCCATCCCACTATCACGGAATGTGCACACATCCCGTGACAGGATTAAGGTTTGGTTTCCACTTAATTGGGACTAAACACAGGCACCAAGGAGCCCCTGCTGGACGCGTACCTCCTGCCCCCATCAGAATAGCCCTGCTCAGTGAACAGCCCTCCAGCAGGACAGTGTAAATGAACTATGTAAGCCAAATGTATACCATGAAAGAAAAAGAAAAAAACACATCTTGTTTTAGCAACCATTTTGCTGCTTTGCTTTGCTTTAGTGCACAGAAGTTATGGAGGTGGAGAAATCTCCTTGACTACTTCTTTCTCACAAGTCTTTGTTGTTTCCATTGTTGTTTCTACCCACCTGCAGAAATAATCTTCCGTATTCGTTCAGTCACGTACCGGCTGTTTTAATGAGCCCAGTCACTGTCATAGGGAACGATGCCAAGAGTAATGATCTTTAGTTATTTCTGTAGGAAAGCAACTTATCAGGCCATATGTCATATTTCCAAGTAAATGATTGTTTTGAATTGTGTTTATACTGTAGTTTCTATTCGTGAGATATTGAAGGAAATAAGAGCATCTGGTTAATCAAATTCTGGTTTTCAGCATATGATGATGTATACCAATCCTGTTCCGCTACTTTCTTTAAAATTTTATTTTCAAGTTCAGTGCAGTGAATTTATCTCTGTAGGTCAATAAGGCATTTTAGAGAGCTGTTATACCTTTAATATTTTAAGGGTGCAGAGTTTATCACTGAAGAGCTAAGAAATCACAACTTGAAGCTTAATGAGATCTGAGTTCCACTATTATCACCAGGAGTTTGCATCACCCTTATACCATGTGTTTATAAACACAAAAAGCAGATAGAAGGGGTAAAACCTGAGCACAGGTAGGATATTTTTTACTTACAGGTTAATTCTTGAAGAGGCACTTGAAACTGAGATGATACTGCAAATTGTGGAACCTGCTAGAAAGACCAGCTCTGTCGTGTGCATGGTGCACAGGTGCTTCCGTTTCAATAGCAGAAGCATTTCCTCTTCCAGTCAACTCTGACCTAATTTTCAGAATTTGTTCTGTGTTTAGAGAAGGTAGTAAATTACTCTTTGATCAGAAATGTAGCTGCCTCCTTAGCTATATAAGCGTGAATGGTTACACCATACTTACACATCAAGAATTTGGACTCATATGTGGCTTCATTTTATGATGTAGAAACAGGAGGAGCATCTGTTATGTGGTGACTGTACTGAAAATTGTGATTATTAATAGGAACAACTAGCCCGTGTTCCAGCCTATTGCTTTTCCGTACTCCATTCATGGTTGAATACTACAGTAGCCACTTTCCTACACTTAGATTTATGACGTTGTATCAAGAAGAGTAGGGGGTATGTTCTTCATCAAATACAGCCTACCTAAGGTATAACGGGGCTATGTATCAGGAGGTTCACTTTAGAATCTACAATTTTTCGTTAATTTTGTTCTAGATATCCCGTTATATGCTCAAAAAGTAGTCTGCTTTGGCAGTAACCTGCCAAATTATTTCTTTGATGTTTTAGTTATCTTTTCTCTGAAGCATGGTTTGTGACCCCAGTTAGAGATACAGGGAGACACATCTCTGAGTCTGTGGAGCATGGGTGCTTGTAATGTAGCTTGTTGATATTATTTTACGTGTTTATTTTTTAATGTCTTCCAAAATATGTCCAAGATAAGCTGTGTGTTAGCAACAAATGGTGGATCCAGTTGCTGTACATTTTAAACATCTGCTTTTTGCTTATAGATTTTCCGATATGCAATATTAACTTCCCTGTTTTACCCTTCCATCAAATCTCTTCCTCAATTTGACTCTTGGAAATTTACTGTGACATACAAGTTATAATCTTACCTGCAGTAGGAGTATCTATAGCTCATAGAAAGTTTGCATGACTTAGTGACTTGAATACCTGAACTTCTTGTTCTGTCTATATGTTACAAAACCCAGAAAGACTTATATTTATCACCGTGTTGCACAAAGCTCGTGACGTGCTTCAACCCACTTATAAGCTTGGTGCTGTTTGCAGACTGATGAAAAAAAAAAAAAGTTGCAGTGATGTTCTATTTATTATAGTCTGTCACAGTTCATGTGTGGCTGGCTCAAACATAAGTAAAAGAGAAAAAAGAGGCAAAAGTTTTGTCTCAATGTGCTATTGCTTACTCATTCCTTTCAAGGTTCTTCAAATTCTTGAGAAATTACAACACACGAGCCAGGCAAATATTATTTTTTTCTGCTTTTGTTTGTGGAAACACTTGCCAATTTAAAGAGTGTATACTTCTACCACAATATTTCCACATTTGAGCATTAAAAATCATAAAACTAAATATAATGCAATAAATGTTGACGTTTCCATGTGTCTGCTTCCTTTTGTACTTTTAAAAACCGTTCTTCATCCTTACAACCTTTGTAATCATTTCAGAAGGTAGAAACTTATTTCAGGAAAAAAAAAGTTCTGATACAATCCATAGATTTCAGCCCCAGGGTCTCTAAGAACACCAATTAATATTCTGAGACTCAATAGGAACTCACAAGAGTTGGCAATCCAATATTTGGCAGCATAACAGGAACAGGAAGAAGGGTCTAATGAGGAAAACTAGGTTAAGGCCAGAGTGTTAAGAAATTCTGAATACTTCTGTGCACTACTTGTTCAGTCTTTACGGATGGCTCAGGAAGAAGAATTTGTGTCTTTATCTGGATTCAAACTTAATGGAGGTCAAAACACTTTCAGAGCTTTTACTTCATTAAAAATATACAGAATTTAATTAGTATTTCAGAGGATGGAAATGTCAGAACTGAAGGAGAGAGAGCAAATTTTAAATATGTTTAAAATGTTTTAGTGAATTAAATATTCTAAATTAAAGATCTTAAAGGCTATAGAAAGACAGCCTTTTCAAATAACATTTTTTTTTCCATCAAGGGCTTTTCTTCCTACTTTTTCTGTCCTTTTTTTTTTTTTCTGGAATGTTACCCAAATATTTACTAAAGTTTTATTTACCATTTTTGTTGATAAATAATCATTCTTATAGTAATTTTAATTCAATACCATATTACTTTCTCTCTTTTACACATCATGCAAAAATCTAGAGGTAGCTTGTGTAAGATTCTTACAAAAAAAAATCTAGCAGCAGCGATTTTGTTGATATAGAATTAAACCAAAGACACTCTTGAAATTTCTGGCAGCATTTCATCATGATTTATTGAATACATTAAGACCCAGGATAGCATTTTACTGTCTTTTCTTGGGAGAGGATGTTACAGTTGTTTTATGGTCCCTTGGCAGCTGCATCTTTGAATAAAACTAATCTGTTTCTTTCATACTCTCAAGGAAAGCTATAACTTTTATGGCTTTTTTTTTTCTTCATACTTCTTGCATCCTTACAAGAGTGGTGTCAGCTTCACTTGAACAGTGGTATGAGAAAGATAATCTTTCTCTTGGAATACTGGTAAAAATGTTAGGCATTAGTTGCTGCATTTCAGACAGTAGCAGCACTCCACTGTGGTAAACTTTAATTTATGCTTGGAATAAAGTTTTGTTCAAGAATAGCAGATTCATCAAAGCTGTAAGCTAAATTTCACAGAGTAGAGACAGGAAGGCAGTACATATACAGCTTTGACTTGAAATGAGGATAAGAATCAATGAGAAAAAAAGCAACAAGAAGTCTTCCTGATGATGAACTGATCATAGGAAACTTAAATGAACCTTGACTTGATCGTTTTAAAGGATAAATAAGCAAAACCAGTAAACCAGTTGAAGAGAATGGGATAGCTGGAATTGTAAATGTCATTACAATATTTGAATTCTTCCTTTTTTTTTTTTTTTAAACTAATTAACAGTCACAGACTGTATTAGTTAAATGTATATAATAACCCCCCTTTTACAGATTGGGTAAACAGACCTGGGCATTAATTGAGTTGGCCAGGGTTACACCCACATACTAAGTCAGATGCAAAGCCACAATTATAAGTGGGGTGCCTCATTGACAGCCTTCTAAAGAGTTTGGTAGTCCACTCAGCAACTCTGCTTATTTTCGCATATCGCTTACACAAAAGGTTTTAGCTATTTTCCAGATACAAGGAAAACTTGATGCTTGCAACCCCTATTCTAAAAAGAAGCAGTGAAATACTTAAAGACTAGGGTCTTGGTTCTATTTTCACTTAGTGCTTAGAAAGCCAATAAAAGCAGATCACTTAACAATCCAAGGTTTTATTAGAGGATGGTGTAATTTGACTCCATTCCTTTAGGATTTTCATATTGACAGGTTGTAATGTGACAGTGAGAGAGTGATTCTTGGCCTTTGATCTTGTAAATATACTGGACTTTATTCTGATATTCTTAATTCTTAAGTCAGAACTCGCCATTGATTTCACAGATTCCATTAGGCACTTGGAGTAAGGCCTCTGAGGTTAAGCATGTCACAGTTTGTTACTTCCCCTCAACATTACACGTGTCTGTATTCCTGACAGTGTTTTAAGGTAACATGCTTTCAGAGTAGTGATTAGCTGTAGCCTAGTAACTGTCTTTTAAAGCAAAAAACAATGCAGCTTTTACGTTCACAGTGAGCTTTGATTCCTCCATTGTCTACAGATTATGTTAATTAAGTAGTCTATTAATATTACATTGCTACATAATAATGTTAGAGAAACAACCTTTTTGTTGCCACAGAAGATATATGCTATTTTAAAACCAGAACAAAGCACTTTCTGAGGCTTACTAGTATTTCAGCCGTAGGTGTGCCTGGTGTGCCATAAATTGGAAAGCTGGGAGGACTCCATCTTGTTATTAGTTTATGTAGAAAGACAGGAAGTACTTAGGGAAGGTTTCCCTCTTGTTCTGAGATCCAGGAGTTACTAAGCCAAACACATGAATCACAAAGCAGACTAGGAGGGAGTTTCTGAGTGTGGCATGAAAACAACAACTGCATTTTAAAGACTGAAAAGTCAAACAATTTGGTACTTCTGTTCTGCTCCAGATTTTTCATGGAGAATAGCAACCCTGGTAATATTTGACAACACAAAGTCTTAGTGCGTGAAATGTGAAGTTTATATAAGAGATACTATCTTACTCATCAGCTGTTCTATTTTAAGCCCTGCTCGACATAGGGACTTTCATTTTGTGATCTATTTGGACAGTAGCTGGCAGATTAGAATTGCACAGTAGCTGGTATCTTTACAGTCTAAAGGATACTCAATCTTGTAACATCTATTCTCACAGTTGTGCTCAGTCACTTATATTCCATCTTGGTGTGTTGTCTTTTCTCACATATATTTTCTCTCCATTTGATGTTAAAATAAAGGTCAGCGTATCATCAGCATTAACATTAGTCCATAGTAATGTTTTGCTATGATGTGATCTATATATCTATGTACACAACATATGCCATAAAATTGATGTGACATTTCAGTGCCTGAAAAAGGCAACAAAAATGAATCCATAGTAACGTATGTTGGGGATAAATTCCAGTGACTAGCACAAATAACAGAGAAGACTGTGTATGTTAATTATATACAAAAACAAGTTACATAGATCATTTAGATCCACTTGGAAATATTAACACTGCATAAATATGAAATGGATGCCAGACTGTAACCTAATTCCAGAATCTAGCAATTGCACAAGTAGCTTGCAAATTCCCATAAAATTCTAGAACTTCATCTATCCATTCATGTAGATGGAAGTAAGTCTTTGTGTATGTTAAATCCCAATCATCTCTAAAAAAATGGCAAACAGTGATGACAGAGGCTAAAGATACCTGTTCCCAAAGATGCTTGGGAAAAAGATTGATGAGATATGGGTACTGCCTGGGTATGGCATGCTTTAGACCCTTGTACAAAATTTGAAACTAATGAAATTTGGGGTACTCTGCATATTCATTTATGACTTTTATTACTTCAATTTCTTTGCTTGCTTCAATGTGTGGGAAGATGTCTGTATTTATTTTATAGGTTTGCATCATCTTTAGGTATCCTACAGACCAGTGCTTGGACCGGAGATTAAGAAGCAACTCATGAGATTACAGGGGACTCTAACAACTTAATGACAGGCCAACTTGCAACACGCAACAAAATAAAATCCTGCACAGAGATTTCTTCACATGCATGTACTCCTGCTGCAGGTCATCTGGGTCAGAGAGCTGAACCAAGCTAAGCATGCCTCAGTGTCAAAGTTGGTAAGGTACCCAGAATTCTTCCTCTTATGAAGAGAAATTCTGTCCTAAAAATCTTCTCTGACTTTTTTTTTAGGAGAATAATAATTATATTAGGTATTTGCTTTTCTACTGTTATTTTCAACTTGCTCTTTTAATTAATTCAAACTTCAAGTTGCAAGTCATAGATAAGGGTAGCCAATTATTTTGAATTTCCTTGGTATTGCTCCCATAATACTTATGTTGTGTCACACTTAATTATGTTGATGGTATAAAGTAGCATACAGGTTTTCCTACATAATTCTTTTAATTTTGTCTTGGAAAATGCTACGCCTGTCGTAAATACGACCTACACCATCCATAGTATAATTTTACTTAAATACAATATAACTGCTCTAAGTAAAGTTTCAGCAGGCTCTTTTTACTTCAGTTTTAATGACTATTCCCTAAGATATTGTTTATGCTTTAATATCAGTAGTTGGTTACATGACTTCAAGATCTTTCTGAAAAAAATAACTGAGTGTATACAGCATGTATAAATGCCAAGCATGAAAAGATTAGTAAGGGTGGATAAATATACTCATGACAGCATACACTTTGCCAAAATTGTGAATTGAATGTCTGCTTTTTACAGATCTGATCTACATTTCATTAAGTCATTTGATAGACTCTCTTAAGTCTTAGTCTTAATCTTTGGATCAGGTCTTTGGATGAAAAAAAGTGTTTGTGTTTGTTTTTATTTTCCAGGTTTTTATGTGTTGTGTTGTGAACTGGATGCAAAGCTATTGTTCAAGCTGAACACAGTATCTGTAAGTACGCAGATCTAGTTATTAGTGAGTAATGAAATGCAGTCCACAAAAGGGCTTAAATATTGCCAGTGTTCCTAGCTTGTCAATGCACTGCTTTTGTGATTTAGTAGTACATACCTATTTACTGAGAAAATATTCATTATCCATGCTAAAAGTTACAGAACAATCTCACAGAAGGAGAGTATAAGAGATCTACCACAGACTCATGAAGTTACTTCAGACTAAATCCTTATTTCTTTTTAAAATGAATTATTTACTTAAACATTTCTGGATCTGGGTCTCTGACCTTTTGTTTATTTTTAATTAAATGGGGATAATATTTTACTTTGGGTATTGCTTCAAAGCATATTTTAAAATATTTTTAGTCTCTAGGTTCTCCACTAAAATACAGGATAAAAATACAAATCATTGTCATGCCTTTTTTTTTTTTCTTTTTTTACCAGGGTTCTTTTGTGGTACACCTAATTCTTTTTTCATGCTATTGTTTTTCCCTTGTGGTATTAGATACTAGCTTGAGGTTCAGAGGATAAAAGGCTAAAGTGCCACAAATAAGCATTTAAGATAATCAGAAATTATATTAATTAGGTAATGTAAAGTTTCTGCCACTAATGAAAAAAATGACTTCTATATTTTAGCGTCTCTGCAAACATTTCTGCATATTACACTTGGTATTTCTCATGAATATTGAATTAGTGAGTTCCCAAATACTAATCAAAAAATCTTTCATCACACACAAAATGGAAATATGAACTGCAGCCAATATTCACTTGCAATACTAGAAATGCATTCTGCTATAAATTATATCTTATGAAACCCTGTGGAGTCCATTTGGATTGTGTAATAAACCATATTTTTGTGTATTATTTCTAATATATTACTAGTATTACAGTAATTAGTATAGTGCAGTAGTAACTCTCATTAGGAGTGGTTCTATAATGCCAGACACCAGCAAAATAGACAAAGAGTATTTTTGAAAATGTTTAAACAGCATAGAAACCCGTTTCAATTTCAAAAATAATTTAGGCACTTAGAAACTACTTTTTTATTGAAAGCCCGTAGTCCATAGGATTTTATTTGTATAACTCATTTGAAGAATGTAACAATGGGATTTCTTCAGATTTTATCCTGGTTCCTCATTAAAATGTTACAGTTTATGTATAGACATTGGAGATTTCAATAGACATAATAATGAAATTCAAAATAATTAATATAGTTTAAATGTACCCTTAACTGAACGTTTGCTCCAAAACTGAAGATTTAAGCAAGATGAACAAGAAGTTGCTAGAAAGCTTGTCCAAGCAGTATCTTCATTTTCATTCCTAAATTTAAAATGATGGCAAATGGGGAAAACAGATGGTTGTATGGTGAAGCAGCAGGTCATTCCCTGTTTCCCAGGAAAAGTGTATTTCATTAATTCAGCTAACACCGTTCATCTCTTTGGTTTTGGCACACAATTGGTCCCAATCATAATGTGTTTTGTCTGGGACTCCCAGCCTCTTGCCTCTTGCCTCACTTTTTTTTTTTTTTTTTTTTGAGTATAACCACCAGTAGAATTGCATTGAAATGATGTTTCAACTATTTACAGCCCTGGTCATTATAGTCATGCCAACAGAAATCTGCAATATATTCATTGACGTAAAGGTCTATGTGTTTATTCTGTAGAAAACAGAAAGACAAATGGACAAAGAAGACATGAAAATAATGTTTATCATAAAAGCTTGCCAAATCAATCAATCATTCTTTTCTTGTCCCTGAGAAAGTAAAGATGACATATCTTACATCTTATAAAGAATCCTAAGGACCTACAGAAAATTAAGGGCAAAAAAGGTTTTCCTTAAGGATGTTAAGCCTTGTGGATCCACGTGCCTCCACTGCATGATTTTAAAGCCTATGTACAAGTCTCTGCTGAGCCCACTTTAAGAAATGTGGTATTGCAATTTGGATCATCTAGGCATGTAAATTACTGTGCTTCAGGAGAAATATTTCTGCTTTGGAGGTGATTTTGGCCTTCCTGAAGCCAGGAGGAGAACTGAAAGAGAGTTCTAATTCTGATAGTTAAAAGTGAAGAAGAAAAGCAAGGAAGGAGGGGTTTGGATTAGTTTGTCTAATGGTGTTAAGGTTTTGAGAGTGAGAGAGTATCTGTTTGGTCACATTGGGTAAGGTTAGCACTGATCATGCAGACACATTTTGGCTTTTTTGAGCCACAGCATACCTGTGTAATGTAAGTAATGTGCCCATATGTTTTATCTTTTTTGCTATGTATATATGTAATTGTATTTCCTAAGTAGATGTGATTTAACCAGACGTATTACTGAAAAAAAAAAAAAAAAAAAAGATTTTACTGCTGTTGGGCATAGTTTCCTTATTACAGCAAAGAATATATATTTTCCTTTTTTTCCAAGGTGTCTCTTTTAAAGGATGTCTATATTTAAGGACTGTAATTGTGGCTGCATAAACAATGTTTTGTGGGTTTGGCCTTTGGCCTGTCACTGAGAAAGCAGTTAAATACACGCATGCCTTATAATTACAAGGCAAATAGTTTGGTCAATAAATAATCATTGATTGTTTGTCTTAAATATTTTTGTGTCTATTTAAGCTGGGGGCTTTCTCCAGATGACGAGAAAACATTCTTGATGATGCTAATCCAAGTTAACTCAGATGTCACATCAGTTGCATAATCTCCATAACTATAATCGTATTCTAAGAAAACCCTTCTTCAGCTGGGTCTTTTTCAGTCTTTTCATGGATATTGTTACTGTTCCTATTGACATGTGAACCGTTTTTACCTCATTTTGGTTCTGCTTTTAAACAAGTTCAGTTGCATTGAGTGCTTTAAAACTAACCTTAAAAGGCATTTCCTTTTATTTACAGAAAGGAGCCATAGTAAATGCTGTATGCTTTTAGGCATTCAAAAAGCTATGTGGACTTGGCTTTCTATGCTGTTAATGGAGTTTGTACAGATTCAGCTGGCTCTCGTGTTTAGCAAATTTATCATATATCTATTTTCTGTCTCTCAACACCTCTGTTAATTTGATGTTGGTCTCTGACTAGCTCTTTATATTTCCATGGTTACTAGTAGTCAGTCACAATGGTTCTGTTAACACCCAAAGGCAGAGCGATTATATCTTTTTTGCTGTAAGAAGAATTAACAGAATTAACAAATTAAACAATATATATACTATTGTTTTTAACACTACAATATAGACTTCAAAAGCTAATTTTCAGTAACTCAGAAAGCGCTTAAGTCTTTTGCAACCATTACAACTATGTCATATTTTTTGTAATGATGAGTTTCTGTTCAAGAACCCGGAGGGTCTTTTTTCTTTCCTTTTTAATATTGATTTAAATTTGCAATAGATTTGGAAGGCAGTGGATTTAAAGCAAACAATTCAGGTTTAGACCTATCCTGTAATCAAGTAGTCACAGGCAAGCATTAATTATTAGTATGTATACAATTGTTCATTTATAAAGATATGAAAAATGGAAATAAGTAGCATGCCTACTTGCCAGAGAATACCAATGTAGACACGTCAAAACCAGACTAGAAATTTCAGATCTCAAAATGCTATATGTCTTTCTTACAAAAGACTGACAGGAAGTCCTTTCTGACTTTCACATCTCATCTCTGGTCAAAACCTGGATTCTTCCCAATAAATTAAGTGCAGAGAATTACATCTTCTGTGAGTGAATCAGAGATGTTATATACCCCTAATAGGAGAAGGCAGCTGGAAGGAGCAATGTTTTTCTGAGAAGTTTTCTTTAGGTAAGACTAAAGCGGTTGTGTTTTTTGTGTGTGTGTGTGTGTTTGTTTTTTTTTTAAAAAAATACTTATGTAGCCATCACTTATATTCTCTAGTGATGAAGAACTCTGTATCAAGGAGAGGTTTCTGGATCTTCTCTGGATAGAGCAGTTAGTGAGTAGCTGGGGGCAGAGAAGCAAGATGAAATGACAAAAGAAAACCAGATAAATGTCTAGTAGGAAGAAAACATCTTGTGTGCTAAAAAGGTTTTGTACAGTGAAGCACTGACTGGAATTGCAGAAGGTGATCCTGTTAAGTAGTGGAGCAAACCTCTGTCAGGTAAAAAGAATGAGACTTTATTGTCACCTATATAGAGTTATTTCAACAAAACATGCAGCAAAGGCAGTAGAATCATCCTAACTGAGGAGGAGAAGACTCCCCCTTTCCTTTCTTTTGGGAGCTTTTATTTTAGCTGGAGATATTAAAACTGCTGAATCACCAAATCAATAGAGGCATAAGCTCCTTCTATGGTCATCATATCAAAGCATAAAATAACTAGTTGTTTCAATAGGAAAGCTGTAGGAGAAGGGAATATATTGATGGGTGAAATGGACCAAAAAGGAAGTATCATATGGTAAAAGGAAAGCTGTAGGAGAAGGGAATATATTAATGGGTGAAATAGACCTAAAAGGAAGTATCACATGGTAATCTATCCATTTAAAAGTTAGGCAATAGCAATGACACAACATTCTTTACTTCAAGGTATGTTTAAATGTCATTGGAGTTCAGTGTTCATAGTATCACAGTGGGATGTGTGGGGACACTAGTAATATTCAAATATAGTGTATGAAAAGTGATATTTGTATGGTTATGTAATGTATCTAAACACTTCCGAGCAGAAACATTGTCCAAGTACACATATGAAGAATTACTGAAAAATGGAACAACAAAACTCTAGCATAGTAATTGTGCTGGCTACTCCACACTGGTCAAAAGCGTAATGGTCCATTACATGTATACAGATGTTAGATTGTCAAATAAAGCTTGCACATCATTGATATTGACAATGATAATTTCTTACACATGTGGAACAATAATAATTATGCATAGCCAATCTGGCAGTTCTGCTATGAGCCCAGGGAACAGAATTTGTGGATCTGGACCTGACTAGGTTGTGCCAGGAAGCATAATTTCTGACCATACTATGAAATTGTTTACATGAAGAGCTGTTTTGCTGTTTATAAAGCTTTTGCCAGAATATTTACAATTTAAATTGGAACAATTTTGTTCTTGGTGCCCATGGGGATTTATGTTTGTTCTGACCTGCTTCTTCTCATTTGTCCAGCTATTCTCAGTGTTTGGAAAGCCAACTTTTGGGATGTTAGCTGTACTTCCATTGTGAAATCTTATTAAGATTCTAAACTTGGCTGTAAGCCTCTCTGATGGACATGAGAGGCCACAACCTGATGATGATCCCTTTCAGGGTTGTTTTCAGAGGAACAGGAGCAGAAAATAAGGAAATCTTTTTTGTTATAGAAAAATTTGAAAAGTACAAGCTTTCTTTTTTTTTCTTCCACAATATGCTTACAAGATTCCATTAACATTGTTCAGCCTGCACAAATTATCTTAAAAACACTTAAAGGAAATGACTTTCCATGTTGCTCACATAGCTTAGCAGTGCTTAGCAGTTTCGCCATGAATTTCTTGTTTGCTAGATCTGATTTTGAGCTTGCTAGAACACATTGTGCAAATCAATCTGCAATACCTCCTTGTTCATGTAAGTCAGGTTCTTGGGGTAAAGGGTGAAAAGGCTATCCTGAAAGCCAGGAAGGAGAGTTTAGCATCTTTTATTAAGGTTTCTGACTCATGAGGGACATTTTTATATTTATGTTTGCATTTTTGGCTTTGGGTAGCAAGCTTAAACTTTGTGAAACACATACTGGAGGTATCTTAAAGAAGGAGACCTGGCAAGGTAGTATCATCGTGCTGAGATAAAAGAAAATATCAGATGAAATTAAACTTCAAATTTTTAACCTACCTAAGTAGGAGATAATTATCAGATATCTGAACATGTGGTTGTCTCCCAAAACTGTTTCTCATGACCTAAGAATTTATAGAAGTTACACAGAAATCTGAATAGATCTTAGATCTGAATAAGTGAAAAAAGTATATATTTAGGAAATATAAAATAAAGCATTATTGCTTATCTTTCTGCAAATAAAGTAATAGCAAAAATAGAATTGCAGTTTACTTCTGTTGCACAATGATATGATTGTTTCTCTTGTGTTTCTCTTGAAAGATCCTTTTCTATGCATAAACACTTAATGAGTGACAGGTCAGAATCCAGAGAAGTTATTGCAGGACAGTTCAGTGTCCTGCAACATCCATCAAATTGGTCTATGCTGAGTCTGGCTATTTTGTTGTTGCTGTGCTGAGATACTCTGTAATCTCATGCATATGCTGAATCGAACAGGAGGGGGCAGAACTGCATCAGTGTAGTCACTTGCATGTAACTTACAGGCATCTATATTGTGCGGTTAATGAAATAAGTGTAAAACTGATGTCTGCAAAAGATTTGATGATAATAATAGTTTAACGTTCACCTAAAATCAATTACTCAAATATTCAGAAACTACTCGTGTATTTTCTGCATAGGTCTTTCATTGCTGCTATGCAATTAATGAACACTTTGGAAGGAAATGCTTTCTGGGTTTTAATAGCACAGGTAGAGGAACTCAAGCATTTAACTAGATTATTCAGTGTATGCTTGAAACACAGTTGTCATTTTCACTATTGAAGTTCACTTTGTGTCTAGTTTATTTATTAATTAATTACTTGTAAAGGTGGCCTGCTTCTCTTCAGTTTCTAAAGCATTTAGTTTAGTAGTTGTTTTTCGTTTTGGTTTGGTTTTGCCGTCTCAGGTTTAAAATAAAATGTTTTAAACTAAAGCACATATTTTTATCAATTTAGTAAAATATTATCTATATTAGCTATAAAACAGATTAAAATCACTATTTGTCGTGACAACTTGATTGGAATGGGATGCCATAGTTTTTATTTCCTGTATGGATTCTGATTTAAAGGCCATTCACTGAGAGTGATTTCATTCAGTCATTGTATTTTGGGTAAACTGGGCTGTTGTGGTGAGGTTTTTTTTAGAGCACAGGCTGAGCTTCTTCCCAAAGAGTTTGCAGCTTGAGTAAAGAGAAGGGCCAACAATCACAGAGCAGGCCTGGGGAGCAGGGGAATGTGTGGGTGAAGGACAAACTGAGGAGACAGTGAGATTCACTGTTTGCTTTGATACTTTAGTATTGCTTCTTTCCTTATTATTGTAGGCTCTTCTTAGCAATGGGGTCTAATGTTTTTGTTGACATTGTTGATATTTGATTTTTATTTTTTTCCAGTAATTTAATTGAAACGTAATCAAAGAATGCTAATATTTATGCTCCGGTAAAGAATATTCATGCTAATGGTAAGTAGTTTCTGAAGTAGTAAACCTTATTTTATAAGAAATCTGCAACTATTGTTTTTAACTCTTTTGGAAACTTTTAAAAAAATGGTAGGAGTGTGCTTAGGTAAGATCTTGATGTCTACAGAGTAACATAGTTGGCTTAATATATCATCAAACTAAAATAACTGAAACTGTCATCTTATTCACAGTCTGCAGGTGAGGTAGGCAGAAGGATTCTAGAGATATTTAAACAACTAACATTAAAAGCAAAATGACCTTTTGGAGACTAATAATATCAATATTCTGCTGTGTTGCAGAAGTGCTGTTTTAGGCAATATAGGTAGTCAATATTGACCTCTGTCTACACTAAGAGAATTGTTTGTTTTTTATTTGAAATTGTATGTCAGGAATGCAATATTTGATGTGAAACTTGCTTTGCAGGTCATATAGGGTCTGTCTGAACCTAACAGCTGCCTCTTCAACAAGTTGGAAGAAAGTTTGTTCAATCAGAATTTCTGTTGCAAAAACATTGTCAGTGCAGATCCTTGTGTCTCTCATTTTTGAACCAGTTTATGTCAACTGTATGGGCAATTTTGACTGCTTTGTTGTTTTACTAGATAAAATTTACTAAGTTAGAATGATATGACTGCCATAATTCCTTCCAGTTATTATGTTTTCCAATAGCAATAAAAATATTGCTAACATTGTGACTTATATCCTTCTGATAGCAAATTACTTTTTATGGACTCTGTGTTAATCTCTGCTCTTGAAATTCATACAATAAGAATGGCTGACAAAGTCCAAGAACTAAGGGTATTTTTTTCTGAAATTAAAAAAATAATAATAATGGATGAATCGGTTAAACGCAAGCCTAGATTACAAAGAATGAAAGAAAAGAACCTTCACAAATTGTGGCACAGAATTCAAAACTCATGCAGTTATACAGTGTTTTGATACCAGTCTCTTTACAATACATATGCATCTGTGAGGTGTGAACACAGCCCTTATATGATGTGAAACAAATAAGAAACTTAATACATTGCAGGCACAGAACCCACATTTTCCTGTAGAACTGTGCAACAGGATCCAGCTGATCACTTCAACAGTGTTATTATGTGGGAAGACAAATCTTG
The DNA here is from genome assembly GCF_964211835.1 of Anser anser. Lineage (NCBI taxonomy): Eukaryota > Metazoa > Chordata > Aves > Anseriformes > Anatidae > Anser > Anser anser. The sequence goes on from NC_139725.1 coordinate 1,446,412, forward strand.
AAAACCATGTAAACTGATGGAATTTGTGTTCCTGCAAGTGCAAGCCAAACATTTTGAAAGGGCATATTCTTTTGGTTCCCAAGATATGACCTTCATGACTCAAAACTGAGAATTCTTATGCAAATGTTGATTTTTACTTCACATCACGTTAGCAAAAGCATCCAGCTAAAATTTAAAAACACTTCTAATATTAACTCTGTTCTTTGGCAAATTCACCTGTCAAAACTTCCAGCTTCCTGTTTTTCAACAGGGAGTTGTATTCTGAAGGCCAAAATAGCACTGTACTAAAACCTGTATACATGGATCCAAATAAATATTGAATCTTGAGCTAATTTGTAGTTGTTTTAAATGCTAATAAACACAAGGTTTATTCGTCAGTGTAAACTTGCTGGATAATTCAGATGAACAGATGAAGCTGGGGCTGTAATTCTCTGAAAACAATTTTGAGAATTGAATCTGATACATTTTAAAAATCTTTCTTGTACAGACTTAATACAGTAATTGTTTATTTGTTGTGTATTCACTGCAAAGGTCTTCAAAGGTTTAGATACAAAGTGCACTATTAAAGCGTTTGGAGTAAAAAAATTGCTAATACTAATGCCAACAAAAGCCAAAAGGTTATGTATATGGTTTAGTCCATTCATTGGATGCTCTTGACACTAGTGTAATATTGGTTCCTTTTTCTGTGATGTGTGGTTGCATGAAAGAAAGTAAAACATATCATAACTGGCAATTATGAAGGCTTGCATTTTCCCCTTCAGTTAAAATAGTTTATTTTGCAAGTCATTTATATAGTGAAAGAGTACATACTTAGATTTACAAAAATGGTGGTTTCCTATCACGAATTCTGTATTGAAATAGAGAATAACGATTTCTGCTCAGTTTTCTCTGCTTCCAGAATCTTAGTCTGCTTACGTATTAGGTGCCAGAAGTTTCTTAAGTGACTATATAGTTATTACTCAATATTTTCTTATGATAGATGTGGTTGATATTATCAGAATGATAGTAAGAATGTGAGTTGAGCAAATCTTTAGCAAGCTGGAGGAATTGGATGGCTCCTTAAGAACTGGGGACTTTTTTAGAGGAATGAGATCATTCTTGCCCTCACTGGACTTCATGTAGCCTCAGAATGATGAAAGTACCTTTTCCATAACTAGCTTTCTTACCTATCTTCTTAATCTTAGAAATTCTGTGACAGTAACAAGTACTCATTATCTCAGACTAGATGGTCATGATTCCTAGCCTGTTTCAGCAGAAGCAGTTTTTCTTTCCTCAGAGAAAATTACAAGATATCCATTTCTCTTTACTGTTTAGCTTTCCTCCTCCAGCCTGACTATAATGTTAGTTGCATAGTAAGTAAGTAAAGATATCCCTATGTATTTTTTTTTATTTTTGGTTCCTGACTTATAGTTCAAAATGTTTTAATATAAATTGTAAATGAATGAATAATGTTTGAAGCCATGAATAATTCTGGTTGATTTATTCAACTTACTTTCACTTCTAATCTGGCATACTTTATATTACCTGTTTGGAATTTCAAACCATATGAATTGCCTCAAGCATTTCCTCTCATGTTCTCTTTCTCTGTCAGATAGATTGCCATATAACCTAATGAACTTTATAGCAATTAGCTTGCTGAGACCCTGTTTCTTTTACAATTCCCAAGATTTGTGCTACAATGAATTATATAATTCATTGGTCTCTCCACCAGGGCAAAAACTTCATTACTAGCAACAATTGATGGCCCAGCCAATTTTCAGTCACTTCTTCAAATTAACTTAACCTGGAAATGCTTCTTAAATAAATAGAAATTGCAGGGTTTATTCGTGAATACAACAATTTCACTCTGTACTGCATTAAACCTAATACAAGCTATACTTAAAGTAGATTTTTCTTGAATTTCTATCAGTGATTTCTCAAGTGTTGATTTAAAGACATGACAGAATATGGGTTAGTCCTTAGTCATAGGAAAATTATTCAATTATTCTTGTGAAAGATGCAAATATTTCTATAATAGGACTCTCTTTACATGCATCTTGAAAACTAGTAGATGTCCTACTGCTAATAAAATTGCATCTCCCTGTTTTAGAGCTTCTCACATTTTCAAGAAAGATCAGAATTCTGTCTACATATTTCTGCTATTTCTGAAGGCAATAATTTGTTCCCTTGAGGATATAAAACATATTAGTTTTATTCTGTATCTAGACAAAGAATATAAATCTACTGTACCTAAAGAAGTTTTCTCTAAGTGCTTTTTTTTCTGGCTGGCAAGCTGGCTTTTACTTGAGTTAAACATTTGAAGCTGTACAATCCATGTAATTTCATACTTCAAATCTTATGTATCTTCTTTCTTTTTGACATAATGTGGGAATTAATTTTCATCGTACTTCTGCAATACACATGCTATTCAGATGCCAAACTCTTGTTTTCATAAGTGTCCCTTTGAATGCATTAAATTCAGTAGTTTATACAAGTTTCATTGAGGTTTATTTATAATTCCGTCAGAAGAATAACATATTCTCTATAAAACTACATCACCTAGTGTTCATTATATTTATCCTCTTGGATTCTTTGTTGGTAGACTCCAACCCTCAGTAGAACATGGCAAGCAGAAATGGTCTCGGGCTGTGTAGGGTACTGTTGACTTCTTGTGGTCACCACTCAGTCTTGCCTTTTAAAAGGCAAGATGCAAGATGCCCTGTTCAGCTTCTTACTTTCTAAGGGCTTAAATGAACTGGAAGATCCTTAGGTTCTTGGAATATCACCTTCAGTTATCCTTTGTTCATGACTATCTGTAATTTTTGCTCCTGAAGTATCTTCTCACACAATTTTTACTCAGCCACACCTTCTGTCAGTTGAAGAATATGTTTATTCTTCAAATAGTGGTAAGTGGAATTTTCATTTCTGCTTCCCGATTTGGCATCGTTTTCAGCTTGTGATAGAATTCCTGGTGTCCATTTTTGAGTGGTAAGTTGCTTAGAGATTTGTTGTTTTACAGCAGTCTCTGTTTCATGTATGTTCATGAACAAATACAATGTTTTTGTAGAGAAATACTGTGATATTGGATACTATGATTTTTGTTTTATGAAATAAAGGGAAACGATTATGTCCAACTGGCAATTCTTTACTAGCTGATGAAAAAAAAAAAAGTTTGTGTGTGTACTCTCCTCTGTTTGGTAGTACTTGCACATTTCTGGGCAAGTCCATCAGTTTCTGCTGTGCCATAGTTTATGGATAGGATGAGCTGTCAATCTGAAATAGACTCATTCTGTTAAGATGCACTCTCTACAATTGGTGGAATAAAAAATGAAGTTCATGTTGGTCAATTCTACTTTGACATTCTTTCTTCTGCTGTTGCTTCAGCATGTTAGGGATATTGCATGGAACAAGACAATAAAATAGCTAATGACAAAGTGAACTTTGCGTGAGATAAATTAAAGTTAATATGAAGAATGTTGCCTTATGTGAGATATTCCTGAGTTAGGGAAAAGGATTGGCAACTTGAATAATCCTGTTGTTTATTCACTGAAGGAGTAACTTTTAAAATTTTTTGGTTTTAGTCTGGTTATTTCTGTGATTAGTATTTATGCTATCTGTTTACTAGCAGTATGTCTTATTTTGGCTTCTGTCCACTTGAATACTGACTAGTTACTTTGGTTTTCAAAGGTGCATCAATGCTGAAATCTATCTGCAATTGGTGCTATAGCATTGTATATTAATCTGTCTTGTGCTGAATCATTTTTTTGCTCTTCATTTCCTTTTGGTCTTTTCATTTCTGTACTTTTAAAATACAGTGATTAACTTTTTCAGTTTCCTTTCTTTGTGATTGAAACTACCTGTTGGTGTATGCATGTGCGTGTATTTGTATATGTACACACTGCCTTTAGTGGGAAAAAAAAATTATAGTACTTAGAAACTTGTCCAGCTTCACTGTCTTTATGGTAGAGTCTGTCTTTGAACTGGTAAAGTAAACTGAAATAAAACGTCATAACTAGTTTTATATGTTACTGGAAGACAGAATGTTAGAATTTAATTTACACCTAAATAACATGAAATATTATTGTAGAATTATATGAAATTGTGTAGACAGTTTCTGTCTTCCAAATCTAATTTACTTCGTGGTGATTAATGGAGGAGATTTTTGTTCCTAAGTCACTTAATTTGTTCTGGAAATCCCACTTACCAGTATTTGGAGAATTAGCAGTTTCATTTAAGAACTTTCAAGTTGTTCTTCTATGTATTTTAAGATAAGTTCATTGAGGAAATTCTCAGTCTTGAAAACATGGGCATCCAAACAAAGGAAAAAATGACAGAATCATAATATGATATCATCTGACTGGGGAATGCCAAACCTTTCAAATAGTTGTAGAATATTTTTCAGTTATTTAAATAGGTGTCTGTGAATCATACAGTTAATATTTACTCTAGAATCTGAGTATACTGTTGAAGGCACTGAAGAATAGAAAAGCTGGAACTCAGTTATATATACTATACAATTTATAACCCATTTATCCTATACATAAATAGGAAATATATTTTCTCAATTAAATATTTTGATAAAAATAAGTAATTTCATTAATTTTATGATTAAGTTTTTGTCTGGGTCGCCTAACATTTTTATTCCAACTGATACTTATTTTTAAGAAAGCCAAATATGAGCATTTTATGACTTTCCTGTTGTATGGATGCAGGGTTCCAAACCACTGAAGATGTTCCCATATCTCTAATTTTACTCATTCACACATGGATTGAAAATGAATAGCCTGATGTGCTTTTTGATATTTTTTATTAAAAAAAAAAAAAGAAAAAGAAGATTAGTATTATTTCCATAGTAACTTTTATATATGATCTTGAAAGACTTTATTCTGCCTGTGACAGTCAGAATAACATGAATTATTTTTAACTGTTTGGGATTGGCCAAGTCTTTTCTTCTGAGGATTAGAGGGAAACCTTTGATTGCTTTTAATAGTTTCTGAATGTGACTTATGTGAAACTTTGTCATGCTGAAGTGTCTGTTTGCATTTACAATTTTTAAATATTTTATCTCAAGTGAATAGGAGCTTATTCTTTGCATTTGTGAAAGCAGAAGTTTTCTAGTTGGCTTGTATATCTGACTCAACCATCAGATGCATTCCTTTTAAAGGCAGAAAATTTGCCAAGTCTAGAACTATATATTTCATCCTGTGGTATCACTACCACATATATATTGATTACTGCCACCAAAAAAAAAAAAAAAAAAAAAAGAGGTCAGATCTTCACTATTGGAACACGTTTCAGATTAATTATACTTACTGAAAAAATATTGACTTGAAATTGTTTTAAAGAATTTCTCTAGAAATGTATTATTCCAGATATTTTTTACAGAAAGTCAAAAATAAGAATCATAATAAATCATCTAGGCTTTGCCACCATAATTATATTTGTATATAATTATATATACATATTTATATATTTTTAATGTATTTCGAAATACATTTTACCACATTCTCAGGTTATATGTGCATGCAAGCCTGAAATTATAAAGCACCTCTTGACTTGTGCTTCAGTTCCAAATGTACTTGTTACAATCATGGGCCCTTTTTCCTTTTTCTGTTTCTGAGCACTAGGGCTTTCCAGGTACTAGGCATGGCTCAGCTGCAGCACATCATTATGGAAATTTAAGGCTTAGAACAATCTTGATAAATGATATGTTATGTACATTTATATAGTTAACAGTTCTGTTTCCTATTTTACTTTTAAGAGGTAACTCCCTCATGAGAATCCCAGAAATGGCATGTGTCCAGTGGCTTCCTCACACTTTCAAGCAACACTTTTTTTTCAGATGATTGTATCCTTAATTTAATGGCTAGTGATAATAAACTATTTTGAAACCTGTTTCACAATGGGTAGAAATACATTTTATTTTTCAAGTGCTAGGCTATCTGCTGTGCCAAGAAATTCTCTGGCAAACAATTAATTATGTCCACAGATAGAGTCTGACAAAAAATGTGCTTCAAGCCACAAGTCAGAAGCTTAACCACTGTTTGTGTCAAGTTACTTCATGGCTTGTGATTTTGGTTAGTTGGGTGGGAATGTGGCTGTGAAGCAGTCTTCTTTGTTTGCAATACAGGCACCCGCTTTAGCCAGCTTATAGAGCTGTATGTAAAATGGCCTCTTTGCTTTCACTTAACAGGATGTCGTTCACCTTTCTGCTCTGCTGAGCACCATTGCATGACTTCACAGCCCAGGAATTAAACCCAACGCACAAAGCAGCTTTACCAGTAATTGTCTGCAGATTAAATTAAATGCCTGTTCTCATACAGTGTTTGTGAATTGTATCAGACCCACTTCTCAGTTTACACACTTGTTTCTGTCATTAAGAGGCAGCTACTGAAAAATACTGCAGTCCTTGGGAGTCCATCTCTCTCACGATTGGATGAAAGTACTGGGGATTTTGTGTGTTCAACATGATGTTAATTCTATTGTGTTTCACAATGAAACAAATAGCTTAGTCCTCTAGTAGAACATCAATGTATTTTATTGATGTAGCTACTGTCAGTTGCTCTGCTTTACGGTGTAACTTTTAAATCCCCACTATCACAACATTTGGCAGCGTGACATTTTGGTTTCATTTTTATGTAAAGTTTGGAGGGATGGGTATAATTCAGGTAGTCTTTTTTAATTGGCATAAAATAATCTTGACTAGTTTAAATAAGTCATGCCTTTTTCTTTTAAATTTTGTGTGTTGGATTTTCATATGTGGAGAGTATAAAGCTGTTACTTTATGAAGAAAACATTTAAACATAATGAAATTAAAGAGCCAGACAGTTTCTGTTGAGGTGGATTGATGTATGCATTTCCTCTATTTTCATTTTCTCATGATTGTTTACTGTACCACTGGATTGCATAACTTTTCCAGAAAATCTTGATGTGCTGCAGCCTGCTTTTTGCTTGAAAAGTATATCTCATCACTGACTGTCCAGCTGGTGTAGCTTATGAATAAGAGTTTGGGGCTCGTCATCTTTTTTAAAATTTCACAACCTCAAATTTCTCATTAACAGCATGCCCCATGGTTGCTAAACTTTTCCCACCAATCTTTCAATGATCTTGAAGACCAGCTCATTATCATGTTACTCAACATGATCTTTGCATAATTCCTATAATCAGGTTAGATGTGAAAGTCATCTCAAAACTTGAGTTTGGTGCAGTATTCTGTACAGAAGCAAAGATAATATGGAATTACCTTCACATTTCTTAACGCAGGGAAGTCTGGTTAAAATCTGACAGCAATCATTCAGCCTCAGACAGATTTTACAAATGTCCCTGAACCGCGATGGTTTTATTTATGAAAAACGCTTAAGATCGCTCCTTTTTGAAGAATAGTGTAGTTTTCAATACTATACTAATGTAGTTTTTAGAGTGGTGTTTTTTTTAACATTAAAGTTTTAATTCCTCCAACTTCTAACATGTTCTTACGAAACAGTTAAATCCATGGGACAACACTGAGTCATTTTAAGAGTTGGTCAAGAGTTAAGGTACTTTTTTGAATTGCATACTGCTTTCTAGTCAGAAAAGGAGATAGAATAGACTTTTGAAAATGATACACAGGTTAATCCTTTCTATTAATCCTTTCAAGTTTTATACAAAGGGATTAATTTTTTGTTGTTGTATAGAGTATGAAATTCTGCTTGCTGAAGGAAAAAGATTACATTTTTTTTCTTTTAAAATTGGTTGAAAAGATTTCATACATATTGTGTCAGGCACCTTGTGTACTAGCATTAGAAAGAAGATTCATTGTAAATGAAGTACATTATTTATTACTTCACAGTTATCTTCAGACATCTTGCCTTTATTTTAACCGATACTTCTGGAAACGACTGCTGAATGGGTGGGAACACAGGATACTCTCTGAGGTCTACTGTACTTAAATATTTTGGCAGAAGGACTTCCTTTCATTCCAAATTGGAAAGTTTTTACGAAACGGTTCTAAAGTGAGATTGAACAAAGTACCAAGAACAAAGTACCAAGATCAATTGGATGATTATCAACATACCTTGAAGTTCTGGCTAAGTCAGAATTTTAGGAGAAGTTTGCATCACAGCACTGGAGGTCTTCATCAGTGTAATGACGGATATTTTTTTTGTCAGCAACATGGGAAGGAGTTCAAGAAAGAAAAGGTAAATATGAAGACCATATTTCTACCAGTCCTGTGACATCAAAGTGTTTCCTTAGGAAACACCTGTGTCTATGGTGCAGATACAGCTGTATAGCCTCCTTCCAGCTCTTCATTTGTATTCTCAGCCTGGCTTTGCCTAAGGTTCTCATTAGGAAGCTGAAAGTACCAGGAAAATGAGAACCCACTGTGAAATGTTCTTACCTTAAATGCCATGCTATCAGGGCAGTATGTACATGATCATACATGTTATTCCATGCTAGACTTCACTTCGTTGTCTTATAATTTTTTTGTTTGTTTGTTTTGCTTTTGCTAATATGGTAGACGTAATTCTTCCTACTCAATCTCAGTCTGATTCAGCCTTTCTTCATTGTTCACATGACCAGAACTCTCAGCCAGGCCCTTATCATTTCATGTCTTGACAACTCCAGCCATTTTCATTCTAGTCACAACAAATACTGCCTTGCAACATTTATATATTTTTAAATATTTTTCTTCTTGTTATTTTGATGTTCCATTGTTCACTTTCTTGTACTGTGGGATTATTTGCTTTAACTTTCTAGACCACACCTTACCATCTCTTATATGTTTGAACTGGTGACTGTATGGCACCTGTAATGCCAGTCTTTATTGCCCTTTTAAGTGTTTCCAACAAGTATTTTTAAATTTCCCTCTATCCTATTTAATGCGTAGTATTAACTAAAATTCTTCAGCACTATCTCATTGTCCTTTCATTCCTTCCTAATTGGATCTCTAAATTCTACTGTAAATATATATTAAATAGTCAAACTACATTTGACTGTATAATAACAGTACAAACCTATCATAATACTTTAAAAACCACGTGGGAATTCTTGGCTACCACCAAATGAAGCTCTGGCACTAATTCAACCAATGCTAAAGTGAATATGATTGTTGTTAAAAGTGCAACTTGTTCATTACAATGTTACTTTTATTAAAGCTTACCAGGACAGTGTTGTAACTGAATGTCTCGTCCATATCAATCTATCTAATGTAGTTTTCTTGACAGTAAGTTGATGGTAAGAGTCTATTGGGAATTCTTTTTTCTTTTTTTCTTTCTTTTTTTTTTGTGGTAAGAATTACAAGGAAGTTTTTTTTCAGATATGTCTGCATGGCTACAGTCTTTCTCCTTAAGCATGGCAGTATGGCATAAGCATCTACTTGCTACTTGGGTACCTCAGGCTAACATTAGATTCCTCTGAGATTCTCAAAACTGTTGCTTAGCAACACCTCAAAAAAAGCAGACACCCCAAAACTCTAAATATTATCTGTTTTTTTTGTTGTTGTTTGTTTGTTTGTTTTTTATGATGTTAGCTAAAAAGTTTTGTATGCACAATCAGTTTCTGTGCACTGTGCTGACATGCAGCTTGGCAGCTAAGCCCCGTATGGGTTTTAACATATTATACGATCTCCCTCCCTCCTGGTCGATTTTTCTCTAGCAGCACAAAGGATAGAGACTTGTGGGGCTGACATGCCTACATGCACTCCTTGCTCTGCTTGGGTTTTGCTTTGTGTTTTCTCTCTGTGAGGAAAAGTTTGGCTTGGCTTAGGTTCCCGGTGCCAAGAGAGTGGATTTTCATTTCAGTTGCAAGGCATGGAGCTAGATATGAAGTATCAAGTTATCTTCTGCTATATTTTTTTTGAATGACTGGTGTAGGTAGCTGCTTTTCTTTATTTTCTGTCCTCAATGATCTCTTTGTAAGATGTTTCATTTTGGCCAGGCATTTTGTACAGGTCCTGGATGCCTGTCTCAGAATGTCGATTTCCATTATGTTACAGAACCAACTAATCGTGTTCCCAAAGAAGTATAAGCAGCCTATATTGTTTGTCTGTAATTTGCTAATTTCATAATTTTCTATGTCTCTCCCCCCAGTTTCTGCCTGCCTGTGAAATCCCGTTGTTTTGTAAGAAGCAAAATATTTGGGTGATGAGCAAGTAGAAGGGAAACTTATCTACAGTTATCTACTTAACGCATCACAGTGGCTTTGAACTACTTCATTACATGTTCATTAGTTCATGTTACAGTTGATACCAACTTAATCCTATTAGTATTTAGCATGTTGTACAGCTATGGGAGTGATAATATGGAAGGCTTTTGTAAGGAAGTACTCATAGCCTTAGATTGCTGTGAAAGCCTTCTTACTGTCTTCATTACAAGCTGGGAGAAGGAAATTGCTTGCATACTCTAAGGCATAACAAGGGAGGTTACATTTTTACAGAAAACAACAATATTTTGTCAGAAATAACTGCACTAATTGCTACCACAAAATAACAATTTATAAAACTACTGCAAATAAATTACCCAAACAGGGTAATAACAACTTCATAAGTACTTATTTCTATTTCTAATCAATGATAGCATGATCCAAGAAACTATTGCCCTGATGCAGGAAATCTTAGCTTTCACTTTTGATACAATTTTGAAGACCCAATTGTATTCAAATTACCTTTAGAAATTTAGCTGAGATTTCTGTTTAGTCTGGATAAGATAGTCACATAAACTAATCTTAGAATATCATACTTAATCACTACGGTGGCAGAGGGGAGTAAAAAGTACAAGTTTTAAGTCAGCAGATTTTGTGTTTAATTTGCAAATGTATAACAATATTATATGTCAATGATCTGGGATAACAAATGCCCATAGGAAAGTAATCTGAAATTTAAATATGCAGATAAGTACTGGACCAAGAATGAGTGTAGTATTGTATAAAATTAGAAAGTAAGGAAAACATGGCAATAAAAAATGGTGGTATTAAAGCTGCCTGTAAATATTCCCATGTCTGTAACATTTACAGATACAGTCTGAGAACAGGCTTCAAGGTTTTATTGTATTCTGAGAAATATTCCTTAGAATATATTCAGGATTGAAAACTACCTTTGTAGACAGTATGATAAATGCAAGAGGGAGCTCTTGTGAAATTGACCTTTATTGAGCTTGATCGCCACAAAATAAAAATCCAGTTAAGGCATTGAAAAGATAAAGAAGACCATCTGTGAGGGAATTTGCCACAGATCTAATTGTAAGCTAATTTTTTAGATAAAGAGGGTATTGTACTTTGCAAGAGATAAAATAAAGAAGTTAGAAATCATTTTAAGTTATGGTATCAAAGACTATTTGCTGTGAATATGAGCAAATTGAATAAAAGTAAAGAACCAGTGCTTCTTGGTCAGTTAAGCATGAGGTTACATGCACATTCTTTCGTGAAAGGATGATACTGCATTCCACTGAAAATGCTTGGGGCAGCGTTGTGAGAAACACATTTCTTACCCTGAGACATCTTACCTGATTTCTAAAATTCAGCAGTGGCCATATGCACTAAACTTTAGTTTGTTCCACAGGTGATGGCAGGGGGCATGAGATAATGAGTTCCAGGTGATGGAGGAGAGGCAGCTTTTTGTACTGCTTAACTGAAGACTGTTTGGCACAAAGAATGATTAACTGCTACTTGGTTGATTTTTGTACTAACAGGGGACAGGGAAAGATAACGTTTGTTTTCTTCATCTTTTACAGGTAATTTTTCAGGTTCTTGTTAACAAATACCTTAAAAGAAAAAAAAAAAAGAAGAAAAAAACGATTGTGCATGATTAAATTCATAGAGAATGAATTAGGAAGCAAAGTTTGTGGGGTGACTAAAAGTGCTTCACAAAGCCTCGTTAAGGTTAGTAAAGTAGTAAAATACTGCTCTAGCTATAGAAATGATATTGCTGATAAAAAAAAAAAAACACACAAGACATTTGCTTAAAGCTTAGCCTAGATTAGATGAAGGTAATAGTGCGGTAATGCAATCACTATCAACTGCTGAAGTTTGCCTGTGCAGATTGATAAGTTATGTAAATAAGAGTTTGATTTATAGATTAAAAACTTCTAAAATTGTCCTATTAGTAAAGGTAGGAGACTTTCTCATTACAGTACCTACCAAAGAATCAGTGATCTTCTGCAGCGTAGACCTAAATTTAGGAATAGAGAGAAATCTAATACTCAGCAAGTGTGCTTCAAAGTCAAAACACTATTAAAATACTTTTTAATCTGCTAAATAAGGTAGAATAGTCTACACAGAAACCTTTGATGCTGTATATCTCGCATGAGCACCTGTAGTCAGCATGATCAGACCAGCAACTCTCCTGAAATGTTATTTAGATCTTGTCTGTCTGGAGGTGATCAGGAGCATTAAACATATTACGACAATGTGCTTGATTGAAGAATTTTAAATCCCACCTCTTACTTGCATTATATCCCTCTCCTTTCAGTAAGCTTTTTTAAAGATTTTTAACTGCTTAGCTCACATAAATACTGTGTATTTCTGTAGCTAAGACCTTACTATATATTTTCTAATTAAGATAAAAAGACTTAAAAAGAATGAGTAGAAGGACCCTGTCATGGGATATATGAAGATGAAATATATTCTACAAGGAACTTATATATGATAATATACGCTGGGATGTATGTTTAATCTCTCTATGTAAAATCCGTATCATTCTGATCACATTATTTTTTAATAATTTTAAGCCTATATATATCTTTAGTACTTCTGTAGTGGTAGTATTATTTCAAAGATGGCTCTAAATATGTCCCAGACTTTGTAATTGGCTTCTTTATTTTCTAAGCTTTTCAGGTATAGTTGAACATGTTTCCTACAACAGTCAAACTTACAAGTGCCGCTTCTCATGGCAGCACTCATAACTAATCCAATATTTGTTCATCAAATGAAAAAAAATTGTATTACTGTAATCTGCTTAATTACTTTATTGTATCCATCTGCTCTTTTTTTTCTTTTCAAAATACAGGTGCATCCAGACCACAGCTACTTTTGACCCTACCAGCTATTTTTCACGTTTTATGCTGAGAGAGGTATGTTGCATGAATAACAACTGAAGCCTGATTTCATTAGTGAGAGTATATCTGTTTGTTTTGGTATGGTTTGTTTTGTTTCAAGTTTCTCTTACCTTCTAGATACCATGGGAGTAATTGTATGACAACGTATTGCAGTCTACACTTCAGTTAGTGAAATCAAGAAGCAGTGCAGGAGAGTCATTCATTCAAATAAAGCTTGTAGAACAAGTCTCTTACGCTTTTCCTGCCCAAATGTTTTGCTTGAAGCTGTTTTTATGTATAAGTCTCAGTTGTGACCTTCATTAGGAAATAATGAATGATAGACTGGTAAATTCCAAATGCCAACCATATTTATTACCTTTTGCAATACTGCTTAAGTAAATTAAGTCAGTTAGAGCCCTAAAAGAGCACTTAATCCAGAGGTAGTTGTGTACAGAAATTGCACCATCTTTCATAGCAATCTTGGTTTGTGTTTGGCTGATCTATGAGCCACATTAGTCAAACTGAATCCAAAAGAGTTATGGCAGATGAGGTTGATGTCATTAAGTTAGAGTCTGGACCTGAAGAACATATATGCATGTATTTTTGTTCTTTGTGCATGATGCAATCCAAGATGTCTTTTTTATTTTTAATATGTGGAAGTCTGCCATAGTATCTTCATGTACTCTGTGCCATTTTTCAGTCCTCGATGATGATAAGAACTATGCAGGTCTCATTACTCACTGTGTAATACACATAGTATTTGTGGTATTCCTAGCATGTCTTAATTATTTTGTATCAACTTACTGTCATCTACCTACCAAAGCACTTAAGGGCCTGCATGATATAAAAACCAGTAGACGCTATTAACTAGTGTTAGTATTGGACCTATGTAAAACAAAAACTACAACAAAAAATTATTTTGTGCTGTGCAAAGATAGTTTTGAATAGCCAAGCAAATCCTTTTCTTTATAATCACTTGTCTTAGACACAAGAAATGAGATATATTTTTCAGTCTGGACACAAGTACTTAGTTGTTGAAGAGAAAAATGGAAGGAATTTACTCATTATTTGTACTATAAAGAGACAAATGGGAAATATATGAATCACATTTCTGCACTGATAGAAACTGCTATAGGACCTGGTTTGTCTTGTTAAAGAAACCTCTCAAGTTTATGTTGATCTCAAAGGTGCCTAGTTCCATATTTGATGTCAGTAAGTCTACTGGCATTTTACAAGCAAAGATGATCCCTACCAATTTCAGATAATGTGCTTAAATCTATGTTCCCAAAGAAAGTCTTGTTTTTTAATAGTAGTAATCCTTTAATTGACTGGGTGTGGAAACACCACAGGGCCTTTTCTGTGTTCCCTGGCAAGAGGCTTTCTGTGTATAATCTGTTGCAGATGTTTAAAAAAACCACCTCAATGATATATATAAAGTTCATTGTGTTTTTAATCTCTTTCTTTGAAAATTTGTAAAGCCATAATGTTCAATACATTTACTGACACAAATAATGATACAGTGATACTTTATGAAATGAGTATAGTAAGTATTTGAATAAATCAAAAAACTTAAAACAGAAGCTAGCATAAAGTGGTATCTGTTTGGAGAAACAGTGCTTTAGAACTGTATGTAAAGAAAATATAAATTTGAAAAGGGGTATAGGAGATAATGATATAGGCTTCTTTGTTTTTATTTACATTCACCACCTAAGAAAAAGTTTAGCTAAAGAGTAAAGCTGCAGTGTTTTTGTCTTTATGACAATAATATCCAGTCCTTTCACTGGGCTCTGAACTCGTTTCAGGTGTCCTGCAAGCAAATGTGACACATTAGTAAAATGAAAACATTTATTAATAATATTGTCGGTTATGTAATATTTTTGAGCACCTTAGAATTAAAATAGCGTAGGCATAACCAGCAACATTTTTTTGACGCACATCAGGTTGAACCAACAGATTGGTAAAGTTTTCCTAGCTATTAAGAGTTGGAAACTTCATATTCACTTAGGAAATCTTACTCAGTATCTGCCAAGTGTGTGGTCATATTACAGTACATAAAAATGCACTAAATTGTATGTTGAGAATAAAGTACACCAAATACCTTTAGAACTTTTTTGCAATATAAGATATGTACATATAGTGAAAGTATTCTTTCTTCATACTCCTGGAATTTTAAAGCTCATTTTACGTGACAATTGTTTACTTCAACTGGCATAGCAGGTTTGTTGTAGGATAGACTAGAGCTAATTTTAAAAGTGAAAGTGAGTACTTTAAACACAGAAAAGATTATTGGTAAAATAAAGCAATCTTTTAAAAAGACAAGCTACCATCATAATTTTGACTGTAGTTACTTTTGTAACTAAATTCCTGTATTGAATTGTAAAAAAGTAAAAATACTGGTTTCTCTTTCTTTCTGTTGGTCTTTTCAAATAAATTTTACATAAATAGGATATGGTAATTTCTGTAAATGTAAAGCAAGAAAAAGTATATATGTTCAAAAGCATCAAACTTTTGAAGCTGCTTACTTCTCTCCTTTTTCACTCACTTAGGTCTTTTTTCTTCCTAGCCTCAAAATTCTATGTAGTCATTTAATTTTTTGTTTGTCCCATTTTGAAGACTATTTGTTCATTTCCAAAGCAAGTAACAAATCAGAAAGTATAGCTTAAAATCAAACTTACTGTAGATTGCTGGCTGAGTTAAAGTCATTAAAACCACAGAATACCTTTTAAAAACTGTAATCTTTAACACAAAGAGTAATTTCTTCACAGTTATCTGTTGTGGTATTCAAAGATCTTTTTGTCAAATACTATATGTAATATAGAGAGAGATTTTATGGAATTAGAGATTAATTCGCTGTTTAACATTCCCTGTTTCAATGCACTTCTGCCAAGACATTTTAAGAGAGGAGAGAATACAATTTCATTTTCAGTTTTATATGCTATACTGTTGTCAGTAGGCAAGGCTTTTATACAGTAATAAATATGTGAAAGATGTACCTATTTCAGAAGTCATTGTTTCTATACGAATATACTGGATTTAGAGGTCTGATCTGGGAAAAAGATAAATTCTAATCATGCCAAAGAACAAGCAGGAAAATCCCTATGTGATTCTTTACACACAGTAATTCATTTAATTTCAAACAACTTTATTTCCTAACTATCACTGAAGTTGGTGTTAGCAAAGATTAACAGCTTAGAACGTGATGGAAGAAAAGATAAAATACAATTTATTGCACTATACCAGTATTCAGTGTTATAGTAAGCATGCAAAAGACATTGAGGGCTGTCTAGAATAGCACTCTGCTTCCAAAACAACTAAAAACTTTGACATGCAGTATGTTGAATCCTGCTTGCAGCTGTAGTAATGACTTTCTAATTCCTCTGAAAATGATTAAAGATACCACTAAACAAATTTCTCATGAAAAAAATGCCTAATTACAGTTTTATTAAAGCTAGCACTGCAAGTTCCCTGGTGACATCCAATAACATAACTGACAATGACTAGGAGTTCCATGCTATATTCTTTCCTGTTACATTTTTGAGAAGTTTGGTCACCTTGGAACATGAATGATGTAGAATTTAAGCAGAAGACTGGGATTATTATCATTTTTTTTTTGCTGCTTAGTGAACGTAAAATCTGTGGACGCCCTTATTCTGCTTCCTGAGCAGTAGAACGGTAATAATAACATTCTGGAATTATTTTTACAGTTGAAGTTTTTAAGAAGCTTTAAAGATTAAGCACAAAAAATTATTCATTGGATTGAAAACTAATCTGTGAGTAAAAAAGAGGAGTAAGACATGCCTGAGGGAGAACATGTTTGTGTCAGGGGTACACGATACAAACTGCTCTTTATGTACAGAGGTGGGGCATTGTTCTTGATGGTATTACAGAGAAGATCCAGGACTTACAACAGTGTTGTGGTTTAACCCGGCTGGCAGCTAAACACCACACAGCCGTTCGCTCACCCTCCCCCCTCCCTCTCTGGGATGGGGGAGAGAAACGGGAAAGTGAAGCCGGTGAGTTGAGATAAAGACAGTTTATTAAGACAGGAATATAATAATAACAATAATAATAATAATAGTGATAATGATAATAGTATTAATAATAATAATGTGTAAGAAAACAAGTGATGCACAATGCAATTGCTCACCACCCGCTGACCGATGCCCAGCCTATCCCCGAGCAGCCGGCCCCCCACCCCGGCTAGCCACCCCTATATATTGTTTAGCATGACGTCAGATGGTATGGAATACCCCTTTGGCCAGTTTGGGTCAGCTGTCCTGGGTCTGTCCCCTCCCAGCTCCTGCTGCACCCCCAGCCTGCTCGCTGGCAGGACAGAGCGAGAAGCCGAAAAGTCCTTGGCCTGGTGTAAACACTGCTCTGCAACAATTAAAACATCAGCATGTTATCAGCGCTCTTCTCATCCTAATCCAAAACATAGCACCCTACCAGCTACTATGAGGGAAAATTAACTCTGTCCTAACTGGAAACAGGACAGATATCCACCCCTTATTCCATTACCATTTATGTCATGCTCAGGTTACACTCTTTCCAATACATTCTAATTAATCACCATTTTCATCTATGATATATAGCAATTATGGTAGTGATGACATACAGTATTATATAATAATTAACATACTACAATTCAACTCATGGGCTATTCTCACCCAGTATCAAATCCCCTTGAGGTACACACCGGACTTCCCCATTCTTTTGCATTACCCACGAAGTGCATCCAGGTCCCTGAGCAAAAGCAATTCCACGAATGGGTTTGCCTTTTCCTGCGGCAGGAGTAGCCCAGACTGTTTTACCCAGCGTGTTTCTTACGTGCACTACAGGAACTTTATCCCCTTCTACAGTGCGTAACAGGTTTGATTGGGCAGGTCCAGCTCGGTTGGCAGATCCCCTGGTATTGACTAACCAGGTGGCCTTTGCCAAATGTGTATCCCAATTTTTGAATGTCCCAGCACCCATTGCTTTCAGTGTAGTCTTCAACAGTCCATTGTATCGTTCAACTTTTCCAGAGGCTGGTGCGTGATAGGGGATGTGATACACCCACTCAATACCATGTTCTTTGGCCCAAGTGTCTATAAGGTTGTTTCGGAAATGAGTCCCATTGTCTGACTCAATTCTCTCTGGGGTGCCATGTCGCCGTAGGACTTGCTTTTCAAGGCCCAGGATAGTGTTCCGGGAGGTGGCATGGGGCACAGGATATGTTTCCAGCCATCCGGTGGTTGCTTCCACCATTGTAAGTACGTGGCGCTTGCCATTGCGGGTTTGAGGGAGTGTGATGTAATCAATCTGCCAGGCCTCTCCATATTTATATTTCAGCCATCGTCCTCCATACCAAAGAGGTTTTGACCGTTTGGCTTGCTTGATTGCAGCACATGTTTCACAGTCATGAATAACCTGTGCTATAGTGTCCATGGTCAGGTCCACCCCTCGATCACGAGCCCATCTGTATGTTGCATCTCTACCTTGATGGCCTGAGGTGTCATGGGCCCATCGGGCTATAAATAATTCACCTTTATGTTGCCAGTCCAGGTCCACCTGAGCCACTTCAATCTTAGAAGCCTGATCCACCTGCTGGTTGTTTTGATGTTCTTCAGTAGCCCGATTCTTGGGCACATGAGCATCTACATGGCGTACCTTTACAACCAGGTTCTCTACCCAGGCAGCAATATCTTGCCACAATGCCGCAGCCCAGATGGGCTTGCCCCTACGCTGCCAGTTGTTCTGCTTCCATTGCTGTAACCACCCCCATAGGGCATTTGCTACCATCCATGAATCAGTATAGAGATAGAGAACTGGCCACTTTTCTCGTTCAGCAATATCTAAAGCCAGCTGAATGGCTTTTACTTCTGCAAACTGACTCGATTCACCTTCTCCCTCAGCAGCTTCTGCAACTCGTCGTGTAGGACTCCATACAGCAGCTTTCCATCTCCGATGCTTTCCCACAATACGACAGGACCCGTCAGTGAACAAGGCATATTTCTTCTCATTTTCCGGTAGTTTGTTGTACAGTGGGGCTTCTTCAGCACGAACCACCTCCTCCTCTGACGATATCCCAAAGTATTTGCCTTCTGGCCAGTCCATAATCACCTCCAAGATTCCTGGGCGACTGGGGTTTCCTATTCGAGCCCGCTGAGTAATCAGTGCAACCCACTTGCCCCATGTAGCATCAGTTGCATGATGTGTAGAGGGGACCCTTCCTTTGAACATCCAGCCTAGTACCGGCAGTCGGGGTGCCAGGAGGAGCTGCGCTTCAGTACCGACCACTTCCGAAGCAGATCGAACTCCTTCATATGCTGCCAATATCTCCTTTTCAGTTGGAGTATAGCGGGCTTCAGATCCTCTGTATCCCCGACTCCAAAACCCCAGGGGTCGACCTCGAGTTTCCCCAGGTTCTTTCTGCCAGAGGCTCCAGGTGGGACCATTCTCCCCGGCTGCGGTGTAGAGCACATTCTTTACATCTGGTCCTGTTCGGACTGGCCCGAGGGCTACTGCATGAACTATTTCCTGCTTAATTTGTTCAAAGGCTTGTCGTTGCTCAGGGCCCCATTCAAAAGCATTCTTCTTACGGGTTACTTGGTAGAGCGGGTTTACAATCAGACTGTAATTTGGAATATGCATTCTCCAAAACCCCAC
Organism: Anser anser; assembly: GCF_964211835.1. Classification (NCBI taxonomy): domain Eukaryota; kingdom Metazoa; phylum Chordata; class Aves; order Anseriformes; family Anatidae; genus Anser; species Anser anser. The sequence goes on from NC_139725.1 coordinate 1,466,046, forward strand.
GACACCTAGGAAAGTTTGTGTTTCTTTTTTGCTAGTTGGTGGAGACATAGCTGTTATTTTGTTGATCACATCCATTGGGATTTGACGACGTCCATCTTGCCATTTTATTCCTAAAAACTGGATCTCTCGTGCAGGTCCTTTAACTTTATTCTGTTTTATGGCAAAACCGGCCTTCAGAAGGATTTGGACTATTTTCTTCCCTTTCTCGAAAACCTCTTCTGCAGTGTCACCCCACACAATGATGTCATCGATGTACTGCAGGTGTTCAGGAGCTTCTCCCTGCTCCAGCGCAGACTGGATCAGTCCATGGCAAATGGTAGGGCTGTGTTTCCACCCCTGGGGCAGCCGATTCCAAGTATATTGGACTCCCCTCCAAGTGAAAGCAAACTGTGGCCTGCACTGTGCTGCTAGAGGGATGGAGAAAAATGCATTAGCGATATCAATTGTGGCATACCACTTGGCTGCCTTTGATTCCAGTTCATACTGGAGTTCTAGCATGTCCGGCACTGCAGCACTCAGTGGTGGCGTGACTTCGTTCAGGCCACGATAGTCCACTGTTAGTCTCCACTCACCATTAGACTTTCGCACTGGCCATATGGGACTATTAAAAGGTGAATGAGTCTTGCTGATCACTCCTTGGCTCTCCAGTTGACGAATTAGCTTATGGATGGGACTCAGGGAGTCTCGGTTGGTGCGATATTGCCGCCGGTGCACAGTTGTGGTAGCGATCGGCACTTGCTGTTCTTCAACCCTCAGCAACCCCACAACAGAAGGGTCCTCTGAGAGACCAGGCAAGGTAGACAACTGTTTAATGTCCTCTGTCTCCAAAGCAGCTATGCCAAAAGCCCAGCGGAACCCTTTTGGGTCCTTGAAATATCCTCTTCTAAGATAGTCTATGCCAAGGATGCACGGAGCATCTGGGCCAGTCACAATACGGTGCTTTTGCCACTCATTACCGGTTAGACTCACTTCAGCCTCCAATACAGTTAACTGCTGGGATCCCCCCGTCACACCATAAATACAGATGGGCTCTGGCCCTTTATAGCTTGATGGCATTAGAGTACATTGTGCACCGGTGTCTACCAAAGCCTTATACTTCTGTGCGTCTGACGTGCCAGGCCATCGAATCCACACAGTCCAATAAACTCGATTGTCCCTTTCCTCCCCCTGGCTGGAGGCAGGGCCCCTCTAGTCCTGGTCAGAATCTTCATTTCTGTGTTTAAAGGACTGCCTGCTGGAAGTTGGAGCAGCAAACTTTTCAGAGAACTCCTTTTTCCCAATTGTTTTCCTTTGCAATTCACGTACCCGTGCCTCTAGGGTCGCAGTAGATTTTCCATCCCATTTTCTCATGTCCTCTCCATGGTCACGTAGGTAAAACCACAGGGTGGCGCGGTGTGTGTGCCCACCATATTGTCTTCCTTGCATAGATGAACGTTTACCCCTAATAGCTGAGACACTGGTTTGTACAGGTGGGGAGGAAAATAATCTCTCTTCAAGTTGGTGGATCTTTTCAGAAAGTTTCTCCAAAGTATTCTCTTTTAGCTGGTGGACACTGGTTCGTTCAGGTGGAGGGGAAGATAAATTCTCTTTAAGTTGGTGGACCTCTTCAGAGAGTTTCTCCACAGCTGAGACACAGGCCTGTAGGGAAGAGGAGAGATTTCCTTCGTACTGCCGGAGTATTTTAGTCACTTCATTCACTGTGGGATTCTCCTCCGCTTTCCAGGCTAGTATTGCCAATGAGCTGGCATATGATGATGGTGCACTCTGTACAAACTTCCGCCACATAGGTGGTGTACACCGGACTGCATCTGGATCTGCGGATGTTTGTGCGTCGTCTAGGGCCTTATAAATTACTTCCCGTACGGCCAATTCCCTCAGGTACTGAATTCCCTTCTCCATGGTGGTCCATTTGCTTGGTAGACATACAAGTTCTTCCTTGAAGGGATACCTTTCCTTCACAGCTGACAGGAGACGCCTCCAGAGACTGCGAGATCGTGCTCCATCTCCAATTGCTTTGTCAATGCATGCGTTCCTAGCAAGGGATCCCAGCCGCCTGGCTTCCTTGCCCTCTAATTCCACATAATTGGCTCCCGTGTCCCAGCACCGGAGCAGCCAGGTGACAAGCTGCTCGCCTATACAGTGACCAAAATCTTTTCGCACATCTCGTAGCTCACGCTGGTATAGAGTCCGGGTAGTTACTGTTGATTTTTTGACATCCTCATCCTCATCTTCAGTCTCCTGCACCTTTGGTGGCTGGTGTAGAGTCCGGGTAGTTACTGTTGATTTTTCGACATCCTCATCTTCAGTCTCCTGCACCTTTGATGGCCCAGCCTCGTCTTCACTATGCCCAGACTTAGCAGAAGACTGTCTGCGTTCTAAACGACCTGAGCCTCTATACCATTTTTTCACCTTGTCTACAGGGGCAACTTGCACTGCTACAGCTCGTTTCTCTGACCCAGACACAGGGTCTGCCACAGGGGTTGGAATACCCTCTGCGGGGTCAACTTGCACTGCTACAGCTCGTTTCTCTGACCCAGCCACAGGAGTGGGAGCAGCTGCAGGAGCTGGAGTGGCTGCGGGAGCTGGAGCTGGAGCGGCTGCAGGAGCTGGAGCTGGAGCAGCTGCAGGGGCTGGAGCGGCTGCAGGAGCTGGAGCGGCTGCAGGAGCTGGAGCTGGAGCGGCTGCAGGAGCTGGAACTGGAGCGGCTGCAGGAGCTGGAGCTGGAGTAGCTGCAGGAGCTGGAGCGGCTGCAGGAGCTGGAACTGGAGCGGCTGCAGGAGCTGGAGCTGGAGTGGCTGCAGGAGCTGGAGCTGGAGTGGCTGCAGGAGCTGGAGTGGCTGCAGGAGCTGGAGCTGGAGTGGCTGCAGGAGCTGGAGTGGCTGCAGGAGCTGGAACTGGAGCGGCTGCAGGAGCTGGAGCGGCTGCAGGAGCTGGAGCTGGAGCGGCTGCAGGAGCTGGAGCTGGAGCGGCTGCAGGAGCTGGAGCTGGAGTGGCTGCAGGAGCTGGAGTGGCTGCAGGAGCTGGAACTAGAGCGGCTGCAGGAGCTGGAGCGGCTGCAGGAGCTGGAGCTGGAGCGGCTGCAGGAGCTGGAGCTGGAGCGGCTGCAGGAGCTGGAGCTGGAGTAGCTGCAGGAGCTGGAGCGGCTGCAGGAGCTGGAACTGGAGTGGCTGCAGGAGCTGGAGCGGCTGCAGGAGCTGGAACTGGAGTGGCTGCAGGAGCTGGAGCTGGAGTGGCTGCAGGAGCTGGAGCGGCTGCAGGAGCTAGGTTGCTAGTAGCATCAATTGCAGCTCGATAGGCACAAGCCAGACCCCAGCACGCTACAGTGATTTGTGTCACTTTGGAACTGCCAGAGTCATGACACCTTTTTTTCAAGCATTCTGCCAGCTTTTTAGGATTTTGCAGTTGTTCAGGGGTGAATGTCCAAAACACTGGAGGTGACCACTGCTCTAGAAACCTGCCCATATCCTCCCACACTCCCTGCCACTCGCAACTATCCCGCCTCAAGACAGATCTCCGGATGAGATTCCTAAGTAGTTGTTTAACCCTCAACAAAACCTGAAGCGCATTCAGGAGACATAACAACAAGAGCAGGCTGGTCTGAGTATCCCAAGGATATTCAACATCTCGGAGAACCACCGTAACTAGCTCGGGGGATAAGAGGGTGGTGGTGAAGGAGAAAGGGAGAGTGAACAGGTAGGGAAACATGTCTTCCCCTGTCCCCTTCACAGATTGGCTCCCTAACGAAAACAGGCAATAGGTGTAATTGCTAATAGTTTCCGAGATATGGGTTCCAAAGTATAGAGTCGACGTCAGTGCTGAGTACAAATACCAGGTTAGAGTCGTGACCAGATATTTCATCATTTCATAAGCCATTGTTACACCGCACAGTACCATAATAATCTTAAACCAGGGCCTGGAAAGGATAAACAGTGCAACAGGGAGCACATACAGAGAGTAACACACCATAAAACTCAATTTGGAATACAGGTACAGCAGACTGGAGATTAAGGCAATCAACATCGTGACTAGCAACTATTAAGCAGGTCCAATACTTATACCAATTTTAGTTTAACACACTCTGGTCAAATCTGTCGATATCTCAACCCTTCGTGCCCCACGTTGGGTGCCAAAAGGGCTGTTGTGGTTTAACCCGGCTGGCAGCTAAACACCACACAGCCGTTTGCTCACCCTCCCCCCTCGCTCTCTGGGATGGGGGAGAGAAACGGGAAAGTGAAGCCGGTGAGTTGAGATAAAGACAGTTTATTAAGACAGGAATATAATAATAACAATAATAATAATAATAGTGATAATGATAATAGTATTAATAATAATAATGTGTAAGAAAACAAGTGATGCACAATGCAATTGCTCACCACCCGCTGACCGATGCCCAGCCTATCCCCGAGCAGCCGGCCCCCCACCCCGGCCAGCCACCCCTATATATTGTTTAGCATGACGCCAGATGGTATGGAATACCCCTTTGGCCAGTTTGGGTCAGCTGTCCTGGGTCTGTCCCCTCCCAGCTCCTGCTGCACCCCCAGCCTGCCCGCTGGCAGGACAGAGCGAGAAGCCGAAAAGTCCTTGGCCTGGTGTAAACACTGCTCTGCAACAATTAAAACATCAGCATGTTATCAGCGCTCTTCTCATCCTAATCCAAAACATAGCACCCTACCAGCTACTATGAGGGAAAATTAACTCTGTCCTAACTGGAACCAGGACATTTTGTCAGGGGTACACGATACAAACTGCTCTTTATGTACAGAGGTGGGGCATTGTTCTTGATGGTATTACAGAGAAGATCCAGGACTTACAACAGTTACAAGTGGACTGATATGGCATTTAGGGCCAGAGGGAAATGAAATCCAGGGTAGTACTTGTATTTCGTTTTTATTTTTTTAGTGTCTGCCACAGAAGAAAAACAAAGTGGATCTTGAACTTTTGCCTCTTCTATTCCCCCGTCTTCTGTCTGTCTCATAGGGATTTATCTGAACTGAATATACAACTCCTAAGATTTTGGGCAGAGCATTTCCAAATTCCCAGGTCTTTCTTATAACCTGAGAGTGGTTGTTCATGAGTATGCTGTCCAGGTACTGACAGGCTTTAATTGCCCTAACCAGTGTGTACTATCTTTCTCTGTAATCTGCTGCAACCTCTTTTCCCTGTCCCAGGGGTTTATATGCCTGTGTTTGAAGTTAGCTCTGGTGTGGCATAGCTGTATAACCTCTCACCAGGCTGCTTGGAAACAGTTAAGTTGTGAGAAGGCTCTGGGAAGCCTCATCTGGGGCCTCCACCCTTACACCTTTACCACAGCCTCAGGAGCTGCATTTAAACCCAGGCCTTTGGCTTCCTGGCTTCATCCGGCACCTGCCTCATAACTACAATCTTGTCTGGCAGTCACTGGACCTGCTTTGCAATTCTTGTTTGAGCAGTGGGGTCTGTGTCCCTTGTTGGAGAGGTTGCTGCCCTGCCTGCCACGCTATCATTTTCAACTCCCAGCTTGCCTTCCCTTATGGAGCAAAGACAACTGGAAGTGTTCTAAGATCGTCAGCCATTGTTTATTTTGGAGCTGAGAAAATACTAGAAATATTTCTGAGTGCTTAAACTACCTTGTTCAGTTAGGTAGGATACTAGTTTGACTATCGTTCTATACTCTGCTTTGGTAGGGTAATAAAACTCAAAATACTATACTTATTTCTGATTGTGGAGGAAGAGACAGTCATCTCCTGCATAAACAAACAGACAAATATACAAATAATTACATCTGCCTGGATGCTTCTGTAATTTAAGTTGAAGACAATCTGAAATACAGATAGACGTAGAAATGAATAAAGTCAAAATTATTTTCTATCAGAAGTTATAAAGAAAAAAATAATTCGATGTGCATCAAGAGCAGCCATTCTATGCTGCCTTAGTGCAACGATTTCAGAAGTCTAGGCAAACGGGGACCTTCTAGTTTTGATTTCTCATTCCTACCAAGTGTGTTGTTTTTTTCCATATAAATCAGCATTTTAATTAAATTGTTAAGGTAAATCTGTCTTATATAAGCATAGCTGACGTAATAGAGATGCATATCTTACGCATGTATTTTCAGATTAATCATAAATTTATTTTCTGAAAGTTGGAATTCTACGTGTTGAAACATGAACTTTTGAGTGCCAGAAAAATGAATTTTTGAACTATGCTGCTGTTTGTAGCTGTTAGAGAAGCGAAGTTGCAATGTAGACAAATGCTTGTTTATGAAGGTACTACATACTGCTTTGAAAAAATGCCTGTATGCATTTCAAATTGTGAGATATTTCTGTGCTTGGTACTATGGTTCTACTTAAAAATACTTAGTTCCTTTGGTCATGTTTTATTATTAAACACTGAAAACTGTAAGAACTAGCTATACTAATAGTAAAATTAATTTTCTTTTACCAGATGTTTGACTTTGCTCTGTGTAATCTTAAAACGGAACAATGTGGTAGCATAGATTCACTTCACAAGATACACCAGATGTACAGCAGAGTCTAGTTTAGCTATTGTATTGACGTTTCTCAGTCTCAGGAAAAGAGAATGCCTATGCTTAACATAAGAAGGCTGTATCTTATTTCACCTCTCTAAACAAAGCATTATTTGTCCTCTTTCCATTTTTTTTTGCTTTAGTTTTGATTTTTCTCGTTAATGATTCAAACTCCACTTTGACATTTGGTCAGTCAAAAAAGAGAATCTCCTTTTTCATTTTTCACAGAAGTTTCTCTTCACCTCTAGTTTAGTGAAGCCTCGCTTCTCTAGAGTCTCAATAACTGTCCCTACTCCCATCAGCACTGCGTATCTTCCCTCTTTTTACCACCTCCATGCTCTCAGTATGTGATGGTGGTTGTGTTTTTTTTTTTTTTTTCTGTTGCTCAGCCCCTTCTGCTGACTCGGTCTAATGCTTTCAGGGTTATCTCTTGTGTCTGTGACTTCTTGACTTACTGCTCTGCTAGGCCTTCAGCTCTAGGTTTCTTCCCAGCTTCCTGTCCGGGTAAGGCTCCCACTTCACATGAATACACAGCTTTGTGCCAACCTCTGTGTTCCTTTATCATCTATTTGCCACATTTCACTCCTACCCCTGGCTTGAGTCACAAAACTACATTGTCTTTCGCACACTGTAGATAGGCATGGTCAAGGGATATCATCTTCTTTTCTGCCTGTGGTTTTATTCTGCTCCCCAACAAACAGCTCACAGAGATCAGTCAGGTATGGAAGCAGAAAACTGAGTGAAAAAAATCAGTTTTCTGCTTCCATACCTGACTGATCTCTCTCCTGCCTGGCCTCTCCTGTTCCCTTCGTTCCATCTTAACTCTTCATCTGTCTCTATTTCCATCTGTCTTCCTATCATTAGGCACGTATTCTTGCTACTAGTTACTTGTCCATTGCCAACCAGTCTCCCTTATTTCTTACAGTTCTAAATAATTTCTGACCATATACAACTGCCCTTTTTCTTTCCTCCTTTTGTTGATCATGTTGACTTCAATTACTGAGTTGAAGGGTCAGACATTTGAAACCAGTGTGAAACATCATTTTTGGTTAGCATATTGTTCATGGAACATGTATGACCTGGATTGTGTTCTCTTTCAGTCAATGGTAAATTATCTGCTGCTGTGCATAGGAGCAATTGTATACGTTGTATCACCTGGGTGCATGTACTTTATCATGCACTGTTCAGCTGTGAGACTTCCTTTGTGTTAAACATAGACAAGCGAGACTTGGTTTGCAGTCCTAGATCTTGAGAAACACGCATCTGCACAGATGTTTTATAACTTTTAACTGTTCTATCATTTATATTCTGTAAATGTTTTCCAAGATGTGAATCCATCACCTTAAAGATATTAATAGATTACATAATAGGTATTGCTGTGCATTCTTGACATTCTGAAAAGGCATGTATAACCAGTAAAACTGCTACATGTTGCTCTAAATGTTAAGGCAAA